>NC_136068.1:1843500553-1845900553 GCF_964261635.1 Lissotriton helveticus
TCAGTTGAGTATCGACCGCGTATGCAACCACATCAATACCAAAGGACGATATCAACCTGATCAGAGGGGTGGTGTACACATTGAAGAGTGTCGGACTTAGACTAGACCCTTGCGGTACTCCAGTCGTAAGTGGTTTTTCCTTCGAGCAGAAATCACCCAGGGTGACCACTTGTCTCCTGCCACTTAAGAAGTTCTTAATCCAGTCCAACCCTCGTTCTGGGCCGAGATCTTGACTGCCGTGGGTAACGCTGCAGCCAAAGGAGGATGCCCTGCCTCCTGGGGTGTCTCGACGATTGTCCCTGTGCACAAAAAAGGGGACCGAAACAGCACGCTAAATTACAAGCCAATCTCTCTGATTGACTCTGTTCTTAAGGTCATTGGGGGGGCAATATTAAAAAGATGATGTACCTGGGCGGAGGACAACAACATTATCTCGGACATTCAGTACGGGTTCCGCCCAGGGCATTCTACCATGGCCCAATGTCTAAACCTCTATGTTATGTTATGTTATGTTATTATATTTTATTGAGCGCGAACAGCTGCCCCAGCAACGAGGCGTCCCGGCGCTGAACCATAACGGAAGCCTGAAGGGAGGGGGGAGAAGAAGAAGGACTAGGGAAGATTATGATGAGGAGAATAGGAGAGTTTTAATCGCTTTGCGAAAGGCCAACAGGTTGGTCATGGAGCGAATGTGGGGAGGCAGGGAGTTCCAAAGCTTTGCCCCCAAAACTCTGAAAGAACGGCCACCGATTCTGCTTAGTCTTATACGGGGGGTTACTACCAGATGTTGACCTGACGAGCGTAGGGCACGCTGGGGGATGTAAGGCTCTAGGAGTGGACGTAAGAGTCCGGGACAATCAGTTTTAAGAATTTTAAAAACAGTAGTGAGAGCCTTGAATTGAACTCGGGCTTCAATACGCAGCCAGTGTAGCTTCTGGATGGTATTTCTGGCAGAGCATCTGCGAGGGAGGCCTACAACGGCCCTGGCAGCAGAGTTTTGTATCCGTTGTAGCCGCGCCATCTCAGCTTTATTGATGCCTAGGAATAGAACATTGGCGTAGTCCAGTCGAGCCAGGATGGTAGACTGGACTATCAGTTGGCGCGTGTAGTGGTCAAAAAGCCAAGAATCGGATGAAGGCTCCTCAGCAAGCCCACGCAGGTAGCAGCCAGTTTCTTAGTGTGGGTCTGGAAGTTAAGAGATGCGTCCACCCAGACACCTAGGTTTTTCACCACTTTTTTTGGGGGGGGGGATGGGGCCCAGTAAGGACGGCCACCAGCGCTCAGTCCAATAGCCGGGATTTTTTCCTAGGAGCAATACCTCCATTTTACCAGCGTTCAGCTGTAGGCAGTTGTGTGACATCCAGCATGCGACTGCCTCTAATCCGTTCTTGAATTTCGCAGCTGAGATCGAGGGGCCTTCAGTTAGGGAGATAACCAGCTGGGTGTCGTCGGCGTACGACACCAGCGTAAGGTCCCATTCTTTTGCTATTTCAGCGAGAGGCTGGACATAAAGATTGAATAGGGACGGGCTGAGCGCCGATCCCTGCGGGACACCTTGCTCTATGGGGTGAGGCTGGGAGATAAATGGAGGGGCTGAAACCCGGAAGGATCTGTCCGTCAGGAAAGACCGGAACCACTCAAGGGCAAGGTCTCTGATACCTATGGCTTCGAGGCGTTTTAGCAGAAGAGAATGGGAGACCGTATCAAATGCTGCGCTGAGGTCAAGTAAAATCAGCGCAGCACTTTGACCGGCGTCCAGGATGTTCCGTAGGTGTTCAATAGTGGTCAGCAGGGCGTATTCAGTACTGAATCCTGGCCTGAAACCGTTCTGTGAGGGGTCTAGGATTTGATTTTGCGTCATGTAGTTGGCTAGGACCTTGTTCACGTGGGCTTCTGCCAGTTTTGAAGCCCATGGAAGCAACGAAATTGGTCTGAAATTTTCTGGTTTTGATGGGTCTAGGGTAGGCTTTTTAATAATTGGAGAGACCCAAGCCTGCTTCCAACATGTGGGAACCACCGCCGAGGAGAATGATAGGTTGAGTAGGGTAGTCAAAGGTGGGAGGAAGAACTCAAGGGATTCTAGGAATTTGGCGGGTCTCATGGCGTCCGTAGGAGAACCAGATTTAACTTTAGTGCATAGCTTAGCAAGCTCGTCATGGGTTATGCTGGGGATGAGTGACAAACTGGGATTGTCCGGCACAGGCTTACGAGGTTTGGAGGTTTCCAATGGGTCCTGGGGAAAGGTAGTGTAGATTTTCTTTACTTTTTCGGTAAAGAAAGTGGCAAGATCGTCACATTGTTGTGAGGAAGTAATACATGGAGCTGGATTAGAGCTATCTTTGAGTTTTTGTACAAGTTTAAAAATAGTTTTTGAGGGGTTAGTACTAGAGCTGATTTCTTCTGCATAAAAGGAAGCACGGGTGGTACGAACCGCCTTGTGGTACGATCTCAGTTTTAACAGGTAAGCGGCTTTATCTGTCTCCTTATATTCTTTCCTCCACTGGCGTTCAGCTCTTTTGCAATCTTTCCGCATGGTTAGAAGATTCTCATTGTACCATGGGTTAGATGGGGTACTACGAGTTTTGGTCCACTTTGCTGGAATTAGGGAATCAAGTCCTGAGTTGATCCATTCTTAAAAGGCCGCATAGGCTGAGTTAATGTCTCCGTTTGTGGGGTTGAGGTGGAAGTTGCCTAGTTTGTTAGTAAGATCACTAGATGCCAGTTTATGCCAGGGCCTCTTATAGCGGGAACTGGAGGAGTTTTTCATGATCGAGTCTCTGACCTTCAGGGAGAATTTAATAAGAAAGTGGTCAGTCCAGCCCATGGGTTTGGGGGCATCGGCCGTGGCGTCTGAGAGGTTGGAGAAGACAGGGTCCAATAGATGCCCGGCAGAGTGAGTAGAGGTTTGGATGAGTGGGTTAAGCTGAAGGGCAGAGAGGTCTGCCTGTAGGTTCTTAATGGTTGGATCGGTCATGGAGTCGAAGTGTAAGTTAAGGTCTCCCAAGATGGTAAAGTTGGGAGAGGATATCGCTAAAGTGTGGGCGGCGTCTAAGAGTTCGTCAATGAACCTGGCGGTAGGGCCGGGGGGCCGGTAGATATAAAGTCCAGATAGGGTGAACTGGGGACTAGTGGAGATCTTAAACCGTGCGCTTTCGCAACCCCAGATGGCTTCCTTTTCAAAGGTGCAGTTGTATGATGATCTGTAGATGACAGCTATCCCCCCACCCCTAGAGTCTCTATTGATGGTTTTTATAGAGAAGGCCTCGGGCTTCCATCATAGGGAAGTACACCATGGCCCGCTCTGGATCCATTTACATGGCCTTCATGGACCTCTCATCCACCTTTGATAGCGTCAATCGTGGAAGGCTGTGGTGGTCCATGGAGGCCATGGGGCTGGAGCGCGCCTTGGTTGGGATCTTCACAGAGACACCAAGGCCAACATTAGATATTCCAATGACCTGAGGTTATCGAGGAACTTTGATATCGAAAGGGGGTTCAGGCAGGGGTGCATACTGGCCCCCTTCCTTTTTAATTTATATATTAATGATCTGGAAGGCTCCTTGCTAGAAACTGTGCCTACTTTCCGTATGTGGGAAAGCGAGGACTGCCAGTCCTGCTTTATGCGGACGACGCAGTCCTCTTGGCATGAACCCCCAAAGGGCTCCAAACACTACTTGATGCATTTCACGGTTTTATGGACAGGCGTGACCTGTCCATAAACAACTCAAAATCTTACGTGATGCACATAGGGCCCCGTCCTAAAAGAGAGCACTCCTTTGCGGTGAACGGAGTGAGGGTGCCGAACTGTACAACATTCTCCTATTTGGGCGTCCTGCTGGATCATCGGCTTAATTGGGCTTCACTCCTAAACAAAAAAAAGGGCCAGGTAATCAGGGCAAATGCGGCACTTTTTGGCTTTGCTGCCAAAATGGGCAACCGGCCAGTGGCAGCGATGCTAAAAATTTATCAGGCCAAGTGCATATCTATAGCAAGCTATGGCAGCGATCAATGGGGATATTGCGGTCTCGAGTGTCTTCAGGTGACAGAAAACAACTTTTTAAAACAATTATCGAGCGTCCCAAAGGGGACTGCTAACTTGTCTGTCCATGAGGAAACCAGCATGCCCTATCTAAGTGACACTCAGGCTTTAAGTCCGCTTACATTCTGGTTGCAATGCTGGCTCAACAAACACATAAATCTCACTCACACTATACTCAGAGAGATCCTGAGCCTTGATCACATGATCAATATCCCCTGGTTCAAATACCTAAAAACCCGTTTTCATGAGTTGGGACGCCTGGACTTGTTTTTAAATCCTGAAGGTATCAATAGTCTGGATGTCGCGTTTGTAAAACATTCCTTCACACAAATTAGGAAAGTGGAAAGAGAAGAGAAATAACTACTGAAACCTAGTGTGAGGACACATTTGATACTTAAAACCACTCTTGATATTGAGCCGTATTTATTGTGGCCGCTGCATGCTTACGAGCGATTTCTACTAACTAGGCTCAGATTTAACCTTCTGTATTTTCTATTAGCAGTTCCAAGGGGCAGTCACAAAGGGAGTGTGTTGGCTTCCTGTGGCTGCGGCTCTAAGTCTCCACAGGACCTACTTCACTTGATGTTTTTTTGTAAATACTATGAAATGCCCAGGACTATTTATTTGAAATCCCTTTTAAAAAAGCTAAATTTTACTCAAGTACGTCCCGCTCTGTTTTATTTGCAATTGCTTAAACCTGACTGTATCCCGTTTGTGGCCGGCTTCCTGAAATGCGCAATGAACCTCAGAAAATGTCTGGATTTTTAAAAGTACTGCGCCTCAAAGGTCTTTTCTAATGGTCATTTTGCCCCCCCCCCCCCTCTTGTAACAACGCCGTTTTAAATTGTTTTTATCATTGTGAATCATTGTTATCAATTTATTGTTTTTAAGACATCGAATGTGCTGTATTTTAAAATGTTACTTTTATGGTTTCTATGAAAGAATACAGAATAAAGTATTTTTGAACAGTCCAGGACCTTTCCAGTTCTGCCAGATGTTGCTAGCCGGTCAATCAGGATGGTATGTGAGACCGTGTCGAAGGCTGCCGACAGATCTAAAAGGATCAGGACAGCCTTCTTACCCTGGTCCAAAGCCATACGGATAGTATCAGAGGTGAACAGGAGAGCTGACTCAGTAGAGTGTTGTGCTCTGAAATCTGATTAGTTGGGGTGCCAGGCCTGATTGTCTTCAAGGAACTTAGTGATTTGTTTATTTACAAGCGACTCTGTAATTTTACATAATACAGGGAGTAGTGACATTGGTCGGAGGTTGGATAGTGTGATGGGGTCAGGTAGATGTTTTTTCTGCAGCGGTTTGACCGCCACCAGTTTCCACTCTGAGGGGATGATGGCCGTGGCCATTGATGAATTTATGATGTTGTTAATTACAGAATTATTCAGAAAAGGGGGTGGTGATGGACAGAGTATCTGAATTAAGCAGAACACTCGTACCCAGTCAACAGATCAGGGCTTGACCCATCTCCGTTTTTTAGCTCACTGCACCATCCCAGCTCAGAACCTGGCTACATGCAAATTAGTCTGTCCCTGGCCCAGTGCATCATGGGAACAGGGCAGACCAAACTACCAAGCCAATTCTTTTACTGGAAAGGAAACAAGCTTCCGGGGACCGGTTTCTGGCATTACAGCCGTCTTCGGCCCGGCTTGCTTGAATCCTGATGGTGCAGTGAGCAAGGGACTCATGTCTGAGCATACCCTTCCACGCTTATGGTGGACAAAACGATTCAGAAAAGGGGGTGGTGATGGACAGAGTATCTGAATTAAGCAGAACACTCGTACCCAGTCAACAGATCAGGGCTTGATCCATCACCGTTTTTTAGCTCACTGCACCATCCCAGCTCAGAACCTGGCTACATGCAAATTAGTCTGTCCCTGGCCCAGTGCATCATGGGAACAGGGCAGACCAAACTACCAAGCCAATTCTTTTACTGGAAAGGAAACAAGCTTCCGGGGACCGGTTTCTGGCATTACAGCCGTCTTCGGCCCGACTTGCTTGAATCCTGATGGTGCAGTGAGCAAGGGACTCATGTCTGAGCATACCCTTCCACGCTTATGGTGGACAAAATGATTCAGAAAAGGGGGTGGTGATGGACAGAGTATCTGTATTAAGCAGAACACTCATACCCAGTCAACAGATCAGGGCTTGATCCATCACCGTTTTTTAGCTCACTGCAGCATCCCAGCTCAGAACCTGGCTAAATGCAAATTAGTCTGTCCCTGGCCCAGTGCATCATGGGAACAGGGCAGACCAAACTACCAAGCCAATTCTTTTACTGTAAAGGAAACAAGCTTCCGGGGACCGGTTTCTGGCATTACAGCTGTCTTCGGCCCGGCTTGCTTGAATCCTGATGGTGCAGTGAGCAAGGGACTCATGTCTGAGCATACCCTTCCACGCTTATGGTGGACAAAACTATTCAGAAAAGGGGGTGGTGATGGACAGAGTATCTGAATTAAGCAGAACACTCGTACCCAGTCAACAGATCAGGGCTTGATCCATCACCGTTTTTAGCTCACTGCACCATCCCAGCTCAGAACCTGGCTACATGCAAATTAGTCTGTCCCTGGCCCAGTGCATCATGGGACCAGGGCAGACCAAACTACCAAGCCAATTCTTTTACTGGAAAGGAAACAAGCTTCCGGGGACCGGTTTCTGGCATTACAGCCATCTTCGGTCCGGCTTGCTTGAATCCTGATGGTGCAGTGAGCAAGGGACTCATGTCTGAGCATACCCTTCCACGCTTATGGTGGACAAAACGATTCAGAAAAGGGGGTGGTGATGGACAGAGTATCTGAATTAAGCAGAACACTCGTACCCAATCAACAGATCAGGGCTTGATCCATCACCGTTTTTTAGCTCACTGCACCATCCCAGCTCAGAATCCACGAGCGTATGTAAAAGCATGGGGGGGCATGGATCGAATGGTGATCCTGTTTTCGTTGCCAGTATTGTCCCGTGAGTCTCTTCCTGGCTTATTGGCCGAAACATCGCCAGAGAGTGCGGAGGACAGTTCAACCTACTGCTAACTTCCCCTAAATCTTCGACAGAAGCTACAAAATCCTTATTGAGACCCTGTACTTTTTGTTCGAAAAAGTCCGCAATTATATTACAGAGATTTTAAGAAGGTGGGATTTCCTGCACTAGTATTTTGGGGTTGTTGAAACCATTTACAATCTTAAAAATGGCTATTTGTTTGTTGTTAGCCATTTGTATTGCTGTAGTGTAAAATTTAATTTTTGCTTTTTTAATCAGCGCATGGTATACGCTTCTGGCTGTTTTGTATTTACAGCGATCCTCCTCATGATAATCTTTCCGCCACCTAGGCTCAGCCCTACGCACCTCTCCTTGTTTTTCTTTAAGTGACTGGTCAAACCATGGGGCCGATAATCTCTTAAGGCCAGACCTATTCCTAACCTTAGCGGGACCCGCTTTGTCCTTGAGCCGAGACATCCACTTTCTAAAGTTGTTATTATCAGTTTCCGGGTTTCCTGTCATAGGGGGCCTACAGTCACTAGCCATCACAATCAATTCTGGGTGGCCAACTATTGCTTTCCATCCCTCATTTCTGGCCTGATAGCTCTTACCAGGGTGCTTGCCCTTCCCATCCCCTTCCAATAAGAGGATGAAAGGGACCAGCGCATGATCTGACCATGTCTGGATCATGGGGGGGTTGACTTTAAGTGTGGTGAGATTAGAACAGATGCAGTCTAGGATGTGACCAGCCCTGTGAGTGGTATTCAGAGTGAGTGTTGCTAGACCAAGAACCTCCATTGTTTCTTCAAATGAGGCCGCTGCTGGGACAGTGGGGGAGTCCAAATGGATGTTTATATCCCCGAGGACCGTACAATTGGAGAATCTGAGTGCCAGGTTGCTAAGTGCATCCCCAATAGTCTCCAGGAATTCCTTGTATGAGCCTGGGGGGTGATAGACTGGGCGCCTGCGAAGGTGAAGGTGTCATTGACCTTAATGTTGAAACCCATACCTTCGGTCCCTTGCAGGTCTTGCAGTTCAATCATAGAGCAGTTCAGATATTCCTTATGGACAATAGCCACGCCTCCTCCCCGTTGTTCCCCTCTATCCAGTCTTTGTATACGGTAGCCTGGCGGTATGGCATGTACTATGTCGGGATTACTCCATGCTTTGAGCCACGTGTCCGTGATAAAGAGACAGTCCAGGTCATTTTCAATTATTAGGTCATAGATGTGCAATGCGTGCTTAGACATAGACCTTGCATTGATTAATCCCCCCTAAGTTCATTGCTGCCCGCTGTTAGTGTAGAGATTTGTGAAAAAGGGAAGGTTTTTTTACATTCCCGACAACTGACAGGGCCCATCCATAAAGATAGGTCCAGTAAGTGCTGACAGGCATGGGAGCTAGTGTCTAGTGATAATAGCTCCTCTCTGCTATATTTTACCGTATTGACCGGACGTAAAGCGTTTCTGGCCCTACACCCGGCCAGAGCGCGGACGGGCGCAGACAGGCTTACCTTTGGCGTACCTTCGGCGAGCCGTTGGTGCACCCGCTGCGCGCGTCCGCTGCGCGTCCTCGCCATAGGGTTTTAAGTAGGAGGCTAGGGTCGGTCGTATCCAACAACTATACCGTCAGCCTCAGCCAAGATGGCTGCGTGTGGTGTGCCCCAGGAAGTGAGGACGCTCGCTCCCTCTATGCCGTGCTGTCTCCCTCCACACAATCAGCACTCACTGTGGTGGAACGGGGAGCAATGCGGCGGTGAACGGTGAAAGTAAAACAGGAATGCACAATCTAATTATTATTAAAAACTTCAAATTACAATTTTTAGAACTTCAGATTACAATTTTTAAAAAACAGTGTGCTAGCTGCTAAGAATCTAAATCATTCATGCAGCGCGCTTCACGCAGTGTCTTCCACACCCGTGGTTCCGACCTGGCAATATCGGTCTAACTCCTGGGTAGAGACTCGTATTCAGTCAGGCTCTTACCAAGCAGTATCAATTCTGCTCGCGTCTTCCCCACACGCCCTCTAAGTTGGAGGCTGGTTTCAGTCCAATCCAACAACTAGACCGTCAGCCTCAGCCAAGATGGCCGCGTGTGGTGTGACCCAGGAAGTGAGGACGCTCGCTCCCTCTATGCCGTGCTGTCTCCCTTCACACAATCAGCACTCACTGCGGTGGAACGGGGAGCAATACAGCAGTGAACGGTGAAAGTAAAACAGGTAGGCACAATCTAATTATTATTAAAAACTTCAAATTACAATTTTTAGAACTTCAGATTACAATTTTTTAAAAACAGTGTGCTAGCTGCCAAGAATCTAAATCATTCATGCAGCGCGCTTCACGCAGTGTCTACCACACAGGTGGTTCCGACCTGGCAATATCGGTCAAACTCTATATCGGTCTAACTAACATTGTAAAAAAATAAAAGTATTATCATTGTAAATGACAAAGCTATTAATTTCACAATTTTCTAAAATAACACATAAATAACAAATTTGTCATGTACAAGACAAATAACTCAAACTTTCCTATTGCGAGATCTATTGCATTGCAAATGCTTGTTTAATTACCTACTTGCCTAAGAGGCCAGCTTAGCAGTTGTTTAAGCAGCAAGATTGGGGAGTGTAAGTGCATTAAAATACAAATTTATATCAAAGAATGAGTGTGAAGGATCGCGTACGGGGCTAGTGCAGTGAAGAAGGTTCTCAAACCACTAGACAATCTGAAGAAACCTGAGAAGACAAGAGTGGTGACTCCAGCAGAGAGCCAACAGCATAGAAATAAAATCCAAGCACAGCTGTGTAGAGGGCCGGGCATCTTGTCTTGAATCCTTCAGGAATAGCCTCATCTTGAGTTTCTTCCATAAATATAATCATTGTTAATGTTTACACTCTGAGCCACTGGCCACTGTCTTGTGACCACGAAACTGCTCTGAAATGTCTACGTTTCAAGCCTGTGATGAATATTTTGGCACAATACCCATCCAGTGCCACTGGGATTTGTTAATCTTTAGCTATTATCACTTATACGTTGATTAAGGAGTTGACCTGGTGTATTCTGGGGGCATATATGTTGCTGAAAACAACATCGACCTATAAAATGTATTCTGAATAATCACATAGGCTCTTCCTTCTCTCTGTGGGTCTCCTCAGCAGTTAAAAGCAAACCTGGGCTAAGCCATAGGAGGGCTTCTCTTTTTTAAGAGGAGAACCCTCTCCACCTACGTTGTAACTTCTCAAAGTCATGCTTCGTCATATGTGCTTCCTGAAGAAATGCGTCTGGATCCCTCTGTGCTTCAAATACAAGTGTATTTTAAATCTATTCCTCACTGAACCCATTCCTGGAACGCAATGTGTATTTGTTCACCCGGTTTACATAGTGCTGTTATAATGTTGTCTCTACTACTATCATGCAAAAATAAAAATACCCCCCAATGCCCCTTATCCCCCACCTCCCTCTTGCTGTATGTACCTCACAAAGACTGGCACCCTATTATCCCACCAATGGACAATTCCCAATTCCCATTACCCAGGAAAGGTAAGTAATGGCTTTCCATCCAGCGAACCATGGTCTAAAATATGTGACATTTTCTCGTAATTCTATGAGCGGAGGAAACTAGCTGGGGGTGTCTTAGAGACTCACAGTTACCACCAACCAGCCAGGGCCTGGTCTAACATCGCATCACTCAACAGTTTGTGTTGGTCCTATCCTCCTATGAAACTCATATTCACAGTGATGGTGTCATCTTATCCTTTAACGCTGTCTGGCGGCAATTTTGGCTCCCGGAATCTTGCCAATTTCTCAAGTGAAGAAATTTCTGCTCTCCTTCCAGCAAAGGGCACGAAATCAACCCATCCGTGCCCCCCCCCACCCCCCCGCACAGCCAATGGTGGAGGCTATGCAACTTTTCAACCACCCAATGAGGGGCAGCTCAGCAAGGGAGGAAGAGGAGCAAATGTAGGTAAGGGGGTGAAATAAGGCTTGCTCCCCCAGGTGAGCGCCATGTTCACGGCAGGAGCGGGGGAGCAGCACCTGGACAGAATCGTTTGCAGACGTATCTGGAATATCGCTGAATGAAGGGACGTCGGAAGAATCAACACCGAGGATGGCAGGGCTGTCTCCCCGAGGAGGTTCTTTCCAGCTCAGAACTTGGAAACCCGGTGGCACCGGCTGCACTGAGGTGGCGGCAGACGACCTCGCTGGCTGGAGCCCACCCAGCAGCCCAGGAGAATCGCGGGCTGACCGGTGCTCACCCGGCAGCCGAAGACCATTGTGCAGCAGACCGGAGCCCACCCGGCGGCCGAAGAGCGTTTCACGCAATAACCACTCCACGCATCAGTTTGCGTAAAAGGCCATTTATTAGGACAGGCATGACATCTTACAATAAACATAACATCAATAACTTAACAATCCCCCCAACATCCTGCCTTTCAACCGTCATCCACTCACGTGCTCCACCAGCCATTCCCAAATCACACCACAACCTCTTTGCATCTCATTCACTTCCCCTTTCCACGTTCCAACTCCTCGGTCATTTCCATCCATCGCACTCCCGTCTACCACTCTCTCCCATCCTGCACCTGTAACCCCCTCCCTGGAAGGGTGATTCTGCCCGTCATGGACTTCCCACCCCTCCCAGTTCCCGGAAACATACCCCTAACGTGCCATCCTGTCCTAAACTGGCATGTTGCCCAACATGGCAACTACAACAACCACACCCAACTTCCCCTTTCACCATGTAGGGTGGGTGGGTGCAAAGACTAACTTCTCCCTGAGGCACCGGGGACAGGAAAAGGATGTTGTTCTCCTCCTGTCCCCCTAAATAGCCTCCTATCTAACCCCTCCCACCTCTGACCTAACCCCCTACCTAACTTCCTGCCTGTCGTAACATCGCACGAACACCCCGGGGAAAAGACTGGTCTGCCGACCTGCATTCCCCCGGGGGCCGCATCGCGCAATAACCACTCCATGCATCAGTTTGCGTAAAAGGCCATTTAATAGGACAGGCATGACATCTTACAATAAACATAACATCAATAACTTAACAATCCCCCCAACATCCTGCCTTTCAACTGTCATCCACTCACGTGCTCCACCAGCCATTCCCAAATCACACCACAACCTCTTTGCATCTCATTCACTTCCCCTTTCCACTTTCCAACTCCTCGGTCATTTCCATCCATCGCACTCCCGTCTACCACTCTCTCCCATCCTGCACCTGTAACCCCCTCCCTGGAAGGGTGATTCTGCCCGTCATGGACTTCCCACCCCTCCCAGTTCCCGGAAACATACCCCTAACGTGCCATCCTGTCCTAAACTGGCATGTTGCCCAACATGGCAACTACAACAACCACACCCAACTTCCCCTTTCACCATGTAGGGTGGGTGGGTGCAAAGACTAACTTCTCCCTGAGGCACCGGGGACAGGAAAAGGATGTTGTTCTCCTCCTGTCCCCCTAAATAGCCTCCTATCTAACCCCTCCCACCTCTGACCTAACCCCCTACCTAACTTCCTGCCTGTCGTAACATCGCACGAACACCCCGGGGAAAAGACTGGTCTGCCGACCTGCATTCCCCCGGGGGCCGCATCGCGCAATAACCACTCAATGCATCAGTTTGCGTAAAAGGCCATTTAATAGGACAGGCATGACATCTTACAATAAACATAACATCAATACCTTAAAAATCCCCCCAACATCCTGCCTTTCAACCGTCATCCACTCACGTGCTCCACCAGCCATTCCCAAATCACACCACAACCTCTTTGCATCTCATTCACTTCCCCTTTCCACTTTCCAACTCCTCGGTCATTTCCATCCATCGCACTCCCGTCTACCACTCTCTCCCATCCTGCACCAGTAACCCCCTCCCTGGAAGGGTGATTCTGCCCGTCATGGACTCCCCACCCCTCCCAGTTCCCGCCACCCAGGGAACCCCCGGAGGGCGGTTACCTGCCCCACCAAGCGTGCACCTTTCGAACTCAGTCCCTCTTACACCAGATTGATTCATTCCATAAAAAGCTAATCAAGTCCCGCAGCTCCATCAGGTAAAATGCGTTTCCCATGTGAGAAAGGTGCACGCCGTCGTCCCTGAAAAGAAGAGGTTGTTCCAGCTGAAGCCCGACATGAGCCAGCACTTTGATACCCCGATCCGCACAAAAGAGTCTCATTGCCCTATTCAGTTTCCTGCGAGCCCTTTCAACGGCCGCAGGCTTGAGTGCACCCCTGCAGATCCTCCGTGGCACAAATTCAGTCCACACAATGCAGGCGCCAGCCAGATTGCGTTTCATCACCTCCAAGTCCCTCTGCATCAAATGCAACAGTGACACCCCCGATTGTTTCACCAAGTCATTTTCGCCCAGGTGGACGATAAGCATGTCCGGGCAGCCCTGCTGCGACACTTTCCTTGTTAGCCATGGCAACAGTTTACCCCATCTCATTCCGCTCTTACCCCACCATTGTACTTCGTGATGGCTGCTCCTCAGGCCCAGGCTACGGCCGTACACCTGCCTGTCAGCATATTTCGAAGCCCAGTGCACAAAAGAATGCCCAACGACACAAGTGACCGTCTTGGCCCCCGGTCCACGAACACAACCTACGAAGAAAAAGATATCAGTACCAAGGCATAACAAGAAAAATGCCAAGCAGCGCAGCCGTCCAAGCATTGCGCCCCACGCCCTCACTTGCGCACATAGCGCTCACAGCACCGCGACCGCCAGCGACCAATCCTCCTGATCTCCTCCCACAACCCAACCCTGCCGCCGCTGTAGCCGCCCCAATTCGAAAGGAATGCGTGCCAAAGCGAGCCGGATCCCTGCCCAGCCTCCTCAAAGCCATCCGCAAGACCGCCAACAACTGGAATGACATCAAACGCTTCCGTGACGCGATGCACAAAAATTTCCCCTTCTGACCTCCGCACTTGCCCACCAAAACTCAGCCACTCCCGCACCGGGCACACGCTTGCACACCCACTCTCCGACAACCAAACCCACTTGCCCCGCCCCAGCTGGTCAGTCTTGGAATGCCCCAACCAAATGCCGAATCGCAACCCATCCACACGCACATCAGCAAACAACCGACCCGGCGCCCCACGAGTCCCCAGCAATTCGGACACACGAAATTCTCCAAAGAACATCCAGATCATGCACAGGCGAAACAGCGCCACCTCCTCCCCGTCGTAACAACAAAAATGCAATTCCTGCAAAACCTTCTGCAATAAGTCAAACGTGACAGCCTCCCGTGGCAACTCCCCCCCACCCAACTCCGCCCGCACCCACCCCCAACCCTTCAACATTCGGCTCAGCAGATCTGATCTAGCCGGATCAAAACCCAAATACACCATGCAGTAGAAAGAAACTCCCGCCAACTTGCGACAACCCCCTATCCATGCAGTCCAACACAAAGCGCACCACCCTCTGTTCACACTCCCCTTTCGGCAATCTCCCCACATCCGTCCCCAGGCCCGCAAAGTCCCTAAACTCAGTCCAAGCCAATCTGTATGCCCGCCTAGTATACTCCGCCAAAGACCTCTCAACCAAACCAACCACTCTCACTCCCCCATGCCCAGATACCCTCCGGCACCTTGGTCTTGCAAGCCTCCGCTCCCGGCGCCAGCTCCCTGAAGCGCTGCTACTGCGAACGAGATAACGCATCCGCAATTTTGTTATTTGCGCCAGGCACATGTTGCGCGCGAAACAGCACATTGTAACGCAGACACAGCAGCATGAAACTTCGCAGCAAGCGCAGCACTCGCAGATCCCTTACTTTCTGGTTGTTAACCAAGTCCACCACCGTCATGTTGTCCACATGAAACAACACCGACCTGTTCTTGAATTCTGGGCCCCACACCAGCAGCGCAACCAACAAGGGAAAAAACTCCAAGAATGCAATGCTCCTGCCCTGGCGCAGCCAGTGGGCCGGCTACCGCTCCGCACACCAGCGACCGTCCCAGAAGATCCCGAAACCTGCCGCTCCCGCCGCGTCAGAATAGAGTTGAACCTGCCACACCATCCTGTCCCGCGCAAAATCCAAGGACACGCCGTTGAAGTCCTCCAGGAACACCAGCCACACTCGCAAGTCCGACCGGACTCCCAGCGTGATCCTGACCCTGTGATGTGGGAGGGCCACGCCCGACATGGCCATGCCGAGCCGCCTACAAAACGTCCTCCCAGCTCTCACCACTCTGCAGGCAAAGTTCAACAACCCCAGCAAACGCTGCACCGACCTCAAATCCAGTTTCCGAACCTCCAGCGCGCCTCTCAAAAGCATCCTGCATCTCAACCACCTTCGCTACTGGTAAACGCGCCTGCCAAGTTACCGAATCCAATTCAATACCAAGGAATGTCAAGCAACAAGCGGGCCCCTCCGTCTTCTCTGGTGCCAACGGCACCCCAAAATCCTGCGCCAACAACTGAAACTGCCGCAGAGCCGTTCCACATTCGCCAGAGCGCCCCGTTCCCACAAACAGAAAGTCATCCAAATAGTGAGACACCAGCCGGTGCCCACTGCGATCCATGAAGGCCCACTGCAAAAAGGAACTGAAAGTCATGAAGAGCGCGCAAGAAATCGCACAACCCATTGGCAACACCATGTCCACAAAAATGGCCCCGTCAAACTGTATGCCCAACAAAGGAAAATCCGCCGGATGAATGGGGAGAAGGCGAAAGGCCGACTTGATGTCACACTTGGCCAACTCTGCCCCCCTCCCGCAGGACCGCACTAGACCAATGGCATCATCTACTGACGCGTACAACACTCTGGAATCCTCCTCCGCGATGAAATCGTTCACCGACCCACCTTCCGGCCATGACAAGTGATGAATCAATCTGAATTCCCCCTGCTCCTTCTTGGCACCACCCCCAAAGGTGAGACAATGAGACCGGACAGTGGCCAATCAGAAAAAGGACCCGCAATCCTGCCCTCCGAAACCTCCTTCTCCAATTTACGCGCCAGGACCTCCGGCAGTTCCTTGGCGGACCGCAAGTTCTCAGCCCATCGCTCTCCCTGGGCCCCTGATAACCAATCCGAAAACCTTCAACAAAACCCCAGTACAAACGCAACGCCGCCTCCTTATCAGGGTACCGGGAGAGCCAAGGACCCATGGCCTCCACCTTACCCGGAGTACGGGCCCTTCGGCCCAGGCTGCCCCCTACCCTTGGCAAACTTCCACTGCTCTGACGGCGTAGCCAAGGTGAGGCACTGCGTGACCGGGTGACGCCCCCCGCACTTTGAACACTCATGTTTAAATTTACAGGAGGGGCAGTTGCAGAAACCTTTATTGAACCCCCAGCAGGCCCCCGAGGCGACTGGCTTGTACTGCTGCCCTGCTGATCCTGACCACACATCCTGGTTCCCTTGTCCACCTGCAGTTCCCTGGTTACCCGCCCCAGACTGGGCGGGGCGCGGCTGAAAAGACCGATACGTGACCGGAAGGCCACTGGCCGTATGTGTAGATGCCGCCGCCTGCGTCGAAGACATCCACTGGATCCAAAGTTCCTGATCTACATCCCCCCACGGCTTGTCGGGATTAACACTGACCCTGGCCCGAAACTCCTCGTCGTAGCTCAACCATGCAAAACCCCCGAAATGAAGCAGCGCCTTCCTTATCACATCCATATACTTGAACAAAGCAATAGCCCGATCTCCATACTTCTCACAATAAATGCTCGCATAAATCAAGAAGGCCGATGTCCAAATTTCCATCGTGACCGGTACCCTCGGCCGCCTGGTCAATTCCCACTCCTCCTCCTTAGATCCCTCCTTCGCCTGAATCTCCCTATGCAATAGCTTAAACACATCCACATATTCATGCCTCCAAATCCTCGCCTTCGTCTTCTCAGACAAATGTGACCCCAGGGGCATCGCCAGCCCCATGTACGGCAATTTCTTCCGAAGCTTCTCCACCCCTTCATCCTTCCCTTCTAAGTCCTCCATTTTGTCAGTCTGCGCGCTGGCCGTCGCGACCTGCTTACCCCCATCAGCCTTCGCAGGCACCACCCCACCCGGGGTCCCAGACCGCACAGACCCATCCCCCACACCCACCGACCGGCATGGCTTTTTCCTCCCCCCACTCCCCCCGTCCAGCCAGGCGTCCCACCAAGCGCCCTCACCTGACAAAGTTGCAGGAGGGCAGGCCGCCGCGGACCCCCCTGCTTCTCCGTCCTGGCATTTGGAGGGCGTTTGCGCCCCTGGCCCTCCCCGGCCTCTGCCAGCTGCCCCTGCTGGCCTGGTCCCACCCCCCGAGCCGTATGCGCTCGGGGAGGCCCCGGTGCCACCAGGTCTCTGATCCGTCAAGGCAGTCCCTGAACTTCCCACCCAGACCCACTGCCCTTGGGCTCCTGGGACCCCCTTTCCTTGACCCCCAGCCGACCCCCGGCCATGCCCGGGTGCCTGGGCCCCATCACCCCTGGGCACCCCACCCGCCTTCGCCTCCCTGGCAGCACATAAGCGCTGCCACTCCTTCTCATATTCTGCAATGACGCGGCGCTGGTCGCGGGCCCTCTCCTCCTCAGTCATGTGGGCCCACCTGTCGAACATGGAAGACTGCCCTGGCCCCCCCAAGCCTCCCTTCCCAGGCAAGGGTGCCGCAGCACTCCCTGCCGCCTGCCCTGCCCCTACCTGCTGCTGCGCTTTCAGGGGGCCCTTGCCCTTGGAACCCTGGGACCTCACAACCCCCTTCCGTCCCCCCGAGAGGTCGACCGGTTGCTCAAGGGCGGCAGAACCCCCCCTCTCCCCCGGACTCCTCCCCAGAGAGAGTGAGGGCAAACTCCTCTCCTGCCGCCACCTCCTATTCATCTGAGTCCTCCCCCCCACTGCCTTAACTGCTCTCGCCATATCCTGCCAACTGACTCAAGCTCCTAGACAACCTGGCCTGCGACGCCAGCGGAGCCTGGCCCTGCCCGGGGTCCCCAAGCGCAAACTGGGGGCCCTCAGACCCCTCCCCCCGGCCCCCTCCTCCTCCTCCGTGACCACATCCCCTGCCCCCACCTTGGCAGGGAGGCTCAGCCTCCTCCCCCCTTTCTTGGGGGCCTCTTGCACTTTCTTGCCCCTCCCTCTCTTGGGCCCCCCCTCACGAGCCCCAGAGGGCTCATCCATACAGGCTGCAACCACTGCAGCCACCCCCGCAGACGATGACCTGGTCGGGCGGGTCATGCCGACCCATGCCTGGTCCAGGACACCGGGCTGGAGGAGATCTGCCCTCCCAGCCCGGCCAAGCACTAGCAGGGCAGCCCGCACAGCCTCTGCATCAGTGTAGCCATATCTAAATAGAACCGTTCGCACCCTCTGCGAGATGCGTGAGGTTTAGCACCCGCTCGGCCCGTCCGCGAGATGCGTGAGGTTTAGCACCCACGCGAAACTCACCGGAGCACCTGCGTCGATAATGCAAAATTAAGACTAAATTGCACTCCACCTAACTGTTAATGCTGTAAACTGGCCTAGTCGTCGCACTGGAGCACCAGGCACGACGTCCGAACAACTAATTAGTAATCCGCCTACCTAATTCAGACTCCGCCTACGCTCAAGACTAACTTCTCCCTGAGGCACCGGGGACAGGAAAAGGAAGTTGTTCCCCTCCTGTCCCCCTAAATAGCCTCCTATCTAACCCCTCCCACCCCCTACCTAACTTCCTGCCTGTCATAACATCACACGAACACCCCGGGGAAAAGACTGGTCTGCCGACCTGCATTCCCCCGGGGGCCGCAGTGTGCTGACCGGAGCCCACCCGTCAGCCGAAGAGCGTTGTGTGCTGACCGAAGCCCACCCCTAGCCGAGGAGCAGAGCGTGCTGACCGAAGCCCAACTGGCAGCCGAAGACCACCACTCACTGACCGGAGCCCACCCAGCAGCGGAGGAAGACCGTCCATGACCGGAGCAACCCGGCAACTGTGAGGGAAGGTGGACGGGCAGCAGAAAGTGGGATGCCGCCCTTGTGGAATGGAGGTAAGCCCACAGCCCTGAGGCGCGGGAAAGGCAGAAGAACCGAGGACTGCCCGGCAACACACACCTCTCTCGTGTGCGCCATGGGACACCGCCCCTGGGTGCACAGTGAAGCGGGCCGCCCACGAAGCGGAGCGGCAGCCCGTGCGCCAGGAGGGAGGAACCGGGACACGCGCCCAATGCGCAAGGGCCCCTCCTTCCCAGCCATATTACAATATTTTAACAGTATTTTGTGTTTGCTTTTTTGATAGTTCCCGTTCTGGCCTGTGAGACCTAGTATAAAATGGCTGCGGTGCCAACCTGAGTGAAAGACAAACAGCGCATGCGCGCTCTGAGAGGACATTGAATGTAAGCTGACTGTACCAATGAGATCACAGTTCAAGGATGGAAAAGCCTAAGACCTCAGAAGGCTGCCAAAAGCATTGTCGACTGTACTGGGACCCGTGTGAAAGTTTCGTCGAATTTCAATATGTGAGAAAGTGACTAAGTTGGACACACCAAACAAAGGACTCTTTAAATTTCAGCCGAGGCTGCGGCAATTCAATGTTAGAATGATGAGGTGATGCTCATCCACCCTCAATTTGTCCAATCAGGATCTGAGTTTATATTGACAGTTACTTTTGTAGATAGATAAAGTTAGTGAAAAAAGGTATAAAAAGCCAGGATTTGACTTAAGAAAAAACTCTCTTTCGATTTCCTCCTGAGATGCTGTCGGAATGCTGATTTTCCTGAGATGTAAGATTTTCTAAAGACTTTTTCTCTAAATGAGTGCTGAGTCGTTAGGTGAGGTTATTAGTTAGGGAAAGTAGGGAAAATGAATTTTGGGAACTATCTGTCTTTCACTAATATTCTTGTCCTCTGAACTTAATAATAATGTCTATTTCTAAATCTTTGAATTAAATGTTTGAGTTAAACTTTTCTCCTTTGAAGACTAATTTTGAATAAAGAAATAAATAAAACGAATGTCAAACTCTGTTTTGAATAAAATTTAGATAAATGGAGAATTAAGCTGGTCTTGTATTTTCCTTAGCCTAATTTTTTACTAGCAGGTCCGTCGACCATGATGGTGGCGTGTCTAAATAAATGTTTCTTTAATAAACCATGGTAAACAGATTTAACAGCAGGTATAAATAGTATAAATATTTAGATTTGATTTAGACACTCCGCTATGATCCAGCAGCTCTCCTTTGAATCTCACTGATCCATGAAGTAGAATGAAAGTGTTTTATGAGTAAGTTGCAGTGTTATGGGCCCCACTGATGTGAAGTGGTACTTCAGGGAAAGGTGATGAGACGTTTTAGAAACATTTCTGGAGTCGCGCTGGAGCAGGTGCCAGCCAAGTTTGTGAAGGCAGCGACCCACAAGAAAGCGACCCCAAAGATGAGCCGGCCACCTAGACCTAACACGGCGGCAGCTGGACCAAACATGGGGAACTGGGACACACCGGCAGCGGGTGAGTATATTCGTACAATAGTGGCTGAATGTATTAGAGCAATGGCTCCAATGTTAGTAAGCGGGGGGCGCAGGGCGCAGTTCAACTAGTGGGGCGGAGGCATATGAACATGGCGGTAGAGGACACAGATGAGGAGTCTTCAGGGTTGTCGTGGCATTTAATTGACCCAGGGTCAGCGTGTCGGGCAGCATTGGCAGGTCAGAACGCGGCAAACAATGGGACAGGGGACGGGTCACCAGTAGTAGCATGGGGGGCGAGCAATAACCCGAGTCAAGCAACACCAACGCCAGAACGTTACGCGCGGCCGTCCCCGGGGCCGGCCTCATTGACCATCAGGGCCACAGGGCTCGCAAGCTTAATACTACTGGCAGTTAAAGAAAGGATCTGGAGGAAGGAGTTCATAGATATCTTTTCGCTACTAGAGATACAGTTGGAGGGTCTGGACCTAACAACTTGTGATAAGAAAGACGAGGATAAAAGGGAAAGGCGGGAAGAGCGCAAAGAACGGAACTTTGACAATTGGCTAGACGCTTTTAGGATTATGGCATTCATAATCGTGGAAAAATTGCTGCGGTGCGCAGCGGATCTCTGGCTGTACGAAGCCAGCATCCATAATGCACATAGGCAATTCCCAGTCGATGTTTAGGCTGAAGATGCAGACCCATTCAGAAAAGGAGTGGAATGAAGAGGACATATTTGGCTTCATCCACAAAATGATGGTAGCGAGCTGAGCTAGGACATGGTATGGTAGGAACGAGCAGCCCTTTCGCAGGCACACCCACAGGGGAAGGGGGAGATCATTTCAGAGGCACAAGCAATTTGGAGCAGGGAAAGCATCACACAGCGGCGGTCCACCAGCGATATGCTGGAAGTACGAAACCAATGAATGTACATACGGGACAGCATGTAAGTTTCAACACATATGCACCACATGCAGGGAAGGGCACCCGGCGGCAGACTTTCAGCGCAAGAAGGATCACAAGGGAAACAGGAAAGAGAAGAAGAAATGAGAATTCAAGTTAGCGTGGTCCCCTATCAAGGCACAAGCACTGAACAGGCTGGCCAACAGGTATCACAATAAGACTGACGCAACCATACTAGTACAGGGTTTCAAGGAAGGCTTTCCTATCCCATTCAAGGGCATACTCCCCCCAGGCAGCAAAACAAACCTAAAATCCACCCTGGAACACCCGGGGGTGGTTACCAAGAAAATTGAGAATGGGAGGAAACTGGGGAGAATTGAGGATCCCCTCCTGCGGGAATGAGCAAGGGTCTCGTGATCTCTCCACTGGGAGTGGTTCCCAAGAAAGAGAAGGGGCAGTACCGCTTAATACATCATTTATCATTTCCGGAAGGAACTTCGGTGAACGATGGGATTAGCTGAGAGATATGCTCAGTAAGCTACGCCACAATTGACGATGCCATTGACCTGGTGAGGGCAACAGATCGAGAGACCCTGATGGCGAAGGCAGACATTGAGTCCGCTTACCGCCTACTCCCGGTACACCCAGAAAGCTTTCACTTGCTAGGTTTCCAGTGGGAAAGGAGTATATACATAGACAAGGCTATGCCAATGGGATGCTAAGTATAATGTGCCTACTTCAAGATCTTTAGCACCTTCATAGAATGGGCACTGCATGACAAACACCCAGCAGGAGGGAAGCTCCATTACTTGGACGGCTTCCTGTTCACGGGCCCAGCAGAATCGGCCAAGTGCGGAAGCACTCTGGCGGCATTCAAGTTCCTGGCTGAGGAGCTATGGATCCCTCTGTCACAGGAGAAGACTGAAGGGCCGGCCACCAGGATCGCCTTCCTGGGGATAGAGTTGGACTCCGTAGCAGGTACCTCCAGGCTCCCCCCTGAAAAGGTAGAAGATTTCCAGAAAGAAATTAAGGGCTTATTGGGGAGGGAGAAGGCAACATTGCGGGATCTGCAGAGGCTGATATGCAAGTTGAACTTTGCCAACTAGGGTGATTACGGCGGGCAGAGTATTTGCCAGGAGACTAACGCAATTGACACGTGGCCTCACACAGAAACACCACCACGTCAGTTGGGGGCCGAAGTAAAGAGGGACTTGGCAATGTGGGATTCATTTCTGATGGAATTTAATGGCACGTTAATTTGGAGAGAAGGCTGGCTCACTAATCAACAGATTGAACTATACACAGACGCATCAGGCAGCACAGGTTTTGGGGCTATCCTGGGGGACAGATGGTGCGCAGGAGAGTGGCCCACCAAATGGCACAGACAAGGCATCACTAAGAACATCACTTTTCCTAGAACTATTTCCCATTATAGAAGCACTGACGATATGGGGTGGGCAATTGCAGAACATGAAACTAACACTGATCGGACAACAAGGGGGTGGTTCAGGCAATCAACAGGGGATCAGCTAGATGCCATGGACACCCTCAGGAAGGGCGCCGATAATAACATCCCTCAGGCCCTTGTCCTTTTGGACCTATCGGCGGCTTTTGACACGGTCGATCACGCAATACTGATCGACCGTGTCAGGAACGCCGGTATTCAGGGCATGGCTCTTGAGTGGGTTAAGTCCTTTCTGGATAATCGCTCTCAGGCATTGCATTTGTCTACCTTCTCAGCTTCCTACTCTCCCTTGTCCTGCGGTGTCCCTCAGGGCTCCGCTTTATCCCCTTTATTATTTAATCTGTACATGCAACCCCTGATTTTTTTCCTTCGTAAGTCCGCCGCGACCATCTTCAACTATGCGGATGATTTGCAGTTAATTATTCCCACTGATACCTCCCTCTCCTCCTGTACTACTTTTCAGTCCACCATGCTCGAGATCTCTGAATGGATGTATCACAGCCAACTCAAATTAAATCCTACTAAGACTGAGCTTCTTCTGGTAGGAGGAGCAGCCAATCCATGGAATGACAGCTTTTGGCCTCCTTCACTAGGGCTCCCTCCCTGTCCTGTCAACTCTGTGAAGAGTCTTGGCGTGGTCATTTCTAGTTACTTATCCATGGGGCCCCAGATCAGTGCCAACACTTTGTATGCCGATATCCCTGCATACCTCCTTCACAAGTTGCAACTTGTGCAAAATCAGGCTGCTCGCCTGGTTTATCACCAACCCCGACACCAACATGTCTCGCCGCTGCTGCGGAGCCTTCATTGGCTCCCTGTAGCTAAGCGTTGCATCTTCAAACTGGGCTGCACGATCTTTAAAGCCCTAGCTGATCTTGCTCCTATTTTTATTTCTTCTAAATTGATATGCTATGTTCCTTCCAGAAACCTCCGCTCCTCTGGCCACAATCTGCTAGTCATTCCAAAAACCAAACGGAAAAAACATGGCGGCTCCTGTTTTTCTTTCTGCGCCCCCAAAACCTGGAATGCTTTCCCGCCCTCCATCCGTCACTGCCCTACCTATGGCTGTTTTCGTAAACTGTTAAAAACTTATCTTTTTCAGTCTGCTGTTGAGTAAAACCCTGCCTCCCCGCATTTGTCATGAGCGCCATGAAACCGTACGGTGTCCGAGCGCGGTATAAAACTTTTTACCATACCATACCATGCCCGGACACGCTGAGACTAATAGGTAGGTTGGCTACACTACAGTTGAACGGCAACATGGACCTGCGAGCACGCCACGTCCCAGGGGTGGAGAACGAGGTGGCAGACGCCCTGTCCAGGCACCAGACAGACAAGTTCAGGAGGCTGGCACCCAGGGCAGACCCGAGCATGACATAATTCCCAGCACAGTTGTGGGAACTGGTAGGATAGACTTGACAGAACTGGTACACCATGCACTCTCACCCGAAGCAGCCAAAAGGTACTGCAAATACGCAGAGACAGTAATGAGGGTAGGCGGGATCAGATCCCTTGGCAACATGGGCGCTACATGCAGGGCAGCCGAGCGGTTCATCCAGTGGGCATTTGAGGCAGGGAAGTCCAGGTCATGGGCACAGGCCCATTTAGCCGCAGGGACCCATTTCTCAAAGCTAGAATCAGGGCAGGACCCGGTAGCGTCACACTACATCAGGGCAGCAATGAAAGGGTGGAGGCGGAAGGAGGGCCCAAGGATGGATGCCAGACGCCCCATAGATTACACACAGCTTCAGGTATTACTAGGGGAGCTCGGGCATGATCAAAGACTAGTTCGAGCTAGTGCTGTTTAGGGCAGCCTTTGCCACCGCATTCTTCGGGGCATTCCGCCTCAGTGAGCTAGTGGCACCAACGAAGTGTGGAGCGGCAGAGAAATGCATACAGGTCAGTGATGTATCACCCAAAGCAGCAGGAGTGGAGATCATGCTGAGATGGTCGAAGACCGATCAAGCAGGGAAGGGAACTAGGGTGAGACTAAGCCGCATCAAAGAGCCGAGGTGTTGGGCTGTGTGTTACCTGCTCACCTTCATGGCAGTGCGACCAGCTGGCGAGGGACCCCTGTTCAAACATAGGGACGGAACACAGTTAAGCAGGTTTCAATTCATGACAGTCATGCGCCAAGCCATAGGCAAGGCGGGTCTGGGCCCTACAGGCTTCGGTTCCCACTTTTTCAGGACAGGAGCGGACACAACAGCAGTAATACACGGGATGACCGAGTCAGGGATCCAGGCAGTAGGGAGATGGAAATCACAGGCTTACAAAACATATGTGAGACCCCAGCTGCTCTGAGCTGCAGGACAGACGAAGCAGGGAGTGCGCTGTCCCCCCCCCAGAGCGGGCTGAGCCAAGAGTGCCTCATTGTTCCTTGCATTAACAGGAACGAGACCATGCTTGGTATGGGTGGTGGGGCACTTGTTCATAGCCCGGATAAAGACCTGGTGGCAGCAAGGGGACAATAGGATGCCGGGGGGACCGGTGATATGGTCGGAAGTAATCAGCCGGCATGAATGGCGCGGGCGGAATTGCAGAAAACAGTCGAGAATTACCGCAATAAGCTGAACCTCGCAGTAAGCAAATATTGCAGGGCCAATGGCCTGGTGTCAGTTAGGCACGGGCTCATTCACACAGGCCGCCTGGAATTATATGCCAGGGTCGGCGTGCACCTGATAGACACCGGCATGCGCTTGTTCTGGAGCAACCTCTGGGGGGCCATGGCATCGGCGGGATGCAAGTAACCAGAAACAGGGTGTAGTCAGAGGGGAGCCACCAGGAGACGGAAGCCTCCCAGACGGCGTGGCGGAGAACTACGTGGAAAATGTTTGGTAACAAGGCACACCGGAGGGCGGTGCACCAGGATTGGACCACTAACCTTGGGATGCCTCACAGCTGGGAGAGCTGGCCAAAGGGCAGAGGGTGAAACCACTCACCTTCAGATGCCTCTCGGCTGGGTGAGCCGGCTTACCGAAGAAGGGGGAGTAGCAAAAACAGAGACAGTGCTCGCAGCCCAGCTGCCGCCGGTTGGCAGGGCACAACCAGAACCAGACAAGGTAGCGAGTCTTGCTCCTGGTACGGAAGCTACTCCTTCCACGCGCACAGGGGGAGCCCAAATCCAATCTATCAAAAGACAACACCAAAAGAAAAGAGACTAGACAGCGAAAGTACAAAAGTTTATTTATGCTGTCACTGTATTCCTAATAAACTGCGGCCAACAAATGACCACCACAAAGCAGAAGTGTACATTGGTTTATTCATGCAGAATGGGGAAATGCAGTGGTTGAACTGTACAGAGGTGGAAGTGGGGGAGAGTGCAAGGGTTATCGCAAAGGCGGCACCCAAAGGGGGCTCGAGAGCCGGTGCAATAACGATCGCCGTGCCCTCCCCCCGCACCCTGTGAGTCCATGCCAGTCTTTGGTGCGCAGGGAGCAAAGGGTGCAAAATCAGCCCATCAGTGCCCCAACCTCCCCCGGCACGGCCAATGGGGGAGGCTATGCAACTTTTGAACGCCCCAATAAGGCGCAGCTCAGCAAGGGAGGAAGGGGAGTAAATGTAGGTGGGGGGATATAAGGCCTGCTCCCCCAAATGAGCTCCATGTTCACTGCTGGAGCGTGAGGTTCTGAAAATTACGAATTCGTCGTGCTCAGCCTCCATTTTGTGATCGCCGCCATTTTATGTTGCCCTCACTCAGGCAGCTTGGCGAACGCGATGTTTTTGTTGTTTCTGCCTTTGCGTGTCAGGTGGCTTCTTTGCTTATGTTTACTAACGAGTGTCAGGGTCTGGCCGAGGACACTAATTCCTGTCTGAGCTGATAATCCCCGTCCGGACTACATGTTGGTTCACACCATTGTTTCCTTTAAGTTATCTTATCTGCTGTCCTTCGCTACATGTCTCATGCATTCTCCTGTTTCATGACTGTCCTTCTACAACACGCAGCTGTGTTTTTCTCTACTTGTAAATCGAATTGTGTGGATTCATTTGTCATTTACTTAAGGGGTCGAGTGACAAATAGAACCGGGAACTTGAGTTGCTTTAGTCTTAAAACATTGTCTATAATGTTTGCCTATAGCTCATGCTCTTGTGTGATTGCATTTTGCATTGTATTGTATCGTATATAAACCTGTGCGCCACGGAGTTAAGTGGCATTCTCTTTTGAACCTCGTTGTACTGACGACTTCTAAGACCACTGTACTAGCTGCAGCTAATAAATACCATCTTCTACGCCAGACAAAGAGTCCGTGTCTCTGTTTTGACAAGGCAGGTGAATCCCGGGGATTTCAGGCGTACCCTGCGCCGCCGGGCCTTAAGGCTGCGGTTCTCCAACTGGCGCCCAATGTGGGGCGACTTCAGCGGTAGCGGTTGAGCCCGAGGGTCGTGATGAGCCCCGCAGGAAAATTCCGGAGGAAGCGCACCACGTGATCGACCCCTGTATGTCGGAAGTGGACCGAAGGTCTTTTGACAGCGCGGCTACTCCTCTCCGACGGCTGCTGACGACTGCTGCCCTGACGGTCGCCCTGCCTTGGACCCTTCTGATGATGTTTGGTAAAGCGAGATGATAGACGGACCTTCGCTGGTGTAGAACGATCCTTAGTTAAGTATTTGGTGGGTCGCTCCCACAGACCTTTGTTTTGTTTTTGGGTTTTATTCAGGTATTGCAATAGCTGAAGGCAAGGGGTAAGTACGATTGTACTGTTTCACTGATCTATACCCCTTGTTGTTTGTGATCAGTCTAGAGAAGTGACGATGTCTTGGCTGACTAAGTTTAAGAGATTTTGTTGTTTAGGTTGTACGAGGGATTCCCAGTTGGAGGAATCGTGTCCGATCCCTCCGGTTGGAACTCCCACTTATGAGCTCTATTCGAAACACGGGATTGGTCCCATTACCTTTAACGAGACATGGGTCCGATATACGAAAAATAGTGGAGTTTTGAGATGGCCCCAGAATGGTAGCTTTGACCCCGCTATATTAGACAATTTGGAAACAATTTTGTTTAAAAGAAAAGCCCGGCCGGCTATGTTTGACTCCGTCCGCGTTTGGCGTAAAGAAGCCAAACAGAAAGAAATCAAACAAGCAAAAAAGGATAAGAAAGCACAAGACATGTTGATTTTACAGGCTGCTCAGCAGTTTAAAAATAACGAAGTAGATGATACAAATGAGGTACTAGAGGGACAACATCGTATGGCGATAGATAGATGCTATCCGATGCTGCCTACTTCCTCTTCGGATAAAAATAAGGAATTAGAAGAAGATGCCCTAATGTCTTGTTTATTGAATTCCCCTCCGCCTTATGTCCAAAATACTAATGCACCTCCGTTACCCCCTCCCGTTGCTCAACAAGCGGTTGCTCAATTGCCGATTGTCCAGCAACCGGCTCAGCCTATTAATGCTTCTTTGCCTGCTTCTGCTCCATTCTCACAGTCTGTAATTCAGCCCCCACATTCTCCCGCTCGTACTCTTCAGTCTGCTACGTTTCAGTCTCCGTTGCCTTCTACATCTGTAATGCCTCCTTTCCTCTTGAGGGATTCTCCTACTTCACAGAGGAGGATAGCAGATGCTGTTTCAAGTTTCTTTTCTCCTCTTCTTGGGTCTTTAAATCTGTCTCCAGCTTTCTCTAAATGACAATCTCGTTGTCAACTTCCTCTGACGGACGAGAAAGTAGTTTCGGGTTCTCTTGCTCGTAAATGGATTGAGCATGGACTAGAATATAGTACCAAAGATATTATGAGTTGCTTCGATCAATGGGTAGAGCCCACGCAGAGATATGTTTTCAATGTTATGTGTCAAACTCTTATTAGAGGTTGGGAAGATATGGAGTCAGATACAGTTCCTTCGGAACTACTGAAATTACAAGCCGATTTTGATAAAGGTTTTATTGTAGGACATCGAGTTAAAGAGGCAGTGAATAGACTCATTGCGTTTCGAACAATGTTTTTGTCCTTGTCCTTTTCCGAGACTAATCCCACCAATAAACAAGGTAGTAAGAATTATCCAATGCGTGAAGTTCCTCCCGTATGGAGAGAAGAGGTGATTGGTCCACCTCAAGTCCCTGCTCATTTCCAGCATATATGGGTCCACGAACCCTGGAAAAGGTCTGAAGTATTGGCGCTTAAGCAAACTCTTCCAGACCCCTGTAAAAATCCTGCTGGATATTACAAAGAATTATCCCAAACAGTTGACGCCTGTATCTTGAATTTGGCCGACATTGATATGTTATTTGGAAATGTTGTTCCGCAAGGTATATGGGCACGGATTCGTAAAGAGAATCATGTGGCTGAATTAGGTGGTGATTGGGCTGCTATCAGAGCTGCGGATGCGAATCAGGTGGGTGGTGCGAAACCCGAGGATTTGATTACGGCTCTTCCAGGAAGAATAATTGAATTGATGAAGACAATGATGCCTGCGGTGCGAGTAAATTGGGATAAGCTGGCTGCAGGCAAGTAGAAGAAAGATGAAAGCGTCTCGGATTTCTTCACTCGCTTTGAAGAGACGTTTATTGACCACAGTGGTCAGGATTTGAGTGTAGAGGGTGGTCATCGATTGTTTGTGGATAAGTTTGTATATAATTTGATTCCAGAGTTGTCGAATAAATTAAAGAGTTCTGAAAGCGCATGGCTGTCTCTTCCCCTGCTAAAATATTGGCTATTCCACAGTATTACGAGAATAGAGATAAGGAGGAGAAGGAGAAACAAGAGAAGAAAAACAGAGACTTAAGAACAAAGGTTCTTTTACAGCAGGCGTATCCGCCTCGCTCGAATCAGCATCAGCAACCTTCCCAGTTCCAGCAGCCTCCACAGTTTCAGAGATTGTTGCAGAAGCCCGAGTATTTTACGCCGCGACCTTCATTAGGCCCTAATCAATGCGAATATTGTAGGGAGGAAGGACATTTTAAGAATAGTTGTCCGGTTTTATTGCAGCGTAATAATGGGATGTCCGCTCCCCGAAGTCGTGGTAATTTTCAGACAGGATCTAGAGGTAGAGGACGAGGTGCGTCCTCTCAGGAGCAGCGTTCTTTTCCTCCATCTACCTCGAATTACTTTGACCAAAAGACAGTTCCGTCCACACAATATTACAATGATGATTATCATGTTGAAGATAGTGCTGATGATTTTCAGATTGAATAGGACAGCCATGGACGAAGTAAGGGAGTTGTATCGATTCCAGTAGATCAAAATGGGCCGTATGTTACTGTCAATACTATGGGTGTTTCAGAACCGTTTCTTTTGGATACTGGTGCGATGAGAAGTTCTATCATTCATTCTAAACTCTATGGGGCACCTTTGTCTGGCTTAATGAATACCTCTGTGGGATTTTCTGGCGCCCCAGTCCGTAATCCGGTTTCTTGCCCTTTGCCGGTCTCGATTGGTCCTTATGATTTGGATGCTTCACTTATTCTGACAACTGGTTGTGGTGAAAATTTGCTGGGTTTAGATCTGTGGAAAAGACTGCATGCAACATTGTATTGTTCCCCTTCTGGTGTGCATCTTACGTTGGGAAAGAACTTGACGTCTTCCATGTATTTGTCCCGAGATCAGTTTCCACCCGAGTTGCTTTCTCTCCCAGACAGTCTTTGGGCCACGGGCCCGAATGACGTGGGTCGTCTTGCGATCCCACCGTATGTTGTCACAGTTAAAGAAAATGCTAGAATGCCACGTATTCCTCAATATCGTATTTCTAGTGATGGAGAGAAAGCACTATTGGCTATTGTTGATGATTTTATTCAGAAAGGTGTGGTCGAAGAGACCAGAGGCAATGTTTGTAACAGTCCTGTTCTTCCGATCCTTAAGAGAACGGATCCTTCACAGCCTCCTGTCTATAGATTTGTTATTGACCTGAGAGAAGTCAATAAAATAGTGGTGCCACAGTTCCCTGTTGTTCTGGACATTACAGCCTTATTGATGATGATCCCTGCTTCGGGGACTTGGTTTTCAGTGATAGACCTCAAGAACGCTTTCTTTAGTATTCCTATTGCTGAAGAAAGTAGGGATATCTTTGGTTTCTCTCTAGGTGGCCGAAGTTTCCAATTTAAAAAGAGCTCCTCAAGGCTATTGTGAGAGTCCCTCTATCTATAGCAAAGCTCTTAAGTCTCAACTTGATACTTTCTTTTTGCCCCCAGGTGCTACGCTTATTCAGTATGTGGATGATTTGCTGGTGGCAGCTGATACGGAAAATGTGTGTAAGAGTGTGACTGTTGCGTTGTTGCATCATTTGTCCGCTTTGAATCATAAGGTGTCACCCTCTAAGCTGCAATATGCCCGCCAAGAAGTGACCTATTTAGGTCATCTCTTGTCGAAGGAGGGAAGGCGATTGACTCCAGAATGTATTCATGCTATTTCACAGATGTCTGTACCTACGACACAGAGAGAAGTGCGTGCCTTTTTGGGTATCACTTCCTACTGTAGAAAATGGATTCCCAATTTTTCACTTTTGGCGAAACCATTGGTGGCACTAACGTTGAAAGATACACCCCATCCGCTCCCTTGGACGGATGAATGTCAGAAAAGTTTTGTTGACTTACGTACTGCCCTGTGTTCTGCTCCGGTGTTGGGTACCCCAGATTATAGTAAGTCCTTTACACTGTACGTTCACGAGAAAGAAGGTTGCGCGTTGTCAGTTTTGACACAGCAATTCGGAGATAAGCAGAGGCCATGTGCCTATTTCTCCGCTATATTAGACCCAGTAGCTAAAGCTTTGCCCAGTTGTCTCAGAGCTACGGCAGCTGCCGCAATTTCTATTAGACAGTCTGCCGGATTAGTGTTGGATAACACACTCATTGTTATGGTTCCACATGCAGTGGATACTTTGCTGAATAGAACCAAGACGCAGCATCTCACGAGTGCTCGTTTGTCTGGTTACGAGCTGACACTTTTAGCGAGCCATGTACATATGAAAAGATGTAACACGTTAAATCCAGCTACATTGTTGCCGCTCCCAGATGAGAAAGACGATCAGGAAAAGCATGATTGTTTTCTTCGAACAGAAGAAGAAACGAAGGGTAGGATTGATTTAAATGACACTCCGCTCAAGGATCCGGACGGGATCCTATGGGTGGATGGTTCCAGTTTTAAGCTTCCAAATGGAGAGACTAAATGTAAATGTAAATGTCAAGGTATTTGTAGAGCGCACCAAGCGGTTTCCTGGCGCTATTACTCATACCGCTGTGGAATCCCTCCTGGCTTTCCCTGTGAAGTGTCCACTCCTGGGCACCCCCAGGGTGAAGCCAGGCATCCTAGCGCTGTTGGGGCCGGTGTGGAGGTTAAGCAGACTACTTCTGCCTATGCTGTTACCACCTTATGCACAATTGTTGAGACGGCACGTATTGGACATAATTCAGCCCAAGCAGCTGAATTGATAGCCTTGACTAGAGCGTGTGTGTTGTCGAAGGGAAAGAGAGTGAATGTGTACACAGATAGTCAGTACGCTTTCGGTGTTGCACATAGTTTTCTTAAGTTGTGGAGGGAAAGAGGATTCTTTACCTCCCACGAGACAAAGATTCAGCATGGTCAGTTAGTGACTGATCTTCTTGAGTCACTTACCTTACCTACACAAATAGCGATCATAAAGTGTAGCGCACATAAGAAAGTTACAGATGATGTGGGTCGTGGAAATGCGTTTGCAGATGAGGTAGTGAAAACTACAGCTAGAAACACCACTAGTCAAATGTATGTGGCAGGTCTTGCAAATTGGGTTAGGGAAATTGGAATGTGTGAAGACACGGTTGAAAGTGTGAAAACGATTCAGGGAGAGGCTACTGAGAAGGAATTGTGTACGTGGAAAGAAAGTACGGGAATGTTAGACTCGATGGGTTGTTGGACAAAGTTGTCGGAACATCAGCGATGGTTGTTACCGGACGCTTATGTGTTACCGGTCGTGACTATGGCTCATGGTCCAGCCCATATTAGTGCAAAAGGCATATGTAAGCTCTTGGCCCCGGTATGGCAGAATGAAGGAATTCCGAAATGTGCAGAAAATGTGGTTAAGCATTGTATTGTTTGTTTAATGCATAACCCAGGAAAGGGTACCCCAACTCCGGCAGGTAATTTTGCTCCCCCGTCATATCCTTTTGAAGTATTGCAGATTGATTACATTCATATGGATCGCTGCAACAACCTCAAGTATGTTCTGGTGGTGGTATGTGCCTTTTCCCGCTGGATAGAGGCCTACCCCTTGAAAGAGAACACTGCTCTGTCGACTGCTAAAGTATTGATTAAGGAATTCTTCCCCAGATTCGGTTTGCCGCGCATTGTCTGGAGTGACAATGGAAGTGAATTTGTGGGCCACATTATGCAGAAAGTATGTTCTGGTCTTGGTATTAGACAGAAATTCCATGCGACAAACCATTCACAGCCAGCGGGTTTGGTTGAGTGTTACAATGGTACACTCAAGCTTAAGCTGGCCAAGATTCAAGCCAGTACAGGTCTTGCTTGGCCTGATGCCTTGCCCTTAGCACTTTTGCCAACCAGAACTACTGTGCACTCTCGCATGGGACTTAGCCCATATGAAGTGGTATTTGACGCCCAGCTAATGTTTGGGGCGTCCCCCGCCCCAAAAGATATTCAGACATACCATATCCTTTGTTAGTTGACTATCTGCATGATTTGACTACTAAATTAAGTGTTATTCGCCGACAGGTACGAAGTGTTTTGCCGGAGGCTTCCACGGACCCCGGTCACACTATCTTGCCCGGTGACTGGGTCTGCATCAAGAATTTTCAACGGACGAAAAATTTGGTGCCTCTCAGGTCTGCGCCTATGCAAGTTTTGCTTGTTACCCGCACAGCTGTGAAAGTGGTTGGCAAACGTAACTGGGTGCATGGAGTGCACTGTAAAAAGGTGCCACTACCATTACCCTTCGACCAGTGGATTCGTAGTGGTGTAAGGGAATCGGACACTGCAGCGGTTCCTTGTTTTGTTCCTTTCAGTGATGCTCAAATTTATGGGACTCAGTCTGAAAAAGCAGATGATGATATTCTTCAAGCCGCTGTGCCTGTGCATCGTCGAATAAACACTACTGATCCAGAAACTTTATTCAGAGACCAGACCGTGCCGAGCAAAACACGCTACAACTTAAGACCAAGAGCTAACAAACAGAACTGAACACTTTTTTGAACACTTCTTTTCATTACTTAAAAGACATTCCTTTTTGGGTCCTTTTTGCTTCCTTTTGGTATGATATTAGTATTAGATGTGCCATCTGTCTCCGTCGCAGGGTCACGGTAGGAGACTCAGACTGTAACCTGATTTTTATTCTTTTAGTAAGTGGCTAGTGCCTCAGGATATACAGAAGTGAGTAGCTGAGTGATTAAGGAAGATTGCCGAGAGTGAAATTTTTTTAGATAAAGATGGATGGTACAACAATCGTAGGTAGGGAAAATAGGAAGCAGTTGAAGTTGCAAAATCGAATTGCGCTAGATGTGATCTTAGCAGATCGAGGAGGTGTCTGTAGATTGATCGGATCTAGTTGCTGCATTTATATTCCAGATGACGCCCCAGCAGTATACCAAGCCATTTCCAAATTGCACACGGTCTCCGAGTCGATTCATCAGGATGAAGGAGATTGGTCTTTTATGGGATGGTTTTGAGGAATATTGTCAACTTGGGGATAGAAGATTTTAACGTTCCTTGGAGCAATCTTGGCCATCATATACTCTTGTTGCCTATGCGTCCAATGTGGTCCTGCAGTTTGTGGCCTGTTGGCTACTTTATGTGTTCCACAATCTGAGAAGACAGAGAATATTAGAATGATGGTGCAGCAACAGCTTGAGGATTTTATGAACATCAGTGTTGATTCCGACTCAGATTAGCATGAGTTGGTTTGTTTTTGCCTGAGTAATGGCAAAAGGAGGGACTGAGGTTCTGAAAATTATGAATTTGTTCGTGCTCAGCCTCCATTTTGTGATCGCCGCCATTTTATGTTGCCCTCACTCAGGCAGCTTAGCGAACGCGATGTTTTTGTCGTTTCTGCCTTTGCGTGTCAGGTGGCTTCTTTGCTTATGTTTACTAACGAATGTCAGGGTCTGGCCGAGTACACTAATTCCTGTCTGAGCTGATTAATCCCCGTCCGGACTACATGTTGGTTCACACCATTGTTTCCTTTAAGTTATCTTATCTGCGGTCCTTCGCTACATGTCTCATGCATTCTCCTGTTTCATGACTGTCCTTCTACAACACGCAGCTGTGTTTTTCTCTACATGTAAATCGAATTGTGTGGATTCATTTGTAATTTACTTAAGGGGTCGAGTGACAAATAGAACCGGGAACTTGAGTTGCTTTATTCTTAAAACATTGCCTATAACGTTTGCCTATAGCTCATGCTCTTGTGTGATTGCATTTTGCATTGTATTGTATCGTATATAAACCTGTGCGCCACGGAGTTAAGTGGCAGTCTCTTTTAAACCTCGTTGTACTGATGACTTCTAAGACCACTGTACTAGCTGCAGCTAATAAATACCATCTTCTACGCCAGACGAAGAGTCTGTGTCTCTGTTTTGACAAGGCAGGTGAATCCCGGGGATTTCAGGCGTACCCTGCGCCGCCGGGCCTTAAGGCTGCGGTTTTCCAAGCGGGGGAGAAGCACCTGGACCGAATCGTTTTCCCACTCACCCACACCACAGGAACAGAAATGTCGCAGGCTGAAGTAGCTGCAGGCAGGGCAGAGAACTACCCAGAGAATGTTTGGCAACGAGGCACACCGGAGGGCGGTGTGCCAGGATTGGACCACTAACCTTGGGATGCCTCACGGCTAGGAGAGCTGGCCAAAGGGCAGAAGGGAAAACCACTCACCTTCAGATACCTCACGGCTGGGTGAGGCGGCTTACCGAAGAAGGGGGAGTAGCAAAAATGGAGACGGCGCTCGCAGCCCAGCCCCCGCCGGATGGCAGGGCACAACCAGAACCGGACAAGGTAGCGAGTCGCGGCCTAACTCCACGTACAGAAGCTACTCCTTCCTCCCTCACAAGGGGAGCCCAAATCCAATCTACCAAAAGACAACACCAAAAGAAAAGAGACTAGACAGCAAAAGTACAAAAGTTTATTTATGGTGTCACTGTATTCCTAATAAACTGCGGCCAACAAATGACCACCACAAAGCAGAAGTGTACGTTGTTTTTTTTATGCAGGATGGGGGAATGCAGTGGTTGAAATGTACAGAGGTGGAAGTGGGGGAGAGTCCGAGGGTTATTAGTGGCACTGTAGTCTTCGGGTATATGTCAGAGTTACTACCTTAGTTCTTGTTCTCTTCCGACAGCATTCTAAACCCGGTCTAATCTGTCTACCTGCAGGAGATCCGTGATGGGGATGGGCAGTCCTCCAGGTCAGAACGTGCAGTGGCCTTAATAATGTCTCCCAGCTTCATGGAGGGTCAGTGTTTGCTGCAGGTTAATGTTTCTGTAAAGTATGTCCCCTCATAGAGCTTCAGAAATTGTGCCTCTCTCAGGATATTACTAGGATTGTGCTACTCTGGCATGGTGCTTGGGATCAAACACCGGCACTTGTTTGTTTTATGTATACAGTACACATGCACCTGTTCTTTCCACCAGTTATAGTTAATGACTATTTTGGTAGCAGTTTTACCTATAGACACTAAATTGGTGTAGTCTATGATGAGAGGAAGACGCCTAAATTCTGCAAATCTTTCCAAACAGGACCACAAGTCTTCAGCGCCTTCTTGAAACTTAAGTGATCTTAAAGTTTTTTTTGTTTACCAAGCAGAATTTTACATAGCACTGAAATAGCAGGACCCCACAATAACTTCCTGGTCACAGGAACACACAGGCAATTGTTGTTATCTGTAATATCGATTGGAAAACATACTGGCATCTTCAGCACTGTGATTCTCACTTCTTCATTTCACTACTGACTCGGTAAGATGGGTCCACCTCATGAGACAAGGACTCATTGCTTCTTTAACTGTACATACTAAGACCTGCTCCTTAATGGCAAAGGTCATAAAACAGGTACATACTCGCATTACATCCAGTAAAAAAACCCTGTTGCAATTTACTACAATTTCCGGGATCACCGCAGGAGCACTTTGGCATAAGTTCAGGACTGAGGAAAGTCAAACTGCACTAATACAAATTTTCGCTTCGTAATCATTTCTACATACTCGACGTGCCCATAATTTTAATTAAGCTGGTAAAATTGGAGTAATTTCAGTAATTCTGCATTACTGTTTGATGCAGAATTACCAATAGCTGTGCCAATGCCTTTGCTTGCATATTTGTGGGTAATTATCCAAATGCAAGAGCCCATTAAGTGAGCACGAGTGGCTGCTCACCCTTGCTCACACTACATTTAGCACTATTTCTTAGTGTAAAATGCATATGAACTCTTAAAGTAATCAAGTCCATCTCATTAATTTCATCGTTTGTAAGGTCCATTTTATTCACATCACACTTCATCTTCCTGATGTTAACTTCCACTTCATGAGCTAACTACTCTAATTTGTTATGTTCCTCAGTGACACATCTAACCACTTCTTTTATGAAATGCCTCATTTTATCAGCACTGTAGCTTAATAGTCTATTTAAATCCACTTACCTTGCCACATTTAGCCAAATTCAATTTTCAGAAAACCAAAACTATTCTCTTTAGGTGGCGGCTCAAATATCACTGTCTGTCAGGCACTGTAGCCTGTGTCTGAGCTTCTGGTGGTACATATCTACTTGCACTAGGCTCTGCTATTGTCATTGTGCCTCTGTTAGTTCGTTCGGTACCACTCCAGTAGGATTCTACACTATGGCACTATCTCCCTCAGCACATGTGTCAACCATGCAATAGCAAGAGTTATGTCTGTTGATCTGTCCTTATATGGAAGAGGTGTAGAATTCAACAGCTCACTTATGAATTTATCATCATCAGTCTTACGAGTTTGCTCATTTCTCTTTTTCCCTTTATCCCGTTCCTCTTTAACAGTAACTATAGCACAGAATGATTTTACACATTCAATCGTATCCTCCCTCCAGCTCTTTTCCTGCTGATCCAATTTACTCTTAAGCAAATGTCAAAATAAACTCCTTACTTTTTTAGAGGCTTTGTTTCTTAATTTTCTTTAGCCATTTGATTCCATTTATTAAGTGCCTCAAACAGTGTAGGTCTGGGCATTGGTCTCCTGTCACACATGGTTTATCTCAGGAGATCTAAACTCCAAGCATTAAAGGTATCCTCTAAAAAAACTGTACAGCATCATCATGTGCAGTATATCTATTCCATTCAGGTACACTCATAGTACAAACATTATTCATCTTTCATAGTGTTAGATCTAGGGGTCTCTAGTTGGCAATGGTATTCACCTTTGTCCAAATAGGGACCCTTACTTCTAAGTCAGCATAAGGGGATTACACTCCTTAATAACCCCTGCTCACCACTTTGGTAGCTTGGCACGAGCAGACAGGTTTATCTCAGAGGCAGTGTGTATATACACAGTAACACAGGTTTTATAAAAAATAAGTATTCTTTATATAGACATAAACACAAGACCACAAACAACAAAAATCCACAATACTACACTTAAGATTACTTAAAAGATGATTAAAGTTGCTTAGTTCAAGTTGTTGGTAAATGCGACAAAGTTCTCAACAAAGTATACCTGGATGCGTAACGGAAAGTAAACAAAAGGCTCGCAAAAGGGGAGATGCGTCGGTTCCGTGATCCGGGGGACTGGTTGCATCCTGCCTCAATGCTTGCGCAGAGTAGGGGACTCGTCGTGAGCCTTACCGGTATGGAGGTGATGCGTAGATTCCAGGCCTGCGGGCCCGTTGCGGTGCGCAAGATGGCGCCTTGATACGATGCGATGATCCGGTTGCGATGCGAGAAGATGACACCCTTCATGCGGCAATGCGATGACAATGACGCCCTGGCAGCCTTGCGACAACTCTGTACTTTGGATCCGCGACAGGCCCTGCGACATGCTTCTCCATTAATGCGATGGCGACTCTCTCAATGGTGTCACGCTTCTCCGGTGATGCGACAGCAAGCAGCTTCGATGAACACACGCTTCCAGGGCGATGTGGCAAAGGCTCGCTTCTCCGGCGTTGTGAAGATTTCAGCTGCGGCGGCGACATGCTTCTTCTCGATGCGTCGCACTTCCAGCTCCCAGCGGCAATCAAGTGTCTATTCAGGAAATTCAGGAGGGAGTCTTTTGTCCCTGAGACTTCAGCAGGAGGCAAGCACAGTTCAAGCCCTTGGGGAATATTCTGTAGATTAAAGTCCTTACAAAGTTCCTTCTCCTTTCCCTTGGCAATGAAGTAACCACTGCAGGCCAACCCAGCAAACAGCACAATGGCAGAGGGGCAGTCCAAAGTCCTGCAACTTCCTTGGTTCTTCTCCTTGGCAGAAAGGTTTCTTGTCCAGAAGTGATCTAATTTTTTTGGATCAGGGTCCCAATATTTATACCCCAAAATCCTTTGTTCTCTGAAGGCAGAGAGGGCTCTGCCTAGTCCAAACCAGTTCCTGAGCACTTTGTTTACATGACTCTCTTCTTCCTTTCACTGTGCAGGGAAGAGACATCAGCAGCCCCACAGGAGGTGGAGCCAGCACACAGGTGGGAAGATACAGCTCTGGAGCACTCTGTTGACATGATTCCTCCTCTCCTTTCACAGTGCAGGGCAGAGACATCAGACAAGCCACAGTGGTGGAGCCAGCATTGTAGAGGGAAGGCCCAGCCCTATTCAGGTCACAGGTGCAACTCCTCCCTCCCATCTAGATGCAGATCTCTCTATTCACCACCTGGCTGCCCCAGCCTGTCTCCTGGAATCCCCCAGCCCTGTCACTCACAAACCCAGACAAGGAATACACAACCCAGCAGAGGCAGGCCTAGATAGTTAGGCAAGAAAATACCTACTTTCTAAAAGTGGTATTTTCAAACAAGGAATATTAAAATCAACTTTACTAAAATATGTATTTTATTATTCTGAGTTCAGGCATACTAAACTTGAATTTCTACCATGTTCCCTGAGTCAGTTAGAATTATAAGAATGTAATAATCTAACTGCCCATTCTGGCATATGGAGAACAGGTAGCCTTCAATAGTGAAAAACGAAAATGGCTGTAGTTCACTATTAGAACATGCTACACACGTCAGAGCATGTCCTACCTTATACTTACAATGCACCCTGCCCTTGAGCCTACCATAGGGGTGCCTATTATGAAGCAAAGGGAAGGTCTAGGGACTGGCAAGTTGGTGCATCTGGCCAAGTCGACATGTCAGTACTAGACTGCACACAGGCCTTGCAATGGCAGGCCTGAGACACACTTTACAAGCCGCTTCTGTGGGTGGCACAACCAGTGCTGCAAGCCCACTAGCATCATTTTATGTCACAAGCCCTGGGCACACATGGTGCACTGTACTAGGGGCTGACAGATAAATCAATTAACCCAATTATGGAATAACCAATTAGTACATTAATTTAACATAGGGAGCACTTGCATTGTGGCACTAGTTTGCAGTAGCACAGTGCCCAAAGCATAAATCCAGCAAAAACATATCAAAACAGAGGAGGCAATCCGTCAAAATGGAAGGGAGACTCACACCAATAATGCCAGGTCTAACACATAGGCTGCGATTTCCTCTGCTGGCATTTTCTGTCCCTCTCTTGGTGTCTCAGTAACCTTAGGCTTTACCAATAAACTCTCCATTGTGTATACTCAAACAAAGACAATACAAAAATAAAACCACTTCGAAATCACAATAAATGAACAAACAATCAACAAACAATTGCAGCACAGCTATGTCAAAGGTCAACCTAATGCAGCATAGCTTTGTTAGTAATCAATCAATCAAACACTGCTTTGCGATGATGTAGCACCAATTCTAGTGTGGTTCACTGGCTGTGTAACCGATCACGGGACAACTTATCTGTGAAACAGGAAAATGATCGCAAAACCTCTTTCAAACCAAATAAGTGAAATATACCCTTGCCTGTTTACCCTAGAAAGGAAGGAAAAGTCAAGTACATCAATTAGAATAATCCAAACAAGAAACTAAAACTAAAAACAAGAAACAACAACCCTATTTTTTAAATTATATTCACACCAAGTATTCTCCCGCCCGGCTGCAATTTATTCTAATCAGTGCGCTTGTTCCAGTGCATTCAAGAGCAAGCCACACCAACCAAAATTAAACACTCAACCTATAAAATAAATTAATTAGTTCAGAATCCCTATCAATGTGTAAGCAGTGCTGCTTGCTCTGCACACTACAATGACAAAGAAGTCACCTTCACACATCAGGTCATCTCCTATTGTCTTGTGCTATGTTTTTGCTATGTTCTTATGTACACCTCTCTGACCTTTCCTTGAGGTATGTTACTTTTTATCCCCATGTACTGTAAAGCGCTCTGATACCTGTAAGGGTCTTGTCCGCGCTCTATAAAACTCTAAAAATAAATAAATATCGAGATCTTTGATTTTCGACTAATCCAATAACCAACTCAATTCAGTAAATCAACAGAATCTCAAATTTCACATATGAATAATACATCAACACAAGAGTATTCATTCCACGAATTGAACCCACAATCATCCTCTCATACCCAAGCCACTCAACACAGACACAGAAATCCATCACAATCTCATACTTAAATGCACGTTCACAAAATCAGTTTCTCTCTATTCATACTTAGTCTCAAATTTGCTCAGGAATGCACAGCCAGCACAAGTCACTTCTTGGGAAGATCCAGCATCAGAAGATTTGGCAGAGTTCCTAAAAACTCCTTTTCTCCCTCGGACCGAGCACTAAAGACTCAAAAATGATAGGAACTTTTTGGGAACCTTTACTAAACAGGAGGTGCTCTTACGCTAACCCTCCTCTGCTAACAAGGTTTGTGTGAGTTGAACCCATAATTCACTGACCCTAGTAATTCAGATACCCCTAAATTTACCTTGGCCAGTTCGGCTCTATTTCAGTTCATCTAGAGGCAAGAGTAACCATCCTCCACACATTTAAATGCACAAATTAGCAGAGTATGATCAAATAGCAACTAAAACTGCTCAATAACTGATTTCCAGATCAAAAACTAGTTTAACAGTTTATTGCGGAAAACTTAATATGAGCAATACAGAGATAGGCAGTAATTGCCATGAAGGTTTAGATGCAAAATACAAAATAGGAAATCTTTAGATCCCAATTAAGCAGAAGTACCCTTCATAAAGAGAACTAACAGCACCCTAAGGGCGAAGGAAAATTCTCAAGACAAACAAACAGATTTGTGGAAGAAAAATGAGAAGACACGCCTAAACTTCCAAAACCAGTTATTTTTATGCACAGATTATGCATAAATTAATTAGATTAGCATGACATGATCATCATTAGATCACATCGAACAAATCAAAAGCAAGATTGTAATTCTAGACCTTGTTAACATTAACCCATTCTTTAAGGTAGAAGAAGTCTTCCATTACTTCTTCAACTACAGTAGTCTGGAGGTGTAAAATGCAATATGAAACATTCTCAAAAAAAGTATTCTTCTGCAAGCCTACATTGGGACTTTCACTCAGAAGTCCTTCAAAATGATGCTTAGTGAACACAATGAAAAGCTTCATTCACAATGCATGCCCTTAAAGGAAAGTTACTATCTAGTTCACAGACTACTCAAATAAGAGGGCTGGCTAAAAGTCCCTATAAGTAAGTCAAGGTGCAGGGACAATTTTTAGAGAGGGGGTACTGGCCAACAATGTTGCCTACCTCTGGGCATTGTGTATATGTTGCAGTTTGTTTTTATTACAGAAAATGCTGCTGAACGCCGTCCGGCAGGGCCTTTAAGCAGGTTAGGTGTTGCGGACCCCGCCGTGTGTTGTCGTATCTGCCAGCAGTGGGCACCGGCAGCCACGTCCCCCCCAGTAAAGGCAATTGAGCAGCCAAAATGCTGCCTCATTGGCGATCCTGCGGCGAGAAGGGGTTAGAGCCTAAGTCTGGCATGTGGCATATGCCATGACATATGCCACAGTATGCCACATTTTGTGTCTATGTTGTTTGAGGTATAATTGTGTTATAAACTGCCTAGAAGTGCTAGTGGAATATTTTAAAGATATATCTTCCATCTGGATTAAATTTAAAAAAAAATACCAAATGCATAAGCTATGGGGCTTGAACCCTTGTCAAAAATCACTTAGTGCCCCTGTTACCTACCACTGCACCATATGTTCTGCATAGATGTTCTGTGCCCAAAGCCTTTGTGTCTTAGAGAAAGGGTGATGTCCTTCTTCTGTTTCTATGCAGTTTTTTTCTTCTTACATGCCACAGATCTACACTTGATTTTCGTCATTTATAAACAAAAAACCCTTCCTTCCTCTCATTCTGGCACTTGGCCCATGCATTTTGTTTTCTTACACAACCATTCCCAAAGTCTCAATCCACAAATTAAGGGACTTCTTTCATAGCAAACATGGTCCACGTGTCACAGCATGTCACAAATCTATAACATGCACTGGCTTGACTAAAAGGCCATAAATCTCACAGACACTGCTAGGGGTGTTTTACAAAAGGGCATCTTTCATTTGGATAAAATAGAAAAAAAAATAGAAAAGAATATAAAAATCGATTTTCCCAGGCTGGGGTTTGAACCCCTGTCAAAATACACTCATAGCCCCTGTGAACAGCCCCTGTACCATCTGTTCTGCATAGAGCTAGTGTGCCCAAAGCCTTTGGGGGTCATTACGATGGAGGATTTTCCGCATCCTCCGGGCCGGCAGAAGCCACCGCCGGCCCGGAGGATGCGGAAAATCCTCTGCGGACCCACCAGGACCCACCGCCACATTAGGATGGCTGGTGGGTCATGGTTTAGGTCCGCAGCTTTTCCGCCGCGGCTGGCTTACAACCGCGGCGGAAAAGCACTAAAATGGTGACGGTGTCTCTGAGACACCGTCAGCCAGATTAGGATGTGCTTGGGAACATGCTTTTCCGCGGCGGCTTTTCCGCCGTGGAAAAGCATGTGTAACTGCACTGCGGGGGCCCGTTGCAGGCCCCCTAGGTGTAGTGGGGGGTGCACTTGGGGGGTACCTATGGTACCCCCCTGCATTTGCGTGCACAATGCAGCAGGCACCGCTTTGTGCCTGCCGCGCTGTGCACGCAAATGCTGTGCATGCATTTTTAACATTGCTGCGGGTGCAGCGTGAAGCTCCACCCGCCGCAATGTTAAAAATAGAGGATGTGACCGCCACCCTGGCGGTCACATCCTAATCTGCACAGAGGGAACGCCGCAGCCCCTGCGGACGTTCCCTCATGCTCTGGGGTCGCGGACGGACTCAAGTCCATCCGCGATCCTAATGACCCCCTTAGTGTCTTAGAGAAAGGGTGATGTCCTTCTTCTGTTTCCAAGCCATTTTTCTGCTTACATGCCACAAATCTACACTTGATTTTCGTTATTTATAAACAAAGAGCCCTCCCTTCCTCTCATTCTGGCACTTGCCCCATGGATTTCTTTTTCTTACACAAACTTACACAAACATTCCCAAAGTCTCATTCCACAAATTAAAGGATTTCTTTCATAGCAAACCTGGTCCCCCTTCCACATGCCACAGCATGTCACAGATGTCTGGCATGCATTGCTTGACGAAAGAGGCCACCAATCTCCCAGACACTGCTAGGCAATGATTTACAAAGTGACAGCTTTTTTTTGTAAGTGTATTTATTATTTTCATATTGCTTACAACATTGCATGGTCATTCACTGTGATCATGGAAATCTAGTAAAGACAAGTATAATTTGCAAAACAAGTGTACTCAAGCGTGCAACGTATCAATGTCTCAGGGTAGCATATATATCATAAATTGTGATATCAACCCGGACCAGCGGGCTCTTCCTCACTGTCCGGCCTTCACTTTCCTTGACATAATAAATACAACAATAGAGCAGTTGGGTGGAACATGAATTACCCCTCAGTGAGGGCTATCCCAGCAGGCTGTTGTGAAATAGGGGCGTCACTAATCTCCAGTCAGTCATTTTTAAGAGACTCCCAAATGTCATTTTGCCTGGATGCAGAGGGTTAGGTTGCTGCATGAAGGTCACAATTAGTATTACAGTATGTGAGGCAATTGAGCCAATCTTTCACTGTGGGGAGGCCCTACTTCCCCATTTGCGAGCTATTTCCCTCTTTGCGAGCAAAAGGGCAATGGACGTGAATTTGCGCAACTTCTTCGGGACACCCCCCACATAGCCCAACAAGGTGTCCTTAGGAGTACGGACCATTTCAAGGTTGGTCATTTGTGTTATTAATCTGAAAATGGATCTCCAGAAGTCTCCAGTCTTAGCGAAGTTCCATGTCAGGTGGGCAGAATCGGCTTGCGGGACATCACACTTAGGACCAAAGTGTGTGGTCGATTGGGATCAATGGAGTGAACGTTCGCTGGGGTCATATAGACCCTCCACAAATATTTGAGATGTATAAGCTTATGTCTGCTGTTTTAGGAGACCTCCTTCATTTGTGGATAACAAAAGGACCAGTGAGAGTCTTGAATTGGGTGCACAAGGTCTCGCTCCATGCCTCCTGTCCCTTGAGCTCCCTGCTAGGGACTAATGACATACATGCTTTGTATAGCTTCGAGGTTAGGTGTTCTCCATTGGAACTTGTGATTAAGAGAATAAGAGGAGGGAAGGACTCGGGCTCCAATGGGTACTCCGGAACCTTGGCTCCGAGTGCCCTCGATATCTGGCTAAATACAAATTGTTCCATGAATGTTGCCTCACTGAACCTCCCGCCCTCTGTGCTAGAAAAAAACATAGCCCCCTGGGAACAGATCCCCAATCTTATTTATTGAATATGTAGTGAGTGCATGCTGTGCCAGTTTTTCTTCCGTAATGGGGATCCAGGGTTAGTATTGACAATGATCTCCTATTGAGATTAGAGTGCCATCTCCAGTCACTTTCGTCAACTTATGCCAGACCCAGAGCAAACTGTTTGAATATCCCTGGGATCCCTAGCAAAGCCCCACAGCAGCACCGTACAAAGGGGCGCCGGGAACACCAGGTCAGGCTTAGGCCTAGTGTAGGGGATACGCGCATCCGTGTAATACCAGAAGTGTGCGAAACTGCACTGAACAACAAAATAGTACATCTGAAGATTGGGGACCCCAAAACCACCTCTCTCATATGGTAAGTACATGGTGTCCCAGCTAACACTAGGTCTTCCTCCCTCCCAGACCAATCTGATGAGATAAGAACACAAAGTGCACAAAAAATTGTTGGGGAGTGGGATAGCAATGTTGTGAAACAGATACAAAAACCTTGGGAGGACAATCATCTTCACAAGTGCAACTTGACCAGCAAGGGGAAGCGGGAGTCTCAACCAACGCTCAACCTGCTGCTCCAGGTTATGCGCCACAGGGCTGTAGTTTAGTCTAATAATTTGTTTGGTTTCTCTATGGCTGTGAATACCCAAATATTTGTCTGACTCCTCACACCTCGTCAGCGGGAACTCACACTCCCAATGAACAGCTCGGCGCCAGGGGGAAAATGTAGGATTTTCCCCCAATTTATACCCAGCCCTGAAAATACACCAAACTGGATAATTTCTCTGATGAGCGGTTCCAAATTTCCCCGGGGGGTTTCGGACATATAGGATGTTATCATCCGCATATAGGAAAATTAGTAGAGGACCACTTTTGAACTGGTGACCTCTGTGCAAGTGTCTTTGCTGGAAATGGTGAACCAGAGGGTCCAGCGCCAATATGAAGACCAGCAGGGAGAGCAGACAACCCTGTCTGGTGCCGCGAGTGAGAGCAAACGAAGGGTCAGTGTGTCATTCAATCAAAGCCTAGCGGTTGGTGCTGTGTAAAGCAACAACATTTGTCAATGAATCCCTTAGAGATACCCCACTTTCTCATCACTGCTAAGAAAAGCCTTTTCAGTATTGAGTAGGACAGCAGCCGCAGGGACCTCCAGAGTGATCCTATGTATTACTGCAAATAATGTGCGAAGGTTTAAAGCAGTCGACCTATGGGAGACAAAGCTCGATTGAGTCGGGGGGATAATGAGGTCCATCAACAAGGCCAGTCTTAGCGCAATAATTTTAGCCAACATTTTGTAGTCGTGGTTCAAAAGTGATAACGGCCTGTAAGAGCCTTATAGAAGCGGATCTTTCCCGGATTTTGGAAGGAGGATTATTACAGCCTCACGTGCTTCATTATAAACCTCTAATAGGTAGGGCGCTAATACATACTTATAGGTTTTATAAAAGATATCAGTAAAACCATTCAGGCCTGGGTCCGTCAAGCAAATCATGGCATCTACGGCGCTACTAATTTCCTCGTCGGAGAATGGCTCTGTCAGAAACTGCTGCATAAACAACTTGAGCCACACCATAGCAATCTCTACAAGGTAGCCATTACGGTCTCCCTAGCTATGCATCACCTGTGTTGTATATAATGTTGAATAATATGCTAAAAATTCATCTTGGATATCTGGGGTATTGGTTAGGGTCTGTCCGGTTGAGGAACAGATGCAGGTGATGTATGAACGCCCGGCGGAGGGTCTCAGTAGCCATGCCAACGTGCCCCAAGGTCTGCAACCCTCCCATTGCGCCTTGCAATAGCATACCTGCTTAAAAAATTAATCTCATGCTCCGCTGCTTCTCTGAACTCCGTCAAGAGTGTTAGTCGGTGGCTGAGGCGAGAGGGGTCAGGCCTTGCACCCTGATCTCTATCTAGCATATCTAATTGCTTCTCAATATGCGCAATCGTACCACGCAAATCATTTAGAACCCCAGAATGCTTAGAGATGCATACTCCATGCATAAAGGTTTTAAATGCCTCCCAGAGTATGGCCCACAAGCTCACTGATCCTTTATTCAGTTCAAAGTATTCAACTATAGCTTCCCGAAGTACGGAACTAAACACTTCATCCCTCAGTGCCTGCCTGGGGAATCTCCACATCCTCTCACAGCCCTCTGGTCTAGGAATGCATACTTGTAATACCACTGGGGACTGGTCAGAATATGTGCTAGGGAGATGCTGTGATGCCCTATACCAGGCTGCCAAGTTAGGGGAGACAAGCCAATAATATAATCTGGTCCAAGTACCACATTGTGCTTTGCAATGGGTGTACGTGGCATCTCCCAGGTTGCGCTGATGCCACACATCCACCAGGCCAACAGAATCGCACATATCCAGCAAAACCTGGCATGCGCGGGGTTTGGTGTCTGACGTATTATGTTGTGCAGGGTCCAACAGGAGATTAAAATCTCTGCCCATGCATATACATTCTACATCTAATTGGAGGAGGTGTGTGAAGGCCTTGGAAGATCTCTGGGCTATCCACATTAGGCGCGTATACGCAGATGAATGCCATACGGTGTCCCATCAAGTGACCCACCACCATCGTGTAGCGACCCTCAATATCAATGTGTGCTTTTAAAAATTAGAAGGGCAGACGTTTATAAATCAAGACAGTCATACCCCGCGCATATGTGCTATACCCTGCAAAGTAGTGATGCGGTCCCCAGACCGACGCAAAAAGTGCTGGGGGCAGCTTTGTGTGTTTCCTGTAAGAATGCAGTGTCAACCCTGTGACGCTGTAAAAAATGCAAGACCTGTTTCTCCTTCCTAGCATTTTTAGGCCCCCGGACATTCCAGGTGATCAGTGTCAGATCTGAAAATGTTGACAACCTACCCCGCTCCGACATCCCAACATAGTAACAGTGATTTGGAGTGTGCGTCACAGTTTAGCATACCATGCTGCAGTGAATAAACAAGGTTAGAAATAATGGTAATCCAAAAATGCTGACAATCCGTCCTAACTCCCCCACCCATCCAGGTGCACCCTTTCACAGGGAATATCCCCAGTTAACAAATGAAGACATGCATCATGTAAACACCCTAGCAAATAAAGAAGGAGCCAAACAAGACACATTTCATCAATTGAAACAAACGCAAAGTGATCAACACTTGAGATGTGGCAACACCATGCTAGTTACCTAACTTTGTAACGATCATTAGAGTCACATCGTTCGCCCAAAAATAAAAGTTCATTAACAAATTTAGCTGCAGCTCTACAGTGCAGGCTGCACTGATTACTCATTGGAGAATCAGTCCATGCTGGCCACCGAACCACTGTTGGGGGGAGGCCCTGGATGTGTCCTTGTTCTTGTGGCTGCTGCTATCTTTATAGTCACTACAAAATTCTTGCCCCACAGTGGGGGTATCAAATATATGAGAACGACCCTCAACATCCACTCGGAGGCGAGCTGGATATCGAAGACCCAGATTGCGCAGTGCTGCTTTCATGCCGGAAACAGCCCCAAAGTTGAACCTTGCCAGGATATGGAACCCAGCTCTCTCACCAGACTTAGCACTGGTGAAAATTTAAAAGGCGGGCCATGATGGGCCTAGGTGGACAACCCAAGTTGGGGTTGGTGCCAAGCGAGCGATGAGCTCTTTCTACAAGAAAAGTGGAGGTGAAGGCCTCTTTACCAAAGATGTCTGTAAGCAGGGTTTCCACAAATAGGTCCATGCGCCCTGTGATGGACGATTCAGGGACGCCCAAAATGCGGACGTTATTGCGCCTACTGTGCGCCTCCAAATCCTCATTCTTTATGGCGACGTCTTTAAGAATCTTTTCCATGCGGTCTAGGCACTTGGTCGATTGTGCCGTGACATCGTCTAGGTACGACACCCTGCTCTCTACAGTATGTAGGGGCTCCTCATGTCTGTCCAATGTGGCGCACATAGTGTCCAAGGGTTTTTCGAGGGTGTCGAAGCGGCCATCAAGGGCCTTGAAGCCTGCCCTCATTTCAAGGAGCAGTACTCCCGACACTGCATGGGCATCGCTAAGGTTGGCTTCCTCTGAGCCCCCTTCGGCCATGTTACCACCCGACTCCAAAAACTGCTCAGCAGGCTTGCCAAATTGGAGTAGCCAATGTTTGAGGTCTTTACGGCCCATTATGTCCCCGCAAGGCTCGTTGTTTGCCAGCCTGCCCTCAGGACCCAACCTGAGCATTTAACAGGCAAAATGTTGTGTAAACCTGGCCCACTGCGCCCCAATTTCCTTCTCGGGCCCCACAATAGGCAGCCTGGCATGGCAGGGTATCAGACAACCACTTAAGGGTCACAAGGCTCTGTAACAACCTACACAGCACCTTACAAGTACAGTCTCACCGCAATTTGAGCCCAGAATTATGTGCAGCAGCTTAAAGCTGGATCGAGGACCATCGGTGGGCAGGAACTTTCACCATCACGATGCTAGGCCAGAGTTGCGCACTTCATTGTTTATCCCTGTTATAGAAAACATCACTCGACAGGCACACGCACAGCCCGGCAGGCACGACCCCCGCTGCCCGCCCGGCTTGCCCAAACAGCCGGATGGCTGGCCCCCAGCCTCACTCATGGTCCCTCTCACTGCGGGGCCCCCGGGAGCAGGATGGGCTGGAATGCAGTTGTAGGTGCAGGAGGGGGCTGAAAGCAGGGGGGAGGGCCGCAACCAGAGCACGCTCACCTAATGGCCAGCGGGGCCCAACTGATCGATTCTCCGTCGAGTAAAGCTGCCGGAGTGAGGCAAACGGTCGCTGTATTTTATGCAGCCTAACCTCTGGCTGCGCCCTGCTCCCTACTCCAGCGCCGTCCTCGCACTCCCAGAGGCCTCCGAATGCGATATTTCAGGCCCTCAGTCGCCCTGGACTGCTCCAATTCATGTGGGCACTTTTGTGCATTTAGACCAGTCGTCCTGCACTGAAAGCGGCCAGGATGGAAGGCAGGATGGGCTCGGATACTGGGATTGCTGGTGGAGCTGCAGGGCTGGGCAGCCATCTTGGTCGGCAGCGTGGCCACACCTCACAAAGTGACAGCTTTAATTTGTGCAAAATAGAAAACAAATTGAAAAGAATATAAAAATCAGTATTTTTCAGGTGGGGTTTGAACCCTTGTGAAAGAGCACTCATGAACCCTGTGAATTTCCACTCTACCATCTGTTTTGTTGGGCTTTTCTTACCCAAAGTCTTTTTATCCTAAAAACAGTGTGCTGGTTCTTCGTCTAATTTCATGCTGTTTTGCTTTTACATGCCACAAATCCATACTTCATAAACAAATGCCCTTCCTTCCTTTCACTCTGGCACTTGCCTCAGGCATTTCCTTTTCTTACACAACCATCCCCTAACTCTCATTCCACAAATTAATGGATTTCTTTTATAGCAAACCTTGCCCCTCTTCCACATGCCACAGCATGTAAAAAATGTCTGACGTGCACTGGCTCGACTAAAAAGGCCTCAAATCTCCCTAGACACTATTTTGGGGGATTTACAAAAGGACATCTTTCATTTCGGAAAATAGAAACATTAAGGGAAATATTAAAAAAACTAATTTCTCCTGGTGGGGTTTGAATCCTTGTAAAAACATATGCTTTTCCCTCAGTAATGACCAGTGCACCATATATAACCATGATGAAGTATACTACACACAATTGTTTTTACACCACACTTTTTCTTCTTCCCATGTGCCACAGCATGTCACACATTTTTTACATGGATTGGCATTACTTAGGGGGCTCTTGAGAGCCAACGAACATGATCGCCGCACTGCAGTGAGGCTCTGATAGCCCAGGACCATAATCCGCCAGAATCCTCCTTCCTAAAGTGGCGAAAACTGCCTTTAAACACGTTATGCCCAACGAGACTCACCAAGGAGCTGATGAGAAGAGTGCGGACTCGCTGACACCAGCAAGTGATCACACGCAGCGCATCCCTGTTTTGCAGCCGACGGCTGTTCATGATCGCGGCAATGGGATTTAGCTAACCGGGTCTGCATCGCCTGGCCCTGCTGTACGGAATTGCTGCGGAGAGACCCCGGCTGTACCACCGCCAGGAACCAGGAGCTGCCCAACGCGGAGCTACACTACGGAGAGAGGGTCGCCCGCTGAGTGAGATCGGGACCAGCTGAGGTAGGCTTGCAGCGACGCTAAGGCTGAGCCAGGCTGAGCCAACGCTGCTTCCCCTGAGCTACCTTGGGCCTCAGCTGAGGTGATGGGCCACTTTAATATGAGTTGCGAGAATGCTGATGCGGCTGGCTCCCCAATCGCACACTCACCTGGGGCCTGAAGGGGTCAAGAGGAGAACCCTGTTGAGACGCGCTGCTAGAAGGATGCTGATAGACCTGTGCGACCTATACAGCGCTGGGAGGCGTCGCATGGAATGATGATGCCTTGATCCTGGGGTGCATAGCAGCCTTGCTGCCTTGTAATAATCGGTAAGACAGGCTGAAGTGAACATTACCTGCAAAATCTCAAGCAACACACGCTACTTTTTGTGGGCCTGGGCCCTCTTCAGCAACACAAGAATCAGGGCAGAGGGTGAAGAGTTGGGCCATGGCAGAGCAAGGGCTCACCTAAATAACTGCACAAACTGGCCTGTATAACCGCCCGAAGGCTCAAACTGGCGCCTGTTGACCTGAGTGGAATCTGCACACCCTGAGGGACAAGCAGAGCTAGCCGCTGCATCCTGATCTTCCTGAGAGGCACAATGTGCCCGCCCATACCACGTAGAGGGGAAAATCATGAGTCAAACGGATGGCAAACAGGCCAAACTCCAATTCCCGGCCTGGAAAAGCACTACCAATACTGCTGAAGACACAGACTCATGCCAGGAAGAGGAAAGCATAACATCAACTACCCCACAAGATACAGATATAAAAGAACTTCTCCTCATGATGTGCCAAAACCTCGCTTCCATCGAGTCCGAAATGGACACCATGAATATGCACATGGACTACATCACACAAAGGTTGGAGTAGCATGATGCCCGCATTACTGAAACGGCGGATATCCACCCTCAAAGACTCTTCCTCTGACTGCCATGAAAAACTCCAAGAGATAGATAAACTGTTAAAAATCATTGCTGCAAAGACTGAAGACTTGGAGGGGCGTTCACTCAGGAACAACGTGCTTATAGTGGTGATCCGGGAGTTTACCGCAACTGGCTGCATGGGGGACTGTGTAGAATGACTGCTGCTTGGGATCTTTGGTGCGGAGGCAATCTTCAGAGTTCTAGTGGTGGAGAGAGCCCATTGCTCACTTGCATCCAGACCGCCATGGGGCGCGCCTCTGCGGCCCATACTGGTGCAGTTACTCAATTACAAGGACCACAACACGGTGCTGAGACTAGCAAGGGAAAAGCAAGAACTGGTTTACGAAGGGAAGTGTGGCTCAATGGTTAGAGCGGCAGACCCTGATGCAGAGGTCTAGCCCGGGACCAGGGTTCAATTCCCCGCCTCTGCGGTTCTTGGGCTCAAAATTCCACGGACCTGATAATTCTCGCCTCGGTGCCTATTCCAATCATGAAGTCCCACTCTGCAACTCTGGGCAATAGCTTGCTTAATCTCCACAACGGCCCCCACAACGCTAAGGATGCCTGGCCTCCACCTTGGGGGTGCCCAGGAGTGGACGCCTCACAGGGAAAGCCAGGATGGGTTCCACAGCGGTATTCGTACAAGCGCCTTGAGACCCTTGCGGGTGAGTAGTGCGCTATACAAGTATCAATTTACATATCAATTTTTACCCAGACTTCAGCATGGTAGTACAAGAAGCGAGCAGGAAGTTCCTACCAGTCAAGCGGAAACTCCAGCAAACCAACATACAGTACTTGATGCTCTACCCCGCTAGACTGCGAATCCCCTACCATGGGATGACACACATCTATAACGCTCTGCAACAAGTGTAAGATTTCTCAAAAACTGTTAAGAGACGGTCACCCATATCTCGGGATGGTGATCCCGGCTCCCGACGGACACCACCTGCTCGTGAAGAAGACTAAGGCCAGGTCATTGTATGGAATTGGTCACCTGCATCACTGACAGGACTATGCATTCCTTGTGAATTGGAGTGGTGTGGCTCACTGGTTAGAGGCGGCAGACTCGGAAGCAGAGAACGGCCCAGGACCAGGGTTCAATTCCCGACGCGGCAGGGTCGTGGACTAGGGTCAGCGGACTCGATAATTCTTGCCTCGGTACCTACTCTAACCAGGGATCACACTCGGCAACTCTGGGCATTAGCTTGCCTCATCTCTACAACGGCCCCCCACATTCGCCGGGGATGCCTGGTTTCACCTTGGAGATACCCAGTAGGGACCATCTCACAGGGATAGCCAGGACGGGTTCCCCAGCGGTCTACAGCGACACGACGCCTCAGGGCAGCAGTGCGCTTTACAAGACACATACATTTACATACTTGTATAGCACACTACTCACCCGCAGGGGTCTCAAGGCGCTTGTAAGAATACCGCTGTGGAACCCATCCTGGCTTTCCCTGTGAGGCGTCCACTCCAGGGCACCCCCAAGGAGGAGGCCAGGCATCCTTAGCGTTGTGGGGGCCATTGTGGAGATTAAGCAAGCTATTGCCCAGAGTTGCAGAGTGGGACTCCATGATTGGAATAGGCACCGAGGCGAAAATTATCAGGTCCGTGGAATTTTGAGCCCAAGACCCGGCGAGGCGGGGAATTGAACCCTGGTCCCGGGTTAGACCTCTGCATCAGGGTCTGCCGCTCTAACCATTGAGCCACACTTCTCCTTGTTTTATTGCTAATCGGTTTAAAAAATATGCGCCGGCCCTGGGGGAATGGCCAAGCACGGACCCTGCATGGGTGGTACTGCCGGGACTAATGAAATCGCCAAGTAATAATGAGTTCCCAGGCATCCTCGCTCCTGCGAGGTGCGCTGACAGACTCTCTGGTGCATTCCCCCAGTGGGAATTCCCTGAATGATGTAGTATGTTGAAGTTATGTTACTAATTGACCCATACCTTAGTGTACTGCTTTTAAAAGTCTTAGCTCGTATAAGACACACCTCTTGCATGTTACTAAATTGTCATTAATAATTCTATTCTTCTGGAGGTGCCAACATCCATCCCTGCACAACACAGCAGGCAGAACACATAATGGGGGTTTTGGGAGGGATACTAATTACCTACGGGTTTGGGCTGTAGGTATGGGTGGGGGGCAGTCTTACTTTTACTGTGTACATACAATTATAAAAGCATAGAGAACGATCTATACAAACTCACCATGGCAGAACACATTGACCCCTCCGGTCCCAGAGAAGACAAGACAGATATAGCGGAGCCTAGAGCAGACAACCCACATCTACACTTCCTGAGATGGAACATTTGAGGATTCCGAGACCCTCGCAAATGCAGGCAGATCCTGGGATACTTACAAATACACCAAGTGCAGGTGGCTATGTTGCAATAAACACAGTTGGACCCTTAAGCAGCACCCACCTTTGGAAAGAAATGAGCAGCACACAGCTGCTACTCCTCCTACTCGGCATATGCTAGAGGCACAGCAATCCTCATCAAAGATAGCATAAGATACTGCCCTCTAGAGACACTATAAGATACACAGGGCAGATTCATCGTGATGTGGGCCAGATTAGAGGGACGCACAGTAACCCTTGTTAGTTGCTACACCCCCAACATTGATGATGCCAGCTACTTTGACAAGGTATGGGGTCGCATATTAGCAATGGGTTTCACTTTCATTATATGAGGAGTTGATTTCAACTTAGCACTAGACTCTCTTTCTGATTGCTCACATGGCACCTCATCCTCACATCCGCAGGCAACCAAACACCTCACAGGCATCATGACAGATCACCAGCTATTTGACCCCTGGAGGTCCCTCCATCCGACATGAGGGGAGGGCACCTTCTATTCTAGCGTGCACTCCAGCTGGTCCAGAATAGACCTATGGTTGCTGTTGAATGGACTTAACACTTGGATCCAGGCTGTGACGCACTTGACGCAAACCTCCCTAGACCATTCCCCCTGCTCATGAGACTAAAGCCGCATGACAATGAATCTCCATATCGTTCCTGGTGTCTCCAGCCCACAACCTTGCTAGACAGAGCCTTCTGTGAAGAAATACAGCAGAAAATTCTTCAATTCTTCCCTCGCAATAAAAACAGTGTCTCAACACTTGCATGTGTATGGGAAAGCTTCAAGTCACTATTCGGGGGCTATGTGTAGCCAAAAGCAGAGGGATCCTATGTTCTATCAGGGGAACACTAAATAGACTATAAAGAGACATCAAAAAAATAGAGGAGCTCCTAACTTCCGCCCCTAGCCAAAAGAGAAGGGTTTAGCTTAAAGATCTACTAATTGAATATTCCCATGAGGCGGAACGTGATTCTAAATTCCAATCTAAATATCATGTGGACAGATCATTCGGCGAAGGCAGGCAGCCCGGCAGAACTCTGTCTGGGGAAACCAGACCCCCTAGATTCGCTAATCAGATTTTGTAAATAATAGACGAAGAAGGCACTAGGCATATCGAATCGCAGGAGATCCTTAATATTTTGACTGCCGACTATGCAAAACCTGCACTCATAGAAAAGTACCTCCTGACATAGCGTCCTACTTAAAGGACACTGCTCTTGGGTGGACCAACAACACTTGCAGAGAGTTTCTGTCTGCCGCTATAGCGGAGGACGAAATCCAGGCCGCAATAATGGGCCTGCATTCCATCAAGACCCTGGGCCCACAACATTCGCGTTACTACATGACATTGACCCGGAGATCATCGCAGGAGATATGGGATTACATGTTCATAATATTGGGTAGAATGGGCCTTCCCCGGCCATTCCTGGTATGGATAAAGCTTCTGTATGGCTGGCCTAAGGCCATTATACGGATTAACGGTCTATACTCCAATCCAACCCCCATTATGCGAGGCACACGCCAGGACTACACTCTGTCCCCTTTGCTTTTTGCTATCGCCATCAAACCCGTCGCGGCCAAGGTACGGCAACTTCATGGAGAGCATGCTATACCAGATCCCTCACATCAGATACTAATATCATTATATGCGGACAATATCACCCTTTATTTACGGGACCCACAGATTAGCCTCAAACCGATCCTAAGAACGTTCATCAGATTGGTTTCCTCTCCGGGATAGGGATCAACTTGAGTAAATCGCAGATTTTTCCACTCACACCGAGTACTGTTCAGTTCCCATTGAAATGGTGCGAAATGGAAATAAAATATCTAGGCGTGATAATAATAAGAAATAAATAAGAAACACTTTGCGCTAACTGTGGCACTGCGCTTGAAAATATCACCAACTGGATGGATCGCAATGCCATTCTCATTGGCTGGCAGATTGGCCTTGATAAAAATGGTCCTGTTACCTAAATTATTGTATCTATTCAATAATATACCCTTTAACCCGGGATGCCCCTTCTTCGACACCCTCCGATCATTACTCATCAGAATAGCATGGGGCGAGAAACCACCCGAGTGGGATGGCGGACCATGACGCAACCATGCCTCAATGGGGGTTTTGAGGCCCCAGATATGGAGCTATATTTTCTGGCTGCTCAAGCCCACTACACAATATATTGGCTACCTCCCCCACCCTTTATGCCACACCTGGCCATTGAGCAGGGATATATGGCTCCTACGCCTATGACCTACTCTTAGGCTACTGCAGGAATGCGTGTTCCCAATCACACAGTAACCTGCACTAACCAAGCCTGGGATCGTCGAGCTAAAATAGTGGGCAAACTGACACTGTACTCCCAACCTGTGCCTCTTCCATACCTCTTGTGTGCGCCAGTCACACATGAGGCTGTATGCCACGAGATTCTCCGTAGGAGAGACCTAAACTGCTGGGGCAACCTTTACCGGGGGGTGCGTTTGGGGTAAGGCAGGAGTTATTGGCTGGGAATAATGTCACTCCATTGGATGTATTTCTTTGTATAAGACTGAAACACAAACTTAGGGCCAATGTCCTGGGATTCCCTCTGGAACCACTAACTCTATAAACACTACACACCCTAATCTAAATGGCTGGACCGGAGCACGCGATTTCCAGCATATACCAGACTGCACTGCTGGAAAGGATACAACCAAAACACGGGGTCAAGGAGGCGTGGGATCATGACCTGGAGCTGTCCTTGATGGATGGGTGGTGGACACATTGCTGCACACAGACGTAAGCTATTACAGCAAGCAGTTGCGTACAAATCATACACTTCAAATACTTGCATCAAACTTTCTATACACCCACGTGGCTCTACAAATACAAATTGAGAATTGACGACCTATGTGAGAGAGGTCGTCAAGCACAGGCCGACTTATTACACCTTGCTTGGCAGTGTTGCGAAGTTCATGGGTATTGGCATGAGGTGATTGCTGCTCTGTCCCAAACGATAGACACCACTATTGCCGTGTCCCCCCTACTAGCACTTCTGGGCTACACAGCTGAAGTACAAACATCATATAGAAAATTTGTAGCATTAAGTCTGTTGCTGGCCAAACGGAGGGTGGCGTGCAGATGGGGCAGAGGGCGGATCCCCAAATTTAAGGAATTGCAAACAGGTCTTATTTATTGTAAGGATCAATTAATGAACTATGCAGAACTCCTGCCAGCCTTGTCTTGCCCAAGAGACATCTGGGAGCCCCTGGTGGATCATCTGAGGGAGCACTCGATCTGAACCTGTATGCTTTGGATTTGGGTGCATTAACTGTACATTCAGCTGGAGGCCATGCGGGTGGGGAGGAACGCAAGATAAATGTATTTCATTTGTCTGCCTATGACAGCTTAGGAACGTTGTTCCCATATCATAGAGATGGCCAGTGCTTAATTAACAAACGCCTGTTAAAATGCTATTGCATTCCGCTGTAGATACTACATTGCAGAATTACCTCTAGCAGTAGGTATGCTTATTGCCCGTGCTGTGCATTTATACACTACATTGATGTAGGTCATGTTTCTATGTAAGTTGAAGAACTGAATAAACACATGTAAAACAAGCATTGGAAATGCAATAGGTCTCGCATTAGGAAAGTTTGAGTTATTTGTCTTGTAAATGACAATTTTTTTATTTGTGTTGGTTTTGAAAAATTAATAGCTTTGTCATTTACAATGCCAATAGTTATAACTTTCGCAAATGTGATACCAATAGCATTTGTAATGCAATATGTGTTGTATTTACGTGACTTGCATGTATTGATCTTACAAATAACAATGGCTTTTAATTTTTTTAATTAATTAATACTTAAAAGTTATTGTAATTGCTAATGGCAATAGCTTAAACTTTTGTAAATAACTTTTCTTAAGATTACGTTCAGTGTATTTTATTGTGACGAAAATCCAAGCACAGAAGTGAAATATTAACATCTTTTTGTTACATTTGTAATAAAGCTTGAAACATTGGGAGAACATATTTGAACCAGTTGTTGTTGAATGGTTGCACAGATTGATGCTGTGGGGGCGCTGAGTGATGTTGTGATGGCGAACGAGTGATGCTGTGGCGTTCAGTGATTCTGTGGTAGCGCAGAGTGATGTTGTGGTGCCCCTGAGTGATGCTGTGGTGGTGCTGAGTGATGCTGTATGCTACGCTATGTTTTGTTTTGCTTTCCTATGTTTTGTTTTGTTATGCTATACTATGTTTTGCTATCCTATGCTTTTGATTTGTTATGCTATGCTGTGTTTTGTTATGCTATGCTATGTTTTGTTATGCTATGCTATGTTTTGCTATTCTATGCTTTGCTATGCTATGTTGTGTTTTATTATGCTATGCTTTGTTTTACTGTTATGTTTTGTTATGCTATGCTATGCTATGCTTTGTTGTGTTTGGTATGCTATGCTTTGCTATGCTATTATATGTTTTGCTATGCTATGTTTTGGTGTGTTTTGTTAAGCTATGTTTTGTTATGCTATGCTATGTTTTGTTATTCTATGCTATGTTTTGTTATGCTATGCTATGTTTTGTTATGCTATGCTATGTTTTGTTATGCTATGCTATGCTATGTTTTGTTACGCTATGCTATGTTAAGTTTTACTTTCCTATGCTTTGATTTGTTATGCTACGCTATGTTTTGTTGTGTTTTGTTATGCTATGCTATGTTTTGTTGTGTTTTGTTATGCTATGTTTTGTTATGTTATGCTATGTTTTGTTATGTTATGTTATGCTTTGTTATGTTTTGTTATGTTATGCTATGTTTTGTTATGTTTTGTTATGTTATGCTATGTTTTGTTGTGTTTTGTTATGCTATGCTATGTTATGTTTTGCTATGCTATGTTTTGTTTTGTTTTGTTATGCTATGTTTTGTTTTGCTGTCCTATGCTTTGTTTTGTTATCCTATGCTTTGTTTTGTTATACTATGTTTTGCTATCCTATTGTGAGGGGGTAGGAGCGGGGCCCACAGGGGAAGGTGGATCCGCAATGCTATGATCGGGTTCAAAAGAGGCAGAGGCAGGAAATAGTGCACGAAGAGACGGCTTTATTTTAAGATATGCTTTTCGTCTCTTAGTGGTAGCTCTCAGTCTTGCGAAGTCAGAGGTCTCCGTTCTGACTCCCCTTGGAAATCCGGGACTAGCCAGAATGATGCAGGGCTGCTCAGGTAGGAAGTCGAGTAGGCGTCGGTCTTGTGAGTGCCTCGTAACTCCGGAGAAGTCCCCAAAAAGCAAGGAAAAGAAAGAACACAGTCACTGGGGTGTCCACACAGGAATGTAGGGGCCCGGGGAGTGAGGGAAACCAAGTGCACAACAACAACCCCGCCGTCCGTGGTGCTCGTGAGGGGAAGGGGTCTCGACTGTACAAATTTACACTGGGTCTCGAGGGCGCCGCGGCTCACTCCTTCCCACCCAGCCCGCAACTGCGCCCCGTACCTTGTCCAGCCACGCTCCTCCCGTGGGACCGTGGCAGGGCGAAGCGCCAAACCGGTGGCCTCCTGGCTTGTCGACCGCTGGGCTCTCTCCGTAGTCTTCTCCTGGGATCTCCGACTGTACCGCTCTCCGCCTCCACGCCAACACACCGTCCGCCTCCAGGGAATCGCCGTCCGTCTCCTCCGGCGCTCTTCCGGCTTTTGGAGCTTCCGCGTTCGCGGTGGGCGTGGCCTCGCCGTCCTGCCTCCTCGGGTTAAAGGGGCCGTGTTCGTATTCCTCGTTGTAGTCCCACACACCGTAGTCCTCCTGTGAACGCCAGTCCCCTAGTGCAGAGGCAGCAGTCTGTACGGGGACGACAGAAAGGGGGGTCAGAGGCATTGCGGACCACCAGTCCGAGGGCATGTCAGTGTTTTGATCCTCGTGGCCCACCGCCCCGTCACACCTATGCTTTTTTGTTGTTATGCTATGCTGTGTATTGTTAATCTATGCTTTGTTTTGTTCTGCTTTGCTGGTGAGGGTGTGTGAGGGTGAGTGAGGGTGAGTGAGAGTGAGGGTGAGTGAGGGTGAGTGTGTGTGAGAGTGAGGGTGTGTGAGAGTGAGGGTGTGTGAGAGTGAGGGTGTGTGAGAGTGAGGGTGTGTGAGAGTGAGGGTGTGTGAGAGTGAGGGTGTGAGAGAGTGAGGGTGTGAGAGAGTGAGGGTGTGAGAGAGTGAGGGTGTGAGAGAGTGAGGGTGTGAGAGAGTGAGGGTGTGTGAGAGTGAGGGTGTGTGAGAGTGAGGGTGTGAGAGTGAGGGTGTATGAGGGTGAGGGTGTATGAGGGTGAGAGGGTTGTGAGGGTGTGTGAGGGTGTGTGTGGGTGTGTGTGGGTGTGTGAGGGGGTGTGAGGGTGAGAGGGTGTGAGGGTGAGGGCATGTGAGGGTGAGGGTGTGAGGGTGAGTGAGGGTGTGTGAGGATGAGAGGGGGTGTGTGAGGATGAGCGTGAGGGTGAGGGGGTGAGGGGGTGTGAGGGTTAGGGGGTGAGGGGGTGTGAGGGTGAGGGGGTGTGAGGGTGAAGGGGTGTGAGGGTGAAGGGGTGTGAGGGTGATGGTGAGAGGGTGAGAGGGGTGTGAGGGTGAGGGGGTGTGAGGGTGAGAGGGTGTGAGGGTGAGGGGGTGTGAAAGCCAGTGGCTCATTTACTTTCTAATTAAGCACCCTCAAATAGAGAATCTCACAGGATTGCTGGTGAACATCAAGTAAATTGATTGTCCCATTACTAAAATATATATGTGCAAGCCTTCTTTCTACAAATACCAGAAAATGCTTGAATAGAGATGCAATAAATATAATATTTAATGTTGCATTGAAGATAGTAACTCACTCCGGCAGTTAAGTGAGGAAATGAGGAACACCCCACTGACATTTAGGCTATTGAAGGGAAATGAGTGACGCTTTGTATGAGACTATTGCAGTGCGAATGAGGGACACAAGTATTTGAGGTGAGCGAGCGAGAGTAAGTGAAAAAATAGCGCTGCAAGAGACCACCCCTGTGGAGAGTGAGAGAGACCCAGCTGAGCTATTTTAATTGAATGGCGGACAATGAGTGCGACAGGTGCCGCGTAAGGGACCACTCCTTTGGAGAGTGAGTGGGACTCCCATTTACGGGTATGCAACAAGTGAAATGGACTCAGCAAGACTCCTGTGGTCCCCATGAGACCTACGGTAGGGACTGAGAGACTCCTTACAGTCAGAGGAGAGAGGTGGTTTAAGGGGGAGACTGCATTCAACCATGGATCTGTATGAGGAGTGAGGGACACTCTGGCATCTATGACGTAGGTGATGGAATGAGACCGAGACCCCATTGAACTATAGGAGGTGTTTGATGATGACTGAGAGAGACGCGCACTGCCTGAGGTGAGTGATGGGGCGCGTGAGAGGGAGACTCCAATGATGTGAGTGACGTATAACTAGCGAGACTCCATTGAAGCATGACACCTCTGACGTGGTTTGGGTGGGACTCCTCAGCAGTTTTAACGAAGCTATGGAGTTTGCTCACTTGAACCACATGTGCACAACGATGGGGAACCAGTGACACTCTTGATGAGTTTGAGGTGAGTGATAGGTAATGGGTGAGACTTCACAACAGTATAAGAAACGACTGGTTTAGGAAGTGACTGAGATTTTACCGGGGTGCGTGTGGCAGTAGCGCCTGACAGTCAGTCTTGTGGACGGATATGAAGTCACTGCGAGTGTTTATTCTACCGAGGTCGATAAGTCGAGCCACCGCTCTAATTGTGAGTCAAAAGCGTGTGTCACCTGCTTAAGGAAATGAAGCGCTTTGAAAGTACTGCGTGCTAATTACAGCATGTGTTCGCAATTAGTTTAACACAAGGCTGCTGTAATCTCACATTGATCCGTGACTGCCCTCTGCAACTATTCCGATCCTGCAAGTCGGAAACATGACGGTGCATCACCGCAACTCGGGACCTTGACACCAGTGACCAGGTGCTCATCTTGTATTTGTTGCGGATTTTATATAGCGCGAACTCGACCCAAAGTTATTGGAGCGCTTTACATAAGCACCGATTACGTTACACACAGGGCACAAGTCCTAACAAGGAAGCAAAGCAAACAGCTGGAGAAGAGAGAAAACGGCAGGAATCGAAGTAAAGAGGAGGATGCAAGGAGAGGTACAGAGGGAGTTAATGATAGTAACGTTGAAAGTTCACCCAGACCAGCGGGAGGAAAGGAGAGATGAGGTGGAGAATGAGGAGAGGGAAAAGGCTCCTTGGGAGGGGGAGCAAAGGGAAACACGAGAAGAGAAATGCAAACCAAAGTAGATGCATAAAAGGAGACACGACCGGCGGCCGTGAAACTGAAAGTACGGCCGGCCGTGAATAATTAGGGGAGGAGCGCACGCTGATAAGCTGGTGGGAGGGAGGCTGGGCTGCCTTTGATGTGGTAATGAAAGGCAGGCAGGCAGGCGGCTGGTGGCATTGTGCACGCGCTTTTTAGGGCTTGCGCTTGCGCAATGACCTAAAAAGCACATGCACTGCGTGGAATCGCCAGTTGAATCGTGCTTGGTTATACGCTGTTTAAGCACCTATAGAGCTTCGCCAGCTATGCGCATGCGCACAGCAGGCGAGCCCTAAAAATGGATTGGCATAAGTTAATAGGCCACAAATTTCTCTGACAATGCTCGGTAGTGTTTACAAAGACATTCACTTTCACATCAGGAAAGTAATTAAGAATTTAAAAAATAGATGAGAGGCTAGGACCCTGGTCAAAAAGCATAACAGCAAACTGAGGGCCCTTGTGATAAAATAGAGAGAGAGTAACAAGGGGAAATGAAACAAGAAGGACAAAACAAAACTCAGACCTTCCTCAGAGGGTCAGAAAGTTTCATTATAAATTGGATTTTACATATATGTAGCAGTTTTAAAATGATTACATTCTGGCAAAATGTACTTGAACAGACTGCAGTATCTTGTGAGTTAATAGTGACGGTACCCTTTTGGGTCGTGATTGTCTCCCTAGAAACATGAAGTAAGTGTTAGAGCGTAATGCATCGATTGCTGTTTCAGTGTGGTGAGTTGCAGTTGCACACACGAATAAAGTCTCCCTGTGTGGCATAGTTATTGGTGAGTAACTGGGCTGGGAAGACACTGCAAAGTGAACACGTGGGCACCACATTTCGGTACCCTTAAAGCTGCACAGCCAGAAATGAATTCAATGAATCAATTCATTAAACCTCTTAATTTTTTCACAATTTTCTCCAACATATTTCATCCGTTTTACTTTTTGCTTCTCATCAATTCATTTTACTCATTTATTTGCCATTCTTTCCAATTCAAAAAAGGTCCAGGAATGCCAGCTGTTTCCTCATGTCACATTTATTGGTTACCCAATGCATTTCGGGAAAATTTCCCTTCTTCGGGGGTATGCCTATAATACAAAAGAATGAATCAACTAGTGTTCGCTTGTCTTAATTAAAAATACATAAAACATGCTCTACGCACTGCTAGTTCTCCCTATTCTTCACTTTTTGTAATCTCGTATATTACATTCCTGTGCATGTCCGATATTGTTTACATGTGTAACCTTCTCCCTTGTCTTTATAAATAGTGCCAATGTTTGCTCAACAACCCGCCCTTTCTTTAATCTAAACATCAGATGCTGACCTACAAATTCGTCGTGCATCTTTAAACAAAGCAGCTTAATATTCCGTTTTCCATGCAACCTTTAAATTCAGCCAGCTTACCGTGCCATGAGTCTATCTGTATTTTAGTCGAATTCTCTTCAACATATCCATCTCCATTGTATAATGTTAACATTCATTCCGCGGAGCACGCCGCTGAAATGCTCCTGTTTGTTCTTCCGAGGAGTGTAGATTAAACCTTTGCCGGTTTCTCCTTCCCTATTTCAATTAAGCTTCCCTCAGGTGCACGATCACGTGCTCTCCAGGCTCTCGCTGTACTCACATCAATCATCCTAACGATCTAGTCACGTCATTCTGCTGCTACTGATGTAATAAACTACAATACCCATAACACATCGGCTTAACCTGCGCCCAAACATATACTGACACTTCACTGGTAAACTGTTAGACAAGGATAAACAATGCACATAAAGGAAATTACTCGCATACATAGTGTTCATTAAATCTGAATAAAAAGGTCTGTGTTTAAATCAGATTCTTTTGCATCATAATCTTTAGGCGTAATGGGGAAACGGCACTCCTGCCCAGTCTTCGAATGATTATGTCCATTTATTTCAATCTTGTTTGTCCGGTCACTTCAATTTATGGGGTGCAATCTCACGTTGGGACAGAAAGTCATTCAGTAACAGATTCAGGATAATGGGATGCACACCTTCTCTTGAAAAGTTCCCTTGTTCTGTGTAAATGTTTGTCGTCTATGTACTCTATCAATTAGTCTTTGTAGGCGTGCAAGCTCGTTATGCGCTCTGTCCCAATGCGCTGCAATTGAAAACTGAACCGAAATGTGGTGCCCACGTGTTCAGTTTTCAATTGCAGCGCATTGGGACAGAGCGCATAACGAGCTTGCACGCCTACAAAGACTAATTGATAGAGTACATAGACGACAAACATTTACACAGAACAAGGGAACTTTTCAAGAGAAGGTGTGCATCCCATTATCCTGAATCTGTTACTGAAGACACTGCAAAGACCATATTTTATGATTTCTACTTCTCTTACTATGCTGCTTTATTCCTACATGCCACAAATTCTCAAGTTTTTTTAGGCTTCGAAGAGAAATAACCGGTACTTTCACACTAATCAAGTACATGTAAAATATTTCTGACATGCTTTCTTGTATCTAATCATGTAATAAACCTCTCACACTGTGCCAGTTAGTGATTTCCAAATGCATCACTTTCACATTGGTGAAGGCTCTGAATTAATGGGTTAACCCTTCCCACAATATATCACATATTAGTATCTTTGCCACTATAGTGTTCTGCTGAACACAGAACTTAACTACCGTTCCTTAGCGGTTTTATTGAAACCAATCCCACACATGCATCACCAGGTATGTGACACTACCAATAACAAGGGCTGGGTGCACAAGTCTGGGGCAAGTTCCATGATGTAACCTGTGTCGCTTTATTTACTGGCATATGGGCTGAGGGTCGACAACACCATAGCCATGACACTAAGGGGCCCAATACGATACGGCTTGGATGGCGGCCACGTCGTAATGGGCCGTTGGATTCCTTTCCAATAGCCTCATTTTGATGGAAGTGGTCGGAATGGAATTAGACCAGTCATTCCGAATGGCTTGGAGAGCCAGTCTGCCAGTCAGAATGCGGCATACAATCTCAAGGTTGGCTCTATTCACCCTTGAGAATATGATCATGGTTTCTGACATGGTTTCCATGCCGGTCTGTTGGAGATGGAGACCATGTTGTAAAGCATGTTCGGGGACCCCAGCAGGGCCCCCTTTGGTGCACGGCTTCCTGTTTGAGGCTGCGAGGAGGTATAGCACGGTTACAACAAATTTTTTACAACGCACTACCATTACATCGCAACCATTACAACGCAAACCATTACAACGCAATGCGCTGGGGGGCGCTCTAGGATAGGGAATGTATTTAATATACTATCCAACACCTTCCCTGCTATCCACGGGGACTGGAGTTGGAATAGTAAATTAAATAATTCACTATCCAGCGCCTAAAAGCATTATGCGTTGTAATGGTATGCGTGGTAAAAACCGCGTTGTAAAGGCATGCGTGGTAAAAGCATGCGTTGTAGTGACACCAATCCCTGCGAGGATCTCTTCAGGTGCCTACCAGGGGTACAGGGATGAACTACACCTTCTATTTTACTACGACAGCATGCATTACGGCTGGTTTACGACCGAAATGCATGCTCCCATAGTAAAATATAGGAATGAGACAGAACAGTGTTTGGTCACATCCTAATGGGGCGGTCGGGCCACCGACTGGGTGTCGGTCGGTCAAATAACTGAGTAAGTGTCGGGCGGAAGTGATAACGCCCAACATTCTCTTGAGCCCCTATATCTTTTTGGAGTTTGGTGGGTGGCCGTCAAAAACAATGTCCGCTGTTCACAATGCTTTTTGTACCTTCATAGGATCCATTGTGACAGCTGTTCCTCTAAAGGTACAGAGAAGAGATCATTGCTGGGCTGGAGGTTAACTTTAAATCTGATGTGCTGTAGTTCATCATAGTAGCATATGAAATTTCTTCCACCACTCTGACTGACAGACTACCACCTATCAAACTATACATTGGGCCCTTAAAGCTCAAAGATCTTTCACTAGTTCTGTTCTGACATTATGCGACATTTTAGGTACATTTGTTCTGTAATGAAAAACACAGTCATCAAATGAATACAATGTAACCTTTTTAGACAGGATACAACCAAAATTCTCTCTGTTCCCGGACTAATACTTCATTCTAGGTGTAAACCCTAAACTTTGAAGAGCTTGTAATGTGTGCTTGCATAAAGTTTTGGAGCTTTTCCCTTCCTTGTTGTTTTGCAGAAGAGTTTAAAGTTGCTATGTGCTGGTGTGTTGGCAGGATTTCGGACAACCTATATTAAACATTCACAAACTCTGAGATTATTGACAACTCTGAAAATCTAACAGTTGCATAGCAGGGTGAGAGAATGTAGTGTAGATAAGAACCACATAGAGTACCTGTAAGACAATGAATTATTACTTTTGAGTGGGTAACGGGTCAGCAAAGTAATAAAGTCACAAATGTTTTTGGTTCAAGCTAAGGTTTCAGTAATTTAATTAAATTCTTTTTTTTGAGGGGGGGCGTGGCCACGGGGGCGACCGAGATGGCCGCATCCGCCTGAAGCTCTGCCAGTCGGCGGTTAAACGAGCTCCTTCATCGATGCAGACTGGAGTTTGCCTGCCTTAAACACCATCCTCCAATGCCTGGAGTCATGCGGGACGTGATGTGAGCCCGGCGGTGGAGCGGAGGCCCTGCTGTGGATGACGCTGCTGTTCGAGGACACTGGGGCCTAGCTGCGGCCTGCTAAACCTGGGAGCCGCGCTGCCAGGGACACGGTGAGTCCGCGCCCCTAGATACCCTTTGTATTGCAGCTTTGCCCATCGCTGCCTCCCGGGGCCCCCTCCCCCTTGCCCGTTCCTCGGCCACCGGCCCCCTGTCAGGCCCTCTTGGCTGGGGTGGCACACTGGCTTTTCAGACCTACTGCACGCCACGGAGCCGGGGCCTCGAGTAGTGGGGCTGGCTGGCTTCGGGGGGGGCGGTCGCGTGGGGAGAGATCGGGGGCTTGTGTAGGGGTCGGGTGATAGTGGCGGACTTGTGGCGGTGGGTGGCTGGGCTTTCCCCCCCTCGGCTCTGCGGAGGTGTTCTATTTCCGGCAGATGTCGTGGGCCTTCACTGGCTCCCTACCCTGCCGGTCTGGGGCTCCTGTGTGGGTGCCTTTCGACCCTGCTGCCTAGATTGGGTTTGCCGCCGCCTGCAACTGCCACACAGATGTACATGCCCACATTCCTGCAGCCGGCCCATGGGTGCCCTCCCGTTATGTGCCTGCCCTGGCCTCCTGGTCTGACCTGCGGCTCCCGGTCCCCGTGCGACCATTAAGTCCTGGTTGCACTATTTAACTCCGGCGTACTGTTTAACCACTGCTTTGCTGACCTGCTGCTTCTTCACTTCTGTGGAGCCTACTTCTGGGGGACTCCTTTAACCCGGCATCCCTCAGGTCGGATCTGGGGGTGGTAACCCACGACTTGCCTCGCTACCGCCCGCACCACGGAGACTCCACTGTTGTTCACCAGACCTCGCCTCACTGCCCGCTCGGAGCCGCCTGCCCCCTTTCCAGGCTCATTCCTTTGTGCACTTGCTCGCGCCCACCCTGCCTCATTGTACCTCATCTGTCCATCACGCGAGGCCCATTTGGTGCTTTACCTACGGATCCCCGCCCTCCGTCTACTTGTGACAATGGTCAAGAAAGACCCTAAACAAACTAAGCTCCAATTTGACAAGACGCTTGGTGCTGCGTCTGATACCTCGACGGACCCTTCTGCAGAAGCCATTTCCCCTCAGGACGCTGACGGCTCAGCCCCCATGGCCGCAGCCATGCTGGCTAAGTCTCTGGATGCCCGGTTTGACGACCTTGACCGTAAATTGGCCGACATGAACACGAAAATCATATGGCACGACCGCAGACTTGATGTGGTGGAGTCCAGAGTATCAGACCTCGAGGATGGGGCTTCCTCCTCCTTGAAGCGGCTGGAACGGGTTGAGAAGATTCTTGAAGATGTGGCAATAAAGAACGAGAATTTGGAGGCCAGGGGGCACCGCAACAACATACGCATTTTGGGTGTTCCGGAGGCAATAGCAACCGGTCGCATGGACTTGTTTGTTGAACAGCTTCTTTCTGATCTTTTCGGAAGGGAATCCTTTACCCAGGGCTTTAAGTGTCAAGACAATGCTCAGAAATTTGGGACTCTGCTATGGTATGTTGTATCCAGCTCGTATCAAGATAGACATCAATGGGAGACCGAGAATTTTTGACACCCCGAATGACGCACAGGAGTTCTTCAGGGACTACAAGGGTGGTCCCGACGGTGCGACAGGAGGGTCCAGATCTACTGCTCCACCCCTGCAGGCGTCGCAGTCCAGCGCGGACCTCTTCTCCCAGCCGGGGACTGGCTAACTGTTGCTCATGTTGATAGGTTCCTTTAACACGTCCAGATAACGCTAGTATCTTTTCTATTTTATCTATGTTCTCTGCTTCATACAATGTTGATTGCCGCTTTGTCTGACTGGCGTGGCGTTGCCATGCCTCATGGTGAATACCTCGTTGGGTTGCTTTATGGTTTGGCATGTTGGGGTCTGCCTCTTTCTGGGGTGCAAGAGGTTGGGTGGAGGGTGGTGGGGGGGTTGTTTTTCGTTCAAAGATGATTCTTCCAATTTGCAGATGACGACGATTGTTATTAGTAGTGTGATACATGCATGCACTGACTTAATGGTTTTTATGCAGTTAGGATGGTACAGTTAGGGAATAAGCCTGGCCCCTGTGGGCTTTCATTGTTAACATGGAATGTGCGTGGCCTGAATAACACTAGAAAACGCCGACAGGTCCTGAATTACGTGGCTCGACACAAGGTGGATATCCTTTTCATGCAGGAGACCCACTTGTCGAGCATGGATTGCTCTTCGATGGCTTCTGGCTGGGGTCCCCACAGGTTTTCTTCCAATTATAGTAGTTATGCACGTGGGGTTCTATTTTTGTACACTAAAGGGTTTCGTTTGCACACTATACCACACACCAGGACCCTGATGGCCGTTTCTTAATAATCGCTGGACAGCTGATGGGGCATAGGATTACTCTGGTGGGAGTATTTGGCCTGAACACTGACTCCCCCTAATTTTTTCACACTTAATTGGCACGCCTCCTTTCTATTAACACCAGACTTTTGATCGTGGGCGGGGATTTTAACCTCTTGATGGACCACTCCAGGGACACCACTGCCTCCTCTCCTGACGCCAAACCTCACGCCCGACTGGCCCTAAGGGAGAGTTGCACACAGTACTCTTTAGTTAACATTTAATCCCGTCTTCATGCACAACGTCCTGCTTTCACTCACTATTCTGGATTCCACAATACTTGGACCAGGATTGACTATTGGCTGGTTTTTCCTTGGGTGGTGGGTTGGGTGGGCGCGGTCCGTTTTCTTCCCCGTACCCTTTCTGATCACTCCCCGGTGATCCTCCAGTTACAAATTCCCCGGGCGGGTGGTTTCGAGAGGCAGTGGCGGTTCCCTGGCCGAGCCTTGATAGACTCGGTTTTTAGAGAAGAAGTTGGGCAGGCGATCGAAGATTATTTTGATTTGAACACCGGGTCTGTAGATACATGGGCAGTCTTATGGGAGAGGTTCAAGACATACATCAGGGGGGTCTGTATCTCGAGGCAGGCCGGAGTATTATGTGATTTGCGCTCCATTTTAGACCGCATCGAGAAAGATATCGCTGCTGTAGATTGCGAGATGCTTGACGCTTCCACCGGTTCCCTTGCTGCACGAAGGCTAGAACTGTGCATTTAGTTCAGAGACGCTGCTGATAGAGAGTTATTATTCCTTAACAAGCATTGCGTGGCGCGGCGGTATGGTGAGGGTGAGCGTCCGGGCAGGCTCCTGCCAATACGCTGCGCCCTCCTCGTGGCCCCACATATATCGTCTCCATGGCTGGGCCTGATGGCTCCTCTTTGCATTCCACCCCTGAGATTTGTGATCTATTTCTCACCTATTATAAATCCCTTTACGCCTCTCGTTTATCCGGGGATCCCTGCGTTCAGGAGTCCTATTTATCTGAAGTGGCTTTGGTTTATTTGGAACGTTACATGCAGGACTTTCTTTTGACTCCCATCACCCCCGATATCATTGTTGAGGCTATTGATGCCCTAGGCGCGTCTTCTGCTCCTGGTCTCGACGGCTTCTCTACCGACTTATACAAAGCCTATAAGGACATATTAGTGCCACGCTTAGTGGAAGTCTATGCCGAGGTTCTCGAAGTAGGTGTCCTCCCCCCAACATTCCGAGAAGCGGTGATTATTCTATTGTCCAAACCCGGGAAAGATCCTATGCTTTGCGGTTCTTACAGACCGCTATCTCTGTTAAATTTAGATTATAAATTTTTTTGCCAAAGTCATAGCCATCAGATTATCACTGTTGATGGAGTCTATTATCTCCCGGTACAGTCTGGCTTTGCTCCCCATAGGTCAACCTCCCTTAACCTCCGGATGCTGTTTACGGTGTTACACCGAATTGAACCATCCACCCCCGGCTGCCGTAATTTTGCTTGACGGTGAAAAAGCATTCGAATCTCTTTAATGGCCCTTTTTCCTTTCAATCATGCGTCGTATGGGCATGCCTGAGTGCTTCATCTCTACGGTTTCCCTATTGTACACTAAGCCCATGGCCCGGCTGCGCCTCAACAGCACGCTATCCGATCCCTTCCCTTTGTCTCGAGGCACCAGACAGGACTGTCCTTTGTCCCCTCTTCTTTACATTTTAGCAATGGATCCTTTGGCGCGGCAATTCCAGGAAAAACACCTGCATCGTGGCCTGCAATTTCATACAGGTCCTCTGTTGCTCTCAATGTATGCGGACGATATGGTGTTATATGTCCGCATGCCCCAGGACAATCTATCCCCCTTGATTCGAGAAATTGTTCGACTCAGCGTTTTTTCTGGACTTCATATTAACTGGCACAAGTTCGTCATTTTTCCGCTTACCGCCAGCACTGCACCCTGGCATTGCGAGTTCCCGCTAGAGTGGTGTGATGATACAGTTAAGTATCTCGGGGTTCACATTCACCTTGACACCTCCTCGTTAATTTGTCTTAATTATGGCAACGCTATTGGATCACTGGAGTCGCAGGTCGCGAGGTGGCTCTGACTGCCCCTGTCTATGGCAGGTAGAGTAACCATTATCAAAATGGTAGTCCTGCCTCACTTTTTGTATTATTTTAACAATATTCCCGTCCCCCTCACCAAAGCCTCTTTTATGCAGCTCTGCTCCATCTTATTACGCCTGGTTTGGGGGGATAAGACACCCCGAGTCAGCTGGAAAATCCTGACTTCGCCACCGGACAGGGGTGGGCTTGGCGTCCCCGATTTTTATTTATAATATGTAGTCACAGAGTGTTGTTACGCATACGCTTGGTTCCACCCGGATGCGCACATCCCGTATCTAAAGCCAGAGGCGGATCTGGTACTCCCGCGACAGCTGCTTACACTCCTCCCTCGGGCTTCCCTCGTGACCCCCGTGGTATCCAGACAGTCTCCACCACATGGTGGGCTTGGAGAAGGCTACGCAAACTTTTGGGGTTCGACCTTTTATAGTCCCCTGCTTTACCCTTGCCTAACTCCTCCCTGTTTCCGATCACCGGGAAAACCTTGGTCAAGCGCACATTTGAGAAGTTCCATATACATACGCTCGGGGACTTGTTCCCTGACGGGCATGTCTTCTCTCTGACGGAGGAGGCTAGATTTAGTGAGCGGTCCTTTATGGACACGTTTATCCTGACTCGAGTGCGCTCTGCTCTGAGAGCCGAGTTTCTATCCTTTCCTGTTGCCCCGGTTGAGGCTCCTCCCCTCACTTTATTCATACAGAACCCGGATGGTGCACATCTGATATCTAAACTTTATAGGCAATGTGGATCACTAAAACCCTTAGATGACTCCAAGATTCGGGCTGCTTGGGAGGGCCGATCCTTGACGACCAGTGGGGGTATTGCTGTAGAGCCACAACTGACGTCTCTTTGAACAGCCGAAACAAATTACTCCAGTTTAAATTCCTTCGCCGGATGTATTTCACCCCCGCCCATGCACACAGAATTGACGAGTCCAGGCCGCACCACTGTCAGAAATGTCTGGCACCTTTCGCTGACTTTGCACACCTCACCTGGACCTGCCCGAAAATCCACCAGTATTGGTTGGATGTCCACTCCACACTGGGCGACATTCTGTCCATGCAGCTCCTTCCTACTCCTGAGATTGCTCTTTTAGGATATGTGGTGAATTTCCCGGCGGGGGTTCGGAAACTAGCCGCGCTTGGCTTTCTTCTAGCCAAACGAGAGATTGCGCTATTGTGGGGCAGTAAGCCAGCCCCCAAGCTTCGATCTTGGTTGAATAGCTTGCCATTTTGCAATGTGAACTGCGAAGAATTCAGCACCCTACTCCCCAGCTCATCCAGGCCCACTGACACTTGGGGCCCATATAAGGACTACATATCCAGGTGTCGGACAATGCAAGACTCGCACAGGCCGGCATTACCCCAGAGGGTGTAGGCTAGACCACTGCGGATGCCGGGATTGAGTTACTGGGACAGTGTTTATAAATCATATGCATTGTATTTTGATTGTGTCATTGGATGTGTATGCTACCCCGGGTCGCGCCACCTCATTTTTTGTCAATATGTCCTGTATCGCTTTATTTTTTTGTCGGTGTTATGTATATTGCATTATTATTCGTCGTCACTTGAAGTATCATATTGTTTTATTGCTTTGTTTTATTGAATTTTCACAAATGTCGAGCTAATTTGTTGCATCATATCTTTAAACGCTTTGTATTTATTGCAAAATTGAAAAATAAAGTAAAAAAAAAAAAAGGTTTCAGTAATTTAAACCTAAATTAATCCGCTGGTAGATATAGCACGAAGCAAACATTGTCAAATTGAATTTGCAGGAAAGGGGGTGCATGCAGAAAGTGCCCCTATGCATGCATCCCATGGCCCTGGGGGAACCGGGGGCCCTGTAACCCCCACCAAGTTGCCTCACCGCCACCCTTCATATGGGGGGCTCACCGCCATGAAAACGTTGCATGAGAGGAAACTAGTAATATGCTTATCCATGCTGTAGAGGTACTGTCAGCTTATTGTGGTCCTCAGACCACCGATCCACCACCAGGGATCATGGATCTCTGGTGGTTGTGGTGGTCCTATGGCGGTCTCACTGCCATCCTTGTAATACGGCAGTCCAACCACTGGTGTGGTGGTTACTGCACTGCCACAATGGGTATGACGGTCCATCTAACCACCAAACTCATAATCAGGCACTGATCCGGTGAGAGGGATTATTAGGCATAAGCGAGTAGCTTGAAGGTCACTCTCTTCTTGACATGGAGCCAGTGGAGGTTTTGTAGGTGCTGGGTGATGTGGCCTTGTCGTGGGATGCCGGGGACGAGTCGGGCAGGGGTGTTCTGGAGTTTTCAGAGCAGGGTTTTGTTGGTTTCGGCGTAGAAGGTGTTTCCATAGTCTAGTCTGCTGTTTATGAGTGCGTGGGTGACGGTTTTCCTGGATTTTGGGGGATCCATTTGAAGGTCTTATGGAGGATGCGGAGGGTGTTGAAACATGTGGGTGTGATGGCTTTGACCTGTCCGGTCATGGTGATGAATGAGTCGAGTATGAGGCCGAGGTTGTGGGCATTGTCCGTAGGCATGGGGGGTTGCCGAGGGCAGTGGGCCACCAGGTGTTGTCCCATGTGGAGGGGGTGGGTACGAGGACTTCTGTTTTCTCTTAATTGAGCTTCAGGCAGCTGCTGCTCATCCAGGAAGCGACATCTTTCATTCCTACCTGGAAGCTTAGTCTAGCGGTGTTGGGTTCCATCGTGAGGGGGGGGTGAGCTGGGTGTCGTCAGCATAGGAGACAATGTTGCGTCCGTGCTGCCTGACGATGGCAATCTAGGGGGGCCATGTAGATGTTAAAAAGTGTGGGGCTGAGCGATGATACTTGGGGTACTCCACAGCTGATCTCTGTGGGTTTGGAGAGTAATGGCGGGAATCTGATTCTTTGGGTTCGGCCGTGAGGAAAGAGCAGATCCAGTTGAGGGCAGTTCCCTCTATGCTAGCGTCGTGGAGTCTGGCGGTGAGTGTGCAGTGGGAGATGGTGTTGAAGGTTGCGGAGAGGTCAAATAGGATGAGGGCCACCATACGGCCCTTGTCGAGGAGAGTACGGATGCATACACTTCTCCTTCTCTAAACCCACTGCACACAAACCTACACCACGCCCGCATGCAGGAATTGTAACAATGTCACCGAAGAACACCTCAACCCCACCCTCAACCACGCGCCCCCCCCATGACCAACGTCAACTCTGCAGCTCACAAACTCCAAAAATGGATCACCGACTGCACAGACATGCTCGCTCCCCTAAGTAACTCCAACAAACAGTGGTGGTCCATCCAGAGGAGTTGTTTTGTGTGGCTGAAGGGGATGTTGTTCACTTTTGCAAAGATGAGGTTTGAGGGAAGTTCCTGCCTTGTGGGTGGGGGTGGTGACAAGCTGCTTTTGCTCGATGTTGACAAGGTTGTCCAGGAGGGTGGTGGTGTTGGGGGTCGCGGAGTTTGTTGAGGTGGAAATTCAGCTGTATGTAGTCCATGGAGATGATGGTGTGAGGCACGATGAGGTCGGTGATGGTTGCGCTGAACGCGGTTCGTGGTCTAGGAGGTCTGTAGGTGAGGGTGCTGCATAGGGTCGTTCTAGGGTTGGTCTGGATCTGGAAATGGATATGTTCTATGGGGGTCAAGGAGTTGTTTGTGCTGGAGCCGGAGGGAGTTCGGAGGGAGTTCTTGTGTGCAATGGCGAGTCCTCCTCCCAGCTAGGTTGAGACGGTCCTTCCTCTGGATCTTGTATCCGTCGGGTATGGCGATAGTGGTGTCGGAGGGTTTCAAATTATTATTCCCACTCCAGTAATTGCAACAGTAGGGAAAGTGTTGGATAGCGGGTAGGTAAAAATTACTATTCCTTCTCCAACAAGTTCAACAGTAGGGAAAGTGTAGGATAGCGGGTGGGTGAAAATTACCTTTCCCACTCCTGAGAGTGCAACAGTAGGGAAAGTGTTGGATAGCATAGAGGTAAGAATTACTATTCCCACTCCAACAAGTGCAACAGTAGGAAAAATGTCGGATAGCGGGTGGGTAAAAATTACTTTTCCCACTCCAACAAGTGTAACAGTAGGGAAAGTGTTGTATAGTGTAACTGTAAAAATTACTATTCCCACTCCAGAGAGTGCAACAGTATGGAAAGTGTTAGATAGCGGGTGGGTAAAAATTACTATTCCCACTCCAACAAGTGTAACAGTAGGGAAGGTTTTGTATAGTGTAACTGTAAAAATTACTATTCCCACTCCAGAGAGTGCAACAGTAGGCAAAGTGTTGGATAGTGTAGGGGTAAAAGTTACAATTCCCACTCCAAAGTATGCAACAGTGGAGAAAGTGTTGGATAGCATAAAGGTTAAAAATAACATACTTATAAATTTAAAAAAAGTAATTAAATAATGAATTATTAATAAATTAACAATTCATTAATTAAAAATACCAATAAATAAAAATATATAACTAATTTAATAACATTAAGTTACTTCACACCCTATTCCTCAATAAACACACAACCCACTCCACATAAAAAGTCACATAATTAATATAATTATCAATTAATCAATTAATTATCAATTATTAATTAACAATACATTAATTATCAATCCCCAAAAAGAAAAATTAATAATTACTTAATTACAATTAATTACTTCCCACACTATTCCCATTTAAACCCAGAATGTGCACAAATAATAATGAATACAATTAATATAATTATCAATTAATCAGTTACTAAAAATAAATTACCAATTAATAATTAACAATAAATTAATTATCAATATCAATACATAACATGTAATAATTACTTAATTACAATTAAAATACTTCTTACCCTATTCCCCTATAAACCCACAACACACTCCTAACATATTAACACATTAATTGTTAATAATTAATAACTAATTAATATTTGTACACAATACACATAATTACCAATACATTATCAATGTATAATTAATTAATAATTAGTTAATTAACACAATTAACAATATAAATTATTATATACCGAATTATTAATTAATTATTTTTTTAATAAATGAATTTAAATTAAATTACTTCCCACCCTATTCCCCTATAAACACACATCCCGCTACGGTACTAAAATACGCAAAAATAGTTTATCATAAAATTCATTGTTTTAAAAAAATTCCAGCATACATTACAAACATTATATACATTTTTAACACATATACCAACACTTAAAACACCCCAAAAAAATTAGATATTTTTAACAACTCTTTTATGACTGTCGATATTGCTAACTTTGATATTATTTAAAATGATAGTTCTTACCTGCAATTCGATATTCTGCACCACTATATTTTTGTACATAGATATTTTGGCAACTCGATATTTAAAATTCTATATTTTGGCAACTCGATATTTATAATTCGATATTTAGATTGTTCTCCCTTTTGAATGTGATATCTTTAATTGTATATGCAGGATTTTTGGTGTTTTATTCTGATAAATATTGGTTATTTTTCTAAACTGGTGTGGTCTCCTTTCGTAGTGTTTTTACTGTTACTGTGTTTGTATGTACAGATGCTTTACAAATGCTTTACAATTGCTTTGAGTGCTCTAGCCACGCTACCAAGGGGGTGAGCAGGGGTTATCTGAGCTGTATAATCACCCTACCCTGACTAGAGTGACGGTCTCTACTTGGACAGGGTGCAAACCACTGTCTGACACTGTGTTTCTTAACACCCCAGTCCCCTGTGGATTTCGGCTCAAGCTCAAGACCTCTTTTGCACTGTTAATATTTGAACTTTACCCAAATAAAACAACAAGCTGTGAAACTTATTTATGTTCCATGTATTGCAAAAGAGTTGTTGTTCAGAAATTGTATCTCTAAACAAGGCAGGATTTGTGTGACTCTTTATGCGCTGCTTAAGTATTACAAGCTCCAACATAAATGTACCATGTAAACAATCATATAAATATTGTATTGTATTGTATTGTATTGTATTTGCCATTTGTGGAGCGCATGGCTACCCGAAGGCATCCCAGAGCTACATGTGTATGAAGGGAGGAAAGAGGAGGGATCTATATGAACAGACAGGTCTTCAATTGTTTACGGAATTTCAGATGAATAAGTTCGCTCCGCGGGTGTAGTGGGAGGGCATTCCATAGTTTAGAGACGTTTAGTGAGAAGATCCTGCCTCCACTTCTGGCCTTTTTAATCCTAGGAATCGTTGCCTGGTGGAGTTCATTTGAACGAAGTGCCCTGTTTGCTCTATATGGGCGAATCATGTCCCTGTTGATTAGTGGCCCGTGAGTGTTTAGGGATATTTGTGCTATGCAAAGGGCTTTGAAGTTTACACACTGCTGTACTGGCAGCCAATAAAGAGAGTGCAGAGCTGGTCTTGCTGAGCAGCGAGCGGGGGTATCAAAGAGCAGCCTTGCGGCACAGTTCTGTATGACCTGTAGCTTAGAGATGATCTCTTTAGGGGCACCTAAGTAGAGGGCATTGCCATAGTCCAATCTAGACAAGATAAGGGCCTGAGTGAATAATCTTTTTGCGAGAGGGGGTAGAAGGGGAAGGATTTTACAAATAATTCTGAGCAAACCATAACAGGAGGCTGCTGTCTTTCTTGCCTGGGTTTTAAAGGTGAGGTTCTTGTCTAGCCATATTCCTAGGCTTTTTATTTCTGTTTTGGTAGTGGGCAGTGGTCCCATTGAGGGTGGCCAGAGCGTATTTAGACCGGGGCTCGGATGGTCGCCCAGTATCGTGAGTTCCGTCTTCTCACCATTGAGTTTCAGGTGGGAGAGACTCTTCCACTTTACTACTTCCTCCAGGCATGGTAGAAGGCCCTTAGCTTGTTGGCCGGGGAGGCTCAGTGCTATGACCAGTTGCGTATCATCATCATAGGTCACCACATGGAATCCGAATGGAGACACTTATTCTGCCAGAGGGGCCATATATACATTACAAAGGGTGGGGCGAAGCAAAGAGCCCAGTGGTACTCCGCACCCTAATGGCGAGGTTTGTGAGGTATGGTTGTCTTGTAAGACTTGGAACGATCTACCTACAAGGAAGGGCTGTAGCCATTTTAGCACTGTTTCTGACATTCCTGCCCTCCTAAGGTGGTGGACCCGGAGAGGGTGGTTGACCGCGTCGAATGCCACGCTGAGGTCAAGGAGGATGATTGCGGCTGTACCTCTGTTGTGAACCATTTTGGGACACTATTGTAAATTTCCCGATTCAGGCCCTTATATAGGTATAAATCACGTAGGAGCATATGCATCAATGGAAATTGCATTCGCTAATGGTGCGAATCGCATAATTTGGCTGTTTGCGAATGAAATTGCAATTTTGGGGATGCATTATCATTTTTGTAATTTTCGCAATTTAAGAAATCGCAAAATTGCGATTTCTTAAACTGCGATTGCATTTAAGGAATCTCAAATTGATATTCCTTAAATGCAATGCATCAAACTTAAAAAATTTGCAAATTCGCAAATAAGGGGAGCAAATTACCATGAAGTTGACCTTCATGGTAATTTGCGAAAACTTTGAAAAATGCACTAAAGTGCATTTTTCAAAGTTCCATTTTACACACACACATGCCCTTGGGGCATGTGTGTGTGCAAAATGTACTTATAGGCAGATTTCAGGGGTGCACCAGGGTGTCCTTTGGACACCCCTGCACCCTTGAAATTGCATTCTCAATTTGCGAATTTCTAATGGTGAATCGCAAATTAAGAATGTCTTCCTATTCATTCCTATGGGCCTTTAGTCCCATAGGAATGGATGGGGAGGTATTCCTTAATTGCGTTTCTCAATTGGAGAATCGCAATTAAGGAATTTTAAGAAATCGCAATTTTATTAGCGATTTCTTGATGCATTGCAGTTTGCAATTCCTTAATTGTGATTCCTTATTTTTCGCAATTAAGGAATCGCAAAATGCAATATTGATGCTTGTGCCCCTATGTCCTTATATATGCATAAGAATCATAACCGTATTTAGGCATAGCTCATGCAGCCCAAATACGGCATGGCTACTTCTACTAGTTCTGAAAATCTACAACGATTTCTTGGAAAACTCGGCTTCAGCAGCTAGGGACTGTCCCTTGCTCCAGAACTGACTTGTCCAAGAACTCATGGAGTTTTCAAAGAACTGAGAGTCTTTAATGACGTTATTATGTCCACCTTTACGTCAAACTCGGCAACTTCGAGGCATAAATATGCCCACACTTGCCTTAGCAAACACACAGTGATTTGGAGCAGTTTGACTATCTACTTGCTCGACGCATTCTGCTACAGCAAGTGCCGAAGGAAGCGGACCCTCCAGCAGACGCACTGAGAGAGACGCTGTCTTTTCTCCTGATGAGAAATCCAGCTCCAGTGTTTCCAGGCTACCCTTGCGGGTTGCTGGGAGATCGAGTCCTGAGACTGACCTTCTTCATTCTAAGCTAAGGTACGGAGCTGATTGGACCCTAAGAGAAATCTTGGACAGATTCTTGGCAAAAGAATACTACATTTATCATCACCTCACTTACTTCCTCCCTCATACTAAGCTTAGGTTACGTACACCTGGGTAGGAGTATTTTAGAAGCACTAGTTGAGTACTTTTAGCCTCTGTTATTTATTTATGTACTAATCTATGGTTTAGGAACCATACAATGCTCTTACAGTATTATTTTATTCTACTATTTATACTGTATGCATTATATTTTACAACCAGTTTTCCGATTGTAGCAGTTCATTTTTTATGCTTGAGAAAGAAGACTGTTCAATAAAACCTTTTTATTGAAAACGCCCATCTATCTATTTCTCTGCACCTCTGGTGAAACGAAGCATGCACGATTGACTGAGTGAAATATCTATCTATTGTTTCCACGACTCTGATTATCAGTTTTATCTTGGGGAAACAAAGTTGCCATGTTTATGCAGTTGTCAGAAACTATTTGCTTCTTGTTTATTCGAGAAATGTTCTAGTGACCTCTGAGCTAGCTGGCACTCACAATTAAGTCCAATGTATTCAATAGAGACCTAGTAGACCTCAGTCCTATGTCTAATCTATAGGATATATTATTCCAATGCGCAGAGCCTATTGGGAATATAGGAACTACACTACACCTCCTGCGTCCAAAATGTTCCTTGTTTCCTCCACCACTGACAATATGGCGTTTTCTGTCCCCTGGCCAGGCCGGAAAACTGTTTGAGAGGGGTGGAGGGCGCCATTAGTTTCAAGGAATGCCGAAAGGGCGCAGTTAGTGTGTTTCTCTGCTAATTTGCTGATGCCCGGCAGGAGTGAGATGGGTCGGAAGTTGCCTGGATCTGGGGCCTAGGTTGGGTTTCTTTTAACAGGGCACGGACTATTGCCTTTTTCCACTTGGTAGAGGCGGGAAAGACCTTAGTTTTGGTTTGTCTGGCTGTGGGCACTCATTTATGTGTATGTTGGAGTTAATCGGGTCTTTTTGAGGAAGGTGTTTAAGGATGTTCTGGATTTTAGAGAGGAAGAAATTCGCCAATTCAGTACAACGGTGATTAGAGGACTTTGAGGGTGCCAGGGGGCCAGGATTCTTCATTAATTTAGTGTGAATGTTGAAAATTTCTCTGGAAGAGTTACTTGCTGCTAGGATCTTTCCCTCGTAAAAGGAGGCCTGTGCAGCTTTAACTTCTGATTTGTAATGACGTAAGGTCGACCTATATTCGAGCATTTTTGTAGGAGAGAAGAGTATCCTCCATCTTCTCTCTGCTTTTTTGCAATGCTGCTTTAGGGTATGTAGTTTGGGGGTGTACCATAGTGAGCGGTTGGGGCCAGTTTTCCTTTGGGTCGAGACTTTACAGAGCACCAAGTTGAGAGCCCCCTCAATCCAGTTGTGAAAATTGTTATTGTTTATCGTGGGGTCCGTAGCAGGACTGGGTTATGATCTGTTCAATTCTAGTATCCATTTCTCCATGGGTAGTTTGGACCAGGGTCGGATTAATGAACGCAGTGGGGGGAGGCAGGGTGCCTTATGGGGGTGAGACCAAAGAAGGGGTATTAGGAAATGGTTGGACCATGGTAGGGGGGTGGGCTTGTATCCTACCAAATTTCCTAGATTAGAGAAAATGGGGTCCAGAAGGTGGCCTTTTTCATGGGTGGGAAGTGAAACCTTTTGAAGAAGTTGGTAGGTTGCCAGGTCCTGGGCTAGTTCTGTGGTGAGTGAAGCAGTGGGGTCATTGAAATGAAGGTTAAAATCCCACAAGAGGGTAAAGTTAGCCGTACGACTAGCAAGAATCCCTACTGTTTCTAGTAATGACTTCGCGAACTGTCCTGGCGATCCAGGAGGGCAATAGACAAGAATATTGATCACAAAATGGGTATTTTCAGAGTCTGATAACGGGCTATCTATCAGGCGACAAGTTAGGTGGTCTTTATATAGGATAGCAATTCCCCCCCTTTCCTGTCCCTCTGTCCACTCTCTGGATTGAGTAACCTGGAGGTAGGGCTTGGACTATGTCAGGGTCTGAACAAGTATTCAGCCAAGTTTCTGTCAGAAAAAGGACTTCGGGGGCCTCCTCCCTTAGAAGAATTGAAATTTCGGTTATGTGTTTGGGAAGGGATGTGCAGTTGAGCAGGAGAAGTTTGTATGTCTTATCGCAGGGAGGAGGGGCCAGGGGTGAGGGGATCTCAAAATGACCCTGGGGGCATCTATTTTGTGACCTTTGGATCGAGATTGAATTCGTGCATTGTGGCTCGGGAGGCCTAGTCAGGGATTTCAGCAGTGTACTGGAATACTTATGCCAGCAATGTGTCAGGGGGCCAGGTGTTCTGGCCCCTGGGCCCGTTTATGCGTGGACGGGCACAGACTGGCTTGACTTCGGCATGCCAGGGGTGCACCAGCGGCGTGCCCGCAAGCGCGCGTCCGCTGCGTGTTTGGAATGGCATCTGTTTTACGTGGAGGGGAGTTGAGCACTAGACCGCTAACTCACGCTCCACCGGAAGTGCGTCGGGCCAGGTCTCGCTCCACTCAAGCGAGACTTCTCGCGGTAGACTGGGGAGAGTGCCCTTTGTGTTAGCAGGTGAGGAAATAGAGTATTTAAAATGTGTGGGGTTTTAAAATAGCTGTGCAAATAACGCAAAGTACAGTTTTTAAAATGTGCAAGTATGAAACTCGTAGTCAGTTCCAAAAGAGCTATGCAAATGGCGCCGGCAAGGTTCACTCAGCGTTCCTTTGCATTCATCAAATAAATAATTGGCCAGGCTAGATTTAATAAGTCAAATAGGAGGTAGAATCCAAGTGTTATAAAATACTAATTTGTGCAATCATTCCTGTAGTGTCTGTTATTTGGGAAATTTATCATGAATGTGAATAGTTAGCCAATCCATGCCCATGAACTACAAAGTGTGTCTTCATAAGATACTAAACGTGCCTAACTGCTGTTGTGTGTCATAACACTATAAGATACCATAAAGTTCTATGTATGGGCAGTATACTACAGAACACTTGCTTTTTGAGAGCTGCTTGTGCTCAATCATTTATTGCCCCATGATAGTTGTATAATACCCAAAGTTAGATTATCCTTCCACCAGTCAGTGATCAAATAGAGCCAGTGGTTGCCGGTGTGGGGCAGTAGCACTTATTTTTGGGGAACAGCACTTATTTTGTTTCGCATCTGTTGCTTCAAGATGTCAAAAGAGGGAAAAAAGTGGAAAGATAGAGAAAGAGAAAAATGAGAACATCACAAAGGGAGGAAGCAGGATAGGCAAGAGTGAAATAAATGGGCAGGTATATGTGTGTCAGTGGAGTTAAGGTGCATCATGAGTTTTGAGACAACCAGCTTTGGAATTTCACGCACCAACTTTTAATTGCATGGCCCATGGGCTTCTCATAAAAGTTGCAGGTACCAGCACTCAGTATTTTACGAATTATGCGCTGCTACTAGTGCTCTCCTTAGGCTTTTCTGTGCATCACCATGTATCATCATCATGCAGCTGAAGTAAACGCCAAATGTGTTCGGTAGTCATGCTTAATTACTCTATTTTGAGCACCCATGTCTTATCATATATGTACGTTTATGTCTGTATACTTGCTAAGCAATTTGAAAAACAAAGCTTTTCTTCATCCTATAGTGATTTTGCCAACTGTAAGTCATGTCTGTTTCATCTACCAACATACACTTCATGCTTCTTTATTTCACTCTTGCAGGTTCCATTTCATATATGCTTTCTCTCTTCTGTCTTTCTCTTCCTTCCTTGGGTTTTGACCTTTCTCTTTGGGCCAAAACCCAATTAAAAATATTTTCCCTTTCACCAAAAAGAGAGTTGCTTTATGCCCCACCTCGTGCCACAGACTTACAATGAGCACCAATGAGCACATTTCAGTGTTCGTTTGACAAAGTGTCTTTGATAGGATCACATTTAGGACATTGACATATTACACAGTAACTACATGGTGATTTGGAAGGTTTTGGACAGTGATCTTAAGGCCCCACAGACCTTGATCCAGGCCCATGTGTTAGGCTTACTTTGTCTTAATGGCACAATGTGGAGTGGCTATGTCAGAATCCAGAAACGACTGCCTCTTTCTTTCTTCTCTCCTCTCTTGCTTCTTCATACTATCTCTTTTCTCGCTTCATCTTGACACCGTGAGGGTGAAATATTTGCACCCCGGGTTTAGGAACAGTGTCCTTATTGGTTTTGGATTATCTGTGGGTGCATGGACACTAGACCATAATTAGCTCCTGGTCCCCCTTTCTTTTGTTTTGAGCGAGAATCCTGTTTCTGTCAGTAATTCTCCAGGATGAGTGACACAACCGGCATATGAAAGGTGGCACTTTTCACTGCTTAAGCAGGTAAAAGTGGTAGTTGATGAGGTAGATTATTCCATTGTATGACAATATATTCGAAAACAACCTCACAAAATAACTGGAGCTAAACAGGGGTGTCACATGGCATAGAGTTAGGCCTATCAATGAATTACCCTAATACTTAAAATAGAAAAGAGACTGCAGTTTTTTTAATTTAAAGATTTATGAAGCGCGCAGCTACCCAACAGGGTTTCCCGACACCGACAGCGGAACAGGCGAGAACGAAGCTCAGTTGGCATTAGGCCTGGCTAAATAGAAAAGCCTTGAGCTTTTTACGGAAGGTAAAGACGGATTGACAATTCCTGAGTTCGAGCGGAAGAGAGTTCCACAATTTTGGTCATTGGAAAGAAAATGAACGGCCACCCATACGGGCCAGCGTTTCTCTAGGGACTGAGAAAAGGAAAAGATTAGCAGATCTTAGATTGCGAGAAGGTCATTAGGGCTTGACAAGATATGGTATGTATGCGGGGTCCAGGCCGTGCTGAGCTCTAAACATGTAGCAGAGAGCCTAAAATTCTATACACTTGCCAACCCTGAGCCAGTGGAGTTGATAGAGCAAAGGGGAGACAGAGGCATGGCAAGGCAACCTATAAAGTAGGCGGGCAGCTGCATTCTGAATGAGCTGGAGACAGCGTAAAGAGGTCTTATCCCCACCATGGTGCAATACATTACCCTAATCGAGCCTGGAGATCACCAAAGACTGCAGGACAGTCCTCAGAGCAGGAGGTGGTATTAGCCAGAGAATTTTCTTGAACCTCTTGAGGACCACAAAGCAGGCCAAGGTAACTCCCGAGACCTGAGCAGTGAGAGAGAGCTTGCCATCGATGGAAAATCCCAGGTTCTTAACCTTAGGAACCGGGTGGGTAAATGTCCCAAAGATACAGGCCAGTGGTTGACTCCCCAAAGCTCAGGATTGTTCCCCAGGATGAGCACCTCCGTTGTAGAACCATTTAGCCTGAAAGCTTTGCTGGAAATCCACAAGGAGATGTTACACAGACCATGTTTAAGTTAAGAAGGATCTTGATGTTGAGCAGATGATAAAGAAAAAATATTCTGCGTATCGTCAACGTATAAAAAGATGGTCAACCTAGATTTTTTCGCAATGTCTGCCAAAGGGCAAACATAACGTTTAAAAAGTGGAGGACTCGGGATCGAACCCTGCGGAACTCAAGATGTCAATGCAACAGAGTTAGATTTCAGGGTGTGAGAAAAGACTTGAAAGGAGTGATCCTCCAAAAAAGAAACCAGCCACTGCAAGGCTACACCTACAATACCAGAGCTTACGAGGCGCTACACCAGAATGGAATGGGATACCGTATCAAAAGCAGCGCTCAAATCCAAAAGGATGAGCGCTGCTTAGCCCCCTGTAATCAAACTGCTGCCTAAGGTCCTCCATGACCCCCAACAGAGCTTATTCGGTACTGTGACCAGGATGAAAGCCAGACAGAGACGGATGAAATAGCTTATGTTTCGCGAAATGAGCAGAAAGTTGAGAGTTAATGTGTTTTCCAATATTTTGAAAAGGTGGGAAGAAGAGATATAGGCCCGCAGTAGTTAGACCCGCAGAGGGGATCTAAACCAGTCTTTTTCAACAGTGGAAGCACGAGAGTGTGCTTCCAGCTGTGAGGCAACTGGCCCAGAGTAAGGGAGGAATTGAGAAGCTGAGCAATCACCTCAAGGGAAGGCTCATCCAGGCATCTGAGCTTGGAAGGATGGAGAGGATCAAGTGAGGAGCCAGACTTGATGTTTCCAATTAGATTTATCAAAGGAATTCAATCAATTGGGAGCCACGCCTTAACTTGACAAGATTCATCAGATGCTAAATCAGGGGGAACAGTCACAACATGGTCAGAAAGTTGAGTAGTGTGGGAAAGATGAAAGATGAAGTTGTCATGAGAAGAGGAATCCAACTCAAGTTCACGATGAATAGTCACAACTTTAATATGAAAAAACTGTGCAAGTTCATTGCAATGGTGTAATGGAAGGGAGGGGGATGGCAAGAACATATTGGATGCAGAAAGTTCGAACACAACTTTAAATCGGGTTTTAGGGCGGACATAATGTTGTCCGTACAGAAGGATGCACGAGCAGATATGCAAAGAGCATGATAGTTTTTTGTGTGCCTCCAGATAAGTGGCTTTGGCCTCTGGCACATAATGCTTTCTCCACAGCCTCTCCTAAACTTTAGAGGAAGCCTCTAGATTGGGATTTAGGAGAAAGGGGAAGAATGGAATCGATAGCCTCAGACAGCCAGTGATCAACAAGTAGCTTGTCCTAGTCCAGTTGAGATGAAATGGAAGGAACAGTCTGCCACAGCAGCTCATTTAGTACCTCATTTAGTACCTTCATATCAAGTAGAGACCAGTTCCGAGTTTTCTTTGGCAAGGCGGGAGGGCGAAGCGATTAAGCCAAGGAGAAATCAATAAAGAAAGGAATGGCAGGGTGATTAGACCAAGGTGGCCTGCTACATGGGAAGGTGAGGAATTGATGAGTGAAAGATTCAGGGTCAACAGATTGTCCAAAAGAGTTTGAGCAGATTTATTACTAGGAAAATTCAAGTCCCCACAGAAAATTTGTCACACTGAGAACCAGTGGGGCAAGTTAGTCCGTCAACAGGAAACCCCACTTTTTAGATGGGCCAGGGGGATGGTAAATGAGGGCACCAGAAAAGGTAAGATTTGGAGAGAATGGGATAGAGAAAAGTAGGGCTTCACAGTTGGAAATCGTGAGTGTCTCAATTTTGCAGCTATAGATTCTTTTTTAAATAATTGCAATTCCTCCACCAGTTTTCAGAGGTCTATTTATACCTAATAGAGCAATATTCTGTGGTAGTGCCGCAATCACATCTGGTATGGAGCTGTCGTGAAGCCAGGACTGTGTTAAAAAACCACATCTGGATCCATGTCAACTAGGAAGTGAAATGGGTACAACTGGTGTTTGGGAAGGGAGCGACAATTGAGACTAAAACAGCTGAACACCCTAGATGAATGTGAGCCAGAATTGTCAACTTTGGAAAGGTGGGAAGTCTCTCCTTCAAAAGAAGGGTGGGGGCCAGGTGGGGAAGATATTATCAAATAAACAATGAGAGCAGAACCTGATGCTGGCATCAGGGGCAAGAACCTGACGAACATCATTAGGGTGAGTTTAAAACTCCTAAGATCTTGAGAGAAGAAAGTGAGTTGAGGCTGCACACAAAAACAAGCAGGGGTTCTGGCCCCTGGTCCAGGCCGGAAGCGGAAGGGCGCATACGGGCTAGCCTTAGCGTGCTTTCAGCGCACCAGCGGCGCAACCGCCATGGCATGGGTTTAAATAGGAAAAATCCGGACATGCCGTGAGATGCGAGTCTGGCTGTTTCGGGAATGCCCTCCACCCAATTAGCACACAGCCGTGGTGAAACGGGGCGGAACCATGAAGAAAGAAAAATTCCCCAGCGTGTGGAGGTGAAAGCCCATCAAGTAAAAATACAGAAGTAAATGGTAATTAGCCACCAGTTAAAAAGTTAAAAAGACAACGTCATAAAATCAAACATTGGGAAAGCATACAGCAACAGCGCAACTGACCTCACTCATGTTATTAGATGCAAAATCCTTTAGGCAAAATACAGGAACTTAGAAGCTGCTTGGTTGTTATCCGGGGTTCTAAACTGACCAGTATAATGTTTCAAATGCACTTTTCTTACATAATTGAAAACATTTAGCAATCCTATTATAGAGAACATACAAAGAAAAATGAATAGATAGTTTGTGGCTAGCAGTCTTCAAAAGTAAAAGTGTTTTTGAGGCATGCAAAATACATAACAAATTGTGGCAGAAGCTATACAGAAAGAGTTTGTGAGAAACATATTTATGGGACTGGTCTCAGAATGAAAGAGAAGGAGGATTATTTATTTATCAAGCATAAAAAGCAAGTGTGGATGAAATTTTTTATAGCCGACGCATCAAGAATTCTATTAAGGACACGGAGGTGAGGAATATGCTTCTCATTTGTTTACTGCTAATTTCAGCAGCCAATCTCAATAAAGTAAAACACAAACTACACTATCCACGTTTCCCTGTACCTCCCATGTCACATGCTCTAATCATATATGGTTACCCATGTAACTGTGGAAGTAACCATTTTGTGTCCTCTTTCATTGTTAGATTAGTCCAAAAGAAGAGAATATTCCAAAGGGAAATAGGGTAAAAGTCACCAAAGATCCTTACAGCCCAACAAGGACTCAAAACTTCCAGTTGATCCAACAAGGATGTATATCCTCAACCACAGGGAGTCAAAACACCATATATAACTCCTCTCAAAGGAAAGAATTCCAAAGCAGAGTGCACCTCACAGCTGTTCTGGGCGTTTCCTGAAATAGAGCGAGATCCCCAAAGTGAAATCTGTCATCATAAATATAAAGCATAGACTATTGCCAAAAATCACCAGGTGGGAGAAATAAGACAGAAACAAATCAATTTCGTATCAACATTAATTATAACAATACACTTTTAACAATTGAATTATAGTTCAAAGACAATTGCATCTAATGTGTGAGCCTCTCCTCAGAGTACTTAATAGAATTGAAAATTCTTGATGCATCATCTAGACACAATTTCATTCTATGTCAGGACCAGGGGCTCCAATTGTGCTAGTTTAAAGTTGTGTTAACACCACAGATGCCACATCTACAATAGGTTTATAATAGTATTTCTTATATGTAGACTCAGAGATCCAGTCTGCCGCTCTTATGATGTCTTCTACATAAGAGACAAGATCATATGATTTGGATGCCATTGCTCCTCTGGCAGAATATGCCACAAAGACAGAAATGTTGACGCCTGCTTCTGCCAGTAGTCATTTCATCCCCCTGGCTAAGGTAGCTGCAAACACTGGTTTTCTAGGGGTTTTGTAAGGCAATAAGTAGTTGTCCTCCAGCCTCCTATCTCATATCACAAGTATCAATTTCATAATCCTTTAAGCATTGCACCACACTTAATTTACTACTGTTTGAGAAACTTGGATAGGCTACCAACATGGAAATAGATTTGGTGCGGCGTGTGATAGTACAGGAAATGCCATCTGGAGAGAATGCTATATCTGATAGATCCAATACTTGTATGTCCAATACCTTTTTACAGGAAATCAGACATAATAACATTGTGAGCTTGGCCCGAAAGCTGTTTGCACGACAAGTATTTGTTTGCAGGCCATTGCTCCAAGAATTTGAGAACAACATTCACGCCCCAAATGGGTTTATACTTGGGTCTCGGAGGGTTGACCATATGGATACCTTTCATCCATTTGCAGACTAGAGGGTGGTCATCTAATAGTTTACCCTCTACTGGGAGGTGTCCTGCGGAGATTGCTGATCTGAAGTTATGAACTGTTTAGTAGGCTAAACCTGAAGATGCTAGTTCTGATAAAATGTTATTACTATACAATGTTGTGCCCCCACGGGATCAACAGTTCATGTGTTACACCAAGCACACCATCTCCTCTGAGCTAAAGAATATCTTTTATGGGTGTTATCTGGCCAGGCCTGCCTGATGAAGGATGCAGCTTGTTGTGAAATGCCATTGGTATGCCATTTTTGCCTGAAACCATCCAAGCCATCAGCTTGAGTTGACCTGATAGATTCAATGGGTGAGGAATACCTTCCGGGTCTAGGAGAAGATCTGGCTGAACTGGGAGTAGAACTGGAGGCGCACTCGCTAGAGATAGAGCTACTGGGAACCAAGGTTGCGTTCTCCAGTAAGGTGTCACCAAAATTAATTCTGCTCCTTGTCAACTGATCTGTGACAGAACACCGGGAATCATGAGGAATGGGGGAAAGGCATAGCCTCGGAATTGATCCTAGTCCTGGATAAATGCATCTGTCACCTGGGAATCTGGATCTGGGCTCAAGCTCAAAAAATGTGTCAGTTGCAGATTGAGTCATGATGCGAACAGATCTATTTCACACAGACCCCACAATCTGTTCAGAGCTTGGAAAACTAAGCGATTCAGTTTCCAGTCGCTGAAATCTTGTAAGTGTCTGGAGTTTTAGTCGGCTATGGTGTTCCTCTTGCGTGGCAGATGCTCCACTATGAGGGAGATGCGATGATCGAGTCAGAAGGGACAGAAGTCCTTGGCAATCTCGTCTTGTTGACGTAGTGGACTGTTGAGATGTTGTCCATTCTCAGTAAGAATTAATAGTCTGTCTTTGTTGGGGAGAGACTTCTGATAGCGAAAGAGCCTGCCAGGAGTTCCAGGCAATTTATGTGGAGCCTGAGCTCCGCCTCCCACCACCAATCCCCTGTTGACATCGTCCCGCACCTCAATCCCCAACCCAACCGGCTGGCATCCAATTCGATTCCTATTTCTAGCGAGGTGCTTAAAATGGCTCGACCATTCTAGGATTCCATGCGGTCCAACCACCATGTTATCTCTGTTCTGGCTTTGCCCATCAGTGGGACTTGTTCTGTGTAAGATAGACCCTACCATAAGAGTTGGATTTTTAATATCGGAAGGGGTTCTGTAATGGAGGGGGCCTGGAAATATGACTTGTATCGATGAGGCCAGGAGTCTCATGATTCTGGCAATCTACTTCAATGATACAGTCTGTTTGCACAACGCAGACCTCAATTCCCTCTTGATATTGCAAATCTTTTGGGCTGGAAGGAGCAAATGATCTCGGGCTGATTTTATCTGGAAACCCAGAAATGCCATTTGCGGGACTGGCGACAGGACTGACTTCTGGGAGTTGATCAGGAATCCCAGCTTCTGAAGAAGTTGTGTAGTCCATGATAGATGAGTCCTGAGTGTATGAAGGTCCTGGGCCTTCAACAGGAGGTTGTCTAATCAATTAGACATACTCCTCAAGCCCTCAGTGGTTCTATGACTGGTCTCATCAATTTAGTGAAACACCACAGGCCTATGAGAGACCGAATGGAAGGGATTTGAATTCCATGCACTGTCCTCGTCATATGATCTGTAGAAACCATCTGTGAGGTGGGAATATAGGGATGGGGAGGTAGGCATCCTCCAGGATCAGACTGACCATCCAGTCGCATTTCTATAGAATATCTCTTAGCAAGAGAATTTCTTCCATTTTGAAATGTCTGTACAATATCCAGACATTGAAATCTTTGAGGTTTAGGACTAGAAGTGAGCTCTGCCCTTCTTTTCGAACAGAAAGGTGGGTCTCATGAACCCTTTGGGGTGTGGAGTTATCAGGCATATTGCCCCTTTGTCTAGGAGAGTTTGAATATAAAAACTTGCTGTGTTTGGAAAAAATACATTTGTCTTGGGGGGCCAGACTGAGTTGGAGATTCTTAAAATTCCAGTTTGAAGACCTGATTGGTCTCCAGTACACATGGGTCCATGGATATGCATTTACAATTGTGGTGAATAGCGACACTCTTCCTCCCATTATCACTTCTGAGAATGGAATAACTCATACCAGTAGATCTTGTGTCCTTGAATGCATTCTATTGTCCGTGTCCGGATCTGTGGCAGAATCTGGGGTGGCCACCTCTGGGTTGAGTGGGATAGAATGTGGGATCTGGTTGGTCTCCATACCAATCCCCTTTGCCGTAGGCATAGTAGCTTTGTTGAGAGCTTTGGTGGGTTTCACAGCCTAGCACACCATCCATGGCACCCGGCCCTGACAAAAAGGCCTCTCCAGAATACTCTTTTTAGCGATATTTGGACATCGTATATAGTCGAGTAGGTGGCACAAAATCTAGACAGTTCCTTAACAAAGGAGCCCCCGAATAATAGGCTGTCGGCCATTGGGCTGGCTTACGAATTGAATAGATCATAGAGTTTAGGATCTATTCTTATCAGGATAGATCTCCGGTGCGCCATAGACATGGTGCTGTTGGTGTTTCCTAACATGCAGACTGCTCACTGAGCCCAGCCAATCAGATCGTCAGTACTTACTGGGGAGTTGGACTCTTTGACTTAGTATGCTAAGTCTAGGCTCTTAGTCAAGATTCCTGTCAGGTCAAGTAATTTATCTTGGCACATCTGTCATGAGCGATCCAGGTCCTTTTTTAGATCCCTTGCGTATTTTTTCATAAAAGTGACCATGATAGGATCTACCTCTGGCGTGTCTGCAACCTTACCCGCCAGGTCTGGGCGGGGGCACTCCATGTGGAGACATGCATGTACCTCTTTATCAAAGCTTCGCCATAGATCGGTATGAAAGTATTCCGTAACCCCTGGAGGGGGAACCCACCCTACCGGAGGCAGCCCACCCTCATGTTACAAATTGGCTGCTTTCTTCACTGAGAAATTAAGGCTATCAACATTGAACTGGCCTCCAAGAAGGCGCTTCTGCCATCCTCCGGGTCTGTTCCACCCCTTGACCTTTTAGAAAACCGCAAAACTATCAGTCTGGTCACCAAGAGCAATGCATCATGGGGCACCTTTGCCCCTTTCAGTGAAAAAGACATCAACAAGATTCTTCAGAATATCAACCCTTCTAACCATTTCAGCGACCCCCTGCCCCCGGCCATCTACAAAGAAATCAAGAAAGTTCTCATCTCTACCTGGACAAGGATTGTAAATGCTTCACTGTCACAAAGCAGGATCCCAGATTGTCTAAAAGCAGCTCAAGTATCACCGATACTAAAAAAAATGAACGCAGATAATGCTGACCTCAATAACTTACGCCCTATCTCCAACATCCCCACCCTAGCCAAACTCCAAGAAAAATGCGTACAAACCCAACTTTATGCTCACATTGAGAATTTCAAACTCCTGAACCAGCATCAATCTGGCTTTCAGAAGGGGCACAGCACTGAATCGGCTCTCACTCACTTTATGGATGACATTTTAAAAATGCTTGACCAAAATGAATCCTGCCTCCTAATCCTCCTCGACCTTTCCTCCGCATTCAACACGGTCAATCACGACAACCTCCTATCGATTCTAAAGAACAAGATGGGCTTTGGTAGGGCATTACAATGGTTCTCGGCCTTCCTCCACCATAGATCACAAAGAGTTAAGACAAACCACTCTCTCTTCCAGACCTCCCCAGTTCTCATGGGTGTACCCCAAGGGTCCTCCCCTAGGTCCTATACTCTTCAACCTTTTCCTGGAACCATTAGCAAACTCACTACATTTCATGAACATTCTCTTATATGTGAATGCGGACAATACACAACTCTATTTGAAAATCTACCCCCCAGATAACATCATCTCCCTCAACTCTACCCTATCGTATACTCAAATTTGGTTAACTGAATTCCTTCTCATCTCTTCTAAGAACCACATCCCCAAACTAGACCTTTGGATGAATCACCTCACGGCTTTCAACTGCACCCCCCTCATTATAGACTCAGCCAAATTTCTCAGAATCACCCTGGACAAGCATCTGAACATGAATAATCATATCAGCAACATGTGTAGAGGAACAAATCACTTGATGAGGGCACTTGTAGTAGTAAGATCTTTATTCGGTTTCATTGTTACAAAGAAAACCATAAAAGTATACAAACATTTCATAAAATGTAACATTGCTAATTGAAATTCATTTCATTAAAAGGTCATCATTGCTTTATCTAAGAGTTTTAAAGATTATTATTTTGAAGGTTTAGCCTGTGCTTAAAAATGCATTTTAGGAAGGTGCTAACAACTTTACAAACATAAGCCAAGTTTAAAAATTGTATCCGTAGCATAGCAGGACGGCACCTTCTTAGTTGTAAGGTTCGAAGCAAAGGGGTTAGCCAAAGTTTACGGTGAGCAGAGTAAAATTTGCAAAATAGTACAGTGTGCATTGTTGACTGCTCTGATAGTTCGTCACATGGGCAGGCAATTAAACAATCTTCCCAACTGTTCCTTTTAGGGAATGCTACCATCCTATGGAAAATGTTCAACCTAAATCTCGTAAGTAAAAAACGTTCAAACTGTGAGTTTACGTAAGTTAGATATGGTTCCATTTCCAGGGTGGTCATGACTGCTATGGAGTGCTGTACTGATGGTTTTCTAATCTCCACAGTGATACGAAGCTCTTCGAAATGGCTCAGCGCCTTTGCCTTTAGTTCTTTTTTTGGTATTTCGGCAATGGTTTCGGGATTATGATAATACTCCGCCATTCCTAAGTCTGTGAAAAGTTTTTTTACGTATAAGAGCCAGGCTATTTTTTCGGCACTGTCTAAGGTCATGCAATCCGTAATGATGGCTTTGGTGAGGGTGTTTTTTGTTGAGACCCATATTCGTCGCCAAAGAAGTACGGGTTCAATTTTAGCCAGATCTTCGATATGTGGTAGTCCCAATTCTGCGTGGCAGGCGAAGGTGGAGACTCTTTTTGGAGCCGCAAGCAAGAATCTCGTGAAGATATTTTCTGCTACCTGCAGGGCATTTGTATTTTTGTGACCCCGTAAGCCCGCCCCGTAAAGTGCGATGGAGTGGCACTTGGCTCTATAGATCTTGAGTAATTCAACCGGAGGCTTTTTCCCCAGCTTTTGGGCAAATTTCATTAAAGCGGCGATGGAGCGGAGAAGTTGGTGCTTGCGCGCTTCTATGGCTGCTCTCCAGTTGAGCTTCTCGTCTATCATAATCCCAAAATAAGGGTACTGGGGGGTGGTTTCTAGCTTTTCGTTATTAAGAAAAATAGGTTTTCCATGTTTCCTGCCTTGGCCGGCTACCATAACATAGGTTTTTTTTATGTTTATGTGGAGATCTAGATCACTCATGAATTTAGCATAACTATTCAGGGATTTTTGGAGCTCACGTGGGGTGCGTGCTAAGAGCACCGCGTCGTCCGCGTACAAGAGCGCGGGCACCAGTCTATTATTCACGCGGGGCAGATCCAAACCCCCCCTCAGCATTTCCACCTCGAGGCCATTAGTGTAGAGGGAGAAGAGGAAGGGGGCAAGGACGCACCCCTGCCTAACCCCACGCTCTACAAAAAATGGGTTCTGACAAAACACCCCTTACTCCAAAACGCACCCTGGAAGAGGCATTTGAATAAAGTTCTCTGAGAAAAATCCCGACCATAATTTTGCATGGGAAACGCAGTCGAAAGCCGCGGAAAGGTCGACATAAACCAAGTAGACCTTCCCGCGTTTTGCCGATACGTATTTTCCCAGCAAAAGGGCCAAATTCAAGGCTTGTTCTGTTGTTCCGAGTCCCTCTCGGTAGCCATTCTGGATATCCGAGAGGGTCCCGGTGTCGTCTGCCCAGTCCTGCAAGCGCTGGAGTACCACTCTACCCAGTACTTTCCCCAATGAGTCGAGGAGGGAAATAGGTCGATAACAAGTCACCTCCTCTCTGTTGCCCTTTTTAAAAATGGGTACCAGTATAGATTGTGTCCAAGAGGTGAGTAGGCCACACTTCATTGTTGCGTTGAACACCCTGGTTATAATGGGGGCCCACAGGTCTAATTTAAATTTAAAAAAATCAACTGGTACCCCGTCCGGGCCTGGCGCTTTTCCACTCTTGCTAGCATTAACTGCCATAATTACTTCATGTAATTGGATTTCCAGTGGAATTGGGAATGGATTATCCTGATTTGGGATGTAACTGCTATCTATGGGGACTCCAGCCGGGGTTTGTCCAAAGATCTTAGCAAAATAATTGACTCAAGTTTGGCCCTCAATGGCCACTTCTATGCTAGGATGGTCATCTACGTCGTTCAGGAAAGGAGCTTTTACCACCTTCCAGAACAGATCGCTGTCTTTATTAAGTGAGCTTTCATGCAGCTGATCCCATAGGGCCTTTTTTAGTTCTTCTTTTCGCGCTTTGCACACAAGCCTGTATTGTTTCCTCAAGTTCCTAATCTCCTCCTGATTTCTTGTTGTTTTAGATAGTGCTCTCTTTAAGTTTCTATGGGCAGCAGTACAACCTGGGTTAAACCAACCTTTTTCCTTTCCTTAAACCCTTTCTGATTCCCAGTAAGGGATTCATTTACTTTGGCTAGTATTAGTTTAAAATGGAATATAACATTCTCTTCACTGGCCTCAAGGTCTAGACAGTTCAATATTGCAGAGTTTGCCTCAGTTACCACCTTGTTCGTCAACTCGTCTGGGTCGATCTTTCCCCACCCCAAGGTGTAGCCATTTGTTTTTGTAAGCTGTAAGTTGTTCTGGGTAAGGGTGGACATTATAGTCTGGGCTAGTGGCTGGCCTTGGTCCAAAGTTAGTTCAAAGGCTAGGGCCGCATGATCACTTAACGTGTTAATTTTCACTTTAAAGTTTGTGGCCCTATTTGCTAGGGACGCTGTGATAAGAATATAATCGATGGTTGTTTCACAGCCCCTACCAAGGTAGGTGGGGTCCAGTTTCCCAATTAAGGGGTTAATTTGGTTTAATATGACTAGGTCCAGAGTGGACAAGGTTTCATTTAGCAGATCACCCACCACTGAGTGACTAAAGTGGGTTACTTGGGCTTCTGAGTCGCCTCCGATCCCCCAAACGTCGCTGTTAGGCATCATGCAGGGATGGTGATTAAAATCACCTCCCCAGACGATGCTTGCGAGTTCCACCCCTAGTCTTAGTGTCGTGCCACTAATTAGTTGCTTACAAAGGGCCCCCAGCATTTTTGTTCTCTCGGTTTCCCCTGTGTTGTCATATAAATTCACGAATATTAATGTCCTCTTTTTCTTGAAAACCAGCTTTAAGATTTGGTAGTGGGGTTCTAGGCTGAGTACTATGACTTCCAGGCCTGGTATGGTGTTTGATATGTAAATTACCAGCCCACCTTTGGCTCTTCCATGGGTTCTGCAATCCCTGCTGAGAAGTAAGTTTTGTAGCCTATCAGGTGCATTTCTCTTGTGAGCCATGTTTCCTGAAGGGCCAAAACTTGGCAATCTTTAACAAAGTTTTGGATACTTCCGTCCATAATTTTATCTCGTAGACCCGCAACATTCCAGAACATTATTTGGATATTTTCTACTCTCGTGGTGGAAACCTGTCCTTTATTTGACCTATCTTCCATTTCTCTTACGTCTGTATCTAAGTCTGGGTTAAGTTCCCTATGGGTTAGAATGGGAGTCATGTTTGTTTTACTCCGTCTGATGGAATCTTTCACCTCCCTTGGACTTGTTCCAAACAATTGGGTCGGTTGGAGTTGACTTTCATTACTGCAAGTTTCAATAGGGATGCCTAGGATGGTATCGTCCAAAGGGGTAACTTCTTTTATCATAAGGGATTCTTGCAGCGGAGATTGATTGCTGGAAAGTCAGTCTATTCCTTCTAAGTCACTCAGCGTTGAGAAGGGGTTGAGTGTTGGTATATTGTAATCTGGGAATGTCGGGTGGTAGTTATTGTTAAACAAATTGCTCTGATAGGGATGGGGATAAGGTGGGTGCAGGAGTTGGTTTGGAAAGTGATTCTGAGTGAATTGGTAGCCTACTTCTCTCCGCTCTGGGCGTTGCTTTCTGATGTGATGGTGAGCTGGCTTATTTATTAATTCCCGTGGGTAGAAGTAGCTGACGTAGTGTTTCGAAATATTGTCCCCCCCTGTAGCTTCATACCAGTCACCTATAGTTCTTACCACCCTGTGATCCTTGAAATTAATAATTATTACATCCCCCTTTTTGTCTTTCGGCCTTGACCCCACCCAGACAGCCCGCCTTACTGACAGGATTTCCCCATTAACATGTGCAGGGAGGGGTCTATTCTGCTTCGACCAGTAAGTAGTTTTGTTTTTTAAAGCGTGGTAATTTTCTCTGACCCCTTCAGCTAACTCTGGAACTCCTGCAATGATGATTGTATATGGTGCAGATTCAGGAGGTAAATCAACAGTCCTGCTTCTAAATCTTGGGCGCTGTGGTGATTGCTCGCCCAGCTCTCTAGTTGGAATGGGGTTCGTGGGGGGATTAGGTTTAGTTTTTGGTACGGGGAGGGTTCTTACTACAGGATTCTTCCCTGTCGTGTTGTTACTCCTTGCGGTTGCTTTCGCCCCATCTTTTACCTGGTTGCTGTTAAGCGATTTTGGGTTTTCATTGTTTGTTGTTTCTTTTGAGCTTTTGGCCACCGCTTTTTTCCCTTGCGTTATTCCAGGTTTCACGGACGCGCTACTGGTAGATGGTTGGTCCAGTGGAAACATATTTTGGCCTATGTGGTTTTGTATGGAGTATTTATGTGGTTGTGACGATAATTTGGTAATGGCCGCAGTGTTATCTTCTATTTGTTTGCCCAAATTTTCTAAATGGGAGCTTATTAGTCTTGTTCTCTCCAGAAGAGGGAGCATGAGTGCCTTCACTATTACCTCTATTCTAGAGAGAAGTTCAGCCTCCATTTCTGGAAAAAGTCCTGTCGTAGTCCGAGTTTTCTGCGCCGTGCTGGGCGAAGGGGGTGTTGTCGGGGAGGGAGTTGTGTTCAAGATGGTAATTGTACTTGAGGAGGGGGGGGTAGATTGTCTCTTTCGTTTCTTAGTATGATTGTTTGTTTGTTCTGTAGGAGGTGGAGGGGAGATGGAGAAATTGGGGGAACTAGATAGTCTAGATGTGTTAGGACCGACTAGAAGAATTTCAGGGGCTGGTTCGGGTTCATTACTGGGTGTCAGGATTATTCTGTCTCTCACATCATTACCCAGAAGCGGAAGTGAGTCAATGTCAGAAGAGGGAATGATAGAATTCTCTGAATCACAAACGTTCATATTTGGAGAGCGGGCTTTCCCAATCAAACCCAAGGAAGAGCGCTTACCGGTTAGCAGATCCATCGATAGGCGCTTTTCAGTGTCCGCTATTTCTTTTTCTAAGACGATTGTAACTCTTTTGAAGAATTGATCAATAGTTCCTGTTACTGGCCCCTTCGATGTATTTACAATAATATTCCTGGATTTTGCGTGGTCCGAAGACATGGTTGTTCAGGGGTATGTTGGACAAGGGACAAAGTCTAGTACGACGTGAGTTAATAGGGGAGTCCTTGAAGGTAGCAGCAGGAAAAATGGACACTTGCCAAGATATAGGCGTTAGAGGGGTGGCCCGTCCCGTCCTTAGTCGGCCTTGGACGGCCACAGACGGTCCCGCCCTTGTCCCGGGCTTCTCCCGGCGCTCTCCCGCGCTGCGGGATCAGACCCACCGTTAAATAACTACAAGTGCGACTAGCGGGTGGGCGGGGCCGGCAGGGAGAGCAGCCCAGCTGGTCCAAGGAGCGCGCAGGGACTCCTGGTCCTCGGAGTCCCTGCTGTTGCTCGCAGCCCTGCCGGTCGCGAGGATACTGCCCCCGGTGGTCCAAAGGTCCTGTCACCGGTTTGGAGGCACGCTGCGGGACCCGTGGAGCGGGTCCGGCGAGGTTCTGATTCCCGCAGTTACAGGGTCAAGAAAAAGGAACAGAAGGTGAGCTGCATCAGCGTGCAGCGTTTCATTGTAGTAGGGCACTTAGAAATATCAAACCATTCCTTCCACAAATGGATTCCAAGCAGGTAGTTCAAACGCTCGTCTTAACGAGATCAGACTATGGCAGCGCTATGCTCTGTGGCCTTCCCAAATACACCATTGCTCCACTAAGGGCATCACTGAAAGTTGTGTCCAGACTGGTTACTGGTACTGAATGAAATGTGCACATATCCCCAGTCCTAAAATCTCTTAAGTGGTTACCCTACGAAGCTCGAATTCAGTTCAAGATTGCCGCTCTGGCGCACCAAGCCCTACATTCAAAACTCCCGGGTACCTAATGCAAAAACGAATAATCCTGCGAGGGAGAGCCTCAAGAAGCACTAACACTTTCCTCTTAAAACCTCGAATCTTTGGGAAAAAGATAACTTGCCTGAGAGCCTTCTCCGGTGCCGCCCCAAAGATATGGAACTCTCTGCCACCGGAAATACGCAGAATCTCCTCAGCGGTTGCTTTCAAACGGGAAGTCCAAAGATTCTTAATGAACAAATTCCTACCTTAATTGGGTTAAGGTCAACAGCACTAGGGCATTGATCATACAACCATTGGACCATCTTTGGATGATGCTCTTCTTAATCTCATAGTGTGCCCCCTGTTTAGTCTGCTATGTACCTGCTTACTGTATTACGCTACTTTAACCTATTCTTCTTGTAATTATGTGATTATTCATGCCTTTATTCCTACTTAAGTTTGATATTGTATGTATTACCCTCCTTCCATCCTCATCCTTCTTGTAAAGCACTCAAATATCCTTCGGGATCCTGTTTGCGCTATATAATACTTCATAAATAAATAAAAATAATTAAATTGACTCCCTGGGGTGAATTACTTCATTGGGCTCGGATTGGAGCACCCGAGGGGTATGGACTGGAGCCCATTTCCTCTTACTGGGTCTTGTATTCTCACCCTCATCACTGTCCTCAGTGTTTGAAGAGCAGTGTGAGTCTAGGGCCTCTGCGTACTGTGAGCTGTGAGACTGAGAGGACTCTCCTTGTGGGTTGGCGTTATAATAGTGTTCAGTGTCTCTCTTGTGCCTTAGCTTTTCAAAAGCATCTCCATGTACCTCTGGCTGTGATTTACTCTTGACTTTGCTCTTTTTTGATGGACCCACCTCATTGTTGGCCAGAGGAAGTTGCGGTTGCCAGCCTTGTTGGCATGCAAACTGACACAGCTGCCCGTGAAGGGACCTTTTGCCCGTACTAGGGCCTTATTCACAGATCGCTGTACAGCGCAGTCAAGTACATCAACAAAATCCAGCTCTAGCTGGTCATCTCCTTCTTCAGGAAATACCTGTAATTACGGCATAACAAGCATATAGAAAAGAAACATTCTATGTAATAGAGATATGAGATATCTATAATTACGACAGTACAAGCCTAAATAATTAAACTGCACTTATCTGGCTGCGAAGCAGCAAAGAAAGAGGACACAAAATGGTGACGTCTACAGTTATATGGGTAGCTCATATATAATTGGAGCATGTGACATGAGAGGTACAGGAAAACATGGGTTATGTAGTTTGTGTTTTACTTTAGTGTGAATGGCTGCTGAAATTAGTGATAAAGAAATAAGAAGCATAATCAGAGCCTCCGGTCATTACATAGAATTTGTGGCATGTAAAAACAAAATGACATAGAAATAGAAGAGGGATGGCAACACTCCTTCCATGACAAAATGGTTTTGGGCCAAAATATTATTTTAGGACAATAGATGGTACTGTGGTAGCTCTTAGTGGGTATGAGTGCTTCTCAACAAATGTTCCAACCCCAGCTGGGAAAATTCAATTTTTATATTCTTTTCCATTTTTTTCTATTTTACCCAAATGAAAGATGTCCCATGTAAATCATCCATATCAGTGTCTGTGAGATCTGTGGCCTTTTTAGTCAAGCCAGTGCATGTCAGATATTTGTGACATGCTGTGGCATGTAGAAGGGGGCAAGGTTTGCTATGAAAGAAATCCCTTAATTTGTGGAATGAGACTTTGGGAATGGTTGTGTAAGAAAAAGAAATGCATGGGCCAAGTGCCAGAGTGAGAGAAAGGAAGAGGTCTTTGTTTATAAATAACGAAAATCAAGTGTAGATTTGTGGCATGTAAAAGCAACATGACCTGAAAATGGAATGAGGACAGCACCCTTTTTCCATGACACAAAAGCTTTGGGCATAGCAAATGCATGCAGTATAGATGGTACAAAGGTAGCTAACTGGGGCTATGAGTGCTTTTTGACAAGGGTTCAAACCCCAGTTGGGGAAATTCAATTTTTCTTATTACAACCAGATTTTATTGAGTTTTTAAGACATCATTGGCATACATAAACATTATTCATATCATATCCAGTATACTTTGCGCAAAAGTATTACTCTCTGGTGTATTTCATTTAACACCCCTATTAACATAACAGTCCCCCCTTGAGTTGCGCTGAAGTGGTCATAATGTAATCCCTAGGTATTGTTGGGTTCTCATGAGTTAGTCTTTTAGTTTCATTGTGATGTGGTGCCTATTGTCCCTGTTCTGGGTGCTCACCTCTCTCTCTTTCCCGTTCTGGTGTCGCCAGCTGACAGGAGCCCTTCCCACTATTATCCTGTCTATCTGCCGTCAGTTCACTCACTATGTTTTCCCACGCCCTATCCCTATCAATTTTACCTATCCCTCGACTGGCCTCCCTGAGCAGTAGTCTACCTTCTGCTCCCGCCCACTTTTCGTGTTCTTTTTCCCACTAAGCAATCCGCCCCGCAGTGCCTTTAATTCCTGGCCGTAGGAGGGAACCATCCCAGCAGGAAGTGGTCCGGAGCTTGTGGGAGCTCACCCACCACTTGCCTTATCTCCTCCCAAAAGGATTGTAGTGTGGGGCAGCTCCAAAGCATATGAATTATATGTGCCTCCCTCTCTCCACATCTTGGGCATGCAGCTGTCTCCGTCTCAAAATATCTCCTAATGCAGGATGGGATGAGGTACACTCTAAGCAGAATGTAAAAATTGATTAATTTAAATCGTGGTGGGTTGTGCTCTAGGATCTTGTCACACACCACCTCTGGGATCTGCTTCCCCTGGTCTTCTTCCCACTGTAATCGCAAGCACTCTAGCGACCTTTGCATGTCTTGCCTGATTACCTTGTAGAGGAAGGAGACTGTCTTGATCCTCCCCGCTGATAGCACAAAATATCTACATCAGGCTACTGCTCACGTCTCCATGCCTCCCACTTCCCAGTGTTTTCTAATTCTTCTGGTAAGGGGCCCATGTTTCAGGAACTGGCCTCCCGGTAAGTCATATTCTGCTTGTAATACTTAGAATGAGAGCAGTGTAAAATCTTGGTATATGTCCCCCTTCACATTGAGGCCTGCCCCTTTCCAGTCCTCCAACCCCGTCCAGTGTTCTCCCTGTGGCAGACAGCTTAGTCCTGTGATGAGTAGGTCCGGGGAGTAGGGAATCTTGGAGCCTACCCGACTCAGGTATCTAGCCCAGCAGCGCACCACCACCCCGGTTACCATTGTGTTTTCTTATACGTTCTGTCGCACCCGTAGCAGGATCATCGATAGGGCTGTGGCATCCGGTACAGCCGGGAACCGTTCTCTCTCCGGAGTATGTTCCGCCAACAGCCATTGGATCAGCCAGCACAACTGGGCATCTATATAATATCAGTCAGGGACGGCTAGGCCTCCCTCCATCCTAGGATGCTTGATTCCGGTCCAGGGAAAATATGGCTTAGCAGTTCGGGCTGGACTGTTCCCATGAGGCACAGGGTCAAGACATTTGCATATGGCCATGTCGGAACTGGGGTGTTGTGGTGAGCAAAATAACAATGGATTAAACCCAGATCTGTGACTGGGGGTGAGTTTTTTGCCATTGTGCAACATTCAGTCCATCAATTGTTGTTTTTGCATTTGTCACCCCGAGTGGGACGGGTATGCTCAGGCGTGATTCCCGTGCTCTCCATGCCACTGGAATCAAGGTATCCTGGCTGATGACGGCTGATAGCCAGAAACCGGTCTTAGGATGCTTGATTTCGGTCCAGGGTAGACATGCTTGGCAGTTCGGGCTGGACTGTTCCTATGAGGCACAGGGTCAAGACTGATTTGCATATGGCCATGTCTGAACTGGGTTGGTGTGGTGAGCAAAATAACAATGGATTAAACCCAGATCTGTGACTGGGCATGAATGTTTTGCCATTGTGCAACATTCGGTCCATCAATTGTTGTTTTTGCATTTGTTCCTCCACTGTGGAGCGCTGTAAGGAGGTCAGCGGTACTCTTCTGCGTTCCGCTCTCCAGATAAATGACGTGATCAGTGAGTCAAGGTCTTTGAATGTTGCTCTTGGGATCCACACCGGGAGATCCCCGAAGTAATACAATAGACACGGAGTGCTCCCATCTATAAGATTGCTACCCGTCCAGTTACAGATAACGGCAGCTTTCCCCAGAATTCCATCGCAGACTTCACTGATCTTATCACTTTACCCACGTTACCCTCTAGTAACCTGCTGAGCCATGATATATTTTGGCTCAAAGGTTGGCTCCCATTTCAATTTCTCTAGTTCAGTGAGAAGTGGCGAAAGGGCATTGGGCACCATTTCATATAAGCTGGATTTCCACCAGTTAACTTTATGGCCAGATATGGTACTGAACCTGGCTAGCATGCCCCGCGCCCCTCTCAATTCACCTGCTGTGTCACTGAGAAACAGCAAGAGGTTGTCTGCATACAGGGCTATGAAATGTTGTACCGCTCCTGTCCCCAGGCCATTATAGTCCTGGCCACTCCTTGCCCTGCACTCCAGGGGCATCCCTGCCTCATACCCCTCTCCAACCCCTGTCTGGGTGAGAAGGTCCTCCCTGTGCATACCTGGGCCACGGGGGATGTGTACAGTACTCGCACCCATGCCAGTAAGCCTTCTCCCAGTCCCATATTGGTCAGTACTTCGCAGAGGTGGGGCCACTCATGGCTATCAAAGGCCTTCTCTATATCTCCCGTGAGTAACGCCGCTTCCTGCCTGTCATACTCGTTGGAGCCCATGACAGCTAGGAGTCATCTGATATTTATGGCTGTATTCCACCCCGGAATAAACCCTGCTTGGTCTGCTTGGACCAATTTGGGTATGTGGGGGAGAAGGAGCATTGCCAAGACCTTGCTTAGGATTTTGTTATCCATGTTTAGCATGGATAAAGGTCTAGAGGCTGTATAGTTGTGTGGCTATTTCCCTGGCTTAGGCACCGGAATTATGAGGGCCTCCCTAGTGCTCTTCTGCAGTATGCCTGCTTCCCGAGCCTCATGGTACACTGTGACCAGTTGTGGGGCCAGCTCCTCCACCTAGGTTGCATTGAATTCCGCTTGTAGGCCGTCCGTGCCCAGGGTCTTATTCCTTGCCATGCCCTTGATGGTGGCTCATACCTCCTGCTGTGCAATGTCCGCTCCTAGCTCTTCTGCCTCCTCAGGGTTCAGCCTCATCATCTGCAGGCCTGCGAGGTATTCCCTTGCTTATGCATGTTCACCTTCTTGTGACCTTCTACATAGCTTTACATAGTAGTGGGCGAAGACCTCTTTAATCTTCGCCTGCATACAGTGCCTGATCCCTTCCTCATCCTCTATTTCCACCTGCGGCAGGATCCTGCTCACCGAGTCTGGCAACCACACCAGGAGTGATCCCAATTTGTCTTGCTAAACAAGGGTGCTCTCTAGATAGTTCTTATAGTCGAAGCATCTAAGTCTCTCTGTCTTGCCACCTTCTCCTTGGCCTCTACAACTGCATGCTGAAGGCCAGGGTGTTCTGGTCTTCTACATTCCAGTCCCCTAAGGGTCGTCTCTGCTCCCTCTACTTCTCTCAGGATGATGCGCCTAAGCCCGGTGGTACGTGTTATACATTGGCCCCCCAGGACCACCTTAAAAGCGCCCCACTCTGCATTCGGCGAAGAGGCCATCCCCGCATTGGTCTCCAAGTAATGCGCTATCTCCCCCCTAATCTCTTCTCAGAAGACCTGGTCTTCCAGGGTGTCCGGGCGGAGCCTCCATGTGGGGATCGTTGATACAGGCTGCCTCCATCTCAGGGACAGGACCATTGGGTTGTCATCTGATATCTTGAATGCAAGATATTCCGCAGCAAAAACATGGCGTTGGATTTCTGCTGCACATAAGAAAGTGTTGTGTCGTGCATGTGCCCCATGCATCACAGAGAAATAGGAGTAGTCTCTATCTTGGGGGTGTAAGGCCCTCGAGGCATCTATCCGTCCACAACTCTGTCTCCAGGTGGTGAATGCATGCGAGATGTGCGCTGCTTGGGAATTTCACAGTGGAGGGTGATATCTATCTAGGAGAGTGTTGTCCACACTATTAAAGTTGCCTCCTACTAGGGTATTGCTCATCAGATATTGCATCAGGCAGTGATTCAGTCTTACGAAGAAGGATGGTTGTTCCGCATTGGGGCGTATATCCTAATTATACTTATTTCTCGGTCCACTAATCACCCTTCTATGGCTACAAAGTGGCCCTCTGGGTCTATCAGTGAGTACGTCAATTGCTTGGATCCATATCCGAGTAGGTAATATAAAACAGCTGGACCCACCACCGCCTCTGTAAGGCTTGTCCCTCTTTCTATGTTAAGTGTGTCTTTTAATAGGGCTATCTGGGCTCCCCGCCTTCTAATGTACAAGAGGACTTTATGGCGTTTCGTCATTGTGTGCATACCTCTAACATTCCAAGTCATTGTACTTTTGCACATCAGCCATTGGATGATGTTATGATTCTTGGACAGCCACCCTCCCTATGCGCCATCATCTGCCTCCTCTCTCCACTCGATCCCATCTAGCACTTTGTGTGCTGCAACTCAAGGTGTCCACCCCATATTAACTTTAAACATTTCCCCCAAATCCCACTCCCCAGGATAAGCAGGAAAACACCCCCATCCAAACTAAGGTTATAGGTTATAAGTCCGCAAGTGACCGCTTGCAGTTCTATCAGTCAATTGCAAAGGGTGAAGGCTGCTCGTCCGCACTTTCCCAGTCTGTGCAGTTCAGTGGTCCCACAGGATCCCCCACAGCGCTCCCCCTCCATCAACCCTTGTACCTCATTGTTGGGTCAGGTGCATCCAGTGTTATTACAGACCTGCTCGTAGTGGGTCTCAGCCCTCTTCATCTAGGTGATATCTTCCGCTGTCTGCGGAATTACGTCTGAGAGTGCCAAACTCTGTGCCTCTGAGTCACTGGACCCTTTCTCCGAGCCAGAATATGCTGCAGTCTTGCTGCTCCTAGGGGGTGCTGGGCTTCTCCCTGTACCACTGATCAATGCCACCATGTGGATCGCATTTTGGCACGCAAGCTGTGCCTCTTCTTGCGTGGGGGCTAGAGTCTTTCTCAAGGCTCGCCAGCCTCTTGTGCTGTTGTGTCCCGTTAGGAGCCTCTATGTCTTTGTACCTCCCGGTAAAAATCTGGGAATATTCCCACCATTGAATTACCCACCGCTATGTCCCCTTTGAGGCGTGCCTCTGCAAGGATGTGGTCCCTGTCCCTGTAATGGAGGAGCTGCGCTATCACCACCCGCGGTGGCCCTCCTGAAGGACTGGGCTATTTAAGGCCCAGCGGTGCCAGGGAGCAACACCTAAAACCTTCGTGAGTTTACCTGTTCGGCGCACAAATTACAGAGACACGGGACACTTCCTTCGGCGTCAAAGATCAGTATTTATTTACTGCAGGGATACAGAAGTCGCGAGAAGTACAACCGAGTGTAGTTTCCACGAGACTGCTTCAAATTGTACATGTGGGTCGCTCTTCTTATACACATTCAGGCCATTGCATAACATACGAACAAAAGGTTACAACTCAGTTCCCACAGTAAACTTCAAAGGATTGCATTCATGTTTCAGAAGCCCGGAACATAATTACAGAAGCATCGCCGGTTCCCAACTGTAAAAGCACATTAACTTGCCTCTCGGCACATTCCACTTTGGTTGTAAACGGACAAGAGGAAGAGACAGAAACAGGTGCAAGGAAGGGAGTCAATAGATTAGGAAGAGTGTGGGGGTGATAATGGAAGCATGATTACGGGATCAAAGGATTCACGCTTAGCAGATGCGTGGCTAAGACAATAGGCCATCACAGCAAGATTTCCCTCGAGCGGAGGCATCTGCCTTTGCAGTGTCACCCCCATCGTCATAAAAGACGCACACAAGGGATATGCATCTTCCGTCAGGTTTGGGGATCCCAGGGTCAGGAAGCGAACAGCTGCCTGTTCGCTGGCTACGTGAGGGCAAGAGACAAAATGGATGCCGTATCTAAGATGGAACCCGTGGGTGCAAACAAAGAAACCCTCGAATAGGGCGAACCCTTCCGAGTAGTGCAGCGAAAACGCGTACACCCACTAAACTCGTCATTTGCGGTTCGTGGATACCAAACTCGTCCATATTCGTTCATGCTCAAAACGTCGTTACGATTCTCACAGAACCTCAGACGCCCCTTTTGCCCTCATGTAGGCAAGCACTAGTCGGAATCAGAATCGATCTCGATATTCATCAGATCAGTCAGTTGTTGCTGAAACATCATCCTATCCATCAATGTCTCCTTGGTAACAGGTGGCCGTCCTATACATGTTGTAGCACAGAGGCCACATAAGGCAGGACCACACTGCACGCAAAGACAACACGTGAACAGGAACGTTACAACAACCCCTATGATCATCAGAATCTTCCAACCCCACGTCGATATCAGGCCCCAAAACCATCCTAGAAGCGTCCAATCTCCTTCGTCCACGTGTATGGACTCTGAGATCTTATGCAACTTTGAGATGGCTTTATAGACAGTTGGAGCGTTATCAGGTATGAAAATACAGCAGCTCGAATGGATCACCTTGCACACACCACCTCTATCTGCTAGAACAACGTCTAGAACCATACGGTTCTGCAACGTCATAAGTCTATCCGCCTGCAGCTCTGCCGTTATGTTACCAAGGGCACTTGCAGTTATGTTGGCAGTTGCTTCTACTACACGGGTTAACTGTCTCAAGTTCCTACTGTTAACCATAGGACCCCAAAACGGGAGAAAACCCTTAAAGAAGTCTCCTGCCTCTTGACCGGCAGTATCCTCTTTGCTAACAACACCTCTCACAACTCTGGTTTTGTGGTAATCTGAGGCAACTGTAAAAGTCGGTGGCAAAAGATTCGCGATATAACATGTACCCGAGAAGTCAAGGGGCAACCATGTATAAGCACGATCATAACAAACAAAGTAGGTACCCTTGGCAGTCAGGAAGACAGGGGAAGAGAGCATCGGTAAAACATACGTCTCAGCACAAGCACTCTTCCCAAGCTGAGCTCGCGGACTTCGACCACGGCCTTGCAGACAGAAATGGCCTAAGTGAGGTACGACCCAGATTGGAGACGAGCTTTTAAGCTGTCTTTCACCCACTGATATGCTATACTCAGCCTCACTCAGATCCTTATAGGCTCGCACCTCCTCCTCTGGGATAAGCGATGCGTCAAAAATATCTCTATCTAAATCAGCAATAGCTATCGCCAGAGACTTGTGGTACGGGCCAGGACCCCAGTGTGCGGAGCGCGGCTCTCAATTGGGGTAGGAATCTAGTGCGCTACGGAACATAGTTTGGAATGCTCGAGCCGACCCCTGGGAACTATAAGGAAGGACCAGATATGGAATACCTTTATCAATGGTATGTGGCATTAACCCACACACCCAACAGTTAGTAGTATTCACCACCAACTGATGTTGATGCAAGAGTTGGACAAAGGAGTTGTTCATGAATTCCGCACGTCTGCTTTGTTCGTGTTGTGGTAGAAGATGAAAGGAATGTGGAGAAACAGTGGAGACAACAGTTGAGTCATAAGAAGGAGAAGTAGTGGGAGTCGGAGGTAATAGTGATTGAATCCCCCAATATATTCCACCCACCAATAACATAGATACAGTTGTAAACAACAGAAAGACCTGAAACAGAAAATATTTTGAATGCAATACTTGATGTAACTTAGATCTTTGCGCCGACATTTTTTCCATTTCCGATAACTTAGAGAATTCCATCCTCTAACCGTGAAGTTCTTGACGCACTTCGTTCTGAGTAGCGATTATCAATTCCCAGGAGTTCCCAGAAATCGACAAAAGTTATCGACCTAGTGTCAGAAACCTGCTAAACAGAAGGAAGTACCCCCACGGCCTTACGGCTAACCCGGATGACAGGCTTTCTTTAATCAAACATTTGATTTTAATAAAAATCTCCTAGCTGTGGAAAAGAAACATACATGAAACAGAATTCAAAAGTAGCAGAGAATGCAATTGTTCATAATGTCTGTAAAAACAGAAAAAGGGGGTAATGCAAAATTCGCAGCATTCAAAAAATAGGAAGGGGGAATTTTATTTGTCCTTGTTATGGGAACGGAGAAAATATCGACTTCTCCCGGGCCGAGTCTGTTCTTCAAACAATGGGTCAGTTTGTGAAACAGTGTTCGATCGTTCTGATGACAGTTCAGGTTCTGAGTTCTCCAATGCTGATGGTCGATCAACTGTATCTGACTGCAACGAAATGTCTGTCACAGGTTGAGCATCACTAAACGGCACAAATTGAGTTGGTGTTTCGGTCTCTGTAGCAGCAATCCCAACTCTCCTCCAAGAATCTGCTGGCAGGGGGATAGGAACCTTCTTTGTATGGGTGGCATGCACCCAATGTTTTCAGCCCTCCAACCGAACTGCAGTCCTTGTGGCTAGCAACACCTGGAAGGGGCCAACGAATCTCGGTTCCAGGCTCCGTTTCTTTCCAAAGTTCCGGGTGACAACCCAGTCACCCGGTTGGAGCCGATGTCCAGGACCCTCTGTTTGTGCCGGCAGTGCTTCAAAGACCTGTTGATGAATTAACCTCAGTTTAGCAGTCAGATCATAAAGATAATCAATCAACATTGGGTACTCGACATGATCAAAAGCCTTAGGCCTTGGGACTCCCCACACATTCGCAGGACGGCCAAACACAATCTCATATGGGCTAAGCCCTACTCGAGAGTGTACGGTCGCCCTAGTTGACAAAAGAGCCAGAGGCAAAGCGTCAGGCCATGACAAACCAGTCGTGGCTTGAATCTTTGCGAGTTTCAGTTTCAGGGTGTCATTGTACCCTTCCACTAAACCTGCCGACTGGGGATGGTTCGCGCTATGGAATTTTTGTCTAATTCCAAGGCCCTTGCATACACTCTTCATCACACTCCCCACAAACTCACTTCCGTTATCTGACCATACAATCCGTGGCATTCCATACCGAAGAAAGTATTCCTTCAGTAGGACTTTCGCTGTGGACATAGCAGTATTATCTTTAAGAGGATAAGCCTCAATCCATCTAGAGAATGCGCAAACCACAACTAAAACGTATTTTAGGTTATTGCATCTCTCCATATGAATGAAGTCTAGTTGGATAACTTCAAAGGGACATGTAGGGGGAGCAAAATGGCCAGGTGGAGTGGGAGTGCCCTTACCAGGATTATACATCAAGCATATCATACAATTCTTAACCAATCTTTCCGCACACTTAGTAATCCCATCATTCTTCCATACCGGAGACAGTAGCTTACATATACCTTTCGCGCTAAAATGTGACGTGCCGTGAGCCATAGTGACAACGGCAAGCACATATGCATCCGGTAACATCCATCTCTGATTTTCCGTCAAATCAATCCAACATCCATTTCCATCTAACTTTCCTGTGCTCTCTTTCCACTTAGCTTTTTCAGCATCAGTGGCCTCATTCTGAATGGCCTTCACACTTTCAACAGTATCCACGTACATACTAGACCCTGTTGGCCATCTTACTGGACTCGCCACATACATCCGAGTTGTAAGATTTCTAGCTGTCTCCTTAGCGGTCTCATCAGCAAACGCATTACCACAACCCACATCATCCGTAACCTTTCGGTGCGCGCTGCATTTAATGATTGCCACCTGCTTAGGCAATGTAAGTGCATCCAAAAGATCATTCACAAGCTGTCCATGCTGGATCTTTGTACCATGCGATGTCAAAAATCCCCTTTCTCTTCACAATCGCCCAAAACTATGCGCTACGCCAAACGCATACTGACTGTCAGTAAAAACATTCACTCGCTTTCCCTTAGACAAAACACGCGCTCTCGTCAACGCAACTAGCTCTGCCGCTTGCGCGGAACTCTGACTCAATCTCGCAGTCTCCACAACCGTACTCAAAGTCACCACAGCATACGCAGTCGTCACATCACCATTCGGCAACTTAAAACAGGAACCATCAACATACAAAGTACCGTCGGGATCTGCCAATGGCGTATTTTTCAGGTCAATACGACCTTTTGTCTCTTCTTCAGTTCGTAAATAGCAATCATGTGGTGCTACATCACCTGATTCCATGCTGATCGGCAACAATGTCGCTGGATTCAACACATTACAGCGTTTTATCCGTATATGACTTGCCAAAAGCGTCAACTCATAACCAGACAACTCGTCAGATGTTGAGTTTTTGTCCGATTTAAAAGAGTGTCAACTGCATGCGGGACCATCACCGTAAGCATATTATCCATGACCAAACTTGCGGATTGTCGAATGGACACCGCAGCTGCCGCTGTCGCTCTCAAGCAACTCGGCAATGCTCTAGCTACTGGGTCTAAGGTCGAGGAAAAATATGCGCATGGACGTTGTTTGTCCCCAAATTGTTGCGTCAAGACACTCAACGCACAACCGTCCCTCTCGTGAACATATAGTGTAAACGGCTTACTGTAATCAGGAGTTCCTAACACAGGAGCCGAACACAACGCATCACGCAATTCAGAAAAACCTTTCTGACACTCTTCAGTCCATGGCAAAGGAGTTGGAACATCCTTGCATGTGAGTGCTAACAATGGCTTCGCCAACAATGAAAAGTTCGGAATCCATTGTCTGCAGTATGACGTAATACCTAGAAAGGCACGTACATCTCTCTGAGTTGTTGGCACAGTCATTCGCGCAATTGCTGCAATTCTTTCTGGGGTCAACCTTCTTCCCTCCTTTGACAATAAGTGACCTAGATAGGTTACTTCTTGGCAACAATATTGAAGTTTAGAAGGAGACACCTTGTGATGTAAGTCACACAGATGCTGTGACAGAGACACCATAGCAGTTTTGCAAATTTGCTCAGTATCAGCTGCCACTAAAAGATCGTCAACGTATTGTATCAAAGCCGCACCAGTCGGCAACACAAAGGCATCAAGTTGGCTTTAAAGGGCTTGACTGTAGATCGATGGACTCTCACAGTAGCCCTGAGGTGCGCGTTTAAACCTAAAACTGCGACCACCTAATGAGAATCCGAATAGATCTCTGCTTTCCTCAGCGATCGGCATACTAAAGAAAGCATTCTTTAGATCGATCACCGTGAACCAGGAGGCAGAAGCTGGAATCAGTGTCAGTAATGCCGTAATGTCAGGCACCACAGGAAATTGCGGAATCACAATCTTATTGACCTCCCTCAAGTCAATGACAAAACGATACACTGGAGGCTTAGATGGATCAGTTAGTTTCAGAATAGGCAACACAGGACTGTTGCATACGTTACCCCGTGTTTCCTCAACAACACCCTTCTCAATCAGGTCATGAATGATCGCTAATAGCGCACGTTCTCCATCAAGGGAGATACGATATTGGGGAATGCGTGGCAATCGTGCATTTGATTTCAATTGAACAACATAGGACGGAATATCCAACAGGCCCACATCATTTGGACCCGTCGCCCACAAAGACGCAGGAAGGGAACTCAATTCCGGCGGGAGCTTATCAGTTGATAAGTACATAGGGGAGATGACTCTCCGACCTAGGGTAAGCTCAACTCCTTCAGGAGAACAGTACAGAGTCGCATATAACCGCTTCAGCAAATCCAGACCTAAAAGATTCATCTTCACAACCAGTAGTTAAAATCAGAGAAGCTTCTAGCTCACGAGGCCCGATTGTAAGGGACAAAGGGCTAGAGACTGGATTGCTAACGGGGGCACCAGAGAATCCAATGGAAACATTTGTTAAGCCAGACAATGGTGCGCCAGGGAGTTTCGAATGCATGATAGAACTTTTTGTTGCACCAGTGTCCAACAGAAAAGGCTCAACCACGCCAGATGTAGCAACTGCGACATAAGGCCCGCTCTGATCAACCGGAACTGATACAACTCCCTCTCTTTGTCTATGGCTGTCCTAGTAGTGACCTTCTACATCGATATCATGTTCGACGTAACAGTCGTCCACATGGTATTGTGCAGACCTGCCAGATGATGTATCGCGCCGATCGAAACAATTGTTCGAGTCCGATGAGGACGTAGAACGCTCATTTTGATTACGAGAGGTATCACGACCTCTACCTCGAGATGCCTGCTGAGAGCCACCTCAGCCTCCACGAACCGGAGCATTATTAATACGATCACGTAGAACAGAACAATTAAACTTTAAATGGCCCTCCTCTCTACAATACGCACATTGATTATACCCTAGCATAGATCTGGGTGTAGAAAAGTCAGCACGTGTCTGCGTCCTAGAAGGCTGAGACTGCGATAGATTTTGCTGTTGCGAATCATTCTGATTCGAGCGCGGAGGATACGCTTGTTGCAACAAAACCTTAGTTTTAAGCTCCTTCGTTTTCTTATCTACACGATCACTTTCTTCTTTTTCTTGGTTTTCATAATATTGGGCCGTAGCCAATATCTGAGCAGTGATGGAAACAGCCCACGCACTTTCCGAGTTTTTCAACTTGTTGCATAATTCAGGCAGCAAATTCAACACGAACTTATCAACGAACAACCGCTGACCTCCCTCAGTGCTCATGTCTTGACCACTATGATCAACAAATGCCTCCTCAAATCTCGTAAAGAAATCGGAGACACTCTCGTCCTTCTTTTGTTTACAGGCCGACAGCTTGTCCCAATTCACCCTCATCGCTGGCATGAGTGTTTTCATGAGCGTGATGATTCTTTGGGGCAATGCCGTAATGACCTGGTCTGGTTTCGCTCCATCTACTTGTAATGCATCCTCCGCTACAAGAGCAGCCCAATCACCGCCTAACTCGGCTGCATGATTTTCTTGTCTAATTTTTGCCCAAACTGGTTGAGGTACCACATTACCGAATAGCATGTCTATATCAGCAAGATTCATAACAGTAGCATCCACCAATTGGGACAACTCCTTGTAATAACCTGCCGGATTCTTTCGTGGGTCATGCAAAGATTGCTTAACCTGTAAAACTTCTGATCGTTTCCATGGGAGATGTATCCAAACTCTTTGGAAGTGTGGCAAAATCGGAGGAGCAACAGTAGCATCACCTGGCATCCACACAGGGGAAACTTCTCGCATGGGATACTGACCAGGCATGGCCATCCATTTCGTTATTAAACAATGCTTGAGGTTGCATTGTAGGGCGGAAAGATAGCAGACGCTCCAACGCGCGTCGCACATTAGTACCTGCAATCATACCGTTCGAAAACTGAGCCCGTAGGTCAGTCAATTCAGACGGTACATTATCTAATTCATCATCATCCAATTCTTCTTTCAACGATTTGTACATTTCCTCAAACACAAATCTTTGTGTGGGCTCATTAAACTGAGAGAACGTCTCGTAAACTATACGCGGAGTATATTTAACAGGATATTTAATCCATTTACGTACCATGGTTACTAAAGTTTCACTCTCCCTACCACCAGGAATTTGACTACGTCTCTGAGGAACATCGGAAACATCGGACCCAAGAATCGGTCCGAACAACGGAGAACAAAGATTAGCCACAGTAGGAGGTATGCGGCTACGGACAGATGGAGAAGAGGAGAAAAGTACAGGGGCAACAACATGAGGGCTAAACGTAGGAGCAGTAGGAATAGTCACAGCAGTAGGAGTAGCAGAAACAATAGGCTGAGTAGGTACAGGCAAAGGAGCAGTAGGAAAGGGAGCAGGTAAAGGAACAGAAACAGGACCACCAACAAGCTGACCAGCAGCTGCCGGAACAACGGGAGGAACAACAGGGGGAACCACAGGAGGAATAGGAGGAACCACAGGAGGAACGACAACAGGAGCAACGGGAGCAGTAGCACCCTGTGCGTAAGGAGGAGGCGATTTTAATAAGTAGGACAACAAAGGATCCTCTATCGGTTCCTCTCCCTTCTTCTTATCAGAGCTGGACGGTAAAACCGGATAACATTTATCCACCGCCATATGATGTAATCTAGCAAAGACTTCTTTTTCCTTCTCTTCTTTGTCTCGCTGAAACTGCTCTGCATTTTTCATTACCGTAAAGATACCTTCCCTCTTATTTTTCTTAATCAGTCTGATTTCTTTCTGCTTGGCCTCTTTACGCCATAACCGAAAGGAATCAAACATGGCCGGCCTAGCTTTCTTTTTGAACAATTTGGTTTCCAGATTATCTAAAATTGCAGTTTCGAAACTTCCGTGAGGTGGCCAACTAAGGACACCATCATTTTTAGTATAGCGAACCCAGAAATCATTATATATGATAGGACCTACGCCATGGCGACTATAGAGCTCATAAATTGGAGTTCCAACTGGAGGTATCGGACATGAGTCCTCCAACCGGGAATCCTTACTGTTACATTTAAAGCAACCAAAGAAAAAACTACGGCTAGGCATCGTGCACACTAACCAAGTATCAAACTTCAAGGGTTATCGAAGTACGATATTCTCGCCAAACACAAGACCCTCGGTTTTGGCAATTGCAATTGTCAATCAACAACTAAGCACCAACAACAACTAAGAACCACAAATGCAATGGAACCATGCAAACAACCAAGAACCACTAAGCAACCTGGGAGCGACTCACCAAATACTTAACTGAAAGCACAATGGCGTCACCAGGAAGGCCCGTCTATCGTCTCGCCGTACAAAGGTCTACGCCAGGCACCGAAACAGGTCGACAGTCAGGGCATCAGTCCGTCGCAGCCGTCAGGAGGCGGGAATCTTCGCGGGAAAAGTCTTCGGACCACTTATTTCGACAACAGGATCGATGAAGCGGGGTGCACCTTCCCTCGGAGATTTCACACGAAGTTCCTCACGATCGTCAGGCTTCGGACCGGTACCGCTGATGTCGCCCCACGTGTCGGGCGCCAACTGAAGGACTGGGCTATTTAAGGCCCAGCGGTGCCAGGGAGCAACACCTAAAACCTTCGTGAGTTTACCTGTTCGACGCACAAATTACAGAGACACGGGACACTTCCTTCGGCGTCAAAGATCAGTATTTATTTACTGCAGGGATACAGAAGTCGCGAGAAGTACAACCGAGTGTAGTTTCCACGAGACTGCTTCAAATTGTACATGTGGGTCGCTCTTCTTATACACATTCAGGCCATTGCATAACATACGAACAAAAGGTTACAACTCAGTTCCCACAGTAAACTTCAAAGGATTGCATTCATGTTTCAGAAGCCCGGAACATAATTACAGAAGCATCGCCGGTTCCCAACTGTAAAAGCACATTAACTTGCCTCTCGGCACATTCCACTTTGGTTGTAAACGGACAAGAGGAAGAGACAGGAACAGGTGCAAGGAAGGGAGTCAATAGATTAGGAAGAGTGTGGGGGTGATAATGGAAGCATGATTACGGGATCAAAGGATTCACGCCTAGCAGATGCGTGGCTAAGACAATGGGCCATCACAGCAAGATTTCCCTCGAGCGGAGGCATCTGCCTTTGCAGTGTCACCCCCATCGTCATAAAAGACGCACACAAGGGATATGCATCTTCCGTCAGGTTTGGGGATCCCAGGGTCAGGAAGCGAACAGCTGCCTGTTCGCTGGCTACGTGAGGGCAAGAGACAAAATGGATGCCGTATCCAAGATGGAACCCGTGGGTGCAAACAAAGAAACCCTCGAATAGGGCGAACCCTTCCGAGTAGTGCAGCGAAAACGCGTACACCCACTAAACTCGTCATTTGCGGTTCGTGGATACCAAACTCGTCCATATTCGTTCATGCTCAAAACATCGTTACGATTCTCACAGAACCTCACTCCTGGTACAGGTGGTTTCGCAGGGACTCCATGCGCCCTCTCAAGGGCGAAGAAGCTCGATAGGCCGCCTGACGCTACTCCCTCTCGCAGCCATCTTTCCCGGTAGTCTATCATGTTGCGGCCTTCTATTTTTTCTAGTAGACCTATGTTTCTAAGGTTGCTTCCTGGTGAAGTATTTTCTGAGTCTTCGGCTCGGAATTCCAATGTGCAAGCGCCGTTAATCATTGCTTCTTTATGACTATGTCCGGCAGAGTCTTGGATAATTGGCCATTGTTTGTCTTAACGCGGTCTACCAACGTTTTGTGATCTTCTCTGAGCAGGTCCAAATCTAGACCCAGCAAGTCGATTTTGGTTGCCAGGCGCTCGCTAGAGGAGGTGATGGCCTGTAGAATGTCCTGCAGCGAAGGATCTCCAGATTTCTCTGCCTGTGGTTGGCTCTTCCCCCTCTCTTCCATCGATTTTTCGGTTGGGGCCTCTTATCTGTCCTTTTTTGGGGGAATCTTACCCATCATGTCCTCTTGATCTGCGGCGCTTCTGGTGCATCGTGTGCTCATAGGATGCTCCAGGTAGTCTGCGTTGCATGTGGGTTCTCTTCTTCTGGTGAGCGCTCTACGTTCTGTTATGTAGTCCGACTCGCACTTAGGCTACTCGCATCTCTGTATGCCTAATGTTCCTGCCACTCTTCACCAGGCCTTTCCAGTGCACTTTATATTCTCAGTGTGGGCCTGAGTCCACTCTCCTCAATGTCTGCCAAGGGTCTCCGGATTACGCTGTGTTCTGGCCTTATGCACCATTATGCACTGTTCAGGTTATCGCTTGCACCACCTCAAGCTCTCAGGCCTCACTCTAGTTAGCTTGCCCGCTTCACTTGCTTCACCCTTCTTCCCCACCTGGGGGGCCCTGTATTCTACCGGCGTGATCCCTGAGGTCGCGTGCCCTGGGGGGTTCTCTCCCTTGTTTTGCATATTTAGCCCCTTGCATAGGCGAGCCCTAGGCCCGCTCACCAACCCCGTCAACGCCGCTAGGCCCACTCAGCTGTAGTAGGCCTCCTTGTTGGTGTGGCTGATCGTCTGCCCTGCTCCCCATGTCTCAATGCCTGAGTTGCTGCTTGCCACTTACTTGGGGAGGCCTGCCGCTTCTCTGGACTCTCATTGCCAGTTGCCTCTGCTGGGGCTCTGAGTGCGCTTCTCACTCCCATAAAATCTTTGGGCCCCCCAGTCTCCAGGATGCTCAGGCCCCTCTGAAGCATGCTCCTGATCCCTTGTCTCTGCCGCTATCACCTGGCTTCTCTGGGCCTCCCTCTCCTTCGAGCGCCCACCAAAGTCTCGAGTGCCGAACTCATTCTGTCTCACTTAAGGAGAGGGGAGGCCTCCTCTGCCTCTGTCCCGGCTGTTAGCCGATGCCCCTGCTGGTCGCATCCATACCGCTGCAGTCCACTCACCTCCTGGGGACCAGCTCCACGTTCCCCAGGATTTGCCCTGCTTTCCTCAGTGATTATCAAGCTCTGTGCTCAGGCCTACCATGTGGGATCCCTAGCAGTTCTGCGTCCACCACCGCTCCACTCCTCTGGTGCAGCCCTGGGGAGCCTCCAGGACCTATTCCAGGACTTATAGCGGGACAGGAGGCGACACTCTAGGTCTCTGTACACTACCGCTTTGGTCAGTGCTGTCGGCTGGGTTTTCCTCTCTGCTCCGCAACATCGTCATGGGCGCTGCCATCTAGGCTCACCTCCCGGCTATGGTCAGATTTTGTTATTCCCCCGTTTTAGGTCTTTGGGACGGGTTTCTCCGACTCCAACACGCACCTCACCCTTTGTATGATTATGAGAGCGCGCTGCAGAAGCTGTCCCGTTCAGGGGGTCAGGATGGCATTCGATGGCGGCTGGCTGACAGGAGCTTGCACGCTGTGCTGTTCACTACATCGGCGCCAAGCCACATCCCTCTGGGGAAATCCGATTTTTATTTTATTTTCCATTTTTTCTATTTTACCCAAATGAAAGACGCCCTTTTGTAAAACACCCCCAGCAGTGTCTGTGAGATTTGTGGCCTTTTTAGTCAAGCCAGTGCATGTCAGACATTTGTGGCATGCAGTGGCACGTGGAAGGGGGCAAGGTTTGCTATGAAAGAAATCCCTTAATTTGTGGAATGAGACTTTGGAAATGGTTGTGTAAGAAAACTAAATGCATGGAGCAAATGCCAGAATGAGAGGAAGGGAGGGCTCTTTGTTTATAAATAACGAAAATCAAGTGTAGATTCGTGGCATGTAATCAGAAAAACGGCTTGGAAACAGAAGAAGGACATCGCCCTTTCTCTAAGACACAAAAGCTTTGGGCACAGAAATTTTATGCAGAATAGATGGTACAGGGGCAGTTCACAGGGGATATGACAGCTCTTTGACAAGGGTTCAACCCCCACCTCGGGAAATAATTTTTTTATATTGTTTTTTTTTTTTTAAACAATTTATTTATTTTAGCAGAGTGAAAGATAGTCCTTTGGAAATCATCAACTGATAATCGTGAAAGACCATGTAAAAAATCTGTGGCATATGTCACATCAGCTGTGGCATATGCCACATGACAGAGTGACACGTGTCACATGCCAGGAATGGGCTCCAACCCTTACTGCCTGCGGTCCCCATTACCGCGGGGCCTCAGTGAATCTGGACGGCCTTGCGCGCACACACACCGGACCCAGCTGGGTTCCAAGGCGCGCCGAGGGTAAGGCAGCGAATGGGGCTGGGGGGGTAGGAAGGCCACCAAGTGCCACACTCACCAGGTCTGGAGTCCAGGCGGGGTCACGCTGCGTTAGTCTCCTCTGCTTCCAGGTATCACTCAAGGCCGGGGATTTGCAGACCGTACCAAGGAGCTCGACGGATCAACACGGGTAGCCCTGCCCCCAACATGAAAGGGCCGCCAAAACTACAGCTTTTACGCGTTTCAGTGAGGCGACGGTCTCAACGGGTCCCCTTCGCCATCTGGGGGCCGTAGAGTTTGGTACAGTGCTGTGCAGCAGTCATAATAGTCATCACAGAAAGCATTTTTCTGACTCTGTGGACTTAACTTCAGTGCAAACACGCCCCCCACATCTAGAGGATTTGATATCAATTGTATGCATTGGAAGGGGCGGTCTGACCCTGCCTGACTGCAAGTCCTCCATTCCACTGCATTGGCTCAAGGCCCTCCCAGCCTTCCTCCCTCCGTTTGTCTCTTCACTTTTCTCTGTTCTTCTGGTTTCACTCTTTCTCACTCTTCTGCTGCTTTCTGTCTCAGGGTTTTCTACCTCTCTCTCATTTCTCACTTCCAATTTTGCCTATTCTCACGGTTTACCCATTTCTTTAGTTTTTGGGGCAGGTTTACTATGATTTTGCGTCGTGTACTTTAATAATACAAAGTAACGCAAAACAGCGCACAGAACTACCCTATGTTACTATGCATTGGGAAGGTGTTCAATGGGTAGAGTATGGTCGTTCCTAATGATCCATCCATGGGTTGTGATTCATGATGTTGGAAAAAAAGGACGGAAATTTGTCGTGGATACCTTACGTGGTCCAAAAGTTACCCGAGTCTAAGTGCAAACTACCCCAAATAGCGAATTAATAGACAGCACGTGGGGGGAGGGGAGGGGAGGGTGGAAGGCCTAGCAGAGAAGGGGTTCATCAGTTATGGCTGAATTAAAGATTCTGGGCCTGGAAACCTAGGCTGGAATCCCAAATTATATCCGAGGACAAATTGTGTGATCTTGGGCAGACACTTTAATGTTTCTTTTGGTTTCTGTTATTACCTGTAAAAACAGAAGCACCCGAAATGTGGCGCTTTATTTATAAATAGTTTAATACATTATAAAGTATTAAACTGAAACATTATTATCAAAAAGTATTAAATGTTTTGTGCTACTGTCTTATTTTAAGTATTGCGTATGTTGTGGGTTACCTGATTGGCTTTTGAAGTGTCAGCTCTGTCTGTGTATTAGGTGATCCATTATGCATTTGGGTGCCACGCTACTTCGCCGCGCTGTCTCTTCTTCAGTTTCAGAGCAGCGGGAGAGACTTGTTGTCCATTGATTCTGGGAGTGTCTCCCGCCTTAGTCTCGCCAGAGCACCGCGGAGCAGCTGTCCCTGTTAGACGAGTCTGCCTGATCCCTCCCCATCTGACCATGGGGCGGAGAGGAGCCGCGACGACCCATATAAGCACAGGGGCCGCTGGGGCCCTCGGGGATTAGATGGTTTTAAGTTTCTCACCTGAGTTACGCCCCCCTCCTGCGCAGCGCAGTCTTTACTTTCATAGGTGCTGCGGCAGTGACGTGTTCTCAGATTATTGTAGGAGCTTTACACTCTTCTCGCCAGAGCACAGCGGAGCTGCGAAGGGATCAGACAAGACTGAACACATCTCACTCTCGGAACATGAGGCAGGGAGGGGGCCCCGAGGGACAGGAATACATGGCTGTGGCCGCCAAGGAGCCTCTGCGGGGACCCGAGGGGTCCCTGTCTAGGGAGTCTCTGCTGGAGCCTGTGAGTCCGTCTGAGAAGACCCCAGAGCCAGGCCCGCACAGCGGTAAGTACCCCGTGCCCCGCCTAAGGGCTCAGCTCTACCCCCTCACTGTGCGCGCCCGGGGACGGGCTGTGGTGGCTGCTGTTTCTGTTATAACCGGTGCTTTAAATGGGCAGGTTCAGAGTCCCTGCAGTACTTTAATGCCCTGCACTCTTCAGCGCTTGTGCAGTACACAAAATGGGAGAGAAATGGGACTTCTCAGCGCTAAACAGGTACTATAAAGATTAGTACCGGTACTTTTATATTTCCCTTAAAGCACTGCTTGTAAGTGGGCGGTGGGCTTACCAGCAGGGGCGTAGGAGACACTAAATTTCTGGGGACGACGGGGACAACCTTGTGGTTTTTCCAGTGACCCTATAGAAATCTTTTTATACAAAAAAGAGGGGGGGACCCAGGAGCTGTTAAAGGTCCAGTGTCCATGCTCCTTATTTCATAATGATTTCCAAAAAGGGGACACTGTTCCTAATGCAGGGTGCAAAAGTCACCAATGCATAAGGGTGCTAAAAAGTCACCCAAATATGAAAAAAGAAATTAATAAAAGAGGAAAACAGAATCCCTAGGTAAAGAGACCCACAGAAAACAGGGAAATCATTTTGTGTCCTCTGTTGCCCTCACACACCTCGAAAGGTGTCATGCTTCATCATCGGGCGGTTGCTCCTCGTAGGGCCGGCGCTGCAATTCCCTACGGGTCCCCCGAAGGGTCTCTTTGTCGGAGATCTTTTTAGGACTGCCGGATGGTGCCTGCGGGTGTGCGGGGTGATGGGTCAAAAAAGGGGTTAAATGGTGCGTGCAAGTGTAGTATAAAATTCATAATGGGTAACCATGCAGCGAATATTTTAATAGTGTACCCTGAGCAGAATTATCTGCTAAATAAAATCTAGCCCCAGTGGCATACTATGCCCGGGTATAGAGAGACATAGGTCATAGGTCAACATGTTTCGCGCCTGCGTCGCCTTAAGGGTCGTTGGCGCTTCATCAGGACCAGAATCATAAAATGTAAAGTGCACGTAAAAGATAAATTTAAAAATACCCTCAATCGATCAGGGCGGGCAGTAACCTGTATAACCAACATCTGGCTACAGCTGTATGTTGTAACCGCTCCTGATCAGTACCTAGAGAAGAAAACAAAACACAATAGAGTACAAATTAGAGCACCAGGAACTACTTGATGCCACAAAATGTGCCACCGCAGTGTGCACATCCAAAACATGTAAAGGTTGAAAATAGCAGGCGCATGAGACACAAATTCATACCAGATAATCAAAGGTACCCAGCGAAACATGCGATAGAACATGTGGGTGGGTCCTATCAAATCAATGTAGACCACAAGCATCCATTAGTTAGAATGCGGCGGTGAAAGGGGACCCAATTGCATCCATATATACTGAATAAGAATAGGGGGGCGGAGGGTTGTTTAACCACTATATAACAAGATACTCAAAAAGCCTCGTAAGAGGTCTGTGCCCAAAGGGATGTTATCTCTTAATGCGTGCTCACCTCGCTATACTGAGGAAAACCATCTGCTGACATCAGGCAATGGACTCACCCCCTCTACCACGCTGTAAAAAATAATAATAACAGATCGACAGGATTTTACCAATATGCACGGGACGCCATATCAAGGGCGCTCAATGGTGGCAATGTCCGAGTCCCGTCAAAGGTCTACTTACATCTAAAGTCGGATGCTGCCTCCTCCACACCTACCCCCTCATTGCGTTGCCAGGAAATGACGTTGCAGTCCCTGGCGGCTTATAAACGTATCACAAGGGTCAGGTGTGCAGGGCGATAATCTATCCGGGACCTCCTGTTAGGTAAAGAAGGGTAATGCGCATGCTCAGGTAATTAAACGTACCGCGCATGTGCATAAATTCGGGGGAACTAATCCCCCACACATGCGCAATGCAAGCGCTGAAAATACTCGTGTAATCTTGTAAAAATACCTATACAGTTAGTGTACTCATGGTGAATGTAAAGGTTCAACACGGTATTAAGCCACTTAAATTTCACTCGTGCTTATGAACCAAAATTGTAGTCATGAAAACTACTCAAATGAGTGCAAATCTCGCTTAGCTGTACGTGATCCCCATAGAAATAGTAGTATTCCCATATATTAATGCCTGCCCCAGAGGTTTAGCCGAATTAAATGGATTACATATTGTCAAAATCAGAGAGTGTAGAGGGCTTCAGATGAATTGTCACTCAAGGTGCAAATGTATTCATGAAACATGCCTCACCCATCTGGTTGAAAAGCCAAACTAATCAAGTATTAGAGTGATAAGTGGGAACACTCACCCAAAAGTTGCTACAGTAATTATACTCATGCGGGATCCATTATTAATTACCACTGGCAGAAAAATGTTGTCCCATGCGCCTGTGAAAAGGAAGAAACAAGACAATATAGGGATAGATTGGTCCCTCGGCTAAAAAGCCGTGCTTAAATTTTTATACAAAAAAGAGGGGGGGACCCAGGAGCTGTTAAAGGTCCAGTGTCCATGCTCCTTATTTCATAATGATTTCCAAAAAGGGGACACTGTTCCTAATGCAGGGTGCAAAAGTCACCAATGCATAAGGGTGCTAAAAAGTCACCCAAATATGAAAAAAGAAATTAATAAAAGAGGAAAACAGAATCCCTAGGTAAAGAGACCCACAGAAAACAGGGAAATCATTTTGTGTCCTCTGTTGCCCTCACACACCTCGAAAGGTGTCATGCTTCATCATCGGGCGGTTGCTCCTCGTAGGGCCGGCGCTGCAATTCCCTACGGGTCCCCCGAAGGGTCTCTTTGTCGGAGATCTTTTTAGGACTGCCGGATGGTGCCTGCGGGTGTGCGGGGTGATGGGTCAAAAAAGGGGTTAAATGGTGCGTGCAAGTGTAGTATAAAATTCATAATGGGTAACCATGCAGCGAATATTTTAATAGTGTACCCTGAGCAGAATTATCTGCTAAATAAAATCTAGCCCCAGTGGCATACTATGCCCGGGTATAGAGAGACATAGGTCATAGGTCAACATGTTTCGCGCCTGCGTCGCCTTAAGGGTCGTTGGCGCTTCATCAGGACCAGAATCATAAAATGTAAAGTGCACGTAAAAGATAAATTTAAAAATACCCTCAATCGATCAGGGCGGGCAGTAACCTGTATAACCAACATCTGGCTACAGCTGTATGTTGTAACCGCTCCTGATCAGTACCTAGAGAAGAAAACAAAACACAATAGAGTACAAATTAGAGCACCAGGAACTACTTGATGCCACAAAATGTGCCACCGCAGTGTGCACATCCAAAACATGTAAAGGTTGAAAATAGCAGGCGCATGAGACACAAATTCATACCAGATAATCAAAGGTACCCAGCGAAACATGCGATAGAACATGTGGGTGGGTCCTATCAAATCAATGTAGACCACAAGCATCCATTAGTTAGAATGCGGCGGTGAAAGGGGACCCAATTGCATCCATATATACTGAATAAGAATAGGGGGGCGGAGGGTTGTTTAACCACTATATAACAAGATACTCAAAAAGCCTCGTAAGAGGTCTGTGCCCAAAGGGATGTTATCTCTTAATGCGTGCTCACCTCGCTATACTGAGGAAAACCATCTGCTGACATCAGGCAATGGACTCACCCCCTCTACCACGCTGTAAAAAATAATAATAACAGATCGACAGGATTTTACCAATATGCACGGGACGCCATATCAAGGGCGCTCAATGGTGGCAATGTCCGAGTCCCGTCAAAGGTCTACTTACATCTAAAGTCGGGTGCTGCCTCCTCCACACCTACCCCCTCATTGCGTTGCCAGGAAATGACGTTGCAGTCCCTGGCGGCTTATAAACGTGTCACAAGGGTCAGGTGTGCAGGGCGATAATCTATCCGGGACCTCCTGTTAGGTAAAGAAGGGTAATGCGCATGCTCAGGTAATTAAACGTACCGCGCATGTGCATAAATTCGGGGGAACTAATCCCCCACACATGCGCAATGCAAGCGCTGAAAATACTCGTGTAATCTTGTAAAAATACCTATACAGTTAGTGTACTCATGGTGAATGTAAAGGTTCAACACGGTATTAAGCCACTTAAATTTCACTCGTGCTTATGAACCAAAATTGTAGTCATGAAAACTACTCAAATGAGTGCAAATCTCGCTTAGCTGTACGTGATCCCCATAGAAATAGTAGTATTCCCATATATTAATGCCTGCCCCAGAGGTTTAGTCGAATTAAATGGATTACATATTGTCAAAATCAGAGAGTGTAGAGGGCTTCAGATGAATTGTCACTCAAGGTGCAAATGTATTCATGAAACATGCCTCACCCATCTGGTTGAAAAGCCAAACTAATCAAGTATTAGAGTGATAAGTGGGAACACTCACCCAAAAGTTGCTACAGTAATTATACTCATGCGGGATCCATTATTAATTACCACTGGCAGAAAAATGTTGTCCCATGCGCCTGTGAAAAGGAAGAAACAAGACAATATAGGGATAGATTGGTCCCTCGGCTAAAAAGCCGTGCTTAAATTTTTATACAAAAAAGAGGGGGGGACCCAGGAGCTGTTAAAGGTCCAGTGTCCATGCTCCTTATTTCATAATGATTTCCAAAAAGGGGACACTGTTCCTAATGCAGGGTGCAAAAGTCACCAATGCATAAGGGTGCTAAAAAGTCACCCAAATATGAAAAAAGAAATTAATAAAAGAGGAAAACAGAATCCCTAGGTAAAGAGACCCACAGAAAACAGGGAAATCATTTTGTGTCCTCTGTTGCCCTCACACACCTCGAAAGGTGTCATGCTTCATCATCGGGCGGTTGCTCCTCGTAGGGCCGGCGCTGCAATTCCCTACAGGTCCCCCGAAGGGTCTCTTTGTCGGAGATCTTTTTAGGACTGCCGGATGGTGCCTGCGGGTGTGCGGGGTGATGGGTCAAAAAAGGGGTTAAATGGTGCGTGCAAGTGTAGTATAAAATTCATAATGGGTAACCATGCAGCGAATATTTTAATAGTGTACCCTGAGCAGAATTATCTGCTAAATAAAATCTAGCCCCAGTGGCATACTATGCCCGGGTATAGAGAGACATAGGTCATAGGTCAACATGTTTCGCGCCTGCGTCGCCTTAAGGGTCGTTGGCGCTTCATCAGGACCAGAATCATAAAATGTAAAGTGCACGTAAAAGATAAATTTAAAAATACCCTCAATCGATCAGGGCGGGCAGTAACCTGTATAACCAACATCTGGCTACAGCTGTATGTTGTAACCGCTCCTGAATCAGTACCTAGAGAAGAAAACAAAACACAATAGAGTACAAATTAGAGCACCAGGAACTACTTGATGCCACAAAATGTGCCACCGCAGTGTGCACATCCAAAACATGTAAAGGTTGAAAATAGCAGGCGCATGAGACACAAATTCATACCAGATAATCAAAGGTACCCAGCGAAACATGCGATAGAACATGTGGGTGGGTCCTATCAAATCAATGTAGACCACAAGCATCCATTAGTTAGAATGCGGCGGTGAAAGGGGACCCAATTGCATCCATATATACTGAATAAGAACAGGGGGGCGGAGGGTTGTTTAACCACTATATAACAAGATACTCAAAAAGCCTCGTAAGAGGTCTGTGCCCAAAGGGATGTTATCTCTTAATGCGTGCTCACCTCGCTATACTGAGGAAAACCATCTGCTGACATCAGGCAATGGACTCACCCCCTCTACCACGCTGTAAAAAATAATAATAACAGATCGACAGGATTTTACCAATATGCACGGGACGCCATATCAAGGGCGCTCAATGGTGGCAATGTCCGAGTCCCGTCAAAGGTCTACTTACATCTAAAGTCGGGTGCTGCCTCCTCCACACCTACCCCCTCATTGCGTTGCCAGGAAATGACGTTGCAGTCCCTGGCGGCTTATAAACGTGTCACAAGGGTCAGGTGTGCAGGGCGATAATCTATCCGGGACCTCCTGTTAGGTAAAGAAGGGTAATGCGCATGCTCAGGTAATTAAACGTACCGCGCATGTGCATAAATTCGGGTGAACTAATCCCCCACACATGCGCGATGCAAGCGCTGAAAATACTCGTGTAATCTTGTAAAAATACCTATACAGTTAGTGTACTCATGGTGAATGTAAAGGTTCAACACGGTATTAAGCCACTTAAATTTCACTCGTGCTTATGAACCAAAATTGTAGTCATGAAAACTACTCAAATGAGTGCAAATCTCGCTTAGCTGTACGTGATCCCCATAGAAATAGTAGTATTCCCATATATTAATGCCTGCCCCAGAGGTTTAGTCGAATTAAATGGATTACATATTGTCAAAATCAGAGAGTGTAGAGGGCTTCAGATGAATTGTCACTCAAGGTGCAAATGTATTCATGAAACATGCCTCACCCATCTGGTTGAAAAGCCAAACTAATCAAGTATTAGAGTGATAAGTGGGAACACTCACCCAAAAGTTGCTACAGTAATTATACTCATGCGGGATCCATTATTAATTACCACTGGCAGAAAAATGTTGTCCCATGCGCCTGTGAAAAGGAAGAAACAAGACAATATAGGGATAGATTGGTCCCTCGGCTAAAAAGCAGTGCTTAAATTTTTATACAAAAAAGAGGGGGGGACCCAGGAGCTGTTAAAGGTCCAGTGTCCATGCTCCTTATTTCATAATGATTTCCAAAAAGGGGACACTGTTCCTAATGCAGGGTGCAAAAGTCACCAATGCATAAGGGTGCTAAAAAGTCACCCAAATATGAAAAAAGAAATTAATAAAAGAGGAAAACAGAATCCCTAGGTAAAGAGACCCACAGAAAACAGGGAAATCATTTTGTGTCCTCTGTTGCCCTCACACACCTCGAAAGGTGTCATGCTTCATCATCGGGCGGTTGCTCCTCGTAGGGCCGGCGCTGCAATTCCCTACGGGTCCCCCGAAGGGTCTCTTTGTCGGAGATCTTTTTAGGACTGCCGGATGGTGCCTGCGGGTGTGCGGGGTGATGGGTCAAAAAAGGGGTTAAATGGTGCGTGCAAGTGTAGTATAAAATTCATAATGGGTAACCATGCAGCGAATATTTTAATAGTGTACCCTGAGCAGAATTATCTGCTAAATAAAATCTAGCCCCAGTGGCATACTATGCCCGGGTATAGAGAGACATAGGTCATAGGTCAACATGTTTCGCGCCTGCGTCGCCTTAAGGGTCGTTGGCGCTTCATCAGGACCAGAATCATAAAATGTAAAGTGCACGTAAAAGATAAATTTAAAAATACCCTCAATCGATCAGGGCGGGCAGTAACCTGTATAACCAACATCTGGCTACAGCTGTATGTTGTAACCGCTCCTGATCAGTACCTAGAGAAGAAAACAAAACACAATAGAGTACAAATTAGAGCACCAGGAACTACTTGATGCCACAAAATGTGCCACCGCAGTGTGCACATCCAAAACATGTAAAGGTTGAAAATAGCAGGCGCATGAGACACAAATTCATACCAGATAATCAAAGGTACCCAGCGAAACATGCGATAGAACATGTGGGTGGGTCCTATCAAATCAATGTAGACCACAAGCATCCATTAGTTAGAATGCGGCGGTGAAAGGGGACCCAATTGCATCCATATATACTGAATAAGAATAGGGGGGCGGAGGGTTGTTTAACCACTATATAACAAGATACTCAAAAAGCCTCGTAAGAGGTCTGTGCCCAAAGGGATGTTATCTCTTAATGCGTGCTCACCTCGCTATACTGAGGAAAACCATCTGCTGACATCAGGCAATGGACTCACCCCCTCTACCACGCTGTAAAAAATAATAATAACAGATCGACAGGATTTTACCAATATGCACGGGACGCCATATCAAGGGCGCTCAATGGTGGCAATGTCCGAGTCCCGTCAAAGGTCTACTTACATCTAAAGTCGGGTGCTGCCTCCTCCACACCTACCCCCTCATTGCGTTGCCAGGAAATGACGTTGCAGTCCCTGGCGGCTTATAAACGTGTCACAAGGGTCAGGTGTGCAGGGCGATAATCTATCCGGGACCTCCTGTTAGGTAAAGAAGGGTAATGCGCATGCTCAGGTAATTAAACGTACCGCGCATGTGCATAAATTCGGGTGAACTAATCCCCCACACATGCGCAATGCAAGCGCTGAAAATACTCGTGTAATCTTGTAAAAATACCTATACAGTTAGTGTACTCATGGTGAATGTAAAGGTTCAACACGGTATTAAGCCACTTAAATTTCACTCGTGCTTATGAACCAAAATTGTAGTCATGAAAACTACTCAAATGAGTGCAAATCTCGCTTAGCTGTACGTGATCCCCATAGAAATAGTAGTATTCCCATATATTAATGCCTGCCCCAGAGGTTTAGTCGAATTAAATGGATTACATATTGTCAAAATCAGAGAGTGTAGAGGGCTTCAGATGAATTGTCACTCAAGGTGCAAATGTATTCATGAAACATGCCTCACCCATCTGGTTGAAAAGCCAAACTAATCAAGTATTAGAGTGATAAGTGGGAACACTCACCCAAAAGTTGCTACAGTAATTATACTCATGCGGGATCCATTATTAATTACCACTGGCAGAAAAATGTTGTCCCATGCGCCTGTGAAAAGGAAGAAACAAGACAATATAGGGATAGATTGGTCCCTCGGCTAAAAAGCCGTGCTTAAATTTTTATACAAAAAAGAGGGGGGGACCCAGGAGCTGTTAAAGGTCCAGTGTCCATGCTCCTTATTTCATAATGATTTCCAAAAAGGGGACACTGTTCCTAATGCAGGGTGCAAAAGTCACCAATGCATAAGGGTGCTAAAAAGTCACCCAAATATGAAAAAAGAAATTAATAAAAGAGGAAAACAGAATCCCTAGGTAAAGAGACCCACAGAAAACAGGGAAATCATTTTGTGTCCTCTGTTGCCCTCACACACCTCGAAAGGTGTCATGCTTCATCATCGGGCGGTTGCTCCTCGTAGGGCCGGCGCTGCAATTCCCTACGGGTCCCCCGAAGGGTCTCTTTGTCGGAGATCTTTTTAGGACTGCCGGATGGTGCCTGCGGGTGTGCGGGGTGATGGGTCAAAAAAGGGGTTAAATGGTGCGTGCAAGTGTAGTATAAAATTCATAATGGGTAACCATGCAGCGAATATTTTAATAGTGTACCCTGAGCAGAATTATCTGCTAAATAAAATCTAGCCCCAGTGGCATACTATGCCCGGGTATAGAGAGACATAGGTCATAGGTCAACATGTTTCGCGCCTGCGTCGCCTTAAGGGTCGTTGGCGCTTCATCAGGACCAGAATCATAAAATGTAAAGTGCACGTAAAAGATAATGATCGATTGAGGGTATTTTTAAATTTATCTTTTACGTGCACTTTACATTTTATGATTCTGGTCCTGATGAAGCGCCAACGACCCTTAAGGCGATGCAGGCGCGAAACATGTTGACCTATGACCTATGTCTCTCTATACCCGGGCATAGTATGCCACTGGGGCTAGATTTTATTTAGCAGATAATTCTGCTCAGGGTACACTATTAAAATATTCGCTGCATGGTTACCCATTATGAATTTTATACTACACTTGCACGCACCATTTAACCCCTTTTTTGACCCATCACCCCGCACACCCGCAGGCACCATCCGGCAGTCCTAAAAAGATCTCCGACAAAGAGACCCTTCGGGGGACCCGTAGGGAATTGCAGCGCCGGCCCTACGAGGAGCAACCGCCCGATGATGAAGCATGACACCTTTCGAGGTGTGTGAGGGCAACAGAGGACACAAAATGATTTCCCTGTTTTCTGTGGGTCTCTTTACCTAGGGATTCTGTTTTCCTCTTTTATTAATTTCTTTTTTCATATTTGGGTGACTTTTTAGCACCCTTATGCATTGGTGACTTTTGCACCCTGCATTAGGAACAGTGTCCCCTTTTTGGAAACCCTATAGAAATCGCCTGTTGCATGAGACCGTACGCCCGTTTATACAATCAAGATACTTTTAAAGTGAAACATTGAGAAAGGCAGGCATGTAGTCACAGTTTGTAAGCATGCTTTATTGTTATTTGTATTTACAAAGTAATTAGACTAATGTGGGAAAATCATGTATACTTCTTAGGTCTCGGACCTAAAGGCTGCGCTTGCGCAGTCTGGGGTCGGAGACTTAATGACCCTTAGTAGCGCTTTGGAACTCGCCTCCCTGCCCTGTCTCTCCTCCATTGGCTGGCTTCCTAAACGGAGGCCAGCCATTGGAGGAGAGAGCCGTCCCTCCAAAGAAGCTCCGTCTTTTTCGGATTTGGGGGCGTAAGTTTTGCTGTTCTTTAGCTCGTGACGTTGTCCGTCACTCAGAACAGCAAAACACGCCCAAGATTCCGAAAGTTTTCGGCCGCCATTTTTTAAAAATTGTTTTTGCTGTTGCCCGGAACGGTGCAGAAGTTGCCCTGTAGACCACTTGTTTCTGTATCAGCCGTACTGTATATTTTCTGTTCCTCTCTCCTGTCAGCGTGATTCGACTTTCATGTTGTCTCTGTAACCTGTTTCTGTTGTGGTGTGTTTTTGTCCCAGTGTCTGTCTCTCGTGTTTGTTCGTGGTCTCTGTCGCCTGTTTCTGTCTGATACGCGTTGTTTTTTCTGCTTCTTTGTCTTGTTATAACATTCCCCTTGGTTTCCTCCCTCCCCGGCGTTGTCTTGTTTTTGGTGTGTTTTCCTCCTTCCCCTTGTTTTGGGGGCTGCTCTCCACGGGAAGGAGAGCTGGATGGGAGATATGTGGTTAAGAAGCGGTGGTGTTAATCCTGCAGACAGGATGAACGATAGCAAGCAGTCTGAGGAGATGTTGGGGGAGACAGAAATCAGAAATCTTATTTATTATGTTTTATGGTCTTGTTTTCTGGGTCCACAATCACACGTGAAGCTCTGTCGCCTAATGAAAGTGTCAGGCTTGTCTGTGCAAGTGTGTCTGATTGACAGCCCTGCAGATTGCTAGCCACAGGAAGCTACCGGCTCTAAGCAGTGGGGTGAGAAAAGCCTGGGCGGGGGGCACTTATCACTCAGGGGCACCACATCACTATGCGCTACTAAAGCATCACTTCACGCCACAGCATCACTCGTTCGCCATCATAACATCACTCAGCACTACCACAGCATCAATCTGTGCAACCATTCAACAACAACTGGTTCAAATATGTTCTCTCAATGTGTCAAGCTTTATTACAAATGTAACAAAAAGATGTTAATATTTAACTTCTGTTCTTGGATTTTCGTTAACAATAAAATACACTGAACATAATCTTCACAAAAGGTATTTACAAAACTTTAAGCTATTGCCATTATAAATTATAATAACTTTTATTTAAGCATTAATTATTGAAAAAAAATTAAAAGCCATTGTTATTTGTAATATCAATACATGTAAGTAACGTAAATACAACACATATTGCATTACAAATGCTATAGGTGTCACATTTGCGAAAGTTATAACTATTGGCGTTGTAAATGACACAGCTATTCATTTCATTATTTTCAAAAACATGAATAAAAAGTGTCATTTACAATACCAATAGCACAAACTTTCCTAATACGAGACCTATTGCATTGCAAATGCTTGTTAAATGTCTGACTCGTGAAGGGTCATACTCTCATATTGTAAAGTAATGTTGTGGGTTAACTCAGCAGAGTTTTGGGGGGCCTGTACATCAACTTCATGGACAATGTGTGTTGTGACTGTCATCACCACCAACAGCACAACACAAAAGAGCTCTTCACTTTAGAGACACCAAAATGATGAGTCTTATTTTATTAATTGTTAGAAGGCTTAAAATACAGTTTCGATCACATTTGAGTACAAACATAATGTGAACACTGCTTGACGTACCATTGGGTAGGAATGGGGAGTGCTGCCTTCTTGCCCCATGGAAATTACTAAACTTGTACATCTTATGAAAGCAGCTTCAGGTGTGACCTCCAATTCACTGTGTTAATAAATCTTTAGCTACTGAACCTTTGGTTAAAAAATTTCTCTCTTATGTCTTTTACTTTGTGATTATTAAGAATCAATTGCCTAGGTTGTTAAATTTCATGTGTTGCTTTATCCCTGACCTAGGAATTACTGTATCTAATTCTCAGGGGGTCCTTGATACCTATGTATAACTTTACCCACAGCTTGTCTGTGTAGGGCTAGTGTATTTTCTTATCAACTGTGTATAATCTTTCTGTCCATCTTATGTATATTGGCTATTATTTCATTGCTCATTACTTGCATCCAAGAGGTTATTAATTGCCTTTTCTTCTATTCTCCCAGTATGTCCCACCTTAAGACATTCGGGTTTACAGATGAGGAGGTTGCCCTCTTAGTGGGAACCACCGCTTCCTTTGGCAGTACATCTAATGACTCTAATCACAATCATGATGATGTAAGAAAACTAATAGAACTAAAAACGAAATTGAAGCGAATGGAAGCACACCGTGAGTTCATGCTGGCCTATCTGAGGTCAGGCATTATTCCAATGGGCTTACGTGTACGGAACATCCCAGGTCTATTTGTGCACCATAGAAACTTTTTAGAGAAATGGAGCATGATTGCCAATAGGTGCTCTCGTGATCTTATGATCCTAATTGTTGAGACAGCTAAGGAATTGGCAGTTGAGATCAGAACAGAAGTAGAGGAATTAGAAGAGAAAATTAAAAACATTGGAAATATAGAAGAAGCAATGAAAAAGATTGAAGAATGTAATACGGAATTAGAGTCATTTACAAACTATTTAGAAAAAAGAAAAAACGATAAATTACTTAAAGAAAAAAGATTTAATACAATAGAGAACACTTATCCCTATTTAAGAATAGATTTTTATAAACAAAATCACTATACAGATGAGAATAGAGGTCAAGAATAGAGAGTACAAACCTTCTCCGAAACATCAGATTCTGATGCTAACGATAATGATGCATATTATGAACCTGAGGCTAATTTTAATGCAGCCCAAGCAAAACGTAACCAAGGGCAACCTTTTTTAGGGAACCGAGGAACGAACCGGGGACGTCCACGGGTACGATTCCCAGGTCAGAACGGGGGAGGATACAAACCTCAACACCATTATCCACAAGAGGAGTCCCAATTCATCAGAGAAACCAGGAGTCGTCAATATTGGAATTTGTGGAAGTAATCCCGATTTTCAATCTATCAAATACTGAGTTAGACATCCATAGTGTGAGGCTTTTATCAAAAGGCTTATCATATGTTCCTCATTCCTCAATAAACCTTTTCGAGTTATACTGTGACATCATTTCCTTCTTTAGAAAAATTCGCCTAAAAAGATTCTTTGGTTTAGACAATTCAGGAGAAGAAAATAGTGATAATATTAAAACCCTTACTCTTCCCTCCACATTCAGTCCAGGTTTAGATCAGTTGGGACCTGAGGTCACAGCATTTGAACTGGTAGTTTTAAAAAAACTTGATCAAGCATTAAAGTTAATTCCGAAGCCACTTTATAATTTAAATAAAGATGAACATTTGGCTTTGCTGTTCCTATCCTCCAATAAGAATTTGATAATAAAAGGATGTGACAAGGGAGGCGGAATAGTCGTTATGGACTCTTCCCAGTATGAAATGAATATGTATAAGATGCTGGACGATCCAACATTTTACATGAAAGTTAATTCACATTCCACTATCAATTTTGCTAAGGAAATCTGTGGTATTACTAAGCAAGCCTTAGAAAATGGAGAAATTTCTAAAAAGGAATATGAATTTTTGAACTTTAATCAGGGAAAATTGGCATGTGTGTATGGATTACCAAAGATCCACAAGGATCATGAGAACACTCCATACAGGCCAATCGTCTCAACTATAGGTACGGTTACAGAACCCTTGTCGAAATATGTGGACAACTATCTTCGTCCATATATCCCTAATATCACTTCCTATGTGAGAGATACTGGCCACATGATCACAAAAATTGAAGACCTTCCTTTTAACCCTCTTAATGATTTGTTGGTTACATTGGATGTAGAATCCTTGTATAGTAATATTCCCCTCTTAGCAGCAATGGAAACCACCAAATGGTTTATTGAAGAACAAGAGATACCCTGCCCTGTGTCTTTTGTCCTTGCATGCCTAAAGATAGTTCTTACCGAAAATATCTTTGGAATTGGCTCCCAGGTTTACCGCCAAATCAAAGGGGTAAGCATGGGTGCCTCTGTAGCTCCATAGGTGGCTAACATTTACATGGCTGCCTTTGAAAATAAGTACATTTACAACAAAATTGCCCCCTTTTTTGAATCTGTCTCCCATTGGTCCAGATACATTGATGATATTTTCTTTGTCTGGACCAATGGGATAGAGACACTGTCAGAGTTCCTTAGTTGGATTAATGCTGCTGACTCTAATTTAAAATTCACCGCACATGTCAGCGCAGACAGAGTAGAATTCCTTGACATTGTTATTTTGAATGATCATGACCGACTTAAAGTCGATCTCCATGTAAAGCCTACAGCAAGGAATACTCTCTTGCACTATAAAAGCTTCCATCCCCGCAATCAAAGGGATAGTATCCCTTTTTCACAATTTTTACGTGTAAGACGTAATTGTTCAAGTCTTGTGGATTTTGATAAACAGGCCAACATCATGCATTCGAAATTCATGGAAAGGGGGTATCCTCACCGGTTGGTGAGAGATTCCTATAAAAGGGCTCGATATTATGATCGAGACAGCTTGCTAAAAGGTAAACCTGCAAAAGAAAACAAACAGACTGTATTACCAAACACTCAACGGTCAATGCTAAAGTAAAACAGATCATCAATTCAAGCTGGCACATTCTTAACAGTAATTGCTCTAATGATCAGAAATTAGTTAAACCCCTTTTTGCGCACCGACGCAATAAGAATATTAAGGATCACATCGTCCATTCACGGTTCTGTGATCCCTTGAGTCAGCAAAAATTGGTGCAGAAATCTATCCTTACTAGCCAACCCATTAAAGGCACTATACCGTGTTCTATGTGCAAATCTTGCAATAGTATCATTTCTGGCGAACAATTTAGCCATAATGGACATACTACTAAGGCCAGGGAGTTATGGAACTGTAAGACTTCTAATGTAATTTGCTTTATCCAATGCCCATGTTTGCTTGGATACATAGGAAAAACCTCAAGATCTATCCAAGTGCGCCTAACGGAGCATCGTTCGGCAATAAATACAAAAAAAATGTTAGCACCTATGGTGAAACATTTTGTCGAGCACAATCATGGTCCAGAAGAATTGAAGTGGCGAATACTTGGGAAAATACACATACCAGAGACTAAAGGCGGTATGCAAATTAGAAAAAAGTGTGAAGTCTTTTGGATGTTTGTTTTCGATACCTTCAAAAACGGGTTAAACATTGAGATCCCGTGGGAAAATGCGATCTGCTAACTCACTAATAAGATCATTATCAATCTGTAATATGTACTAAATAGGATACCATTCAGCCAATCAGTATTATTAGGGAAAGATGAGAGATCACCTAACTTAGCTAATGGAATTTAAATTTGTTTTTATAAGAGCTTGATTGTTACATTAGGTATGAGTTTAAGAATAGGAAATAGTGGATGTAGTTATTTACTTATTCGCTATCAATTAGAGATATTACACACTATATATCTGATCACTATAGACTTAGAACATCATAGTCTATTTTCTATTTCTATTAAGGATTGAACGTAAATATCTAGATATTAGATCATCCTTGAGTGTGACATCGCAATTCGAAGTGAATAAGCTTTCTGTTGCAATATAATACATTTTTCGATGACAGTTAGTCCTTAAATTATAAAGCGAGATTTAAAATGTAATTGACCATCTTTAGCGTGGAATACCTCCATCCAGAACATCAGACTATTTAGTCTGTTTTTTGTGTCTATCCCTGTAATTGGGAGGTATATTTGGACTATATCTTTTCTCTTCAACATTGGAGAGATTTTATATCCAATGTTAAAAATTTTTTTTTAGTTTTTTCTTGCATTTGTAAATTTTATTTTATCGTAGCTTCAGAGGAGTCGGTTTTAATCCTTAATCTGCTCTGCATTCCTTACATTTCCGGCCTTCTAGAGCTATCCGCATCGTTTAAACAGGAACCAGGTGTAACACACACTTGCCTGGCCATTTAAATAGCGTACACGAGAAGAACTCGTTTCTCTACTTATTTCTTGAAACCAAGTTGCTTGTCGTGTCTCGCCCCTGGTCTGCAACACTGTATCAAAACAAACGGTGAGTGTCTGCCGCTCTCAGATATCTTTGCATTTAATGAGCTAACCGCTACAGGCTTTAAAGTCTTATATTTTATCGTACCGTTATTTTTTCAGCGGGAGTATCGATTTTGAACCTCATATCCGGAGGTCTCTGCCCACATGTATCCTGTGATTATTTAAAACGCAGGTAAATAACAAACAGTTAGTGTGTTAGTTCAGCAGTCGCTTGAATACATCTTAACTGTAAAAGACGTATTAAATTCTGATTAACTCTAGGTATATATGTTGTTTTCTTTATTAGTTTATCATCTGCCTACTTTGCGACCAGGAGGCAAAACGTTTTTTATTGAAATCCCAGGTAATGTCTTTAAGTTACAAACTGTTTCTTTAGAAGACGCAATCCTATTCCAACACTCAATTATACTTTATATAATTATGCCTTGCAGATCCGCACATCTCTTTTTATTATTGAGCCAAAGTTTTCATCGTTACTACAAAGCAAAATACCCTTCACTGAACATGAAGGTAATTATGTAAACTTATGAAACGTCTATGCTAAAAATCAACTAATCTTTGGATTAACCTAAAAAAGGTTTACCCTTTTTTTAACTATATCCTTTCAGATTAATACGTTCGTTTTTTGATCTGCGATATACAATATCTAACCTGTTTTGAAATATCCGGCTAGGAAACGATCATAGCAGTAAGCAGGCGTTATCTTGAACCAGGTAATAAATCGCCAGCAATGAAAAGTTGTTGCATGTTATTTGAGCGATTATATGCCGTAGTATAGTATATACTAAGAGAGTGAAAAATAGGCAAATTCGCCTCCGATATCTTTCTGTAAAGCAAACATTTAATATAATAACACACATTTTTTTAAACATAGAAGGCTATGGTATCTGCTCAACTAAGCTCACAAATCAGGAATGACAAGAAAAAAGAAATAAAACTTCTTCGTTGTTTTTGGTAAAGATCATCTTATTTTATAGATTTCTTTGAAGAAACGTGTCAACTAAATCCAATACCTTCCACCCCAAAGATTGATTTATGGGAGTACATTACAAAAAGATTTCGATTATTATGGAACCATCTATTATCTAGATCATTTAGAATTGTAAGTTTTTTTTATCTATTTAATTTTGTATTAAGCCGGCTTGAGTCCATCAAATGAGTCAGTCTGCATTAAAAAGACTTAAAAGTACGTTACATCAATTTTTTGTTATATTTCTGTGAAGTTATTCGTCTCTGATTCACAGATTAAGGCACTCCAACAGTTTTAAATTGTTATAAACTATTGGAGCAGTAAGTATATAAGATCATAACGAATTTATGCAGCAAACCATGAAATGAGAACCTATTTAAATGGACTTTTAACATTTAGAATGAATATAACATATCTACTTAAATAACTAATGGACCGAGTGTTGGATATTACATCCTTTACCTGACAATCTTCCTTAGAACATTTTTAGGTTAATGAGCAATGAAATAAATATGTTCCACTGATCACTATAAACTGTTTTTGACTATCATGTACAGCTGTTCTGTTTGAGACATAAAGAGAGGTTGTTAGTATGATGTAAGTCATAGAAAAATTGACACCATCTTATTTTGTTTTAGCTAGTACATTGTTAATTTTGTAAAATAGGGAGGAGCTTCGCGCGATTCCAAGATGGACGCGTGAGCTAAGAGCTCCCGGGACCTCTTCCACCTTCGGCGACTATCCTGTCATCTATCCTGATTCTGACGACGGATATTTCTTATTGACACCCTGCTGATGCCGGCGCTCTTTTCGTGGTTTGTTTTGGCCGTCGCACGCTGAATTTGCTGCGACCTGAACTTTGAGGCCTACCACGTATGCCAACCGGGGGCTCAAGTACCCGCGGTACCCAGGTGGCAATCGAACAACAACGGCTGGTAGGCCACGCCCCCTGCCCATGGTGTGCTTTCGGTTTCGTTTCTGCTCCTTGTGCCAGCCCACTTCCCGATCGGAGTTCTTACTCTGCGACTGCCGGCCTGGTGCTTGAGCTGTGCCCTTATTCACTCGCAATTTGGTGCCCGCCACGACGGAGGTTGTTCTGCCTGACTTTCGCACTTCCAGCTGAAGATTTGCCCCGGCCATGACGGGCAGGACAGTTGTCGAGAGACGCGGCGTGAGAGGTTCGTCCCGAGGGGGGGCCACCCAATCTCAGACTATTGATCGCTTTACTCGACCTAAGGGCTCCCCGGGCGGCTCGAGTGGTGCCCTGGAAGAAGCCGGGGATGGTGCTCCTGATGACGAGGAGCCTACTCTGAAAGACGTGATGAGCGCCATTGCGAGTATTCAATCCAGTATGGGCCAGCAGTATGAAACCCTGGCTGCTAAAATAGACACGGTGGCGGTTGATGTTTCCCTCATCAGAGCGGACCTTGGGAAAACAAACGAGCGTGTCAAGTCTCTTGATCTTAAGACCGCTAGTCTGACCACGGATGTCTCGGACCTCCAGACCAAGGTCCGTAATCTTCGGACCACTTGTGACCTCTTTGCCAATCGGTTGGAGGATTTTGAGGGCCGGGCCAGGCGCAATAACGTCCGCATCGTTGGAGTCCCGGAGAATTCTACCGATGTGCCTGTTGATATCCTGGTGGAGGACCTTGTCTTGAAACATCTTGCGGCGAAGGGCCTCAGTAAATTTTTTGCGGTCGAAAGGGCCCATCGTGTTCCGGGAGGCAAGCCGAAGCTGGGTGCCGCTCCACCGCCTATTATAGCTAGACTGTTTAACTTTCGCGATAGAGACGCTATCCTGCAAGCATCGCGAACCACTGCACCCGTTAAATTTGAGAATGCTTCAATAAGTTTCTATCCGGACTTCACGCAAGCTGTCCAGAAACAGAGGATGGGCTTTACGGGCGTGAAGAGGCGCCTCAGGGACCTTGGACTGAAATATGCCATGCTTTTCCCGGCCCGCCTGAGAATCGAACATGCTGAGCGTGCCTTTTTCTTTGACCGCCCTGAGGTAGTGAGTGACTGGTTGGACACTTTACCGAAGCGTACCGAGGTCCCGGAAGACTTGAGAGGAGCCGAGGGAGGCGTGGAGGACCAGGAGCAGTGAGTCTACGTTGGCAAGCCGGATTTCATCGCAGGGGCTGCTGGACTGTGTTTTGAGTATTATGTAAATGCCTGGGGGTGTGGGGGGGTCTGAGGGATCTTCCTCCTCTGGGGATTTTTTTCTCTCTTTCTGTAGGTTAGTTTAATGGGGCGACAGGCACACTGCAAGTTGGGGTGGCTTTTGGGTCTTCCGCAGGGGTGCAGGGTGGGGGGTTTGTTACTGTTGGGTTCCTTGGGGGTGGGGGGGGGCCTTTTTCTTCTTGTTTGTTTCGAGGCTGTGCTCTGTTTATCGCTTGCTTTCACTTGACTGTTTCGAGGTGGGGAGTGCGGTCGGTTCGCCTCAGGGATGGGGGGTAGGGGGTTTAGGGTTTTGAGCTGGAATGTTAATGGTCTTGGGGACAGGATAAAACGTGGGATTGTGTTGCAATATTTGAGTAGGTGCTCCCCGGATGTGGTCCTGCTTCAGGAGACCCATTTGGTGGGCAACACGTGCCACGCTTTGCACAGGAGAGGCTATCGTTTGGTGGCGCACTCCGACTTCACCTCGGGTTCGAGAGGGGCTGGTATCCTGGTCAAGAACTCCCTTCCCTTGGAGGTGGATACCACACTGTTAGATGACAGGGGCCGCTATGCTGGCATTACCGGGAGATGGGAGGGGAAATTGTTCTCCATATTGTCTATTTATGTTCCGCCTGGGCTGCAGTCTACTACGTTCACTGACTTGGGCGAGATCATTCTGGGCTTGCCCGAAGGCTTGCTTGTGCTGGGTGGCGACTTCAATTCAGTGGCCAATGGTGAGTGTGATCGTAGCCCCCCCCGGCTCCTCCCTGCTTCGCAGATGTGGTTGGGGAAATTCCTTGATGCCTTTGGGTTGGCCGATTGTTGGAGACAGCTGCACCCTGGCCAACTTCAGTATACCTTTCATTCGGGGGCTCACGGAAGTCTCTCGAGACTTGATTATATTGTCGTGCCTATGGTGCAGTTGGCCTCGGTGCGTGAAATCAGACACTTGGCTAGAGGGATCTCGGACCATTCCCCGGTATGGTTTCACTTAGACGTTTGTTTGGGGACGGGGGGCCGTATCGCCCCGATCAATCCGTGGCATTTCCAGAACCCTAGACTCAGATCCGAGGTGGTCAAATGTGTGGACTATTATTTTGCAGAAAATGAGGGGTCTGTCTCCTCCCCTGTTTCATTGTGGGAGGCCTATAAGACGGTGATCCGAGGTCAGACCTTGTCCCTTGTGGCCGATGAGAAACGGCGCAACCAAGAGGAGGTGGTGAGTTTGGAATCTGAGATTGCTGTGCTTGAGGGGCGACTGGAGGCTGGAGTGACGCCTGAGCTCCTGCATGTTTTGGCTCTTAAGCAAACTGAATACAGGGCACTTGTTACTGCTGCTGCTGAGGCGCTGCATCGCGTGCAACAAGGGCGAATCTATGATGTGGGTGATAAGGCCGGGAAGTTGATTGCGTGGCTGGACAAGAGAGACAGATTGAATCGTGTGGTGCCTGTGATTGAGAGAGATGATGGAGCGCGAGTCGTGGACCCGGTGGAGATAGTTGAGGTGTTTGCTCAGCATTTTCGGGTCGTGTATGCCCCGGTCTCGGGCCTCCCGGAGGAGGACTCGTGCTTGTTACTTCGCGACCTTGCGCTGCCAAGTCTCTCGGAGTCTGACGAGGTGTTCATGGAGGCTGATTTTTCCGCTGATGAGGTTGCGCTTGCCATTCGCTCCCTTCGTTCGGGTAAGGCTTCGGGCCCCAATGGTATACCGGTTGAGTTGTATAAGTTGTGTCCAGACAAAATGGCGCCGTACTTGTTGCGTATGTTCACGGCCTCGCGAGATCTTGGCTCTCTTCCCAGGGACTGGCTTCTATCGTGGTCATTCATAAAGATGGCAAGCCCCGCGAACGTTGCTCATCGTATCGTCCAATTTCCCTTCTGAACGCTGAACCAAAGATATTGGCAAAAATACTGGCGAACCGACTGGTTACGGTGATCAGCGGACTGGTTCATCCGGATCAGTCCGGTTTTATCCCCCAGCGCAATACTGCTCTCAATCTTCGCCGCCTGCATGGCGTCGTCGCGAGGGCGGGATCTCTTCGCGAGCCGGCCATCTTGGTTTCTCTCGATGCTTCAATGGCCTTTGACACGGTTGAGTGGCCTTATCTGTGGGCCACCCTCGCCAAGTTCGGTTTTGGCCCTAAATTCATCGCTTGGGTTAAACTCCTGTATGAACAGCCGCTTGCGCAGGTGGTGGTTAATGGCAGAGCCTCGGCGCCCTTCGCCCTCGGGCGTGGCACGAGGCAGGGCTGTCCTTTGTCGCCGTTATTGTTTGCGCTTGCGCTCGAACCGCTGGCCGCCTGGCTTCGGTGGGAACCCTCCTTAAAAGGTATTCGTTGGTCTCCGGACTTTGAAGACCGAGTCTCCCTCTATGCCGATGACATCCTGTTATATCTGACGTCCCCCCGCAAATCGCTGGGTGTTCTCATTGACGTACTGCGCTCTTTTGGCCGCAACTCCGGGTTGGTTATCAACTGGTCTAAATCCTGTATCTTTCCGCTTACTAGTGACCCTCTTTCTCTGCCCCGAGTATGTCCGATCCCGGTCTGCACTGATGGTTTCAAATATTTGGGGATTTATATTTCGCTTGACCCTGTACTGCGTTATGATCGGAATTTGCTTCCTCCGCTGGCTCGGCTCCGGTCGGACATGGCGGCGTGGTGTAATCTGCCCCTATCCCCCTTGGGACGTGCGGCGTTATTCAAAATGATGTCCCTCCCCCGGTTCTTGTATGCTGTGCAAAATACGCTGGATTTGGTGCCGGCTAGCTATTTTCGCGAAATGGAGTGCCTCCAGCGGAAACTGGTGTGGGCTGGTCGGCCCCGTATAGCATTGGCTAAACTCACGCTCCCCTGGTATGATGGGGGCATAGCGTTACCCGACATACGACGATATTATTGGGCGTCCCAGTTGAGTGCCGTGAATCATGCTATGTATGGTCCTGTCCCGAATCCAGATTTTGAAATGGACCGATGGCTTTTACCTGGGGGGGATTACTATAGGGCATTTTATTCTAGGAGTGCTAGGAGGAACTTGACGGGTCCCACGGCGGGTGCGGTGCGGGTTTGGAACAGCGCGACTGCGGCTACCGGGTGGACAGATGGGCTTACCAGGGCGACCCCTTTATTTGCAGCGGAGAGACTGGGTGAACTATGGACATCAAAGGGGTTCGATAGATGGGATCTCATCGGGATTAGTAAATTGAACGATCTTTGGGTTAAGGGTAGAGTGAAGACCTTTGCGGAGCTACAGCGGGAGTATGGTCTGCATGACTCGGAATTTTTTCGTTATCTTCAGGTTCGCCACGCTATTGGGTCGGTTTTTCCGGACGGTTCTGATATTCCGGAGAGTTCCCCCCTGGAGGATAGGGTGCTGGACGGTCATGTTCCAGACAGCACTATTTCCCTCATCTATAAAAAACTCATTAATGTTCGGTCGGACTTGTTGGTTTCTTTGCGTGGCGCCTGGACTGCCGATGGGCTGGAGTTGGATGATGAAGATTGGCAAGCTGCGGTGTCCTCTCCTAAAGAGGTCGCGATTCCGGCGCGCTTACGACTTGTTCAGCTGAAAGTCCTGCACCGTGTCTATGTCACTGGTCCCCGACTGATGCGTATGGGTTTTTCTGATGATGGACTGTGTCGGCGAGGTTGTGGTATGCTTGCTACTTTCCTTCATATTGTATGGGAGTGCCCGGTGGTTGAGTCTTTCTGGAGGGGGTTGCATGGAGTGATGTATGAAGTCACGAATGTTCGACTGCTGCCTGAGCCTAGGCGCTGTCTATTGAATGTGTGGGAACCGACCGACTGTAATGTTGCCCAGACTCAATGGGTGACTCTGGGCAACATGATCGCAAAGAGGGACATTGCGCAGTTATGGGGGTCCCAGAGGGCTCCCCTGGTCTCCGGGTGGGAAGACAACATGGATTGGTGTATGTTCAGAGAGAAAACTGTTTACATTTCCCGTGGCAGGCCCCAAAAATGGGGTAGGATATGGAACCAGTGGAATGCATGCCGTGGAGACATCTGTGAGCCCCCCTTCGAGGATCCCCCTGATACTCCTTGTTCCCCTTGACTGTACATTTCGGCTCTCACATGTACAGCTTTATCGATATTTTCACTGGCTCTGAGCTCCCGTTCCGTCCCTCCCTCCCTTTCCTTTTTTTCCTGTCCTGAACCATCTCCTGTTTCTCTTATTGTTTCCTGACCGCTTCTTCCTGCCACATACGGAACAACCATAATGATCGGAATGCAGCCTTGTTTTCTTTGTTGTTTGACCGTTATAAAATGAAACCACTTGTATCCTGTTGTTTGCTACTCAACGATTCTCCTACCATGGCTGCCGGACCCCTGGTTGTCGGCTGATGAGCTGTGTATTGTGCTCTACTTTGTGATGTTTTCCTGGCCGGCCCGAAGTGTTGTAGGCGAGAATCTGTATTTCCATACTTTTGCAAATAAAGGTTTTAAAAAAAAAAAAAAAAAAAAAAATAAATTTTGTAAAATAGTATCTATTTTATATCATTATTTTTCTTTGTAGGTAGTACATGGCTACTTCAGAAGAAGGCGCTGGTCGCCGAAACGCGCGTCGAGAATTAATTTGTGCCACTTTTTAAATTTCAATTTGTATTTTTGTTTACTGTATTTTTTAATGCTGATTTAATTATTTTTTATGTGATTTTATTAACTGTATTAGGGAATCAATTTTTATTATTGTATTTTTTTATTCACTGTGTTAATAAATCTTTAGCTACTGAACCTTTGGTAAAAAAAATTCTCTCTTATGTCTTTTACTTTGTGATTATTAAGAATCAATTGCCTAGGTTGTTAAATTTCATGTGTTACCTCCGATCCCTATGCCAGGGGTTCTCTTAACCTGGCAGTGGGAGCCAGTAGAGGGAATCGAAAGTTACTTTTACAGCATCTTTCCTACTGTTCAGCCCCAATAAAGTACTCCTTTTGCCCGTTTCCTCTGCCCTATCTAGGGACCATACCCTGCTCACCTATGTTCTGTTCGGTTTGCATACTTTCCTCTGTTCGCTGTGTCAGGTGGTGGGTGGGGCCTTCTCTCCTCTCTGTGCCGCAGTCGAGGAGCCTGCATACAACTTCATATGTAGGCTGCTGACCTTGCACCCTTTCCCCGGCAATCTCCTTCCATACACTGCCTGCATTAAATCAGCCAAATCATTCACTCTGTTACGCTGAGTCCCATAGAAATAGTCTCTTGGTCTCCCACCTGTTACAGGCTCTCCTGCCAGCTCCAAACACTGTGGCCCCGGTACTAGAAAACTGCAAAGCAGAACAGGAGTTCTAGCATCAATTGCAATATGGTCACCACTGTGGTAAACTACAAAAAAAATGGTTTCAGGTTCATGTCTGCCCCGCTGCAGCCCAGGAAAATCTTTGATCTACAACGTTTTCCCCCTTTGAATTTACAAAACGCAAGCCTTGCTGGCAACAGATATCAGCTTCATAACACATGCTCAAAAGTGAAAGTAATCAAACTTGTAACAATGAAGAATGTACTAGCACTACAAGGTTATACCTACACCGCAAACATTTTTCTGGTGTTGTAGAACTTTTACAGTGCTCACACATACAATTACACCAACATGACTGAAGTTACAAAATACTAACTTTAACAGAGTTCAACCATGAGAGAAATTATTCTGATTCTAGCTCATATAATTGCAGAAGGTGTCAAGTTTCTCATGTCCCCCCCCCCCCATTACAGAGTTTGACACTGATGAGTTATCCTACAGCATTTCAAATGATTGGGGTATTGCCAGAGGTTCATTAGTCAGGGCATGGACTCCAAGCTGTAAATCCCAGAGAGAATGCCCTTACCGTGGCTAAACTGGATTGTCCATAAGGCACTGAACACCAACATAAAATGTGGCAGCAGTTTGCATGTGGAAGAGCAGACGCTTCAACAGTTGAACACTGATTTTGAGGCTACGCAATGATGATTTTGTGATGCAAGTGCAACAAAAGCTTGTACATTTGTAAAACAGTTACAATTGGCATTCAACGCTTAGAAATTAATGTTCCCATAGGAAAATGGTTATTCAGGTTTAAAAGAGTCCATTAAAGCAGCATGTCAAAGCTCTGGGAAAACAACATTAAAGACTAAATGACAACAAAAAATAAAATTAAGTAACAATATATTATTAAAGTTTTCTTTCAGGCTCTGTAAAGAAGAGCACAGCAAATGGCTGTTATTTGTTGTTGGTTTTTTTTTTTGGAAAGGTGGCATCCCTACTTGTGAGATGCCTTTTCACTGAATGCATTCTCCCACTGTGGCAGTAAAATCTAAATACAAAGTACAGGAATAGGCTGAGTGGAGACACAGGGGGTACAAATCAGTGAATAAAACTACAAAGCCTCTTTAACCAGTTCCAAGCGGGATGTAAATGGTCTTTAAAAGACTTGTGAAAAACTCGGGCGCTCTGGAGATAAGACTCCAGACACTGCCCTGCCGCAGCAAGTCAAGCAGCACAGGCTGACCAGGCCGGGCCGATGACGGAGGGTGGGGGTGGCTAAATCCCTTTTCGCCCCATCAGGCGTGCAGCCTGATCACAGGTCACTGGGGGCAAGTCACAGGTCAAGTACAGCCTATGCAGGGCCATTGTACGAAGCGCTTTCGTGCGCTAATGGCCCTGCGAATACAGAAAGGAGAGGGGAACATTCTTTGTCCCCTCCTCATCCTCAGGCTTGTCCCCTATGCCCCCCACTCCAAAACCTGGGGGGGGTATATCCCCCTCGTCCCCCACACTTCCTACGCCCATGCTTACTAGAGAGAAGTTGGCGCATGCCCTGGGCTGTGGCGGTGGAGTGGTACAGAGCAGTCAGTAGAAGTGGGCGAGCCAACAAATTAACAAGGAGAGCTGAGCAAACAGTGACGGCTCCTCCGCTAAGACGGAGAAATGCCACACCATTGCTCACAGACTGGTGTAAATGAAAAAATAAAATGATAACTGAAGTTATTATCATTTTTTTTTTTTTTTATGATCAGGCTAGGACGGGGTGGGGCTTGGCTTCCCTGACGTCAGGGAGGAGGATTTGTGGTGCACTCTAAAGTGCACATGATTGTTTGGCTGGCCCAACACTCATGCGCAATTCGCATGTTCTCCACCCATGCTGCATTACAGCCTGCATGGACAACATGGCCAGGCTCCCATTCCCTGCCTGAGCGCTGAACCATAGCGCTCAGGCATTGCGATTGGCTCAGTGGAGCCTGGGTGCTTACCAATCAAAACGCTGCATTGCAGCATTGTGATTGACGGTGGGGAGCGTGGTTACTTCTTGGTCCCTGGAAGAGACTCACTTGACGTGGGAGAGATGCAGCGATGGAGAAACAGTGGGGGTGGGAGGGATGAGGTAAGTGATTTTTTTTTTTTTTTGTATATTCACAACCGTCTCCCCGCTTTGCCACCCCGGTATCTTACTGGCAGCCACTGTGAGCCAAGGGCCTGGCTCGGATCTTAGAGCCCATGCAAGAGCCGAGCCCTGAAAATACGGGTTATGTAAATCATACAACAAACCACTTAAACTATGATAGACACTTCAAATTTCATATAAGTGCATTTCTTTAAAATTCTAAAGCTTTGACATTAATCGGGAACATGATAGCACATGGCTAAAAGTTAGTGGAGTAGGTTGTAATGGAGTAGATTGGATTTTAGTGTATTTGAGGTGAACTGTAATGTAGTGTATTAGAGTGCCATATATATTGTAGTAGAGTGGAGTATATTGTAGTGGAATGGTATGTAGTGGAGTTGAGTAGATTGTAGTGAATTAATTGGAAGCAATGCTTTGTAATTTTTTTTTTTTTACGAACACAGCCATATTGCACAACAAAACCTGCTAGTTTCCACCATTTTTAACACACATCTCTGTACATTCTGGTTCGACATTCCTCATACGAGCTCAAGAAATGAATGCAGTTGCGTCATTTCCGACCAGTGTGATGATGTATTCTGTGGCTGTCAGGAACTGAGGCCGATTTTGATGGCAAATCTGCACCCCAGCATGCGAAGAGGAGATGGGTGTGGGGGTGAAAAGCCATATTCTTCTAATTTGCAAAGGCAGAGATAAATCAAATGGAAGTGACCTTCTAACACTAACACAAGCCCCTCTAGTGATGGCCATAACGTGATTGACGGTAAGCAGAAGTGACCCATGACACTCTGTACTGCAGCCAAAACAGAAAAACGCAAGAAAAAAAAGCATTGTGTAGGAGGCGGCAGGAGTGAGTGGAGGGAATGGTAGTACCTCGAACATGTCAGGAACAGCAGATGGGCACTGGTTACGTTGAATCAATCTGTGCATGGTCCCTGCTCTACAGCAAACATCAGAAGTGATGCTTCACTTGGACTAGCCAATTAAGGAGGCTGCAAAGAAGATTGTTGATGAAGCCAACAAATGGCAAGCAATGGGCGGGTTCAAAGTCCTTTTTGTCTTCAAAGTGAGATGCATGTGTCAGTGCTTGCTCTCGCAGGCTCGTACCTAAAAATGAATATGACTTTGTGTAATGTAACTGGGGCTTATTTAAAGCACTCCAATACGTTCGTTGTCGAGTTTGAGCTATAGAAAAAACACGGTTGATTAAGTGATTTACCCTGAATCACAGGAAGTTGAGCCCACACCTAGACTTGAACCTGGTTCCCCAGTTGACAGATCTGGTCGTATGCCACTTTTTCAAAATTTAACTTTTTTGCAGTTTATATATAGCGTGAACTCGACCCTAAGGTATTGGAGCACTTTACATGCCCCAGGGTGCACACACTCATGTAATGTAGCAGATGCCCACAATCACAGGATGTTAAGCCAACGCCGAGACTCATGCCTGGTTTTCCATACCTAAAGTCGACAGCTGTGGCCATTACGCCACATCCTCTCTCTTCACTGCTCACCATTTACAGTATAACGTGTATTTTACTTGTGCGTGCAGCTTAGAGCACCTTATTTTAGAAACTGCATTTTATCACTGACATCTATACTACTATTATAAAGAGAGAACACAACCCTTTGAGCCAGGTAAACTCGGGAACCACAGCGCCAATCCACACACTCGATACATTCTTGAAATTGTCAGGATGTGTAGATGGACATAGGCTACATAAAATAAACAAGCATTTACAATGCAACGGTTTCGCCTTTGGAAAAGTTAGAGCTATTGGCATTGTAAATGACAAAATTTGTATTTATGTGTTGGTTTTGAAAACAGATAAATAAATGGCATTGTCATTTAAATTGCCAATAGCTTAATCTCTCACAAATGTGAGACCTATTGTACCCTACGGACGAGCTCAGCAGACAGCAATTACTACCACATACACACACACCCAGAGCCACACACACACACACACACACCCAGAGCCAGCCACACACACCCAGAGCCAGCCACACACACCCAGAGCCAGCCACACACACCCAGAGCCAGCCACACACACACACACCCAGAGCCCCACACACACACACACCCAGAGCCCCACACACACACACCCAGAGCCCCACACACACACACACCCAGAGCCCCACACACACACACACCCAGAGCCCCACACACACACACACAGAGCCCCCCCCACACACACACCCAGAGCCCCCCCCCACACACACACCCACTGGAGCAGTCACACACACCCACTGGAGCAGTCACACACACCCACTGGAGCAGTCACACACACACACTGGAGCAGTCACACACACACACACACACTCTGGAGCAGTCACACACACATACACTCTGGAGCAGTCACACACACTGGAGCAGTCACACACACACACACACACACACACTCTGGAGCAGTCACACACACATACACTCTGGAGCAGTCACACACACATACATACACACACACACACTGGAGCAGTCACACACACACACACACTCTGGAGCAGTCACATACACACACACACACACACACACCCTGGAGCAGTCACACACACACCCTGGAGCAGTCACACACACACTCTCAGTCACACACACACTCTGGAGTAGTCACACACACACTCTGGAGCAGTCACACACACACACTCTGGAGCAGTCACACACACACTCTGGAGCAGTCACACACGCACACACACACTGGAGCAGTCACATAGACACACACTCTGGAGCAGTCACATACACACACACACCCTAGAGCAGTCACACACACACTCTGGAGCAGTCACATACACACACACTGGAGCAGTCACATACACACACACTCTGGAGCAGTCCCAGAGCGCCCCCCCCCACACACACCCAGAGCCCCCCCCACACTGTTGAAAATTAGTACGTTTTGGTGAACATTATCTGCGCCATCTTGCCTCTTCCCCTGATGCCACACTTTTGTCGTGCGCGCCCGCCATTTTTTAAGATGCCCCGATCAGAACGAACCCTTTTGCATGCCGCTGGCCCCTGACATAGCCCTTCGCCTTCACTAAGCCTGCACGCTGACCACCCCCTGCTTGCACCTGCCTTGAGTCATAAACCCCTCTTCGGCGCTGCTCTGCCCCAGGCCCTCATCCTGTTCCCAGCGCGACACCTCCCTGCTTCCCTTTCATGATCTCCGACCCTTAGATGCAAACCCCCTTTTTCCCCGTGTGCCCGTTTTGTCTTCCCCGTTCCCAGGCCGACACCCAGCTCTGCCGATACCATTCCTTGCCCCTCCCCGTACAATAGAAAGCTTCCCCCATCAAAGGATCCCCGGATTGATCAAAGCCCCCACTCCATGAGATCCGATCAAACCCCCCACATTCCGTGAATCGGCGGAATATCCAGCTGCGTGATACTCATCACCTGTTGTGACTAGGGTGGGGACTTCAACTGTAAATGTGTGTGGGAACGGGCCCAAAGGGGAGTTCCGGGAATGTCTTTTCCATACATCAAAGCTTTAACATGAATGTGTAATCTACAATAAAGTCATAAAACAGTGTATAAGAGGCCAGGCCTCAGAAATGTAGGCAGAGCACCTCAGAACGATACCTTCTGTCCGTTTCGTTGTGTTCTCCTCCGGAGAGAATAAAAACCTTGTTTCCTGCTTTCCAGTCTCCAGCGCCTGCCTCTTCATTGATTAAATAACTAGAGGGTCACAGAGGCAATACCGCCGGGCAAATATCGATTGTCCCCGACCCGACTCAGGTTTTTACAATTGGCGTCCCAAGCGTGGGGCCCATCAGCGACTCGTGGATCCAGTGGGAGAGGTCCCGACGACAGAGTGAACGACTGCAACGATCGGGAGAGCTCTTGCCCAATAGACCCTCGTCTGGCAGCCGATCATCCGAACTTCACTAGTTCCGAACAGACCTCTCTCGAGTGATCTACGGTCCTGACTGGGGACCATCAGGAGTGCCGTGAGAAATACGAGAAAAAGAGGACGATCGGGCGCTGGATTCGGAAGACAAGAAACTGTCCACATGGTCCGGGTAAGGTCGTGTAATCACGACAAGTTGCGAAATAATTGCTTGATTGTTTGATTGTTTAAAAATACTAGTATTGCTCTTTATTTATTTGGAGATTCACTGTCTACAAACGGAGAAACAACGGGCTCTCTCTTTGCAACCAGTGGAGGATAGGTAGGGCAGCAGCCGTGCTTATTTTTTTCTCCCCCACTCAATAATTACTTGAAACTGAACTGTTGTTCGCAAAACTATTGTTTCCTGGAGATTCCCTGTCTGCAAACAGGGAAGAGACCACCCTTTTTGCAGATAGTGAAAAGGGTAGGTAACGCAGATCTTTGCGGACCTACTCATTCTCCCCATTGTTATTTATTGGTCTTTTTGTTATTTTTTGATCCATGAGGTATTCACTGCCTGCAAACAACGTTGAATAGAAATATTCTGTCCAGTCTTTGCACCTAGTGATAAGATAGGCAGTGCTGACTTTTTAGTCCCTCGTTACGAGCCGTCATGTCTGTCTTCTCCCCACTGATTAATAGCCTGTTTAGCCCGGACCGTGTATTAGAGGTGGATCATATAGCTCCACTAGAAGGCACCCCTAATAAGGACATGTTCATAAACTATGGATTAGTCACCATAGCCTATAATAAATTGTGGCACAGGTATACCGAAGAGAGTCAAGACAAACAGTGGCCACTGGCAGGATCCTTTGACCTTGATAAAATAGAAACGTTAGAAATAGCCCTTCGAAATAATAAGACAACGCCAATTATGCTCGACAGTCTCGGTATGTGGCGCAGAGAGGCTATGCAACGACAGAGAAAAGACGAGGACAAACCAAGTAGAGAAATATACCGACAGGACAACCCCAGGACACCGCTACCCACAACTTATCCCCCGACACTATGCAAAAGACGACCAGACTTAGGGCCAGACCAATGCGCTTTTTGTAGGTATGTCGGACACTGGAAAGCCCAATGCCCGACTCTACTGAGCGTGAGTAAAGGCAAAGGGCCGACAGGAACGACAGACCGGCAGTACGAGAAAAAGCGCGAGACAAAGAAGAACCCGACTTACATAGACAGACCAGACAGAACCACCACGTTTGATTATGCCCGATGGCACAGATTTCGCCAGGACAATTTCGGCGGCATGCTCAAGTTCTCCTAGGTCGGGCAACGTCAAGACGGGAACCCAGCCTCGTTTCAAATTCACAGACGGAAAGAGATAATTATGACCAATAACTGTTTTATATTCGTCTTGGGTCTTTTGTATGTCGTACTTGTACTGTCCCCCGTCTGAGTTTGTGTGTATGTAATGTACAAATCTGCGTCATCCCTCTACACGTGTTTCCGTGTTACTCAACCTCTGTTAGCAGAAACTTAGCATAAAAGCAACCTGGAAAGAAAGAAATGGTAAAACAAAATCCGTAGACCATTAATGAACTTGAACTTTTAATTTAGCACAACAAACAAGGAATAATAACGGTAAACTGTAGAAAATGAAAGTCAAACAGAACATTCGCCCCCCCCCCATTCTGGAACCTTCCAAAGTAGGGCAGGGTTACGGCTACGCCCAACCAACGGCAACCCATATAAGGCGGGCCCGGCCGCCAACTCTTGGTCAGGAAATCTTAACGTATGGGGGAGCCGGAGGAGAGGCAGGAGCCAGCAGCCCGGGCAGTTGTAGGTAGTCCCGCCACATGTCTCCTCAGCCAGCCGCAACGGGCCTGGATAGACTTAAGTAGTCCCGCCACATGTCCAGAGAAGAACGAGGCACCTCTTTCTTTTCCCTTCCGTAACAGCCGCAGCAGCTCTGGACGGCGGGATGTCCTGCACGTACCTCCACAACAATTTGTCCAAGTTGGGCTGGGAGGGAGAGGCGACGCGGACGAGCCTCTCCCACCTCCACCGATAGGAGGTCTCCCAGCCCCCGGCCCGACGCCGAACACCCCCAGTCAGGCGATGGTGCCAATACTTCCACAGCACCGAACACACCATGGTGGCACCCCAGTACTTGCGCAGCACCGAACGTGCAATGGTGGCCATATTTTCGGAACACCGAACCTGCAATGACTGCACTGATACTCGTGCCGCGCCGAATGCGCGCCACAGGTGGCCATACTCCCACGGCACGGAGCACACGACTTGAGAAGCACCGGATGGGGAGAGACCTTCGTGCGGGCCGATGAAAAGGAGCAGCATGGGGTGCCCCGGAAGAAGGAGACGGCGCGAACGAGTCTCCCTCGCCCCCAGGTGGGGGCATCACAGCTGCACCCCAGCCGAACGTCCCGCTCTCACAAAACAGAGCCCTCTTCCTTTCACTCCGAAGGGTCTCTTCCACTCTTGCAAACTCGACGAGAGTGGCCCCTGTAGGGCCTCAAAATGGCGTCTGGGTCCGCTGGAAGGCGGGCCCCGGCCACTAGAGTAACTTTGACCAGCAATATAACTCGCACATTTGCCCCCTGGAGCACGAGCCCCCATCTCCGACAGCATCTCCGCAGCCTTGAAGATCCTACAAAGGTCCCCGGCGGAACCTTCGGCCTTTGCAGGCTTCCGGTAAGGGACGGCTGCCTTGATCGCCAACGAAACAAACATGACATTGCCACTCCTTCTGTTAGCATGAATTCTAGAACTGCCGAAAAGGACTCTGGTCCAAACTGCCAGTAATGGGAAACATTTCCCCCTGATGCTGCTTCCGGACTGAGCCGGCCCCGCCCAAAATGGCGCTGGTATCAATCGGAACTTACGAACACCTCGTGGTGTTCCTTCGCACTAATATAAACTTGATGTTCTGAGATTTTATATGATCCTTTGTACACTTGGCTAGAAAAGACAAAGAGAACTCACTCGACGAACAGTATGAAAGGATCCCCGTTACAAATGTTGATTACAAATGTACAATGTATTATATTTTTATAACTGATGTAAACCTCATTTACGACGCACACGTACGGTATGCATATAGGAAATCTGATTACAACTATTATGATTATGCTTCTAAATTATGAAAATAAATGCCCCCGAACCCCCAGCCAATTAATAGACGTTTTAGTTTCTTACAAATGAATGAGTAAAACTTTCCGATGTTTTTATTGCTGCAAACGACACCCCCCACTGTACGCACTTTAGCCATTGCCACGACCGGCCAAATACGACCGCACCCTCATAATCCACATGCTGAAATGATTTTGCAAAATAAAGTTTTTGAAACTATGGACGGGTATTGCATGCTTTATTTTAAACATGTGGGATCGGTGGGAAAGTTCTTTTCTGTGCACCCTACTCTGCTCTCTCTTTAAGGTTAAAAGAAGATGGTTGCCCAGCCCTGGAGGACGGATCGGATCGACAACACGACACTCCGCCTTCAAAGTACGCGACTGACCCATGAACTCTCGCGTAGAGGAAGACCTTGACTTCCAAGGATGGGTAAAACGAACGGTGTAAATGAGGGAATGTAAAAGGAGGGTGAAATGAAATAATGTAAATGGTATAAAGTACAACGTTCCAAAGTATCAGGGAACGGAGCTGACCCAAGAACCGAAGAACCTTAGAACGCCACAGCGTTGAAAGAGGTTTAAGGATCCCGATAGTGAGATACATCCTTTGACTAGATACCTCGCACTAAGCACCTCTGGTTTCCTTTTTTACGTTTCCCCGCACACGACCTATATGGACACACTACCCCCCTCGACTCCAGAAACCATATCCCCGGGGACCCTGCCCCGAGGAGGAAAGACGAGTAAGAGGTAAGTAAAGGACTTATGAATCCATGTATCTGAATATGCGCGAATGCTGTCTCCCCCCACCCCCCTTTTTTTTTTCCTCCCTCTGCAGGTTACATCAGAGATTACAGCCGAGGTGTGGCGAAGATCTGAAGCCTTGCCATGTCTAATACACGAAGCGGACTAGCGCCGCAAGGTGGTGTCTAAGCACGCCTGCAAACTACTCACGTATCGAACAAACCCGAAAAATTAGCACAACCTGATAAAAAAGTGATCACCCTTAAACCAGACCGGACGAATGAACCCATGTCACGTATGATGCGAAACTATGAGGGAATGTGTGTGTGTGACTGAGGCGTTGACCCAACTGGTCGAAGGACCGAGAATGCGAGAAAGCGCGACAAAATGGTACCTCCTTTCTTCTTTCCTTTTTCTCAAGGCACGTCCCCTCTACCCTGTCTAATGCTCAAACTGCATGATTACAAGATTCTAACGCAGACCCGTGAATGCCCTTTACTGTGTAATGCACTAAATAGCCTTTCTTGAATACACTGCCACCCTCTCTGTTGCACGTGTACTATTTAGCCTGCCGTTGCGCTCTCTCTCTCTCTCTCTCTCTCTCCCTCTCTCTCTCTCTCTCTCTCTCTCTCTCTCTCTCTCTCTCTCTCTCTCTCTCTCTCTCTCTCTCTCTCTCTCTCTCTCTCTCCCTCTATTTTTTCACTCCCACTCTTCCGAGTGATTAGCCCCGAAATTGGCAGACTGCCACCCCTAGCACACCACCTAATTGGCTTCAAATACCGTCAGTATTTGCACAAAAACTTGTCTTTAATACAATCACCCTGAGGCCGCGTCATTACCTCTCCTTTTCCGCTAGAAGTCAATAAACCAAGGTTGGGCCGTAAGGGAAAGGACAGGTAAGACGACAGAGGTTCCCTAATCTGACCCGAAATAAGGGAACTACATGTCAACGGCTCCTATGGTATAAAACAAGGACCTCAGAATACGCGACCCTCCCCTCCCCGAATTGTCGCAATACCCAAACCGGAAAAATGATCACCCCTGTTACCTCCCCTGTATCAGCCGCCCAAAAACTGGAATTATGAAACTACCCCTCATTTCCGGTTGTGAGAGATGGGTCGATTTATGCCCTTACCACAAGTTTCCTATATCCCTGGTTGTTTCCCATAAAACCCCTGTCCTTCCTAATTAAGTAATCGGGCTGTAAAAGGTTACGTAGGATCCAGAATGATGTTTTACAAGGTTAACAGACTAGTCCAAGGTAAAGAAATCATCGAAATGAACCCCGTAGTAGTTGAAAAGCAGGATGGATCGATAGAATGGAAATGTTTAGCCATGTTCGTCTCTCAGCAAAATACCTGTGTAGTACCATGTTGACGACTCACAGTACCCTTTGTAAATGTAAAACTCTAGAGAACGGCATATCTTTGCCAGGTTCGTCTCACGAAGGTGGGTCACCATCAGATGAACTGTCGTGACTGTAATAAATAATTGTAAAGGAAAGTCATAGTAAATCCAACAGGCCCGTCACCGGTCATTCATATGCCAGTTGTGAACACTAATATAACGGGCATTTTCATTCTTTGCCTGGAGCTGGGAGAGAAATAGACTTTTTGATTATCTTCATCTGCAAATTCTCTAAAGACTGTCTTTTCAAACTTGTTTAAGGGTACTGCTGTTGGAGGAGAGAAGGACCGGATGTGGGAGCACGAGGCCTGACTGCAGACTAAGGAACACCTGCGACATTAGCCAAGGCGAGACCACGACAGAAAAGAGCTGCAGGACGAGGCACTGTTTTCGACAACATGAGAAGAAAGGGTCGACCTGATGCCCCTGCTCGATGTCCAGTGTTGGTCGACAAGTCCCCGCTCTCTGAATTCGGTCACACGCCCGCCTATTTGAAGTCTCTCGTTCCCCTAGTTTGTTCCTAATTTGGCCTTGCTCCATCCCCCTTTTCCTCTGACCTACCCTATGGACTGTTTTGTACGCTCTTCTTCCATCTGAACTTTCTGACAATCACCTCAAAGGACACAGGGCGAAAAGGACCTTTCCGACCAGAAACGCGAGGAAAGGGTCGTGCCCTGCAACGCAGAACTTAGAACAGAGCTGGACTTGTAGCTCCACCGCCGGTGCTCAACAGCGCCAACGAAAGGCAACAAAGAATGATGAGAACTCGTTAAACTTCGAACATTTGACATCCCCAATCGCCGTTTCTGCTAGACCTCATTTCTCTCCCAGCCGCCATTGTATTGATCATGCTCCAATCCGAACCTGATATATATGTAATAACCTGCCAGTATGAAATATGCTTGCTGCTCTCGCTACAGAATCGTTTTTGTATTGCATTCCTATGACTTTCCTGCTAAACAAATTGATCAAAGTTTATCAAATAGGCCCACCTCCTAAAAACTAGAAATGTTAAAATGTATTGTTTACAACTCTTTTTATCTAGGGTTCCTACCGTTTTCTTTCTCATGCCCACCACAATAGAACCGAGTAGGAAATGAACCAGCAAGATGTCTTGAATATGTTAAAGGGAGGACTGTTGAAAATTAGTACGTTTTGGTGAACATTATCTGCGCCATCTTGCCTCTTCCCCTGATGCCACACTTTTGTCGTGCGCGCCCGCCATTTTTTAAGATGCCCCGATCAGAACGAACCCTTTTGCATGCCGCTGGCCCCTGACATAGCCCTTCGCCTTCACTAAGCCTGCACGCTGACCACCCCCTGCTTGCACCTGCCTTGAGTCATAAACCCCTCTTCGGCGCTGCTCTGCCCCAGGCCCTCATCCTGTTCCCAGCGCGACACCTCCCTGCTTCCCTTTCATGATCTCCGACCCTTAGATGCAAACCCCCTTTTTCCCCGTGTGCCCGTTTTGTCTTCCCCGTTCCCAGGCCGACACCCAGCTCTGCCGATACCATTCCTTGCCCCTCCCCGTACAATAGAAAGCTTCCCCCATCAAAGGATCCCCGGATTGATCAAAGCCCCCACTCCATGAGATCCGATCAAACCCCCCACATTCCGTGAATCGGCGGAATATCCAGCTGCGTGATACTCATCACCTGTTGTGACTAGGGTGGGGACTTCAACTGTAAATGTGTGTGGGAACGGGCCCAAAGGGGAGTTCCGGGAATGTCTTTTCCATACATCAAAGCTTTAACATGAATGTGTAATCTACAATAAAGTCATAAAACAGTGTATAAGAGGCCAGGCCTCAGAAATGTAGGCAGAGCACCTCAGAACGATACCTTCTGTCCGTTTCGTTGTGTTCTCCTCCGGAGAGAATAAAAACCTTGTTTCCTGCTTTCCAGTCTCCAGCGCCTGCCTCTTCATTGATTAAATAACTAGAGGGTCACAGAGGCAATACCGCCGGGCAAATATCGATTGTCCCCGACCCGACTCAGGTTTTTACAACACACACCCAGAGCCCCCCCCACACACACACACCCAGAGCCCCACACACACATACACCCCCAGAGCCCCCCCACACACACACCCAGAGCCCCCCACACACACACACACCCAGAGCCCCACACACACACCCACTGGAGCAGTCACACACACACACACTGGAGCAGTCATACACACACACTGGAGCAGTCATACACACACACTGGAGCAGTCACACACACACACACACTCTGGAGCAGTCACACACACATACACTCTGGAGCAGTCACACACACATACACACACACTGGAGCAGTCACACACACACACACACACACTGGAGCAGTCACATACACACACACACACACACACACACTGGAGCAGTCACACATACACACACACCCTGGAGCAGTCACACACACACCCTGGAGCAGTCACACACACACTCTGGAGCAGTCACACACACACACTCTGGAGCAGTCACACACACACTCTGGAGCAGTCACACACACACACACACACACACTGGAGCAGTCACATACACACACACTCTGGAGCAGTCACATACACACACACACCCTAGAGCAGTCACACACACACTCTGGAGCAGTCACATACACACACACTGGAGCAGTCACATACACACACACTCTGGAGCAGTCACACACACACACACACACTGGAGCAGTCACACACACACTGGAGCAGTCACACACACACACACTCTGGAGCAGTCACATACACACACACACACTGGAGCAGTCACATACACACACACTCTGGAGCAGTCACATACACACACACACCCTAGAGCAGTCACACACACACTCTGGAGCAGTCACATACACACACACTGGAGCAGTCACATACACACACACTCTGGAGCAGTCACACACACACACACACACTGGAGCAGTCACACACACACTGGAGCAGTCACACACACACACACACTGGAGCAGTCACACACACACTGGAGCAGTCACACATACACACACACTGGAGCAGTCACATACACACACACTCTGGAGCAGTCACACACACACACACACACTGGAGCAGTCACACACACACTGGAGCAGTCATACACACACACTGGAGCAGTCATACACACACACTGGAGCAGTCATACACACACACACTGGAGCAGTCACATACACACACTGGAGCAGTCACATACACACACTGGAGCAGTCACATACACACACTGGAGCAGTCACATACACACACATTGGCACAGTCACACACACTCTGGAGCAGTCACACACACACACACACACTTGAGCAGGCACACACACACTCTGGAGCAGTCACATACACACACACACTCCGGAGCAGTGACATACACACACACTGGAGCAGTCACATACACACAGACACACACTGGAGCAGTCACACACACACACTGGAGCAGTCACATACACACACACACAAACACACTCCGGAGCAGTCACATACACACACACACTGGAGCAGTCACATACACACACACACACACACACACTGGAGCAGTCACACATACACACTCTGGAGCAGTCACACACACACACACACACACACTGGAGCAGTCATACACACACACACACTGGAGCAGTCACATACACACACACACATTGGGGCAGTCACACACACACACTGGAGCAGTCACACACACACACTGGAGCAGGATCCTGCCCAGCTTCCCGAACGACACTAAGCTCACCAAGATCGAGATGCTGCGCTTCGCCAACAACTACATCTGGGCGCTGACCGAGACCCTGCGGCTGGCCGACCTGACCCAGGACAAGTCCGGGAAGGAGATGCTACTGCCCTCCTCCTACCTGGGCGCCGCGGCCCCGCCCAGCCTCGGCTCCGACGCCGGCTCCTGGCTCTCGAGCTCGTCGCCACAGTCTATGTCCGTCTCCAGCCCTGGCAGCCCTGCCACCTCCGAGGACTACTGCTACGGGGCTGCCAGCGAGGTGCTCTACAGCTTCCACACAGAGCTGGTGCACAACATCGCCAGTACCACTAGCTGTGAGCCGGGTTCGGACAATCCAGACACTGCCTTAAGCGCCTAGTGACCTCAGCGTAAAGCACCTGTGCCTGCCACTACAAACGGAACTTTCTGCTCGTACAAATGAGCATGTGACTCCAAAATTTAAAAGTGAAGATGTGGGGCGTACTGGCGGCATTTGGGGCTCCGGGAAGAATTGTTGATTGTTGTGAGTTTATCCTCCTGCTGATTCTCCCGGTGTCCCAGACTGACAGTCCACCGGGCTCTACAAGTAGACAGTGCTGTGTGCGCCTCAGTATCTGTGCATTGTGTACAACTGTGTGCCATGTAGATCAGATTTACTCTATCCAGAAGTTGAGGGGACTTCACAGCAGTCTTTTTTAGTTCTCAGCATTTCCCTTCTTGCACTTTCTAATCTGCACAAAACTTTCCTTGTTGATTCTCCTGAAACTGACCCGTGAGTCTTTTAAGTGTCTTTAAGGACAATGGAGCTAAAGAATAAGAGAAACGGGCTGATTTGGGGCTTTCAGGAGAGGTGAAAAGTCAATTTTACAATTTGTAGAACTCTAATGAAGTAAAACGAGCATGAAAATGAGGTTTGAGCGTCCCGACAATACAGTGAAAGGACTTTAAGGAAAAAAGACAAATGCCAGCTTCATGTATTATGCATTTTGACCTCCAGGGCCGCTGCCTTGCATTTTGAGGGGGCTTGGCTCTGCAGACTCGGGCATTCAACGGATAAGCGTGATTTTACTGTTTAATTTATTCAAGATGGTCCATTCAGATAAAAATGTATTTTTTGTACATAAAGAGTATATTATATTATTATGCGTGTAATCAAAATTTAATTTTACGTACCTTGAATATTTTGTGCAAATAAAATGTTTAACATTATTACTAAACTTTTGGTTTCTGTACGGTTACTTTTTATTTACACACTTTTAAGTTATAAACATGGTGGAGGAATTTCTCTGCAGTACCGTGGCCCTGATGGTTCAAGAGCTCGGAGCACCAATATTCTGCTCTTATGCCTCATAACATTCAGAAATTAGATGTGTTGACTGTCACTCAGTTTTGAGCTAAAAGCCATCCAACGAGGAGCGCAGCCAGTGGCAAAACCGGAAGGTGTTTTCAGATTTGCAGCTACCTGTGGCGGTGCCCACACGTCTACTTATCTGCAAATCGTTTGGAAGGGTCTCTTTTTGTTTCCCGGTGACTAAACATCAGCCGGCGACAGGCTTTCAAAGGGAGGGGATTAGAGCGATCAATAAAGTGACAGTTGGTGAGAGGAAGCAGCGAGCGGCAGGTGGGGCCCCGGGATCCTTGCGCGGAAATGACGCAGTACTTGTGGCTCGCATTCTAGGTGCCAGCGTATTAGGGAGGATATTGAAATGTGCAGTCATCGCATTATACCGAGGGTCCAAGATGGGGGTGGCGGGGGGGGGGGGGGGTCGTCTTTGCGCTTCCACAAATCCGGCATCTTTACAGTTTGCCCAGAGAGTTCGGAATCAGAACAGTTAACATTTTCATTCTCATAGGTAGTGTCACTGAATCCAGCAATATGCTTAAATACCCACACGCATAAACATTTGAAGCCCCCTCTAAACCCCCACCCCAAGCGTGCTATTCAAGGGTGGAACCGGATACCAGCACACAGGTGCGTCAACAATGCACACATCCAGCTAATAACACATATACCGATAATTCAGCCAACGAGGAGTTCTGACACAAACACTTACCTTATCATTATCAGCCACATGCAGCACATCAATAAAAAAAAAACAGCCAATAACCGTACTGCTGTTATTACTATACCAACGGCAATAACTACGGAAATAATATTAGCAGCCATACTACGTTTACAACCATCACCATTAAATATTATTACTAATGAGACGAATAAACCACTTTCTCATAGGCAGAACTACACAACAAGAACACTTCAAAATACGAACGGAAAAAAGAAAGGATAGGGAGAAAATAATAAGAAATCTAAACAAGTCTGGTCCCGGGCCGGCAGCCAATCACAGCGCGGCCCGGGGAATGACGTCACGGGGGTGTCCCGGGCCGGCAGCCAATCACAGCGCGGCCCGGGGAAGGACATCACGGGGGTGTCCCGGGCCGGCAACCAATCACAGCGCGGCCCGGGACACACGGCATCAAGGGGCGGGACTAAAAAAAGTCAGAAACGCCCACAATTCGCGTTCTGACCGGGAGAAAGTGATTGACCCTGATGTCTTCCAATGGCTAGCCTCCATTTATGGAGCTAGCCAATGGAAGACCGAGGCGGAACCACAGCCCCATATCTAAGACAAAAGATTTTGCTACGGCCAGGTCGAAACCTAAAAAAAAACGTAAATTAAAAAAATTAACTTTAAAAACAAAGTAGTCCCCTGAAAGAAGCGCCGGCCGCGACGTCTGCGTCATGACATCGAGAGCGCGGGGAGGAGCGGCGTTCAGGAGCAACAGGAAGAGCGGAGGACATGATCGCGGGGAGGAGCGGAGGACAGGCGGGGAGGAGCGGCGAGCGGCGGACAAGCGGTAATGACCAGCGAAAAGCGGAGGATCAGTGGAGCGGTAAAATCAGCAGCGCGAGGAGGAGCGGCGAGTAAGGTAAGTGAACCATCCAAGAGCCGGGGTAAGTGAACCATACAAGAGCCGCGGGTGCGCAACGAGGGACGGGCGGAGGGACGGGCAGGAGCCATGGGTGCATGCAAGCCTGAAATGCTGCCCCCAGCCCCGGGCAACGCTGCCACAAGCCTGAAATGCTGCCCCCAGCCCCCTTCTGCCCCGGGCAACGCTGGGGGCGGGCTGCCAGTTAAGGATAAAGATGTGAACTATGGTCATTTCATATATGCTAACCAACGCTCATTAAAACAATATGCAATTATATATGATTAAATCTAAAATGCATGAACTACTGTGTATGATCCTTATTAGGTCGAGCCTAGCTATCGCATAAGCGATCACTATGTGAGAGATATAAAAGGGGCACCAGAAAATGCTCCCAAAGACCTTTGGAATGCGGGTTATGGACAGTGCATGAGAGGCATTCAAGCGCGAAGCTGGCATCGGACTTGAAAGCAGCAGACTGCTTTCGCCAGCGCGCGCTCTGCTTCACTTCCTGCCCCCCTCTCTTACAACAATTAACTTTCGTTATCGCTCATACTCCATATGCTCGTTCCCACCTACCCTTCCTTTGATGTCCGCTTTTCTTGGGTTTTTTGCATCCATTTCGTGGGGAAGCTGCGTTTTTGTTCGGTGTTCTCTGCACCTTTCTCGTTTTTTTTCTTCTTTTTTCTGGACGAAAGTGAAAGCCTACCGTGCTTGTTTACAGTAGCCTTGCTCCTCAAATGCTGTTGCTGTGTTGCCATCTCTCTAGGGACACTCAGCTTGAAAACACTCGACTTGCTAACTGCAATGCTACATCCGCTATGCTTTGCCTCTAGACATGTTGATCCCTCGCAGACTGTGCTGACTCTGCCCCTCCTGATTCTGAAACTGACCAACGCAGTCACCACGCAGTCTTTTCTCTCTGTCTTATGATGTCTGCCCTGCCACCATTTACTTCGGACCCTCTCACCCTCACACACCCTCACCCACCCTCACCCCCTCACCCTCACAACCCTCTCACCCTCTCACCCTCACAACCTTCTCACCCTCACTCACCCTCACACCCCCTCACACACACCCCCTCACACCCCCTCACACACACCCCCATCACCCTCGCACACACCCTCACCCTCCCTCATCCTCACCCTCTCTCACCCTCACACCCCCTCACCTTCACACCCCCTCACCCTCCCTCACCCTCCCTCACCCTCCGTCGCCCTCACACCTCGTCACCCTCACACCCTGTCGCCCTCACACCCCGTCGCACTCACACCCCGTCGCCCTCACACCCCCTCACCCTCACACCCCCTCACCCTCACACCCCCTCACCCTCACACCCCCTCACCCTCACACCCCCTCACACCCGTCACCCTCACCCTGTCACCCTCACACCCTGTCACCCTCACTCACCCTCACACCACCTCACACCACCTCACCACCTCACACCACCTCACCCCTTCTCACCCCCTCTCACACACCCTCACACACACTAACAAAACACAGCGTAGCATAGCAAAACCTAGCATAACATAGCATAGCAAAACACAACATAGCATAGCATAGCATAGCAAAACAAAGCATAGCATAATAAAACACACAACAAAACATAGCATAGCATAACAAAACATAGCACAACAAAGCATAGCATAATAAAACATAGCATAGCATAGCACAACAAAGCATAGCATAATAAAATACAACAAAACATAGCATAATAAAACACAACAAAACATAGCACAACAAAACATAGCATAGTATAACAAAGCATAGCATAGCATAGCATAACAAAACATAGCATAGCAGAACAAAACACAGCATAGTATAGCATAACAAATCAAAACATAGGATAGCAAAACAAAACATAGCATAGCATACAGCATCACTCAGCACCACCACAGCATCACTCAGCACCACCACAGCATCACTCAGGGGCACCACATCACTATGCGCTACCACAGCATCACTGAACGCTACAGCATCACTCGTTCGCCATCACAACATCACTCAGCACTACCACAGCATCAATCTGTGCAACCGTTCAACAACAACTGGTTCAAATATGTTCTCTCAATGTTTCAAGCTTTATTACAAATGTAACAAAAAGATGTTAAATATTTAACTTCTGTTCTTGGATTTTCATCACAATAAAATACACTGAACATAATCTTCACAAAAGTTATTTACAAAACTTTAAGCTATTGCCATTATAAATTATAATAACTTTTATTCAAGTATTAAATATTGAAAAAAAATCAAAAGCCATTGTTATTTGTAATATCAATACATGTAAGTCACGTAAATACAACACATATTGCATTACAAATGCTATAGGTGTCACATTTGCGAAAGTTATAACTATTGGCATTGTAAATGACAAAGCTATTAATTTCGTTATTTTCAAAAACATAAATACAAAATGTGTCATTTACAATACCAATAGCACAAACTTTCCTAATACGAGACCTATTGCATTGCAAATGCTTGTTAAATGTCACTCGTCAAGGGTTATACTCGCATATTGTAAAGTAATGTTGTGGGTTAACTGGCGCCGAACGTTTTGAACATTTCCAATTAAAGGGCACCACAGAGTTTAGCCAGAAGACCTTAATAGCGTTGAATGAAAGCGTAGCAGAAAAGAATAGCGTGCGGGGATGTCAGAATGTCTGTCCCATCGGGTGCAGTACACTCGTTTAGTACAGCACTCTGAAAGTGTCCGGATGAATTTCCTGCATGCAGGGCTTTAAGTGGGCCGGGTCTCAAGGGGTCTGAGCACTGGCAGTTTTTTTCAGGGGGCCTCGAAACGGGTCTCTATCGGGCTCTGTTTTGAGCCCTGACACAGGCAGCCCGTTTTTTTTCCCCGGACTGCAATGACAGCTGTTTGCTGTCACTGCAGTCCGGAAAAAGTGCCATGGCTCAAAACAAAGCCTGATAGAGACCCGTTTCGAGACAGCACCAGGCACATGGATGTGCGCTGCTTACACTGCTCACTTCTCAGTACTAGAGAAGTTACAGCATGACGTCATGCCAGGGGAGCGTTGTGGGGGAAGGGAAATCCTTTAAGAGTCATTTTCTTTCTGTATTTCCCTTCTCTTTCTGAAACTAAGTGATTTAAAGCCACGCCCCTAATTACACTGGCCACGCCCCTTTTAGAGACCCCCGGTTTTTTCATCCCACTTAAAGCCAGGGCACGAGTCGGGGTACCACGCGGGTGGACGGCATCCCCCCACTTATTTTCCAGGGTGGACGCCGTCCACCCTGCTCAATCAAAACGCCGTCCCGATCCAGACTTTCCTTCGTCCCCGGCCTCGCCTGCTGCCTGCCCGCCTCAGCCGGATATGTACGAAAACAGACTCTCCCAATATTGCACCTCACTGCCAGCTTTATTAGCCCATCATCCCCTAATGCTGTGGTTCCCAAAGTGTGCGCCGCGGCACCCCCGGTGCGCCGTGATGAGAAGCCAGGGGTGCCGCGGCGCCGAGCAGGATGTGGGGGAGCTTGAAAGAAATGCCACCTTCTGTTGCATCGCACATGCTTCAAAACATTGGCACAGAGCGCCCTCTCTCCACCTGCCCGCCCCCATTCCTGCAATCACAGGCTGCTAGAAGGGCAAGAGCAGCCCCACCCCGCCCATTGTCACTTTGTATGGGGCTGATTGCCACATACAGAATGTCAATGGGCCAGTTTGGGGTGTTACAGCATGTGGTGAGCCGCTTCCTGCGGGTAGCGCCGCCGGCAACATTAACAGCTGGTCAAGGGCATTCCTAAAAATCTCACCAGAAGTATGCTGCTTGCCACAGGGTCAGGAGTCTCTCTCTCTCTTCTTTTGGCATATGTTGAAAGCTAACACGATGTGCAACATTTGAAAATGAACGGAGGGTGTAATGTGTTTCAAATAAAAGTTCGATTATTTTAAGACTGTTTTTTCACACATTTTTGTCTAAAATAAAAAAATAAAAAAGCAGTGAAGGCTCTTGCAGGGCTGTTAATCGGTGAGTCGAGTTCCCAAGAGGTATGTTAGTCCCTTCTCTCCATCCTGCTTGCTCAAATCAGAGGCGAACACCCCGCAACTGGCTGTGCATAAAAGGCAAGAACCACCCGCTTAATTACTGGAAAGGTGAGGAAGCATGCACCACTCCACTGTACAAGAATCCACAGACACCCCGGAAATGTTTCTTTTGTGACTGCTTTTTTAAACATGTTTGTGCACTTCGGTATATTCAACACAATATTCACCATAATATGATGCAATCGTTTTTCAGTGAACAAGTGTAAAAGTGTTGGGTACCCTAATCTCATGCTGCTGTATCAGCCTTCCATCTTCACTAGATCGATAACATTATGATAATTAATTTGTCTAACAATACATATCAGGTATGACACCTGACAAATGTACATTTCTTATTGTCTTACAGGCTGGATGGGTGAAAGGGTAAATGGTTGGATGGATGAGTGAATGGATGGGTGGGTGGAAGAGTGGATGGATGAGTGAAAGGATGCTTGGGTGAAATGGTACACGGTTGGATGGATGAGTGAGTGAGTGAATGGATGGATGAAGGGATGGATGACTGAAAGGATGGATGGAAAGATAGACGATGGATAGGTTTTCAAATAGTTGAAAAGGTTTGGATATGGATGGGCACACAGTTGGAAGGACAGAATGAATGGTGAAAGACTGCATGATGGATAAAAGAATTAATAGATGACAATGTACATTTGGAATGGTGGATATCAGGGGTTTGATGGAAGGATGAATGGTTAGATCATTGGACAAGAGAGCTCTTCTGGGGATGGTTGTGATCAGTGGCGTCACAAGGGGGGTGCGGGAGGTGCGGGCCGCACCGGGTGTCACCAGCAGAGGGCTGACACCAAAATGAACTCCTCGCTATTTATTTACTGTTCATGTAACACCGTCCGTATTGTCCCATGCTGTTTATAGTGCAGGGAAATGGACGGATGCCAGAATCTTCCTTTTCCCAGTTCTGCGAGCGCAGCGGCTTTGTCAGGAGGGGCTTGAGTATAAAATGAGCTCCGCCCTTGACCTTCTGCTCGCTATTCTTTTTGCTCGGAGATGCGATCTTGGTCGTGTTCATGTTCCGAGTGCATGTGGGCGTTTGGGGAACACCACATTCAGTGAACACAAAGTCAAGATTGGCCCAATCTCTAATGGTAAGAACTTTTGGAGTTTCGTAAAAAGTCACATTTGCAGTTAATTTTTGGAACCTTTTGAATCATCCGTGTATATATGTTGCGAGGCTTGTCCTGCATTACTGCAGATGTTAATATGAGAAGCACTGAAAAGACCATTTGATTTCTTTGGACAGCGCTATGATGGGCCAAACGCAGGTAGGTCACAGAGTGTGCAGGATGGCAGGAGGAACGAAAAAAGGCCTCACCCTGTTTGCCACGCCTGCCCTAGACAATGGATGTTCAGTTGAATCATACAAAAGTATTAAAAAAAGGCTCCGATACTCAGCACATCGAAGCGGGGTAGGAGCGGGGTAGGCGCAAATTTGCGTGCACAAATTCAAAGCGCATTTCATGAGTTTATTTCAGTCACTTTGAAAAGAGCCAAAAACTGTGGGAGAAACCATGGGGGGGGAGAAGGCGATGAGGAAAGGGTTAAAAGAGCAGCAGGCAGGGGAGGGAGGTGCAGGCGGAGGGGGTGGATGGTGCAAGCAGAGAAGGAGATGATGCAGGCTGAGAGGGAGACGGTGCAGCCAGAGGGAGAGATGGTGCAAGGGGATGAGATGGTGCAGGCAGGGGATGAGATGGTGCAGGCAGGGGGTGAGATGGTGCAGGCAGGGGGTGAGATGGTGCAGGCAGAGGGGAGACGGAGTAGGCAGAGGGCAGATGTTGCAGGCAGAGGGGAGGCAGAGGGGAGATGGTGCAGGCAGAGGGGAGATGGTGCAGGCAGAGGGGAGATGGTGCAGGCAGAGGGAGAGATGGTGCAGACAGAGGGAGAGATGGTGCAGGCAGAGTGGAAATGGTGCAGGCAGAGTGCAAATGGTGCAGGCAGAGGGAGAGATGGTGCAGGCAGAGGGAGAGATGGTGCAGGCATGGGATGAGATGGTGCAGGCATGGGATGAGATGGTGCAGGCAGGGGGTGAGACGGAACAGGCAGAGGGGAGACGGAACAGGCAGAGGGCAGATGGTGCAGGCAGAGGGGAGATGGTGCAGGCAGAGGGGAGATGGTGCAGGCAGAGGGGAGATGGTGCGGGCAGAGGGGAGATGGTGTGGACAGAGGGAGAGATGGTGCAGACAGAGGGAGAGATGGTGCAGGCAGGGGATGAGATGGTGCAGGCGAAGGGGAGACGGAGCAGGCAGAGGGCAGATGTTGCAGGCAGAGGGGAGATGGTGCAGGCAGAGGGAGAGATGGTGCAGGCAGAGGGAGAGATGGTGCAGCCAGAGGGAGAGATGGTGCAGCCAGAGGGAGAGATGGTGCAGACTGAGTGGAAATGGTGCAGGTAGAGTGGAAATGGTGCAGGCAGAGGGAGAGCTGGTGCAGGCAGAGGGGGAGATTGTGCAGGCAGAGGGAGAGATGGTGCAGGCGGAGGGAGAGATGGTGCAGGCGGAGGGAGAGATGGTGCAGGCGGAGGGAGAGATGGTGCAGGCGGAGGGAGAGATGGTGCAGGCGGAGGGAGAGATGGTGCAGGCGGAGGGGAGATGGTGCAGCCAGAGGGAGAGATGGTGCAGACTGAGTGGAAATGGTGCAGGTAGAGTGGAAATGGTGCAGGCAGAGGGAGAGCTGGTGCAGGCAGAGGGGGAGATTGTGCAGGCAGAGGGAGAGATGGTGCAGGCGGAGGGAGAGATGGTGCAGGCGGAGGGAGAGATGGTGCAGGCGGAGGGAGAGATGGTGCAGGCGGAGGGAGAGATGGGAGCCATCCTATTCAACAGATCTCCCTGCCTTGCATTTGTCCTGCTCACACCTGTCATGATGTCACTTCCTGTCGTGATGTCACTGCCTGTCGTGATGTCACTGCCTGTCGTGATGTCACTGCCTGTCGTGATGTCACTTCCTGTCGTGATGTCACTTCCTGTTGTGATGTCACTTCCTGTTGTGATGTCACTTCCTGTGACCACGCCTAACTTGGAGAGTCCCCCCACTTCTTTTTTTAGGACTTGTGCCCTGCTTAAAGCCCTGCCTGCATGTCTGCTTTTGCTTCAGACCCCATGAAGGCACGCTAGTGTGTGGCCGTCTGCAGGCGAACTCCCGCTGCAGACCACACAGCAAAGGTCCTGAACAACATAGGGGGGGGGCGCATCATAAGGTTCTGGGGGCGGGGGGCGCATCATAAGGTTCTGGGGGCCCCTGTTCAGAACAGCTTTTAAGTCATGATCCGGTTTCTACTCTCATGCCCTCTTTGGCCAGGTCACGCACAGCGCACAGGCACTCCCGTCAAAATTGTACATCTATACAGGGACAGTGACTTGTGTTTGCAATATTGTAACATAGCAGCAGCTCGTTAATATTACTGCAAACAGTCGCTTAGACACCCATTTCTCAAATGTGAGGCCATGTTTTGATGTAAAACTAACTTTTTTTTAATGTATGCGGACTCTGAGATATATTAGCTAGCTCGACATCTGTTTCTTTTGCAGATCATGAGTGCACTGTCAGGGCAGGGAGAGCACAGAGCAGAGTGACCCGATTCCATTTGGCGCTGGGGCTGGCAGCTGCTCTGCTCATCGTCTCTGCGGGTCTCGCAGTGTACATCGCTGGTGAGTATCGATCACTTCAGTTCATGGTTCTCTCCTGGTAACCGGACATCGTTGATGGAGGGCATGCGACACCTAGCGACCGTTGTTGTCTCTGCTCAATTTATGGTATACAAGTGTTTATTAAACTTTGTGCCTGGACATTATGTACAAATATGTAAATGAAGCTACGTATGTACACTTTTTGTTAACATGGTGTGTAATTAATAAAAAAAGAAAACGAACCTTACCGGCTCGTCTTTGAAAAAGAAAGCATAATATAATGTTTTCCCTCAGCCCCCATAGATCCTACCTTGAATATTAACGTATAGAACCCACACATACATGTGCACTGTATTGGACAGCAAATCCTTTAGCACAACGTTTTTTACTCCTTTGGTCGGGATAGTAAATATATTTGCACCGCAGCAAACATGATTTCACACCATTTTGTAGTATTTTTGTAACTGAATTCAACACATCTATTCCAGTTTTTGAATGTGAAGCTTGTTTGTGTGTGTGAGGCAAAATCAGTTTGGTTTCATTTTTCGTATTTCACGAGTGACAACATAGTACAAAGTACTATTCTCTTATCTTTTAAAGACAATTTATGTCTCGGTTTTCATTGTTTAAGTTGGGCATTACTAATTGTAAATGATCTTGCGGGTGAGTAGTGCGCTATACAAGTATCAATTTACATTTACATCTATCAACACACGTTACATTTTGATTTCACAAACCCCTTTCTTTATTCTTGACCTGGTGTGGAAATCTTTCTGTGATATGTACCGAGGATGCTGCCCCCCCCTCGCCCCACTTTAGTTTTGCAGCATCAAGATGCCATTGATTGTGCATTTGTGTTCTTCCCCAGTGCGCAGGTCCCTTGTGCCCCATTCCACGCCTCCAAGGTGTCATTGCAGCAAACACCCAAAGCCGTATTGCGTATTAGCCTATGCAAATATGGAATCCCTTTGCCTCTGCGCCTGTACTTTATTAGGTCTCGCGGCCTATCAATGCGCGCTAGCGCATTGAGCGGAGCGAGAATTCAAGTGCTCGAAATCCTCGTCAAACCAAGGGCTTCTTGGTGCGGTTTTCATTAAGTTCACGTGAATCACGTGACCAAACAAGCACGCGCATTCACGGCCGCACAGCACATCAAAGGGCTTCGCCCAGCATGCGCTCTGCGGCTTCTCCTCCCCTAATTAATCATGGCTGGCCGGCCGGCCGTACTTTATTTCCCGGCCGCTCTGCATTATCAGGTACGTGTTGGTGACGCATTATTTCACTTTGTCTCCGTGCGTGCATTTACACTCTTTCTGCCCACTTCTCCCTCCTCTCTCTCCTCTCCTCTTCTCCTCATCTCCGTCTACCACTCATTCTCCCTCAGTCGCCTCTCTGCTTCGCCTTACTCTTCCCTGCTGGGTCCATGCCATTGAATGTTGTGTCGCACTCACACTGGTATGTAGAGGATCTCCTGACACGGACACCTCACCTCGACCATGCAGCCTCTGCAAGGCTCCGAGCCAGGCAGCTTCACAGCGTGAGCGGAGCGGCCTACATTCCAGAATCAGGCAGGGCATGTCAGGACAATGTTCCAAGCTGCACGTATGACAGCATCAGCTTTCTCAGCCTTCCGGTGCCCACCCTACAGCATCGGGCCGCGCCGCTGCGGTGACTTCCTTGCTCACGCTGTTGCCTTGGGACCATCAACAACAATTAAATAACAATGCTAATATTAGTAATGACCTCACTAACTGACGCAGTGATCTCAAGCTGTCCTACGTCATAAGTGTGTGATCTAGCTGGTCCTGTTTTCACTTTGAATGGTTTTATATACCGTCTGTATTTGTAATGCAAAATCAAAACTGGAAGTGCCACAGTAACTTGTTTAGTACGCTACTTGTTACCCCCAATGTGCTGATTCGCAGCACTGTAAATTATAGTTTTTATTATTCCCAAAAAGGGCACTCTAAATATCGACCTTGAGATGAAGAAATGCAGAGTGAACCCCACTTACGGTCAAAAACTGCAACCAGCAGGCTTTTTATGCCGATCTTAACTATTGGTGCTTAACTCAAGAAGCTATTCCTCCAGTTCCTTAAAGACACTCACTCTACATATATTTATTTGAAAAGTTTTATAACGCGCATACATGCCACAAAGGGCTATCGGAGTGTTGTACAACAGACGTACGTTAGCATGAGTACAGTACAATAGAATATCAACACTTGCCCTACATCCCCACTCTTCATTTCCAGAGGCATCCCCTACTCCTCCCTCTTACATCACCCATCCTTACTAGAAGCTTCATCCCTAATCCCTCCCCCCACACATGAGAACACGATACTCATTGTTAGCGTACTGCAGCACTCCCTACACACTGTCTCCTCGACATCACATCCTTACTTACAGCTGCACCGCTCCCCTGGTACATCTCCTATCTCATCGCCCCCCTGGGCCCACTCCCTTACAGCTGTTGAGTCGTCACTACTCCTCTTCTCTCCAAGTCACCACGCATGCGCATAACTCACGGTTTGCCAGTGTGCCTTTTACTAAGTGTGCCAGGATTTGGCCGGTGGCCGGCCGTACTTTCAGTTTCCCTGACACTCTTATTATACATTACGTGCCACCAGTAATTTTTTGCAAATGCTTCTTTATTTAATTTACACGCATACATACAATATCAGCATGAAGCCCTTTCACGAGCGCCATGCTTTAATGTTTTCATTGTTGTCTCTCTCCATGTTCCTCCACCCCGATCTCTGCTCTCACTCCCCCCTCCATTCTCCTCCCACGCCCTCCTTGTTTTTTTATACCTTCCTTTGTCTTCTTTATCCCAAATTACGATTATCACTTATTTTCTGCTTTTATCCATTTCTTTGATTTGATATATATAACTTTAATCGTGTATGGTTTTAATTAACAGATGGGCCATGATTAGTAAACTTGTATTTATTCGTTATCGCTGTGTGTGTCTATTCTCTCCGGTTCTTTCATTCATGCCCTCTCCATTTGCACTCTGCCGCATCTCTCCTTTTATCGTGTTTATTTCGCCTGTCCTCTGTCACCGTCTTCTCTCTTTGCGATTTACACTGTTCATCTTCTATACACCTTTTTCTATCTTATCCTATCATTTTATTTTTCCTTTCGTCTATTTTCTTTACGTGTTTTACTGCTACTCTCTTTTCTACGCGCTACGTTTTCTGTCCGCTACCCCGCCCTTTTCACTTCCCTCTCTGACAAGCACTTTCCCGCCTCCAAGCCTTCCCTCCTCAGCCCGCGCGCTGCCACGGGCTCCAGCCTCTGGCAGATCTTATCTTTGGGCCTATGCACCTCAATAGGGAAACCACAACTTTAAAGGCGGGATTTCAGGGCGGCTGAGACAGAGACGGCTCATCACCTAAATCAACAATTTGTAGTCAACAACCCACCCCGCCCTGTTAGCCTTTTGAAGAAAGCTTGGTGACGCCTACAGTCTCACCGTGAGCTCCTCGCTCACATTCCCGCCCCCCCACCAGGCTCTCCCGCACCCATCCGGCTTCCCTCCGGCCATTTGCCACACTCCTTGCCTCTGCCGCAAAGGACTCCTCCCCCGTCACTCTCCAAAACAGTTTGTGCGACGTCTGTATCCATTACTGGGATATGTTGGCGCTCGTAATTGCTTATTGGCCTTTACTAGGACAGTGAATATTTGTATTATATGGGGGTCTTTTGCTGTTTGCCAGAGAGTCACTACACTCACTGCACCCTACCTCACTCACGGATCGGTCTTCACTCACCAAAAATGCCATGCAGAAGTACAGTGTTACATGGATATGTTGCCTGGGCACGTTCTATTCTGTGCAGTGATACATTGCAATAGGAGGACACAGATGTACGGAAACATACGTGATTGCTCGGCTTGTGATCAGGGAGCAAGCATGCTAAGGTCTTACCACATAATAACGGGCAGTCTACAAGCAACTCCTTGTACGATCTGACAGTTATTGAACATCGTATAGGTAAACTATATTGGAGGGTCCCTGCAGACACTTCCCTTTTGCTTTGACAATCAGAATCAGATATTCTAAATGCTATATTAACTTTAAAGTTACTTTTTTCAATCGTGGCTCTGTTCATTACCAGTGTTTTGATATTACATATCTTCAACTGTCCTATTTTATTCAAGTGCTCCAGTGGTTTCAAGTCTGCAGGATGCTTTTATAAAACGTTTGAGTAAGAAAGCGTAAAAAAAAATAACCACAAATGCGTTCATTTCTATCGCGTAGTTCCAATGATTCTCTCACGTGCGTGGGCTGTGTCGTTTGTTCAAGAAATTAGTTCACTGGAAGCACGATCCAACCGTTCCGACTGCTGGCTGCAGTCTGATGCTGCTTTGACGGTGCAGGCGATAAAATGGACCCACTCTCACACCCCCTCACCCTCACACCCTCACTCACCCCCTCATCCTCACCCCCCCCTCACAACCCTCTCACCCTCACTCAGCCTCACACCCTCACCCTCACACACTCTCACCCTCCCATCCCCTCACTCACACTCACACACTCACACACCCACTCACCCTCACCCTCACACCCCCTCACCCTCACACCACTCAGTGCTACAACACATATGAGTGTGTAGGTGCAAATGCAATGTTCTTGGATTTTCGTCACAATAAAATACACTGAACATAATCTTCACAAAATTTATTTACAAACGTTTAAGCTATTGCCATTATAAATTACAATAACTTTTATTTAAGTATTAATTATTTACAAAATTAAAAGCAATTGTTATTTGTAATATCAATACATCTAAGTTACGTAAATACAACACACATTGCATTACAAATGCTATAGGTGTCACATTTGCGAAAGTTAAAACTATTGACATTGTAACTGACAAAGCTATTAATTTTGCTATTTTCAAAAACAACACATAAATTAAAAAAGTGTCATTTACAATACCAATCGCTCAAACTTTCCTAATGCGAAAAGTTAAAAGTATGGGCATTGTAAATCACAAAACAAAAAAATAAAATGTCATTTAGAAAACCAATAGCTCAAACTTTCCTACTGCGAGACCTATTGGCAACGCCAGTGCTTGTTACAGATGGTGGTGAAGAGGCAATGAAGCTCTCAGGAGGCACACTGTCAGTGCGCCCCCTGATGGCAGCCTTATGGATCCCTCAGACATCCCTTTGCAGGAGGGTGCAGTTACTCACTGCACCCGCCTGCAAAGGGATCTCGAATCCCCCTTCAAAGTGCAGGCAGGTTGCCACCTGCACTGTGAAAACATGGAGCGGTCTCAAAGCAGCCGCTTCATTTTTCACATGAATCCACTGCCCGTCAGGGCAGCGCGAGTATGTGCAGCTTGTAGTACATAGAAGTAAGTTACCATTCTAGCTTTTTATAGAATATTCAATGTTAATGTTCTGAGTTCTGTATTCTTTGTATGGGGATTCTTCAGTGTGGCAGTTGACTGTTGCTACCGCACTGGAAGGTCTGCTCTTTCTTAACTGCTCATCTAGAATAAAGGATCTATTTATAATCTTCACATCTCCGGCTCATTTACTACACAGCTGCCCTGGGGGCAGCGCATTCATCATAACATGGCACATTTTCATTCATTTTGACCCAGGCCCCTTTTAAAAGGTGCGCCCAGCGCAATGGAGTACGTGTCGCTTGTATAATACAGCCCCTGGGGCTGTATTATGAAAGTGCCCCCTCCCCGGCGCAGCGGGCGTTTGCACCCACTTTGCGTGAACCCCCAGGGCACTTTGGTATTGAACAGAACCTCTCCCTTATGCTTAAGGGCTATTCATGTGCAGATATAGACAGTGACGCCCCTTCAATAGGTTCATGTTTATTGTTTACCCCGTGGGCCTCTTTGCCTTTACCCCATGCTCCAAAAATGCAATATTGGGCCCAAGATACAGGGGATTTCATCATGTAAAAACGAATGTACATCTTTTAAGAAGGATCTGCCCAAAAGAAACGTCACAATATTGATATCAAAATATTGGCACAATGTTTTCAACGATATTCAGTCACACAGCAATGTGCACTTGTTGTTGCTTCTGTATTTGGTGTCATTAATCCAATTCCTTGTGAGCCAGTTTAAAACATTTGAAAGGCTGAGTAGTGAGCCAGCTTTGATTCTACACATGCATCTTGCAACGTCCACTCATCTTTGGTTTAGGAGCCAAACCCGCTGAACTATCTCACCTGTTACATTACATGAGTACGTGCTCCCTGGGTCCTTGATGTTCCATTGCTAGTGTCCAGATTTCACCCCAGAAGCTGCCCGTCCTGGTGACCTGAGATGCCAGACCGGCCCTGCCCACCCTAGACAATTTAAGTACCGCGTCCTTGCTCAGGTTTTATAGCGATGCTCACTGTATTTAGACACAAATAGTCTTAAACTCATTTTTTCATTTGTTCAATTTCTGCCTTTGTCAGTTTTAAAGGGAAGCCAGGGCTCCGAACAAACCCAGACAAAAGAGGCACAAAAAAGCTCATCAGAGACTGGAAAGGACGGTGAAGTGCTGCCCCCTTGTGGCGAAGATTGGATCTGGTACCGGAATAAGTGTTACATTTTTTCTGAAGCAGAAGGAACCTGGACTGAGGCCAAAGACTCGTGTGTGGCACTTAACTCCACCCTGGCTTTGATTGACACCCAGAAGGAGCTGGTAAGAGCCGGGCAAACTCTGTGTCTCTTACTTTCTTCTGTCCAAGAAACCATGTTTGGTGGAAGCCGTTTTTTGGTGGCGGCCGCTGAGTGGGAAGAGAGGGTAATGCATGACCCCTGGAAGCGTGTCCAGGGGTGTTAGCAATGTGGCTGTGAAGGGGAAGAGGAGCAGTGACGGGATGGAGGAGCGAATGACATAAATGTGTTTATTTTCAAAGCGAGACCTGGCAGTGGTGGGAAGAGGAGAAGTGCGAGGAGCCGAAGAGGAGAGAATCTCTCTGTGGGTGGCGCCGAGTCAAATGTACAAACAAAAAAAATAAAAATGCATAGTAATGGGGGCAGGGAATTAAAATAGCACCCTACGTTTTTGTCAGTTTTACAGTTTCGCAAACGTAACCTACGCGTATTGTGCACATCACCACCACCTTGTCCCAATTTAGGGGTCCATTAGGATATCGGGCGGATTGCCCCCGACATCCTTCCCTGAATTCCCCCCCGCCATATTACAATGACGGGGGATCGCAGTGGACCAAAACACCGCTCGCCACTTTTCCGCCCCGGTCGCCTTGCGGCCGGGGCGGAAAATATTTAATATGGTGGCGGTGTCTATTAGACACCGCCAGCCATATTACAATGGGCTTTGTAAGATGCCTTTCCACGGTGCCGCTGCCGCTACGGAAAGGCATGCGGTCTTCACTCTGGGGGCCCCCTGCGGGCCCCCAGAGTGAAGTACAGGTGGGGGGTGCACAGGGGGGGTACCTGTGGTACCCCCCTTCATTGTCTTTTGCAAAGCGGCAGGCACCGAGCGGTGCCTGCTGCTTTGCAAATGACAATGTTAAAGAGCATTTTCAGCATTGTGGCGGGCGGTGCAGAGAACACCGCCCACCACAATGCTGAAAATACAGGATGTGCCCGCCCGCCAATGTGGCGGGCACATCCTAATGGCACCCTCGGGCCCCCCCCCCCCTCCTTATGGCGGTCGGTCCCGATTTACGATGGGATGACGGGCGGGCAAAGTCCGCCCGTCATCCTAATGGACCCCTTATTCTCTTCTTTGTCCCTCTGTTTCTAGAGCTGTCTAAATGCAGCCCATTAGACGAGGACGCTTACATCTGCTTTTGAAACGCAATCTCTGCCCTCGTCCCCACTGGGGAGTTAAATATGCGATTGACTACTAGAAATAAATGCAGCAACTCACACATGAAGTTTATTTCCCTTTTCAAACGGGTGAAAGCTGCTCTATGACCCGAGGCCATCAGCCATTCCTGGCTTTGCAGCAAAGGCAAGTGGCATTCTTGGGCCTGTAGGTTTTCCTAGAATTAGCTAAAGGTGTGTCACATGACTCTAGCTAGCCATGCTTTGGTCCTCTAGCCCATTGCAAACATTCTGCTGGTTTCACACGCATAACCTTGGCTCGCATATTATGTCATGCATTAAAACAAACACTGGCAAGGTCAATCATTTTGGCATTTTATGTCGTGAAACTTTTTAGCACAATCTTCAGTAGTACAGAGTAAAGGACATTACGATTAAATCAAGAATTGGTGTGAGCAGTAAGGGGAGCAGCACAAGGAGGTCCCGGGGAGTCACAGTGCAAGCTTCCTTTACTGACTGAATATGCACAACTGAAGCATATACAGTGCACACATCTTGAGGACACAACTCAAGAACAGGGAGTGGACCCAGACGATGCTAGACAGCGCAGCAGAAGTAACCATAATTTGCAGGATACTGATGGATCATCTGGAGACAGTGGACTTGAATGAATCCATTCAAGTTGAAACTGCCGACACCAGGGTTAGCGTACCCCACCGCTGCAGCGCCTCCTCAGCCTGCCACCGACATCTGCCTGCCTGCGACCTCGACCCTCCTGCCTGCCGCCTGCTGCTGCCTTATCCACCCGCCCTTGCAGTGTGCCTGTTCCTGCTCCCTGCCTTTTCTTTCTGTACCCCCCATGTGCCTGTAGCCCCTGTAACCCCTCACCCCGCTCCGCTCCTCCCCCGTTTTTCCCACTGCTGACCCTCCTGTGGCCCAGCCCCCCGTGCCCATTGGCTCGCATGCCCTCCCGCCTCCCAGCTGACCCCTCCTCCCCCTCCCTCTTATGAAGACCTAGCAGCGACCGTGCAGCGGACGCACGCAGCGGGCACGCCGCTGGCGGGCCGAAGGCAAGCCCGTCTGCGCCCGTCCGCGCCTGGACCGCACCCAGCGCCAGAACCCCTGGCCCTCGACGATGCCAGCCCACCTGACGGACCAATGACGCCGCCACCATCCACGCACTCAACGCCGGCCGGAATCCCGCCTGCTACCGAGCTATCCCGAAACGCACCCACGGACCTTTCACCTGCCAAACCTGCAAATTCACCTGCTTCCGAACCTGCACCGCACCCGCCAAGCTCGACACCAGCAACAATCATCTCAAGTGCATCCTGCTCAACACCCGCTCCGTCCACAGACACGCCGTCGAACTCTGGAACCTCCTCGACACAACATCTCCAGACATCGCCTTCCTCACAGAAACCTGGACGAACGCCTCCTCAGCCCCCGACATCGCCATAGCCATCCCAGATGGCTACAAGATCACCCAGAGGGACCGCATCAACCAAACCGGAGGAGGCATCGCCATCGTCCACAGAAACACCATCTGCATCACGACCAACTCCGACGACACCCTCACTGCCGCCGAGCACCTTCACTTCCAGATACACTCCGACCCCAAGACCTCCCTCGGGGGTACTCTCATCTACAGACCCCCAGGACCACGCACCCAATTCAGCGAAGCCATCGCAGACTTCATCAGCCAGCACGCCGTAACCTCCTCAGACTACATCCTCCTAGGGGAACTCAACTTCCACCTGGAGAACAACAATGACAGCAACACCACAGCCCTACTGGACAACCTCGCCAACCTCTGACTCAAGCAACTGGTGAACACCCCCACCCACTACACCGGCCACACGCTAGACCCCATCTTCTCCTCCAGCAAGCCCATCTCCTTCAGCCACGCCACCGAACTACACTGGACAGACCACAGCTGCGTCCACTTCAACTTCGAGAGAACCACGACTCACCACCACCCGCAACAGGTTCCCCGCAGAAGCTGGAGCAAGATCACCACCGACCAGCTCCCCAACTCCCTCAGCCAGAACCCTCCCACCAACACGAAGCACCCCAACGAAGCAGCCCGCAACCTCACTCTGTGGCTCACCAACTGCACCGATGATCTCGCACCGCTGAAGAACCCTCCCAGCAGACCCGGCAGCAAGAGGGACACGTGGTTCACCAACAACCTCATAAACTCCAAGAAAACCTGTCGCACCCTCGAGAAAGCATGGTGCCACGACCAGACAACAGAAAACATGTCAGCCCTCAAGGACGCCACCCGCAAACACCACCAGATGATCTGCACCACCAAGAGGACAACATTCAAAGAACGATTGGACAACACCCACAACAGCAAGGAACTCTTCAGCATCGTTAAAGAGCTCTCCAACCCCAGCGCCGGAAACAACGACATCACACCCTCGCAAGACCTCTGCGACTCACTCGCCTCGTTCTTTCACCGCAAGATTGCCGACATACACAACAGCTTCGGCGCACAGTCCACGCACCCAACCACCGAACCAGCGCCCCCCACCACCACCCTCTGCATCTGGACCCCGGTCAGCACCAAAGACACCACCCGCATGATGAACACTACCCACTCTGGCTCCCCAACTGACCCCTGTCCACACCACATCTTCAACAAAGCAGACACCATCATCGCACCCCATCTCCGGGACATCATCAACTGCTCCTTCGCATCCGCCACCTTCCCGGAGAGCTGGAAACATGGCGAGCTCAGCGCCCTCCTGAAGAAACCCACCGCGGACCCCACGGACCACAAGAACTTCTGCCCCATCTCGCTTCTCCCTTTTCCTACCAAAGTCATCGAGAAGACTATCAACAAACAACTCTCCGCCTTCCTCGAGACAAATGGATCCCTCGACCCCTCGCAGTCCGGCTTCCGAGCAAACCACAGCACCGAGACCGCCCTCATGGCAGCTACCGACGACATCAGGTCCCTGCTCGACAAAGGGGAAACAGCCGCCCTCATCCTCCTAGACCTCTCTGCAGCCTTCGACACCGTATGCCACCGCACCCTAGTACAGCGCCTCAGCAACACTGGAATCCAAGGAACGGCCTTGGAGTGGATCATCTCGTTCCTCGCCGGAAGAACCCAGAGTGTCCGCCTCCCCCCGAAGTCATCAGCGGCATTCAGCAAGGATCCTCGCTCAGCCCCACCCTCTTCAACATCTACATGAGCCTCCTTGCAGCCATCACACGCCAACACAACCTCAACATCATCTCCTACGCTGACGACACCCAGCTGATACTCTCCCTCACCAACGACTCCACCACCGCCAGAACCAGCCTCTAGGATGGAATGAAAGACGTTGCGGAATGGATGAAGCTCAGCCGTCTGAAACTGAACTCAGACAAGACAGAAGTCCTCATCCTGGGACCTTCCCCCTCTGCCTGGGACGACTCCTGGTGGCCCCCGGCCCTTTGCTCCACCCCCAAGCCAACGGACCATGCACGCAACTTGGGCGTCTTCATGGACTCCTGGCTCACGATGACCAAACAAGTCAATGCCCTCTCGTCATCCTGTTTCAACACCCTGCGCATGCTCCGTAAGATCTTCCGGTGGATCCCCACCGAAACCAGGAAGACGGTCACCCAGGCCCTCGTCACCAGCTGACTGGACTACGGGAACACCCTCTACGTGGGAACTACAGCCAAACTTCAGAAAAGACTCCAGCACATACAGAACGCTTCTGCACGACTCATCCTTGACATCCCCCGATACAACCATATCTCTGGCCAACTGAGAGACCTGCAATGGCTCCCCGTCAGCAAGAGGATCACGTTCAGGCTCCTCACCCACGCACACAAGGCTCTCCATGACACGGGCCCCAAATACCTCAACAGCCGCCTCACATTCTACACACTCACCCGCCAGCTTCGATCCACCAGCCTCGCCCTCTCCTCCGTCCCACGAATCCGCAGAGCCACCGCCGGAGGAAGATCCTTCTCCTACCTGGCAGCAAAGACATGGAACTCCCTCCCCACCCACCTTCGGCTGACCATCTCTCCTTCAGGAAGCAACTCAAGACCCGGCTGTTCAAGCAGTGGCGTCTCCCCCTCCTCCCAGCGCCTTGAGACCCTAGCGGGTGAGTAGCGCGCTTTACAAATTTTTGGATTGATTGATTGATTGAAGTAACACTAAGGATTGAGGGGGACATAACTAGGAAAATAAGGGCACTCTTTTGGGAAAGGCTTTCAAAGGGTTATGACATTCTTCTAGCTGGACAAGACTGGCTCGGGACTTCTTCTTGCCTGTATGCTAATTTATCTAGGAAATCATGGAGGTTTTGAGGAAACTGAGTCTTTAATGACGTTATTAAGTCCAATCACAAGTCAAACTCGGCACCTTCAAAGTATAAATATGCCCAGATTTGTCCAGACAAACACACAGTGGTTTGGAGCAGATCGACTTACTACTTGCCCGACGCCCTGCAGCAGCAAGTGCCGAAGGAAGCCGACCCTCCAGCTGACACACTGAGAGAGGCTGTCTTTTCTCCTGCCGAGAAATCCATCTCCAATGTTTCCAGTCTAACCTTGCAGGTTGCTGGGAAATCGAGTCCTGAGAGAGATGCAAGACCTCCTTCATTCTAAACCAAGGTACTGAGCTGATTAGACCCTTAGAGAATTATTGGATAGACTCTTGGCGGAGAAATACTAAACTTAAGCTACTCCTCACTTACTCCTTCCCTCGTACTAGACTTAGGTTAGGTACACCGGGGTATACGTATTTTCGAAGCACCAGTTGAGTACTTTTAGTCATCTTTTATCACTGTATGTATTTTATATGTTTTAGGCAACTTATGGCTTGGAAACCATATCATGCTTTTACAGTACTACTTTATAATACTTTTCATATTATATGCCCTGTACTTCATAACCAGTATTACGATTGTAGCAGTACATTTCTTATGCTTGAGAGATAGGACTGTTCAATAAAAACTTTTATTGAAAATGCCAGTCTTTTCATTTCTCAGCAACTCTGATGAAACTAAGCATGCACGATTGACTGAGTAAAATATCTATCTATTGTTTCCGCGACTCTAGAGATTGATTTCTTATTCTTGGGAAACAAAGTTGTCGTGTTTATGCAGTTGTCAGAAACTAATCCCTTCTTGTTTATTCAAGAACGTTTCTAGTAACCTCTGAGCTAGCTGGCACTCACAATTAAGTTTAATAGATTCGGTAGAGACCTAGTCGACCTCAGTCCTACGTCTAAACTACAGGATTTATTATTCCAATGCGCAGAGCCTATTGGGAATATAGGAACTACACTACAAAGCATGTCCAATAAAGGAAAGAACCCCTATTCTAAAAATAGGTAGAGAAGAGTTTCAGTCAGAACCCATACAGAGTTCTGGTTAGAGAGAGAGTGAGAGTTCAAGCATAAAGCTTATAGAAATCAGTACAATAAATCAATGATCAATCAAAGCAAAAACTCCCAAAAGAGAGGTTCACTAAACTCAGAGTCTCAAAGTAGCGTGGACTTGGGATAAAATGGAAGTGGCATGTGGTAGCCTATTCTAGGAACACACACTTTTATTAAAACACAAAAATATTGTTGCAATGTTCATGTTCCTACTTCTGTTTTATGTCAACCAATAAGCTTCCGATGCTCTCATGGGCATGAGTTCACTCTTCATCTTTTCACTGGTATACAGTATTCTTTTAGACAGTTGCTCCCATATATGCAACTAAGTTGTATAATTTCTATTGTTCGCATATATCTTTGTCTCATTTAAGTTTACTTTTCCACTTATAAACATAATTTCTAACCTGAAAATCACTATTACAGCTGAAGGAGCGTCGTGTTATTCAAAAGTTTTCGCAGGTTCAAAATTGTTGATTCCCAAAGTTCTTTATTGAAGTCAAGTTCATCAAATGATGGCGACAGCGTTTCAACAAAATCAAAGGTTCCAAATTAATCCAAAAGCATAAAGTATACAGATCACAATACAGCCAACGCGTTTTGTCCGGCAACGGACATCAACAGGGCTGCAGAACAAAAGTTCAAAAACACAGAATCAGTCTAACATAATAACATGTAATTTCAACAGAACATAATCATTGCTAGCTCAGCCAGAATTAATGATATCACATCCATATATACCTGCCTATTAAACATGCTATTCAGACATCAATTCTAAAATCATTAACTTGAAAACACATCTTTACCTCTATGATTACTAAATGTATTCATATCCGAGCTCATGTTCTCCTAGAAATATCTACAAAGAGAATCGCGATGGCCTACCTCCACAAACAATAACTGTATAAGAGTAGAATCAATGCCGATCTGTATCACTGTACTGTACAGCAGCTGCCTCCGGCCTCTCAATTAAAGTGTGAACATCTGGATATAAGAACAGTAAAAAATATGCAGAAAATATATATAAATATATCTGATATATCAAGTTACTACTCATAATTCAATGAAAAATCTCTCAGTCCCCAACTCTACTATCATGGGTCTAGCACATGGCGCAACCACTATTAACCCCTTCGCTGCTAGGCCTTTTCCCCTCCTGTGCTAAGCCGTTTTTTGGCTATTTGGGGTAGTGCGTGCTTAGGGCTCTGTAACTCTTTGGCCACATAAGGTATCTACGCCAATTTTGCGTCCTTTTCTTCCAACATCATGGGGATTCTAAAGGTACCCAGGGTTTATGGATTCCCTTGGAGGGGTCCCTGAAATGAAGCAAACTACAGTAACATTTTTGTTTTTTTCAGAAAAATTGGAAAAACGGGCTGCAAATTAAAGCCTTGAGTTTTTTCCTGCAAATGTTATCAAAAAAGGGTTTGTGGGACTGAAATCGCCATTTTCTCAGCTTTTAGGGAATGACAGTCTTTTGTCAGAGAACCAACATTTTTCACACAGTTTTGGCATTTTCCTGGGACATAGCCTATTGAAAGCAATAATGGATCCTGAAAAGCTATACATTTTAGAAAAGTAGACAAAATTCTGAATTCATAAAGGGGTCATTTGTCTAAATCCATGAAGGTTTCTTTATGGAAACTAACAGTTAAATATTGGAATAATTGAAAATTAGTTGAAAAAGACAGCCTTTTGTCTCAACGTTTTCACCTGTAACTTCTTGTAATTTTGACAACTCTTTAAAAGCAATATACCGTTACATCTGTTGGACCTTCCTGGTTGTGGGGATATATAGGACTTGTAGTTTCACGAAGAACCCGACGAACCCAGAGCCAAAAACTGAGCAGCAACTTGCAATGGTATTTTAATATTTACCGGGTATAGAGCACTTCTTCTTAGAAAATGTATACATGGAAAAATCGGTATGAAAAACACCTATGTGTTTCTGAAATGGGTACAAACTATAGAGTTTAGAAACAGTATATATTTGCACATTTTCAAAATTGGGAATACTCATACTAGCATGAGAATTATTGGTCATTTTTCAAAATGATTTTTTTTTTACACAATGTCTTTCATTGGGAAGGAAGAAATGCATGAAAACTCAATAGGTAATAACAGTTGATTTACAAATCTGAATTACCCTAAGTTTCCCGATAAAAACGGTACCTCACTTGTGTGGGTAGACCTTGTGCCTGCAACAGGAAATGGCGCAAAATGCAACGTGGTCACACCTCAATTTTGCAGTTAAAAATTGACCCTTTTTTGGCAAAGTGCCTAGCTATAGTTTTTGCACCCTAGTTCTGTCGGCACCTAGAGAAACCTAGCAAACCTATACATTTTTGAAAAGTAGACACCCTGGGGAATCCATGATGGGGTGACTGTACTGCCTCCCACCAGGTTCTGTTACCCAGAATCCCTTGCAAACCTAAAAAATGTACAAAAAAAACAAATTTTTCCTATATTTATGTAGTGGAAAGTTCTTGAATCTGCGTGGATCAACAAATGTCCACACACCCCGCATTTCCCAAAGTCTTCTGAGAAAAATGGTACCTCACTTGCGTGGGTCAGCCTAGTGCCTGCGACTAGAAACGGTGCAAAATGCAACGTGGTCGCACCTCTATTTTGCAGTGAAATATGGCCTTTTTTTTGGCAAGGTGCCTACCTGTAGTTTTTTAACCCTAGCTCTTCCGGTACCTAGGGAAACCTAGCAAACCTATACATTTTTTAAAACTAGACCCCCAGGGAAATTCAGGATGGGGTGAGTCGACTGCCTCCCACCAGGTTCTGTTACCCAGAATCCCTTGTAAATCTAAAAATTTGACAAATAAACGCATTTTCCTCACATTTCTGTGGTGGACAGTTCTGGAATCGGCGTGGATCAACAAATGACCACACACCCCGCGTTCCCCAAAGTCTTATGAGAAAAGTGGTACCTCACTTGCCTGGGTCTGCCTAGTGCCTGCGACAGGAAACGGTGCAAAACGCAAGGTGGTTGCAACTCAATTTCACAGTGATAACTGGCCCTTTTTTGGCAATGTGCCTACCTGTAGTTTTTGACCCCTAGCTCTGCCGGCACCTAGGGAAACCTAGCAAACCTATACATTTTTGAAAACTAGACACCCAGGGGAATTCAGGATGGGGTGACTAGACTGCCTCTCCCCAGGTTCTGTTACCCAGAATCCCTTGCAAACCTAACAAATTGGGAAAAAAATGCATTTTCCCCACATTTCTGTGGTGGAAAGTTCTGGAATCTGTGTGAATCAACAAATTTCCACGCACTCCGCGTTCCCGGGGGCTTCCAAGGAGGTATAGCTTGCGTGGATCCTCCAACGTTCCTTTACCCAGAATCCCCTGCAAACCTCGATTTTAGCTGAAAAAACAGTTTTTTCACACATTTTTGTGTGGGAAAGCGTGGCATCACTGGACTCACACATATTTCCTCCTGCCCAGCGTTCCCGCAGGTCTCCCGATAAAAATGGTACCTCACTTGCGTGGGTGGCTTAAGGACCCGCAACAGGCAAGGGCCCAAAACCTAATGAGGCGACATCAAAATTACCTATCACAAACCAACCTGGTTTTGCAAGAGGGTTCCCAGGAGTTTTTGGCCCGGGGTTCGGCGGCCAACTAGGGAAACCTACCTCACCCACACATTTCTGGAAACTAGACACCCGGGGGAGTCCAGAGAGGTATGGCTTGCGTGGGTCCCTGGTTAGAGGCGGCAGACCCGGAAGAAGAGAACGGCCCGGGACCAGTGTTCAATTCCCGACGCGGCAGGGTTGTGGAACAGGGTCAGCGGACACGATAATTCTCGCCTCGGTGCCTACTCTAACCAGGGATCACACTCGGCAACTCTGGGCATTAGCTTGGCTCATCTCCACAACGGCCCCCCACATTCGCCGGGGATGCCTGATTTCACCTTGGAGATACCCAGTAGGGACCATCTCACTGGGATAGCCAGGACGGGTTCCCCAGCGGTCTACAGCGCCAGGACGCCTCAGGGCAGCAGTGCGCTTTACAAGACACATTACATTACATTCTCCTCCCAGAATCCACTGCAAGACTCATTTCCTGCACGAGGCTCCCTAGTAGATTTTTGTGGGGGGAGCGGATTGCCTTATTTGTCCCAGCGTCACCCTTGAGTGGATACAAGCAGTGCTACCGGGCTCAAGAACGCCGTGAGGGCAGGGACTACAATCCCCTGGTGCCCCGGCGGCCACGGCGCACGGCTGACGACATTGCTGCGCCCGGAGGCACTTGAAAGCTGAGGAGCGCCAAGCTCTCATTGGGAAACCCTTCTCTTCTGGTTACCTGACTCATTTCCTGCACGAGGCTCCCTCGTAGATTGTTGTGGGGGGAGCGGATTGCCTTATTTGTCCCAGCGTCACCCTTGAGGGGATACAAGCAGTGCTACCGGGCTCACGAACGCTGCGAGGGCATGGACTACAATCCCAGGTGCCTCGGCGGCCACGGCGCAGGGCTGACGACCGCTGCGCCCGGAGGCGCTTGAAAGCTGAGGAACGCCTCCCGCCTCGGCGAAGCCCGGGCCAAGGGCGGGCCCGTTCAAGCCTGTTAAAGACCGGAAAAGGACGGGACGGGCCACCCCCTTACCTCCCAGCCCCGAGGACTCCATTGTAAGTTACAAATTTACCTCATCTCCTTGTTTTTACTGTAATGGCACATAAGGATGGTAGGCTCAAGGTGCCAAATGATAACATAATTGGTTCCATGGACAAGTTTTTAAGCAAGATTAATACTGCGATTGACCAGAATATTTCACTGATGGAGAGGCGGGTCTCCCAGGACTTGGCACTTGCTAGATCGTCTATTGGGCACTTTCCTAATGTAAGGACTCCAGATCATCATGCCCCATTAAGCACCATTAGTGCACCTGTGATCCCAGATACTCCATCCACTGGCCCGGCAGCCCGCGATCTGGACAATTCCTCCATAGGAAACCAGTCTACTGCCTCAGAACTGCTATTGTTGCCTTCTCCCAAAGTATCAGTATCAGGTGTCTGTAGCCCTCTTAAGAAGCATAGCACCCGGCAACTCCGTGAAAGACGTCAAGGGGCTATCCCAAAATATAAACAGGGGTTGGCCATCGCCTCGAAAGGCAAAAAGGAGAAGCTGGCCAAATGTAAGGGAACCCTGATGGCCGAAATCAGGCAGGCGTCCACGACCACTCAGGCAATTGTACATACACATAGAGAAGTACCATTGGGGGTGGTATCCCAGGCCGAGGGCGGAGCCAGGAGCCCAGAGTGTGGGGTGGCAACGGAAGATCCTCTACTGGCTAAGATAGGTGAACTATTTAATCTCCTTCTTCGTCCAGTAGAGGATAGGTTATCTAGAATTGAACAAAAGCTAAACAAGATCGAGTCCATGTCATCCGTTATTGCCAATTGCATGGATAAGGTGGTTATCGCTGGGGCAGCTGCACCCCCAAACGATATGCGATCTAGGGAGGATGCCTAACCATTCTGCCAGCTCCGATTCAGGAGAAGCATGCTGCACCCACTCCCATAGTAAAGGCACCAGCACCAGGTACAGCTGGAACATCTGGCCTAAGTACCATAGCACAACAGAAAGAGGGTGTTGAGGTTCCCAAGGGGATTGTTGGGGGGGGGGGGGATTAACATCGACCTACCACCAGAAGTAAACCCATATCTGGTAGTTTTGGCCGGGGTGCCGCCTCTGAGGAAGGACGGGCAAGAATCTTTCTCGTCCCTAAGGAACAAGGTGATCGGTTGGCTACACAAACATAGACCCTTACCGGAGTTCATTTTAAGTAAAATACTTATGGTGCAAAGGGTTTCCTGGGTGGGTCACTCGGTTAAGGACATCAGGGGGGACTGTGTCCTGGTTAATTTGAAAGATCCTAGGACAGTGGGTCACATCTGTAGCTGGAAACAATTTATTTCAGGTACCTCCATCATTTCTCTCCCTCTGTCCTACTTTTATCCCCCGGGTTACACTTCACCTACAGGTGATGGCTGGTCACTATCACAGCGGAAAGGAGGGAGACCGTACACTGAAGGTTGGCTTGAGCCCTTGTTAAACCCGAACCCAATCCTCTGTCACAACCGGTTTAGTGGTCTAGAGTCTGTTGATTGACTCCAAGCACAAGTAAGGACTCCCTCTCCTCCATTTGATCCATTAAGATCTAGCTGTAATACTCCCTCTGGGCCTCGGCAGCCTCTAGCCCCGGAACTACCAGTCTTGGTTTCAACTAGTCAGGTGGTTGAGTCTGATAAAGATGTAGGCCCCATTCCCCCTAGTGATGGGTCGATCCCCTGTAGTGTCTCCTCCAAGAACCTCAAAATCATCTCATGGAATATAGCGGGTTTGTATAAAAACCTATCCCTACTGGACTGGAACATTTTTATTGATGATTATGATCTGTGTATATTCCAGGAAACCTGGAGTCTGGCGCGGTCGTCCATCTGGTGGGCTGATAATATGGGTTAAAGCCGCACTCAATTGCAAAATTGTTCACCATCCGAACGTTTCACCGGATCTCTTGAGACTGACTATCAAGGACTCAAAGGACCGTGTCATTTTGGAATTTTTTAACAGCTATGTCAGAGGCTTGCAAGGGGGGGTGAAATCCCCAACTATTTCCATTTTGTCTGAGATACTCATATCTTGCCCCTCTGACAATTTATTTGTGATCGCTGGAGACTTTAACTGTACTTTTGAACCCTAGGCAGTAAATGATGACCTAGGAATAGAGGATGATGGTATTAGATGGGGCATACCGCTCTTGCAGATCCCGCCAGTGAAGAAATGGTCACCGATTGTCTTGCAATTAAATGCACTAACTTTGGAACATGGTTTAAAAGCTGTTAATGGGCGCATGCCCTCAGATTTTCTGGGAGCCAACACGTTTAATAGGGTGTCCTGTCCAAGCAGAATAGACTACATTTTTGTGGACAAAAGGTTATGGAAAAATTTTATTGATATGTCAATTATTCCATCTATTCATAGCGACCACAATCCACTGTCACTTTGTATGCGGGAACTGTTACAAAACACGGAGCATCGGACTGGTATTAGACCTCAGATGCTTACAAAGGCATGAATCCCCTCCAACTGTAAAAGGTTTATTAAATGGCAAAAATTCTCTCTGAATGACCAGAAAATTAGGGCCCTGGAGGAGATTAAAAGCAACCAGACCTCCGAACTTTCCGTAGCTTGTACGAATGTGGTGGGTTCTCCTGAGGCAGAGATAATTTACACGAAAACAATTGACTTGATAGGCTCTCTCTTTCTGGAGACCCAGGCCCCAAAACAGTATTCCACCAACACGAAACGAGTAGAGCATTGGTTTAACAAGAACTGTAAGAGGAAAAAGTCTACCCTAATGCTTGCCATAAAAACCCCAAATCCTACTGAGATACGCCTTGCACGTCATCCGTATAGGCAAGCCATTTCTGAAGCAAAAAGGGAATGGGAGTAAAACCATTGGGCCAGCCTGAAACTAGCTAGTCCGTCTAAGAATAGCTAACTTTTTGGGGCTTTGGTAAGGAAATCTAATGGTTGTGATCCGTAACAAGTTCCCAATCATATCACCGACAGGGAGTGGTTTGAACATTTCAGTAGCCTCTATGCAGGAGACGAGGCCTCAGAAAGTAGCGGGCACTCCGGTTACCCAACGGCATTCACGCGGAGTCCATCAATCTCTTTTGACCCTATAGGGAAAAACGAGGTAGTGGTGGCTATAAACAAAATTGTATCCGCTAAGGCTCCGGTACAGGATGGTATGCCAGGTGACCTGTTCCGAGCTAATGTCGAACAATGGGCCACCTTTCTTGTACTACTGATTAATGCACTCCTAGAGGGCTCAACAGTACCAAGTTCTTGGAAAGGGGCCGAGGTGATCCCCCATCTACAAAAAGGGCCCCAGGGAGAGCCCTGCCAACTACCGCCCAATAAGTCGTATTGACGCTGGTCAGAAGGTGGTTGGTAGGGTTCTACTGGAGAGGATCCTTCTGTGGGCGGAAGAGAATAACATCCTAGCGCAATACCAGGCGGGATTCAGGCCTTGTACGAGCACAATTGACCAGGCTTTTAGGCTGGTACTACTGCACTAGAAGGTTGTAACCATTGGCAAGGGTGGCCTTTACTTGGCATTTATAGACTTGAAGACCGCCTTTGACTTGGTTCCTCGTGAGCGTATTTGGTCGGTCTTGCGGGATATGGGGTTTCCCCCTCCTATTCTGAACCTTCTGGCCTGCATGCATGATGGTAACTATGCGTGGATTAGGTGGGGTTCCCAGATCCAAAAAACAGACAAAATCCCTGTGAACAGAGGTGTTCGCCAAGGATGCGTCCTGGCCCCAACCCTCTACTCACTGTTTGTAAACGGGGTGGTCTCTTTTCTATCTGAAATCAATGCCGATGCCCGTGTCCTGGCTGGTGTCAAGGTCCCCACACTACTATGTGCGGACGATACGCTGTTGGTATCAAACTCCGGCAGGTCTACAGAAGCTGCTTGATCGGTTCTGTTTGTTCTGCACTTTGAGGGGCCTAGTAATTAACACCACCAAAACAAAGCTCCTTTATTTTAATCCAAGCAGATCGGCCAATTTCACGCTCAACGGGGAGCCCTTAGAGCGTGTTAAATTTTTTGATTATCTGAGGATTAGAAATGCGGACAATTTAAAATGTCAGCCGCACATCGAAAAAATTGCCTTAAGCCATAAGCGGGTTATGGGTGTCATTGGGAGGGAACACCGAGCCTCAATCTCCAGACCTATTGCGCCCGCCCTGGAGATCTATGCCGCAAAAGCAATAGGCTGTGCATTATATGAAGCCGAGCTCTGGGGCTTCAATAATGTAGATGCCCTTGTGACAGCTGAAAACTAATTTTTTAGGGAGCTTGTTTCACTTCCCAGGGGAACCCCTAGCCAACCCCTTTTGAGCGATCTGGGCCGCCGCTCAATTAAAGATCTAATAGGCTTACGCTCTCTTCTTTACTGGGGTCGGCTTTGGCGTACCCCAGAGCTTTCTAGCTATGCTGATGGACAAAAGGAAGTAATGAACCTCCAGGGATCGTATAAGATCGCCTGGTTAGCTAACATCAAAAGACTTCTTTGGTCCACTGGCCTTAAACCTCGATGGGAGTTAGGGGCCCCGTTGTCCAAAACGGCAATTAAGAGATTTTATTGGGCATGGATTGACAATCAAGCTCATAGAGATCCCAATCAGGACAGACTGACTGATGAGTTTCGCCAGCCCAAGACAGTGCCTCGTCTCGAGCCCTATCTGAATTTTATCCAGAAACCTAGAGATAGGGCTCTTTTCATTCAGTTTAGAGTGGGAACCCTCCCCGTCCACGAACGTACAAACAAGTGGAAACCTCCCTACCAAACGTCTGCTGACTGCCCATTTTGTGTTGGGGTAGTTGAAACCATCCCACACTTTTTCTTTGTGTGCCCAGCCTATCTCAAACCGAGAATGAAATGGTTAAGACCTGTCTGTCGACAGTTAGAGACAAGGAACCATTCAACCACCCTCCGAATTCTTCAGTCGGATGCAAATACTATGCTAGCATGTGGGGTGGCCAAATATTTAAGCTGGCCCTGGCGGTTAAGATCAAAAGCCTTACGATGAATTGCTGTTGGTACTCCTCAGGAAAGATGTTATTGGATCCAGATTTTTAATCAAGCTTTTTAATAATGTATTTTTATAATATTTATTGAATTGTAACTTTCATCAAAGCTGATTCTTGGTTTAATGTTTTTTTACCATCGTATTATAAAAATGATTGCTAGTTTTAACATTTTATCAGATTATTCTCTGTAAGAAACACATTTTTAAGTGTGATGTGCTTTTTAAGATATTTCATATCGAAATAAAGCTTTGTTGAACTGAACTGAACTGACCTATAGGTAATTTTTAAGTCTCCACCGTACGATTTGGGCCTTTTCCTATTGCAGCCACTATGCCTACCCAGGCAAGTGAGGTACCATTTTTATCGGGAGACCTGGGGTAACGCTGTGTGGGTGGACATTTGAGGATCCACACAGATTCCACAACGTTACCACACATGTGAGTAAAAAGCGATTTTTTGTTTGTGCAAAGTTTGAGCTTTGTAGTGGATTATGGGTAGGAGAATGATGAGGGACCCACGCAAGCCATACCTCGCTGGACTTCCCCGGGTGTCTAGTTTCCAGATATGTGTGGGATAGGTAGGTTTCCCTAGATGGCCGCCGAGCCCCGGGTCAAAAACTCATGGGAACCCCCTTGCAAAACCAGGTTGGTTTGTGATAGGTAATTTTGATGTCGCCTCATCAGGTTTTGGGCCCTTGCCTGTTGCGGGTCCTTGAGCCACCCACACAAGTGAGGTACCATTTTTATCGGGAGACCTGGGGGAACGCTGGGTGGGAGGAAATTTGTGTGAGCCCAGTGATGCCACGCTTTCCCACACAAAAATGTGTGAATAAAATGATTTTTTCAGCTAAAATTAAGGTTTGCAAGGGATTCTGACTAAAGGAACGTTGGAGGATCCACGCAAGCCATACCTCCTTGGAAGCCCCCGGGTGTCTACTTTACAGAAATGTGTGGGTTTGTTAGGTTTTCCTGAGATGGCCGTCGAGCACGGGGCCAAAAACCCAGGTGACCCCCCATGAAAAAGTAGGTGGTTTTAACATAGGCAATTTTGAAGTCGCCTCACTACGTTTTGGGCCCTTGCCTGTCGCGGGTACTTGGGCCTCCCACACAAGTGAGGCACCATTTTTATCGGGAGACCTGGGGGAAGGCTGGGTGGGAGGAAATTTGTGTGAGCCCAGTGATGCCACGCTTTCTAACACGAAAATGTGTGAAAACACAGATTTTTTTAAGCAAAAATTGAGGTTTGCAAGGGATAATAGGTAAGGGAACGTTCGGGGGATCAACGCAAGCCATACCTCCTTGGAAGCCCCCAGGTGTCTAATTTTCAGAAATGTGTGGGTTTGATAGGTTTCCCTAGATGGCCACCGAACACAGGACCAACAAGCATTTACAATGCAATAGGTCTCCAGCATTAAAGTTTGAGTTACTGGCATTGTAAATGACAATGCTTTGCATTAATTTATTTTTTTTATTTGCAATTGGTATATAAACATTGTTTGTGAATGGTTAGCTGTGAGGTGAGGTTAGAGGTGGTTGGCAATGAAACACAACGCCTGTCACTACTTCCTGGATGGGGAGGAGGGAGTATAGAAGCCCATTTGGTAGTGAGATGGAGTGTCCTAAAGCTAGGGAGAATATTTTCTCTTTCCAAAGGCCATGACAATTGATTGTGCCAAAGTTTGTTTTTAAATAGCCTGTGTGACTACAAAGGTTATCCAAACGTATGCAAATGCGCCAACCCCACTACACTGAGGCATGTTTCCTGTGCATTACACGCAAAAAAAAGCCCAGGCCGATTCCTCGCCCTGCTTATTTCTTATTCATTTTATTTTGTCCATTCTTATATAGTGCAAACTCGATCCGAAGGTATTTATTGGGGCGCTTTACGAGAGCACCAGATGCATTGCACAAGGCCCCATTCCTTTTTTGGTATGCACGGGGAGATTAAGTGGTTTGCCCAGAATCACAGGATGTTGAGCGGATGCCAGCCTCGAACCTTGTTTCCCAACTCCAAAGTTGGCAGTTCCGGCCGTTATGCCACATCGTTGAGAGAGAGCGAGAGTGAGCCCTGCTGAAAGGGACAAGGCTCTGCACGTAAAAAGTGTCATTAGGTAGATTGTAGGCACACACTTCTCAGGGACCGGGTGAGCCACGCCACAGTGCCACCCAGCGCTCTTCCACCCCCTGCGCGGGCATCACCAATGCCACCTCACAGCCAGCCTCAGGGCCCCCACCGCTGCCCTTTGATGTTCCCCACTGAGCTGGAAATGTAAAGCATCTGCAGCGCACTTTGATGGTGTGTAATTATAGCACCAATGTGTAACCTGCGGGTCAGAGGTCTGCACGCTGGCCTGCTTTGTGCTAGAGGGAGCGCGGATTGTAAACGGGAAGAAAAGCCCTGCAGGGCCGGGCTGTAAAACAAGCAACAGAGGATGTGTGACTCGTAAACCTCACCGCGTGCTCCAAGGGTGAGGATGGGCATCGTCCAGGCATGAAGCTGCAGTCACTGTTAAACCCCACGCCGTGGCTGTGCGTATAGCCCACGGTCCCTTTGCCAACTACCTATGGCACAGTTTGGTATGATGCAGCCATATTATCACAGCAGGGTAGTGAGTCTAACAAAAACAATGTTTGTGTGGCAGAAATGCCCCCGGAATCCGGCCGCACCGGAAGTCAGGCAAGGTCGCCTCTGACGGGGGCGGGGCCGCGTCCGGACCTGAAGAGGAGGCAGGCGGAGTAAATGATTCTCGCGGCCCAAGGCTCCTGTGAGCGGTGGAGGGCCCAGGGGCCGCCAGCAGGAGGTTACGCAAGTGTTGCGGGCTCCCTTGACCAAGAGGGAGCCCCGGGAAAGGAGCTGGCAAGAGCTGCAGCGTCAACTCTGCGGTGGGGGCACGAGGCACATGCCCGGTGCCTGCCCCTGCTGCGTGCTGAGAGCGGAGTCCCCCGAGATTGGCCCAGTAAGTTCAAAAGGGCTGGGGGGGGTGTCTTGGTGCACTCGGGTGTGTGAGATCGTGTGTGTATGTATGTGTGCAACGGTGGGAGGGGGGCTCGGTGCACTCGTGTCTGTGTGCGCGCGTGTGTGTATGTGTGTGGGGGGGGTGCTCGTGTGTGTGCGCATACGTTAGCAGGGGGAGGTGTGGCTGTGTGCCTCTGCTTCCCAGGAGAGGAGACAGGAGCTGGCCACAGCGAGCGCGTTCGCGTGCGCGTGGCCCGCTCCATTCCCCAGCGCGGGGCCAGCTCCTGTCCCCTCTCCTGGGAAGCAGAGTCGCTCACAATAGGTCTCTGCGAGACCGCGCGGTTAACGCCGGAGACCTAAAAACCCAGGTGACCTCCCTTGCAAAACCAAATTGTTTTGACTTAAGTTTTCAGTTCAACAGCGTGAGATTCTTGGGACAATATTGCATGGAAATTGTGACAGACAATTCAAGTTTGAAGGACATTGTGGATAAAAAAAACTTAGAATTCACAAGAAAGACATGACCATATACTCCCATGGTTTAACAATAATATCTACATTTAGTAATGTATTCATAGCTGTATTGTACACCTTAACAGAGTTACTAAATAGTCAAACTTTCCAGCACGGCTATCTATTCCTCAAACACACACACATACTGGTTGGATTCGGCACGAGAGCAAGTGATGCTTCAGTACATAAAATTTTATTAACAAGATATTTCACAGAAATGAAATGCTCTGTCAATAAATAAATGCATAAAAACCGAACCAGTGACTCGCAACTCGTGAGCTGTAAAGCCACGACAAGGCACCTACCATTTTACAGGCCATTCACTCACCTTTCATACCTGATACACACCTGACCATTCACACCATCCGGAAGGAAAAGAAACACATTACAACATTCACAAAAAGGGACAAGGTACACCCTGCTTCAGAAAGAGAAAAAAGACTAATATTACTGCACAGCCATCAAATCCACAAGCACACACACATACTGGTTGGATTTGGCGCGAGGGTGAGTGATGATTTAGTACATACAATTGTATTCACAAGTTATTTCACAAAAATGAAATACACTGCGAATAATTGAAAGTATGAGAAACTGAACCACTGACTCACAGCTCGTGGCTGCCATAAGTGTGGCAGGGTATGCTCAGACGTGAGTCCCTTGCTCACTTCGCCACTGGATTCAAGCAAGCCAGGCTGAAGACTGATGTAATGCCAGAAACCGGTCCCCAGAAGCTTGTTTCCGGTCCAGGGAAGGCATGGCTTGGCAGTTCTGGCTGGACTGTTCCCATGAGGCACAGGGTCAGACTGATTTGCATATGGCCATGTCTGAACTGGGGTGGCAGAGTGGGCTAAAGAACGGTAATGGATTAAACCCAGATCTTTTGACTGGGTGTGAGTGTTTGATTGGTTCAGATGCTCCGTCCATCACCACCCCCTTTTGTACCGCTTTGGCCGCCATAAGTGTGGCAGGGTATGCTCAAATGTGAGTCCCTTGCTCACTTTGCCACTGGATTCAAGCAAGCCGGGCTGAAGACGGCTGTAATGCCAGAAACCGGTCCTCGGAAGCTTGTTTCCGGTCCAGGGAAGGCATGGCTTGGCAGTTCGGGCTGGACCGTTCCCATGAGGCACAGGGTCAGACTGATTTGCATATGGCCATGTCTGAACTGGGGTGGCAGAGTGGGCTAAAGAACGGTGATGGATTAAACCCAGATCTTTTGACTGGGTGTGAGTGTTTGATTGGTTCCGATGCTCCGTCCATCACCACCCCCTTTTGTACCGTTTTGAGCCACGTCAAGGCACCAACCTCTTAACAGGCCATTCATACACCTTTCATACGTGTGACCCATACAAAACATTCACACCGCCAGCCGCGGGCCCATCACATTACACCACTCACACCAGCAGACAGCGCCATTCAAGGGCCCATCACTTTCACACGCCCTGATGGACTGTGAGGAGTGTCGCTCAACTAGCAGTGTGTGTAGTGACCAACAGAAAGTAACTACTCACACACCTCCAGCCGAGCGCCAGTCCACCCACACCACCATCCAAGCACCCGGCCATGCACACCACCAGCTCAGCTCGTCATGAGCATACAAGGGGTTAAACACTACTGTTCAAAAAGGGCTTCCATTGCTGTAGGGTCTACCTCAAAAAAAGAAATACTTGACCCAGTGGAAAGGAGGCCAGTTTTATGTTCAACAGTTCAATAAATTCTGCAAAAAAATATAAACGTGAGGAGTGAATACTGATCTTAATTTAACATCTCAAATATTCCAATAATATTTGAAACGAGTTCCCCCTCATACCCGTTCACCAAAAAAGTCTAACCTTCTAGTATGGCAAGTTTATTAATTAGCTAACAATAGTCTAAGTAGAAGTTGGAACATCTATATAACAAAAGGAAAACATTTGTTCACAGCAGACATTCATTGAAAGAAAACCAGTATGTTAAAAAGGTCAAGTTCAAGTTTAAATGCTGAATTTGCAGTTTCTCAGCTGTGTTTACTTTAATATGGCAGGGTCTCAGCATATTATATCTAGCACATTCAAGTATGATTGTCTAGTGCAATTTAGTATTTATTTAGTGTTACAAATCTCATTAGCTATGCACATTGATCAGCATTATTTTTCTGTATTTTTAAAATGTAACTACTCTACCAATTTGAAACCCATGAGTGACCCAGGAAAGCTATACTTTTCTGAAAAGTAGACAAAATTCAAAATTTAGCAAGGGGTCGTATGTGTAGATCCCTCAAGGATTTCCAAAAGAAACTAACTGTTGAAATTATGAAATCGGGAGGAAAATACAGCAATTTGTAACAATGTTTTCATCTGTATTTTTTTTCTCACAATGGCCGATTTACAAAAGCAATATACCACGTCCACTAGACCCTTCTGGTTGACGGATTTATTGGGTTTGTTGGTTCTCCAAGGACCCGAGGTACCCCAAGCCAACAACTCAGTGGCACTGCACAATGGTTTTTCATTGCGTACCGAGTACAGACCAATTCATGTGGTGAAAAATGTAGAGTGAAAAAGGTATCAAGGAAACCTATGTATTATAAATTGAGACAAGATAAGGAGTTTAGGAGCAGTGGTTATTTTCACATATCTGACTTTGTGGGTACCTGCACTAGCATGTGATTCAGAGGGCATTTTTCAAAATGGCTTCTTTCTTCCACACTGGATTACGTTTTAAAGAGGAAATTCAGTGAAATCCAATTAGTGATAACAATTGTTCTGCTATTCTGTTACCACAAATCTCCTGATTAGTGCCTGCAGCAGGGAAGGCCGAATATGCAACATAGACGCATTACATTTGTCTACTGAAAACAAACCCTTTTTTTTTGCAGTGTGGGAAGGTGTGGATTTTGGGTCCTAGTTTTGCTTGCAAACCTGCATATTTTTTAAAACTGGACATTGAGGGAAATTCGGGGTGGTTTTGTCCTTCATAGCTCTTCCAAGGTTTTCTTACCCAGACTAAAAGTGCAGATTTTCTGCACATTTCGGGAGAAAAACCTCTGGAATCTGTGGGGAGCCACACATTTCCTACCATTCAGCAATCCCCCAAGTCTCCCAATAAAATGGTACCTCATTTCTGTATGTAGGCCTAGTGCCTGTAGCAGGAAAGGGCCCAAAGTGCAACATAGACACATCACATTTTTCCACAGCAAACACACCCTTTCTTTGTAATGTGAGTAGCTGTGGATTTTGGGCCCTAGTTTTTCCGGCACCTAGGGTAACTTAGCAAACCTACACAATTTTGAAAACTAGGCAACCAGGGTAGTGTAGGCGTGCATGAGTTTCGTGGCTCTCGCTTGACAATTGTACGCGGAAGCCCTTTCAAACGTCAAACCTAGGAAAGAAACACCAATTTTTCTCATATTTCTGCAGAGCCACAAGTTTCCAACCACCCTGAGTTCCCACATTTCTCTGGAAAACAACGGTACTACACTTGTGTGGAAGGGCCAAGAGACGACACAAAAGGCCATAAAGTGCTATGTTGAGAGATATGCAATAGGCATAGAAGCGGTATCTGGGGCCGTGTTTCAGAACCACCCATGCACACCTAAAAACCACATACGTTTTTGAAAAGTAGACAAGTAGGGGATTACAGAGTCGTGTGCATTGTGTGAATCCCGCAAGTTTTTCTTACCCACAATGCCCTGCAAACCTCGAACTTTGCCTGAAATCATATATTTCATTACATTTCTTTGATGGAAATTCCAGAATCCACGGGAATTCACAAAATTCCTACCACCCAGAGTTACCACAGTTGTGCCAATAAAACACTGCTCAACTTGTCACTGGCCTAGTGCTTGCGACAGAAACGGATCAAGCTTGCTAAAGGAACAGATTAAACTGAGGTCAATGGGATATCTCCCGTGGTGAGGGGGGCCTTACATAGGTTTCACTGCCCCTCACCGCCAGACTTTTCAATGTGGTGATAGACAGTGAAAACTGCCTTGTATGTCCACCCATCTAAATTAGATGGGCAGGCATAGAGATCAGCCTCAGATGACCCTTGCTCAGTAGAGCTGTGGGAGGGGTGTGACCATTCCAGAGACATAGTTTGTCTTCAATATGATTACATCTCTCAAGAATGGAGCGTGATTCACACTCCTAGACGGACGCACAGCGGGTTCATTTAAACAAACGATAACTCTGTTTAATTCCAAATAAAACTGAGAGTTTATTTGTCTTCATTCCTCCAATATTCAAAGTACTTTAAGTGTGAATAAACAATCACATATGCGACACTCAAATGCCTTTCCCACTTTACACATATATGATTACACCAATGGTCCATACGCAAAGAAATTGGGAGGACAGACCATTATCTTCACATTAAGGATGCTCTGTCTTTGTAGCAACGGAGTACCTTTACTGCCACAGATATAAATTTGGCACTGATTTTTCTTTTTTTTTTTTTTTTTTTTTTTATTCCACCACGCTGGTAGGTTTTACCACCTCGAGATATGCTAGCTTCAAAGAACAAATATGTATCTTAGTATCTGAATAATAAAACCAAGTCTCATGTAAGTGAGCCATAAAGCCACATCGTGGCACCAACCACTTTATGGTCCATTCACATGCCATTCACGCACCACACACAGGACTTTCATACAACCAGCTATGGCCCCAATCCGACAGATCAGTGCAGTCACTTCAAACGCCCATCACATTCATACTCCACAGAAATAAATCCCCAATTCATAACAACCTCTCAACCAGTCATCAACCAACTTTCTTATAAGCACACCACAACCAAACCTCTATAAACACATAAGTCTAGACATGTTGATGTTTTGTGCTGCCAACCTTCACAAATGAATGAAAATTTTGACTACATTTTTACAACCTGTCAAGTATCCACCTATGTCGACATTCTGAACGTTATCAAATGTCTGCCTAGTGAACCTTTACTAACGGCACCCACATGAGACTCGGGAAGACAGCCACTTGAGACTCAGGAAGATGTGTCTTTTGTGCTTTTAGACCACTCACTGTGCTAAATCCAACTTCCTCCAGTTTTTGGATGCAAGTTGTGGGTGTCCGAGAATGCCGTCCGAGGCCCACATTCCTCAAACTGAGTGAGCATATCTACCTTTGAAACTAAGGCAGACATGCTGCGGAAGACTTCCTTAGATCCCTAAAAAGCATGTCCTAAACTACGAAGAATGTTAGATTTTGACACACAGGGTAGTCAGTGGGAACATAGCATATGTCGTGAACTCCATTATGTGCAGTGTTGTGACTGTAATGTACTTGTCATATGGCAAACTGAACATTTACTAAGTTCTGACGGAGGATGAACATGCCAAGCAGGACAAACACATTACCCATATGTGTAGTGTTGGGTGCAGAGTTTGCTGTAATATTATGACCTCTTTGTAATCTCGGCGGTGTAAACATGGGTGCTACACAAACCATGCGAGTAGACCAGTAGGGCTGCAAGCGTATGCACTAACACCATTTTGAGAGTAAGGCCCAAAAATGTCTTCAACTCAGCAAGTGAAGTGGAATCCACCAATGTGTCCTAGAATAAGGCTCTAGACTGCCTCCATTCTCCCTCAGAAATGTTTCCACACGCAAATTTGTTTGCTGCACAATTTGCTCAAGGAAGTCAACATTCAAAAAGAGGTGGACATAGTCAATCTGCAAAAATAGCCTGTATTGACTTTACAGCTAGTGTCGCTAGTAAATAGGGGAATTTGGAGCTGCACTATTTGCTATTTATTTGATTGCATAAGTTACCTAAAACCATTGCATTACAATAGAGCATTAAAAAAGTAAGAATATCACAATTCATAGAATTAAAACAGGATCTGAGAAAATGCCATAATTAAAATGCCGGCATTTGTTTTAAGGGCTTCTTATTATGATTTCAGTGGGCGTTCTTTTTTTTGTTGTTGTTGTTGCTAAACCCGTAAGCAAGAGTCTCCCTGCTGGCTCCCTCAAATCACCAAGGCTGCTTACATTTTATTTTTTATTTTTTCTGGTATTCTTTTTCTTATCAAGTGGTTATACTTGGAGACTGTGTTGGTGAATGGACTTTTGCAGGCCTGTATTTGAAATAGTCCGGTATCAGCGTTTGAACAGTTCAAGAACCGGATCGGGGGACCGAACCAGGGTACATAGCACCCCTGATAGTTTGAATGAATCTTCCAAAGCGAGCCAGAATATACGGTTCATTTTGGGTAAAGCATAGGGCAGAGGCTCCCTGGCAGGTGGTTACTTTTTCTTTCAAGCAAAGGTCTCTAGGGAGAAGCCTCCTTTCTGTTAAAGTCGGGCAGCAGCGCAGAAGGTGTAGCCACGATTCTCGTTTATATTCACATAGGCAGCATGCTCCGTCTGTGTTCTGATAAGTCCAAGCTCGACTGAAATCCGTGATTGGGAGTGCCAGCAGTCACATATACATATACTCCCTTCTGGCCTAAGGGTTGAGCAGGGCTGAAAAATAAGGCTGAGGTTTATTTGTTAAATATGAATCTTTCAGCGGTATCTGGAAGGGTAGTGTTTTTAATGCTGCCTGGTCTTGCTGGTGAGAAACTTGTTGTACTTGTTTGTTGATACGCGTTTTCCAGATGGTATAGGAAATATAAGTCAGAGCAAGTGCTGATTATTGATTTCAAGGGAATCCATGGCTTTCATGAGCTGCTTGTTCCATGGCGAGCCAGTTTTTTCAAATGTGTCTCTGAGGCAGCTTTTTAAGGTATCCCCTGGAGATTTCAAAATTCGGATATAGCATTTTAAGAAGTCTGCCTCCAGGTTTAGTGATTGTTTAACTAACCCAGATGTAGTCTAAGTCTTGCCCTTGAAATATGTTTTGGTAGTTGAAAGATTCTTTTGTAGGCCTCGCACTGAGCTTGCTGTAAGGTTTCTGAGCAAGCACCTGGAAATGCTTGGTGCCCGTACAAGAGTGCTGGGAGGAGTGAGGCTTGAGTGACCTTTCTTATAGCCTCTGCTGACGGACTATCTAGCTTGTTGTTTAATTTTGTTAAACCATACGTTATAGCCATCGATTTATGGATCAGATCCTGCTGTTTCTGTGAGCCATATCCCCAAATATGTATACTTCTGCACTGTAGTTATTATCCTGGTGCCAATTGTACATGTAATACGTTTTTGGTGTTTTTGCCGACCTACTACTAAATTCTTGGTTTTATCTGGATTGATGGTAAGATAATTACATGTACAATATTCATGAAAACTAGTCAGTACTCGTTGGAGGCCCACTTTGGTATGATCCATGATGACTATGTCATCTGTGTACTGTCGATTGTGTATAGAACGATTTTCTAGTCGAGGAGGGGCCATGCATTTATTAACAAGATTCTTTCCTGAGTCGGTAGTATACAAATTAAAAAGAAGGGGAGCTAGCACACAGCCTTGCGTCAAACCATCAGCAGTGTAGATTTTGGCCGAGAGGGACGTGGGGGCCTGTTTTCACCTACACCCAGGTTTCTGAACAGAGGGACATTATAGCTGTTAAACATGAGGATGGGATCCCCCAATTTGCTAATTTCTTCCACAACAGCTGTCTGTTAACCTTGTCAAATGCTGCGGTTAAATAGACAAAGCAGCAAAATAGTGGAGGTTGGTGCAGCTGAGTTGCATGAGGACAAAGGGCAGATAATGTTATTATATTGTCTGTTGTTGCGGCTCCTCCTCGGAAGCCTGTTTGAAAGAAAGGGAGCAACTTGTTTTCTTCGGCCCAATGTTCCAATTTTTTTCAAGAGGACCCATGCATATGGTTTGGCTTCCAGGTCTAACAAGGCTATTAGGCTATAGTCGCTTGGATTAAGCTGATCTCCTTTTTTTATGAATAGGGCATAATATTGATCCCTTCCACGCTTCTGGGGATTTTCAGAGGGTATACGTGGTATTGAAGAGTGGGGTCAATTACGTTGCCCCGACCTCTGGAGCAGATTGGAAAATCCCCGCAGGGAGGCCATTTTGGCCCGGCGCCCCACTTGATTTCATGCATTTTATTAGTCTTGTAATGTCTCTTGATTGGATTGGGGTTTGATGGTCACCTCTGTTCGATGGAACTAGGGCCATTGTAGATCTTAAATTATATGTCTGGAGCTGAGTTCTCATATGGTTCTCCCAAACTGGGGCCGAGACGCATTTGTCCTCCGGGGTCCAAGAGATTTTAATCTGTTCACATACTCCCCAAAATGAGCTAAAGATCCTTCTTTGAGCATGATGAATAACTTTTTCCATTCCTCAAAAATGTTGTGCACTAGTATACAAGTAGGTAAATAGACAATAACTTGAGTACAAGTGAAAATAAGTTTATTTTAGGTTGAGCCAATTGTGCACTTCATGATTTTTCAGTATACACGCAACTTTGAGCAAATGTGCAGGTCTTTTTGTGGTAACAAAACCGCCCCCACCCCACCTTTCCAGCCTCCCAGGGAAACGCCAGATGCCCAGTCCGGCCTTGCAACCACCCACAAATGTGCCCCTCATCTTCACAAAGACCCTTTCTTGTGTGTATTTAATTTCTTTTATAGTGCTACTCATCCCAAGTAAGTAGGACAGGGTGTCGGAGTGCGTTACATCACACAGATTTTATATAGAGACAATGACTCATTTTAATGGGAAAGTCAATATATAGGAAATGTTCCTTATGATAATGGGGGTTCCAAGGTGTAATAATTCTTTCATCCATCATTCAATCTTTCACCATTCATTCTGTCCTTCCATCTGTGTTCCCATCGTTATCAATATTCAACCATTTGCAAACCTTTCAATCTATCCTTCCATCCTTCCATCATTCCACTCATCTATCCCTCCATCCACCCTTTCACTCACCCATCCCTCCATTTATCCTTTCACCCTACCATTCGTACACTCATCCATCCACTCTTCCACACATCCATCCATTCACCCATCCATCCAGCCATTTAACCTTTCACCCATCCAGCCATACTTTCACTTACTCTTTCAACCACCCAGTCACCCATCCTTCCACCCAGTCACTCATCCTTCCAACCATTCACCCTTCCAGTCATACATCCATCCATCCACCCTTTCTCTCTCCATCCCAATTTCACTTAGTCATCCATCCTTCCACCCACTCATCCATCTACTCATCCACTCATGCATCCATCCATAGACCCTATCACTCATCCATCCATCCTTTCTCATCCATCCACCCTTTCACTCCGTCACTCATCCATCCATCCTCTCATCCATCCACACTTTTACTCCTTCACTCATCTATCCACCCTTTTGCCTATTTACCCTCCCTTTCACTCTCATCCAGCCTTACATTCACACTTTCACTCATCCATCCATCCATTCATCCTTTCACTTATCAATTCATCAATCCTCCCATCAGTTCACTCATCCATCCACCCATTCACCTGCCTATCATCCACCCTTTCACTCATCCATCCATCCACTCATCCATCCACTCATCCATCCATTTACCCATCCATATACCCTTCCACCCTTACATCCATGTATTTACCTCCTCTCATCCGTCCGGCCACTCATTCATCTGTCCATCCTTTCTCTCATTATCCATCCATTCACCCTTTTATTAATCCATCGAGCAATCCCATCACTTACTCACTTTTTCACATTAATTATGAGCTAAGCCTTTGTCTGCAGAGTTGCAGACAGAGGAGGCTCAGCAAGTACTTCACCCCTGCTATAGTTCCTAAAGCAAGGGGTGGGGTGGGGCGGGATCACTATGCCCCTGCACATAGGAAATCTGAAAAAGTGGAAGTCATGAGTCATGCATAATGCACAGTGCCATTCTTTCTGCCTTCCCTGGCTTCCATACTGAATCTCTCCTTCTCATCTGCTTGCGTCCCGGCAACCTGGAAACAAGCCTGGGTCTCCCCTATTATCAAGAAGCCCACCCTGGACCCTTCCAAACCGGAAAACTTCTGTCCCATCTCCCTGCTCCCATGGCTGTCCAAACTAGCTGAGGCCCATGCCAGCAACGCCCTGTCCCTTCACATGGACCAAAACAACATCCTGGACCCATCCCAAAACGGGTTCAGACCGGGCCACAGCACTGAGTCTGCCCTCCTGGCTACGACTGAACACCTCCGGACGATCCTCGATGCCGGTCAAAGTGCTGCGCTGCTTTTACTAGACCTCAGCGCAGCCTTTGACATGGTGTCCCATAACATCCTACTCAATCGTCTGAAGACAGTAGGGATCTCCGGCCTTACCTTGGAATGGTTCCGTTCCTTCCTGAAAGGCAGATCTTTCCGGGTGTCAGCTCCCCCATTTCTATCTAAACCCCATCCCATCGGACAGGGAGTCCCACAAGGCTCTGCACTGAGCCCATCCCTTTTTAATCTGTACGTGCAGCCACTTGCGGAAGTGGCTAAAGAGTGGGACCTAACGCTGGTGTCTTACGCTGATGACACGCAGCTGGCCATCACTCTCACGTAAGGCCCTTCCACCTCGGCCTCGAGATTTAGGGATGGCCTTGCTGCAGTGGCCCAATGGATGACGGACAACTGCCTGCAGCTCAATGCAGGCAAGACGGAGGTGCTGCTCCTTGGAAAGAACACCAACTACTGGAATGAGCACTGGTGGCCCTCGTCACTGAGCACCATCCCACCTCCTAAAACCCTGGTCAAAAACCTAGGAGTCTGGATGGACTCCTCACTCAACTTTCAGACCCACACAAAAAAAGTGGCAGCTACTTGTGTCGGTCTGCTGAGGAGTCTCAACCCCATACTTGGCTTCTTCGACGTCAAGGTTCGTCAACTCATTGTCCAAGCCACGATTCTCTCCCGCCTAGACTACGCCATTGTTCTTCTTCTTGGCGCCAACAAAGGAGAGATAGCGCGACTGCAACACATGCAGAACTCTGCGGCAAGAGGCTTGGTTGGTCTCCCCTGCAGATGCTCTGCTAGAGCCACGATCCGCAAGCTGCACTGGCTACCTATTGACTCCAGAATCCAGTTTAAAACCCTCATTATGACTTTCAAAATCATTAAGCTCTGACGCCCAGAACTGTTGCGACCTCTCCTTACACCCTATGTACCACGGCGCAATCTGTGCTCCTCAGGCCAACACCTACTGAGCGTACCCCGCACAAAGCTCTGCCGCACTGGCGGACGCTCCTTCAGGGTTCTGGGAGCCAAGCTGTGGAACACTCTGCCACTGAACATCCGCTCCTTGGAAACCTGTCTACCTTCTGGAAGGCCATCAAGACCCACCTGTTCCCCTCCCCCTAGGCCATCTCTTCCCCTCTCTTCCCATCCTCAGTAGTGTATCTGCAGTTCCTTCGCGCCGGGACGCCTCTTTGCTGGGGCAGCTGTTTGCGCTTTACCAAAACCATAACATAACATAACATAACATAACATAACACTGTGACATGGTGTTGTTTCCAGGGCTTTAAGTGGGATGAAAAAACTGGGGAGTCTCTCCCAATGGGGTGTTCGATGTAATTAAGGACATGGCTGTGGAGAAGTGTGGCTCAATGGTTAGAGCGGCAGACCCTGATGCAGAGGTCTAGCCCGGGACCAGGGTTCAATTCCCCGCCTCGGCGGGTCTTGGGCTCAAAATTCCACAGACCTGATAATTCTCACCTCTGTGCCTATTCCAATCATGGAGTCCCACTCTGCAACTCTGGGAAATAGCTTGCTTAATCTCCACAACGGCCCCCACAACGCTAAGGATGCCTGGCCTCCACCTTGGGGCTGCCCAGGAGTGGACTCCTCACAGGGAAAGCCAGGATGGGTTCCACAGCGGTATTCGTACAAGTGCCTTGAGACCCTTGTGGGTGAGTAGTGCGCTATACAAATATCAATATACAATTTTACAAACACCTAAGCTGAAAATCTGTGCTTAGCATAGTGTGCCACCAACTGGTAATTTGCTGCTTCTTTCATTGCATCCAGATATTTAACACAAGTAGTGTTACACCTACAAGACAGAGCTATTGGCTTTGTCAATGGTTGTCATTTGCATAAAATAAAAAAGCAGCAACCATGGCTTTGTTGAATATAACACTGAAAATGCGTCTTTTTTAAAATGATGAGACCATGAAAGACCCATTTAAACCTTGTTTCACGTCCTTCTTTTCCTGAACTGTATTCTCCTGTAGCAGCATGGGCGTTTTTGTGCATTTCTTCCACCTGACTCAATGCCCTGCCTTAGACTGATGCTGCAGGAGGCCCACCATATGCATTAAGTGTACAGACTGTCCCATTCTCATTCTGCGTGTGGCAATCAGCCCCATACAGAATGACAATGGGCGGATGGGGCTTGTCTTGCACTCGGAGGATGAGTGCATGGCGGCCCCAACAGAGACCTCTTCTGGCAGGGGAACAGTGATGTTCCCCAATGCCCAAAATTACTGACAAAAGGCGTCCGTAAAAAGGATCCTCAGGGACAACGTACGTTTGATCCAAATTATGGACGGTCCATGAAATTTACGGACGGTCGGTCACCCTAGTTGTGGCCTAGTGCTGTTTTCCTGGCTGTGGATCGCGGCATGACCTCAATCATAGCTGCCAAGGTTTCAGATTGTCATGTGTGACATTTTCATAATTTCAGCGAAATTATGAGTGACATTTCAGTGACTATGAGTGACACTTTCTCGCGAGCAAAAATCATGCAATGAAGACGAGGGAAACTTCAAAATATCAAAAATTACTGCCATTTGAGCAACAAGAAACTCCAAGAAGCTAGTGCTCCCTCCTGTAACCTCATATTAAATGGCAAAATTACAGGAAGCTAAAAACAATGACATTCGCAGCTGAAACGCTTAGCACGGAGAACTTGCTACACTGCATGAGATACATAAATTCACAACATGGAATTCAGTTGTGCACGTTTATTTTAAGCTTTGACTACTGAGAGAGTTGGACAAACATATTTCTTGGAAGCAGTTACATAAGACCCGAACCAGCTCAGAACCGTGCCTGTAATTCTCAATAGCAAGAGAGGGAGACCGTGGAAGCTACAGCAGACCATAAAAACACTGCAAGCATGTCACTAGTGGGAGAGGAAGACAATGCAAATGAAAGGAGGCTTTGGTAATACAACGAGGGTGCCATTAGCTGGAAAGGAAGACAACACAAATTCAGCAGACACTTCGTTAGCAGCAAAGGACGGCAACACAAACTGAAGAAGGACACAATACCACACAAAGTACATAAACCTTTAGCTGATCAAGAAGACAACGCAAGCTAGATGACACAATAAGCACACCCCCGTAAGAGAGGAAGGCAACACGAACTGAAGTAGGCCACGATAACATGGCAGGTATTCCGTTAACAGTGGTGAAGGCAATTATACAAACCAAAAAAGGCCACAGGAAGGCAGCAAGCCCTCCGTTAGCAGAAGAATATGCAAGCTACAGACGACCAAGAGAACACAAACATGCCATCACTGCTAGAGAAAGGAAACCAAACTATAGCAGGGAATTACCAGGACACCTTGCAGTACCCGCATGCCTGGGTTGTCTTATTAGCACACCAGCTTGAATTTACACCTCCCGCCCAGCATCCAATGAGCACCAGACAACTGGCAAACCCCTTAAGTAAGTGAGCGTGGACATGCAGACACACATTTATTATGATCTACCGCAGCCAGCTGGGCACTAAGGCCGAGAAGGAACATGTACCTCTTGTTGTGTGACTGTCTGACAACCAGCCTTGCGGCGCTCATAATTCTGCTACATTATGAATTCCAGAATCCTCAACCTACATATAAACACATGGCTGGGTTTCGTTTCTAATATTTGCCTCTTAGTACACAATATATTAAGTTGCAAGCTGCATTGATGCACCAGAGCACGACGTGCACTGCAGTAGCATTTACATAATAAAAAATAACTAAGTGCTGCCACCGGCGTCGCGTGCGCAGCGCTGCGTGGGGGGGCGGGAGGGGGGGTCGACTCTCCACTTACTTATTGACTACTGACCTGCTGCTGCCCAGCCTCGATTGTGCAGCACAGTCAGACCCTGCAGCCTGCTGTCACCATACTTCCAGTCAGTGCTGTCTTCAAACTCTCTCTTAGGCTGGCAGTCTCTGAGCTCAGGTCAGCTGAGCTGCTCCGGTCACAGTCCTCGCCTCTACTACCGCGGCGCGGCTCCCCCGCCGTAGCCGCGCTCGTCCTCCTGTGGGGCCAGCCCATAGACATTCGCCAGCTCAGCTGCATGCCCCATCATGGGGCCGGACGGGTCGGGACCCCACTCCTGCGGCCTGTGTGTGCCATGATGAGCGCCAAACCGCGAAACTTCCTGTTGGCGGCCGGACGTGACGCAGGAGTACCGCACAGCCGGATTTTAATGATCCCAGCTCTCCTGGCAGACAGAGGTGCATTTGACACATTTGTAGCGCCGGCTCTCGGAGAGCTGCGGCGCAGTCTGCTGTAATACTGTTTGGGACACAGGCGGTACCTCGAGCAGCAGAGAGCCACGGTTCACGGGCACAGTGACAGGTGTGCCGGTTGGCTCGCCTGGCAGGTCACGGAAATGCGTGACATTTCATTTCAGTGCGGTGATGCGGATCACTGCACTGAAATGCGTGGGCGTCACACGTGTTGTGTGACGCTTGGCAGGACTGCTCAATCCACAGCCAAACATCAGAGCCAGGATAGCCTCGTTGGGAGCCTGGGGAGGTAGTTTCGGGCGTCTCCCCCACCCGTTGTTACAAAAAAGAAGAAATACTTCAGTGCAAGGACCAGAGTCAGCCAATGGCGACACCTGCACCAAAGGAGTTAATGTAGATAGCTCCATTTCATATTACTTTGTGCTTTTATTTTGTATTTTAATTTTCTGTAAACCTAATACTTATGTTATTTCTGATTTTATTATTTCTCATTTTAATTACCCAAAGATTGTTGGCTGTGTAAAAAAACTGAAAGAATTGCCCCCAGTGGCGTAGCTAGGTGGGGCGGGGGGGAGGGGGGGGGGCGGTCCGCCCCAGGCGGCACTGTTTTTGAGGCGGCACTGTGTCGTGACGGAGAACACAGCAAGAACATGACACACTGGAGGCCCGTTGCGGCCGCGGCGGCCTTTATAATTTATTTGGGAAGTTGGGAACGAACACAGTGTTCCCAAACAAATTATAAAGGTGGCCGCGGCCGCAACGCGGGCCAGTCAGTAAGGGCATAGCAGTGCAGCGCTGCTGCCTGCTGACTCGAGTGGCGGCGTGCATGCTTGCACCTGACCTGACTGCTATGGCTGCTAAGTGGTAAAATATAACATTTAAAGTAGGATTCACCTCCGGCAGCAGCAGGGCATAATTGCTACTTTCCTAACTTCCGTGACTCAGTCAGAAGGTCAGGACGAGTTTTGTAGCACTGGCGCCCTGATGCCGCCAGTGGCCGGAGTTAAAGTTTAGGCAGGCTCGCACCGCGTGGTGTGGTTAATTCGGCTGCACAGGCGCAGCGCAGGCTCGCACTAAGGTTAATTTAAATTAATACACATGTGTGCTCTAGCACCGGTGGGAGCCGACTCGAAGCACCGGGGCGCTGGTGGGTGAGTGAACAGCCCGGGGAAGGCCTTGCGCCTGATTCAGTTGTGCACATAAGGCGGCTGGCGCACCAGTCTCTCTACGCAGCTGCTGAACATCAGAAGGCGTTGAAGCCACAGCAAAGGCAAAGTGAGTGCACTCTCATTATAATATATACTATAAGTGACACTTTCTTTTCCTTGCGTGCCCGCTGGAGGGCCATTAGGATTCTTGAATTTGATTAAGTACGAACGCCTGAGGTGCTGCGCTGCGCCCTGGTCTCTGGAAGGGTGGGGGTCTGCCGACTGGATTCTGAAGAGGGGCGGTGAATCGTTCTCTATACACGCCAGGAATGTGGCCCGCATTGTAAGCTTAAGATTTCTCCCCCCACCTCCCCCCCGTCTCTGACCGGGACCTGCTGCAGAGAGTAACCAGGTCCCCAGATGCGCTCCTATGAGTGTGGCCCCTGCCCTATGAGCTTGGCGTTCCTGTGCATCGGGACTCCGTTTCTTCCTTGGGCCCTCGGGCATGTCCACTCGCCCCCGGGGAAGATGCTCCTGAATCTTAGAAACAGAGATTCACTCCACACATTGACCATGGCTCGACGTGATTTAAGAGGCTTGCGTGCATGAGGAAGGGCTTTGCTGCATAGAGACCAAGTGTGTATTTCTGTCCCCTCCTTTACGTTTGCGGTTTATTTCTCAAAACCGCCAGGGTTAATTTAAAACATGTTTCTGACAGTCCTAAGTTGTTTGCTATGTTGTATGAGAAATTAATGTGCTGGCCTCAGCCTGTGAGGATAATGCAAAATGCTGTTTGACAGCCTGTCTTCTGCTAGTCAGCTTAGACTGTGTGACATTTAGACAGCTCAGATGCCTCCGTGTGTAATGTTCATATTGGGCCCTCGCATATCCTTCCTGTTGGGCCGTGTCCCAGGTGGACAGAGAGGCCATTTCTGGTGCTTTGCAGCAGTTTTAAAATCTTCTTAGAGTTTCTTGTTGCTCAAATGGGTGTAAAAGCTGATATTTATATGTTTCCTTCATCTACATTGCTTGATTTTGCTAGAAAGAAAGTGTCACTCATAGTAGTCTCGGGTTAAATAAATTCACTTTATACACTGCAGGCACAGAGATACTGGTGCTCAGCTAAGCACCACGTCTGCGGATCCCATCATGATGTGGCTCCCAGTGAAGACGCCCCAACTGTGCCTCCACCTCTGCTTCTGTACAGAAATTACTTCAGCTGGAAATGGGAGGAAGTAGTAGTACTGTGTAGAAACAGACCATGAAGCAAGACTCCACATGCTGAAAGCTTACTGATAGTTCTGATCCGTGCATGATTGTGCACACTAGGGGTCCTAAGACTCAGAATAGCCTGGTGCAGAGGAGGAATTCCCCTTTGGAAATAGGGTTTCTGACCATGGGAAGTGTAGTCCACTTTAATCACGCTACATGTAACTTGCCCCATACTACTCACCATACTACACACTACTATATGGTGAGACAACTCATAACTGCCACCCACAGCCGGCGTCAAGGGCGCTAAGTGTTTAGCAAAAAAAGAGTCAACCTGGTGTATTCAACTGTGTAGCCTTTGACCGTGTCATGTATGTGCATGTAACATGCATGATTGAGATAACTATTAGCGGCAATACTACGTGTCTCTCGGACATCTTTCAAGTGCTCGCCGTCCTTTTTCCCCAGCACCCGCCCCCCCCCCCCCAAGGGGCGGCAATCTGAGGGATAGCCCCGGGCGCCACAAGCTCTAGCTACGCCCCTGATTGCCCCAGTAGAAACAAAAACTAAATCCTTCTCCGACTAGCTCTGTTTGAGGACTCGAGATAATTACCGTTGCTTGTTTTTTTTCCTGTTAAATGTACTAATTTCAGACAGTATTGTGATGCAGTTATCCAGGAAATGCCCATGGTGGCTTCTTTCTATGATTGTGTTTGCAAAATCTTCTTTTTTGTGGTTATAGGTTGTTACAGCTACATGGCAAACTGACTGTCGTAAAATTTTGTAGAGATGAACTTTGAAATTTCCCCCAACTTGCCACTGTTCTCTTACGGCAACTTCATAACAAACTAGATGGTCAGTCTTGTGTAGAGCGACCAACTAGTATTTTTGTATGAATCAAGTTGGCCAAATGAGGCCTCAAACAATGAATGTTCAGATTTAGGTTGCAATCTTGTTTTTCTCTTCGCCATTCACAAAAGTCTCCTAAATGTATTCTTGGTCCATTTTGGACATCTCTCTGTCAGTCTGCACTCTGCCATTCCACAAACTACTGTGCTCAAGTCTCATCTGTGCGTTTCTGTTTGTCTTTTTATTTTGTTGTGTTTACAGGATTTCATGCTGCGTTACAAAGGGGATCGCCATCACTGGATTGGTCTGCAGAGGGAAACTGATAAACCATGGAAATGGGTCGATGGCACAGAATTCAGCAACTGGCAAGTTCTCAGTCTTTTCCTTAACTCCCTTCCTGACATGTTTCAGTCACTAATGTCATACGATGGACTGATCATAGAAACAACTTACTCAAATTACATACTTTCTGATGGCTGAGTCACCAGTTACAAGTGGACTGACTGCATGGAAGAGACTGTATTAAATTAAGAGACTAGGGTTTCATGTTTATTAAAAAACTGAATAAACAACTGGAGAAGGCCTGTGCGCCCCAAAGCACCCAACTATCTCACCTAATGCCCAGGCCCAGTGACAGTATGGCAAAACCATGTACAGGGTGTGTCATGGCCAGAACCCCTTTCACAGGGCATGGGGCAAGAAGGAGCTTCTGGGCCCAACCGTAATGATTGAGGGCTTTTACTCCTGATTTCCCAGAGCTCGACATACTACGGGTCCTGAGCAACTGGGCCAAGTACCCCTTCAGCATTTGAGACTCTGTAGCACCACAAGCTGAGCAGTTCAAGGCCTCTTGGAGTGATTGAAGGAGAAACGCAGGCTCACAACTTGATGTACGTTTGGCAATCTCAATAACTGAATGTCCAAAGAGTGAAATACACTACACACTAAATAATAACACACTTCATAAGATCTCAATCCTAACACTGTGCATTAGGGCATAATTGTCTTGCTTTTTTTAACTAATGACTGGGGTTCTCCAGTATTGGGGCGTCTTTCATAGATTCACATGCTTGAATATTCCCGGTCGTAGAAGTGGGAGCCCCACAGTAAATAAATTAGCAATAAAAACCAACAATATATGTATATATATATACATAATTACATACATTCTAAAACCATAAATACTTATAAGTACCAAGGTTAGCAGTAACACATAGGAATACATTAAAAGAAAAAAACACTTACATAACATATCCATGTCATTATGTTAGTCCACACTATAGGCAATCAGGTGCAAGCACCCCTCTCAGGCCCTCAGATTTTCTACCGCACGTTGCATGAAGGTAGTCTCCCTGAGCTCTGCTCAGTTTTATACTTTCTTGTGGATTTCTACAGTTTTGGGATGTCTTCAAGTAAGAAGTCTTTTTTTCATCCATGTGCTTCTTGTGGGAAATTGCGACTCTTCTCAGAGGTCCCTCACAAGAAATGTATTTATTGCCTCTATCCTCTATCCAGAGCATGAGCTAGGAAAATGTAAATTTTGCAGTACTTTTTCCACTAAGACCCTTAAAGACAGGGATGGGCGTCTCCTCCTTTGGTTGCAGAGGATGAAAGATAAAGATTCACCTCTTTCTGATGCAGAAAGCCTTGCGTCAGGTGGGTCTAGAGCCACTTCTAAACGTAGCAATGTGCAGGATATGCCACCTCCTTTCCTAAAGAAGAGGAAACTCCAACTCCAGAGGTTCCTGCTGTGTCTTCACCTCTTCCTGCTATGCCTACGCCCTCGAGATCTGACTCACAGGCGCCCACGGCTCCTTCTAGGCATGTTTCCCTTAAAAATTGTGCAAAATCGTCGACGGGCCCGTCGACGGTCATTCCGACGATGAAATCTGCCGTCTCCACCTCCCTGACGACGACTTGTGCCAGCGGGTCGTCGACGGCGGCTGCGTCGACGACTTCAGTGTCGACGATGGTGTGTGTCAGTCTTAAATCTGTCTCGTCGATGATTCCTATCTCCTCGTCGGCGTCGAAGAAGGGAGTCTCGTCGACATCAAAATCTTCGACAGCTCTGTCGACGATTGTATTGTCGACGGTGGCTCTGTCGACGGCGGCTCCGTCGATGGCTGTGGTCTTGCCGTCGTCGGCTTCGTCAATGGCTTCGTCGACGGTGGTTGTCCCATCGACGGTGTTATAGTCGTCGATGTCTTCCTTCGCATAACTGCTTCTGGAGCCAATTTTTTTCATCAAGTTCTGGGGCTCCTGCTGTTGACCCTCTGCACCACCACCGTCGTCATGTGCCTTTGGATCAGCTTCCCATGTCACTCTCAACCTCCATCACCTCTGTTCACCACTGGTTCGGAGCATGACTCTGGTTCTGATGAGGAGGAAGACGACAGATTCCGGGCAGCTCGAAGCCCTTCGGAACTAGTTATAAAATGTCAGGACTATGAGGACGATCAGGAAGATCATTACTACCATGAGGAGGAACCTTCTGCTCAGGTTCCCACAGCGCAAATACCGCTCTCCCTCATTTCTAATCTCCAATATATGCTGGAGGATTATAATAGGCGATTTCCACCTTCTCATCAGGGGTCTCCTCAACCTAGACTGCCTGCTACTACAGCGGCTCCGCCCTCTACTGCACTACCAGAGCCATCTGCGTCATCTGCACCACTTACAACCTCTATTCAGGTTCATGCGGCTGTTTATGAGGATGACGACGTTCGCCCAGATCTGGAAGACTGCGAAGTTGCGGATGATGATGATGACGGGACCATGGCAGATTGGGACGATTATCAAATCCAGATGCAGTCGCCGCCACCTTCGGGTCCAGGGGATTCCCCTCTGGTGGATATAGCGGGTTTTCACCAACTTATGGAATGAGCGGCGCTGGGTTTTAAGCTCCCTATGGTTCTGAAGGATGAGGACTGTTTTCTTAATGATTTTAAGAGTCAACCTTTTAAACAGGTCCGGACAGTGCCTATAATTGACTTCATTTGGAATGAGGGCGTCAAACTGATGCAGATGCCAAATTCTATTCCGGAGCTTCTTCCTTATTTAGAGAAGAAATATAGGGCGCCCCAGGGATCTCCAGCCTGCCTGGTAGTGCAACCTAAACCCGATTCCGTTATCACCCAGGCCGCACACCGCCGTTACAGGAATCCGTCTTCTCCTATTACCGCTCCTCCTGACCGTGAGGGACGTCGTCTTGATGCCATTGGACTGAAACTTTCCACTATGGCTTCTACCACCGTGAGGGCTGTGAATTCTCTGGGCATTCTGGGGCGCTACAACCGCCAAATGTGGTCGGATATGTCTTCTTTTATCGACCGCATTCCTGAGCCCTACAGAGAAGTGACCGCTCGAATGAGGTACGCTCTCCAATGGTGGGCTCAGCCGTCAAACATCACTGCCGGTATTTCTTTCCTAACCGGCGCTCCGGAGCTCGTCCTTACCACGGATGCCTCCCTGGAAGGCTGGGGCGCACATCTTCAGGGGCTATCCATAAAGGGCAAGTGACCCTATCTCAACGTTCCTGGCACATCAACAGACTGTAACTCATGGCTATTTTCCTGGCTCTCAAGTCTTTCCATCAACTGCTCCAAGGAGAATCAGAATTCATTCAAACAGACAATACCACCAGTATGCACTATGTGAACAAACAGGGCGGCACCAAGTCACCGCTCCTTTCTCAGCTGGCACAGAGCATCTGGGACTGGGCACCCCATCCCCAAATTACCCTCCATCACCAAATTACCCTGGCAGCGGTTCACCTACCAGGCATCTCCAACATCCTAGCGGACTCCCTCAGCAGGTCTGTGTCCTCGACCCGCGAGTGGGAGTTGCATCAGCCGACTCTGGACTTCATCTTTCGGCTGTGGGGTCGCCCGAACATGGATCTGTTTGCGAGCCCTGTGAACCGGAAATGCCCGTCTTATGCAAGCTGGCTTCCCCATCGAGGCTCATGCGGGAATGCCCTTTTGAAGAACTGATGCAATCTATTCACCTACGCTTTTCCACCTATTCCGCTGAATGTAAATGTGGGTATACTTGTAAAGCGCACTGCCGCCCTACCCAGGGCATCCTGGCGCTGTATACCGCTGTGGAACCCTTCCTGGGTTTTCCCTGTGAGATGCCCCCTACTGGGCACCCCCAAGGTGAAACCAGGCATTCCAGCGCTACTGGGGCCGTTGTGGGGATTAAGCAAGCTGTTGCAGAGTGGGACCCATGTTTAGAGTAGGCACCTAATGCAAGAATTATCGAGTCTGCGGACATTTAGCCCGAGACCCTGCCGCGTCAGGAATTGAACCCTGGCCCCCGGGCCAGACCTCTGCATCAGGGTCTCCCGCCTCTAACCAGTGAGCCACACTTCTCCACTGGTTCCTCGAGTGTTGTGGAAAATGCGGAGACAGCTGTGTCAGATTCTCCTGATCGCTCCCAGATGGCCTCGACAAGCATGGTTCTCGGAGCTGCTGCTTCTTTCACAGTGCGAACCCATCCTCCTTCGTCCTCGAGCGGATCTCCTCACTAATGACAAGGGTCAGATCTGTTATCCGGACCCCTCCTCTCTCAAATTATCGGCCTGGAACCTGAGCAACTTGAATTTGCCCACTTGAACATTTCACCAGCATGTAGAGACGTTCTTGCCAATGCGAGAGCTCCGTCCACAGTACAGACTTGCAAGCTATAGTGGAAAAGGTTCTGTCACTGGTGTGCATCTGCCAACATCCATCCCATGCACTCCTCTCCTGATCAGCTTCTGCCGTTCTTTCTGCAGTTGGCTCAATCAGAACTTTTCCACTCCACTTTGAAGGTCTTCCTAGCAGCGATATCTCGTTTCCCGCAGGATGGGTCTTCCTCTCTCTACTCTTCCAGAGTTATTGGGCAGTTTTTCAAGGGGCTATTCATGATGTTCCCGCCCATTCGACGTCCTCCTCCTACCTGGCATCTCAATGTGGTTTTGGCGCAATTGATGAAGGCGCCTTTTGAGCCCATTCACAAAGCAGATTTGAAATTTTTGACCTGGAAGGTGGCCCTTCTTCTTGCCGTGACCTCCCGTCGCGTGAGTGATATCCTTGCCTTTACCATTCATCCTCCTTTTCTTCAATTCAAATCGGACTATGTCGTACTTCGCACCAACCCGGCATTCATGCCTAAGGTGCCGACTGACTTTCACCTCAATGAACCAGTGTTCTTAAAGACTTTCTTCGCTAATCCCCAGTCTCCAGCGAAGCAACGTTTGCATTCATTGGACGTTAAAAGATGCCTTAAATTCTACATCGACAGGACGGCGCCCTTCCGTAGGTCTGATCAACTGTTCGTTGCTTACGGACGCATGCGCAAGGGGCGTTCTGTTACCAAGCCAAATATTGCACATTGGAGTTCCTCAGCAATCACATTTTGTCATCAGAAGGTCGGCAAGCCTCTTCAATCTACAGTAAGGGCTCATTCCACCAGGGCGATGTCTTCCTCTACTGCCCTGTTTGCTGGTGTGCCGTTCCATCAAATATGCCGAGCAGCCACGTGGTCCAGCAGGCACACTTTCACAAAGCACTACTGCATTGAGACGATCAACGAAGCTGATTCAGCAGTGGGCTAAGCGGTGCTTCGTAATCTTTTTAACCCCTTCGACGCTCATGACGAGCTCAGCTCGTCATGAGGCACACCTCTCGTACACTCATGACGAGCTGAGCTCGTCATGATTGCATTGTTTTCGGAGTTCTCCAGCACAGCAGGGGAATTGCTGCAGCAATGATGGTGTTAAATGAGGTGAGCCTCTTTCCTTCCCTCCGCCTGTATGAGTACTTTTATCTGTCTGGCAGCATTATGTATTTTCATTGCATTGTTTGCTAATGCACTGCTATTTGTGCCTTGCGGCCAGCTATTACTGCTCACTATTCTATTCAAGCATGTGAATCTATGAAAGACACCCCAATACTGGAGAAGAACATTTGTTACTTACCTGTAAACAGTGGTTCTCCAGTATTGGTGTCTTTCATAGATTCACGTGCGACCCACCCACCTCCCCTCAGAGGCTCGCTTCTCCTCCTGGACTCTTTTGTCACTCTGGTGCTACAAAAATCTGAGGGCCTGAGCCTCTGAGGAGAATGTTCTAGAGGGGTGCTTGCGCCTGATTGGCTATAGATTGGACAAACATAATGACATGGATATGTTATGTAAGTGTTTTTTTTCCCCTAATGTATTCCTATCTGTTACTGCTAACCTTGGTACTTATAAGTATTTATGTATGTAATTATGTATATATGTACATATATTGTTGGTTTTTATTGCTAATTTATTTACTGTGGGGCTCCCACTTTGACGACGGGGAATATTCAAGCATGTGAATCTTTGAAAGACACCAACACTGGAGAACCACCATTTACAGGTAAGTAACAAATGTTCTTATTCCGCATTCACTTGAGACAACAGCCAGTTTAGCCTGCTAGAGAATACGAGTTTTAGAAATCCCACAGTTTCTATTCAAAGTAAAGTGTCTGTGCGCCTTTGGCACTATAATCGGAGCAGAATCCACTTACAAAGGTTTTGTGATTTGAAAACCTGTTGGATTAGTGAAAAAAATTGTTATAAAACAAAAATTACATATTGTAGAATCTGAATTTTTTTCAGATTAAATAGAAAAATGAATCTGTACTGTTGGATTGTAACACCAGAATGGAAATTACGGTACATATGTTTTCCACGAAAACCCTAAATGCAGGGCACAAGTCGAGGGTAGGTGCAGGTACACGGCGTCTACCCACTCTTTTCACAGGATGGGCGCTATCTACCTTGCCAAGAGGTTGGGCCCTACAGAAATACAGTAAACTTTTCCCTGTGTAGTTTTCAGACAGCAGGACACATTCAGCACTTCCTGCATGTGGTCTGCTTTCCATTGCCAGCAGCATGGCATATGCGGGGAAGGGTCTTAACACATTTCAGCTGGGCCCATAGCAAAAGCTGAATTTAAGGAGCCACTAGGCCTCTTTTTGTTGGAGCAATCTGGCTGGGAGCTATCAGGAGTCTTGCATCTAAATGCAACGCAGGGGATACAAAGGCACACAGCTTATCACTTCACAGGCACTGAAGGCATGCTTTTGGCGTTGTTCAGTCCCTGTATTTAAGAGATATGCATGCACTGTAAGGCTGTCAGATGCGCTGGCCCATCCCAGTATTTACACAAAATAACAATTCAAATACAATTTTGTTGTTTTATTTCTTTTATAGCGCTATAGTGCTACTCATCCCATTGCAGGGTGTGAGAGTGCTTTACATCACACATACATATTGTGCATTGACAATAATACATATGTGTGTAAATAAATGTACAGGATGTGTTACATAAGACAGTAAGGGTTATAAGGTGTAGGAGCCACATGTCCTTCATAACTCTCTGTGCTATATTAGAATGATTGCACTTTATGAACTAGTAACAAAAGGATCTCCTTGTTAAAAGCAGTAACCCACTTACCCATTTACATAAAATGAAAATCTGTCATTTGTGTGTTAACTAATGTGCTTTTGCAGGATACATATTAACCCTCTATGCTACTTTGATATAAAACTGGGACTAGACGAAACTCTAATCTTGCCAGGAAATATGTTAACCAGAGTTATTTTACTATTATTATTATTCCCTGATATTTAGTCGGCACACAGATATTTCTGAATCAGGTGCCTTGACCCCATAAGGTACTTTAAAATACAGACTTTGCAACCAATTAAGCAGAACAGGTTTATTGGCACATTTCTGCTAGTTACCAATTTCTTTTTGGCAGGGTTTTAAAATTAAATGTATAATTTAAGGCACAGATTTTGCATTGAGGTTGAATTATTTTCTTGGCACAACTCCAATGCAAAATCAAATTTGTTAAATATTATAATGCGCTCAAATGTGGTCATGATAGACCTGCTAAAGATAGGTGTTAGGTCTTAAGATCTGATATCACTTCTTGTGATGCCACGTGCGATGTGACCCGCTGTGATGTCACTCACCAGGATGCACGCGCCATGATGTCACTTGCATACAGCCTATTTGGTTCTTCACCCTGTGGAAATGTACCTTTTTGGGGAACACAGGTGCAGGGTCACCCTTTTGTCCACAGGTTCAAAAAACCAACAGTAGAGATCAGCACTGGAGTTGGGAATAAATAACAAGTTTATTAATCACTCATGTCCACGCAGCACTCTCAAGTGCTGCCTGAGGAAGTACACTGAGGTCACAGAACACAAGACTTTTATGCAGTTTTTCTGCAGTGTAAGCATGTGAACAGAAATAGGAAGGACACGTTTTTAACAGAGTTTTCAACAAACGAGGGCAGATGAATAACCACTTGGCCAGCAAAGTGGGGGGGGGAGCAAGAGTGTTTATGGCAGCAGAAATGATTGACAGTTAACAGGTGTACTGGCAGCTACAAACTCGCGGCATATACATTGCTTTTAGCTGTCAGGAAGTCAACTAAAATAGATAGCACAGGCAGAGTGAAAAGACGAACGAATTACGAAGGAAACTTAAAGGACACCTCAGCCAAAATGGCTGCAGCTTATGCCAAGTAAAATATTACACGTTTTCCACAGACAGCCCATTTGGCATAAGCTAAGACATTTTCTTATACATTATTTTTATCGTACCCCTGTTAAAGCATATTGATCAGCATCATATCGCTGTCTTTTCGGTCTATTGCTAAACGGGCATTTACATTTTGGACATTTGTTTTAGATGGTAGAAAAGTAGTACAAGTGAGAATACAGAGGGAACAAAGCATTGGCCCGCATTGGATACATAAACAATAGAAGGGAATTGCAATAATTATCAATAAGGCCGAAAATATTTTAAGCCCCATACAGAAAATACGCTCCAGAACCATCCAGCCCAAGTCCATGTTCCTGAATCTTGATATATCTCAGTAGCTATTTTGTGTAGTTTGGAGATGACTGCATATACAGAAGGTGAATTATCCAGTGTGAAGACACAACAGCTGGATCCGATGATACAGCATGCTCCAGTCTATATGGTTCCGATGTGGTCTCTATCTAGTCGACTACAGAGACATCGATTCCCCTACTACCCGCATAGTGATTGAACAATTGCAAATCTTGATGGTACGTTGGGGGAGCTAAAAACACAGGTGGTAGAAGGAAGGCTATGTAGCAGGTACCAGACCAGCCTGGAAGTAGGAAGTAGAATGCCTTAGTCCACAAAGAAAAAAAGTGTGACGTGATGCAAGGAAGCTGCTTTGGACTCTCGTAGACATCTGCAACACTGCAGTATAGTTACTGTGGCCCGCTGGCACATCGCCTATACTTTGTACTCAAAAGGGGGTCAGTGATCATGGCAACAGAGATAACAAGGGGTCCATTTACTTTAGCCGACCTAGAATCTGGGTACACATAGTTTTTTGCTGCATTTCCTTTACTGTATTCTTCCATTTCAAAAGCAGTCCCTTTTGCTTATGGGTCCCCATCTTCGTTGGGGTAACAGACTTTGTTCCATAGAGGCATATAGAAGTTTGAACCAAGCTGAGCATCAGCCATTGTGAGAGAATGGCAGCGGTGACAACGGGATTCCTTTTATGCAACAAACAATATTGGTAACCAGGTCTAGACTTGGGCGCACTACTATGTATCTGGGCAAAAGTTAAATCACTAAAATATGACAGTGCTTCAAAGGGTGGAGGGATCGGTTACCAAAAAAACCCACAAGTACCCACTAAGTGGGCACAAACTAGACTAAACAACAATTCCTCCCTGAGAACTATAATGTTAGAATAAGTAGTACACTAAGTACACTGATTTTACAGTAAATCAAAATATTTTAGTTATAGGTGCAGAAAAGTCATCAACAAATTATAATTTCTGAGATATCCAAATGCGAATGTAATCGTGTTTAATTGACATTTCAAAAGAAAGTCCTTGTTCAAATCCGTTCATCACATATCCAAAGATTCTCCAATTCCAACAGAAATCTTCTTTGAATGAAGTAATATACAGTTCCAAGATATGGTTTTAAACTCCAAATGCGCAGCCAACACTTGTTTCGTCATTCAATTCTTAGTGCATCATGACTTCATCAGGGCTGCAACCCAAAATAAATAACATAAGAACACAGACCAGCGTGCGAGCATTCCAATGGGCGTTCAAGGGGTTAAACGGGCCATTGTAGATCAGAATCTTTCTTTGTGTATTTGTTCCACGGTGTACTGTACATTATGGAAGAAATACCATATTTGACATATATGTCTTTATTAGGTGTCCCCACTGGGGGAGCCGGCTGACTTTTTTCTAAACTTTGTTTTGTCCCACCAGAACAGCAACTCATTCGGGTCTTTTTCTGCTCTTCTTTCACATTGACCATAGCAGGGAATGTCTTCACACTCTGTCATTTACTATCACCTGTTTTTCTCTTGGTGATCTAATTTACGGTCTATCCAATAACCGAATGACTCTTCTTGCATTTTTTTCTTTCTTTTCCTCTCCTTCACTTTCGCCATGCAACCCCATTTATAAAGTGTCTACAAACTGACAGTCTGGGTGTCAGTCTCATATCGTACATGGTTTGTCTCAGCAAATCAACGTTTTTAATATTCAAGGTTCCCTCTAATGGGAATTGTAGAACCTGTGTATTTATGCCAATGTGAGATCCAGATACATGTGCAAACCTCTTTCATCAATTCATAGGCTAGCATTCCTTCGCTCTGCAATATCTGACCCTCCCTAGGCATTTCAACTTTAGATTTAGTCTTTGTGAACACATTACCCATAATTTACATCTAAACACCCTCAAAAAAATCACAAAAAAACGACTAACATGCATAGCAAATAATAGCCAATAATAGGTTCACCTTTGACTGAGCTGCTCTATCACAGCGCAACTGTAACAGCAAGCAATAAAATTGGAGAACAGCTATGTGGTGACATCTCAACAATCCATGCATGGCTCTCTGGCAGAGCAACAAATCACAGGGCAACTTCAGTGTGAAGAGGAAAACAATTGTGTAACTATATTAAAACACTTAAAATGAATAAACTCCATCAGTTTATTTAGGAAAGAAAATAAAAGTCAGTGTATAAAGTCAGATAACTAAATCGCAAACCATAGAAACTCAAGTGCAAAAATGGAAATCAAAATCAGTAACGGAAATGAAAAACAGATAAACCACAATAACCTACAAAACTCTTACTAGGCAAAACTCTAGCCAGTGGAAGTCTACCTCCGAGCTAATGCAGTCCACCCTGCAAGCTTAGGGAAAGTATAATAACTTAAGTTAAACTCTATATCCTGAAAAAGAAATTCATTTGTTCAGAATCCCTATGGATGTGTATGCGTCGCCTCGCTCTACACACCACAATATAAAGAATGAATCAATATATCTCGATCGTGGATTGCAACAAATCTGATAACCAAACCAATAACCAAAACCAGTAAATCATCAGAATCAATTGAACATCAAATGCATTACGAATTTGCATAGTACCTCATCACAATGGGTATCGATTCACTAACAGCACCAACAACCATGAACACATATCCAGACAACTCAAACACAAAATGTATAGTCATCTCACAAACTTATACAATCCCTATTTATAATTACACTCAAACGTTGGAGCGGCGTTGAAGCAGTTGCTACCTGTTTCACTGTGCAGAAGGCAACACGCCTGCACTTTTAAGGGTGATTAGAGATCACATTGCAGGCAGGTGCGGTTAGTGACTGCACTCGCTGCATGGGGATGTCTGAAGGGGTCCATAGGGCCCACCCTCTGGTGATAGTGCTGACGCTATATGTGTACCAGCGCCATCTGTATTACAGAAAGGGCGGCACAAGGGTCTGAGGACCTTTTTGTAATACCAAGTGTGTTTCAGGGGCATGCAAAGTGGGCGCATATGCCTGTTGCTCCCCCAGGGCACTTTTCATAATACGGCCCCTGAAGAAAACTCAGCAGAGGTCTCAATCCATACAATTGGGAAATCGGAGCTAACACTGACCTGAGACAGAGTTTTCTATTTTAATGTAAAAGTTGCAAATGCAAATGGTGTATGGTATTGTCTACCTTACAGGATGTGAAATCTGACACATGTTTTTAAGGTCGAGCCTGCAAGAGCAGGCACTAGCCCATGTGTCTCGCTTGCGAAGAGCCCTCCCATTGCTTACCATAGGTTGGCTTGCATGACACTCTTCTTTACAGCCTTGTATTTCATCAAGGCAGGCCTAACATCATTTCTGTTCCTCTCCATGGAGCAGGGACCAAGCTCCGATTGATTCAACCTAATCAATGCCTGTCCGCTCGCTACACACGATGTGATTGATGTACTATTTTGTTCAATCCACACCACTCCAATACAAACCACTCACCCCAATCAATCCACTCCAACTCAATCCTCCCCATCCATCCCACTCTAATCTGCCCCACTCCACTCCAAAACAACCTGCACCACTACAATCCAAAACAATCTGCCACACTCCAGTCTGCCTCACTCCAATCCAAAACACTCTGCCCCACTACTTTCTAAAACAATCCGCCCACTCCATTCCACCCCAATCCAATCTGCACCACTCCAATCCCACACAATCTGCCCATTCCAATCCCAAACAGTCTGCCCACTCCAGTCTTGCCCACTCCAATCTGCCCCTTTCCAATCTAAAACCGTCTGCTCTACTCTAATCTGCCCACTCTAATCCAAAACCATCTGCCTATCCAATCTGCCCCAGTCCAAAACAATATGCCCCACTCCAATTCAAAACAATCTGTCCTACTCCAATTCAAAACAATGTGCCCACACCATTCAGTCGCTCTCTATCCAAAATAACATGCCCCACTCCAATCCAAAATTATGCGCCCCACTTCAATCTGCCCCATTCCAATAAACCTAACTCCAGTCCACCCTACTCCAATACAATCCACCCCAATCCTGCCAACTCCAATCCACCCTATCCCAATTCACCCCAATCCAGTTAAGCCCACCTCAATCAAATCCACCCCACTGCAATCCTGTTTACTCTACTCCAAACCACCCCAGGCCAATCCAATTCACCACACTCCAGTTCACCCCTCTCCATTCCACCTCACTGCAGTCCAATCCACCACAATCCAAACCACCCCACCCCATTTCATACCACCCTACTCCAATTCACCCAATTCCAGCCCTTTCAATTCCACCCCACCCCACCCCAGTCCAATCCACCCAGTCCAAACCACTCCATTTTATTCCACCCCACTCCAGTCCAGTCCAATCCAATCCAGCCCACCCCACTCCATTGCAGTCCCATCCACACCACTCTACTCCAGTCCACCCCACTTAATCCTATCCACCCAGCCTACCGCACTCCAATCCACCCGACTCCAATCTACTAACTTCAATCCAATGCATCCCTTCACTCCAATTCACCCCAGTCCACCACACCCCAATCCAATCTTTTCCACCCCGCTCCAGTCCACCACACCCCATTTCAATCCAATCCACCCCATCCAGTCCAACCACTCCAATCCACCCTACTCTTCTCAATCCAAGCCACTCTACCCCAATGCTGTCCACCCTAATGTACTCCAGTCCAATCCACCACACTACCTAAATCCACTCCAACCCACTCCACCCTATTCCACTCCATGTCGCTCTGCCACCAAACCACTGAAATTTACTCCCCTCTACTCAACTATGACATTCTACTCCCTCTACTGCTCTCTACAACACTCCAATCCAAAAAATCCAGTCTGATACTCTACTCCCTCGAATCAACTCTGACACTCTACGCCACTAATTTTTAGCCATGCCGAACAGCAGCCCCACTGGTGTACAACGTGGCAAAACCATATTGCCAAAGCCAATACCTCTTGTACAGGTGTGGCCTATTAGCGTTGCCAATGCTGGTTTCATTTCGTTGTCAATTTACTGGGTTCAAAAGTTAGCACAGTTAAAATAATGTGCGAAAAAAAAGTATATATATATATGTGAAAAAACACATTCCAGTAATCTGAAACATTTTTCTTATTTCCTCATTGATGCAATACCAATGTCCAGACGCGGGGGAAATAGAGAAGGTAAATTACGAAGACTCAAAACACAATATATCTTGGAGTTAGATACCAAGACCCCCAATGGACACAACTCAAGTGAGGATTTCCACACATGGCTCTAACCAATGTGATGGACTGACATAGCATCATAATTGAATATATGAGTAACTAACAGAATCTCCAATTCTTAGTTTGAATATCAGACAATTGTATGATATTTATTCTATTTATTTAATAATCCCCCTTCTTTCTTTCAAACATTAGTGAAGCTAACTGCATTGGGCATTAATTTAGTATTTATACTAATAATAAGCCCTTACATATGAAAATTGAAAACTTTTTTCACAAGATTATCATGTGTTGATAAATTCCAGTTCATTTTCCCCTTCTGTTGCTTTTAAATCTTTTTTACTATAGGATCATGGGTTGATCTTTGGAAAACAACACTGGGTTTTAAATCACTGCACTTAAGCACTTTTTCTTAAGGGAAAGACATAATAAACAACAGGCAGATCATATATATTAGATGTACATTATATACTTCTTACTTGATATCAAGCAACAACTCATATAGGAGTTATTTTAAACAGGATAAACACATTTATGTGCATATAATCCATTATCCTTATAAATGTCCTATAACAAGCAAAACCATTTGTACACAAATATAAGAAATTGTCAAATTCCTACTTTTATTACATGCATTAGCAATAAGTCAGTTTGATTATTTATTTGATGATTCATGTATTTTAACCATATATTCTTATATTGTAATGCCATCTATGTGTATATATTTTATATATATATATATATATATATATATCTCCACACACCTCCCTCACAAAGAAGAAGCGGAAGCCCAAAGGGGAACAGGTAGGACAGCCTTTAATTGCCAAAACAGCTCCAGTGGCGGCAAATGCATTTCGGCTTACGCCTTCGTCAGCGCCCAACACCGGAATGGTATGTTCGAGGCATGTGGGCTGCTAAATTCATATCTTAGCATTAGATCGCCGCCTAGTGTTGGGCTCGGATGATCGCACATTGTTGTCCTGGAAGAGTCTTCGAAGTATCCTGAGATAGGTGGCTCCTCCCCTGGACTACAGTGCGCATGGGCATCGGCTCCATCCCCAGATTGTTTTTTTCCGCCATTGGGTTCGGATGTGGTCTCGACGTCTTACTGTCGGAACCAAGAAAAACTAACTTTTAGCGGCCAAAAGGCCTCGATTTTCTTGCGTCGGTATTGTCTGCGCACGGTCTCGAGTCTTCCGTCTCTTAGAGCCGGAATAAGCGGAGTTTTCTTCGCTCTCGGAACTTTGAGGCCTTCTCATCGCGACACGACTGCAAAACTTTTCAGACATGGAGCGGAGCCCGTTTAAGTACTGCCCGCTCTGTGGGTCCAAGTACCCACACATCGATCTACACCCTGTGTGTAACAAATGCCTTTCGCCTGACCACGACGACGGCAAGTGCAAGTTGTGTGCACAGTTCCGCTCAAAGAAGACTCTCAAGCTTCGGCGCGCGGTGCGCATGGAAGCTAAACAAGCGGCCCCGGATCCGGAGAACATCTTCGGCGACCAGGACGAAGAGGACCAGGGTCATCATCTCCAAATCTCCCCACCCGAGACGGAGGTCGAGGCGGATCCGGGAGACGACGACGGAGTCGCGGGTCAAGGCCTTGAATACGTCGACGAGGTAGGAGACGACGATGAGATTTATGGGGCCGCGGCAGACAGCTCGGGGGACGAGCTCTGCCCCGAAGGTTACGAGGATACCGACCGGGACACGGGATCGCCTGTCGGCCTTACCCAAGACCCGTTGCCGCAAGCCACAGCCCCGCCTTCGGGCCCGGCCACGGACTTACTTGCTGAGCAGACTGTTTCGAAACCGAAACCGAAACCATCGGGATCGACAACACCTAAAATGGCCGACCCGAAAACGAAACCGAAACTTAAGGACTCGAGTGTCCCTAAGATGGCTGCTGATTGAATTTGTTAATCCTGCAGCAGAAGTATGTAAAGGTTAAAAAACAACGTCTATATCTCACCTTTGTTGACTTATCGTCAGCTTTTGACTGTGTTTCACACAATAAATTGTGGTCAATTATGACTGAGTTGGGGGTAGACAATGCCATTATCTGCTTCTTGCGAGATCTATATTCCGGGGCCAATGCAAGTGTCCGTTTTGGGAATGATGGTGAATGCACTAGACAATTTGGGATTGGTCGGGGTGTACGTCAAGGATGTGTTTTAGCCCCATTTTTATTTTTGCTCTACATAAATGGCCTGGAGAAACGACTGGTGCAGGAGGGTAGGGACATGCCTATGGTGGGTGGAAGGCCTGTCCCCGCCTTGATGTACGCGGACGATGCCGTTTTGATGGCACGAACTCCAATGGCGTTACAAACCTTGGTCACCTCTTTTAACAGTTTCATGCTTGGCTTAGACTTAAAGATTAACTGCTCAAAAACACTGTCCATGTTTTGTGGGCCAAGATCAAACAAGCATTTGAAACCCATTTTTATAAATTCCAATCCCCTGGAAAAGACCTCCACTTTTCCCTATTTGGGAATTCTGTTTCATGAAAGTGGTTCATGGACTAGTGCAATCCAGGCTAGATCTCTGCTGTTCTCCAAAACTATTATGGCCTTACAATGCTTTATGAGAAAATTAGGGAAAAAACCCATAAAAGAGATTTTAACTATTTATAGGGCAACCTGCTTAGCAGTAGCCACCTATGGATCAGGGCTGTGGGGTTACTCAAATATTAACACAATTCAAACTATGGAAAATAAATTTTTACGCCACATCCTGTCTGTACCTGAGAGTACTGCAACTATGATATGCCATGTTGAATTGGGAGTAATTTATGTTACTGATACGATCAAGATTCAGCCAATCCTTCTTTGGCACAGGGTGTGGACAAATGATGAATGTCTGGTTAATCGGGCTATTTTAAAGGACGTTTTAGTATTGGACAATATCAATGATTCCAAATGGATATGCTATGTCAAGAACTTTCTCAGTGAAATAAATTGTGTTCAATACTTCGAGGACCCACCAACTATGGCATACATATCGAGAAGAGACTTGAAAAATTTGTGTATTGCCCATCTTAGGGACAAAAGACACTTAGAGGAGGCAAGAAAAAAGACTGTCTCTGCTCACCAGGACATTTTATGTGGAGATAAATTACAGCCATATTTGTCCTTATATATGTCTAATCATGAACGTTTCCTTTTAACCCGGTTTAGACTCAATATTGTTTTTAGAGTCTTGTCCTTTCCTGTGATGAATTGTTGGCTGAAAGAATTACCCTTTTGCCCATGTGATGATGTCTCCCCACAGTCCGATATTCATATTTTATTCTTTTGTAAATTTTATACTTTCTCTCGGAAGAAACTTATCATCCCGATTCTCAAAGACTTAAATATACGAAGATGTCGCTTAGCGTTCTTAGAATGCCAGAAAATGGAAACTGTTTTTATGGTAGCCTCTTTGGGCGAATTTTTTAAATCTACTTTTAAATGTCGTAAATCGATCTCAATGAATTAACCTCCTTATTGTACATATGCATTTTAAACAACGAATATATGACTCCCGTGTAAAACTGTATTTTCTTCATGCTACTTTTATGGTTATTCTGTTTTTTTTAACCGAATAAAGTATTTTGAACTTGAACTTGACACAGGCAAACTGACCCTCTATAAGAGGAAAATCACTTCGGAGCCAGTGGACTCCTATGTCATCCCACTAAAGAAGAAGAGGGTGCCCCTTGACGCCTCAGGCCTCACGGAACCAATCCAGCCTCCTCCGAGACGGAGCCCTACTCCCTCCCCAGAACACTCTGCGGGTGAGGGGTATGACGAAGACGAGCAGTACAATTTCCCTATCAATGAACCTGATGCACAACCGGATTCATATGATGACACTGGTGACCAGAACACCCAGGGTGTGGGGCAGGACCCGCAGCTTTTTAATGCACGTGCTTCCCCGACTGAGGATTCAGCAGGTTTTCATGCACTACTCGAAAGGGCGGCAGCCAATCATGATGTGGACATGCATGCCGACCCGGTTGAGGAAGACTTCCTTTTCGACACTTTTTCAGTCTCTGAAAGGACAGTAAAGACACTGCCTATGCTTAAAGGAGTCCTCAAGCATGCTGGGGACATATTTAAGGAGCCTACAAGAGCGAGAGTGGTCAACCCTCGCATTGAAAAAAAGTACAGACCTGCACCTGCGGACCCCGCATACATCCGGGGACAATTGCCACTGGACTCTCTTGTGGTCGCCAATGCCAGGAAACGTGCCAACTCCCAGACAACGGGTGAAGCTCCTCCCCCGGATAAGGAGTCCAAAGTGCTAGAGGCAGGGGGCAAAAGAGTAGCTGCACAGGCATCAAACTTTTGGCGCATCGCCAATACACAGGCACTCTTGGCGCGTTACGATAGGGCGCACTACGACACCCTAGAACAGATTGTACAACACCTGCCTCCACAGTTCCAAGAAGCCACCCAACTGCTCATTGAGGAAGGAAAGCTAATCTCAAACGCAGCCATCAAGTGTGCACTTGACGCTGCGGACACAGCTGCTAGAGCTATCAACACTAGCGTTATGCTGAGACGACAAGCGTGGCTCCGCATCTCAGGGTTTAAACCGGATATTCAGACAACAATCCTTAATCAGCCAGTCAATCCTGAAAGTCTGTTTGGTCCAGATGTTGACACCACCCTAGAGAAAATAAAGAAGGACACAGAAACTGCTAAGTCCATGGGGGCCCTGCAGTCACAACAGTTTCGTGGCAGCAATTTTCGTCGCTCAGGTGCACGTGGAGTCACCAGAGGACAAATGGGTCAACAATCCCAGTTCTCTAAAGGTGGGGCACAATCCTCGTTCACGAAACAGAACAAGGGAGGTTACAGAAATAACAGCAACAGAGGTCGCAGCAGAGGAAACAACAGCTCCCGCTCCTCTGCTCCAAGCAAACAGTGACTCTCTGTCACTGCCCCCCGACCACCTAACACCTGTCGGGGGGAGACTACAGCAGTTCCTGCCCGTCTGGAAAAACATCACCACAGACAGGTGGGTGCGACAACTAGTCCAGTATGGTTATTGCCTAGAGTTGAGGTCCACTCCACCCAACATCCCGCCAAGGCAAAGGCCTATGTCCGCAGAGCACTTGCTCTTATTGCAGCAGGAAGTAGTGGTGATGCTGCAAAAGGGAGCAATCGAGCTCGTGCCGGTGGGAGAGGAAGGCACAGGGGTTTATTCCCTGTACTTCCTTATTCCAAAGAAGGACGGATCTCTCAGACCCATTCTAGATCTGCGTCCCCTCAACCTGTACATACTGTCAGAACATTTCCACATGCTTACACTGCAACAGATTCTTCCATTGCTAAACCAGGGAGATTTCTTAGCAACCTTAGATCTCAAGGATGCTTATTTCCACATTCCACTACACCCGTCACACAGGAAATACCTCAGGTTCACTATTCAAGGCAGGCACTACCAGTTCAAGGTCCTACCCTTCGGAGTCACCACAGCCCCGAGGGTGTTCACCAAGTGTCTGGCGACAGTAGCGGCGCACCTCAGGAGGCAGAACATCCATGTCTACCCCTACCTAGACGACTGGCTCGTACAAGCCAAGTCAGAGCAACAGTGCGCCGCAGACATGTCGACTACAATTCACCTTCTTCACGATCTGGGTTTCTCCCTGAACTACCCAAAATCGCATCTTCAGCCGGCACATGTCCGGCAGTTCCTAGGTGCGACGATCAACACCCTGACGGCCATGGCTCAGCCAAACCAAGTCAGGATAGACAGCATGCAGGCTCTGATCCAAAGGTTCAGGCCACAACACTCGCTTCCAGCGAGAGTGTTCATGCAGTTGATAGGCATGATGGCCTCCTGCATCTTCATAGTCCCTCACGCACGGCTACATATGCGCCCGCTCCAGGAGTGCTTAGCGAATCAGTGGACACAGGCTCGTGGGCAATTGACAGACCTAGTGTTGGTTACCAGTCGGGCATACGACTCTCTGCATTGGTGGACTCCACACAACCTTTGCAAGGGCCGACTGTTCCAAGAGCCTGTGCCGCAGATTGTCCTGACAACGGACGCATCTCTCCAGGGATGGGGAGCTCATGTGCTCACTTACACAGTGCAGGGACTATGGACGACGCAGCAACAGAAGATGCACATCAACTATCTGGAACTGATGGCAATCTTCATGGCGCTCAAGTCCTTCATTGTACATCTGTGCAACAAAGTCGTGCTAGTCCGGACGGACAACATGACCGCGATGTACTACATTCAAAAGCAGGGAGGCACCCACTCGCCACAGCTGTCTCATCTGGCTCAGAGCATGTGGAAGTGGGCCATTCAGAGGAACATTTTCCTCATGGCAGAACACCTCCCAGGAAAGGACAATCAGATGGCGGATCTGCTCAGCAGGTACAGCCATCAAATGCACGAGTGGGAGTTACACCCATCTGTCCTCCACCCGTACTTCCAGCAGTGGGGTCATCCGGAGATAGACCTATTTGCCACAAAAGAGAACGCAAAATGCCAACACTTTGCCGCCAGGTTCCCTCACCCACAGTCGCAGGGGAATGCGATATGGATGAACTGGTCAGGCAAATTTGCGTACGCTTTTCCGCCAGCCCCTCTAATACCGCTGGTTGCAAGAAAGCTAAGGCAGCACGAGATGACTCTCATCCTAGTTGCTCCAACGTGGGCGCGCCAGGCTTGGTACACCACGTTCCTCGAACTCTCAGTGGTGCCGCATCAAAGACTGCGCCTCACGCCCAGTCTTTTGACGCAGAACCATGGAGAAATTCAGCATCCAGATCCGCAACAGCTCAACCTGGCGATCTGGCTCCTGAAGTCCTAGAGTTTGGATACCTTCACCTACCTCCAGAATGCATGGACATCATCAAGGAGGCGAGGAAACCAACTACTAGAGCATGCTATGCTGCAAAGTGGAAGCGTTTTGTCATTTACTGTACAGCCAATGACATCAACCCGCTAGATGCATCTATCCCCAACATCATCTGCTATCTGTTGCATCTTTACAAGTGCAATCTAGCGTACACTTCCATTCGGATACATCTATCCGCCATAGCGGCTTATCTCCAGAACAGGCAGCACCTCTCTGTCTTCAGGGTGCCCGCCATTAAAGCCTTCCTTGAAGGTCTGAAACGAGTCATTCCCCCAAGAACACCGCCAGCTCCGGTGTGGAACCTCAATGTCGTTCTCACCAGACTGATGGGACCACCATTTGAGCCACTGCACTCGTGTGAACTCCAGTTCCTTACGTGGAAAGTAGCTTTCCTTGTAGCTATTAAGTCTCTGAGGCGTGTCAGTGAGCTGCAGGCGCTCACAATCCAAGAGCCATTCATTCAAATTCATCCAAATAGGGTAGTGCTACGCACTAACCCCAAATTCCTTCCGAAGGTGGTGTCACAGTTTCATCTAAACCAAACTATTGACTTACCAGCATTCTTTCAAAACCCGCAAACGGTGGCGGAAAGAATGCTCCATACCTTAGATGTACGGAGGGCGTTGATGTACTACATAGACAGAACACAACCCTTTAGAAAAACAAAACAACTCTTTGTTGCCTTCGCACCACAACACAAAGGCAACCCGATTTCCAAGGCAGGGATAGCCAGATGGATTGTTAAGTGCATCCAGATATGTTATCAAAAAGCCAAGCGCACTTTAACAATACCCCCCAGAGCGCACTCCACACGCAAACTGGGGGCATCCATGGCTTTCCTAGGGAACATTCCTTTAGAGGATATTTGCAGAGCAGCCACGTGGGTTACACCACATACCTTTACAAAACACTACTGTGTTGATGTGCATTCCAAGCAGCAAGCTGCTGTAGGACAGGCGGTTCTGAAGACACTTTTTCAGGTTTCTGCAGCTGGCACGGGCAACCGCCGCTGATGGAGGGACTGCTATGTATTCTATGCTAAGATATGAATTTAGCAGCCCACATGCCTCGAACTGAATATGCTACTTACCAGTATGCATCTGTTCTTGGCATGTAGGGCTGCTAACATTCATATCGCCCGCCCTCCTCCCCGGTGCCTGTCGCAGCTGCAGATTTACTATTGTATTTATTCATTAGCATGGACATCCTTTACACTTTTCACTCCATCTTCTGCCACAATGGCGAAAAACAATCTGGGGATGGAGCCGATGCCCATGCGCACTGTAGTCCAGGGGAGGAGCCACCTATCTCAGGATACTTCGAAGACTCTTCCAGGACAACAATGTGCGATCATCCGAGCCCAACACTAGGCGGCGATCTAATGCTAAGATATGAATGTTAGCAGCCCTACATGCCAAGAACAGATGCATACTGGTAAGTAGCATATTCAACTTGGTGAATTCTTCCCTGCTACTATTGAAGTAGCTGACGTGAGTAGCTCCTCCCCCGTGCAATGCAGCTCACCTGTTGCAGCACGTTCGTTATCCTTCGTACTACAACTCCCAGGAAGCCTTATGGTACAAGCAACTCGGGTCGGTGAAACAATGTGAGGAGAACAAATGTTGTTGAATGCTGGTAATTTGCAGACCACAAAATGCAAACTGGGAAGACACGCAAAGCTGTCCTGCGCTTTCAAAGTCTCTCCTCGAGTCCCCTATTACTGCCACAGCCAACAGTGCAGGAAATCCATATCACAGGGGCAGAGTGCCCAACAATATATATATACATATATTTATTTATGACTGCGGCTTTGCACAACAAATTTGATGTGTTTTGAATTTTTAACAACGTATGCACATGTACATATTTATGTACTCATTTATATATAAATTATATTTATTTATGTATAAATTATATTTAATTATGTCTTACGATCTGCACATAAATACAGAGTTTCTTTTAATATGTCATTCAATGCAATTGAAACAACAGTATTTTTACTATGTCCATAATTACCACGTGAGAGGTACTGGTCACTTTAAATAAACTAGGACGACTCCTATAGCGCGTCATGTGAACAAGGCTGAGGCAGGCCAAAACGCGTCATGGTGGAAGAAATGCAATAAACAGCAAAACTTGAGCACTTATTTGGTGGTTCGTCTCCGTTTGTTTACAGTAGGAGCGGCGCTTTCAGCAACTGAGTTTTGTGGATATATATATATATTTATATATATATATATATATATTCACTCGAACTCCTCACAAAGGCGAAGGAATGACAAGCCACACCAACCGGGTATACTTACAGATTTTCTTTATTGGGCACAAAGAAGACGCGTTTCGAGCACACTGGCTCTTGGTCACATGACCACCACGGACATTTTTACTCATTATATAGAAAGTTAAATAATAACAATGAAAGAAAGACTCTGTGTTTAAGTCACACAGAGTTCCCAATTGTGCTTTTATAAATCATAATAATACAAAAACATTCATCATATATATGTAAAAAAGTGAGTAAAGCACAATTCCAATACATGTGTGATTTTATGCAAAATAAATGTTCTTGTTTATACGTATAACAAAACATTGAGGGTGTAGTACCCAATTTGATATTTAGTTCAAGATCGTTAAGAGGATAGAGGAGAAGAAGCTACCAATTAATCATAGAAATTAATTACTGAATGACAGAATGATTTATGAAAAGTTGATGTGGATAGAATTTCTAAGGTTTATAACGAAGTTAGGTTTTGATGTGATAGAGCTTAAAGAGTGTTCCTAAAGTGACTAAGGTTAATCATAACGGGTATAGTACCCATAGTGACTAGATTAGCATTATAAGTAGTAGGACACTATTCCCATTTCTTACTGCATCCTAATTGTGTGCTGTAGACAGAATTAAGCAATGGTCACATTAAGTTAGGAGCTGGGAGTACTGTCCGTATAAATTATAAGGTCTTACAAAAATTGACAATAGTATTCTTAACTAGACGGTATCCCCCCAACTGTTCATAAGCAGTTAATAGGTGAGCAACACTGGTATATAGTGTCTATATATAAATTTCATGCAAATCAGTGCTCATATCTTGTAACCTATACAATTTGGTGAACATAGTTGTGCTCGTATCAATATCTTTTATCCGTGAAGGAGATTATTCATAGTGCTTCGTCGATAGCCAGTTCTCTAAAGACAAGGTAAAGAAAAGAAATTGTGGTCATTATATTTTCGTCACTCAAACAACATACATGATGTTCTCCATATCATAGTTCTATTTTGGGTTCTATTCTCCTCCAATTAATCAAGGTGCTTGCAAATACACACAAATATTTATATACAAAAATTAAAAAAGGTGTGTTTAAAACCATATGGTCATAGATTCAGAGTACCTCAAGAGGAAACAGGAGGATCTAAGTCCTGAAAACAATTTATAGATGAACGTACATTTCTTCATCAAAGTTCATCCCCATCGGAACGATACTGCCTGCCTGAAGGATAAACTTAGATTCTGCTCTGTGTAGTGCTGTCACTCTATCACCACCTCTTACATGTTTCGGAATTGAGTCAAGGGCGAAGAATTTTGCCTTCGTCCAATCTCCGTCATGATGGGTGTGAAAGTGTTTGGCTGTGCTGTATGTAAAGTCCTTATTGGTGATGGCACGCCAATGTTCCAGAATTCTCTTTTTTGCTGGAAAGGTGGTTGACCCTATGTACCATTTTCCACAGGGGCATGTTACTACATAGATTACAAAATCAGTAGTGCAAGTGATTTTCTTGTTTATCTTCCACTTTTTGTTTACCCTACTGAGTACCACCTCCTTCACATTTATACTATACCTGCAGGCTTTGCATTTTCCACATTTTAGAAATCCACCCTTTGGTTCTAGCCATATCCTTTTCTTCTCCATATGGCTCTGTACAATTAAATCCTTGATGGATTTATTTTTCCTGTAGGTTATTGATGGGTGTTTGTCTAGTTTGTCTTTCAGTGTTTTATCCTGTAAAAGGATATCCCATCTCTTTCTTATGATCTTGCTAAACTCGGGTGATTGAGTGTTGTATGTGGTAATCAGCCTTATAGGTTCAGTGGAGGGATGCCGTTTGCACTTTGGTGCTTGAAACAGGGTGTCTTTCCGGTTTATTAGGGAGACTCTTGCCTCACCTTTCTGGAGCATGTTTCGATGATAGCCTCTTACAACAAATCTCTCATGCATAACTTTTTTATGGTTTTCAAATGATTTCTGAGAGCTGCAATTTCTCTTGGCGCGTAGAAATTCGCCAAATGGTATTGCCCATCTGAAACTCGGGGGGTTACAGCTAGTAGAATGGAGTATTGAGTTTCCAGCTGTTTCCTTTCTAAAGATTTCAGTTTCAATCTTGTTCTCAACGATATTCAATCTAATATCTAGGAAGTCTAAGGTGCTTTGACTGTGTTTCATCGTGAATTTCAGATTTAAACAGTTCGAATTTAATACACTCACAAATGTGGTTAGTTCTCTTTCACCTCCCTCCCAGACAAAAAAAATATCGTCGATGAACCTTACCCAAATATTCACCTTATTTGTCCATTCTTCAAGGGCATCGTCTCTGAGCACCTGTTCCTCCCACCAGCCTACCAATAAATTGGCATAGCTGGGGGCAAAACAGGTGCCCATCGACGTGCCCTGTATCTGTCTGTACAGATTTCCATCAAATAAAAATACATTTTCCTCAAGACAAAGTTCAATCATCTGTAAAAGCATTCTAGAGTGGGCTTCCAAATGTTTACTTCTAGTTCGTAAAAAATATTCACACGCCTTTAAACCATCTCTGTGTCTTATTGACGTGTAGAGGCTCTCCACGTCTAAGGATACTAGCCAAAAGTGATGCTCCCAATTAATGTTTTCCACTTTTTGGAGAAAGTCCTTAGTGTCTTGTATATGAGAGGTCAATCCCTTCACATAGTCTTTTAAAAAATAGTCAACATAGTGAGATACATTCTCCATCAGGCTATTGATGGAGGACACAATGGGCCTTCCTGGAGGTGTTGTTGGGCTTTTATGTACTTTGGGAAGTAAATAAAATGTAGGTGTTGTAGGATTTTTGTTAATAAGGAACTTGGTCTCATCCCAATTCAAAAATTTGTTGTTATTCCACTCATAAATGTGTTGGTGAACTCTGCTCTGTAGTTTAACTAGGTAGGTATGATCTACTCTAACATAGCATGTGTCATCCGACAGTTGTCTCTTTGCCTCAGTAATGTACAATTTTCTGTCCCATAGGACTACATTACCCCCTTATCGGAGGGTTTTATGATGATTGAATCGTCATTTTTTAAAGATCTTAATGCCTCCCTCATCTCTGGAGATATATTTTGCTTTTCGGGGGATCTGTGTAAGAGTTTGAGCATATCATTTGCGACTAGGTCATGAAAAAGGTCCATATTATCTCTGGGGAGCTGTGGTCTATACCTGGATTTGGGTCTAAAGGGGGTCACAATAGTGTGGGACTGAATATCACTCACTGCAGATGTCGTGTCTGATGTTTGGGATAGTGTTTGCATTGGATCTACTCCTCCCTCCTCATGTAAGTTTTCCAGGATAGCCTGAAGCTCATTTTCAGTTGTCAGTGAAGTACTCCCTATATCAGGGGTCTGGATAGCGGATTTTTTGTTAGAATGGATCTTGTACAATTTCAGTTTTCTAGCAAACATGTACATATCTATGCGCGTCTGCGTGTAATCAAATTGGGAATCTGGACAAAATGTTAACCCCAATTGCAAAACTTTTTCTTAATGTGTGGATAATTGTCTATTAGATAAGTTTATTACCGTGAGTTCTTTGCTTTGTACACCCATTATTTGGCTTTCGGCATCTGGTTTTTGTTTCCCACTCCAGAATTGCTTGCTTTTCCATCTCCGCTCTCGTCTCCTTTTGCTCTTCCCCTTCCTCCTCGGCCTTGGTATCGTGTTCTTCCTCTGATGGACTGTTCTATATATATATATATATATGTGTATATATATATAATTGATAAAGAATACTTGTTATTCGAAACGCGTCTGACCTGGCACAAGCTGTGAGCGAATAAAGACCTGCTTAACCACGCGACCTGGTGTCTGTTTCCCGCCCTTTGGAGCGCTACCGGCTCGAGTGCATCTGAGAGGTGTGGGAGAACCCTTTGGATATATATAGCCGAGAGGGGTGGGACTGACTAGCAGAGTGCTGCTGGAACTCGTGGGAAGCTTCGGGCGCTGATGACGGCTAACATCCAAGCCAGAAATGCTGCATTCGCCACAACACGCAAAATAAAGAGCTTCCACTATTGCCCCGGGGTTCCTGCTTTTTCTTGTGTGGAAGAAGGTTCTTGTCATAATTTGCGCGTCGGTCAGTGACGCCTTACAGAGAACCCCCGCCTCAACTTGGGCTCAGACTGCGCTGACACGAACTCTTGCAGTTTTTCTACGCCAATGTTAATTGGAAAGTTCAGAGCCCGCTGTGAAGTCTGGAGGAGTGAAGGCAGGTGTGCGGTCATGGTACCGTACGCAGGGAGGTTTGCACAGTCATGCAGCCCCTGTTGTATGCATCGCTGGTTCTTTGCAGCGGAGGCGGAGAGAGGGGACCATAGGAGGAACTTTGTTTGCGTTCTGCGAAGCTGGAGCAATTCTATTCACCCTGCAACCTACACCCCCGCAAATCCACCACGGGTGTTGATTTTTCCCCCGAGCGATACCTCCGAGAATCCGGACATTGGGGATTCTGGGACCAGTAGTTTCCCAAGACTGAGGGAAACTTACACAGGTGTGCGAACATTAACCAGGGGGCGGAGCAGGCCTATATACTTCCAGGCCGAGAGGGGTGGGACTGACCAGCAGAGTGCTGCTGGAACTCGTGGGAAGCTTCGGCCGCTGATGACTGCTAACATCCAAGCCAGAAATGCTGCATTCGCCACAACACGCAAAATAAAGAGCTCCCACTATTGCCCCGGGGTTCCTGCTTTTTCCTGTGTGGAAGAAGGTTCTTGTCATAATTTGCGCGTCGGTCAGTGACGCCTTACAGAGAACCCCCGCCTCAACTTGGGCTCGGACTGCGCTGACACGAACTCTTGCAGTTTTTCTACGCCAATGTTAATTGGAAAGTTCAGAGCCCGCTGTGAAGTCTGGAGGAGTGAAGGCAGGTGTGCGGTCATGGTACCGTACGCAGGGCGGTGTGCACAGTCATGCTGCCCCTGTTGTATGCATCGCCGGTTCTTTGCAGCGGAGGCGGAGAGAGGGGACCAGAGGAGGAACTTTGTTTGCGTTCTGCAAAGCTGGAACAATTCTATTCACCCTGCAACCTGCACCCCCGCAAATCCACCACGGGTGTTGATTTTTCCCCCGAGCGATACCTTCGAGAATCCAGACATTGGGGATTCTGGGACCAGTAGTTTCCCAAGACTGAGGGAAACTTACACAGGTGTGCGAACATTAACCAGGGGGCGGAGCGGGCCTATATACTTCCAGGCCGAGAGGGGTGGGACTGACTAGCAGAGTGCTGCTGGAACTCGTGGGAAGCTTCGGGCGCTGATGACGGCTAACATCCAAGCCAGAAATGCTGCATTCGCCACAACACGCAAAATAAAGAGCTTCCTCTATTGCCCCGGGGTTCCTGCTTTTTCTTGTGTGGAAGAAGGTTCTTGTTATATATATATATATATATATATATATATATATATATATATATATATATATATATATATATATATATATATATATATATATATATATATATATATATATATATATATATATATATATATATGTTTCGCCCACCGATCTCCAGTATAGTTGGAAATGCTGACGTCAGGCGGTCCGAGCAGGGACACCGGAAGTCCCAAAAACTCCTTCCACCAATCTCGTTTGTTCAAAAGATACTCGGACACCTTCCTTCTGCAAAGAGTGATTGATTGCGGCAAAAAACAACGCGTTTCGGCAGTTAAGCCTTGATCACGTTTGAAAGTCTCAGTGACAACAAACAAATTTAAATCAATTGGTGTAAAACATAAACATAAGTGTAGGACTACTTTGAGGTGTTATCCACATCGAGGTAAATATTTCGGCCATTTTGAAATGTATATAGACATATCGTATAAACAGTAAATACATATGTATCTGGGTTTGCACTATAAACATATGTCTATTTCAAAGTTTGTTCATTCCACTGAAAAATCGGTACAACCGCAGCCAGGATCTTGAAAATTCATTGCATAATATACATTCTCATGTCAGATAATGAGCTGAAGGAATTCTGCCCAAGTGGGCCGTGTCAATAATATCAACACAAGTATATAATGTCCATCAGTTCATTAATCAATAAAATTACTAAAAACTTGCGACTGCGATACTGTCCATCATAATAGTTAATATATTGTCCTTAGTGTAGGTGTACTGCTAATTCCTCAGTGACATTTAATCCGTTAGGTGCAATACTTTCGAAATCAATAATGTAAGTTGATTCTAATTTCCCTAAGGATAGTTCCTGATTGCCTCCCCTAATTCCGAGGTCAACACTGTCAAATACAGCCATCCGTACCCCTGTCTCATCCTGGTAATGATGTGAGTGGAAATGACGGGCTATTGGATAAAGTCTGTTGTTATTCCTAATAGCTCGAAGATGCTCGAGGACTCTCTTTTTGGCTTGATGTTTAGTACTCCCCACATACCATTTGTTACATGGGCAAATTAGAATGTATACACAGTGTGTGGTGTTACATGTTAGATGTGTTTTTAATTACAAATTCCTTTCCTGTGCTGGGTGATACCAATTTTATACAGTTAGAGCACCTTTACACGCTTTGCATTTGTTACAGCATATATAGCCTGGTTGTGTATGACATAGGCCCTGGTTTATTTGTGTAACATAATTGTGACTTAATTCGTCCTTCAGTGATCTGCTTTTCCGAAACGTGATCTGTGGATTACTTCCTAGATCAGGTTTCAAATGTTCGTCACTTAAGAGGACATGCCAGTGTTTTTTGAAAATCTCACAACATTTATTGGCCTGACCACAGTAAGTTGTGATAAATCTTACTTTCTCAGTGCTTTCATTATCCCTCACTGGATAGAGCAGGTCATTTCTCTCTACTCTCTCTACTCTTTTGCATGCCTCTGAAATTGTTTTTACACCATAGCCCCGTTCCTTAAATTTTTTCACATGATGGTTTTCTCTTGTTCAAAGCTTTCAATAGAGCAACAAATTCTCCTAGCCCGCAATAGTTCCCCATACGGGATGCTGTGTACCAAATTGCGGGGATGTGCGCTGTTCGCTCTGAGGATACTATTCCCCGCAGTTTCTTTGCGGTGGAGTTTAGTTTTAATGGTATGACCATTTATATTCACAGAGATGTGGTTTTACTGATGTCTGCACTGAAGGTTAAGTTTAGATCATTCTCATTCAATTTCCTCACAAAGTCCCTGGCTGATTGTTCTGATCCATTCCAAATGACGAAAACATCGTCAATATATCGGAGCCACAGAGCAACATGGGTGTTGAACTCATCCATCGATGCGGCCACCTGCTCCTCCCACCAGCCCATGAATAAATGTGCGTAGCTGGGGACGAAGCAGGTGCCCATCGCGGTGCCCTGTGACTGTTTATAGATGGAACCATCAAAGACAAAAAAATTATTTGTCAGACAGAATTCGATCATTTTTATGATCTTATTGAAATGGTCCAATTGGGAAATTGACCTGGTTTTAAAGAAATGTTTGATAGCATGTAGTCCTAGTTAGTGCCTAATGCTGGTATAAAGGCTACCAACATCCAGGGTGATCAGAACAAAATCCTCCTCCCAGTATATACCTTGTATGCTTGTAAGGAAATGGGTTGTATCCCTCAGATAAGAGGGAAGTGCCAATACATAGGGCCTCAAGTGATAGTCAATAAATCTAGATGTATTTTCTAGAAGGGATCCCATTGAGGAGACTATGGGTCTTCCCGGAGGGTCCATGCAGTTCTTGTGTAGCTTTGGTAGAAGGTACAGAACTTAAATGCGTGGATGGGGGCAGTACAGGTAATAGTATTCCTCCCATTCAAGCTGTCCCTTCTCTCACCATTCCACTAACAGTTCCCTGTATGTGGTGTTAGATGTCAGTATTTCTGCTCTCTCAGATTTTTGGTACCATGCAGTGTCTTGTAGCTGTCTAATACCTTCCTCCAAGTATTTCTGTTTTCTTAAGACCACCACATTACCCCCCTTATCAGATTGACGTACGACAATACTGTCATCTGCCCTCAAGCTTTCAATGGCATTAATCTGTGAGCTAGTGAGATTCTTCTGCAGTAGTGGAATTCTAGTAGCTCTCAAGTTTTTCAAATCTGCAAGGACACCCTTCTCAAAAAGATCTATTGCTTCACATTGTATGTTGGGAAGGAAGGTGGATTTGGGTTTAAATCTACTTCCTGGATTACCATCAGTGTCAAACCCCCAACTGCTCACATCCGGTTCAGTCACTGTTGCTTGTGTGTCACTCAACATTAAATCACATAGGGCTAGATCCTCAGTATTAAGGTTGCTCACAGTGTTTAGTCCTTCGTCAGTAACGTTTCCTCTGGGTTTAGTGTTGAACCACTTCTTCAGTTTTAATTTTCTTGAAAAGTAGAATAAATCAATTCGTGTCCGTGCAAAATTCATATTGCTGGTCGGGCAAAAGGACAAGCCCAAAGAGAGGACATCCGTTTCATCTTTGGACAGAGTGCGTTCAGAGAGGTTGATCACGGTCATAGGGTTTTCTGTTGCTTGCTGCCCCGTGTTTCCACTCCCATTGGGGCTGTTCCTTCATTTTTTCCTCCTTGTTTTGGCCTTCCTGTTCCTCTCGTTCTTCCTCTGCCTCCTCGTCCTCTGCCCCTTTGGGCCCCCTGCTCTTGCCCCTCTGTCCGGGTTTGATTTATCACTTGGAATTGTAACAAAAAATTCTTCTTAATCTTTTGTAGATCCGGAGTTGTTTCATGATTTACCAAAGTTAATGATGCATTAGATAGATTATCATCAGACACATCGCTCTCGCTTACTTCCACTGTGGGCGAAGGGACTGATGCTCTGGGTTTGCCCACTCCTTGATTTTTATCAAATAGATGGTCGTATTTCCTGTGGAAAGTCAGTGTGCGTCCAGATTGGTAATCTTTAAAATCACGCACAAATTTTCTTTGCTTTTTTGCAGTGATTTCCGTTTCTAATTTGTCCATTTTGACAGTTAATCCTTTTAGAAACTCCTCCAAAGTTTCTTTGGTCACCAATTGGCTGAGTTGATCCATTACTTTTTCTATCTCTGTCAGTATTTTTGCTCTGTCCTTGATAGCATATTTCACCAAAATGCGCATCATCGTCAATGAGCATGCTGCTGAGTTGCTGGACCATTCTTCCAACATTTCAAAATCCGGGTCATCATACGTTGGGATCGTGAAAAATCGTAAGCCCCTTCGAACCCTTTTCACGTCAATATATCTCTGGAGGGACTCAGCCTCCCACCATTTGTTTAATTCCTTCTTATACAATTTTTCCAAGCTGCTGAAGAGGGCTTGGGTTTTGATTTCCTCGGTTATACACACAATATTGTCAGCAGTCACCTTATCCAAGGTGTCTTGTGTGAAAAACAGTTTACCCGCGGTCTGCTTCCTTCGAGACTCCAAAGCATTTGCCGCCATAGTTGTAATCGTTACTATTTTGCAGACGGGAATGCCGGATATTAAGCGTGCCCGCTCACAATGTCCTCCAGCTCCCTGTCCCTTAGCTTGCGTGTTCACACCCTTGTGCGGAGAGGCAAGCCCGCCCAAGCCCGCCGTGCCACGGTAGTATTGCCGACACCACCGTAGGGCTAGATGTTGCTTATCAGCGGGAATTGGCTCACCTCTTCACTTCGCAGATGCGTTCACGCTGGGCATTTGCTCCCGCTGGGTCTCCGTGGAGTCAATCCTCTTAGTACAAACGCCGCAGTCGGCGGTGTCACAGCACTTCTGTGTGTTCGAACCTGCGCCTTGTTCGTGACTCCACTCCCGTAGCTCAAGGGGGTCAGCTTCCAACTTTATAAAACTTTAGCCCACCGATCTCCGGTACAGTTGTAAATGCTGTCGTCGGGCGGTCCGAGCAGGGACACCGGAAGTCCCAAAAATCTCCTTCCACCAATCTCGTTTGTTCAAAAGATACTCGGACACCTTCCTTCTGCAAAGAGTGATTTATTGCGGCAAAAAACTACGTGTTTCGGCGGTTAAGCCTTGATCACGTTTGAAAGTCTCAGTGCCAACAAACGAATTTAAATCAATTGGTGTAAAACATAAACATAAGTGTAGGACTACTTTGAGGTGTTATCCACATCGAGGTAAATGTGTCGGCCATTTTGAAATGTATATAGACCTATCGTATAAACAGTAAATACATATGTATCTGGGTTTGCACTATAAACATATGTCTATTTCAAAGTTTGTTCATTCCACTGAAAAATCGGTACAACTAGCAGCCAGGATCTTAAATTCATTGCATAATATACGAAACGCGTTGTTTTTTGCCACAATAAATCAACTCTTTGCAGAAGGAAGGTGTCCAAGTATCTTTTGAACAAACGAGATTGGTGGAAGGATATATATATATATATATATTCACTGAAAAAACCATAGGTTATAGACCATATATAGTTAGGAATTAGCATTTAAAAAACCTTATTTTACTCACACAAAACCATTGAAATTCCATATATAGTTAGTTGCACTAACTATATATCGCGCACCCGTAATCCACTGCTGATGATGTCACATATTACATCATTCATGACATGGTCAGTGACATCACTGATGACATCACTGATGACATCTCAAATGACATCACTGATGACAACATCCAGTGATTATGTGTTTCTGTAAAGTTTAAATATGTTTTACATATTGAAGAATGAGTGGATGTATAAGTGTCTGAATGAAGGTTTTAGTAGGTGCGTGATTGACTGTATGAGTGAGTGATTAAATGCGTCTTACTAAATGCACGGGTTAGTGACTAAACTGTCTGAAAGTGTGCATCAGCATGTCTGTTGTTGTGCAAGCTGCTGCATGTGTTGATCAGTAGCTATATAAGTAGCTATATGGGTTATTGATTGGTTGCACAAGTATTTGTATGGGAGACTGAGTGTGTGTATGACTGGCTGGGAGGTGTGTGACTCTGTGCAGATCAATGTGTACTTGTATCAGTGATTCTATAAGAGAGTAAGTATGTGTTAGTATATGTTTTAAAATGTAAGGTACTCTATGTTTAACTGTGTAGATTAGAAAATGGAACTGTGATTGATTCTTTACAGGACTGACTAGGTGTGTGAGTAACTCCATGGATGAGTGGCAGAGTGTGAGTGTCTGTATAGGTGTATGAGTGCATATGATAGTGTTGTAAAGATGAGTGATTGTATGTATGAATGATTGTATGGGTGAATGAGTGAATGTGTGTGTAGACGTAGGAATCAGTGAGTGGGTATGTAGTAACTAGTATTGGTGTGTCAATGGTTTCAAAAATTATACTCTGTATTTAACACTGGGTGTAACAGAGGTTATATTAAAGTGTGAGGAGATGCATTGTATTGTCACATTAATGATATCATCATTGATGTGACCATTGATGTCAAATGAGATATCATCAGTGATGTCATTTGAGATGTCATCAGTGATGTCATCAGTGATGTCACTGACCATGTCATGAATGATGTAATATGTGACATCATCAGCAGTGGATTACGGGTGCGCGATATATAGTTAGTGCAACTAACTATATATGGAATTTCAATGGTTTTGTGTGAGTAAAATAAGGTTTTTTAAATGCTAATTCCTAACTATATATGGTCTATAACCTATGGTTTTTTCAGTGAATTTTCAAGGTTTTGTAAATGCTAATTCCTAACTATATATGGTCTATAACCTATGGTTTTTTCTGTGAATTTCATTGGTTTTTTAACAGCTAATATCTGTAGCTGTAAAATGTATTCTTCTTTAAATCCAAAAATATATTTTATATGTTTATGAATAATTTTTTTTTTTAAATATTTTTTTTTCTTCGTTCCCGCTTCGCGAATCGGGAAGCTTCCTGTTAGCTGACCTTGATGCCGCGAAATAGACCGCGAGCCGGTAAACGTTTCTTTACCGCAACTGCCGCGTTAGAAAACAACATCGTGACGCCTCCCGTCCGCATGACGTTTCGCGTTGTCGCGTGATACGTCATATGACGTGCTACGTTAGCGAACTCGTACGCTTACCGAGTCGCAAAGCACAGGTTTCTGGAAGCAAACCGGGAGGCCCTGCAAAGCGCGTAACGTAAACACAGCAGGTCATGTGACTTGGTAATAACACTTTTCATTGGTTCATTTCACTTTCGGTTTCCTAATGATGTAAGACTAGGTCATATGATCTAAAATGAACACTTTTCATTGGTTGAGAACTATTTTTTTTCCCAAATGGTGAAAATCCCTCCTTCTTTCCTCACTCTGACTTTCATCATTGTGAGAGAAAGACCCTTTGTTACCAGTGAGCAATGGCTTCTTTACTAGCTTCAGCTGGTGCTTCCCCACCACCTCCACCACATCCAAGGAAGAGTGGACCACCTGCTAAAGTTATAATTCAGCAAGAAGAGGAAGAAGAGGAACAGGACGACCTAGATAATCTCCCTATTATGGCCAGAAGATCTGTTGTACCGGAAGTAACGGGACCAGAGGGCAGGGAGATGGTGCCAAATATACAAACGAGATTTCGTGAAGTAAAACAAGTCTGCGTACATTGCAGTGGAATCATTTGCTACGCAGAAAGTAGCATCACTCTGATCAACAGAGCTATTAACAATCATGCTCATGTTTGTCCGAAACTCCCCAAACAATAAATTCTTTTTTTTGTTTTCTTCCTCCTGTTGAGCCCTTTACAATGAATCGTTTTCGTTGCCCCCTCCGAAAAAAAAACAAAAAAAATATAAAACTGTTCAGAAAAATTCAAAAAAAGTAAAAAAATGTTCAGAAAAATAATAAAAAAAATATAAAACAACAAAAACAATTTAAAAAAATGTTCTTTTCAGAACTACCTCCCCGTTATAAAAAAATTGGTACAATATTTGCAACTGTGCCAACCTCTATTTCTCTTAGTTCGCTTCCCAGTTCGCTCCCCGGTACGCGAACCGGAAGCGAACCCAAAAAATTTTTTTATAAAAAAGAACAGTAAGTATAAGGGAAGGAAACAGACAGTTATGTTAAAAGAAAGACAGCTATAGGGGAGTAAACTAGAGATACTATTACCCGTAATCCACTGCTGATGATGTCACATATTACATCATTCATGACATGCTCAGTGACATCATCAGCAGAGGATTGCGGGTAACAGTATCCCTAGTTTATTCCCTATAGCTGTGTTTCTTTTAACATAACTGTCTGTTTCCTTCCCTTATACTTACTGTTCTTTTAAAAAAATTTTTTTTAGATCTGTCAGAAACAGTGAAAGTAATGAAATATAAAAGACTACGTAGAATATGAGCACTGTATGCAACAACTTTGACACTGACAGAAGCCTCACCTTCTCCATGCCTCCTACACAGTTCTACATGTACATCATAAATGCAAACAGAACAGAATTAATTATACATGTTAAATGGTTTATTTTTGCTGTTCTCAGAATGTATCAAATTTCACTAAAACAGTGACTTGAAGGTATTCATCATATAACAGCGGGGAAAAAAAAACACAATCAAAATGATTGTGTTTAAAAAACCCATACATTACAAATCAGAATTCAGAACTCCTTAAAGTTAACTTACTTTCCATGACGGCCAAGGATGTCCTATGAACAGCTTACACTCTGTTGTGCTGTTATTACTTTCAACCCGCCACTTTCTGAAAGAAAACCTCCATCGTTTTCAAAAACATGTTACATACAATAAATGACTTCTCGCTCTCTACCACACGATTCCACAAGGCCAAATCGTGTCAGAGCCATGTATAACTCTTGGATTTCTTGTAAGCCAATCCCGTCTTTTCGCATTTCCGCAACTTTCAGAATTAAAATGTTGAAGATCATTTACACAATCCTGGACTAGTAATATCTTCCCCTTCTTGCTCAATCATGTTCTACATTTCCTATCACACTGATACTGCTTACTATGAAGCAGACTTACACTACCTTTATGACTAGTACAATTATTTAATTCTCTACATCACTTTTAATCACAAAGCAATGTAAAACAGTAGACAGCATTGCAGACTTACATTCCCTCTACTCCATGTTTTGATTCGCTGCTTCAATTAGCTTATAAAAAGAAATAGTTTTTCTGAACTCATTCACAGTGCACGTATTTCTCAATAACGTCCAGTGTTATGGTAAAAAGTTATGTCTCTGTACTACACTTATCCTCAAGGCCAAATAGTGTAGGAGCCATGAGAACTTCTTGAAATTCCTCAGAGCACATCCCGAGATTCTTTCCCTAAAATTTTGGTTTTAAAAACACCAGGTAAGAGTTTTTAAGGTCATATGGCAATTTTTTTTTGAAAATTAAAACAGAATCATTGCAGAATGACCAGCCATTTCTACACTTTAAATAAGCTGTATAATGTCCTGATGTTATTGAAGGACCATCATGATATATAATTGCTACAGTTACAAAAGTCCTTCCTGATATTGACAACTGTGAAGCCACAAAATTTTTAATTAAAGTTGTCAATTTTGTTCCATCAGGCCTACATCGTTGGAACATTAAAATGACATACTGGCCATATGTTCGTATAAATAAAGTGGACATCATTTCAGATTTACATTGGCTACACTCCATGTTGTGATCAGCGGCTTTTACTAGCTTATTAAAAGAGACTGATTTACTGTCTGGCAAAGTTAAATATATAAATCTTTCTGAGTCTACACTAGTAGTAGCTGATACCCTACAGTTCTCGCAGTCATGCTGCCATTGATAAGAAAGCCCAAACAGGTGATCTACATCTACACCTTCATCATGCAATACATCAAGCATATACATTAAAAACTCCTGACAATCTTGCTGACTATTTTGAGAGAATTGTGTTTGGCCTGAACATCTGTCTAACAGATTTCGAATTTCAGACACACTTTCTATGTTTGTTCTATCAGTGCTACATTTCTCTAACACAGAATTTAACAAACTGCAAAATCTTTGATCCGAATTGACCACAATCTGTTCTTTTAAAGTTTCTAGAGAAAAGACAACATTAACCACTACATTAGCATAGCAGTTGACACCAGAACTGTTTTCAAATTGAAAACCAACAACATCTTCAACAGAATCCTTTTTGTTTCTGCTTATAATTTCAGGTTCATCAACTTTTCGTCTTTTTGCTACAACCTCCCCAGTATTGGTCACATTTCTTCGTTTCCGGCCTACCACACGTTTCTCAAACAAAGGATACTGAGGCAAATGTGGCGCATACTCTCTTCTCAACCTATTGTATTCCTTAACACAATCTAGATCCGCACAAATGTTTGTGACATCACACTCAATCAAGTACAATCCCGATAAAGTCCTAACTCGTGACAATGCCACAAATGCCATACCCTCCTTGAACACAGAACTGCCAATATTCACCAATGCACAGTCTACACTTAAACCTTGCGATTTATGGATTGTCACCGCATATGCCAAGCAAACAGGAAACTGCTTACGACGAACATATAAGTCTTTTACAAGCAAAAATCTAGCAGAACAACGAGCAATTAGCTGTACTTCCTCAATGCCATCAAATTTAATTTTTAAAAATTCAATTCCATCTCTATTTCTGTATTTCACAAAATCAACAACATTACCCATTGATCCATTTACCAGACCTCTTTCAACATGTAAATTCCTTCTTAAAATTATACGGCAGTTCAAGCACACATTCAGAGTCTTTTCAAAACCCGCAGTTTTAGATATACTCTTCTCTAATGAATCCAATTTTGTTTTCAGATTCTCAGACAAAATAATTGTTGATCCCATATGCTCTACTCTGTCAATAGCTTCCAATTTCACAATCTCTTGCTTTTCTAAATGCAACATTTTGTTGTTGAATTTGGCACATTCTGCAAGAGTTGGCATCAAACATATTCCAGATTTTTTCTCAGTAACTTTCTGAAAAATATTCTCAGGCACAACATCTTCGTCTGGATATAAATTTGTCAGTAATCGTGCATGTAAAGCTTCTTTCCCATGCTCGGTCACTTTTCCAATTCTAACATCTTGTAGAATAGTCTTGTAAACTTCATCCTTTGCCTGACGCATATTTTCATGCAGTTCAGCATAATTGAAGTTTAACCATATATTGACGTTGCCAATACTCCCTAAGCACTTCCTGGTATCTTCATGCGTGAGCATTTTGAACACAGGTTGCCCTTTCACTGGTGTCAGCTGCAGAAGATCTCCAAAAACAATGATGTGTTTGCCACCAAATAACACATCATACTCTGTTTTGAGAACTTCTTGCATTCTCAAATGCACAAAGGCAAGCATAACATTGGAAACCATGCTTACTTCGTCAATGATAAGAAGTTTCATTTTCCTCAAGACTCTTGAAACTTCAAAACAAGCATCTCCAGATAGCTTGTGATATTCTAATTTGTTGTCATGCTCCACTGGCAGCATCAGTAAACGATGTAAAGTAATCCCTTTAATGTTATGTGCTGCCAGTCCAGTTGGAGCGGTGACAACACAAGACAGCGAGTTCCCGCTTCTCCACTCACGTACAGTCGGACAGGCTTCAACGACGTACATGAGCACTCTTTCTTATCATGACTTAATCCATGATCAATTTGCATGGTAAGTTCGTCATATATTTTCCTCTGCTCAACGTTGAGTTGTCTTTCCAACTCTTCTAAGTTAACCGCATCCTCCTGAGCATGTGCCATGGCTCTTTCCACTTCATTCATAGCAGTGGCAGCTTCATTTTCGATAAGAGGTCCTCCTAGTGGATCCTGACTCAATGAAGCAGAACTCTGACTGTCCTGAGAACTGTCTCTGGCAATCTCGGCTGCAATCGTTGCTTCCTGCTCAATTTCCACATTCAACATTTCTACATATTTGGGAAAAGCAGGACATTCTATGGTCTCCTTGGCAGCATTGAAAGAGTCTTCGTAACAGAGGAAATCTCCAAGCAGTTCCTCTTCTGCACGCCAAGGCTTAAAAAGTTGCAAAAGTGCTAAATAGAAAAACTCCTTTTTTTCAGGAGATTCGCCACTCAATTTTCGATGGTTTATCAAGTGGCATTTTCTTTGCTTGACCAGACATCCCTCACTTCCTATTACAGCATACACTCCTTTCTCAGTATCTTCTTTGATGTTCCTCTTGAATATGTAATTTTGCAGAACCTCATACAGACAAACATTCTCGAGGTGACTGCTTCGATTTGGATAATATGTATCCAACATGTTGCTCTTCAAAATGTCGGTACTGTTTGGCTCCTTTTCCGCCAAATACTCAATTTCCCGCACAGGTTTCAGAACTCGATTACGCGTTGCAGCAAGACCAACACTCGCCCAAACGATACTCCTGGACTTGGCATAGAGACTTGCTGAAGACAACCGGTCAGAACATTCGTAAGCTCCGATTTCTCGATGCGACAACATCTTCAGACTGAAACTGTACAACTTCTTGCTGAGGCTCTTTTCATGGGAAATGTCCTCCCACATATCCTTCAATTCTGTCTTCTCTTTTTTGGTGATGTAAGATGTCACATACCTAGCCACAGCCATACAGTTATCAGCCACAAACTGTATATCCATGTTAGCATTCCACATGGACAAAATCACCGGGTTGTAGTCGTTGATGTACTTAGACTCTTCGTTCCTCTTCAAATTGTATGTGTTTTTAGGTGATTTCTTCATCACATTATGTCGCAGCGAAGACATCAAACTGTTCACTCTTCCTTTAGAAATCACCGATCGTGGAAAGCCGAAACGACATTTGGTGTAGAACTTGTCTTTGTTCCGGAATTTACGACGACAGTACTTTCCACATCGATGGCTTTGGAAACGTAGAACTTTTTCTCTTAGGCTTTTTTTCTCCTTTGCGTTTGGAACAGCACACGTAGAATACTGTTCTATGAAACTCATCACTGAGTCGTCTGCATCCGTTCCAAATTTAGGTGCATCCTTGATCCACAGCAACATATGTATATGAGGAGCACCTCTTGCTTGGTACTCCTTCCTCCAGAAGAAATCCAACACCTCTCCAAGAGGTGGATTCTTCTTATTCATGATGAAAGACATCATACCTTCAAATCTATGATTGAAGTACCTACATACATTGACTGGATCCAAAGAGCACAGTTCTCCGGGTGTCTTGAATTCGATGTTTTCTACGTTAGCATTTGCCTCTCGTAGAAATTCAAGTAAGTCTTCCCAGCCATACTCAGCACAGCTCAAAGTGAGGAACCATGTGGGAGTTCCTAAGTTCCTCAGCATACATTTTAAATCACCATGACGACGGTACCAGTACTCATTAGTACCACGCTGACACGCCATGAGATTAATCAGGTGAGAATCCAAAATACTGTCTTGGACATTGACTTTATCCATAAAGTCACTTGCCGAGATGTTTTGCATGTGTATACCACTTTTCAAGATGTGGTTCACTGCATATGACAGTCCAGACAGATCGCTTTCAAACAGGAGATGAAACAAATAAGGAATGCATTGTCGAAACCTAGGATCTCCTGCATACAATCGCAAAGTCCGGTATTCAGAAGCAGGAATTTGATGAGGTCGCTCATCATATCTTCCTCCCTGACCTGTTGGAAAAAGCTGTGGGAAACACCGAGCTTCCAAACTTTCCTCCCAAACACTAATGGGACTCCCTTTCGCTTGTTTCATTTGAAACAACTCAATAGCATTCCCCATGACTTCCTTGGAATGCAAAGGATGAACACTATAATGTTCATATATTTCTTCACTAGTACAGGGTTCTACTTTCTCAATTTGACCAGCACACAAATCGCTATCCTCTTCCTCACTTACTTCCTCTTCTGCAACATATACATTTTTATAGTATTTATTATATTTTTTCAAATACAATGTTGCCCTTTTGACTTTCCTAACATCTACTAAATCTTGCCATATTTTCTTATTCTTTGTCGGAACCCCATTAACTAAGATAACCAGAGGTTCCTCTTCCACTTTTTCTTCTCCAATTGTGTTAATGTTTTTCTTCAAATCTAGAGGCAAATAAACAACTCTTCCCTTTAATCCTCTCTGTAAATCTGATGGAGGCAATTTCCCTGTCTTTGGCTCCATTCTTACAATAGCCTGAAAGGGATGGATACTTTGAATCAAAATAGATTCATAAGTATTTAAATCCTTCAATTCAGAAGGAATTTCAACCAATTCCAGATTATTATGAACTGCTCTAGCAGGCATCTGGTTTTGATTTAATTTGTTACAACAATAAGTACACACACGTTGATCCAATCCCAAATCAAAACAATTTTCTACCATCAAGTATGTTGTAAAATCCTTCCATTCACTATTATTTTCCCTTTCACTTTTTCCATATAAATCCACTAACTTAGTCTGATTCTTATAATAAGTGCGTCGACAACACACACAAGTGAAATTTGGCCTCTCACTTGATTTCACCTCAAACGTTGCAATTTCCCTCTGGAAATTATCTGTACTGGAAACCTGTACACTATCTTCCACATTACTCTCTTCTTCTTGGTCAATTTCAACATTCTCCTCTTTACTTCCAAAGTAACAAAACTCAATTTCTTCACATATATTCTTCACATCTATTTCAGAACCATGCAAAAGAGCAGCGCATAATTGTTTTAGCATAATTGCTGGACTCTTAGCATAATACAACATTCTAACTAATTTCCTCACTTTATTATGATGCACTGCTAGCATCCTGAAATGATGAAAAACACTCTGGCATACTCTCCTGGAAAGACAAGCCAGTGAATGACCATGCAAACCTATCACTTCTCTCACTCTGCAAGGATCTAATTCTTGCAACAACTTCATTTTCTGCTTCAAACTTTTCTTACTAAATGACCGTATAAAATCACAAAGCAAATTGATGGAATCCTGTCGTACACTGCAAATACTACTACACTTCCAGGTGTACACAGGACCCTTAGGACGTCTCCCTAAAACCTCATTACCTAACACCTCTTCTATCTCTGTTCTCACAAGTTTTTCTTTTTCAACTGGACAACCATCTTTCACTTCATAAGCTCGACCACTGGTGTCAACTGCATGCACCAAATCATTATCCTGGAAATAACTCTCCTCATTAAAAAATGCCTCAGAGCTTGAACTATGCATCCATTCTCCAGAAAAAACTTCACAAAAATTACTACGATTAACTATTCTCTTCCATCTACTATTTCTTTTGAAATCATAAATTACCTTGTTTAGCTTCCTAATTCTATTGATTGTCAAAATAAATAACTTACGTTTAAATTCAAATGCCTGATCAATAACTTTCTCAACTATTTTTTTTCTCTTATAAAAAACCACTTTCTGCTGACCTTTCTTAATATTTTTTAACAAATTCCCAATTATCCTGTTGCGGAACATTCGTTTACGAATATCCCTAAACTGTTGTTTCCTTCTACTTTCATGCATAGAGTTATCTCTTACTCTAGCAGTAACATTTCTCATTGGCCTTTCCTTACCATTTGAATTCGGTCTCCTTTTCTGGAGTGAAACATTTTCTGTAGTAATATTTTTTTTACTACACATATTTCTTATGACTGTTTTTCGACTCTTACCCGGTGCTTTCTTGGTGACTTGACAAATCTTTTTGTTAGAGGACTGCTGCAATATTCCATGCTCCTGCTGTCTTTGACGTTTTCCAGCCTTTCTTACTCTTTCTTTGCTAGGCATCCTAAAATCTTGAAATAATGTGCAGTTGAATCTGTGGTAAAATATAATAAAAAATGTTATTAACCACTATTACCCAACAGTAAATTAATAACAGTCATCAAAAACTTAACACACTACTTAAGTATATAATATACTGAAGCCTATCTCCAATTTTTCACTGAACAGGACTCATCTCTTCTTAACCTTGGATAAACCTCACCTACTCTGTGTCCCCTGCACATAATTAAATGTAAAGGGACAGATTTATATTAACTAGCACATCCCCAGGGATGCACCAGTTAACGTGCACCGCTGCTCTGCCACCCACAGTGTGCCGCATTTAAATCAGATAGGACAAAGCTACATCAAAACCCTGCGCCTGCTTGAAGCAGGCATAGATCTTGACGCAGGTAGGCTGAAAGCTAAAGCAACAACTAAGTGTCGTGTGCAGAAGTTACAAAAAAGGAAAAATGGCGTTTAAACCAGTAATGAGACCATGCTAACGTAATACAGAGTAAAAATATCCAGGATCTACATCAGTTTGGGGTTCACGAACCTGGCAGGTACAAGGCACTGAGGCTTTCCACCGTGCATGTCTCATCCCAAAACATATGTTGTTTGTGAATGAAACAATTTCCCAGACCAAATGCTTTGGATTGGCTACTTCTAAAAAATTAAACACCCCTACTATACCGGAGTTAGAGGAATACGATGGTTGGAGTAATTTTACTCGTTGTCTATTAAAGATTTACAGGCCCTACTCCGTAATTCTTCCTTTAACATTTCCAGTATAAATCCAAAAGGTTGACTGCTTTGGCAACGTGCCTTATCCATGGTTTAATAACGCTGCCTTTTGCTTTATATAAGTTTTCAAATTGTATGAAATATATACCAATAGGTCGTTATTAACCTTTAGGTAGTGGTTTTCTTCATCAAGTCTGGTCGCTTCCATACACATACAGATTTTCAAAGATGATCAAGAACTTTATCTGAATGGAGAGGAATGCACTGAGACGCCAGATCATTCACTAATGTGTAGGCACAGACAGTTACACGGTTCATGCAACAAACACCGACCAAATATGGCTTGCGTGTTGCAAGGCACGCCAGTTCCTGCTATCATCCCCACGTTCAAGTTCTTGGAAAATGGTAGTTATTTGATGCTCAATAATGAAGATTGTTCTGGGTTAATTAAAAGTATTCATTTTATCGTAACAGTAAATGAACGGGTTATTTGCTGCAGAAATGTTCTATTTCCTCCCACACATGAACATAGGGAGTTTTCAATCTGGCCACAAATACCAACCTTGGGAGCACATTTCAACAGCATGGCAAGAATAAGAGCTCTTTTGTCTCAGAGAGAGGTGGCCTTGAGTTCGGCCCGTGAAACTTTCGTGCTTCACATAGCGAACACCCGTACAGAGGTGCAGACCCTTTTAAATACAGATTCGACTTTGCATTTCAGCAAGATTACCCATTCATTTCCATGCAGCAGGAGGCCCATAGGAATGAAGGTGCAATTTGCGATTAGCAATTACCTCATCGCAAATTACGAATTTTTCCGACGGTGCAGGGGTATCTCAAGAACACCCTGCTGCACCCCTGAAAAAAAAATTTGGGGTCATATGGCGCACATAAATTTTGAAAACATTCCTTTACCTCAAAAACGATTTTCAACTCATAATTTGAAAACACTGCACATGGGGAAATGACTTAAAATGTCCTTAAGACACATAAAAGCATTTTTTGATTGCCTTTGCAGCATGTTTCAGTCACCTTTAACATGCCTATGTAACGGAAACATTCAAAATCTAAATTTGCCATGCACAGGTGGGAGCATATTTACAAGCAATTTGCTCCACAGACAAACTTCTTACATTGAAATGGGAAAAATAACATCAGAGACTCTCAATTACCTTATAAAGAAGCAGACACCATTATGTCCTTCTCATCAATATTAAAACCATTGCTTTTTCTCAAAAACGATTTACAAGTCATAATTTGAAAACACTCCACAGCTCCTATGCACATAAAAACCCTGTCAGTACTAATACTTCACATTTTCTCCAATTACAATTTCTCAAAGAAACAAAATCTATTTGTGAAACACTTGAGACAAAGCAACATTTGAAAAACACAACTTTCTTCATAATTTTCTCCTTAAAGCACACTATTTTCTATCTAAATTAAAGAAATTTTTTCTCACCTTAGCAAATACTTTGAGTTTCAAAACAGTCTCAGAAACACACCAATTTGTCTTCAGCAGAGCAAAAGGTATGCACTCCAGAGTCTGCAGCTATCAAAAGCACAGAAATGCTGTAATTCCTCACACAGATCTCTCATGTCACCCAATCAAAACTCTTCCCTCACTTTTTTTCAAAGCAAAACCCTTCCCCCCTCTGCCCCCTCTCTGCTTTTTCTGCATAGCAACCACCTCTTGCAAGACCTCTCACACAACAATGTTGCAATTGAACTCTGAACTCTCAGTGCACCTGCATATCCAAAGCATTCTTTCATTTAATGATTTTTTCTTCGCCACTCAAAATACATCTTTCAACGAACTCATCCATGCACACTAACTTTCTGTTTTCAGCAATCAAAATCCACCAATCACTCTTACTGCTTCATTAACACAGAAACTCCTCAGTTTTTTTCATTTTACACTCTCATTTTTTCAACTGCCATTTCATTGCCACACTTCATCTGACTGCAGGAGAACCTTCTCTCGCCATGTTTTCTGTCTGGATTGTTGGACATAGCTACATCTATTGGGCTCAAAGGTACGCTGAAAACAGGAATTTACCTAACCTCAATTTACAAGATGTGGAAATTAAGTGGTTTGGCCACAGAGGATTAAAATGTCACCAATTGATACCATTGGTGAAAACCTTTATGCATTTGCCAAAACCTGACCTGTTAATTGTGCACTGTGGAGGTAATGATTTGGGCACTTTGACTGGGGTAGGTCTGGAAATGCTTTTAAAGGACACCTTTGAGCAATTGATGGCACTTTTTCCTCAGACTGCCTTGGTATATTCAAATATATGCCAAAGACAGAAATGGAGGTGGTCGAACCAATTTTGTCCACAAATTGAGAAATCGAGGAAGCATGTAAACAAATCTGTTTCAGCTTACATGAGAGACCATGGAATGGGCTCCCTGTACAACAATAACTTGCGTTACTACATGCAAGATATCTACAGAGGAGATGGAGTTCACTTCTCAGATGAGGGCAACAGAGTTTTCACTCTGAATTTAAGAATGTGCATTGGTACCTACTTATAAGTACCTAAATGTACCATAAACCCAAAAGCTCTTCTCAGAGCTACCCTACATCTGATCACTCACAATTATTATTGTACTCTAACTTTTTTCACTAATTTTCAAGAAAGTACGCTCCCCAGAACGCTTCCCGGTTCGCGAACCGAGCGCACTCCACGCAAAAAAACTAAAAAAACGGTATATATTTTTTTGCCCTGCGAGAACCTTTCAAAGCCTCCACATCAAACCTAGGGGGTCAGGGACGATCTACTATGCCCCCTTATGGTCATTTGCCCCTTCGCTTTGGCCTCCTCTTGTCTCTCGATCCTACCGAGAGACAAGATGGCGGCCGCTACGGACTGTTTGGAATGTTTACAGACGCCGAAAAACCAATCAGCTTCGCAAACCTCCGTAACGCGAAAAGTACGCGAAGCGGAGCGCTGTTACAGATATATATCTTTTTTTGAACGTTAATTTCTCAAAATCCACTGGAGCACATATATTGAGACCTAGCAAAGGCACATCGGGCTACCAGTCCCTACAATTTTGCCAAGTTTCGTGCAAATCCATTCAGCCGTTCGATTATTATTATTATTTTTTTTTTTGCCCCGCGGGGCCCTTTTAAAACCTCCACATCAAACCTAGGGGGTCAGCGAGGATCTACTATTCCCCCTTATGGTCATTTGCCCCTTCGCTTTCGCCTCCTCTTGTCTCTCGATCCTACCGAGAGACAAGATGGCGGCCGCTACGGACTGTTTGGAATGTTGACAGACGCCGGAGAACCAATCAGCTTCGCTTCACAAAGCTCCGTTGCGCGAAAAGTCCGCGAACCAGACCGCTGCCTGGTCCGCGCTTACAGATATATATCTTTTTTTAAACGTTAATTTCTCAAAATCCACTGGAGCACATATATTGAGACCTACAAAAGGCACATCGGGCTACCAGTCCCTACAATTTTGCCAAGTTTCGTGCAAATCCATTCAGCCGTTCGGGCTAAAAGTGAGGCCAACCGCCCTATGGAAATTAACATGGGAAAAACGCGTTTTGGGACCCCCCTTTTTTCTCGGCCCCCCCTTGACGAACCCCCCCCAAATTTTCAAAGGCTGCTCAGAAACAAAATGTGCCATTTTCCTGAAAATTTCAGCCAATTCCGTCCACAAACGGCAAAGTTATTAGACATAGAATTTTCAAAAAACCCATAGAGAAAAAATCCTAACTATATATACCTACTGGCGACCGCCAGTAGGTAATATATATATATATATATATATATATATATATATATATATATATAAATATATATATATATATATATATATATTCTGCTACTCGCCTCCTCTCCTCGTTAGAAAAGTCACAGCACTCGCGGGGAGAGTCAGTAGATTTTATTTGACCCTCAACCGCACCAGACGCGTTTCGGCAGTCGCCTTCCTCGATGGTATGAGGGCACGCCAGAAACGGCCATATTTTATGTTTACTCGTGACCACATTTCCTGTTTGCTACCAGCATGGACACAAACAAAGGAACAATACCAGAAGCAAGGCACAGAGAAGAAAGAGCCATTTAGGATGATAACTACCTGTTCGAGTGGGGCAGGGATGTTGAGAACGGTCCTCAGAAGAAATTGGAATCTATTACGGACGGATCCCATTATTGGGTTGGATTTACCAGCACGTCCGATGTTGACTTTCAGAAGGGCAAGAGCTCTAAGAGATACACTTATGAGCAGCCATTTTGTACGAACGGTTCCAAAACTGTTTGGCGAAGCACCCCATGGATTTTATCCATGTGGCAGGTGCAAAGCCTGTAAAAATAGTAGGAAAATCACATCGTACAAAGTAGCAGAGTCAACTAAATGGATCAGGAAGTTCCTTACCTGCAGTACCCCATATACCGTATATTGTCTGACATGTCCTTGCGGACTAAGATATATATTGGGTGTACCATTCATCAGACTAAAGTTCGTATCCTAGAACACTTATGTGCCCTAAAAAAACGTGATGTAACGTATCCGGTGGCCAGGCATTTCCAACTGCATCACAGTAGTAACAACGATCTCTTAACTTTCTTTGCCATAGATCATGTCCCAGTCAATCTGAGAGGGGGGGGGGGGTAGGATAATGAGGCTCAGAAGACTAGAGTCCAGGTACATAATAGATCTGTGTACCAAGTCCCCCTGTAGAAAATGGAAACCTTCTCAGGGGTCCCACTGATACTTGGTCCTTTTAAACTAACAAAGAAGAAATTGGCACAGAAGCTGAAATATAAAAGTAACTAACATCTTTATTAACCTCGAATGAGGGAGACTATGTCACACAGAAGCCTTAGCAACTGAATGAGGCAGTCTGAAGAGTACAGAAAACAGAGGCCTTATACATGCTTAGGGTTACATAGTCCGCATAAGACCAAGGGGCAGCCCTGGCTCATGTAAGCATGCAAAATGACTAATATGGACATGCAAGATCTGCTTGCTCAACAAAGTGGGAGGAGAGTTACTTCTCCATAAAGCAGCAAAAATAGCCTGGCAGTTCTACAAGATGAGCAGGTGCATTCTACTAGCTAGGCTCTTCTGAGCATGTGCTAGGTGAAAGATGCTAAATATAGTTCGTTTCTAGGCAGATTACAAGAGCAGTCAACACTGAGGGAGTACAGAGCACATGGCGAGCACGTGGCAGCACATGGCAAACAAAATGACTGCCAGAAATACAAAATGGCTTTCAGCTCATGCTAACATATCCGTCCAATCTTTAACAGATGGTCCTTTTAGCATGTTATGTTATGTTATGTTAAAGAAATTTATTGAGCGCGGCTAACACCATTAGGTTTCTTGGCGCTTGTGCTGAGGGAGCAGTGAAAAGAGCGTGAGAGCAGAAACTAATTATAGGACTCGGTAAAGAGGAAGGTTTTAAGGAGGGATCTGAACCTGGAGTATGGAGAAGGCAACCTAAGAGGAAGGGGAAGGGAATTCCAAAAAGATGGAGCTAGAAATGAAAACCTAAGGCCACCGTGTTTTTTCCTCTTAAATCTGGGAACTGATAGCAGGGCCATCTGGGATGACCGGAGATTGCGAGGAGGAGCATACGGGTGGAGAAGGGAGGAAATAAAAAGGGGACCGTGGCCTGCAAGAGATTTTGAAATAATGCAGCCTAACTTAAACTTACAGCGAGCAGATACCGGAAGCCAGTGGAGACTTTTTAGGAGAGGACGAACGTGTTGATCTCTAGGTTGGTTGGATCAACTGAAGTCTCTTAAGTTGGTAGTCAGGAATGCCTACATACAGTGCGTTTGCGTAGTCAAGCCTAGAAATGACTAACGCAAGCAAGGCCAAAGTAAGAGCTTCGGTAGTGAGTAGGCGAGAGATTTTGCGGATTTTCCTGAGTTGGAAGTGGCTAGAGGACACTACTGTGCTGATCTGGGGCGTCATAGAAAGATCGTTACTAACGACGACTCCCAGGCTTTTGGCTGAGTTAACTGGGCAAGGAGGGCTGCCCAGACTTGCCGGCCAAAAGGAAGGTTGCCAAGGATTGGAGAGTCCCCCTACAAGAACCAGCTCGGTCTTGTCGGGGTTGAGCTTCAGATGGTTTGAGCTCATCCAATTGCTAATGAAGCAGAGCGTGTTTTGAAAAGTAGTGATTGATTCGTCAGAGGAATCAATGGTAAAGACCAGTTGAATGTCATCCGCGTAATTAAACGCGATGACACTCAACCCACGAAGGGAACGGATTAAAGGAACCAGGTACAAATTAAAAAGGAGGGGGGACAAAGAGGAGCCCTGCGGGACGCCGCAGGTCAGCTTGACCTGAGTAGCGGAGAACTGGGACAGCCTGACGGCTTGTTGGCGTTTAGTCAGGAAAGACTGAACCCAGTCCAGGGCGGTACCCTGGATGCCAGCCTCTCTGACACGGTCGACCAAAATACCGTGGTCGACCGTGTCAAAGGCGGCCGACAGATCCAAGAGGACCAGAGCCTGACCGATGTTGGCGTCGGCCCCTCTGCGCAATTCCTCCATCACGGAGAGGATAATAGCCTCTGTGGAATGCGCAGGTCTAAACCCGGCCTGCTGGGGGTCCAAGACGCACGAGTCCTCAACAAAAGTGCTAAGGGTTTGGGTTACATGTGACTCCTGGACTTTACTGAGGAAGGGGAGGAGGGATATAGGGCGATAGTTGCTCATGATGGAGCATGAGTTAAAGACATTCCCATGATCCAGTAGGAACATAGAAAATATTTGCACATTAATTTTCATAATTTTATCAATATCCTAATTCATTGCTAGGTGGGCATTTTCCATTCTAGACATTTCATTAAGTGGGTATATATAAGGTATAAGCAGGAACACAAAGAGAACAAAGCATTGGGTCATCATTAACATACAGATAGCAGGAGAGAGAAATGACCACTATTACAAACAGAAATATCATTTTTCTAGTCCTAAGCAAATGCAAATCCTAAAATCATCTAGTAAACATTTCCAGGGCTCCTATGCATTGCAGTGACTATTCATTTTAATTTCAGAATAGCCAACAACACATCTAATAAAAACATTTTCCAATTGACTTTTACATTTTCCTTTTATGAGGGCTAGAACATCAATCATATCTGGGACCAGGAGGACCATACAGGGCCATAGAAATTAGGACGAAGAGCTGTAAAGGGCTGCTCCTCCTCAAATATGGGACGACTAAAGGGATACATTATTGACAAAAAAAGAAGTCCTTGGGGAAATTGAAGCCGCTGTACAACCAACCAGAGGGGAGTCTTCTCCCTGTGTCCGTTTGAGCCTCACAGGCAGGCTCTTGTTGTTTCCACGGTGGAGCTGCACAACTCGCAACTCAAGAATCACAGCCCAGTTTCAAGGAAAAAGTCTCTTCTTTCAGGATAGGGCAGTCACCCACCAGGGCAAATGCTCTTAGCGATCCTGTCCAGTGTCTCAGGCAGTGCACCAGTTTTCTTCACTTCAATCTAACAGGCAGCAGAGACACAGCACCTGTACCCTAATCTCAAGTCCTTCCCTAACTCCTGTATTGCTCTGCTGGCGCAGGCTCATTCGTTGGGGCCACACATTGCATTCAGTGTACCCAGGTATCTCTTGACCAACAAACAAAGGAGCAAACGTGCATTCACTTTAGGACCAGGATCCAGAGGCCTTATGCAAGGATCTCTGAAGCAACCCTTGTTTCAAAAGGGGTCGCCTCAAGCAAAGCCTCCTCGCCATTCTGGTCGGTCTGTGACTCTCAGCTGGGCATGATCCACAATTTCTCCTTTCTGATTTTTGACCCCTTCTTTTGCCCAAGACAGTGGCAGGGGTACACACTACATCACAGGGCTTCCGCCTTCACTGAGGTCCTAGTTGCCAGCAATGCCTGTGCTGGTTACCTTCACTTTGGCTTCAAGCTGGACTGGTGCTGACGCTGACTCCCCAGGCTAAATCTGATGTCCGGGCCCCTCTGGCAATGATTGTAAGGCAGCAAATATCTATTGGTGGACAGAACAAAAGGTCTTTAGACAAGGCACAGAAACAGTCTATTAACAGAGAGGATAGTCTTAGAATACTTCCTAGTCTTGGGACGCCCCATATACTAGCAAGGCACCCAAGAACCACTTTCATCTGTCTATGAGAGAGAATAAAAAACAACAGCTTGGACCTATTGGCAAGTATAAAAGGAACTCTTTGGTGAACAAGAGTAATACATCTCCCAAGCAGCCAAGGAAGTCTGTATTAATTTACTAAATTGTGAGGAAAAGAGAAAAACAACACAGACATACCCTAAACCCTTACATTGGTATATTCCTGTGTACTAATCTGAAAAGCCTCAAAAAAGGAAATGTTCTACACTTTTGCTCATAAACTTTACATTACTTGTACAGGATGAAAGCACCTACACGGTATGCTTTAAGACCATGCTCAAATGTTATAGGAGCAGCAGGAAAATCTAAAACTGCTAATTTAACAGGAGTTTCTTATCTATAAAACAACATTTCCTTCAAAACATGTTTTGCTAAGGATCACATGGGCATCTTCCCTATGTTCTACTTTTCATGATCCAAACTATGCAACATCAGCTCTAATAAGGACTGTCAGTTTATTTACACAGACTAGCTAATAAAAAACTAGCAATGCCCTTGCAAAACTATGTAGCATGGAAAAACATACAATAATGGTGTTATCACCTACGAATTTTAGAACAAAAACTACCCACATCTAGCTCCCCTTAAAGGTCAAATAAGGGAACAACAATCTAGACTATTTATCCTGTCATAATTTCATCAAACAGGATGGGCAGTAACATAACATATATACTAATTCATTTTATTAATGCTAACAATGTTTAAAACAGTATTACTAAATAGCCAATTAAATGTCTCATTGCTATTTCACAGACAGCTTAGACAGGCTAAAAAAAATTGAGAAAAAGAGAGAGCAACATACATTTTACATAGCCTTAATTTGTAGAGGAGCTAGCCTCCTTCCCCCATTTTGACAGTAGGAAACCTGAAACAGGTTTCACTTCTGTCAACACTATCAATCCCTATTTGTAGCAACTGGCCATAAACAAAGTTATAGGAGGTACATAGCACTTTTGAGGAGGTAAAGAATATGAATACCCAAACCCCAATCCTTTTAGCAAATGTACAAATGTAACATGAGGGCGAATGAATTCAAACTAAATCCCTTTAGCTCAGCCCTAGTACGCACCAAACTAAAAGCTTTAGTGCTGTATATATGGCCAAGCTCACATATACAATTGTATTGTGGTATATTCATATGAGTGCATACAACTTGCTTTTGCCAACAAAAAAAATAAGCACATCTCCTCCTTCTTTCCCTGCGCTGCCATCTTGTCTTTCAAAAAGTTTCAGATCTCAAAATGTCAAAGCAGAACTTGCTCTGGTAGCCCTGCCAGTCTTCTGAATATAGAAGAGACTTTTAACTCTTCCCAGCTGTCCTATTCTGTGTGCGAATGCTGCCCCATTCCCCTGTTTGTCAGTTTAGAGTCAAGAAAATAACTTCTGCTCATTTTTTATACATATTTTCAATTATAAGCAGTGTGCAGTAGACTTGTATAACAATATAGAAGTCAGCTATTTGTATTATACCTAAATGTATGCATTTACTGAAGCCTAAGGCACTTTAAAAACTGCTTTGATTGGAAAAAAATGCTGTTTAAATAGTGAATTTTGCCCAATTTCGACTTTGATATTTGGGGCACTTAAAAATGAATATCCTATAATTTTTTGCATAATAGTCATCCTCAAAATGTTCTCTAGGTCGCCCAGGAGTGAGAAATCAGAAATAATCATATATACCGTTATAAAAATGAGTTTTTTGTGCCTGCGCAGAGTGAAATTTCATATGCAAATATCCTCATTATGCGGTACAACACAAGTTAAATTTAATTTTAATGCTAGGAGGTCACAGTATGAGTATTAAGCTTTATACAGATTAAAAAACGAATTTAAGAGCACTAATTTTTTTAAATAATTTTTCATAATTAATTTATTTTTTATTTTTATAAAACCAATCTTTTTTGATAATTCCACATGAAAAGCAAGCTGCATCCCCTGCCTATCATATTTAGACGCATTCATTCACACGTCTAAGCACCGAAGCCTAACTTGAAACATCGGTACAAAAGGGGGTGGTGATGGACGGAGCATCTGAATCAATCAAACACTCAAACCCAGTTAAAAGATCTGGGTTTAATCCATCACCGTTCTTTAGCCCACTCTGCCACCCCAGTTCAGACATGGCTATATGCAAATCAGTCTGACCCTGTGCCTCATGGGAACAGTCCAGCCCGAACTGCCAAGCCATGTCTTCCCTGGACCGGAAACCAGCTTCCGAGGACCGGTTTCTGGCATTCCAGCCGTCTTCAGCCCGGCTTGCTTGAATCCAGTGGCAAAGTGAGCAAGGGACTCACGTCTGAGCATACCCTGCCATACTTATGGTGGCCAAAAGCGGTACAAAAGAGGGTGGTGATGGACGGAGCATCTGAATCAATCAAACACTCACACCCAGTCAAAAGATCTGGGTTTAATCCATCACCGTTCTTTAGCCCACTCTGCCACCCCAGTTCAGACATGGCTATATGCAAATCAGTCGGACCCTGTGCTTCATGGGAACAGTCCAGCCCGAACTGCCAAGCCATGTCTTCCCTGGACCGGAAACAAGCTTCCGAGGACCGGTTTCTGGCATTCCAGCCGTCTTCAGCCCGGCTTGCTTGAATCCAGTGGCAAAGTGAGCAAGGGACTCACGTCTGAGCATACCCTGCCACACATATGGTGGCCAAAAGCGGTACAAAAGGGGGTGGTGATGGACGGAGCATCTGAATCAATCAAACACTCACACCCAGTCAAAAGATCTGGGTTTAATCCATCACCGTTCTTTAGCCCACCCTGCCACCCCAGTTCAGATAAGGCTATATGCAAATCAGTCTGACCCTGTGCCTCATGGGAACAGTCCAGCCCGAACTGCCAAGCCATGTCTTCCCTGGACCGGAAACAAGCTTCCGAGGACCGGTTTCTGGCATTCCAGCCGTCTTCAGCCCGGCTTGCTTGAATCCAGTGGCAAAGTGAGCAAGGGACTCACGTCTGAGCATACCCTGCCACACTTATGGCGGCCAAAAGCGGTACAAAAGGGGGTGGTGATGGACGGAGCATCTGAATCAATCAAACACTCACACCCAGGCAAAAGATCTGGGTTTAATCCATCACCGTTATTTAGCCCACTCTGCCACCCCAGTTCAGACATGGCTATATGCAAATCAGTCTGACCCTGTGCCTCTGGGAACAGTCCAGCCCGAACTGCCAAGCCATGTCTTCCCTGGACCGGAAACAAGCTTCCGAGGACCGGTTTCTGGCATTCCAGCCTCCTTCAGCCCAGCTTGCTTGAATCCAGTGGCAAAGTGAGCAAGGGACTCCCGTCTGAGCATACCCTGCCACACTTATGGCAGCCAAAAGCGGTACAAATGGGGGTGGTGATGGACGGAGCATCTGAATCAATCAAACACTCACACCCAGTCAAAAGATCTGGGTTTAATCCATCACCGTTCTTTAGCCCACTTCGTCCATCACCACCCCCTTTTGTACCGCTTTTGGCCGCCATAAGTGTGGCAGGGTATGCTCAGACGTGAGTCCCTTGCTCACTTTGCCACTGGATTCAAGCAAGCCGGGCTGAAGACGGCTGGAATGCCAGAAACCGGTCCTCGGAAGCTTGTTTCCGGTCCAGGGAATACATGGCTTGGCAGTTCGGGCTGGACTGTTCCCATGAGGCACAGGGTCAGACTGATTTGCATATAGCCATGTCTGAACTGGGGTGGCAGAGTGGGCTAAAGAACGGTGATGGATTAAACCCAGATCTTTTGACTGGGTGTGAGTGTTTGATTGATTCAGATGCTCCGTCCATCACCACCCCCTTTTGTACCGCTTTTGGCCGCCATAAGTGTGGCAGGGTATGCTCAGACGTGAGTCCCTTGCTCACTTTGCCACTGGATTCAAGCAAGCCGGGCTGAAGACGGCTGGAATGCCAGAAACCGGTCCTCGGAAGCTTGTTTCCGGTCCAGGGAAGACATGGCTTGGCAGTTCGGGCTGGACTGTTCCCATGAGGCACAGGGTCAGACTGATTTGCATATAGCCATGTCTGAACTGGGGTGGCAGAGTGGGCTAAAGAACGGTGATGGATTAAACCCAGATCTTTTGACTGGGTGTGAGTGTTTGATTGATTCAGATGCTCCGCCATCACCACCCCCTTTTGTAACCTGAAACATTTTTTGCGCCACTTTTTAAAAGGACTATTATTTAACATCAGAAACATAAATATGCTTATAAAAAAGGGCTTTAAGAAAGGAAATCCTTACGTTAAATGTTTTCCTGTTATCCAAAATAATGAACCTGATTTTTGTAACTTTTTAAAACAGCAGTCTGAAATGCAGGATTTTACACCAGTGACAAAATCCTAGCTGAGTCAACATTCCTGTCTCTCCGTGGCCTACACTCAAAACAACAGCTGCTGCTCAGCAGTTAAAACGCAGCTGTTGTAAAGCTTTTTTTAGTGTTGAAATGGAAGCACGGTGACTGTCTATTCAAAACTGAGACATTTCTAGTTCTAAAATATGTGTGTAGTTCAGCAACATCCAATTTACTCAGATGATGTTTTTGCCTGTTTATATCTAACACAATGTATCTAAGAAAAATGTTGTAATTGTTTATTCATTGCAAAACACACAATTTCGTTTTTGAGGCCTATTTTATTCCTATTCAATGTGAATTCTAATTTTATCTTTTAAGCATTGGCAGTTTGTACATGTGCATAGTTGCTTGCTCTATAAATTTAATAGTAACATGCGGTCATTTAGCATATTATATGGTTCATTTCTGGATTTTTATTATTTTTGTTTAATATTAATTAAATGACATTTTGCATAACACACTGATGACAGCAAGAAAACACAAACACATTGAGCTCGTTCCAGACATATACAGAAGGGGGTCATACACTCAGAATCACATAATACAGCATGCTTAAGGCTAGCAATCCTTACAGAAAGAGCGCAATCGCTATTTACTTACAGAAGTATCACTAATGTGAAAACCAAAAACCACAGACATTTAAACACATATTAACCCACAGATCAACGCTTAGGACAGAAACAAAGGACAGCCCACAGACTGTTCTTAAACCAAGCCATTGGTAAATACTAGTTGTAAGTCATATTTACAAGAAGCGCTTTGCAATAGTATTCCAAAAGACTGCAAAAAAAACAGCCCAACAAACTGTTTTATTTCCAAGAAGCCAAAATACACTCAATTCACTAGTTTTGTTTGGCAGAACACCAAAAAATCGCTCTGCATATCTCCATTTATAATCGTGCGCAGAAAAGGATCCTTGTTTGTATTATGTCCATATTTGAATTCCATGGGGATGCAGAATCACCAAGGAAGAAATATGTTTTTATACCTAAACCTATCTAGCTATTCCCTCAAGGGAGCTGGCTAATTTAATTCACATCTCACTATGGTACCTCCAAAAAGTAACACATTCTTTGATGTGTGCTTGAAACAGGCATGCCAAAAATATTGCAGAATATGCAAATATTATAATCAAAGTAGCACTTAAGGTACTCTTGTACGTTGCGCTGCTCAAACAAATTCAAATAGAGAAAAATCTCCTCATTACCTGCCTACATAAATTGCAATTTACATATTACATTCATACAAATACAAATATTGGTCAATCATACTAATCCAAAGCCACAGTAAGCGTTACTAAACTACCTTACCAATCCAAGGCCTCAAAAATGAACAGCAAGCGCAGCAGAACGACTCTTACCAAACAAATGGTTGTCCAAATTCTAACTGCCAAGTTCTGAATGACCTAACGGTCTTTTTTAGACTACTCACGCCAAAAAGGTTCTCAGTCAGGAGTGACATCCTATGGAGGATCACAATCAGGAAGATCAGAAATATACTGGGCTGCAGAGACAGAGAATCCCCATAATCTCCGTGCACAGAGTACTTCCTTAGTAGAGTCCTGTCCTGTCCTCCTCAGTAGATTTCTGTCTCCTGACAAGATCACTCCTTAGATAGCTACTTCTCTGATGAGGTCCATGTTGGAGCGCCATTTGTAGAAAATAAAAACCTTCTTAGGGGTCTCACTGATACTTGGTCCTTTTAAACCAACAAAGAAGAAATTGGCACAGAAGCTGAAATATAAAAGTAACATCTTTATTAACCTCAAATGAGGGAGACTACGTCACACAGAAGCCTTAGCAACTGAATGAGGCAGTCTGAGGAGTACAGAAAACAGAGGCCTTATATATGCTTAGGGTTACATAGTCCGCATAAGACCAAGGGGCAGTCCTGGCTCATGTAAGCATGCAAAATGACTAATATGGACATGCAAGATCTGCTTGCTCAACAAAGTGGGAGGAGAGTAACTTCTCCATACAGCAGCAAAAATAGCCTGAGAGTTCTACAAGATGAGCAGGTGCATTCTACTTGCTGGGCTCTTCTGAGCATGTGCTAAGGTGGAAGATGCTAAATATAGTTCGTTTCTAGGCAGATTACAAGAGCAGTCAACACTGAGGGAGGACAGAGCACATGGCGAGAACGTGGCAGCACATGGCAAACAAGATGGCTGCCAGAAATACAAAATGGCTTTCAGCCCATGCTAACAAATCCCTGCAATATTTAACACCGAGGAGGCCTGAACAGTAATGAGGAGTTGGCAGTACACCTAGGGTAGAGGGCTCTCTTCTCTGGGAGTATGTAATTACATTTCTGCTTATGGAATTAACTGTTGTATATAATGTACATAATACTGTAACTTGGAATGTAAACATGATGCCTATAATTGCTGGATTATTGATTGGGCTGATGAACAGAATCAGAACTGCACTTTGCTCCTCCGTTCTGGAGGAATATGAACTATTAGTTTATCGATATTGTAATTTATGTTTTGGACTTTGAATTTTATTTTATTCTATTTTGGGTTCACTTTTGGGTTAGAGGACAAAGCATGGTGATGAGGGATTAGCGCTTCAGCCCATTCAGGGCAGTATTCATATTATGATGGTGCGGGTGCGCCTTATCAAATTACATCGATATATGTGGCAAAATTGCCCATCCAGGGCTTTATATCCATTAAGGTAAAATGTATTTACCGAGGAAGTCACAGTTTATATGTATATACATTTATTTTGTGACTATGTGCTGCTGAGGTATTTTATTTTCGCAGTAATATTTTGCATATGCTTTTGGTGCCGACTCTCTATGTTCTAATATGGCACTACCATTAGAATATATGTATTGGTCCTTTGTTTGTGTCCATGCTGGTAGCAAACAGGAAATGTGGTCACGAGTAAACATAAAATATGGCGTGCTCTCAAACCATCGAGGAAGGCGACTACGGAAACACGTCTGGTGCGTTTGAGGGTCTGGTGCAAGTGAAGCCAGTAGGTAGTTATAGTTAGGACCTAGTTTCCATAGGAAATCCGCAACATTCTATTTGGAATAACTTTGGCGCTGGTCGACGAATCTTCATGAAATTCTCCAAGAAAATGGCCTGCTCTGCCACGCGGCCTCCCTCCTGGAGCCCTCGAAGGCCTTGGGGACGCCAACCCCCAGGGCTAGCTCCTGCAGTGTCCCGGGGTGCCTACCCCTGGACACTGCTGTTTGCTATGATAGGTACAAAAGGGGGTGGTGCCTCGCGGCTCCCGCCCTACCATAGCAAACTGCTTTGATTTTTGAAAGAGAGAGCAGGAAACATGTTCTCTCTTTCAAAAATCAAAGCGTATTGCTTTTCTGCATGGGGAGCAGCATGTTAGCTGCTCCCCAAGCAGAAAAGCAATGCCGGCTCCCGCAGGATGCGGGGAGCCGACAGGGACCGTGGGGGGCTTGGGGACCCCTCCGCGGTCCCCAACGGAGAGGGCAGGCCCCAGGGGATGGGGTCCCCTGGGTATAAAGTTGCCCAGGAGGGGTGCCACGCGGCCCCCCTCCACCATTAAAATTAAAAAAATTAAAAAAGAGGCAGGGCCCGGGGAATGGGGTCCCCGGGCCCTTAAGGGGGCATAGGAGGGGCCTCCCTCCACAAAAAAATTAAACAGAAAAGTTGGCCATGCCCTGGGGGATGGGTCCCCGGGGCCAGAATTGGCCACGGGAGGGGGGCCACGCGGCCCCCTTCCCGTGAAAAAAAAACAACGAATTGGGGCAGGCCCTGGGGGATGGGTCTCCAGGGCCAAAAAAACCAAGAAAAAGAAGGGGGGCTACACAGCCCCCTTCTTAAAAGTAGTTTTAAAAAAAAAACAGGATCAGGAGGAGGCCACGCTCCCTCCCTGCACCTCTCTGCAAACCTGGCACGTTTGCAGAGGTGGAACTAATACTGGGGGTCCCTGGGGGCCAACTAGCCCACCAGGAGCCTCCAGTATGGGCCAGGGGGCTCCCTTGTCTATCTGTAAGGTGACCAGCCTTAAAGCCTTCCAGGCTCCCATTCCCAGGCTCGTGCTTGTATACTGTTTTTTCGGTATTCTATTGTATTTGTAATATGTGTTAGTATTTAAGCCCATTAGCAGCATTGAGTTCGAGTCAAATGGAAACTTGCTGAAAATCGAAATCTGATTTTTTTTTTTATGTTGTAGGTTTGCGGTTGAAGATTTCTCTGAATGTGCTTATCTGAACCATGCCAGAGTCAAGAGTGCGGAATGTTACAGCAAACGCAACTGGATCTGCACCAAAGTGGCTGCGTATGAACCAAAGCGCAAAAAAAATCCTTAATCCTGCAGCCCTTTCTCTAGTGCCACTGAGAGAATGTATTGCACACACTTATCCGCAGATACTTGTGACTGTACCTTCCCAAAAGCTGTCTTTCAAGAGCTTGTGAATCTCACAAGTTGCGCTGTGCTGATGAGACCCAAGAAAGTCGAAATAAGTGTGCTGCTTTCATGTATAAATAATTCTATATTGCTGCTCTACAGACTCAATCAACTGATCAAAACTGTTACGTACGTTTTCCATCATTTTCTTGTTCTAGTAACGCGGACAGCGGGGTGATGGACTGTGGACGGGAAGAGGTGTGGCGCCGCGGCCAGAGCGACTGACACTGGACGCTGGGGATCACAATTCAATCGCCGGGTCCGGCGGCAGGGGTCTGCCCAGCACCATGTGACTCTGGGCAATAGCTTGCTTAATCTTCCCAACGCCCCCCAGCGCTGGGATACCTCCGGGTAGCTGTGCGCTTTACAAATACTGGATTTACATTTACATTTACATTCCATACACTGGGAGGGGCGGTCTGCCCACCCCCGCCGTCCTTGGTCCTGCTCTGATGAGTGAGCACATTGCAGCCGCACCTGATGTGCCAGAGGAATCTTGGCAGACAAGAACATATCTGGATGTGACAGCTTTGCAGTGGTTGGTTGTCATGAAGCTGTGACTCGCTTAAAACAAAAATTCACTTTGCCCTGATTGGGCCCCCATTAAAGTTTGGGGCTAACTTTGAATTTGAGTGGTGAGTTAGAGTACAACCACTGTACTTTTTCTGAGCTGACCCCTGAGTTTACCCAGTGTTCACCTTTTACTCCAAGAGGCTGTGCACACCGGTGGAGACGAAGGCTGGGGTTTGAGGTAGTAAATCTTTAGGTTCCTGCTCTCGTGGACTTTAGCACCTGCTCCCGGGGTGACAGTATCCTTTGCCGATGCAGCTGAAAGATCAGCAGCTGGACCTCTCTGTCTGGAGGGTCAGCTTTTACTGCCCAGTGCAGGTTTAACATTTGAGAGTTGTCTTGAGGAGGACAGAAGTTTTCACTGCACTCCCACTGGAAGCCTCCAAACTGCGGCCTCCCTGAACAGAGGTCTCCCTCACGAGTTACTGATGCCAGAGTGAGACCCCTGGTGTGCTTCATCCCCTCCCTGTTATGGGAAACCTTCATCTTCAGCAGTGCGGTTGTTGGCTTGAGTGACATCACCCAGAGCCTCTTTCAGTGATGTTAATCTCAGCAGGCAACCTGCTGAGCCCACGAACTGCAACATCACTGAGGGAAACCGCGCCCGCTTGTAGGGGAGTCACAGGTGCACTAGAGCCCGCGTCCCCTGATTGTGACTTTAAATCTTCCCAAAATGTGCCTGCCTTTCTTGCACACAGCTGGGATTAACAGACTGTGGCGCTGTACCGAGCAGCATAGGGGCTGCGAAAAGACGTGTGCACGAGGAGCACCCAGTGCTTTCAATGGGCCGGTACTCGCCGGTACGGAGTACTGGCACTTATACATTTGCAGTGTACACCTCTGAATGGAGCTGCTGCTGAGCATCCCGCAGCGGCTCATTTGCATCACTTAAGGGCTGTTTAGGGTCTTGGATGCCCTACGGCCGTCTGTGAATGAACGTGAAAGGTCCAATCAGACCCTGCCCAGTCAATTAAACTGTAGATCGGTGTGACACTGGGCCTATCCCCCTACCCCACAAATCTAATTTACTTACAAGTTACAGCATGACTCCCGACATGAATGCACCTCTCAGCACCAGTCTGAAGGGGGGGGAGTATATTACACGCTACCCAGCATCGGGTTGCAGTGGTGCAACAAAACCTTAGGGTGCCCCCTGCAATGTACTGCAATGGGGGCCCCTTATTTGATCACGCTACCACCCGCTTGTTTACAGTACCTCATCCTCATAACCTACCTCAGAGCTATGACAGGGTTTTCACTGATAAGAATGGCTTCCAGGAGATCAACAAATTCTGCAGTCAGGGAATCATTAGGGTATATAAAAAAAGTTTGTTGGTGTTATTGATTTACAAAATAGACCTATGGAGGAAAAAATAGAGATGCTTGGTGACATGAAGGGCAGCCACAGGGCTAAGAGCATTTCAAAGTTAGTACTCAGCAAAAGTGGTGCCTTTGTGCTATTGAAAATAAATTCTATTTGCATTGCACCAATGGACCATGTTATCAGTCGTTTTAATCTCTCACTTTCTCAATCAATCTTTTCCAGACAGCCTCTCATCTTTAGCCGTCATTCTTTCATCACCTTCTCTACTTTGAAGAGTTCACCCAATCTCTTACTCGCCCAGCACTGCTATCCTTCTCCAGCATATTTTGGCCTTCCTACCACTAGCACTCCTGTCATTTACCTTTTTCAATCTTATTTCTATCATTCCCAGTTTCCTCGCCATCCCTTTCTGTTCTCTTCTCTCTCCCAGTTCTCTTAATTCCACTTCTTTCCTCCTGTTTAATCAATTTCTTTGAGGTTGCTCTTCAAACACAAGCATATGTCCCTTATGTTCATACTGCTGTTATGACCCTCCACACTTCCCCCTACTTGTTCTGACATTTTCTCCCTCTGGTCTATTTCTCCTGGGGTTCTTTGCACCTCAGTCTCCTATTAGGTCACTCTATCTCTTCCAATTTTCTGCTTACCTCCAACTCTGATTTTCTCATTCTCCAACCTATACTTCTAACTTCTCGCACTCTGCTCTATCTCTGCCAGTTTTACTGCCAACCTAACGCTCATTTTCCTCTCCCTTCTCATATTTACCTTCAACTTGCACACACCCTCTCCCTTCTCATATTTACCTTCAACTTGCACACACCACATTCTCTAATAGCCATACCATCCCTCCCTCTAACATTTAATTTGACTTTTGACCACTGATTATCTCTCTTTAGTTCATCTCTTACTTTCCACTTTATTCTTCTCATTGTCTCACTATCACCTCTAACTCCTACTCTCAGCACTGTCTATGATCTTCTTGCTTCTGCATCCCCAATTTCTGAACTACCTCCATCTTTACTTCTGTTGCTTATTTCCAAAATCATATCACACTAGTTTCCTTCCTAGATACCGCTCTCATTCCCATGCACCTACTTGTTTCAACTTCAGCTTCCCTTACTCCTTACCCTTTTTACTTCCATATTTTACACTTGTGTTGTCTTTCCTTCACATTACATAACTTCACTCATCGTGTAACATCCATGCATATCGAGTCTAAACTCCTTATCACTTTGCAATGTATATTTTTCTCCCTTTCAGGTTTAACACCCACTCTGGCACAGTCTTTCCCTCATGGGCTCAGGCTCCTGCCATTGTTCAGCCTTTGGTCTTACTCTTTCTATTCTTTCTGCCCCTCACTTTCTTTTTTTTTTTTAACTTTTGTTCTTTTCTAGGCAGTTCCTTTCTCTTTGTGTGTTACTTTCATTTTCCTTTCTGATTTCTTACTCATCTTGTATTTCTTAGTTATTAATCCCTTTCTTATATTCATTTTGCTTTTCCTTTATCATATGCTTTCTTTCTCATGTAGTACCCCATTCCCTTTATTCTCTTCCGTAAAGGTGTTTTTCCATTCTTTTTTCGTCCTGTCCCTTTTCATTTCCCCAATAGTTTTCTCTCATTTCAACTCCACTTCATTGTTCCTTTTCCTTCACTATTCCTTTTCTTCTCTCCTTCTTTCAACTCCTATTTTATTAGTATTTCTGTCACCATTCTTGAGTACTAACTCCTACAGCCTAAATGTTGTCATATACTTCTCCTCACTGGGGTGCCTAAGTTTATAGGATTATTTTAAAAACTTGCAATAGAATGCAATAGCCAAAGCTGCAATCGAGCAAACTTCTCGCTCAAACAAGCAGTTCAAGTTTCTCACATTCACAAGAAGCTGTTCATAGGTAGCAGCAGTGAAACCTTCATTCACATACCTACAGAATGTATTTAGCATATAGCAGCATTTGAAAGGAGTGAAAAATGTCTTCATGCAAGTTATGCACGAACAGCACCAGTGTAAGTTTTCTTCAGACAAAAGAGAAATAGCACACATAGCTGTAATGCAAGTTGTCCTGATGCAAAATAGGCATAGCAGTGGCAAAGTCTGTGGAAGCTTCCTTCAAACAGAGACCAGGCACACCACAGGCAACAGCACTGCAAACGTTCCTCACACAGAAAAGGTACATCATGGACATCACGATCATATCGCTATCACATCAGAGCGTTAGTGTGAGCATCAGTGTAAGCTTCCCTAGCAGAACAGGTCCAGCATGGGCAGAAGATGTGCAAGCTTCTCTCACACTTAATATGAAAAATATGAGCAGCAGCTGTAGAGGTCTCCCTCAAGAAACAGATACAGCGCAGGAAACATGAGTACTGCAAACATCTCTTGCAAGAGCGATACACCATGGGGATCTCAAAGCAATGACCGCAATGCTCATTAGAGAGGTGCTGTAGTGGCAGCAGCTGTGCAAGGATCTCTCACCCAAACTGGTAGAGCAGCACAACAAGCCTATGTGACTAAACATGTGGTGAAGTATGAAGGGATAGGTGTGCACAGTTGCCAACTGCCAACATGTCACATGTGACACCATCAGTAATTACTGGCATTTTATCCAAAAGCACAGTGCAAATAAGGATTTCTGATACCATGTTTAATAACTAAATACAAAACTGCAAGTTCCAGAATGCACAGGGATATTGGATAAAAAGCTAGAACCAGCTGAGGTTTCTCATATGATGGCAGAGAAGAGTGTGTGAGTGTTAGTGAAAATGTTCATACCACTATGTCAAATTTGCCTGGCACGAATTGTAAGATGTGATGAAATATACAACCTGAGTGTGCCATTAGGTGCATGTGGGTTATGCATTTAAGAAGCTTTTTTTAAACTCCTGTAGCTTTCAGTTATAATATATAGATTTTTTTAGATAACTGCAGGATCAAATATGCTTTTTAAAGATTATTTCTTTTTATTTTACCAATGGTTTCAATTCACCCAATGGGGCATTCCTAGTTTCCATTTCACTATGTGTTTGTTTGGTACCTGTATATTCTTTTCATCCGTTCAGGCCGTTTAAATGAACAAAAAAAAAAAACTTAGTATGGAGAGTTCATAGTGATCTAAGTAAAGAGGTAAGTCAGGGGACTCAGCATCATGGAAAATGAAATGTGAATGGGTGATTGGCACTGTGTGTCACTTTCTGCATTCAGGGCAGATCAAACAAACACTGAGGGCTGGGTTTCGCATTAGGGGCACCCAGTATGGCAATCTTTGTTGGCACTCTGCCCCACTGCCCATGACCTCCTTCATGTTACCTCCCCCCCATTGGTGCACCTCATCTCTCCATGACCCCAATGTATTGTCAGAGCACGCTTTTCATGCACACATAGTACACAGAGACAATAAATCATACACATGTGTAAATCAATGTAAGAAAATGTTACATAAGACAATGTGAGCTGCAAGGAATCATGTCATCCATACTGTTCAGCATTATGGGCCACATGTATCATGCATTTTACCAGTCGCTAATGGTTGATTTGCAGAATTGGGCCGTTTGAGACCAGTAAAATGCTTTTTGGTATGTATGAATTCGAATTTGCGATTCGCTAACATGTTACTGAATCGTAATTTGGAACTGTGAATACGATATTACGAAGGGGCTTGTTTAGAAAGTCCCTTACTAATATTGAATCGCAGCGGTATGTTGGAATATTTTGCGACCGAAAGTCAGACGCAAAACATTCGCCTTTTACCACCTTATGACTTTGTGAATGTTTGTAAAAAAATTTTTTAAGAGCGGGCATTAGTCCCACGGACTACTGCCTGCTCTTAAAAAATGAAGAAAACTTCACATTTTTAAACACAACCCATTTTCCTTTAAGGAAAACGGCCCGCATTTAAAAACAAAATTGCTTTATTTTAAATAAATCACAGATATGGTGGTCTGCTGACACCAGCAGGCCACCATCCCTGTGGTTTTTGAGATTCTCAATGGGTCGCATTAATGTAATGAGGAAGGTCGATTTGCAACCCATTAGAAAATGGTAAATGAAAGTCATGGAGTTTCATACATTGAAATAGCGATTATCTAATTGCAATTCACAGATAAACACAATTAGGTAATCGCTGTTTGAAATTGGTACATATAGCCCTATATGTTAGGAGTGATTTCTCTGGAGAAACACAAACTCAGAATTTGAAATGTAACAGTGGTTGGGGTTGGATATATCAATGAGAAGTTTTTTACTACGGAAATGAACCCTTTTTAGCAATCTTACAATAACAAAAATTTAGGGAAGAAATAAGGTTCTAAGCCTATGCCTTGCAGTTTGTACGCAGCTCTTTGATAATGGTACATGGCTCACTGTGCTATATTATGATAATTGTGGCTTATGCACTGCAAGTACCAAAACATTCTCTGTGAGAAAAGCAGTAGGCAGTGAATACACATGTTTAGTCTGGGAAGATGAGCTCACAGACACTTAATGGAGTCCAGCCAGGTCTGTGTGAACCAGAGGCAGCATAAATCCATACTACAGGGTTTGCCAGACGGAGAGTGAGAGGCAGATGACCCGCAGAACACAAGATAAAGATCCCCAGGCATAGGAGAGCAGGCAGTCAAAGAATACTGCAGGTGAGAAAGCAAGAGGTTGGGGGGTTGTTCAAGCATAGATGCTAGGGTTCAACAGACTGTGGATAATAAACAGGTTTCCTTGGCACTGAAAAAGTTGAATAAAATCTCATGGATTTTGCGACGCAGGAGGGGATGGGCAAGAAAAAGAAAGGGAAACGAGTGGCTTGATAAAGAATGGTCTTCAAAATAACGCAAACTCTCATGATATGTACTGACTTTAATCTTTATGACTAGTGTGATTTTGTCCAGGTGTAGCCTCCTCACATTCTGTCTTCTTGTTCACGCACTTTCTCAAACCCTTTTTAAAAACATTTTGGCTTTAGTGAGCCTCTCGCACCATAGGTGATCTTGAACAGTTGTGATTATGCATTAAGTGGATGTTGTCCTATATTTGAAAAACTGATGAACTCCTACCCCTTAAAGGACTCTCCAGTCTAAAAAAAAACACAATTCTCTTAGCCCAGGCCGCATCTCTATAAAAATAAAAAAAATACTATAGAATGTTTGATGATGTCAGATGGGGATTTGAGATTTAGTGTGACAGTATTCAACAGATGGCCTCTTTAATTTGTTTCTGTGTTTTTCAATGCGAGGTATCAAGATACAGTGGTGAGTTTGCCAGTGTTTCATGTTGCAGTAAAGCAAAGCTTTAATTACATTTAGTGAAAAGCAAAACAGACTTTGCATTACGGGTGAGTATTACAGCCAGAGTCTCTGTTTGTGGAAGTCAGGCCGCGCATAAAGACCAGACTGCGCAAAAAGTCCAGTCTGAGCATAAACGACATCACCCCTTCGCAAGACCTCTGCAACTCCCTCGCCTCCTACTTCCACAACAAGATCGCGGACATACACAACAGCTTCAGCACTCAACCGATGCACGCCACAACCGAACCACCGCCCCCCACCACCACCCTCCGCGCCTGGACCCCGATCAGCACCGAAGTCACCATCCGCACGGTGAACTCCATCCACTCCGGATCTCCGACAGACCCCTGCCCTCACCACGTCTTCAACAAGGCCGACGCTGTCATCGCACCCCACCTGCGGGAAATCATCAACACCTCCTTCGACACCGCCACCTTCCCGGAGAGCTGGAAGCACGCCGAACTCAGCGCTCTACTCAAGAAACCATCAGCCGACCCAACCGACCTCAAGAACTACCGCCCCATCTTGCTGCTCCCGTTTCCAGCCAAAGTCATCGAGAAGACCGTCAACAAGCAACTGGCCGCCTTCCTCGAGACGAACGGATCCCTCGACCTCTCGCAGTCTGGCTTCCGGGCCAACCATAGCACCGAGACTGCCCTGATCGCAGCCACCGATGACATCTGAGCCCTGCTCGACAACGGAGAAACAGCGGCCCTCATCCTCCTGGACCTCTCCGCGGCCTTCGACACTGTCTGCCACCGTACCCTAGTACAGCGCCTCAGCAACGTCGGAATCCAGGAGAAGGCACTGGAGTGGATCACCTCCTTCCTCGCCGGAAGGACACAGAGAGTCCGCCTCCCCCCGTTCAGATCGGAAGCCACCGAAGTCATCTGCGGCGTTCCTCAAGGCTCCTCGCTCAGCCCAACACTCTTCAACGTCTACATGAGCCCCCTCGCAGCCATCGCACACCAACACAACCTGAACATCATCTCCTACGCCGACGACACCCAGCTGATCCTCTCCCTCACTAACGACCCCGCCACCGCCAGAGCCAACCTGCACGAAGGGATGACAGACGTAGCCAAATGGATGTCGAAAAGCCGCCTGAAACTGAACTCGGACAAGACGGAAGTCCTCATCCTGGGATCCTCACCCTCCGCCTGGGACGACTCCTGGTGGCCTCCCGCCCTGGGCAGCGCACCCAAACCAACAGACCACGCACGCAACCTGGGCTTCATCCTGGACTCCTCCCACTCCATGACCAGACAAGTCAACGCCGTCTCCTCGTCATGCTTCAACATCCTGCGCATGCTACGAAAGATCTTCCGATGGATCCCCACCGAGACCAGGAAGACGGTCACCCAGGCCCTCGTCACCAGCCGTCTCGACTACGGCAACTCCCTCTACGCTGGAACCACTGCCAAACTCCAGAAAAGACTCCAGCGGATCCAGAACACCTCAGCACGACTCATCCTGGACATCCCCCGCCGCAGCCACATCTCCGGACACCTGAGAGACCTGCACTGGCTCCCGGTCAACAAGAGAATCACCTTCCGGCTCCTCACCCACGCACACAAAGCCCTACACAACCAAGGACCAGGATACCTCAACAGCCGCCTCAACTTCTACGCTCCCAAACGCCAGCTTCGATCGACCAGCCACGCCCTCGCCACCGTCCCCCGCATCCGAAGAGCCACCACAGGAGGAAGGTCCTCCTACCTGGCTGCCAAGACTTGGAACTCCCTCCCGACCCACCTCCGCCTGACCCAGGACCACCTCACCTTCAGGAAGCAGCTCAAGACCTGGCTGTTCGAGCAGTAGTGGACCCCCCCCAGCGCCTTGAGACCCTCCGGGTGAGTAGTGCGCTATATAAATGCTATGATTGATTGATTGATTGAAAGTCTTTAATGGATGATCAATTATTTTGGAAGGAGGAAAAGCAGGGGTGGAACCATCTTTGTTTTTGCACCTTCCATATAAAGCTCTTTTCTGAAACCAAAATGTTTTTCCTAATGTCTATGCATTACGAGGGGCGGAGCATAGATCGGAACGGACCGGGAGGTCTACAGCGTCCTTCCAGCTTCTCCAGACCGTAGCCATCCCATAATTCAGCCGCAACTTGACCCAACACGACCCGCCAGTTGGCAGTGGGTGGGGGGGTCCAGCGAACGCTCATGAAAAGAGCAACACAAGTGCCTAGAAGCGAGTGGGGGAGAAGGAAAGTTTGAGCCACGTGCAAGCACAGCCGCCACCAGCTGGCGGGTGCAGTGAGTGAGCCGTCGGTAGCGCTGCAGAGGGGCCCTGACCAGGTCGTGTGCAGCCTGCAGCCCAGCCTTGTGTGCCCCGCCTTGCTTCTCTTCCCATTTTAGTCACACGCCACAAGTTACAGCCACAGCCACAGCCACGACCTCAACAGCCCATAACAGGCTAGAAATAGCCCAGAGACCAGAGCGGCCAGGGGTGGCCAGGCCAGGAGCATGAGCTGTCGCTCTTCCCATCCACAGAGGAAAGAGGGGAGGAGAGAGGGGGAGTATGGGATAAGGTTTAGGGGGGAGTCCCCCAACCCCTTGCCCCCTATAATGAGGGCACAACAGCGACCTGTGACAGCAACTGACTAATAAAGTTACATATCATCACTCGTGGCACAGAGCAAACTCTTGATTAACCTCTTACAACCTGCATCAGTACCCACGCAATGAGATCAGAAATGATCAGAGGCGCTGTAGGAAAATCACAAGGGAAACCTAAAAGGGGACCAACAAGTCACGGACAGTCCCAGCAGGACCAAAGACTCAAAATCAGAGAGCGATCAACACAAGGACATGGACATTGATACAGACAACGCCAAAGAAGAGCTCCATTACCACCACCAGCCCAGTCACCAGAACTAGTGCCAAATCTAGTAAGCAGGCACTTATTAGTGATTTTTTTAAAGTATGCCAATAACTATCCCGGAGAAACATAAAGCTAATAAGGAAGCCAAGGAAGCTAAAGGAGCCAGGCAAGGCAATATCACCAATGTCCCCAATGACACACTCCGAGAAGGCAACGGCAATAGCAACAGCAATAATAAAAAAGCAAAAGATGAAAGAACAGAACCAGGGAATCTTATGCCCCCCACAAGAGAAGATAAAAGCCACAACAGTCCTTCACATAATCTTTGAATTCACCAACCATCAAAGACACCATCTTCAGGCTGTAGAGGTATTAATAAGCATGGGCGTAAAATCCGTTCCGCTCGCGGAATTTGTGGATTTTCGGCAAATTCGCAATCCGCGAACTCACGCGAATTTGCCTAAAATTCGTAAATTCGCACGCAGCGGATTTCTTTGCTTGGTGATACAATATTGCGGTGCGCGGCGTTCACCTACCGTCATTCAGTGTTTGCAGAGTTGTTTTTCTCCATATTTTGCGTGTGCTGCGCCATTTTGGATCTTGCTGCGGGATCCCGCGGGAGTTTGGCGACCGCGATTACGTCATCGCGGCTTGCCACCTTGTACAGCACGCATGGCGAGAGTTCGCAATTACGAACACGTAGATACGGCGGGCAGCAACACTCTCGCACTCGCGAAATTGCAAAATTTGCAATTCTGCACAAGAAATCCACCAGCAAGCAGCATAAACCTTCTGAAAATGATAATTTTAATCAGAATAACTCCTCAGGTTGACATTTTCCTGCACTTTTTTTTGCAAGGAGTCCATTTGGGGGGTGGGTGGGGAGGAAGGAAGTGCCCCACAGTCTCCAACTTCCTGTTCCTGTCCAGCAGGCTCCTCCTAGTGCTTTGTTCATGTGCTGGTCACTTTCATTTGGATCTTGACCTGGAAGGATTACTTTTTGTGGATGCTGCTGGATATTTGGATTTGAGACCTTTTTGACTTTCTTTGGATCACTTTTGGATTAGAAATCAAATTTCACAAGTAAGTTTGTTTGGGGCATTATAGTTGCTGCAACTACAATTTTGGAACTTTTTCAGAACATTAAATAAAATATATTGTGGGTAGCCACAGTATCCAGTAGGACCAGGGTTAGTTATGGGTGCATGATACAACTGTTTTGTTCAATTTAAACATCATTGAGGGCATGGATGGCATGGGATTGTGCTGATTTTTGTGTTTTTTTCGATTTTTTTTTTAGCTGCTGTTGGGGCCTTTTGCCCGGGGGTACCCAGTGGTGCATGGACTGAGTCTTTCTGTGGGGTCTCTTTCATGTAAACATCATGGAGGGCATGGATGGCATTGGCTTGTGTTGATTATTGTGTGTTTTTCGATTTTTGGGAATGTTGATGGGGCCTGTCCATGTGGATGGGGGCCATTTTGAGTGCTGGTACAGGCAGGACCCCCGGCCTGGCCATGTGCTTGGGGTGCAAGGGGCCATTTTGAAGGCAGGCAGTGTTCTCAGGCCTGCACCCATTTTGCCTAGCTTTCATCCATTATGCCCAGGGGTAGTGAGTGGTGCATGGACCAAGTCTTTCTGTGGGGTGTCTTGAATTTAAACCTCATTGAGGGCATGGATGGCATGGGATTGTGCTGATTTTTGTGTTTTTTTAATTTTTTTGGCTCGTGTTGGGGTCTTTTGCCCAGGGGTACCCAGTGGTGCATGGACTGAGTCTTTCTGTGGGGTCTCTTTCATGTAAACATCATGGAGGGCATGGATGGCATTGGATTGTGTTGATTTTTGTGTGTTTTTCGATTTTTGGGGGTGTTGATTGGGCCTGTCCATGTGGGTGGGGGCCATTTTGAGGCCTGGTCCAGGCAGGGCCTGGCCATGTGGGTGGGGGTCTAGGGGCAATTTTGAAGCCAGGCAGTGTGCTTTGTTGTGTAAAAGGCCTGCACCCAGTCTGCCATGCTTTCATCCATTATGCCCAGGGGTACTCTGTCAGTGGTGCATTGTATTGGTCTTTCCATTTTGGGGGGTAGGTATAATAAAAATGCTTACTTGCAAACTATTAATTGAAGCGCTATATATGCAACATTTATTAAACTGATGTTCCTCTGGCTTCGTTTGCTTTTAGGTGCAGAAAGACGAATCATCAGCCTCATCGTTCCTCATCAGTGCCAGGAAGAAGTCCTGCTGCGGTGTGTGCAGCACAACGTCACGTGTGGCCACAGACAACTCTGCAACTTGTGCAACTGCGGCCTGCTGTTTTGAAATCTGAAGAAGATGGCCCCAAAAAAAGTTGCCCGTAGCTCCTCTAGCAAGAAAGTTGTCAGTAAGGAGCAGAAGAAGCAACTGGCGGCACTTACCAAGGAGACTGGTGTGACGACCGCCACATTTTTTGGGATAAAAAAAGTACGCCTGCAGCAGCAGCAGGACCAAGCTGGGAGCAGCACCTCCGCTCCATTGGGCTCAGTGCCACCACCACCACGCCAACTTAGGTCCAAGCCCTTGAGTGCTGCAGAGGCAGCCAGTATAGTTGTTCAATCACTATCGAACAGTGATGTTGGCTCATCGCAAGAAAGTAGCAGCATCCCTCAATCAACACAGGTTGTTGTAACTCATCTGACGAGTGTTCAACAACCACAGCCGCAACAACAACCACATGTGCAAGTACAAGCCCAAGTACATGTGGAAGGAGAGGCGGTGCAAGGAGAGGAGCAAGCAGAGGTGTATGGAGTCACGGACAGTCCCAGCAGGACCAAAGACTCAAAATCAGAGAGCGATCAACACAAGGACATGGACATTGATACAGACAACGCCAAAGAAGAGCTCCATTACCACCACCAGCCCAGTCACCAGAACTAGTGCCAAATCTAGTAAGCAGGCACTTATTAGTGATTTTTTTAAAGTATGCCAATAACTATCCTGGAGAAACATAAAGCTAATAAGGAAGCCAAGGAAGCTAAAGGAGCCAGGCAAGGCAATATCACCAATGCCCCCAATGACACCGATGACACACTCCGAGAAGGCAACGGCAATAGCAACAGCAATAATAAAAAAGCAAAAGATGAAAGAACGGAACCAGGGAATCTTATGCCCCCCACAAGAGAAGATAAAAGCCACAACAGTCCTTCACATAATCTTTCAATTCACCAACCATCAAAGACACCATCTTCAGGCTGTAGAGGTATTAATAGGCATGGGCGTAAAATCCGTTCCGCTCGCGGAATTTGTGGATTTTTGGCAAATTCGCAATCCGCAAACTCTCGCGAATTTGCCTAAAATTCGTAAATTCGCACGCAGCGGATTTTTTTGCTTGGTGATACCATATTGCGGCGCGCGGCATTCACTTACTGTCATTCAGTGTTTGCAGAGTTGTTTTTCTCCATATTTTGCGTGTGCTGCGCCATTTTGGATCTTGCTGCGGGATCCCGCGGGAGTTTGGCGACCGCGATTACGTCATCGCGGCTTGCCACCTTGTACAGCACGCATGGCGAGAGTTCGCAATTACGAACACGTAGATACGGCGGGCAGCAACAATCTCGCACTCGCGAAATTGCAAAATTTGCAATTCTGCACAAGAAATCCACCAGCAAGCAGCATAAACCTTCTGAAAATGATAATTTTAATCAGAATAACTCCTCAGGTTGACATTTGCCTGCACTTTTTTTTGCAAGGAGTCCATTTGGGGGGGGGGGGGTGGGGAGGAAGGAAGTGCCCCACAGTCTCCAACTTCCTGTTCCTGTCCAGCAGGCTCCTCCTAGTGCTTTGTTCATGTGCTGGTCACTTTCATTTGGATCTTGACCTGGAAGGATTACTTTTTGTGGATGCTGCTGGATATTTGTATTTGAGACCTTTTTGACTTTCTTTGGATCACTTTTGGATTAGAAATCAAATTTCACAAGTAAGTTTGTTTGGGGCATTACAGTTGCTGCAACTACAATTTTGGAACTTTTTCAGAACATTAAATAAAATGTATTGTGGGTAGCCACAGTATCCAGTAGGACCAGGGTTAGTTATGGGTGCATGATACAACTGTTTTGTTCAATTTAAACATCATTGAGGGCATGGATGGCATGGGATTGTGCTAATTTTTGTGTTTTTTTTCGATTTTTTTTTTTTTTGGCTGCTGTTGGGGCCTTTTGCCCGGGGGTACCCAGTGGTGCATGGACTGAGTCTTTCTGTGGGGTCTCTTTCATGTAAACATCATGGAGGGCATGGATGGCATTGGCTTGTGTTGATTGTGTGTTTTTTGATTTTTGGGGTTGTTGATGGGGCCTGTCCATGTGGATGGGGGCCATTTTGAGTGCTGGTACAGGCAGGGCCCCCGGCCTGGCCATGTGCTTGGGGTGCAAGGGGCCATTTTGAAGGCAGGCAGTGTTCTCAGGCCTGCACCCATTTTGCCTAGCTTTCATCCATTATGCCCAGGGGTAGTGAGTGGTGCATGGACCAAGTCTTTCTGTGGGGTGTCTTGAATTTAAACCTCATTGAGGGCATGGATGGCATGTGATTGTGCTGATTTTTGTGTTTTTTTTATTTTTTTGGCTCGTGTTGCGGTCTTTTGCCCAGGGGTACCCAGTGGTGCATGGACTGAGTCTTTCTGTGGGGTCTCTTTCATGTAAACATCATGGAGGGCATGGATGGCATTGGATTGTGTTGATTTTTGTGTGTTTTTCGATTTTTGGGGGTGTTGATTGGGCCTGTCCATGTGGGTGGGGGCCATTTTGAGGCCTGGTCCAGGCAGGGCCTGGCCATGTGGGTGGGGGTCTAGGGGCAATTTTGAAACCAGGCAGTGTGCTTTGTTGTGTCAAAGGCCTGCACCCAGTCTGCCATGCTTTCATCCATTATGCCCAGGGGTACTCTGTCAGTGGTGCATTTTATTGGTCTTTCCATTTTGGGGGGTAGGTATAATAAAAATGCTTACTTGCAAACTATTAATTGAAGCGCTATATATGCAACATTTATTAAACTGATGTTCCTCTGGCTTCGTTTGCTTTTAGGTGCAGAAAGACGAATCATCAGCCTCATCGTTCCTCATCAGTGCCAGGAAGAAGTCCTGCTGCGGTGTGTGCAGCACAACGTCACGTGTGGCCACAGACAACTCTGCAACTTGTGCAACTGCGGCCTGCTGTTCTGAAATCTGAAGAAGATGGCCCCAAAAAAAGTTGCCCGTAGCTCCTCTAGCAAGAAAGTTGTCAGTAAGGAGCAGAAGAAGCAACTGGCGGCACTTACCAAGGAGACTGGTGTGACGACCGCCACATTTTTTGGGATAAAAAAAGTACGCCTGCAGCAGCAGCAGGACCAAGCTGGGAGCAGCACCTCCGCTCCATTGGGCTCAGTGCCACCACCACCACGCCAACTTAGGTCCAAGCCCTTGAGTGCTGCAGAGGCAGCCAGTATAGTTGTTCAATCACTATCGACCAGTGATGTTGGCTCATCGCAAGAATGTAGCAGCATCCCTCAATCAACACAGGTTGTTGTAACTCATCTGACGAGTGTTCAACAACCACAGCCGCAACAACAACCACATGTGCAAGTACAAGCCCAAGTACATGTGGAAGGAGAGGCGGTGCAAGGAGAGGAGCAAGCAGAGGTGTATGGAGTGGCACAAGTGCCCACAATAGTTGTTCCTCCCGAAGTAGGGGCACATCAGGAAATTGACATTCAAGCCGAGGTATCACATGAGCAAGACACTCCTCCTGATGATTCATTGTCTTCCAGATCCCCAGCAAGGAAAAGATCAAGGATGGTGTCTACTTCTTCTTCAAGCCCCCTTCCTTCTGATGATATGGATGAAACTTGGGAACCACCAGTGCTGCCTGAGAGTGAGGCACACCATGATCTGACAAAGGTAGCTAAGCGTAAAAGGAAGGTCCCCGAAAGTCTCAGAGTCATGGAGTGTGATGATGACGCTGAACAAGAAGGGGTGTATACTGCTCCTGCTGATGAAGACTCTCACGACGACGACGCAGTCATCATAGGCGTCACTCCAGCCTCAGCGGGCATGCGGCACACAGACATTTTCACCCTAGCCCGAAATGCTGCTGAGCGTGATGATGATGATGGCGACGTGGGAATGGGACCACCACGAATGCAGTTAACTAGTGCACCAACACCACCACCTACAGCTTCCATATTTTCTAGCCAGAAGGGACCTCCATCCACCTCGACTTCCATGTCCTCAATTAGTGGTGCTGTAAGTGCACAACGTACTAAATTTCAGCAACACACATCCCCCAGTTCATCTGGCATTAGCAGCATTCCCAGTATCGCCTCCTCCGCTCCCCACAGACATTTGAAGTCCGCTGTTTGGGACTTCTTTAGTGTTAGCCCAACAAGGGAAAACATAGCCATTTGTACCATTTGTAAGGTTCGAGTTAGTCGTGGTAAGCTTGGTACCAACTATGGTACCGGAGGCCAGAGAGGTCATCTTGAGAGACAGCACACTGTCAAATGGCATGCGCACCTAAGGGAGATCAAGGATGCCCGAATTGCAAGTCAACAAATTGTATCCGTTGATGTTTTATCTGCTGATGACGAGGAGGAAGAATAAGCGTCAAACATTTCTTCACTTACACCCAGTACCCCTGTCAGCAGCAGAACTATGAGCCACACTAAGAGTGTGGGAGAGAGTGAGACACCAACGTGAAAAAGTTCATCACGGAGCGTAACTGGGTCGCAGAAGTCATCATCATCCCGTAAAATGGTCCAGCCCACCATTAGAAGCATGTTGTTTTCAGAAGCGCCATATGAACGCAACCACCCAATGGCGCGTCTGTATAACAGTAAGCTGGCTAAAAGGCTAGCGCTGGACCTTCTCCCTTTTTCTTTTGTGGAAGGGGTGGGTTTTCTTGAAATGGTGGCAACGCTCTGCCCTAAATGGAAGGTTCCTAGCCGGTTCTATTTTGCCAGAGTTGCGATTCCAGCACTACATGAAGATGTGCTGGAGGTGATTGGAGCAGCTTTGCAGAAGAGTGCTGTTCACACTATACATCTGACAACAGACATGTGGAGCAGTTGCGCAGCCACTGATTACATGTGCATCACTCCATACTGCGTCTCTTTTTCAGGGGTTAAAGGCAAGATAAACACAGGTGTTGACGAGGACAAAGTTTATAAAGCTGCTCGGAAACATGCAACAATAGCCATGTTTGCCATGGAGAAAAGTCATACAGCAGAAAACATTTTGCATGAGTTTAACACAAAGGTCTTTGAATGGCTGTCCCCAAGAAAATGCATGATTGGTTATGTTTCCAAGGATAATGGTGCCAATGTAGTTAAGGCCATGGCTATGGGTATCTATTTCAGAGTGCCGTGTCTGGCGCACTGTATAAACCTGGTTGTTAAAAAATTCTTGAGTGAAGAAAGTCCAGTCTCCGAGTTACTGACCACCTGCCAAAGAATGTACACACATTTCAATCATTCTTTTAAAGCCCGGAAGCAGCTGAGGTGCCTGCAACATGAACGTAAATTGCCAGTGAAAGCACTCATCCAGGAGGTGGCAACACGTTGGAACTCAACCTTCTACATGCTGAGCGTCTGTATGAGCAGTATGCGGTAGTCGATCAGTATTTCTTTAAACTGGGTAAACCTATGATGGACATGAGGATACAGGTGGAGCAATGGCACCTAGTTAAAAGCCTGACAGACATGCTTCGTCCTTTTGAGGTCTTCACGCGTGCAGTCAGCAGGGAGGACTGTAATTTGGGAAAAGCTATCCCATTGTTGAGCATGCTAGAGCACCAACTGAAGGCGGTGTGTTCTAAGTTTGAAAAAGATGGAAAGGAAGAAGCATTTGAGTTGGCGGAGAAGTTATTACACCGCCTATTTGGCGATGGTCGTCTTGAAATGATCAAGACAGAACAGCATTACATTTGTGCTACTATTCTGGATCCACGGTACAAAAAGGCAGTGGCAGGCAGAGTATTCTTTCCTTTTGATGACGCAGATGTTACAAAGTACAAACATTGGCTAGCTGTGTCAGTCACTCGGTTTTAAAGAGAACGGCAGGAAATTGAAGGAAAAGGCAGTACATCAGCATCAGCAGGCCGTCCGCAGTCAAATAAAACCACTTCAGCATTTGTGGCTGTGGCAGAAGTGAGTGATTTTCCCTCTCAGCCGTTAACGACACCAGCAACCGTATCATCTGCACCAGACACAACAGAAATATTGGGTGATGAAGAGGATTGGCTAACTCAGCTTGGGTTTGCGTCTGAAATGGTCCCAGAAAAAAGTAAGCAAAGTGGAGGAACCCGGGAGAACCTTGAGTTGATGGTGCAGGCCTATCTGAATGACTCAACAGAGGTCCATCTTTCTCATGACCCATTGGCGTATTGGCATGGGAAAACAGTTGTGTGGCCAGAGATCACCAACCTGGCTATAAATTACTTGTCTTGCCTACTCGCAAGCGTGTCTTCTGAACGTGTTTTCAGTGCTGCTGGTGGCATTGTAACTTCCAAAAGGACCCGCCTCCCGCCCAAAAATGTGGAGAGGTTAACAATGATCAAGATGAATCAGCACCTCATTCCACCAGATTACCAAATACGAGAATGCACGCAGGAAGAAGACGAGGAGGACACCAACTTAGATGAGGGAAGTTCTTCTCTGTTAAGGAACCTACTCCCGTGTGAATTCGCAGAGTTTGAGGACGAGCTCTTCTTCCCTGACACCGAGCCCTGAAAATGAGTCAATGAATCACTAACTTTCTTTTTCGTCCTTATTCACTTTTATTCCTGTGTGTCTGTCTTTCTTTGTTTTGCAAAATCTATATAAAAAAAACTGTAATCACCTAATCACAAAAACAAGCCCATCAGCAGAACTGTCTTCACTTATTTGCTTATTGATTTGAAGGTGCCGTAGTCTGCATTCCTCATGTTCACCAGTTCACAAGAACATGCTCCTCTATCCTCCTCCTCCTCCAGACTCCTATTTCCCTCAAAGCAGATGGCTGGATTACGCCCAATGAAGAAAGACTCTGCACTTGTGGGGGTGTTCTACTTCTTTGCGGGTGAGTTGACGGCTCTGGGGCCATTGCTGGGAAGGTCTAATACTGGATAAAAGTGGTTTGGAGAAAATCGGAGCAAAAAAAGTATTTGCCTTTTGCTCACTATCATGTTTTCGGTGGCCTGTTTGGGGGGTTCCTGGTGTTTGTGGGTGGGTTTTGGGGTCTGGGAGCAACGCTGGCACAGTCTAATTTTGATTGCATTTGTTTTCCAGTACATCCATGGTGGAAAAGTCAAGTTATGACCTTGCTGACAGCGCGTTTGGACAGAATTGAAAGAAGGCCGAAAAATAATCTAAGTATGAGATTTTCCATTTTTGCTTTTTGCCTGTTTGGGGGTGTTGTGCTTTTTTGCGGGTGAGTTGGCGGGTCTTGGGGCATTGCTGGGAAGGTCTAATACCGGATAAAAGTGTTTTGGAGAAAATCCACGAGGAAAACGTTTTTGCATTTTCTGACATTTCGCTCACTACAGCGTTTTCGGGGGCCTGTTTGGGGGGCTTCCTGGTGTTTGTGGGTGGGTTTTGGGGTCTTTGAGCAACGCTGGGTATGGATACTTTTGATTGCAAGTGGTTTGAAGAAAATCCATGGTGGCAAAGGGGATTTAGGGCCTAGCTGCATAGCGCGCGTGGAGTGATGTTGGAAATTTGCCTGGAAAATTACTAAGTCCCCATTTTTGTAGTTTTGCTTTTTGGCTGTTTGGGGGTCTTCTACTTGTTTTCGCCTGGGTTGACGGCTCTGGGGCCATTGCTGGGAACGTCTAATACCGGATAAAAGTGGTTTGGAGAAAATCGGAGCAAAAAATTGTTTGCCTTTTTGTTCACTATCATGTTTTCGGTGGCCTGTTTGGGGGGGTTCCTAGTGTTTGTGGGTGGGTTTTGGGGTCTGGGAGCAACGCTGGCACAGTCTAATTTTGATTGCATTTGTTTTCCAGGACATCCATGGTGGAAAAGTTGAGTTATGACCTTGCTGCACAGCGCGTTTGGACAGAATTGAAAGAAGGCCGAAAAATGTTCTAAGTATGAGATTTTCCATTTTTGCTTTTTGCCTGTTTGGGGGTGTTGTGCTTTTTTGCGGGTGGGTTGGCGGGTCTTGGGGCATTGCTGGGAAGGTCTAATACCGGATAAAAGTGTTTTGGAGAAAATCCATGAGGAAAAGCGTTTTGGCACATTAACTTGGGGCTTGTTAGGGTTAGCACTAGCAGCAGGATTGCATGTGTTTCAGGGTGTTCTAAATTTTTTGCAACTGAGTTCTAGGGTCTTAGAGCACTCGTGGGAATGTGTAATTTTGGTTGCAAGTGGTTTGAAGAAAATCCATGGTGGGAAAGGGGGGATTTGGCCTAGTTAAAAAAAGCGTTTGCCACTATTCTTACTTTGGGCTTGTTAGGGTTAGCAGTATTGTATTGCATGTGTTTGGGCGGGGGGCTGTTTGTGGGGGGGTTTGCGAGTCTTGGAGCGATGCTGGGTATGGATACTTTTGCTTGCTTGCAAGTGGTTTGAATACAATCCACGGTGGGTTAGGGGGGATTTGGGCCTACTTTACTTTCAAAGTATGTTTTGTCACCATTTTTTACTAGGCCTCGTTTTTTGAGATCTGATTGGGGGTCTTCTACATTTTTGCAACTGGGTTTAGTAAGGGTCTGGGAGCACTGCTGGGAAGGTCTAATTTTGTTCTAAAACACAGTTTACAGTACACCAAGCTTGAGGGGAAAGATCCGCTAAATCAATTCGCCCATACTTATTTATCCTTCAAAAGGAGACTCAGACAGAGTACGCACTTTCAAAAATATTGTACTGTCTATTAGGAAACTCAAAGTGTGACTTTTTGCACTACACAGCATACATACCTTATATTTATTTGTCAGTGGTGTTCTAATATCACTTCCTGTTTTTCCATCAATAATTACAGCCCGGGTTTCAGCCTGTGCAATGGGAAAAGGATGAAGTCAGGCTTCACATTAGCGAGCCGCAATTCAGCATCCGCCAGGCAGGCAGTGGACAGGGTGTCTTCTGGTCACCAACATTGATGGACGGAGCGTCAGATGGAATGGAGGAGTCCCGCTAATAAGAGGAATGATTGGATGCATCTTACAACTTCCCAAATTCAACAGGACAACTACAACAACATACAGATACAGTATCCGTTCTTTTCTAATTATCTTTTAAGTAATGTTATTGCTGTGAACTTCTATGAGTGTGACTCTGCATTTCTTTGATCTCTGCTTCTAAATTCATCCCTACAGCCATTGGATAGGTTTTACTTCTGCTATTTTTCTAACCTAATTTAATGTACGAAGTGTTTCTCTGAGTGCAGAGATAGGCAAGTGAAAACGCATAATTATTACTGCAGCCCTGTACTGTCGCATTCTTTCATTCAAGGTTGTCGAAAGTACTACTTACTTTTCAGTAACCATGCATGCAGTAGTGCATGCACTTCCTTTATGTCACTTAAAAGATTTATGGTTAGCTTTGTACCCAAACATTTGTTTATCTTCAATTATTGTTTGTCCATGCTGTGCTTTTTTTTTCTTCTCTCAACAAATCTTTCCCAAAAACCCCCATTCCCATCCAGTTTCCAAACCCTAACCCTCTACCCCCGGGCTGTGTGGGTTTTTATTGATGTGTGACTAAATGACAGCAATAATTCCACACACTTGCTGGGGAGGATAAGGTCATAGCAACAGGCTGGTGAAGGAATCCGAGGATATATTCTTACTCAGCTTGACACCGAGTCACTATTGGCAAATGAAAGCAGATTTTCATGTGCGCCATCAACTTGATTGGTCATCAAGAACATCCTCCTCCTAGACGTGGCAAATGAAATTATTACGCTGCTGTGTCCTTCACCTTCAGTACTATTTTTTGTAATAGTAGTCAATGTCAAAGAAATTCAACGCAAGTAGTAGTTATACTTTAAATACTTTACCATTTGTTAGGCTACATTGTGGCACTGATCTAGTGTACTGTCACCTGCTATATTCTCTATCGTACCGTTCTAATGCTACGGTAAGGACAAACAAGGTTTCATTTTCTTTTTTTTCAGATGCTGCAACTGCCACTGTGTAACACCACAAGTACCACCGCAATGATGACATTTCATCCGCCCAGGATTGCCAACCTTAATCGCCATTTCGCGTGCAGCCAGCCCTGTGCCTAGCCCTATTTCCAAACACAAATTACAGGTAAGATAAGCATTTGGGGGGAGGTAGTATAATGGAGTATTAGGAGAGACGAGAGAGTGACGGTCCTAGGACTATTGAATTCACTTACTCTGTGAGAGGCACTTAGTTTTGAAAACATTTGTGCCATTAGTACTTACACAACTTGAATCAAGACGCCACTTAAGTTTCAGGACTGTTAAACCCCCAACCACCAGCCTCAAAAGCAGTAAAAAAAAGTATGCTAAGATTAAGTTTAAAGTATATTTATATATCCAGTAACATAAAAAATCTCCCGCAAGACCCAACCCACCCCCCCTCCCGAACCCCACCGAATGTCCCTGAAAACGAAGTCCAAAAAAGTAGAAAACCCAACTCCCAATTCCCACCCCCCAGAAGTCTTTAAAAAAGGGGCAAGGGACAGTCTCCTCCTACTGGCTGCTGTTAACTTTTTGGGCCAGGTCAGCATGCTCCTTGCGGAGGGTCTCGAGCAGGGTTTTGGTGTTGAGGAGCTCCTGCTTGAGGTAGGAAACCCTCAGGGAAAGGCGGTGCATCCTTTTTTTGCAACTGCTGTGGGGGGAAGCTGATGTCTTTGCTGCTCGGCGGTGGCGGGTGGCTGCGGTACCCCGGCTCCGTACCGCTGGAGACCTGCTGCGCTGACTGGCTGACCCACGGAGCACGGAGGAGGATACAGGTGTCGCCGTGGATGTTGTTGACGTACTCTGCGTGTCCTCCTCCTCCTGGGCCACCAGCCGCCGATATTCGGCGACAGTGGCCTCCAGCCTCCGATGCCGGGCCCTTTCAGCCAGCTCCTTCCTTTTTGGTTTGGAAGGAGCATTTATATGAGGAAAGAAAGACATAGTCTGTAACCAATGCTCTTTAAGATTAACACAAACTGATTCAGCAGAAAGTTGTGTCACAGTAGAAGTAGCAACTTGCAAGCGCAGTACATAACTATTGTGTCCAGTATCTATCTAACCTCCCACTTCTTCATCCTTGCTCTAACATTAGTGGGAGTTTAAGGAATCAATTCTACGAGCACTATGGACTCCCTCCATTAGAGTCGACTATGACAGTACACCAGTCTTATTCTTCTTCTTCTCTCTTGTTTAGCAAAATTGGTACGTTAACTTCTGCAAGCGGGCATAATGCCAGCGCAGTCAACTTGCACCAGAGAAAAACAGACGCCCACCATGATGAGTGAGACAGACTTGTGTTACTGTACCAGTCCAGTACATGCAGGTGATGATGCTCTTACTTTTCTATTATGGGTGTCACTGAGAATACTCTGTTACAAGGGCTACTGCTTAATTAATTTAACTTTCACCCTAAAGAGCCAATGAATAGATACTAGAAAAGGAAAAAGAAGAAGATAAATAATCTGATTATCTATCACTGCACATGGTATGTATTTGCTTACATATGGGATGACTTTAGGTGCTTTGCTTTTTATTGAGTGAACAGTGATACATCCACACAAGAATGACCAGGTTCTACTAAACTTATTAACAGAGGTAGTGAGTGGCCATCGTAATAGTCAGATATATGCTGTGCTTGCAATACAAACTACTGCTACTATTCATGGTAGTATTCGGACAAAATTACAACTTCTTTTCCTTGCCTTTCCTACACTGGGACCGACGTGCGAGTGCGGTGTTACATGCTCTTCAAAGTATTACTTAGTTCATCCAGTGACCGTCTACTCTCTCAAGATACACATATGCTATCTAAGAGTCAGATAGTACCATGATCCAGGCATCCATCCATTCAAACTATATGTCAATCATTCTTCTTCATGTCTCTCATCTAGACAAACCTTACGTTTTCTCACGGGGAGCACACTATGCAGTCTGCAATCTCAATAAGTAAGGAATATAAGAGCTTACCACTGCCCGTCACTACCGTGGCAACCCGCACAGCAGTTTGGTCCGGCACTTGCACCGCCTCCTCCCCAGAACTTTCCTCCTCCACCTCCGCGCTGGGCCCAGCACCAGATGTTCCACCTAAAAAGTACATTTAAGAATGTTAGAGGTCATAGACATACACCAATCACTAGTATTTTGTCTAGGAATGAAGAAATGTGAATACAGAAAACAATCTAATAATTTGTGACTGTCTACTCTAAAGTAAAAATGTCCTTTTTTCCAGGGAAGGGTGTTGTCTTGCTGCACTTTTTGGCAAAACTGATGAATGCTTGCTTTTTAACACACACCATTTGTCTCATAACAGACAGAAGCTTCACTTCTAAGAACAAATCATAATCACTAGGACGGAGGGACCAACGATTCAGCACCAAAAAAAAAAACTAAAGTTCAAACCAGGTGAGGGCTCGGCTCGCCCACAATAAATGTGTGAAATAAATCACAATAAGCACTTTTCCATTTTTAATCAACCGTTTATGTTTTATGACAAGCTTGATTTTTATAAATATTTTTACTTTTAATAAAGCTTTAAAACTTAAATAGACTCTGGTTTTTGGTCATGAGTGAATGAGCAAAAGGTTTTGCAATTTGCAATGCATGAGCCCGTGCCTCTGACACTTCTGGACTCTGACTCCGTACTCTTGTCTTGCGTTGGATAATCATCATTGGGGGTCAATCATCTATGAATTCGGGAGCTAAATGACTCTGCCACACTATCTAGTCAGTAAGGATATTGGGGGTTCTTCAAAGTCTGATATCACTGAGGTATGTGGAAAGTCTACCTGCGCCTATTATAATTGATAAACAATGCACTTTGGTGTCCATAGTTCTGTTTGTACAGATTTGTCCCTGCAACAGTAGTAGTATGGATTGTCCTCCTACCCAAACCAAAAGTAAAGTAGTATCTTATTCTTTCTTGGTGGTCATTCACCTTTTTATTGTTGGTAATTGTCAAAGCATAAACATTTAGAAGACTTGAAAAGACATTATGGACAATCCCAGAGGACTGCACTCAGTGCATAGAGCTATTGCTGACTAGAATGGGAGTTTCGTTTTACACCTTTTGCCAAATGTTCAATCTTAGTTAGCTACACAGACAGACAAATAAGAATAATCTAGTAATACCACAGGGAGTCATAGTCGAGGCAGGATAAGAATTTAGATACAGTCTACAAGAAGATCAAAGACGATTTAGAAAAAATCGAATGAGGAACGCTAGGAAAAAATAGGTACTCTATATTAAAATTAAAACTTACCGGGGCCAGCAAAGAAGCCCTCGCCTGAACGATCCTGGCCTTGTTCAGCAGCAGCAGCCTCCTCCAATGTCCTCTTGCCCCTGGGGGGAGCTGATGTACAACATGAAAGAAAGAAAGACCCAAAAACATGGATGATTGTTGTCAACCAAATCAAACATTTCAAAAGAACAATAACAAAATCTTTTGGTGAAATAGCAACTAGACAACTATTCAACGGGATATATTGACCTATCTCATGTGGTCTACTACGATATTACTATTGCTTGATTTGCGGACCGTCGACTTGGAAAGCTATGCAACTCACTAAACAAACTACTAAAAAGGTTCGCCTAGGACTGGCAGGCAGCAGTCCGCAGCACGCGAAGTGACAGACAAACTCCATCGTGATTGCAGATCAGCGACAACACTAAAAAGTTTCCTACTACATTAACCAGTCATTAAAATACTCAAACTATCAATCCACCACCACTATTTCTTCTTATTGCCAGGTGTACAAAGGAAGGACTGGACTTGAGTCTGTAGGGGCAGATTTACAAGCCCCTTGCGGCTCTTTTGCTCCATTGTTGCGTGACTTTTGTGACGCTGAGGCATAACAAAAGAGGCGCCATGGTGCGGCGTATATTAACAACGTGACGCATATGGGAGATGCATCACGTTGTAAAGCCCTGCGTCATCAGGGGGCGTTCTGGCGCAAGGGAGGGTGTTCCTGCGCAGGAACGCACCCTAGAAGTGGCTGAGGGAAATCTACAAGATGTCAATCAGTCACTTTTAGGACAATGATGCGTGACTCAAACCCTGCGCCTGCTTGAAGCAGACGTACGGCTTGACGCAGCATTGGGGTGATAGGGCACCCCAGAGTATTGCTGGAGCTGCGCCATCGTTGTGACGCAACTCCAGCAATGCGCCGCCTTTACGGCACAGATGCGTAAGGCTTCTGTGACGTTTTGGGCCCATGGTGCGCCGCATTGTAAATACGGCGCACCATGGGTGGTGGTGGCGTGGCGCACAATTACTGGCGCATCCCTGCTACTTTGCAGGGATGCGCCGGTAATTGAAAATCTGACCCTTAGTGTCTAGCATTACGCAGTTCTTTACACTACACTCATACATAATTTCTCAGGCCAATGAAATGAACACAAAATAGAAAACAAATAAGCATAGTAGCAAGGCTACTGAGAAGGAGAGCAGTGCACCTGAAATGCACAGAAGATTTTGAAATATAATTTACCTACAATGTAATCGGCAGCATTATTGCTCTTGGTAAAAAACACAAATTTACAATATAATAACACACAGAGCGGGAGAAAACAGAGTAGTGATGAAATAGCTAGAAATAGCTACTACTACTAACCAAGCCCGGGGATCTCGATGCCGAGCACGTCCAGCAAGTCACGTTCCCGGTCCATGAGATCCGTCCAGCGGTGGGTAGCCTGGTTGTAGGTGCGCCGGACCCCAGAGTGTTCAAACATGGCCCGGCACACCTTCTCCCACCGCTTCCGGCGCTCCCGGATCCCGTAGCTGGTAGCGATCTTGCCGCCTCCCATGATGGTCTTGGGGAGACGGCGCTGGACATGAAAGACTAGTGCGGCCACCTCCTCCGCACTAAAAATCTCCCGAGCTATAACTTGCTGCCCCCTCAAACGCCCGCACAGGAGCCGGGCACGGGGTGCGGGACCCTTCCCCTTCGCGGGCTGCTTCCCGGCTCCCTTTACCATGGTCTGGGTAGAAAGGAAGGTAAATAATAAAGAAGAAATAGAATAGGGAAGAAGAAAAGAAAAGAGTTAAAAAAAGTAGTTTAAGATTTTCCCCGCGATCACACGCGAACATGTACTAGCGAGCCGCACACTTTGCGAGATTACACATAGCGCCCATAAACGGAATTACGTCACGCAAATAAGATGGCCGCGCCCATGTACGACCTCTAGGGTAACTTCGCAAACGTTGCGCTACAAGCGGCTTGCGAACATCCAAAAAATCACGCGAACAAACACGCGGCAAAAAAAACAAATCGTGTATTCGCACGAATTCGGTGCTTCCGAAATCGATCTCGCACGAATTTGCGCCCCGCGAATCGCGCGAAATTGCAGAAAAACGATTTTTGCAAAACTGAAAGCACTCAGCAGGTGCAAAAGTTCAATCTTAACATTAGTAACCATTCCCTCTAGTGCTTTTTGAGGGGCCCCTCCAGAGTTCAGTTGCCTACTTGCAACTATTCTATGACCCTGCTCTGACCCTCACAGCAGGCTCAGAGAATAGCTACAAGTATGCCAAAGGTCCTGCTAAAAAAATTAGACTGCAACAGAAAGCAATTACAGATAGGAAACAGGTGCCAGACTGGAAGTTTAAATTCAGTGACACATTAATCAATCAGCCCCTAATTCATTCATGTCAGTTGAGGCAGGGCAGGTGTGCTTTTCACCACATAATCTACAGTGATGAAACACAGGGTGGCCTGGGTTAGCCAGAGGGTGGCAGTGATGAAACAGAGGGTGGCAGTGGTGAAAAAGAGGGTGCTGTGATGAACAAGACGTAGAAACAACATGGTCGCGACCGTTGCTACCCGACAAGTGAGTTCGCGTTTGCGAACTGGTACAAAACCCTCGCGAAACGGCAGAAACACTTGCGAAACCAAAAAATGAAAAAATCACTAAATTCGCGAGAGTCGCGGATTTTGCGGATTGCAAATCCGTAAATACGCAAGTTCGCGGATTGCCAATTTGCAAAATCGGCCCATGCTTAGGTATTAGTCCATATAGAGACAGGCACAAACTAGGAAATTATACATAATCAGTGGGTCAGTCCAGTCCAATCAAGCCAACAAAGTCAAGATCAAGAACAGCAACAACAAAACGTGTTACAATGCCTCAAAGAAGATCTTGTGTGCTGTGACAACAGTTTTTCAAGCCCTTGTGTAGCAACTAGTTTACCAGCAGTTCCACAAACACAATCACCAGACCAACTGGGGGTGCAAATAGCTTGCCGTCAAAAACAGATTTTTGGCACGCTTGAGACACCGCCCAACTCATCCAAGCCCGCTCAGCAGACGGAACGGGGACCATCACAACAAAAGACAAAGGGGGTAGTACCCTTGAGTCCTTTGAGGCCACACTGGGCCCCCCTTTAGGATCACAGGGTTCACGTGAAAACGCTCAACTAAGAAATGTCGAGGAACAAGGAGACAGATCCTTGATGGATGCACAAATGCATCCCCCAACCATTTCTGTTTGGATACTACTACTAGGCGCCATGGAAATCATCGGCTCTGTCATGACATACCATACCTACAAGCTAGACACACATGTCGAGCTATTAAATGTCTGAGCATTATACATCCAGATGATTGAACATAAGTTGCAAGATTTAAACACTATGATAATGAAGGTTCAGCAAGAAAAGGATATTACATATCATACCTGCTACTGCCCCCAAATAATTGATAAACTCGCAAGTGTTCCAACCATAATGTCAGAGCTGATGGGGGTAGTCCGGGAAACACGAATAAACCCTACATCATCATCTAAGGAAAGAATCCCTAAGGAAATGGTCGGAGTTGGTGGGGACAGCCCAAGTAGCAACAACCCAAGAGCGAAAACGATAACTAGGTTTGAAGACCACAATTGTAGAACCTCACCTGACACAGAATGAGCCTGAACTACCAAATGATCAATTACACCTAGAAGGGTCTGGCCAATTCCCAATCAAGATTACTTACAAAAGGAAGCCGTGGGAACCAAGGAACCAACAAGTCTGAGAACCTCACTCACAAAGAGGGAACGAAAACGCTTGAAGAAAGCAAGAAAAAGCAAATCAAATAAGACTTGCCCACAAACATTATCAACATCTATCCAGAATGGCCATGAAAAAGGAGCAGTAAGCATCATGGGTATGGATAGTACATTGGAGCATTACATTTTAACAAAAAAAGAGGCCGCCGTCTTAAGAAATCCTAAACTACAAAGCAACAAAACTTTACAAACAACCACAATTTATGATATATTTAAACCTCCGGTTAAGAGAGAACTTAACAACACAATAAGTAACGATACTCACAAAACCAGTATAAGTCAAATTTCTCAGGAAATCAAGACAAATCCGCACAGATAACAATGCTGCCAGGGAAATGGAAGTCTCAGAAGACCGTAGAGCATAAGACCCCACTTCCTGAAAGGCAGAGAGACCACCGACCACATCCAACAAAACCATGTTGGAGATAATCACCAGGGGCATTACGCAGTCAAGGTCCATTAGAAGCACCAAAAGGACCCTTGATCAACAGAACAAAACTACAATCGACCGCTTTTCATACCAAAGGCCACTATCAGATAGAGCTGGTCCCACACTATACCTCGAGAGGAACCCGTTATATATTAAATAGAAGTGCAATAATTAGGCTACTAGAAACCCCTTCAGCCCCAAATCATATTAAATCAAGGGACATGGAAAGAATCAAGTTTAAACCCAACCCAAATTGAATAGGGTCTGAAATAACAATAGCAACTTGGAAAGACTACCTAATTCCTGACCAGATCCTGGGGCTTAAGGAAGCCCTCGCATCATGGGGCATAGAACTAAAAAAGGTGGAACCACCTTGTTACCCAAGCCCACTACAACAACCCCATTGCACAGGGGGTATATTAAAAGTAGCAAAAGGTCCTGACAATCTCGATCAAACGATAGGTGCCGGCCAAACAATAAGTCACATTACAATCACAATGTCACCCTCTGAAACATCTACCTATGAGGTCTCACAAATTCAAAATATGGCGCATCATGAACAAATATACATAAAAACTCCTAAACAGTCTAGGGCTGAAAGTTCTGCTCCTGGAACGTAAATGGCTTATCTTCCAAATTTGAAGAAACAGACTTCATAGACTTCATCTTACAGTATGATATACTGTTATTTCAAGAAACATGGCAGACAATAAACACCCCAATAGTAGGTTTTAAAGGATTCCTTAATCCAGCAATATAAGGAGGTAAACTATGGAGCAGCAAAAGGTGGTCTATCGACTTACATATCGACACACACCCTATGGAAAGTTGAAGACATCGAACTAGACTCCCCCTGGATGCAATGCACAAAACTTGAGGCCCTGTCATCTAGCACCTTGTTAATTTTGAATAGCAACATCCAACCCACTCACAAGCAGAAGGAAAGAAACATCCAACAACTGGCCGCTGCACTTAGAGCTTCAAAATTCACCTACTCGCATGCCAGCATCATATTGTCTGGGGATTTCAACATGAATCTAATGCAAGCCCAAGAAGAAAACCTACCGCCACACATGCAGGCCAGACAGGGCAATTCATCTAGATGCGACACCTCAGGTAAGAGATGTGCTGCATTAATAAGCAAACTCTCACTGTTCACATTAAATGGATGAAGGTCGCAAGACAGCCCAGCAGCTTTTACACGAGTGACAGCTAAATCAAGATCAACTATTGATTATACCTTAGTGGAACCTGACTTATTCCCCCTCATATCAAATTTCCAAATAAAGGAAAGAGCAGACAGTGACCATTATCCTCAATCCTTCATAATAACTAGCATGCAAGAAAGAACTCAGCCAGCAAGCGCCCTCACACTAGCAACCCAACTGTATAATCTAAAATGACTAACATGGAATAAAAATAATGTAGATGCAATCATGGAGTCAAGTGCTGCTCTACTGATTCCTTTTGATACAAAACTATAAGGGATAGAAGCTTGGGAGTCTTTTGTCAACAGTCTAAAGAAAAACGTTCAAACAACTCTAAAAGCCAAAAAAATGTTTGCAACCACCGGGGCAGGGATGTATGACGTTACAACGCATGCTTTTACCACGCATGCTGTTACAACGCAAGTATTACAACGCAAACCTTTACAACGCATTACACTTGGGGTTGCTGGATAGTGAATAGTTTAATTTACTATTCCAACTCCAGTCCCCGTGGACACTAGGAAAGGTGTTGGATAGTAAATTAAAACTATTCCCTATCCTAGAGCGCCCCCCAGTGTAATGCGTTGTAAAGGTTTTCGTTGTAATACTTGCGTTGTAACAGCACTGCGTGGTAAAAGTTTAGTTGTAAAGGATGTTTCCCTCGGGGCAGCCTTGTATACACACACTTTAAGGGGAAAAAAAGACAACTAAACAAATTTCACAGAGTAATGCGAACTCAAGGCCTACAACCCGTCCGGCAGGCACTGACAATAATCGAACAAATGAAAAGAGGACTAAAAAAAGACATGAGAGCAGCAAAGCAATCTTACCAGGAGCAGTTCTGGATGAAAATTATTTATGTCAAGAAGCAACAAAATTCAAAATAGTTCTGGGCACTCATTAATCTCCTATCAAATGGGAAAAATAGCCACTTTAATTCTGATATAACGGGACACGTGGAGAGCGCACAGAGCAGCCACATTTAACACCAAGACCCTTTTAGTGGCCTCTGCTAAAAATAAAACATCGAAGGAGACAAGTATCAATTAGACTGCTTTAAACAAAGGGACCCGGACGTCCATCGTTCCGGGTCTGAACTCATAGTCCCCAGCATCCAGAAGTAATCAAAGAACAGATTCCATGACCTATACACCAAAACTGATAAATCACCCTCAAATTACACAGTCAAAAGGTAATTCTCATCCATGCTCACTCAAAACATCAAGGCCCGACCCTCAAGACTACCATCTACCGATCACACAAAAACAGGTCTTGAATGTCATAAAAAAAACAAAGATCGGATGGGGCACCGGGTCCGAATGGCCTGCCCTACCCCTTATTTAAAAAAGACCCCGCATTCTTGTCTGTGCATTCAACCTCGCTGTTTGCATACACACTAGAGACCTGTACCATTCCAGATTCATGGTGAGGAAGCATTCTGCAACCAATATATAAATCAGGGGCCTGTTCTGATACCTCCAACTATAGATTAATTGCCCTTATTGATGTTGAAGCAAAAATCTACGCAGCAAACCTGCTAAAACATCTAGAGGACTGGGTCAATCGCATAAAACTGATCCAAAACACACAAACAGGCTTTCGAGCCAGGATGGGCAACCTAACAAACTTATCAGCTGTTACACTCCTAGCCATTCAAGCTATAGGTAATTCAAACGTTTTGTATACCTGTTTTGTAGACCTCAAAGCAGCTTTTGACAAGGTCCCTAGATCAATGCTATGGCCTAAAATGAAATCTTGGGGAGCCCCTACAAAATTGTTAGATACAATCATAAATCTCCATTCAAAAACATGGGTCCAAATAAAAATGGGGGATGGTCGAAGCCTAACAAACAAAATCACGACCGTAAACGGTTTAAAACGGGGGTGCGTTTTGGCCCCTGGTTATTCAACATGTATACAGCCGACCTTGACAACAACCTTTGTCTAACACAAGGGGACCCCCCCAAAATTGGGCAATGTCCGAACAACAAGCCTGCAATATGCTGACGACATTGTGTTGCTCTCTCCAATGCCTAGAGGACTACTGCGCTTGATAAATCAACTTGCACAATACACAGCTTCAGTCCAACTAGTCATACATTTTCGGAAAACCAAGGTTATGTGTTTTTTAAACTCACATAAAAAGCGACCAAAATTTACTTGGACGATAAACAGCAACCCCCTGGATCGGGTGGGAACATAGAAATACCTGGGTGTACTGCTAGATCAACATCTCAATTTCAAGCAACATCAAAAACTAGGGAAAGTCAAAGCAAAACAGCTACTACTTGCATTTAAAATCTTTTATAAAAAAAATGAGCGACAGCTCAACAACCCATTTATCAACAGTTGTGGCAGCAAAAGTCTTGCCATCAATCAGGTATGGGTCTGAACTTCTGAATACAAAGTACACAACAGCCTTAAACACTGTGCAAATCAGCCTTTTTAAGAATCTATTTCCTAATTCTGCGCCATATTCCACAAGCCTTGAACAAACTGGAATTCGGGTTAAAAAAATCAGATTCCAACAAGACAAGGGGCCCTTGTCAAGTATTACTGGAGAATGAGGGCAGCAGATGAAGACTCTTTACCACACTGCTGCTGGCTGGAGGTTGAAAAGCAATCCAGATCGACTAACAGAGTCTGCTTCTCCTTAAAACAATCCATCGCAGCTTTAAAACTAGAGGATGCTTGGAACACAACATCGTCTTACCCTGAATTCAAACAAATAGTTAACAAAACCATCAAGCTACAATCTCAGGTAATAGACAAAGCCTCCTTGACTTCAAAAACCAACGTCTGGATGGTAATGCCAATATATAAAACACCAAAAACCCCAACCATACCTTACATAACATTTCGCAAATCATAAAAAGCGGAAACTGATCTTTCTGAAACTGGGTGATTACTCATCGAAAGATCTTATTCCAAAATGAAAACGGGTATGGGCCACAATGAATTGCCGCCTTTGTGGCCAAGGAGAAGAGTCACTACTCCACCTATTATGTATTTGTCCGGTATATCTATCCAAACGGAAAGTCCTCCTACGACTATTTATTTAAAAAAATAATAATAATAAGGACTTGCAGATCCGCCGTAATAAAATGCCTAGGAGGCTCGACAGTCCAATTGGCATGCAAAGCAATAAAGTTTCCAACTATAGCGGCAAAGGAACTAGAAAAGAGTGATGGACAAATCGAATGGCCGGGCATGCAAGGTGATAAAGTGCAATCGAACACTTAGCAGTCCATTTATTCACAGCACCATGCACTTTACCTTGGAGAAACAACAGGAAGTTACCAACGGTACTTTAGATAAAGCACAATTGAACATTTTGCAGTCCATTTGTTTACAGCACAAGGCACTTGATTATGGAAAAATTGCTGGAACCTACCAACGGTACTAGTCTTCACTTTAGATCACCAAGCCGACTCTATCACCAGTATCAGTTCTTTATGAAAGGAACATCATCTTTTTAACAGTATGGCTGGCAACCAATAAGTCTGTAGCACCTAATGTATTCCTTCTTAACTTATTTTAATGCAAAGTTTTATTGAGATTAGTGTTAATTAATGTATTGATATAATTGCTTGAGGATTCTATGCATATTGGTGGATGTGCTTCCCTTTTATAATTTAAATCAAATAAAAGTAATTTTTCACTCACTTTTCCCAATGTCTACGCTTGTACTATCTGGAGGGATGTTGTAGGGAATACCCAAATGCTAGAAAATTGTACTAACATTCCTTTTACTCCTCTCAAATGCCCAGGAGACCTGGTCCATGCTACAAAAACTACTTTAAATCCCATGGTTTCCTAACCTTTAGGTGCCTACTTGGAAACACCCATTACAACGTCTTTTCACGCGCTGCCATCACAACGCGACTTTAACATCACAGGAGGCTTTACATTGCAGGCTTTAGGAATGCATGCTACAACTGCGCATTGACTTTTACATCGCCAGCAATGACAGCACATGCTGCGATGATGCCTGCGTGCAAGATGACGGATTATGACAGATGCAAGATGACGTGCCTGATAAAGGCAGATGACGGATTATGACAGATGGTGGGTGAAAGGGTGGGTGGATGAAGGACGGATGGAAGGATGAAAGGGTCGATGGATGAAGGATGGATGATGGACAAAAGGTTGCATGGATGAGTGATGGATGGATGGATGTGTGAAAAGGTGGGTGGATGAATGATGGGTGGATGGATGAAAGGGTGGATGGATGAAGGATGGATGTATGGATGGATGAAAGGGTGGGTTGATGGATGATGGATGGATGGATGTGTGAAAGGGTGGGTGGATGAATGATGGATGAAAGGGTGGATGGATGAAGGATGGATGGCTGTGTGAAAGGGTGGATGAATGATGGCTGTCTGAAAGGGTGGGTGGATGAATGATGGAAGGATGAATGTGTGAAAAGGTGGGTGGGTGATGCAGGATGGATGTATGGATAGCAGGATGAAAGGGTGGATGGATGAAGAATGGATGGATGGATTGAAGGATGAAAGGATGGATGTGTGAAAGGGTGGGTGGATGAATGATGGATGGATGGATGGATGCTGACCCCGCACCACAGCCAGCACCTTGAGACCCTCATGGGTGAGTAATGCTCTTATAATTCCCCTGTTTGAAGGGGAAACAATTATACACAAGACCATCCTTTTTTCTTTAGTTAAATCATAATTTTGTGAGTACAGCCTAGAAAAATCTCCATTTTGTTTTCATACGGATTTTGTAGGCCCACTGACTTTAGGAAATGGGGAGGACGTGCTTTATTTTCACTGTCCTACTAGTTTCTCTTCTTGTTGAATTGAATTGTTCACTTGAACTGATTGAATGAATGCGTTTATGAATGAATGAATGAAGACACATGCCCATAGGCTTCATTGCACTAAACTCAAGCTATCTGTGAGGGGTGACTCAGCTTAAAAGACTGCAATTGATGGAGGGTGAGCGGCATACATGTCCCGTGTGTCACTTTGGCCTCTTTTTGCTTTTAATAGAGCTCCACTGGCTCTAATGTGGAGATTGCTCCACCTTCTGCCAACGAGCGTTTGACTAAGGTCAACTTATTTGGTGGGCCGCGGGGGACGCCGCAGATGATGTAGGTGGGTTCGGATCGGAAGGGTGGGAGGCGGATGCTCTGTGTTCTGCCAGAGAGGAAGGACGTGATCCAGTCAAGCGCCTTCTCTTGGATTCCGGCTTCTAGGAGGCGTGTTTTTAGAATGCGATGGCAGACCGTGTCGAAGGCGGCTGACAGGTCCAGGAGGATGAGGGCTGATGCTTTGCCGTTGATTAGTTGGCGCCTGATGTCGTCTGTGGCGGCGATGAGGGCTGTCTCGGTGCTGTGGTTTCATCTGAATCCGGACAGGGATGGGTCCAAGATGTTATTGTCTTCCAGGTGGCGGGCCAGTTGCATGTTGACGATTTTCTCGATGACCTTTGCCGGGAATGGGAGCAGGGAGATGGGCCGGAAGTTCTTGAGGTCTTTGTGGTCCGCTTTGGGCTTCTAGAGGAGGGCGTTGATTTTGGCATGCTTCCAGCTTTCCGGGAATGTCGCTGTTTCGAAGGAGATGTTGATGACCTTCCGTAGTCGGGGTGCGTTGGCTGCGTCTTCTTTGTTGAATACGTGGTGTGGGAACGGGTCAGATGGAGATCCTAAGCTGAAGAGCTCTTTGCTGTCATGTGCGTTGTTATCCAAGCGGTCTTTGAAGGAGGATCTCTTGGCTAGTCTGATGAGGTGGTGGTGTCTGCTGGTGACGTCCTTGTGGGCTGCGTGGTTGTCCAGTGTGCGTTCTTCGAGCCATGTCTTCTCCAGTTTCTGGCATGCGTGTTTGGAGGCCTGGAGCTCATTGGTGAACCAGGTGGCTCTCTTGTTGGCATGGCTGTTAGAGGGTTTCTTGAGCGGGGCGAGGGTGTTGGCGCAGTCATAGATTCGCTGTCTGAGGTTGCGGGCTGCGGCGTCTGAGTTGGTGTGGTCGGTGGGTGGGTTCTTGGCGAGGGAGGTGATCAGCTGGTCTTCGGTGACTTAGCTACAGCAGCGGAGAGGCAGCTGTTGGGTGCGGTGGTGCGTGGTTGGTTTCTTGAAGGTTAAATGGATGCAGCAGTGGTTGGTCCAGTAGAGTTCGGTGGTGTGGTCGAAGGCGACGTGGGAGCCTGTGGAGAAGATGGGGTCAAGCGTGTGGCCGGCGTCGTGGGTGGGTGCGGTGACTGAGGCAGAGGTTGGCGAGGTTGTCGATCAGGGTGGCGGAGTTGGCGTTGTTGTTGTTCTCGAGGTGGAAGTTCAGGTCTCCGAGGAGGATGTAGTCCATGGAGGCGAGTGCGTGGGTGCTGGCGAGCTCGACGATGGAGTCGCTGAACTGAGCTCGGGGTCCGGGTGGTCTGTAGATGAGTGTTTCTCTGAGGGTGGTGTTGGGGTCGGTGTGGATCCGGAAGTGCAGGTGTTCGACGGTGTTGAGGGTGTCGTCAGCGTGGGTGGTGACCTTGAGGGTGGACTTGTGGATGATGGCGATTCCTCCTCCGATTCCGTTGGCGCGGTCCCTGCGGGTGATCTTGTAGCCGTCCAGAATGGCTATGGCGATGTCTGGCACCGAGGAGTCGTTCCACCAGGTCTCGGTCAGGAAGGCCACGCCTGGGGCGGAGGTGTCGAGCAGATCCCAACGCTCGACGGCGTGTTTGCCTGCAGAGTGGGTGTTGAGGAGTATGCAGTGGAGGTGGTTGGGTCCAGTCTTTGGAGGCTTGGTAGTTCTGTCGCAGGTGAAGCTGCAGGTGTGGCAGGAGAAGGGTCCGTGGGTTCGTTTCGGGGCGGCCTGGAAGCAGGTGTGGTACCGGCCAGTGTCGTAGTGGATTCTGGGGTCGTGGCGTTCACGGGGTCCAGGGTTTCTGGTGCTGGGCGTAGTCCAGGCGAACACGGGCGCAGACGGGCTTGCCTTAGGCGCGCCTTTGTCACGCCAGCAGCACGCCGGCAGCACGCCGGCTGCGCGGGGCCGCTTCATGGCCTGCATAAGAGGTGGCTTGTGAGGGAGGAGCAGCTAGGAGGCGGGAGCGGGGAGGCGAATGGGTGTGCAGTGGGGGCGGGCCACAGGGAGGCAGTGGCGGGAAGGTCCGGATCGGGAGCGGTGGGGGGCGGGGGCACTGGCACACAGGCAGGGGGAAGGAGAGAAAAATTAGCACAGGAAACACGGAGGCAGCAAGGGCAATTAGGTGACAAGCAGCGGCATGGGGGCGACCTACCTGCAAGCAGGGTGAAAGGTCGCCATGCCCATAATAGGAATCTAGACACGCTTAACACAATTACCTCCTTCGTATCGCATCTGAAAATTCTGGAGGCTTCCCAGAAATGGGCGACACCTAGTAACTTGCACACAGGTAAAATCAATTTCTTACTGGGCATAATATATATAGAACAAAAACACAGAAGGTGATCGATAGTTTCATCTGGCTATAGGCAGAATAGACAATTTGGAGATACAGAACTGGATTTGTCCCAAGTGGAGATAAAAGTGTTTAAAGTTATAATGCCAAGCCTGAATTTTATCTATAAGGTTTTAGCTTGGTTGGTCGTACCCTATCCAAAAAAGGCTCAAAAGATGGACCACATTTGTGACTCAAAAACTTCTCTGTTAGGGTCCCAAATTTTTGAGCTTCCCATAACATTCCAGGATGCATTCCCAGTAAGTCTGCTTTAATATTACTTTAATATCTTTTGGCATCTTGTCAGGGTGTTGCCATACCTCTCCCATCTCAAGCGAGTCACACAGGACTTTTATCTATTTTAGCCAGGGGATGCGATGATTCTTGTCTAACGTAATAATCTCAGGTAAACTTTCCCAATATGTTCCTAGTTCCGGGGTATTCCGGATACCGAGCCAAAACATTAAGGGTTTTAATAAAATCATAACGAGCAATCCTTTATAAACCTAGATCAAAACGAAGAATGGTGGGTGGAGTGCTTCTAGGGAGATTAAAAAGGGACCTGATAAATGGATTTTCTGCATTAATAAGGGCAGTTGTATCTGACTATCCCCAGAGCTCTGCGCCATGGACTGCCCTGTACTGGGGTTACAGCTCCACTAGAAGTGTCCTTGTGTTTTTGTCCTATGGTCATGGCTCTTTGTAGTAAAATTGTTATACTTTTCCTTATTTGATGTGCCCAAGGCATACTATCCGATAGTCTTACTCCTAGGTAATTGAAGGACTTTACTAAACAAATGAGGCAGTAGGGGAAATTTGCACAGGAACGTGTAGACTATATCTCAATTTAAATTCACAAAAACATAAGTGCTCAATGCTAGCATACAACGACTGCCCGACAGTCCACATAAAACACAAATTAACAATTGGAAGCCTGAGCAACAAATGTATCTAGTAAAGGCACATATAAGTTCACAACTCTCCGTTGAAGTCAAATTTCTTTTTATTCCATGTTCAAAGCATCCTCAGTGACCACAGTTCTTGATACATGTTGTCCAAGTCACAGGATTGCCACCACGTGTTTCGTCTATCAGGCAAATCAGCCAAAGACTTCGTCGGGCATAAGATCAAAAAACCTATGTGCCTGTGTTAATGTCTTCCAACGAGACACTAGCCTAAATAGGCCAGATTCCTTCTATCAGCAATGTAGCGTGACATGGAGCTTCATTTTCCAAGATCCATGAAAACAGAAAACAGAAGAACAAATTCATAATATTGAATTAGGATAGCCGCATCACGGAAGATGATCAAAATTAAGAGAAACTTCACAATTCGAAAGGGGTCCCTGACAAAGTCTTTTGCTGATTTGCCCAATCAAGTGGAAAAAATTTGTGGACGCACGTTTCGTTGATGGACCCGATTTCCAGGGTCACACGTTCATCAGGGCGCTATGCTGATGCAGAGAGGGGGCAACAATTGTCTGGAAATCTGAAATAATGCAAAGAACCCCTAAGTGCACAAAACTTAAGGAAATAGAGCCCTAAATAAGGAGAGGTGCACACTGAGGCTCCAGAGGTGAGGGGAGAAGCCTTGCCAAATAAATAACCAAAAAAGGGGCAAAAATCAGAGTTGTGCAAGGTACCCAGATAAAGATACCTAGTAACCCAATAGAGACAAAGATGCACAGCATAGTGAATGAAAACGTGTAGGGTACCGCTCACTTAAAGAAGGATTATTTGATAAAACTAGAGCTACTACACATACACAGCTTATTAAGTGATGGGAATGAATAATATGCAAATAGATAGGACCGGAGGATCAGCTGAGAGTTCTAGAGTGCCTAAATAATGAGAGGTAAAAATAGGAATTACCAAATCCCAGATACCTGTATTGGGTTCAACAGATTGGCCACAGTCGCTGGCAACAATTCTTAGTTATCTAGAAATCATCCAGCTGGAAAAACAGCAGCCTGGTAGAGAGAAAAGGAACATGGTGTAAATGAAGGATTGTAGCAGCGAGGACTGCAAAAGAGATAAACGGATAGGGCCAAACAAAACTACCACAGACAGATTTACAGAATGCCAAATCCCAAAGCGTAATGGAGAGGATAGGAATCTGAGCTATCCGGGCACAATGGGAAAATGCAATATATATAAAATAAGCAAGTGTCTATACACGGCATGAAGATTCAAAGAGCCACCAACAGTAGTAATGGATCCACAGAAAAAATAAAGGTGAATAATGAACAAAGTAACATACCTGTAAAGATAAAAAAAAATGTAATAATATTGTGACAATGGTTCATGACAACGAATCAGGTCTAAGTGTTGTACCAAGAACCCCCGCCCCATATGTCCAGGAAAAAAACAGGAAAAGGACTGGGTCATCTAGGGGTACCGACCAATAAAGGCTGAAATGTGGGCAGGGTGGCTGAAATTCAGCATAGAAAGGACTCCCTCAAAAGAGAAGACGAGAGCAATAAGGTGGCGGAATCTCAGAGGAGTGTCCCCTGAATAGAAAGAAGCCCGCAAAAGTACATACAGGCAAACATGGAGGCATATCGGAAGAGGCTGGGTCTCTAGGTAGAGGATACCACCATGACCCCGGTAAAATAGCCAAGGGAAAACTGATGCAAAGGGTAAGGGGAAGCTACTTGGACAAAGTAGAGAAAACTCAAAAGTGGAACACAAGCAAATCTACCCATATTGCTTACCCGATATAGGAGAGAACTGGCCTAACGACGCAGGTCCTGGTCACACGACCACCTTAGCCACCTTATCCTCGAACAAGACGAGACATCCAGATAAGGAAGTAGCCTGCGGGTCGCAGGGCTCTAAATACGAGCCTCATGACCCGGAAAAAAACAAGTTTCGAGATAAAGCTAGACTCGATATACCGACTGAGAATGGGGCGGTCATATTGGATAGGAAGTTCTAGATGGAAAAGGAGAAAAAAGTGAATAAAAATAATTTTTCCAATTTTATTTTAGGAGCTGGAGGGAAAGAAAACCAACTACCTTATTCAACTGCTGCTCATCCAACATCATTTACCTCATCTTGTGTCCCTGTGGCTTTGGATACACTGGCGAAACACGACGTGAATGAAGGACTGGAATAGGGGAACATAAAGCCAACATACGCACAGAAAGGTGCACAGCCCCCTTGGTCCAGCATTGGAAGGACTTGAAACATTCAGATAAAGACTTGAGGTGGACCATCATAGAATACATCATACCTTAGGAAGGCAGGAAAACGGTCGCTATTCGTAAAAAACTAGAGGGGGCAGATTTATAAGCCCCGTGCACCACTTTTGCGTCACTTTTCCTATGTTAAAAGTGACGCAAAAGTGGCGCAAGTGGCTTGTAAATCTGCCCCGAGGTATTTTTGATTTTTACCCACAAGCATGGTCTCAATGAACAGACCCCTCGGAAGAACGTGATATAAACCATGCTTTTTGCTTCATCTACTCTCCCCTTGAGTCCCTCCCTGTCCTGTTCCCTCTGCTTCGATCAGTGAGTTTTTCTGGTCTCCTCCCCTAAAGGTTGACCCTTATATCTGTTGCAAGAGATTTTGCAAGCACCGTGCAGGCATAACCTAAAAGGAGAACACAGGGTTCGAAGCAATCGAACTTCAGGGCACGCTTTAAACCCTTCACAAAATCCAGGCTCATGTGCATGAATAGTTCAACCTGTATCAGACTTCAAAGCACCCACACACAGCAAAAGTAACAGGTACCCAGTTCCTGACCTGTTGTTTCACAAGAATAAATAAATAATGAGGATTGCACATTTGAATTGAGAACAAAAGGTGTCATCCAAAATTAAATAGGAAGTCCAGTGGCTCATTAAAAACTGGCTAGCTAAACAGGTACAAGGTGTTAGAAAACTTCCAAGGTTACTTTAAAAATAAAACCAGGAAACCGGATCCAAAATTTCAACAAACTAGAAGAGGCCAAAGGGCAAAATTCTGCATACAAACACAGTGAGCAGTGGTACTGCTGCAGAGTTAAGATATTTTTTTCACCCTGATGGTGAGGGCAAAAATGGACAGCCCGATAAGGACCCGTCTCAGCACCTGCTTTTCAGAACTCCTGGTGCTGAGCATCGGCAGGACCCGGCCCACTTAAAGCCCGGCGTAATTTGTCTAAGCTTGTTGGTTGTTAGTTCTCTGCATGCTGGCCTGACATACCTGCTGCCACCCGCCTGCCTTCTCATCTTCTTGGTGTGGTGTACAGACCCCTCAGGCAAAATAAAAAACAAGCATTACTGGGAGTGGAGAGGATGTGGCGCAGCAGGCAGAGCTGCTGACTCTAGAGGTGGGGATCCAGGTTTGAGTCTCTGCAGTCAGCATCCTGTGTTTCTAGGCAAATCACATAATCTCTCCAAGTTACGCTACATAAATCTGCTGCAAGACGAAAAAGCAGAAAGAGGCAAAACTTTATGGAAAAATAGTTCCACCAAAGCCGATAAGAAAAGCAGACTAGGAACAAGCATTGGAAAATTCAGAAAAATATGCTACAGCCAAAAGAAATGGAGGGAAAGTAAGTGACAAGCACAGGAACCATTGAAAAGCGAGAGGGCGGGATGTAAGCCACTCTTAAGTTTTATATTAAAAACAATAGATTTCAGAAGTGCAGTGCAAGTGGTGTGCAGGCGAAACCTAGCAAGCTACAGATAACGCTACAGCCAACAGAAATGGAGGAAAAGTTCATGGGAAGCACAGGACCCAATAAAAAGGAAGATTTCAGGATGTAAGCCCGTTTAAGATTTTTATTAAATGCAATGGATTTCACAAGGACAGTGCAAGTGAAACCTAAAAATGCAGTGCTTACAACTGAGGTGGAGGATTGTGTGTAGGAGTGGTGAAGTGGAGATGAAAGGAAGTACGGGAGGATGAGATAGTGAAAATGCAGGTTACTGAGGAATGAGATGATACTTGAAATATGCAGATGGAAGAATTCAGAAATATATGGGGAGAAAAGTTGTATAACACAGTGAAAGACTGCAGAAGAAAATGCTGCGAGAGAAGTTCGGGAGTGAATTACACACTCTAAAGTCCACTCCCCCTGCCACACGCCTATATAATGTTTAATTCACTGTCTCATATTTTCAGAATTACACTCAAAAATGCATTCAGAAGACCTTCAGGCTGTACAAATAATAGATGTCTTTGAAAATATAAACAGCACCAAGCCAGTCTACCTTGTGGGGAAATTGTCGACCTCTAGTGTTTCGATCTGTCAAGAAGCCAAGCAGTGGTCAGACTCAAAGGGAGGTGTTGTGGTCCAGCGACTTTGAAATCCTGAGACACAGATTTGAATCCCAGTTTAAGCACTAGATTTAAGATTGTATGATTCTGGACAAATCACAAAATCTCCCTCTGCCATATGTGTAAAAAATACATTAGTACTGAAATACACCCCTCACAATAAGAATATTCAGTGTGATCCTATGTGCACATCCACCTAAAAAGAAGTGGACTTCAGTGCCAGGGCTGGTGTGTCAATACTTTACTTTGCCTATGCTTTTTTCTTTCCATTCTTTATCTTTTTATTTTTTTAAGCTTGTGTGTGTAATGTATGTTTAAGTTACAGTACTTTAAAGTCTCTTCAAATACCTTTTCTTTTTGCTAAAAATATTCACATTCCCAGTTTTGTGCATTACAGATAAAAATGATTTCTATCCCTGTACTAAAATTCAAGGAAAATCATATGTGGAAAGTGCCAGTCCTCAGTGATTTGATTATGCCTTCCCCAAATCCCATGATGCAGTGAACAGAAAAATATGTCCATCTTTGGATGGTTGTAGTGGGGCATGTTCCACTACAGTGCCCGTGCACCGCATAGAGGGATACACATGGCATTCTGTCTGTGGTCCCAGCTGTAAGTGAAGTAGCCTCACATTTTCTATTGCCACACTTGTGTAGTGTTTCACACCACTCTGATGCATGTGAAGCAATATTCGGTACGGGTGCGTAAGAGCTGGGCTTTAAGTGGGATGTAGAAAACGGCAGGGTCTCTAAGAGAGGCGTGGCACAATTATTTATTGGCGTAGCTCAAACAAGTAAATATCTGTGGTTTCCATAGTGTGCACCCACAATCGGTATTTTGGTGTCTCTAAGCCAGGGATCTCCAATCTGTTGATCGCGAGCTACCTGTACCTCGCGGAGACCCTGTGAGTAGCTCGTGCCACTTGCATTTCAATTTAGTAGCCCTTTATTGATGTTTTGGCAATTTAGGCTATTTTTAGGCCCCGTTGCCCGTCCTCACCCAAACCAGCTGCTCAGATTGCCTTTGAGCTCAGCTGGGGCAGGGCGGGCCGAAGAGGATGGCTTTCCTCTCCTACATGCTCATCAGCATCTTGTCTCTGCGCCCCCTGCCTTCCCACCCTGGAACTGCACTTTTCATTGTGCACGAAGAGTGGCGGTGCAGAGCAGCAGGTGTGGCAGAGCGGAGAGCTGGGTTGCACGTGGCGCAAGCAGTACAGAACTGCCGGGGCCCGCACATTCTACCCTTTTTAGCCTAAAGTACAGCCTGCCTTTTTTTAGCTATTGGATTTGCTTATATGGCTACTAGTAATTTTGTGCCCGCACCTCTTTGGTCTCCCATTCTGACTCTAGAGGCAAGCGTTGGCATCCGCTTTGCTGGCTTGTGCTTTAGTTTGTTATCTCACTGTTGTGTCAGTCTGACATATTCCCCAAATGTCAGTAATGTGGCATTTCATAGCCCTACATTTCCACCTATTGGCTAGGAGCTAAGCCTGACACATCCAGCCACCTACCCATCATCTTCCACTAGGGATGCAATAGTTTTCCTCCCTATGGAATACATAGAGCCTGTAATCATGGGAGTCCACCTTAAGCGAGGTTGTTGGCATGGTGGCTTGCCTGGCCTTGAACAGCAGAGCGATGTTCTTCAGGCTGGGGGAATGTACTTTTTAGGGGAATAGTCCGTCATCTTTAAAATGGCTGCACTTGACATCTTGCATTGTCTGGTTCGGGTTATTAGTAGGCTGGCCAAAATCACATAATTTCATTTCGAGCAATTAGGTGAAGTTTCTGAAAAACAAGGTCAAATCTTGTAAAATGCAAATATGTCATTTAGCACTGTACCTTATTCTAGGGGCATATTCAGCAAACTTTCAAACAGCGCAACAAGCCACCTTGCTGCACTAAGAGGGAGGGCAGGAGAAATAGCAGGAATGCACCGTATTAACATTATATGGTGCATTCATATCCTTTCCTTGCACTGGGACACAAACTGCTGCCTATTGCCAGGCATCCCTGTGCATCGGTGCAAGGTTGTCTTCGTGGAAGACAGAATTGTTTTGGTGCAGGAACTGGCACCCTCCTGCTCAAACACAATCCTCTGAGGCATTTTCCTCTTTCTATGTGTGCTACAGTAAGAGGATAAAAAGCAGAGCAATAATGGTATTTTTCAATGTTACGCCACACCTGTGGTGGTGTAGCATTTTGATACATTCCCAGGTCTATCACTAATAGTAAATCTGAGAATGTGCCAAAATCTATGGGCAGATCTATGGTAACACCCATGCTCCTCTCATGGAACACCTCCCTGGGGCAGAGTAAGGCAACACAGCGATTTGCGCTGCCTTGCCTCCATATCTATGAGGCCATTCAAAGCCATGCAGGAAGGCTTATCGTGGCCTCGTGGATACGTTTTTTTTAGTTTGCACCGCCACAGCATCACAGAAAGTGATGCTCCAGCAGTGCAATGGGCTCATAAATATGTCCCTGAAGGTGCAGTGTTGCATTCTGCGTGTTCTTGCCTCATTGTTATCGGTGTACAATCTTCTATTCAGCACACCTTTACATATGATCACTGCACCAGTTCATTCACCAAGCAGCTCCTGAGATGATGCAGCAATGTATTTATTATAGTTAACAATCAGTTTTATGTGCCCTGGACTTCCACTGAGCTCAGGCAGATGCTGCAATTTTTTTATTTATTTTTAAACACTGCTTTATGAACATCTGTTTATATCACTCCTTTGAGAGGCATTTTTAGAAGTGATGGTATTTCTTGAGTTTCATGGAGTCCCTCCATCGCTGATGACAAGAAAGGAAAGTCACTTATCATGCATGCATCATCATATATATAACCTAGGTTGGTATTACTACACACAGAGTTTTATAGTCACACAGGAGAGATTTTGTACAGTGCACACTCTGAACATTTGAAGGTGCTGTCTTGTGTGATAATGATGAAAGAGGAGGCATTGTGTTGCAGTATTATTAGTGCACACCAACCCAATGTGTCGCCCTGAAGCAAGCTGTGCCATGTAGGGTGCGTGATTGAAAGTGTTTTCCTTGGTTTGTGATCCTATGTGGAAAGTTTTTCCATGTCTTGTCTGATGAACACCAAGGTGCGTTTATTTTATTTATTATCTGATAATATAACAAACGTTATGTTATGGGACACACCGCATAGCAGTGCGGTGAATGTCAGTCTGCTGACAGCTTTGAAAAGCTCTAAAGGTCACATTGGTATTTCTTGTGGGAAGCCGGGATTGGTCCCATGTTTTCCAGTTTCATGTTATAAATTTCACCTACTGGGTATCTTCTTCTCCCTAGAGATGGCGTGGTCACTTTTAGTGCTTCAATGAGTGAGTTGCAACTTGTGGCCTGCTGATTAAGACGATTAGACATGGGCAGAGCACCGGGGCGGTTTAGAGCACCAGTGCTCAACGACCTGGCTCTTCGCAACAGGGCCAGTCAAAGAACTGTTCATCATTATACTGAATTATTTTCACTCCTAATTATATTGGGATAATCAGAGAACATTATTCCCTGCCTGAGTCAGCTGTGTGCAATATATGGATGGAGTATGCAGATGGCATCGGTCACACCACATCACATAGGTAATGTTTGGTGTAAAACTCAGGACTTCCAGGGCATCTTCTTGTATATTGTAATTCTTTCTTTCACGTTACATAGCAAACAAAGAGCATGTACTTTTTTGAATGATTTTTTTTTGAATTTTTACTTGTCTTGTGTACGTGGGAACTTCTTGACTCAAAAATGCAGGTGAAACAGGTATTTAAGAGGGTGATCCTGAGAGAATGGATAATGGCGAATGAATATTCTTTAGCAGGGTGATATTGGTTTGAAATCTGGGTGATCCCAGTTGCCATAAGTCATAGGTCACAGGGTTATGTCACCAAATTGGCAGCTGTCATAGAATATCATTATCTGGAGTAGTTTTGAAAGCTTGTCCTAATTGAAAACAGTCCCATGTTTGCTATAAATGTAGGAGCAGAAATGAATTGCAAAACTTTCACCTTTGTGAAATAGGTGCTTAGTGTGGTACAATGTTTTGTTATCTTCCTATTTACAGAAGTCAACTAAAGTCCACGCGACCCAAAAACTAAGCTTTAGTCATAGTGAATCGAATCTCATATCATTTGGGAAAAGCAGTCCTCCTGTATTCATAATTAAACATAGCTAAGTATCTCACTTTCCAACGGTGCTGTTTAATTTACCAGCATGGCTGCTAATCACAAATAACCTACAATACAACATTATCAAAGGTGTACCTATGGTACTCTTACCTGTTATGGATTGAATGCTGACTTCATCAACATTTTTACTCTTGCTTACAGCCTTAACAATTAATCATAGATGAAGAGCCAAGTCCCTCCAAAAGGCCAAAGAGTAAGAAATATTACTTGCATCAAGTGAAGCAAAAGTTGCAGTGGGGAAAAAAGGGCAATCTTGAGAGGCATTTTTCAACAAACCAAATGCATTTTGAGAGGAAATTCCCTAAAGGAAGCAGCATGTGGTCACAAATTGTAAATGAACTGAAGTCTGCATTGCAGACACAGCAATGTTTTTTTACAAAGCCAAAGAAGAAAGCTACTGTGGCAACTGAAGCATTCTTCAAAGTTACCCATCACTTGATCAAGAACAAAGCAACATTTTCAGATGGAACCATTGTGAAGGAAGCAAGGCTTCTAGTGGCTGAGTCCTTATCCAAAGACTTATATAGCCCTGAGATTATGTCTGCCATTTCAGATGTCAGTTAGGGTCGAATACTATGGCAAGAAGGGTATCTGCATTATCAGCCAACATGACAGAGCAGTTAGAGCAGAATTTGAAGACATGCAAATATTTTTCTCTTCAGTGTGTTGAATCTGTTGATGTAAGCAATATTGCCCAGTTGGTAATGGTCATTAGAACGTTTTTTGAAGATTTTGCTAATAAAGAGGAATCTTAACTCTGTTGCCTCTGAAAACCAAAACTAGAGGACCTGACACCCACAATAAGGTGAAGAATTATTTTGTGAAACAAAATGTCCCACTGCAAAAGTTGATAACAACTGATAGTGCACCCACAATGATTTGGCATCGTTCTGGTTTCATTGCCAATTGTGAAGCAGATCCAGATTTCCCTCCATGATTCAGCTACCATTGCATTATACATCAACAGGCAATATGTGCCAAGGTAACGGAGTTTCATCATGTGATAACTCCTGTTGTTAAAATTAATAATAAAATTTGTGTACAGGCCAAGCAGCACCAAACCTTCAATTTATTCCTTGAGGAAAGACCAGCCGAGTATGGTGACCTTTTACTGCATACTCACACCCGATTGCTTAGCAGGGAAACATACTGCGTAGATTCCTTTCGCTAATGCCAGAAGTCAAAGCTTTCATGGTGTCTAGAAATGAAGATACCACACATTTATCAAACACTGAGTGGTTGCTCTATTTAACATTTTTGAGAGATGTGACAGGAAAGTTAAATGTATTGAACTGCGAGTAACAAGGAAAAAACAAGAGAATGATCAAAATGATTAATTCTGTAAAAACATTCCAATCAAGACCCAACATTTTCATGCAGCATGTACAGAAAATAAAGATGCAGTACTTTCCCTCTGTGCTCCAAATCCTTTCAGAAAACAAAGATGAGGCTGAGCTCCTGGACATAGATAAATACAGTAGCCTCCTGAGGAGGCTTAATCAAGAGTTCAGTGACAGATGTAGTTATTTTGAGTAAGTGGAGTACTGTGTGATGTTCACTTCAAACCCCTTCATGGAAGTGGATGTTAGTGACATTTCTTAAAAAATGAGTGTGCTTCTCCACCTTGACTCTGCCACCATAGAAATGGAGATTGTCACACTTCAAAATGACATTGAATTGAATCAAAGCAATCTGACAATAATTACTTAAGTCTTGTGGATGCTGAAAGGTATAAGAACATCCACATGTCTGCATTGAAACCGTTTTCCCTGTTTGGATATACCTATCTCTATGAATCAGCATTTTCTAATAGGAACTTTGTAAAATCTAAGTTTCGCACACGTGTAGCATTTAAATGACTCCATAAGAGTTGCTCTCTATACTACACCCCATATTACAAGGGATTAGTGGACACAATGCAGTGTGAAGTTTCTCACTGAAAAAGTGTGTATGCATTCACAATTAATACTTGTTCAGTGACAGTTCCTGGTGAGATCCCAAATCTAGGTATCTGTTTCATTACTGACACCAAGATTAAAGTCGCTGCAGAGAATAATCTTCAGCATCCTACAAGTTTTTTTTATTAGTTGAACAAAAACAAAGGAATGTGTACTGCACACCTGTTTTACTAACACCAAGAAAAAGTAGCTTGAAAGAAGAAGCTTCATCACCTTTCCAAATTTGTATTTGCTGCACAAGAACAAAGCAGTATTTGCCGGAGGCCTGGTTTATTGAAGATACCTATATAGAGAATAATTTTTTGATTCTTTCAAAGTTTTATTTTATTAGTTGAACAAGAACAAAGCAATTTGTACTGCAGGCCTGGGTTTCAGACACCACGAAAAAAGTAGTTTGAGAGAAGAATCTTCAGCACCTTTCCAAATTTGTATTTGCTGCACAAGATAAGAACAAAGCAGTGTTTACTGGAGGTCTGGTTTACTGACATCATGAAAAAAGATAGCCATAGAAAAAAATCTTCAGCATCTTTCGAATTTCTTTTATTAGTTGAACAAGAACAAAGCAATGTGTACTGCAGGCCTGGTTTTTGCTGACACTCCAAAAAGTAAAGGGAGCAATGAGAAAATAATTGCCAACATGATTGATGCCATAACAGTCAAAACGTAATATTTAGAAGAATTAGTACTTTCCCAAATAGATGCTTAAAACAATGCTGAAGTTCAGCTTATCTGGACATTGAAAAACACAGCTATCTTGTCAAAGCTACAGCAGAAGAATCTGTCTGCACTTGTGATTCAGCAAAGCATCGCACCGGCTGACTGCCGCGCACTGTGACTACTTCACTACTATAATGAATACTTCGGCATTGCCTTCCTATACTACCAGTTTACACAGTATTTGAGGGCATCACACAGTTTCACATTAAAGGTAAGATTGCTTTTTTGTATGTTAATTGAGCTGCATTACAATGATTATTTCTGTAACAGCTATTAATTGAAAGGTCTTGAAGCGTGGTGACAAAGCAAATCAAAAGTCATTCCTTTCAGCGTTTCTAGTGAACCCTATGTATTTTGTTCAAACCACAGGATGGGCTCTAAAGAAATGAGGCTTAAAGTCTCTGGAGCTGGTGTGTGGTAGTTCTCTCACAATAACGCACAAGCTGCTTGGGTTGTGGTAGCTCATGACGAATTTAACTGACCCGAAGTAGCTCTCACTACACACAAGGATGGAGACACTGCTCTAAGCTTTCAGTAATTGTATCCTGGTTTGTATGCAATTTGTATCACCCACAAAGCATTCAAGCTTCCACCCCTCACTACCTAGCAAACAAACTCCAAATATCAGGTGGCTCTAGACCTTCACGAAAAGCGGAAAGTCTACTGCTCAAACCACCAACTTTCACAAGGTTGAAAGACTTATTGCACAATCTTTCTCTGGTAATGTGACTAGAATTTAGAAATCACTACCCCAAAACCTTCCCACCATCACTTCTTTTTGGATCTTCAAAATGGACCTTAAAATTCTTTTCTCTAAAATAAATTTTTATCAATAACTCTCCTCACCAAGCATATCCCTCACATTTTATGGCATGACCATAACTGTTACATGACATTCTTGAGCGTCATAATGACCTCTCTGCTTTAACTATGTAAAGATGTGATATGTGTTTGTACAACCATAATCGCTTTAACTTTGCAAACTATGTAATGTGTGAGGGAATATGTAACTTGTAAATAAATAACCATTAGTAACCGTAGTAGTTATTTGTTTCGTTACCTACTACCATGTTACTTTGAAATTCTCATGGAGCATTCTTTGGTCTATTCTATTGTAAAGCGCTCTGACACCTCTGGGCAATATTCCCGCTATATAAAAATGCATTTATAAAAGAGGAGTGGTTGAGAGATGAGGGTCAAACCAGTAATGGATCTGGTCTTAATACTTTCAGGACATGGGACCTAGCAGAAAGGCACTATTGTATGCCTGGGTCTCCAGAATAGCTGGACTGTGACCAATGCACATACTTTAAGTAAATTCTTTGATGACCAGATTTGTGAACGAAAGCCATGTCCGGCCTGAGCACAGGTTAACATATGCACGTTGAAAGTCAGTCTTTTCAGGCAGATTTAATCAAATTCAATGCTAGCTAAATATCACCATTATTAACTTCACCCAACACTTCCAGGGGTTTTTACATTGCACAGGACTCTACAAATGGTTTACTATTATTTTGATTCCCATGAGTTAACCACGCATCCAGTTGGGTTTTTTCTTGATGCTAAAGTCATTGGACCTGTTTCACAAAGGCAAACGTTTCACTTTTGTGTAAGTTTACAATAGTTTGCTATTCACAAAGGTATTTTACAAGTAGTATCTTTATGACTGCAGAGTTTTTGCACATATAAGATAGGACTGACATATCTTTTTATGTGTGGATGCTCCGCAGTTTTAAAGAAACTACTCGTAAAATATCCTTGTGACTAGCAAACAATTATAAACGTAAACGTACTCAAAAGTATACGTTTACCTTTGTGAATCAGGCCCCTTGGCTGTAGGTTTAAACCCTGGAGTTGCAGCTCTCCACTTCCTTCTGGCAGATCCAGTAGAAACTGTTCATGCAACGTGCCGAAGTTATGGTGCCGCTATTCAACGTTCCACACCGGTCTCCATCAGCAGGGCCTGTGACAAGGAACCTGTAGACACAGGGACATTAATGTGAGACAGTAGCTGCCAATAATGAGAACGCAAACATTTCTTATAGAACAATGGGCTGGCAGATATAACGTAAAAAAATGCTTTTTTGACTCATTTCACCAAAAGTTGCTACCGGTGTATATTTCAGGGTATCTAAAGATGGCCATGTGTTCCCTTAAATTCTGGGTCAGCTGCACACGGAAGCCAGGGCTAAGCAACCAGCTTCACCCTCTTCTTCCAGTTACTATATCATGACAGTTATCAGATTGTTCCAAGTTGGTAGGATCCAATCATTGCAATCCTGGCATTATATGCACAAGTCATTATGTGGTGTGTTAGTTCATGAGTAGTTCCTGTGTAAAAAAACAAAAAGACCAATAATGCACTTATTTATGAAATGGAATCTCAGACAGTCATAGACCATCTGGCAACTCTGCACACTAATGGCTAACCTGCGAACCACCAGGGACCCTATTATTTGTAATTTGTTACAGTGCAGGTGGAGGCCCTTCTGCTAAGGCAGAGGAGTGTCGCCCCACTGAGCAGGACAAAGCGGAAAGAAAGAAAATATAATAACTCATTGGTATTATTTTATTTTTCATCTTGCTCAGCTGGCGGGGATGCCGCGTCCTGTGATTCTTCAACCGGCACAACTCGAGCCGGGATCTGGACGGTTTAATTGACTCAAAAGCGGGATAATCTGAAATACACGCTATCATTGGTCCAAATCGATCCACCTCTCTCGACCTGTATTACCTCCCCGTCTAAGGATCTATCTTGCATGAAAGGCAATTGTTTTAATTCCAAGACAAACATGATTTATATATTTGTCCTGAAGATGATGCCATTTATCTTGGTTTTCGGCATTGAAACGTCGTCGACACAATAGGATCATATGTACTGAATATGCTTGTGAATACTATGTACAATGGTTACTCAAACTACAATCAAGTCTGTTCACTGATTATAAGTATACAGACCGATTTGCTCGTTCTTGCCTATACTTGTTGTTTTGTCTTGTTCACTGTGGGTCACGGGCTGTGCCCCCTTGACATTACATTCTGATTGTGTGCATCGCCAAATAAATTCCTGTCCGCTGGACAAACGACATAAATACTATTCCAGTTTGTGTCTATCCGTACCCTGATCACCTAAACTACTAGGGTCCACTGTTTTTTGTAATAAGCTTAACGCCCAAGGTCCCTAGTGTACTACCTTCGGGCTCCCTTGTTTCCTATAACTGCTCACAGAGCAGGTCAGGGGAGGAGTGTTTTGCCCACTCCAAGTTCCCAGGATGCTTTGGAAGCAGTCGCGGGCTGGTCTAACTGTCATGCACTCTTTGCATGTACTCCATGCAGGCTGTATTACATACTGCAGGAAGAACATGCCTAGCCTCCCATTCTCTAGCTGAGCACAGATCCATAGCACTCAGACCAATCACAACGCTGTATCGCAGAGTTGTGATTGGCTATCGGGAAGCTGGGAGCCGGATGCTTCCTGCCCTGGAAGGAGGCAAAGAGGGAGGGGAGGAGGGAGCAGCGGTGGCAGACAGGTTAGTGTTATTTTTGTTTGTTTCTTCATTCCCTCCCCCAGCCCCCAGACTCGCAACCCACCCCCTAACGCTGTTAAATACTAGCTGCCACTGTGCAGGTCACATGCACCTTCAGCTATAGTGGTGCTTGGTCAGCTTCAAATTGGATGCAAATCTGTTCGGACTTAATGATGAGAAGGAAAAAGAGTCAACCTACACTCATGGAGGTCAATTCCCCAAAATCCCCAGGGGTAGTCTATGTGACAAGACTTGCCCTTTGACCACCCCCAGTTACATTGCAGGAAGTGACATCATGCACACTTTCAGATAATATCATCCTAGGATGTGATGTCACTTGGCATTTGACTCTGATGACGCCATGAGAAGGGACATCACTGCAGTTACAAATCATGCAATATGTGCTAGGGTGATGCAGAGGTTAGAAACTGTCCTTATGATCTCCCTCTTACCTGCTTCTCTCTCGGATGTATGACGTTACAACGTATGCTATTACAACGCATGCCTTTATGACGCAAGTTTTACAAAGCAAGTCGTTACAACGACTTGCGTTGGAGGCGCTGGATAGTGAATAGTTTAATTTACTATTCCAACTCCAGTCCCCGTGGATAGTAGGGAAGGTTTTGGAAAATATTCCCTATCCAAGAGCGCCCCCCAGCGCAAGTCGTTGTAAAAGTTGTGTTGTAATGGTTGCGTCGTAAAGGTACTTAGTTGTAACAGTTGCGTTGTATAGGATGTTCCCCTTCTCTATCATCACGCTGTTTCTTTCTCATCCATCTACTTCTTTACCAAATCACCAACATCTTCCCCTCAACTCACACTCAAGTTGTTCCACTTCTGTTTCTGCTCTCTCCGCTCTTACAGCTGACTGTCATCTACATCTCACCTGTCAGTCCCCCCTACCTCTCTCGCCTATTTATCAGGTCTTTCCCTGTCACCTGTCTCCCTCTCTTTAAGGTATTGCATCAGTTTCTTTGCTCCCCTTAACCAATCCCATACTCTCTCTCTCTCCTAATGACAGTTTCCCACCCTGTCTCTCCCCTTTCACCCCTTCTCTGAATTGTCTTTTACACCTATCCCTCTCACATGGCTCCTTATCACTACTCCCACCTTTCTCACATCTTTCATTCCCTCACCACCTTGTTCCCTTTCTTGCCTCACTCTCAATATCATCTACCTTGCTAACACCCCTTACCTGTCCCTTCCCTCTCCGCTCAGTTGTTTCTATATTCTCTCTCTCTCACCTTTACCATCTCTTGCTCTCTGAGCTCTTTTACACCAGTTTTTCTATATCATCTTTCTTACACCTGCGTCCTACTCTGTCTTTATCTATTAGATGCCTCTTTTATATCCTGCCCCTTCTCTGCGGTGTATTGGCCTGCCTGTTTTCTAGTCCTTTTCTCACACCTGTCTCTCCTCTATATCTCTATTGCACCTTTCTCATGTAAAATGCCTATCACAGCTCTCTCTTTCCCACTGTCGGTCAGCTGTCTTTTTTTTGCCTCTCTGTCTTAAACTTCCCTGTTGTCTCTTTCCCTCACGCCTATATCTCTTTGTATCTATTGCATCTTTCTCATCTTTCTATCACATCTCAGTTTTTCCCTTTGTCAGCTGTCTCCTTTCTGTCTTAAACTTCTCTCTTGTTTCTCTCACATTCTCAACATAAATCTCTTATCTTTCCATCTCTCTCAGTTGTTTCTCTATTTATCTTACACACACACTCACTTTTGCTTCTGACTCTCACCTATCTGTTGAGTCTTCCTCTCTTCGAGTCCCTCTGCTGCTCTCTCGTTCCTCTATTAGCACTCAGAGACAGTAGGAGACATGGAGGCGCCTTTTGCCGGGCCTTCACAATCAACAACAATAAATTATGTTGCAAAGTTTTGTCATTTTCAGTTTACCCTTGTGCTATGTTCTTTCTGGAGATACACCCCACAAAAGCAGCTCAACCAATGTACCACGAGTCACAAATGGTAACATTCTGTTTCGGTGCAGGGTAGTTTCACTGCTGAATGTGTTTTTTATGGCAGGCAAAGCTCAGGAAAGCCCAGTTTAGTATTGCTGACACTAAGATCTTGCAATGGGCGTCCCCTAAATGACTTCCATGCCTAAACTTCCCCAGGGTATTTCAAGCCCACGGAGCAACATTTGCCATTTTACACGCCTCTTCTTTTTCCAAAACACTTTGTCAAGCCAAATTAAAGTTAAACAGAAAGACACAATGTGTCCAAACTCAAGTCTCTGAAAACTCAACACCTCAGGCAGATTTTAAGTGGAAGTTTAAATTAAAAATCACTATATAACATATTAAGTGATTCCGAACTTAGCAGTGGCCGAAGACCAGATGGGATGTCATTAGAAGAGGAGCAGAAGCAGGAACCGTAGCAGTGACATAGAGACAGATCACCATTCATCAATCAATCAATCAATCAAACAAATTTGTATAGCGCACTACTCACCCGCTAGGGTCTCATGGCTCTGGGAGGAGGGGGAGTCGCTACTGCTCGAACAGCCAGGTCTTGAGTTGTTGCCTGAAGGAGAGATGTTCCTGGGTCAGCCGTAGGTGGGTGGGGAGGGACTTCCATGTCTTGGCCGCCAGGTAGGAGAAGGATCTTCCTCCGGAGGTGGTTTTGCGAATTCGTGGGACTGTGGCGAGGGTGAGGCTGGCGGATCGGAGCTGGCGGGTGGGTGTGTAGAATGTGATGCGGCTGTTGAGGTATTTGGGACCATGTCGTGGAGAGCCTTGTGTGCATGGGTGAGGAGTCTGAAAGTGATCCTCTTGCTGATGGGGAGCCAGTGCAGGTCTTTCAGATGGGCAGAGATGTGGCTGTGACAGGGGATGTCCAGGATGAGTCGTGCAGAAGCGTTCTGTATGCGCTGGAGTCTTTTCTGGAGTTTGACTGTGGTTCCAGCGTAGAGGGTGTTCCCGTTGTCCAGTCGGCTGGTGACGAGGGCCTGGGTGACCGTCTTCCTGGTTTCGGCAGGGATCCACCGGAAGATCTTTCGGAGCATGCACAGGGTGTTGAAACAGGATGACGAGACGGCGTTGACTTGCTTGGTCATCGTGAGGGAGGAGTCCAGGATGAAGCCTAGGTTGCGTGCATGGTCCGTTGGCTTGGGGGCGGTGCCCAGGGCAGGGGGCCACCAGGAGTCATCCCAGGCAGAGGGGGATGGTCCCAGGATGAGGACTTCCGTCTTGTCTGAGTTCAGTTTCAGACGGCTGAGCTTCACCCATTCCGTGACGTTTTTCATTCCTTCCTGGAGGCTGGCTCTGGCGGTGGTGGAGTCTTTGTCGAGGGAGAGGATCAGCTGGGTGTCGTCAGCATAGGAGATGATGTTTAGGTTGTGTTGGCGTGCGATGGCTGGAAGGGGGCTCATGTAGACGTTGAAGAGGGTGGGGCTGAGCGAGGATCCTTGTGGAACGCCGCAGATGACTTCGGTGGCCGCGGATCGGAACGAGGAAAGGCGGACTCTCTGGGTTCCTCCGGCGAGGAACGAGATGATCCACTCCAAGGCCGTTCCTTGGATTCCGGTGTTGCTGAGGCGCTGTATCAGGGTGCGGTGGCATACGGGGTCGAAGGCTGCTGAGAGGTCCATCAGGATGAGGGCAGCTGTTTCCCCGTTGTCGAGCCGGGACCTGATGTCGTCGGTAGCTGCGATGAGGGCGGTCTCAGTGCTGTGGTTTGCTCGGAAACCGGACTGCGAGGGGTCGAGGGATCGGTTTGTCTCGAGGAAGGCGGAGAGTTGTTTGTTGATGGTCTTCTCGATGACTTTGGCAGGAAAAGGGAGGAGCGAAATGGGTTCTTGAGGTCCGTGGGGCCCGCGGTGGGTTTTTTCAGGAGGGCGCTGAGCTCACCATGTTTCCAGCTCTCCGGGAAGGTGGTGGATGCGAAGGAGCTGTTAATGATGTCCCGGAGTTGGGGTGCGATGATGGAGTCGGCTTTGTTGAAGATGTGGTGTGGACAGGGGTCAGTTGGGGAACCGGAGTGGATGGTGTTCATCATGCGGTTGGGCCCTCGGTGCTGACCGAGGTCCAGGTGCAGAGGGTGGTGGTGGGGGGCGCTGGTTCGGTGGTTGGGTGCGTGGTCTGTACCGAAGCTGTTGTGTATGTCGGCGATCTTGTGGTGAAAGAACGAGGCGAGTGCATCGCAGAGGTCTTGCGAGGGTGTGATGTCGTTGTTGCAGGTGCTGGGGTTGGAGAGCTCTTTGACGATGCTGAAGAGTTCCTTGCTGTTGAGGGTGTTGTTGTCCTGTCTTTCTTTGAATGTTGTCCTTTTGATGGTGCGGATCAGTTGGTGGTGTTTTTGCGGGTGGCGTTCTTGAGGGCTGTCATGTTTTCTGTTTTCTGGTCATGGCGCCAGGCTTTCTCGAGGGTGCACAAAAATATTTACAGGTGCGGCAGGTTTTCATCGAGTTTTTGAGGTCGTTGGTGAACCATGAGGCTTTCTTGCTGCCGGGTCTGCTGGGAGGGTTCCTTACTGGTGCGGGGTCATCGGCGCAGTTGGTGAGCCACTGTGTGAGGTTGCGGGCTGCTTCGTTGGGGTCTGACGTGTTGGTGGGAGGGTTCTGGCTGAGGGAGTTGGTGAGCTGGTCGGCGGTGCTCTTGCTCCAGCTTCTACGTGGAACCTGCTGCGGGTGGTGGTGGGTCGTAGTTCTCCTGAAGTTGAAGTGGACGCCGCTGTGATCTGTCCAGTGTAGTCCGGTGGAGTGGCTGAAGGAGAGGTGCTTGCTGGAGGAGAAGATGGGGTCAAGCGTGTGGCCAGCGTAGTGGGTGGGGGTGTTCACCAGTTGCTTGAGTCCAAGGTTGGCGAGGTTGTCCAGCAGGGCGGCGGTGTTGCTGTCATTGTTGTTCTCCAGGTGGAAGTTGAGGTCCCCTAGGAGGATGTAGTCTGAGGAGGTTAGGGCGTGCGGGCTGAGGAAGTCTGCAATGGCTTTGCTGAATTGTGTGCGTGGTCCCGGGGGTCTGTAGATGAGAGTGCCTCTGAGGGTGGTCTTGGTGTCGGTGCGTATCTGGAAGTAAAGGTGCTCGGCGGTGGTGAGGGTGTCGTTGGAGTTGGTCGTAATTCGGATGGTGTTTCTGTGGACGATGGCGATGCCTCCTCCGGTTTGGTTGACGCGGTCCCTCCGGGTGATCTTGTAGCCATCCGGGATGGCTATGGTGATGTCGGGGGCTGAGGAGGCGTTCATCCAGGTTTCTGTGAGGAAGGCGACGTCTGGTGATGTTGTGTCAAGGAGGTTCCAGAGTTCGACGGCGTGTCTGTGGATGGAGCGGGTGTTGAGCAGGATGCACTTGAAGTGATTGTTGCTGGTGCTTGGCTTGGCGGGTGTGGTGCAGGTTTGGAGGCAGGTGAATTTGCAGGCTTGGCAGGTGAAGGGTTCGTGGGTGCGTTTCGGGATGGCTCGGTAGCACGCGGGGTTCTGGCCGGCGTTGAGTGCATGGAGGGTGGTGCGTGGGCTGGCATCGTCAAGGGCCAGGGGTCCGGGCGCTGGGCGCGGTCCAGGCGCGGACGGGCGCAGAGGGTCTTGCCTTTGGCGCACCTTTGGTGCGCAAACAGCGCGCCTGCTGCGCGTGCTCACTGCGCGTATGCGTGGACTCCGCCATAAATGGCCAAGTGGGAGGGAGGAGCAGCTGGGAGGCGGGAGTGGGGTGGGGAATGGGAAGGGGGCACAGAGGAGAAAGGGGCGGGCCGCAGGAGAGCAGCGGCAGGGAGCGGGGAAGAAGGGCAGGAAAACAAAGGTGATGGGGCAAAAACAAGAAACAAAGCAAAAAGTCACGGGCGGCAAATACAGGCACAGAAAACACAAAGCAAGCCCAGAATCCTCAGCTGCAGGAGAAGCGGCAATTTCACGGGCAGAAAACGCACAGACTACTAGACTCAGAATCCTCAGCTGCGGGGCAGCGGCGAACTTGCGGCAGTAGCGGCAGTAGTGGGGGAGCTTGGGCACACTCACGGGGAGTCGCGCAGTGTGTGGAGCGACCGGCCAAGAAGCTCAAGAGTCACACACACATGGCGTGAAACTACACTGGTGAAACGTACTGCTGCAGATCACCACCCGCCCAGAAGCATACACAGAGCTCACTCTGTGAAAGAATGAATCTCGGTGCCCAAAGCAGTGCTCAAAAGCCTGTGGCGGGCGTTATTTAATGTGAGCCAGCTGAATACCAAGGCAGCGAAATCTTCAATCCACCTCAGGCCTTTCTAATCCACTACCTGACGCCCTCTTCCGCCTAGCTCACTTTTGCAGGTTCCTCTGTTCACATTTTGTGATTTATTTCCTATCTTTCTTTGTCTCCTTCTTTCCCATTTGTGTGTTTTTCTCTCTCTTGCTCTTGGAAAATGTCGGATAAGGAAAAATAAGTGCCGGTCCCAAGAAATGATTGTTGGTGGTTCCCGCCAGCAGCCACCGACTCAAATTCATGACGGAGCACACCTGAGCTTTGCAAACAGGTATCATATGCCATGTGTCAGGTGTGCACAAGTGCAACAAAAGCTGAAGGACCAGCAGCAGTGCTTAATGTGAGACTGGGGTTTCCGGTACTCAGCACTGGCACTTATTTATCAACACCAGTGCTTTTCCTGAGGACCAATTTAGGGCACATTCCTAATAGTGGACATGGGAACATTAAATGATCTTCCCAGAATCACAGGATGTTGACCCCATGCCGAGACTCAAACCCGGTTCCCCAACTCCGAAGTCAGCAGCTCTGGTAATTTCACCACATCCTCTCCTCACTTTCATGTTAAGTAGTTAGTTCTGTTTTAGGCGTCGATAACAGGAGAAATGGGTTGGTGCAAGCTACCTCCTGATGAGAGCCCCAACATTTTTTTTAACCAATTAACCTCTCATTGCCAGCCTCAGCACCTTCTGCCAACCAAGCAGATGCCACGGTGCCCACACCCTTACACTCCTGACCAATCAACTGGAGCTCCTGTCTTTCCTGATACCCTCTACTGAGTAACATCCTGCCAACACTAGGCATTCCATGATTGAGAAGAACAGTACTCTCAAGCCTCACTCAGTCAGACTTCAGTCAGATCTCTGAGCTCTGCCACACCTCATATGGGAAACCTTGTCATCCTTACTACACCAACAGCACCTGGCAAGCTCACTTCAGGCACCTCAGAGTCCTGGACTAGCTGTATCATCTCCTTCAGTTACTCACCATCTGGAATACACCGTGTACTAAGGCTCTTATTATGAATGGCTTTGAGGGAAGGTGCAATTTATCACATCCAATAAAATCCAACACCTGCATTTGATAAATTGCACCTACTCTAACCTTTTGGGGAATAACATGCAGGTTTTGGTGCTTCTGGCATCAAACCCACATGTCACAGTAGATACTTATTTGTTACGTGATTGTTATAACATCTGGCAAGTTAACCTTCCAAAATTAATGAAGGGTTAGGAGTATATCCCACCTGGTACCTTTCAGTAGGGTTGCAGTGGACCAAATCTTAAGATCTTGGAAATGTTCTTGTTGTTTGTCCTTTTCGGATATTTATGAAGTGACTTCACCCATGCATCGGCCCGCCACTTGCACCTTCTTGTTGTTAACTGCAAGTTAAGCCTGTTTGTCCTCCTGCTTATGCTCCCCTGAAGACGCTATGATAGCTTTGCCATCAATGAAGCTCTACAATTTCTCAATACTGTTCCTTAGTCGCTGGCACAAAGAGGAATTCTATGTGTATGAGAGCTGGTTTGGCAGCCGCCATGAACATCTCTCATCACAACTCTGGGTCTGGGGTGGATTTGGACTGAAAGTCTCTCCAGCCCCTCTTCAACTTGCCCATTTTGTCTTTCTGAATGGGAGTTGTTTGAGTTCTCCTCTGAGGCAGATGTGGGATAGTGATACCCAAAGTCGCTTTTTACCCTCCCAAAGAGTACTCATAGCAAATCGATGAGTGGGAGACCGCACCACCAAACAAGTGTACTTTGGGGAGATGGAGGGCTCAACGCACAAGCAAGCCTTCTTCTGTCCTGCCATGCTAAAAGCTGATGTTAAGTTTTCATTTTGTGATAAAGATAAATCTACATTTAGACTAAAATATACATATCTAACTATAAATTAAATAAACTTACTGAAAGCCACTGTTCTGATGATCTTTTCGGAGCTCTCATGACAGTTTTTAAATTGCACCTAGGACGCAGAGGTATTTTAAAGGCAGATTTCACAGTTGCTGTGTGTGACATTTATATTATAATCTTATAGTAGTGCTGCTATAGATATATAATTATATATGGGATAGAGCACTCCCACGTAGACACACATGTCAGCAATGAGTTATGGGATACACAGAAGCATGAAGCAAGAGTCCTGGGGCCACATGTACAGCCATTTCATTTTATGACTCGCAAATTGCAATTTTTAGGGACTCACAATTTCACAAAATTAAATGCATTACAGTGTCTCAGACACTGTTTGCAATTCCTGAATGGGTCGCAAGGTACCTGCCTCTATTAATACTCATGAGGCAGATCGCAACTGGCAGACCACCATGTCTGTATTTGGTTTTTGAATAAAAGTAAACACAATGGATGGTAGCTGTTCCTAAAAAGGGAAGAACTCTGAAACCAATTTTAGTTGAGATGTGGTGTCTCCAGAGGTAGAACCTGTGGGATCTAAATAAAGGTAGAGGAATTACTCCTTTTTTAATTTAGTGCCCTCATATACCCTTGCGGGTGTCGTGCTTCATCATTGGGCCTAGCTCCTCGTGGGGGTGGCACTGCTGTCCCCCATGGGCCCCGCAAGAGGGCTCTTAGTCGGAGATCTTTTATAGGAGGTGCCGCAGTTGTGCATGTGAATGTTTGGGCCTAGTGAAAACGTGTGTGTGTGGGAATGAAATTACCTAACCAAAACCCGAACACAATTTTATTCAAGGGTCCGGAAGCTACATTTAGAAGCAAGGGAGTGGAGCCTGTTCTAAAAACAAATATGTAGGAGGGATAGGTATGCCCCCGCTGATCTCAGTCCGTGAAAGTAGTGTGAAAGTGCAGTGGGGTACAAAACATAAAGAAACATTCAATATGATCCTACATAAAAAAATTCAAATGCTGTACTAGTGGATCAAAGCCACATGGAACTGCAGAGCAGGCTCAATGTAACATGTCTCAGTGTTTGTGAACAGGCATGTGTGTCCGGCATTGATTCTTGCTGGAAAAAATTAGCAAGTTCTGCGATTTTGTTCTTCGTCCCTTGGTGACCAAAACAACCACATACTTCAGGGACACTACAGAGGTCTCAAACCTGATGGAAAACTTTTCAGAACCTGCAACCATCAGCTATCCAGTAACTCTGGACATAGAGGCGCTTCATGCGAACATTCTCCAGGACTCAACACTTGCAGTTTTAGAAGACGCCTCCTGCAGAGTTTTGACCCATGGCCATACAAAACCCCCATCATGTTTATCAGTGACTGTGCCTCTATAGCTCTCAAAGAGAACTTTTTTGCCTTTCACAAACAACTGTACCATCAAATTCAAGGCACCAGCATGGGGAGAACCTTTGCGCCGAGTCTGGCGTGTTTATACATGGCTGACTTTGAGGAGAAATTCATCTTGAGAGAGAACAATCCACACAGGACCAATATCCTGGTGTGGCGCTGCGATATCGATGATATCCTCATGCCCTGGCAAGGGGATGCGGAACAGTGTGGTACCTTTTTTGAATGGATTAAAACCATTGATCCCTTTCTGAAATTCACTGGCACAAGATCACAGGGAAGTATCCTGTTCCTAGACCTCCTGATCTCTCTACAGAATGGCGTGCTTAAAACAACTAATTACAGGAAACCCACAGACAGAAACAGTTTGCTTCTGTATGAAAGCCACCACCCTAAAGCATTAAAAAGCAATCTACTGGTCGGCCAGTTTCTGCGGGCTCCACAGGAATCGCAACACACTCAACGAGTTTGAGTTCCAGTCCAAGATACTATCTGACAACCTATCCACTACCCAAAGAAGATCATTCGAAAATCCCACAAGAGAGTGAGGAACCAGGAAAGAAGATGGCGGAAAACCTATACCCTTAGCGGCAAGTCCGACTATAAGGCCGCCTTAAACACCTACCATCGGGCCTGTAAGGTGGCAAAAATCTTCTTTGTTTCAAATACCATCACTAATGCAACGAATCGTCCACGGGCTTTATTTTCCATGGTTAAAAAGCTGGCTGGATCCAATGTTGCTCCAACGCCATCTGCCCTGGACGAGAACCAATGCAATAATATTGCAAACTAATCATATCTAAGGTTGAGACGATTTATAGCTCACTAATACCTTCTAGTGCTGCAAATTTAGTGAGCCCTTGCCGGATTTGACTTGGTGGGAGTTACCAGCCCTCAGCAGCTAAGATTTCAGCATGGTCCCCCTTTGAGAATCGATTCTTCTAGCTAGGGTAAAATCTCGTTCACCCCTAGACCCTCTCCCTGCTAACATCATACAACAGCTTTCACCAGAAGCTCTTGGAATTTTTAGAGCACTACTAAACACTTCTTTACATGAATCCACTGTTCCCCTAAATTGGTAGCATGCAATTGTGGTTCTTTTATTTAAAAAGCCTGGAGCTGATCCCTCGATGATGTTGAATTTCCGTCCAATCTCATTGCTGCCGGTCCTTTCCAAGATCTTGGAGAAACACGTCAATGGCCAGCTCTCAGCTCATGTGGAAAGCTCGGGTTTCTTACATCCGTCTCAATCTGGATTCAGAACCCATTTTTCTACATAAACTACTTTGCTGGGGGTCACTGAGAAATTGCGCTCCTGCCTAGACAGGGGGGAGACCACAGCGCAAATTTTACTTGATCTGAACGCCGCATTCGATACTGTGTCCCATACCATCCTTCTTAAGTCTCTCAGGTCGGCAGGAGTTGAAGTGCCCACTTAAACCTGGCTGTCCTCCTTTCTCAGTGACCATACATTTCAGGTTTCCTCCTCCAAATCTTCATCTACCGTCAGGACATCAGCATACTGAGTGCCACATGGGTCCACTTTGAGCCTGTTGCTCTTTAATATCTATGTGAGTCACCTGGCGTCCATAGTGGAGGGGGCGGGTTTAACCCTTTATTCATACGCCCACGACACACAAATAATTTTTTCCTTGTCTTCTACGAAGGAAGGTTCCCTGTCCTCCCTTCAGGTGGGGCTACGGCGGGTGCCGGAGTGGATGTGTGCCAATCTTTTGAAATTAAATGGAGACAAGACAAAACGCCATCTCCGCTCGACCAATCATGCCCTCGCAGTCGTCCCCCGCATCCCCAGAGCGACAACAGGAGGAAGGTCCTTCTCCCACCTGGCCGCCAAGACTTGGAACTCCCTCCCGACCGACCTACGCCTGACCCAAGACCACCTCTCCTTCAGGAAGAAGCTCAAGACCTGGCTGTTCGAGCAGTAGCGGACCCCTCCCCCCTCCCAAAGTGCCTTGAGACCCTCCGGGTGAGTAGTGCGCGGTATAAATGCCTATGATTGATTGATTGATTGATGTTGTTATTTTGAGAAAGCACAAGCATCTTTGTGGTCCTCAACATTGGCCTTCGGAAATGGGAATTCTTCCCCAACCTGCTACCCAAGTTCGCAATCTTGGGTTTGTTATTGATAGCAACCTCTCAATGCGTCAACAGGCGGTAAGTGTTGCCGCCACTTGTTTTACCATTCTAAGATGGCTGCGTAAGATCATCTGGATGCTTCCAGACTCCACCAAAAGAACGGTAGTCCAGGCATTGGTCACTTCTTGCCTGGACTACAGTAATGTGCTCTATCTAGGCCGAAGTCAGGAGGTGTTGAGGAAACTCCAGGTGGTGCAGAACTCCGCAGCTCGTCTTTTATGTCATGTCCCAAGGAAATCATCCATCTCTCCCTTCCTTCGGGACTTACATTGGCTCCCCATCGACAGCCGTATTAAATTCAAGACCTTGGGCTAGATGTAGGGAAATCATTTTTACCGATTGTAAAATACCGAATTTTACCGATTTGGTATTTTAGAATTGGTAAATCTGATGTAGGCAAATTTTCGGTATTTTACCAAATCGGTATTTGCAGATTTGGTAATTGCCATTCATTCCTATGGGCCTTGAGGCCCATAGGAATGAATGTTAATTACTGAATCGATGAATACCGATTCGGTAATTACCGAAAAATTCAAGGGTGGCAGGGTGTCACTTTGACACCTGTTGCACCCCTGATTAGTGCATGTGTGCCATGTGGCACACATACATGCCCATAGGCCACATTAGGGCATGTATGTGTGCCACATTGCACAGGTGTAAATGCACATATTTGCATTTACATAAGAATTCGTTATTTACCACCAACTAATAGTTGGTGGTAAATAACGAATCCTTAAAGCCCTGTAGCACTGTTTAAAGTGCTACCTACAGGTCAAAATACAGATTCAGTAATTTTACCGAATCTGTAAATTTACCTATTCGGTAAAATTACCGATTCGGTAAAATTACCGAATCTGTATTTTGACATCCCCTACATCTCACTATCCAAAGACCGGTCAGTAACGGCCGAAAATCTGTATTTTTGGCCGTTACCGACCGGTATTTGGATACCTACATCTGGCCCCTTGTGTCTTGTTTTTAAAATTAAGCAAGGAACCGCCCCAGCCTATCTGTAGGAGCTTCTCCATCCATATGCCCCTTCACGGCCTCTACACTCAGCCACTCTAGGCAATCTTGTCACTTCTAGTTGTAGACTTACTAGAATGGGAGGTCACTCCTTTTCATTTCTCGGTCCTAGATTATGGAATTCTCTCCCTAGTCTAATGAAACATGAATCTCTCTACCCCAAGTTTAGTCTAGATCTTAAGACCTGGCTTTTTTCTCAGTAACCAGCTTGCGGTCCATTTGGTATGCAGTAGCAGACATGCCTGCGCCGGGCAACCCTGACTAGGGTAGCTGCACGCATTACAAATTCAATTAATAATAATAATAATAACAACCACAGAGAGACCCTCTTAGAGGTCAAAGAAAAATCAGAGTTAGAAACCCTAACCTGTGTCACCACATTCACACCTAACTCTAATAAGATCCAAAAAATCATCAAAAGACACTGGAAGATCCTTTAAACAAGTAGCTTCAGCCCAGGCCCACTTCCGTTGTTTGCATTTAAATGCACACAATATCTGAGAGATATCATGGTCCATACTCCACCAAAATCTACAACCCAGATATAACCCACTCTGTGGTCTTTACCTCCACTATCAGTGAGGGACCTGTGCAGTGTGTCCCCAGACTTCAGCATCCAAACAGATCGACCTTGGACTGACCAGACCCTGGCTTTAGAAACGCCATACTAACTGCAATACCAAAACCTGTATATACCTCATCACCTGCCCTTGTGCTAACAGGTATGTGGGCATGACAACAAGGGACTGGAGCCTATCCTAAAAATAAATATGTAGGAGGGATAGGTATGCCCCGCTGCTCTCAGTCCGTGAAAGTAGTGTGAAAGTGCAGTGGGGGCAACATGTTTCGTGCATCCACCATACCGATAATAAGGTCAAGTGCGTCTTAGCGCTAGGAGACACGTGTTATCCATATTCTCGTTATTCCAACCTGGTGAAGCCACAGAAAAATGATAGACAAAGTACAAAATATAAAGAAAAATTCAATATGATCCTACATATAAGAATTCAAATGCCGTAGTAGTGGATCAAAGCCACATGGAACTGCAGAGCATGCTCAATGTAACATATCTTAGTGTTTCTGAGCAGGCATTTGTGTCCGACATTGATTCTTTCCTGGAAGAACTTAGCAAGTTCTGCAATTTTTTTTCTTCGTTCCTTAGTGACCAAAACAACCACATACCTCAGGGACTCTACGGAGGTCTTGAACCTGATTGAAAACTTTTCAGAACCTGCATCCATCAACTATCCAGTAACTCTGGATGTAGAGGCGCTTTATACGAACATTCTCCAGGACTCGACACTTGCAGTTTTAGAAAACGTCTCCTACAGAGTGTTGACCCATGGCCATACAAAACCCCCATCATGTTTATCTGTGACTGTGCCTCTATAGCTCTCAAAGAGAAGTTTTTAGCCTTTCACAAACAACTGTACCATCAAATTCAAGGCACCAGCATGTGGAGCACCATTGCACCAATTTTGGCATGTCTATACATGGCTGCCTTTGAGGAGAAATTCATCTTGAGAGAGAACAAGCCACACAGGACCAATATCCTGATGTGGCGTCAATAATATCTTCATGTTCTGGCAAGGGGATGAGGAACAGTGTGGTACCTTTTTTAAATGGATTAATACCCTTGATCCCTTTCTGAAATTCAATGGCACAAGATCACAGGAAAGTATCCCGTTCCTAGAACTCCTCATCTCTCTACAGAATGTCGTGCTTAAAACAACTAATTACAGGAAACCCACAGACAGAAACAGTTTGCTTCTGTATGAAAGCCACCACCCTAAAGCATTAAAAAACAATCTACTGGTCGACCAGTTCCTGCGGCTCTGCAGGAATTGCAACACACTCAACGAGTTTGAGTCCCAGTCCAACGTACTATCTGACAACCTATCTACTACCAAAAGAAGATCATACGAGAATCCCACAAGAGAGCGAGGAACAACCACAGAGAGGCCCTCTTAGAGGTCAAAGAAAAATCAGAGTCAGAAACTCTAACCTGTGTCACCACATTCACGCCTAACTCTAATAAGATCCAAAAAATCATAACAGAGACACTGGAAGATCCTTGAAACAGGTAGCTTCAAACCAAGCCCACCTCTGTTGTTTTCATTCAAATGCACACAAAATCTGAGAGATATCTTGGTCCATACTCCACCAAAACCTACAACCCAGAGACAACCCACTCTGTGGTCTTTACCTCCAGTAGAAGGATACCATCAGTGCATGACCTGTGCAGTGTGTCCCCAAACTTCAGCATCCAAACAGATCGACCAAGTACTGACCAAACCCTGGCTTCAAAAATGCCATGCTAACTGCAATACCAAAAACTGTATATATTTCATCACCTGCCCTTGGGCTAAGAGGTATGTGGGCATGACGACTCGACCTGTTAAGACCCGCATTGCGGAACAGAAAAGTACCATGCGCTGTAGGAAAACCAACACAAGGCTATAGAACCGTTGCCTAGAGTAAAATCACTCCCCAAACCAGTCTTCTTTGGACCATAATTGAATCAAACCCCAATTGGTCCACCAATACAATATTTAGACAAGAACAACAGTGGATATTCCGCTTGCAAATCAACGTAGGTGGTTTGAATGACGACATACCATGGATAGAACTGGTGTCCTAACATCAGATGTAGTTAGAATTAATGCGGTCACCTGAGGTCTGATCCATGGAAGAGATTTTGGGACTCTTTATGTTTCCCGTTACACCTTCCCAACACAGATCCCGGTCAACAGATAAACCTATACCGTTTTCTGTAACAGTAATCATGCTTAGGACTGCAATGGTCACACTTAGTCAATTTGTCAACCAGCAACTACCATCTGATAGTAACCAGCATGAACCTCCCTTCTGCTTACTACAGTGAGAGCACTTGTTCCTGCCACTGGCATGACACTGAACGGCCTCTATGACCATTTCACGATACAGAGGGCTTTAATAATATGAATCCCAGCCAATTTAAGCCTGCTACCAACATGGGCTACTAATAGTACTTGTCTATTATGCCTGCCCATGGCACACACGAGTATGCTGACTTTTTGCATTATATTACATTATCCAAAGTATATTTCTTAGCCAGTCCGGCGATACACTGCCTACTCGCCATTTTTAGGAATTTGTTTCAGTTCACGACTCTTACGTGTTGTAGCTTTATAGCCTACACATATATACTGCTTGATTCAAGTTATCTATCCTCCTCCATCATGGTTGCCATTGTTACCCGCTACCTCGCCCGACGTTACTTACGAGTACGCTGACTTTTTCGCAATAAAATTACATTATCCAAAGTATATCCCTTAGTCAGTCCGGCGATACACTGCCTACTTGCCATTTTTAGGAATTAGTTTTAGTTCATCACTTTTACGTGTTGTTGCTTTACAGCCCTACATATATGTACGGCTTGATTCAGGTCTATCTATCTTCCTCCATCATGGCCGCCACAGTAATCCGCTACCTCTACCGATGTTACTTATGTAATAGGACACACCCACACGTCACTGCCAGTCTCAGGAAATCTCCCATCTATAACTAGACAGCTGTTCCTTCCACTCGCTACCGGTGATCCTGATCGGTAGGGCAGGTAAACAGGCTGTCATGAGAGGGGAACACAGTAGGTATGCTCCAGCTGCTCCTGTCCACGCACACAGGTAAATTCACTATGTTTTTGGTTATGTAATTACGGGCTAACTGAGTTACCTTCCATCTCTCGCATTTTGTATCTTTTGTCTCTTCTCAACCGAAGCGCTTGCCGGCAAGGCCCATCCTTACTTACAGAGTGGTAGGCGTTATCTCATCTGCCATGATATCTCACTGAGTCTTGTATTATATGCTCTGTCTCAGTAACGTTACTCACTTTGTCACTGTGCTGCATTGAGCTACCTAACCAGCCATCATTGGCTGTTTTTTAAAATATATTTATGTATACATATACATAAATAAATATATAAATATACATATGTATATATATATAAAGACGGCAAGTTCTCACTTCTACCCACTTGGACAATAACAGTGTTTATTTTAAATGAATGCATGCGCCCACTTGGGAAAAATGTATTTGCGCACTACAACATCCAGAGGGCTATGTTTACGGCCCCGCCCCCGCAGGGGCTGATGTTTCGCATATGAATTGAAGCAGCATCAGCGATTCATTTCCTAACTGCACGCCACAGAAGAAGGGATGTGGATAGCCCGAAACGTGTCTGGCAAAGCATTTGACTTTTTATGTTGTGATTTCCTGCTTCTGTCTTCCATCAGCAGGTTGCCATTAAACAACGTGTTTTATTCAACTTCCAGTGGCCTTTCTCGAATGGGTTTCCTGATTTGGTCTTATGTTAGGTGGCCGTTCCTGGTCGCGAGAAAGGCCCACCGCTGAACTGCGGGTCTCCGCTGGCACCTGGGTGGTGTCATGGCGGTAATGAGGGAAGGCGAGTGAGCGTGATTTCAGGGTAGCGCTCATTCTAAAACTAACAGCAGCAACAAAGCAAGGTGAAAGACAGCAAGTTCTCACTTCTACCCACTTGGCCAAAAACAGTGTTTATTTTAAATGAATACATGCGCCCACTTGGGAAAAATTTATTTGAGCACTACAACATCCAGAGGGCTGTGTTTACGGCCACGCCCACGCAGGGGCTGATGTTTCGCATATGAATTGAAGCAGCATCAGCGATTCATTTCCTAACTGCACGCCACAGAAGAAGGGATGTGGATATCCCGAAACGCGTCTGGCAAGGCATTTGACTTTTTATGTTGTGATTTCCTGCTTCTGTCTTCCATCAGCAGGTTGCCATTAAACAACGTGTTTTATTCAACTTCCAGTGGCCTTTCTCGAATGGGTTTCCTGATTTGGTTATATATAGTCCTATTGGTGGGATAACAACATTAAGGGGGAGGGGACTCATGTGCCGGCGATTATTTCACGCAGTAGGAGTGTATTACGGAAGGATTCTTTACAGCACAGGGCACTGAAGAAGGCGATTGTGCCGAAATGCATCTGTCGTTGCTGGGATGTTCGAAATAAATGGGTCTCCTGCTTTGAATTCCCCTTGTGGCCTCTGATTCTTTCTTGGAAGGATTAAATTGGATATATATATATGTATATATATATTACCTACTGGCGGTCGCCAGTAGGTATATATAGTTAGGATTTATTTGAATAGGGATTTCTGAAAATTCTATGTTGAATAACTTTGGCATAGATGGACGGAATTGGCTGAAATTTTCAGGAAAATGGCACATTTTGTTTCTGAGCATCCCCTGAAAGTTTGGGGGGGTTTCATCAAGCGGGGGCCGTGAAAAAAGGGGGTCCCAAAACGTGTTTTTAACATTGAGTTTTCCATAGGGCGGTTGGACTCACTTTTAGCTCGAACGGCTGAATGGATTTCCACAAAACTTGGCAAAATTGTAGGGACTGGTAGCCCGATGTGCCTTTGCTATGTCTCAAGATATATGCTCCATTGGTTTTTACGAAAATTAACTTTGAAAAATATATATTGGGCTATATTGGGCTATATATATGTTAGAGCCCAAATGTAGCCCAATGTAGCCCAAAGATGGCCACCAGAGACAAAAAAAACAAATGTAGCCCAAATATCAGCCAGATGTAGCCCAACTATAGCCCAGTGACACAATGTCCCAGAGTCTAAAGAACAACTAGAGCGCTAACAATCTTACTTATGACAATAGTATGGCACACCTGAAGTCATCTTGATTGGAATAAAGTGTTAACACTTAAAACATTTAATTTGCAAAGGAACAAAATGAGGGGTTTCATTTTGCCATAGAAATGTTATATATATATATATATATATATATATATATATATATATATATATATATATATATATATATATATATATATATATTACCTACTGGCGGTCGCCAGTAGGTATATATAGTTAGGATTTTTTCTCTATGGGTTTTTTGAAAATTCTATGTCTAATAACTTTGGCGTTTGTGGACGGAATTGGCTGAAATTTTCAGGAAAATGGCACATTTTGTTTCTGAGCAGCCCTTAAAAATTTGGGGGGGGTTCGTCCAGTGGGGGCCGAGAAAAAAGGGGGGTCCCAAAACGTGTTTTTAACATTGAGTTTTCCATAGGGCGGTTGGCCTCACTTTTAGCCCGAACGGCTGAATGGATTTGCACGAAACTTGGCAAAATTGTAGGGACTGGTAGCCCGATGTGCCTTTTGTAGGTCTCAATATATGTGCTCCAGTGGATTTTGAGAAATTAACGTTTAAAAAAAGATATATATCTGTAACAGCGGACCGGGCAGCGCTCTGGTTCGCGGACTTTTCGCGCAACGGAGCTTTGTGAAGCGAAGCTGATTGGTTCTCCGGCGTCTGTCAACATTCCAAACAGTCCGTAGCGGCCGCCATCTTGTCTCTCGGTAGGATCGAGAGACAAGAGGAGGCCAAAGCGAAGGGGCAAATGACCATAAGGGGGAATAGTAGATCCTCGCTGACCCCCTACGTTTGATGTGGAGGTTTTAAAAGGGCTCCGCGGGGCAAAAAAAAAAAAAAATAATAATAATCGAACGGCTGAATGGATTTGCACGAAACTTGGCAAAATATTAGGGACTGGTAGCCCGATGTGCCTTTGCTAGGTCTCAATATATGTGCTCCAGTGGATTTTGAGAAATTAACGTTCAAAAAAAGATATATATCTGTAACAGCGCTCCGCTTCGCGTACTTTTCGCGTTACGGAGCTTTGCGAAGCTGATTGGTTCTCCGGCGTCTGTCAACATTCCAAACAGTCCGTAGCGGCCGCCATCTTGTCTCTCGGTAGGATTGAGAGACAAGAGGAGGCCAAAGCGAAGGGGGAAATGACCATAAGGGGGCATAGTAGATCCTTCCTGACCTCTTAGGTTTGATGTACCATTTTGTCAAGTTTGGTGTAATTCCGTTCAGCCATTCAGGCTGTAGACGTATGTAAATGTCCTATGGAAAATTGCATGGGGAAAACACATTTGAAAGTGTTGAAATTTAGAACCAATTAAAATGTTACTTTGGTTTTGTATTTGTGTGTGATGAAAGTTAATTGGTTATGTATATATGTCAAATGAGAGGAAACCACAGCCATTTTGTGATACTACTGTCTGAGGTACATTTGTGAGGAATTTTTGGTGGTGAATTTCTGGTGTTTGATTTACACAGTACTAACACTTTTCCTACTTTTAAAAAGGTGAGTTGTTAATTTGTAAGGGGAACTATGTTGTACACTTGAAGATAATTTGAAAAATGTTTTCTGTTATTTATTTGCAGTCCTTCTGTTATACTAAATACTTGATAAAGTTAGTTTTATATTATGTATTACTAAAAACGATAAATGAAAGTGATTATTTTTTTCTGCAATTTACAGCAAGCAATTTCAAAATAAAATGGCTCACAATGAAGAGACCGTGGCAATTTCTTTTGAATTGTCCACTACATTGATTGAAATTGAGAGCACCAATAATGAAATATTGTCACAAGGAGGACATGACTTGTATGATTCCATTAGATTGATTGAAATGGACAGCACCAATAATGAAATATTGTCACAAGGAGGAGATGACTTGAATGATTCCACTACATTGATTGAAATTGAGAGCACCAATAATGAAATATTGTCACGAGGAGATGACTTGAATGATTCCACTACATTGATTGAAATTGACAGCACCAATAATGAAATATTGTCAGAAGGAGGAGATGACTTGAATGATTTTTTTGATCAATCTCTTGATGGCGAATTTATCGAGTGTTTGGAGACCATAGAGTTACAAGAATCATTATTGGAGACTTTTCATGAGGACATTGCTGATGAGGACATGTTACTAGTTCTTTCAAATTTAGAAAATTCTGAAGAATAAATTTATATTTAGAAATCAAAAATTGTTTGAGACATTATTCATTTTTATTTTTAATTTATGAGGTTGTAGCGAAGTGATTGTAGTATAAAATGAGACTTATAGTATAGAGTGCAACATTTTTATGTTACATGGTAAGTTTACTCATATTTACTTCCCTTCTGCCACTATATTATCTCCAATGTGTATTTGACATCTCTTCTTCATCTCCGGCCTCCTTTCTCTCACTGTGTGTCTCCGATGCATCTTATCGCTGCTATTTTGTGTAATTACAGAAGAGAGTAAAATAAAATAGTTCGGAACGTGAAAAGGGGGCAAAGTAGAGTACTCCTCACCCCCTAGGCCTTTTTAGGCGGTCCCAAAAGGATCAGTTTCTGCTTTCCTGAGAGATTATGGTATGAGTTCCATATACCACAATAACTTGCATTACAACATGCAAGATATCTATCTCCTATTACCAACTTTTGGAGATATTCGCGCTAAGCGCGAATATCTCCAAAAAGTAACACCTGCCCTGAGCAGTTCTTAGCCATGTTATCCAATGGGAGGTGGATAACATGGCTAAGAGCATTAGCTCGGTAATGTATGAATATCGCTGAGTTTTTAGCGATATTCATGCATTGCGGCCGTTTATTATCGCATTTGTGATAAACCTTGATAATAGCAAGGTTTATCTTCGATAATTTCTGATGATGCTTAGCGGTAAAAAATTCGTTGGTAAGCATCGTTAGCGATAAATATCGCTTAACTTTGGTAATATGCCCCAACGTCTGTTAACGTTCGATTCGAAGGAAATGAGGAAGTGTTGAAAAACATTGTCTGCGCCATCTTGCCTTTTTTGAAATGCCACACTTTTGTCGTGCACGGCAGCCATTTTAGATGTCTTGACCAGACCCACTCTCTGCACGCTGTCGATTCGTAGCATGGCTCCTTACCCTCGCAAGCATCTTCCCCAGGCACTGGTCACCCCCGCTCTCTGTCTTATGCATGGGCAATAAACCTCCCCCCATCTGCGCTGCTCTTCCCTGAGAATCACACTGTGCCCGCCCGACACCTCCCTTTCGCCCTATTCACTACCGCACCCTCTGACACTCCTCTTCCTCTGTGTCCGATTGTCCAGGCTATCAGCTAGCCCTGCAGATGTAGTTTATGGCCCCAGCTGTAAAGAATCACCCCTCTTCAAAGGAGTTATAGTAGATCAAGGCCCACACCCGATGAGATCCGTCACACCACACGTGTTCCTACTATCTGAAAACTATCCTGTATTGTGATTGGGGAGGGGACCGAGCCTGAAGCGGAAGATTCCAGGAATCACTCTTTGTACATCAAAGTTTTTACAATTATGTGTCACATTAAAAATATATAGCACTCCAACAAAGTAGTAGGAATATAAAACTTTAATAACATATAAATATATACAACAAAACAAAAACAGTAAAAACATTTAAACAACGAAGAGACCGTGGCAATTTCTTTTGAATTATCCAATAGATTTATTGAAATTGACAGCACCAATAATGAAATATTCTTGTCAGTAGCGGTCTGTTGTGCGAATAGTTCCAAGGCAGCAGAACGCGCTGAAATCTAGATGGCACGAAAGTGATGTCTAGCAAGTTGCCGCCCAGCAAATAACGGCGTGGGGCGCCGCGGGGGTGAGTGAGTCCAGTAGGCACCACAGCTATTCTTACCGGCATTGCAGAATTACTGCTGGGGACAATGGCTGTGCTGTAGCAGGGTCACAGCAGAAACAAAAAGGATTCTGTTGAAGATGTTGTTGGTTTTCAATTTGAAAACAGTTCTGGTGTCAACTGCTATGTTATTGTAGTGGTTAATGTTTTGTTTTCTCTAGAAAATGTAAAAGAGGGGGAGGCAGTCCAAAGTTCCGTTAAAAGGGCAAAGGAAAGGATCGGTGGTTTGAACTATCAGTCAAAAAGGGGAGGGGGTGCAACAATTTTTCCTACCGGGTCACACTGTGCTTTCACCGGAAGTGAGGTCTGCAGGATTCTAGTAATTCAAAGTGAGGCTGGCGCCTACGTCCCGCGGATACAGTTTCGTCACTCCACGGGTGATCATGGCAGTCATTCCCCATCGGGGGTCGGAGACTCCCGCGGCTCCTCTAGAATCTTCAAGGTCGTGGAGGACTACGGTGGTGGAGTCAACCAGTGACCGGGCCATTTCTTTATGCTGGGCCCGCTCTTGCCAGGTCGACCGCCATTTTGAGAGTTCGGTAGCTACTGGCGATCGCGGGGTCAAATGAGCGGACGGGCTCCACCCTGCCGGGCGAGACGTTGCAGCATGGCCACAGTGGAAGAACCCTTTTCCGGGCGCCTGGAGCGCTGAGGGTGCAGCTGGGAAGCCTCCACCTGGGGAGGCGGGAGAGGCCTGTTCGCACCGTCTCTCCCTCCCAGTGCACCCCACGGCGTCTCGCTTGAGATTTGTTATGGCCGGACCAGGCGATGAGGACGAGGGGGGGGGGTCGGAGGCATGTGCAAGACATCCCCCCCCAGGGTTGTTGCAGCAATTATACAAGAAAGAAGAAGTGTCCCGTCCGTCTTCGGGCCGGGCTTCCGGTAGATGTCGGCCGGACGCCCCTGGCTCTGGCCCCATGAACGGGTTTCTTGGTTTATTGGCTGCAGCCGGATCCCGTCGGCCTCGGCCCCCCGACCGTTGGTAGCCGGACCGGAAGAGCATGTGGCGGGACTACCTGCAACTCTCAAGGGCCACCGCGGCCGGACTGGGAGAGAGAGGGGAGGGTCGAGGAGACATTCCCCCCCCCTGCAACTGTTCAGCGTTGTAAAGGCAATCCCCTGGCCGGGTCCCGCTGGTCTCGGCCTCTCCTCCGGCTACACCCTACGTTAGGATCTCCTGGCCGAGGCGTGGCAGCAGGACCTGCCTTATATGGGCTGCTCCCGGCTGGGCGTAGCCGGAACCCTGCCCCACCTTGGAAGTTTCCAGAGTGGGGGCGGATGTTCTACTGACTTGCATTTTCCCTAGTCTATCGATTTTTTTGGCGTGGCAGGCGGTGGGACAGCGAGGGGTGATTTGGTTTCTCTTACTGTTTTTCTGGTCTCTCACCACTGGCATATTTCTAACGTTTTCTTGTTTCTAGGACATTAATAGGTTTTATCATTACGTTATGTTATCGTTTCTTTGTTCGTTGTTTAATAAAAGTTCATGTTCATCAGTGGCCTACTGATTTTCGATTTCCTATTCTTTTCTTTCCAGGTTGTTTCATGCTAAAGTTTCTGTTAACAGGATACAGTGATCACTTCGTTATTATTGCATATGTCCTTTTCACTAGGGGTGCTCTCTGGTCGGGCCAGATGACGTATGTCTAGTAAATGGTCCGGGTGAAACAGGTGCATCAATCAGTGGGGAGTAGATAGGCATGACAGATTACAACGGGGGAGAAAGGTCCGCATTACGTACCCTTTCACTACTTGCAAAGATTTTCCTACGTTTATTTGCAAACAGGGAATACCTCCAAAAAGAACTAATTCCCAAACAGTCAATGTTCGGACAATCAATCAATCAATGAGGAATGAAATAGGTACGACGTGTTAAAGGCTTGCGTTACCTACCCTTCACTATCTGCAAAGGGAGAGAGAATATTCCTATTCTTCCTCGTTTGCAGGCAGAGAAGATCCTTAAGAGAACCAACTTCGAACAATTCAATGCTCGATTCAAACAATCAACAAGGGGTACTGTGAACACAAATGAACGCCGCTTATGTACATACGCATTGCTATTTTCAACAGGTTGTTCCTAATGTTTCTATTTTAGCGAGGTCAAAAAGAGATCCCATTAGTGGCCTACTGATTTTGCTCCATTCCTTTTGTTTTTTTACACGGTTTTTCGCTATCTGCAAAGACTAAACAGAGTATTTTGACTCTGTGCTTGTTTGTAAATAGAGAATGAACCAAAGAGAACAATCAATCAAATGGAGAGAGAAGCAGGCACGACGGATTACAAAGGGGGCAAAGGGCTGCGTTAACTACCCTTCACTATCTGCAAAGAGAGAGTACTCCTAATAGAAATGAGGGGTGGGGGGCAGCATTCAAAGCAGATCAGTGTGCATAAACACGAAAATGTTTTTACTTACCACGTACTTGACATTCGACAGCTTATGATATTTGCTATTAAAAAACCATTGAAATTCACTGAAAAAACCATAGGTTATAGACCATATATAGTTAGGAATTAGCATTTACAAAACCTTGAAAATTCACTGAAAAAAACATAGGTTATAGACCATATATAGTTAGGAATTAGCATTTAAAAAACCTTATTTTACTCACACAAAACCATTGAAATTCCATATATAGTTAGTTGCACTAACTATATATCGCGCACCCGCAATCCACTGCTGATGATGTCACATATTACATCATTCATGACATGGTCAGTGACATCACTGATGACATCACTGATGACATCTCAAATGACATCACTGATGACATCTCACTTGACATCAATGATCACATCACTGATGATATCATTCATGTGATAATACAATGCATCTCCTCACACTGTAATATAACCTCCGTTACACCCAGTGTTAAATAGAGAGTATCATTTTTGAAACCATTGACACACCAATACTAGTTACTACATACGCACTCACTGATTCCTATGTCTACACACACATTCACTCATACAATAATTCATACATACAATCACTCATCTTTACAACACTATCATATGCACTCATACACCTATACAGACACTCACACTCTGCCACTCATCCATGGAGTTACTCACACACCTAGTCAGTCCTGAAAAGAATCAATCACACTTCCATTTTCTCATCTATACAGTTAAACACAGAACACCTTACATTTTTGAAACATATACTAACACATAGTTACTCTCTTATAGAATCACTGATACAAGTACACATTGATTTGCACAGAGTCACACACCTCCCAGCCAGCCATACACACACTCAGTCTCCCATACAAATACTTGTGCAACCAATCAATAACCCATATAGCTACTTATATAGCTACTGATCAACACATGCAGCAGCTTGCACAACAACAGACATACTGATGCACACTTTCAGACAGTTTAGTCACTAACCCGTGCATTCAGTAAGACGCATTTAATCACTCACTCATACAGTCAATCACGCACCTACTAAAACCTTCATTCAGACACTTATACATCCACTCATTCTTCAATATGTAAAACATATTTAAACTTTACAGAAACACATAATCACTGGATGTTGTCATCAGTGATGTCATCAGTGATGTCACTGACCATGTCATAAATGATGTAATATGTGACATGATCAGCAGTGGATTGCGGGTGCGCGATATATAGTTAGTGCAACTAACTATATATGCGAATTTCAATGGTTTTGTGTGAGTAAAATAAGGTTTTGTAAATGCTAATTCCTAACTATATATGGTCTATAACCTATGGTTTTTTCAGTGAATTTTCAAGGTTTTGTAAATGCTAATTCCTAACTATATATGGTCTATAACCTATGGTTTTTTCAGTGAATATATATATATATATCTATATATATATATTCACTGAAAAAACCATATCTATATATATATATATATTCACTGAAAAAACCATAGGTTATAGACCATATATAGTTAGGAATTAGCATTTACAAAACCTTGAAAATTCACTGAAAAAACCATAGGTTATAGACCATATATAGTTAGGAATTAGCATTTACAAAACCTTATTTTACTCACACAAAACCATTGAAATTCGCATATATAGTTAGTTGCACTAACTATATATCGCGCACCCGCAATCCACTGCTGATCATGTCACATATTACATCATTTATGACATGGTCAGTGACATCACTGATGACATCTCAAATGACATCACTGATGACATCACTGATGACATCTCAAATGACATCACTGATGACATCACTGATGATATCTCATTTGACATTACTGATCACATCACTGATGACATCATTCATGTGATAATACGATGAACCTCTTCAGACTCTAATATAACCTTAGATACACTCAGTGTAAACAGACACTCACAGACTGTCACTCATCCATGGAGTTACTCACACACCTACTCAGTCATGCAGAGAATCAATCACACCTCCATTTCCTCAACTATACAGTTATACACACCTTACTTATTCAAACATATACTAACACATATTTACTCTCTTATACTCTCTTATACAATCCCTGATACAAGTTCACAATGATCCATACAGCCACTCACACATTCACTGGCTCTTATGCACAGTTATTTATATATGTCAACTCTCACATGTACTGTGTTTTACATATGTACTTACTTTGACATGTAGCACTGAGATATCCATTCACTCACCAATACACTCATGCACACAGTCAACCGCCCATACAGATGTTTCCACATGCACTTTTGAACCCATACATCTAGTGAATCAACTGCTCACACATCTATGCACAGAGTCATACACCTCCCAGCCACCCACACACACACTCAGTCTCCCATACAAATACTTGGGCAACCAATCAATAACCCATATAGTTACTCATATAGATACTGATCAACACATGCAGCAGTTTACAGAACAACAGACATAATGATGCACAAATTAAGACAGTTTAGTCACTAACCCATGTACTCAGTGAGACACATTTAATCACTCACTCATACAGTCAGTCATGCACCTACTAAATCCTTCATCCAGACACTTATACATCCACTCATTCTTCAATATGTAAGACATATTTTAACTTTACAGAAACATACAGTCACTGGATGTTGTCATCAGTGATGTCATCAGTGATGTCATTTGAGATGTCATCAGTGATGTCATAAGTGATGTCACTGACCATGTCATGAATGATGTAATATGTGACATGATCAGCAGTGGATTGCGGGTGCGCGATATATAGTTAGTGCAACTAACTATATATGCAAATTTCAATGGTTTTGTGTGAGTAAAATAAGGTTTTGTAAATGCTAATTCCTAACTATATATGGTCTATAACCTATGGTTTTTTCAGTGAATTTTCAAGGTTTTGTAAATGCTAATTCCTAACTATATATGGTCTATAACCTATGGTTTTTTCAGTGAATATATATATATATATATATATATAGATATATAGATATATATATATCTATATATCTATATATATATATATATATCTATATATCTATATATATATATATATATATTACGGAAATTCCACAAATGGCAGCGCTCTCAGAAATCAAAACGCCACGCCAGGTATCGAAGTCCAAGAGTGTTTATTTACACCTAATACATGTTTCGGCTTAGACAAGCCTTGATCACGTGGTGAACTGTTAGTTCCTCACCACTGTTCAGACCTTTAGGGGTCTTAGTTTGTAAATCAATGATGAATCTAGACTCTAACCTTCTTAGTTTGAGTACCCTATCTCCTCCTCTAACGTGAAGAGGTACATGGTCTAATCCAAAATATTGCAGTAAATCTCTATTGCTCTGGTGTTTAATGGCGAAATGTCTCGCCACTGGGTAGCTCATATCTTTATTCACAATCGAACTTACAAACTAAGACCCCTAAAGGTCTGAACAGTGGTGAGGAACTAACAGTTCACCTAGGAAGCTAGTTGGAGCCATTAATGCACATAACTTTCTCAAATATACGAAAATAAATCTGGATAAACGATGTGTAATATATAAAGGGCTAGCCGATACACGGGGAGATTGCAATGAGACATGGTGGTTCCGTAGTTAGGAATCGCCTTAGGCTGATCCACGGCAATATTTGTAGAAGTAGTGTGCTTCAGAACCAATTCTGGCATTATAGAACTACGCAAAACTGGACGATTGTATAAAATGTAAATACATTGATGTTGATATTGTATATAGCAATGTAGATATGTATAGAAATGTTTTTATATGTATTTATCTTTGCGGGTTTTGCACACTACAAAATGGTGCCCATTAATATTTGTGGCGAGTAGTCCTACATCGTTTGCCATAACTGTGACGTGTGGTTAAAAATGTAAAACGCGTTTGTGAAGCGTCGAAAATAAACTAAAGCTGTGAAACAACCCCGTGAGTGCTGCTAATTTTCTTCCCGGCTGGGAGAGAATACCTTTGAGCGTGATATATATATATATATATATATATATATATATATATATATATATATATATATATATATATATATATATATATATATATATATATATATATATATATGTATATATATATGTATATAGATATGTATATAGATATATGTTTTACATTTAAGAACAGCCATCACCAGCTGTGCATGTTATGGCTGCACTTTAACAGAGACTTCAGTCCCCATGATTTCTCTGCCATTAGCCCATGTACCGTTTTGAGCATATATTTACCGGGGTACTATTTAGATCACACCGTACTCAGAAAATAGTACAGGTCAACCACCACTGCATCAACATTGATGATAATTGTCTTTCATACTCTGCCATACAGCCTGCTTGTCCACTAATGATAAATACATGTTATTACATGTCACCGTTATATCACTGTTACATGGTGACACTACTGCCCAAGGGAGTATACTTCCACACAGGCTGCAACTGCATGCAGACTACTGCTACGCACATAAATGCCTGATCACAAACACTAAGGCATGTTACATTGAGCATGCTCTGCAGTTCCATGTGGCTTTGATCCACTGCTACGGCATATGAATTCTTATATGTATGATCATATTGAATGTTTCTTTGTGTTTTGTACTTTGTCTATCTTTTTTCTGTGTCTCCACCAGGTTGGAATAACGAGAATACGGATAACACATGTTTCCTAGCGCTAAGACGCACTTGACCTTATTATAGGTATGGTGGAAGAACAGGACGTCTTTTCCTGATTCTTAATGTTTTATATTGTTTTTCACGGTCCTGATGAAGCACACTAGGATCCATTAGGGACCCGCCGGATGCGCGAAACATGTTGACCCCACTGCACTTTCACACTACTTTCACGGACTGAGAGCAGCAGGAGCATACCTATCCCTCCTACATATTTGTTTTTAGGATAGGCTCCAGTCCCTTGCTTTTAAACTTCCCTTCCGGACCCTTGAATAAAATTGTGTTTGACTTTTGGTTAGGTAATTTTATTCCCACATACACATGTTTTCACTAGGCCCACACACCTGCATGCACAACTGCAGCACCTCCTACAAAAGATCTCCGACAAGGAGCCCTCTCACGGGGCCTGTGGGGGACAGCAGCGCCACCCCCACAAGGAACTAAGCCCAAAAATGAAGCATGCCACCCGCAAGGGTATATGAGGGCACTAATTTCAAAAGGAGGAATTCCCCTACCTTTATTTAGATCCCACTGGTTCTACCTCCAGAGACACCACATCTCAACTAAAATTGGTTGCAGAGTTCTTCCCTTTTTAGGAACAGCTAAAATCCATTGTGTTTACATTTACTCTTGGGAGCTCTGGTGCTGGGCCTTGTTTTTTTCTCTATAATTGCACCGTGTCCTCCCCTCTTTTTATTGTGTTTCTGCTGTTTAAATAAAACAGTTTCTGGTTCATTTATTAAGAGTAGGCAGCTGTCCGTGAGACCACTGCCTGCTCTTAAAAAGTTTTCACTGCCAGTTACAAAGAAGAGGGGGTCCCCTGAGGACCCCTTCCTGTTTGGTACTGGTTTACCACCCACTTGAAGTAGGCAGTAAACTGTGATTGGTTTGCTACCACACTCTGGTCACAAAACATGTGTACATGCCCTTGCAACTCGCTATTTGGAAGGGACGCCCTTGGCAGGCCTCTTTTTAATAATGACAAGCAAACTCTATTTTGGGAGTCAATGATAGGTTACCAACTCGCAAAATAGGGCTAGTACATGTGAATAGGCTATTTAGTGGTTGGAAACGGCCCGATTTTCCATTTGCAACCTCTAAAAGCTGTCGTACAACTGGCCCCTATTACCTACATAGGATCAAAGAATTCGGAGATGACATGAGGTATAATTTTAATGTGGAGTTGAGTGGATCTCACTTTGTATTAAAAGTGAGTTCTGACAGTGGTACCTGGCCTGCCGAGGAGGTCAGGGAACTGTAAAACCTCTGTGTTAAAGACCCAATTGCTTCTTACCTGTTGAGGCACACCAGCTGCTTTGAGGTTTGTAAAGGTGTTGTCAGGTGAGCAAGTGTCAGTGCGAGTTGCTTCACTGTCATGAAAGCAGCTTCCTGTGTCATTGGAACAGGCAGCAAGTATGACAAAGCTACCCTTTTTCTTGTTCCACAGCAGTCACTATGGTTTATGGGGCCTCCCTCATTCCACAAGTGATATGGAATGGGGAGAAGTGGTACCCTGAAAGCTGAAGGCCCTGGTAGTTAAAAATGCAAGGGGCAGTAGATGCACCAGTCCTTGTATAAAAATGTACTTATTGCAGCATGCATGACTGCTGGGGTCAGTTGTTGCTTGTGGGTATTCTGCACACTACGAAAACATATACCACAATGAAATGCACAACTTGTACACTAGTGTGAATTAGACTTCTGTCATAATGTTAAAAATGTAATCTGGTAAACATACACAGTTTCATTCAGAGTAGGTCCATTGACCCAGGTCCAGCGTCTTTCGGTGGGTGCGATGAAAAGTCCAATCCAAGCCTGGATGGTCAATTTAGATGTGAGATAATCCTGGACAAAATAAACACAATATTTAGTTAGGACAAATCAGTACATTCACCTTTCCCTCCGCATTCACACAGCTGTGTCAATGCAGCTGGATCTATGGAAATTAGTGAGTAAATTCAAAATGCAAATTGATGCTCTTGCACAGAGATCTTACAGTGTGTAACCCCCAGCCCCAGGTGCATCCTTCATAAGTTGTTGTGGTACAAGAGAGGGGATGAACATCTCCTCCTACAATCCAGGAAAAGAGAGATATGTCCATGTATGCTGAAGAACTTGTAATCTCCGCTCAGCTCTGGGCTTTCCTTTTACAAATCATTGTTATAAGTTGTATTATTCCAACCAAGCACACAAGGACTCCAAATCCAAAAATGTGTGCTAGAAAGATGGCAGATGGTCCATGAATACACCTAGCAAACCTAGCTGCACAATGAAATTATGTAAATTGTGTGTGCATTAATAGTCCCAGTTGTAATTTTCTACACTACAAACACTTGTTTACTATGTCAACAAGTTGACCTTTCTATTTTGCTTTTTTCGAAGACACAATTGTGCTTTGACATTTTACATAAAAGTAGACTAATCATTTAATGCACTCCCTCTCTGGTCAATCAAATGTTTTCAATAAAATATTTGTTAATGTTTGCCTCGTTTATGTTTGCAGACAATTGTCAACTACAGTTATTTTTTGTGACTGAACAAAAGGTATGGAAGAGAGCTGTCAATGAAATATGTGACTTGACACCATCACAGTCTAGTACAATGATACTGTTAAGACGGAACTTGTACCAACATTTCATTTACTAAAAGCGGTTGCAAATTGCACACTGACATTTGTAAATTAAATTAGATTTTGCAAACCGACCTGTGTACTAAAATGTTATGCTTCGCAAAATAAGGATGTAGAATGTGTCACAATTCGACCTACCTCATTAACATGCATGATGTAGTTCATAAAATTAGACTCACTCTGATTGGAGGCCATCACAGGCACTGCGCCCTGCTCAGTTCATCAGGCTGTTTTCCATAAAGGAAGAAAAACTGAGCTTAAAAAAACTTTGATATTTTTTAACAGTTTTTATAAGCGTTAGCATTAGCAGTAGTGCTCTGAACTGCTGCCTACTCCCAAACTATTTTCTTCCAACATACACAAAGAGAACAAGGTTTCAAAGCGACCTTTTCCTCTTTGCACATGCGTTACCATCTACTGAGAGGAGTCAGAAACTTTTCAATGGTTTGCGACCAGAATTGCAGTCCAAACCATTGATACTTTGCATACAAACGCATAATTTGTAAGAGTCGCCCTAAACATGCCCCATTCAAACTGTGAGTCAGTATCTTTTTTGAACCATTTTTGAAAGTCTGTAACCCATTACTAAATAGGGTATAGTACATTCCAAAAAGCTATTTTGCAGCTGCACATTCTGTGTAAGCAAAGGTTTACAGCAGCAAAAAGACTTAGTGCATCTGGAGCTTTGTTCCTACTAGTGCCACACAAATGAAAACAATAGAGACAGGAGTATTTTAGTAGTTCTGAAGATAAAGTCCACTCTTGACGCATAATTCTTGCATACATACTTATGGAGGCAATCCAAAAGCATGCATTTCCACTTCTCACAACACGGTCCACATTACTTCCTTTACGGATTGGCAGGAACTAAAATGTGATGAGTGGTATTTGTTGAAGGCAACAGAGGTGGGTTCTTTTTTAGGGCATTGGCGCTGTGCCCCAGCAATTATAAACTGGCACCACTTTTTTATTTTATTTTTTTATTTTATTCATTGCTTTTCAGTTAACATAACATAAATACAAGTATAACTTGCTCACATTATGGGGGGGGGGGGAGCATGGCTTGGCCGGCTGCAAGATGGCCGCACTTTAGTGGGCTCTGCCGGCCAAGCTTCTAAATCCGTCACCATCCTGCTGGCATTCCTCCTATACCCGCACCAAACCTACGTTTCTGGCCTCTAAAGAATACTGTGCACCTACCGGCTCCATTCCTGTGCTTCTCCGTGCCTCCCCGGAGGAGATCTTCGTCTCGTGCCCGGTGCTGGGTGCCGGTGCAGGTGGGCTGCTCCCGTGTTCATCGGGGCTGCTGAAATTTGCGGGGCACTGCTGGACGGTGTGGTCGCTGAGGAACAGACGCTGCTGTTGGCGGTGAGTCGGGCCGCTGTAGGGGGGGATTGCCGCCAGGGTTCGGGGGCTGTATGTTGTGCGACCCGGCACAGGGGCGCCGCGGCCTTGCCTAGGCCTAGCGCTCATCCCCGGCCTCGCGTGAGTTCGGTGGCGCCTGGGCCGGGCTGTGGGAGTGGCAGACCCCCTCGTCTCCCCCGCTGGTTCTTTCCTCCCTCGGGCTGCGCCGGCTGCTGATTCCCACTCCGCCCCTGCTGTGAGGCGCTGTAGGGGGCGCCCGCTCTTGCGGCTGGGCCGCATTGGACACTCTTTCCCCTGCGCGGCACTGCAGCCTGCCTCGGACTTCTGCATCCAGCCTGCTCCTATGTGCGCGGTGTGGAAGCCCCCTGCTGTTCCTCGTCCTCGGGCCCCCCTATTGTGTCTGCTAGGGGCCGGCCGGGCGCCCGCTCCAGTCTTTGCACAGAGCGCGTTGCCCTCTACAAGGTTCCGCTTGATCCTTTCCTTCTTCCTGGAACAGTGCGCCAATATTTCGTGCTCTGCTGGGTGCTCTAGTTAAGGTTCCCGCCTTGGTCTTGGTGCCGCTCACAAGCTGTTTTGGCCTGGACTCTCCTCATCGCCTTGCGCTCCGGCCTCCCTCAGCTCCTCATCAGCCGGTGGCGGCTCTGCTGGGGACGGTCTTGCAGGCTCCCTTTCTCCATCTCTGGCCATCAACAGTGCTCTGCGCTGTGCTGTGGGGGTCGAGGCCGCAGGCCTGCTGGAGCCGCCTCGCCTCTAATCCCAGAACTGTGCTTCCAGCTGGACTCTATTTACAACAAGGGGTGGTGAGGGACAGAGTCTCTGAATTAAGCAGAATACTCTCACCCAGTCAAGAGATCTGGGCTAGATCCAACACCGTTTTTTAGCTCATTGCACCATCCCAGTTTCAGAACCTGGCTGTATGCAAATTAGTCTGTCCCTGGCCCAGTGCATCATGGGAACAGGGCAGACCAGACTACAAAAGCCAATTCTTACACTGGGAAGGAAACAAGCTTCCGGGGACCGGTTTCTGGCATTACAGCCGTCTTCGGCCCGGCTTGCTTGAATCCTGATGGTGCAATGAGCAAGGGACTCATGTCTGAGTATACCCTTCCACGCTTAGGGTGGACAAAAATATTTACAACAAGGGGTGGTGAGGGACAGAGTCTCTGAATTAAGCAGAATACTCTCACCCAGTCAAGAGATCTGGGCTAGATCCAACACTGTCATCTGGGCCGCTGGGCCGCTGCCTGCGTGTGCATCTTCCCCCATTCCCGGATCCTCTCCCTCCCTGAGTGTCTGAGTGCCCGCCAGGACTGGTTTTCGCTATGGGGAAAACTGACCCTAAGCAGCCCAAGATCGCCTTTGAACCAAGGAGATCCTCGCGCCAGGACAGCGCGAGCTCGGACGGAGTCAACCCAGCTGCAACAATGGATCCCCCCACAAGCCAAGAGGACAATCTTAAGGTGATAATGCTGGAGGTCGAATCCACTGTCAACGGCATCGCATCCCAGCTGGATCAATTATCCGCTCGTCTTGACTCTGTGAAGGCCCGTGTGGATTCCCATGACAACAGACTGCGCCATGTTGAATCCTGGGTGTTAGACGCCGAGGATGCGGCCACCCAGGACAGGCAGAATGTACTCCAAATGGACAGGATACTGGCCGTAATTCGGGAGAAGAATAAAGATTTGGAGGCTCGCTCCTGTCGGAGTAACCTCCGCATCACGGGCCTTCCGGAGTCCACCAACATCTCCAGGATGGAAGACTTTGTAGAGCAATTACTCAAGGAGCTCTTCGGGGACGTTTTGTCCCAATTTTTTGTCGTGGAGCGTGCCCATTGCTCACTTGGCCTGCGCCCGGGTCCTGGTCTGCCACCTAGCCCCATAGTGGCGAAGAGCCTGAATTTCCGTGATCGCAATGCTATTCTCCGGGCGGCACGCGATAAGGGCACCATCACGCACCAGGGCAATACCCTCTCCTTCTACCCGGACTATACTCTTACTGTTCAGGTGGCCTGGAGGGAGTTTTTGCCGGCCAAGCGCATCCTCCAGGTCTCTTATTCTCTGGCATATCCGGCGAAGTTGAGGGTCCGGCAGGGGTCCAAGACACTTATCTTTCCTGATCCGAGGGATGCCCTTGCTTTCGTCAAGAGACTGGACAAAGAATCTCGATCTTCCCCTCCTAAGTCCCCACTCGAAAGTGCTGACAGCCTAAGTGACAATGATTGACTGTGCGGACAATTATTTTTTGTTTGACTTGCAACTTGTTTTGCATGCCACTATCTCACCCAAGCTTGGCCACCCTCCGCCTTTGCAGGGGTGCTCGCCGAGTCCTGCCATGCCCCCACTGAGATGATTTCCATTATTAATGCTTTGTTTTCCCCTCCCAGTTGTGGGTCCCTGGGGTGGGGTGGGTGGAATTCTCAGCCTGTTTGGGGGGTTGGAGTGGGTGTTGGGTGGCTGGGTTACTGGCTGTTTGAGTTGGTGGGGGTGGTTCGGGGTGGGGTGTTGGGTTTGTGGGTCCTTTCTTTTTTGGTTTTTGACACTGTATTGCGCCTCCTGCACAGCACCGTTCGAATTGTCTCTTTAAATTAGCAATTTGCTTTGATACTGCATTTTGTTTTCGGCACAACACCATTGCAAGTCGCCATTACTCCGCATATTGTATTGACTCGTCTTTTCCACAGCACAAAGTCCTCTGTTTCCTACAGACTGTACTTTCTAGTTATGCTTTGCAGCCCTATTCGTTACCACATTGGTACCCCTTTCTTTTCATGGGTCACGTCCCCATATGGCCTAGCACGTGGGGCGCTCTTACCTCCTCCCTCTGCGCTTCGCCTTCAAAGCCACACCGGCCAGTTAGCTGCTCATGCAATTTCTTCATGATGCTCTGTTGCGGGCAACCTACGAAGGGTGGTTTCTATTCCTCTGTGCCGCTCCTCACTCACATTCCACCCGCTACTATTTGACTCCCTTGCTCCCAGCATGCGCTATGTAGGTCTGCGCTGCCTGCTGTCCATTCCGCTAAGTGTTGCTTCCTGCCTCGCCCCCTTATGGCTGAAATAGTCTGTTGGACATGGAATGTCCGTGGCCTGAATAATTATCGTAAGGCTCATCTGATACACGCACACCTACAGCGCCACAGGGTGGACATATGCCTCTTACAGGAGACGCACCTGCTCCCCAGTTCTGTCTCTAGACTCAAATCTTGCCACTGGGGGGAATCCCACTCTTCCACATGCACATCCTATGCCAGGGGCGTCTCAATCCTGCTGTGTTGTGGTGTTCCTTGGCAGACCTCCCGGGCTCTTGTCGATCCGGAGGGACAGTATGTCATCCTCCATGGTTTACTGTTAGCTCAGCCTGTCACAATCGCAGTGGTCTACAGCCCTAACTCTGATGACCCGGAGTTCTTTGATCATGTCAGGCATCTCATCTCCTCCTCCGGTCCCGCGGCTGTCGTTTGGGGTGGAGATTTCAATGTTACTCTCTCAGCGCTGGCTCTTACATGTCCCTCTCAGCTCTGGCTCTTACATGTCCCATCCGCGCGCTGCCACCGCTCTCTCGTCTATTTTAACTGATAATACACTTTACGATGCCTGGCCTCACCTCCAACCCGACGCCCGGGAAGTTACTTGCGTCACTGGCGCAAGGGGCTGGTGGTCGAGAATTGATCTCTGGCTAACCTCGCCGGATGTTTTGTCCTGGCTCACCGATACAGCACATATGGCTCGCACCCACTCCGATCACGCGCCGGTCCAGATTCGTCTTAGGCCTCCTTATTCCCAGCGTCGGGCCTTCACTTGGCATCTTTCTCCCAATGCCCTCAGGGATTCTGTGTTCTGTGCGGAAATCCAAACCGCCATCACCAACTATTTCGATCTCAACGTGGGTTCCGCCGACTCTGACTCCACCTTGTGGGAGGGTTTCAAGGTTTTCATCCGGGGGTGAATCTATTTTCAGGCGGGCATTCTCCGATCTATTCGCTCCTCCCTTGCTCAACTGGAGGGGGAGATTAAGGAATTGGATGCCGCCCAGGTGGCGTGCCCCTACCCTGAGACGCTGGCGCTTTTACGTCAAAAACGCACCGAATTTTCGGATGAGGCCGGCAGCGAATTGTCCTTGGCAGGGAGGGTCGGGCTCGTTGCTTTGGGGAGGGGGACCGCCCAGGGCGTACCCTTGCAAACCTCCTGCACCCTCCACACGCAGCCTCTTATATAACGGCTCTCAGTGATGGTGGTCTAGATAGGACCACCTCCTCGGAAGAAATTAAGTTCTCTTTTCTCGACTTTTACTCCTAACTGCTGGTACTCCACTGTGCCGGGTGGAGATTGATCAATATTTTGAGTCCATTGCCCTCGTCTGGCTTGAAGACTACCATCGTAAATTCCTTGATGAGCCTTTTTCCAGGGAAGAAAGCAGCCTTCCTAGTGACAAGGCACCAGGCCTAGACGGCCTGCCTGCCTCATTTTATAAATCGTTCGCTGCCAGCTTGGAACTACACCTGGCAGCTATGTACAATGAGTCTTTGTTTTGACACAGGCATTTTCCCGCTGTCCATGCGTGAGGCTTTAATAACCCTGCTCCTTAAACCTGACAAGCCTGCTGACCGCCGTGACTCCTATCGCCCTCTTTTCCCTTATAAATAATGACAACAAAATGTTTGCCAAATTGATCGCTTCCCGTCTTCTTTTATTAATGCCCACTATTGCCCTCCCTGATCAATCTGGCTTCATACCTGGTAGGGCAACCTCCCACAATCGTCGCAGTATCTTCCGCGTCTTACATCAAATGAATCCCAACTTACTGGCCGTGGCCGCCCTACTCGACGCCACAAAGGGGTTTGATGCGTTGGAGTGGCCTTTCCTTTTTTATGTCTTGCCACGTATGGGATTCAGAGCCCACTGTTTGCGCAATTTCAAACTCCTTTACACAAGTCCAACTGCCCGTCTTCGCATAAATGGCCAGGTGTCCGACCCCATCAACATCACCCGTGGCACCCACCAGGGGTGCCCGTTATCGCCCATGCTTTTTGCTATCGCCATGGAGCCCCTGGCCGCCAGATTACCGCACCACCATACTCACAGAGGCATTGGCTTCTCATCCCGCTCCCTTCTCGTCTCAATGTATGCGGACGATATTACTCTTTATGTCCGCCATCCCCAGGAAAACCTTAGTCCCCTAGTCCGGGAGGTTATACGATTTGGCAGGCTTTCGGGCATACAGGTAAACTAGAGTAAGTCCGTTCTTTTCCCCTTGACTGATGCCACTGTCTCCTTCGTGCCTGACTTCCTGTTTGAGTGGGCATCCGGTCCCACGCGTTACTTGGGCATCTGGTTGAGTAGAGACTTGGATGAACTTTGGAGGTCAAACTTTGGGTGGGCGGTGGACTGGCTTGAATCCCACATGAAAGGTCCAGGAAAGACATGGCTTGGCAGTTCGGGCAGGACTGTTCCCATGAGGCTCAGGGTCAAGGCTGATTTGCATATGGCCATGTCTGAATTGGGGTGGTGTGGAGTGCAAAAAAACGATGGATTTAGGCCCAGATCTCTGTACTGGGGTGAATGTGTGACATTGTTCTGCATTCTGTCCATCAATTGTTGTTTTTGTGTATTGTGATACTGCACAGTGTTCTGTGTCTGTCATGTTTCTATTCCTCAATAAAGGTTTTTTTTAAAAATAAATAAATAAATAATCTGTTCACATTACGGGTATATATTGATACCAGATTGATTACATATAGTATACAGTTACCTAGGAATCTAACATTATGTAGCGGTGATAACAGTAGGACTTCAGTTTTACCATCTATGACATATTAACTGTTGATGTACTGCTAGTTTGCAGTACACCCTAATTCGTGATGGCATCACCTTCACTCGTATCTTAGTCTACTTGGCAGATATCAGACACACTGTCCCCTCCACCGTCAGGTTCTCCAGTCTCCTTCCCTATTAAATATTGTTGGAATAAGTTCCAAAAGCCTTTGGGTTTGCTCTGGGGAAGGAGGGGGGAACAATTTTCTGTATGTGTCCGCTTGGGTATTACAGTATATCATATCTTTGGTCCATTCTTCTAGGGGCTGATTCACAGAACTAATTTAAGAGAAAATCCTAAACTTATTACATTTGGTATTCACAGAAGTTAGGATTTTGTCTTAAGACAGACTTAAGACAGACTTAAGACAGAATCCTAACTTACGTCTGTCTTAAGTCTTTCTTAAGTCTGTCTTAAGTCTGTCTTAAGACAAAATCCTAACTTCTGTGAATACCAAAAGTAGTAAGTTTAGGATTTTGTCTTAAGTTAGTTCTGTGAATCGGGCCCCTACTGTTGGAATTAGGCCCTTGGCCCAGCAAATTGCCACCCGCCGTTTGGCTAGAAGCAATCCCATATCTACTAGTCTTGAACACTTTTACTTATTGTTTTATCAAACCCCAATAAGACTAAGAATGGAGCTGGGTTAAGAGATAAACCAGTGATGTCATTAAGGGTGTGAAATATTTTCTCCAAGAACTCTGACATTTTAGGACAGTGCCAGGCTACATTTAAAAACTCGGCCTCCTGCTCAGCATCAGCAAGTCCCGTATGCCATACCTATAGACCCTCTCCGATGTGTAGTAGACCCTATTCAAATATGTAAAGTGAATGATGCGATGCCTGCCATTTTATGAAATTCGTCGAGTCACCTCACAACAATATCACCAGCTATCATCATCTATTGTATGTGCTAAATCTGCCAGCCAATGCTGTTGCACATTCATTAGGCGGAATCTTCTATTGTCTTGGGTAACCCTATAAATAGTTGTGACCAATTTAGTTGGAGAGGGAGTGTGAATAATGTGGGGTAGTGCCAGCATCTCTACAGGTTCCTGCAATCCTTCACCCAATTACTCTTGTAATGCATGTCTGACTCTAAAGTGCTGGAATTGGTCCAGGGTCGAGCGAACACACTCCTCCTCCTGGACCTCCTCCAATTTGCGCACAGCCCCATCTTAAAATAGGTCCCCAATTTTGACTATCCCGCCTCTCTGCTGGGCTTCAGAGACAACCCTCTCTCTGCCCATGGGGAGCCAAGTGCACCACTCCAAAGGGATCAACGGGCAATACATAAGTGCACCCGCTTGCCTGTCTAGCAGATTTCACCAAGCATGATTCATGGAGTTGAGAGAGTCTAACGTGTTGTGTTTTTTAACTGGCGTTTTAAATAACACTTGGGTAAAGTAACTGGATCTGCAGCATCTGCCTCTATGTATAAGTGTGGGAGAGTCTTCGGGCCATGAATCAATGCATGTGCATGTGAATTTTGGCAACCCTGTAATATAGGTCAAAGTCTGGGGCACTGAGGCCCCCAATGGAGTATGGTAGCATGAGTGTTTCCCATTTAACCCTTGGTTGTTTGCCTACAGCTTAATCAGTAGCAACCTAATAGTAACGAAGATATTCGCCGGCAATAGCATGGGAATATTTTGAAAGAGGAGCAGAAATCTAGGGAGGATGATAATTTTAATTAGCGAGATTCCTCCAATCAAAGAAAGTGGTAGCCTAATCCATCTAGTTATATCGACTTCCAGGCTGCTTAACCGTAGTTATCCGTAAGTACTACTTCAGGATTGGAATGCACTTTACCTAAAAAGCAGACTGATTCCGTGGTCCACTGTAATGGAAATTCTAGATGTACTGGAGATGCGGATGGGGTCAAGGGAAAAATTAAGGATTTGGACCAATTGGTCCTAAGACCTGAAATCTGTCCGAATCGGACCACTTCCGCAAGGACGGGGTGAGGTGCTGCTCAGGCTCCCTCACATATAGGAGCATGTCATCAGCATAGGTAGATCAGGCTGTAACCTGGGAATCGCACCCCTCTGGGCCTGTGATACTCTCTCAATGCGCAGAGCAGAGGCTTCACAACCAATGCATAAGAATGGGGTCAAAGTGCATCCCTGTTGGGTATCCCGAGAAATGGGAATATGGGATGTAAGTTTATTCCCCATTCTAATTCTTGCACTCGGGTCATTGTACAACACCATTACAAGCTGAATAAAAATTTCTCCCACAACAACGCGGCGTAGTACTCTTCCATAAATGACAATTTCACAGAGTCAAACACATCTTCAGCATCTAAAAAGACTGCTGCAGCTTTGACTGCTAGGTCGATATTTTTCAATAGTGCCGAATACCGTTCTAAGATTGTATGTCAAGTTGCGTCCAGGAAGAAATCCTTCCTGTTCCACTCCGACTAATAGCGGAACTATGGGGGCTAACCTTTTAGCAACGATTTTGGCATATATTTTCGTATCCACATTCAGTAGAGACAGCGGATCTGTATGAAAAACAGTCATTTGGAGGTTTCTCAGGCTTAAGAAGAGTAACAATCATGGCCTCTCTCATGGATGGAGGCATAGTTTTATTTTTGTCTATCTTCTCAAAAAGTGTGACCAGATGAGGTATAAGTAGATCTTGGTAGGCTTTGCCAGACTTGACAGTTAATCCGTCTATGCCAGGAGCAGACCCCGTTCGCATTGTTTTCAGCACTGCTTGGATCTCACTAGGGTCTAGTGGGGCCATAAGGTGTTCTCTGTGCGGGTCGGTGAGCCATGCCATCTGAATATGTTCCAAGGAGTCTTTCGTTGCTGCATGATATAAAGTTATCCATGAGCTATGTAAGTCGGCATAGTAATTACAGAATCAGCAATACAGTTGCTATTGTGCACCTGACTTCTATCTCCGATTTTTATTTCTATAATCATGCTAGCCTCCCTTTTGGGACGTTGTAGGCCAGCCAAGATGGGTCCAGTGCGCTCACCCACCCCATATATTTGCGCAGTGGTGTATTTGCCCAGATGTTTAACCTCGCTATCTGCCATGTCATGGTACTCCTCAAGAGCTTCCTTAATGCCATCTGAGAAATTTGATATCACCAATCTGCAGATGTGTTTTCTCCAATTGTGCTTTTTCGTTTTCTAACCTTGAGACCCTTGCAATTATAGAACAGAGTACCCCTGCATGCTTTGAAATGGCAACTCCCCTAATGCTCAGCTTGAAGGGCTCCCATACTGTGGAGTAAGGAGTGACTAACTGACACCACTTACTGCATCATTTGCCAATCTGTTCTAGTGACAGAGCCCTGCACATTGTGGCACATTTAAGCAAAGAGACTATGGGCCACATTTAAAAAAGTATATTTGTGTTCACAAACAGGGTGAATTGCAGAATTGGCACATATGTGAATGCAAAAAGGCTTTTTGAAATGTATCATCCCTATTTGTGGTTCGGTAACCTATTACTGAATTGCAAATTGGGTTGGCTATTCGGTATTAGGAAGGGTGTGTTTAGGGTGTCCCTTCTTAATACAGAATTGGAGTGGTATGTGTGAATGTTCTGCACCCAAAATGTGGTCGCAAAACATTCGCATTTTACTGCCAATTTCAGGTAGGGTGCAACCCATTCGCAAATGGGATCGGGTCCCTAGGGGACCCCTTTTCTTTGTAAAAACATTTTTAAGAACACGCCTATAGGCAAAGTAGCGCTCCATAAATTTTATCTCAACTCAACTCACAGGCTCACCTCGCTCACCCCTCACACGGCTTCTCCATCTTTAGCGCCTTGACGCCTATGGGCAAAGTAGCGCTCTATACATTTTATCTCAACTCAACTCAAGAACAGGCAGTGGTCGCACAGACTGCTGCCTGCTCTTAAAAAGGCATTTGCAATGCAACAGGTCTTGCTTTACACGAGTTTGAGCTATTGACATTGTAGATGGCAATGCCTTTTATTTTTATTTTTAAAATATAAATAAAAGGCATTGTCATTTACAATGTCAATAGCTTAAAGTCACGTACATGCGAGACCTATTGCATTGAAAATGCTTGTTAAAACTAGTTATTATAGCAGAGCTATGTGCTGAAAGTTACCAATTATCTAGCCAGTTAATTCATCCAATTTTAAAGGAAGTAGAATAAGAATACATCTTCCAGAATTCATTGACTTAAGAAATCAAATGCTAAATGAAACCCAGGTCTGGAATTGTGATGCCCTGTAGACACCAAGTGAAATGTCAACTCTTTGCATGCTGGTTATGGAACTATCCAAGGTCTACCATCTCTACAGTGTCCCTCCTACAGGCTACAAAAGGGTTTCACCTGCATGCTGCTTGGCCAGCTGTGCAATATCCTTCTGGTTGAAGAAGTAGGACTTCCAGCTGAGCCACATTCGCAGCAGCTCTATGACCACAGCCAGGACTGCCAGCACCGGAGCTGCTCGCAGTGACCAGGAGTTGAGTACAGCCATGTTGCAGTGGAGAAGTCTTTGGCTGTTTGATGCTCCACCTGCAGCGCACGCTGACTCCCTTGCCCTGGCGCAGACTGTACAAGCCCTGGTGCAAGACGCGAAGATTGGTACAGAAGGGGGACTCCGCACGCACATGCCTTGCTGGACACAGGCAGCCTGGAGACGGCAGGAAGGTCTAGCACGTGCAGGTTACCAACCACCGTCTCTCATCTGTTGTGGAAGAGGGGCAAGACATTGTAGCTAAAGTAGGCACATCTTGGAAGGCCAGAGCTTCTACTTAGCCTTCTTGACTAAGAGGACAAGAGCAATTATTTCCTCTCGCTTTTGAGCGCTTATATGACATATAAATAAACAGTAACAAAATGTCCAAAACTACAAAAAATTGTAAAGAATGCCGTCATCAAATTTAATCTGATGTCAATGTCCCCTGCTAGGCATACACTCTCCCAAAAAAATAAAAAAATAAAAAAAGATTATGACTTTTTACTTTCTAGAGCTGATTATTTGTAGCATTACTAAAGTAATATATATTTAAATTTAAGGTTGCCAGTTACACGGTAGGATTTTGGGTGGCCATTTCAATTTGGTTTAACTTGTCTTGGTTTGGAGAAGTTCTCATAAAAGTAACACTTTGTAATTGCAGTTTCAAAGGCTGTGCATCACTTTCAAGTTTCACAGGTGGATGTGTGATGTCCTGCTCCAGTCTTGATGTTTTCTTCTGGTACTTGTAAGGTTATTACATTATCAAACAAATGTGTGACCTATGGCAAACGGCCACATTGTCACGACTGCTTTGAAAGTGAAAGCGGGCACGGCCCTCTAAATGTCAGCAAAGCATGTTGTTGTGCCTAATGTAGTAGAAACCCAATAAAGAAAAATTTTCACATACTGTGTAACAACCAAGTAGAGGGGCCAGTAGCTATGGGAGGTTACAAATGATGACATGGCCGTACTTAGGAGGGACTAACAAGTCTATTTAGGAATTAGAAGCTAGCATTTACGAAGAACAAAGACACAAGCCATTGAAAAATATGGGTAGGAGAGCAGGCGGGGCTTATCTTCTGCACTCTCCTGCAACACATCGCCAGAGCAGCGCTTGCGTGCTAGCTCATGCTTGACCTAACAATTAAAAGAAAAATGTTCATATATCTTTAAATACATCCCGTTTTTCTTTAAGGAAAATGGGCTGCATTTAAATAAAAGATTGCTTTTTTTAAAAGAAGTCATAGACATGGTCGTCTGCTGACCCCAGTAGGCCACCATCCCTGTGATTTTTCAAATTCAGAATGGGATGCAAACCGAGACCTACCTCATTCACATTTATGAGGTAGGTCTATTTACAACCCGCTGGGAATCACAAAAATTCACAATTTGGTCATCACAATCACATTACTTTTGTACATGCAGCCCCAACTTCACTTTCCATGCCTAACTATGCCAAAATGAATTTGTCATGATATTTACAGGGGCGCCCTTGGCTTTCACCAACAAATTACTCAGCAGCAGGAGAAGGTAAGATAGAAGACGCAGCCCACGCTTCTTTGAACGCCTTAGGGTGTTTCTAAACACATCCCCACCAGAAACTCAGGCTTCATGGCTGGTACTTTGTTGTGACAGTGTAGTGACGCATATTCGTACATGAAGCACTGAGCTAACCCTCATTCTGACTTGTTGCTAATGCTCTGTGTTTGAATTTCCATTCTACACTACTGACAACCCCATTGAAGCCCCAGAAACCCTCCCCTCACAGAAATGGGCAAAAGAAGGAAAGCAGACTTTTCCCTGCTCCACTCGGAGACAGTGTTTAACAATTGGTGAAGCTGCTGTTGAGTGCCACATTCATAGGGAAGAAAAGATTTTCGAATGCACTTTTACTCCAGGCCAGTAAGCAACGCTGACAGTTAAAGCGTGTGGGCAATAGCAAAATATTTAGCCTATTGCTGTACCATTTTTAATTCTGAGTTTAAACTTGCCTATGCTGTTTAGTTAGAACTAAGCAGTAGAGACACTGACACTGGTGTTGGTTGTTGTTTCTCACTCAGATGATGCTTGAATGGATCTCTGAGACTGCTTCAAGATCTGGGCGATCTGGTCTTCACCATCTGGTCTGCTTTAGCTAAGGGCAACCTTTTCCAGTAGTCATGGTGTAGCTGACACAGAAAGTGCCTTGCTGTTACTGCCTTTCAAAAGGATCCCCAAGTCTAAATAAGACAGTGAGGCACAAAACCTCCTGTAGACTGGAGTTATCTGCTTTGACAACGATGAAGACCAGTGGGAGTTCTTTGTTGGCTAGGAGTAGACTGCACCAAGAAGAAGGTGATGGAGGGAGTGTTTGAATTAGTCTCAGCCACTGGCAATTGCTCTAAGCTGCATCCCAGTTCATTGTTTTTCTCCCACCACACCACCTCGGTTTCCACCCAGCCAAATGCAAATCAGTTTTGACCTTGCTCCAATATGAACAGGGACAGACTTAAGACAGATTTAAGACAAACTTAAGACAGATTTAAGACAAACTTAAGACAAACTTAGGACAGACTTAAGAAAGACTTAAGACAAACTTAAGACAGATTTAAGACAAACTTAAGACAAACTTAGGACAGATTTAAGACAGACTTAAGACAAAATCCTAACTTTACTACTACTAAATGCCTTCTGTGAATACCAGAAGTAGTACGTTTAGGATTTTGTCTTATGTTAGTTCTGTGAATAGGGCCCCATATCAGCAGCGGCACAATTTGTTTGACAACTACCTCAAAGCCGACAGGTTCAGAAAACTTTTCTTGATCAGTTGCACTGCCCCTCTTTGCCCAGACGCAAAATACTGCTGAGGCTCTGTTTATCTTTGTCTGCGCTCTGTCTGCTCTGTCTTCTGGCTGCAGTCGTCTTCGTTGTCCTAACGAGCCTTGGTAATATCAGTAAAATTGTACCGGCATTGTCAACATTAAAATGGCAACCAGGTGTACTGGATTGTTATTTTCAAGATGGTTATCATTTGCATGTACACGCAGCATGACATACATCATGGAAGTACTGAAACTTATGTCCAAAGATAGTAAACACAGCTGTGGGCTTTCTCACTGGTTGTGATACACTCTTTAGGCAACTGCAAACCAATGGCTTCAGGTGAATATCTTGGAATATTATTTCTATGCTTCCAAAATAGACGTAATGAGGGCTCCTGGGGGTGGCACTCATAGAGTGTACACCCCCAGGCAGCTTCGGGCACATTGTAGGGCCCTAGGACAGTTAGGCAATGCTGATTGGCTGGCGTTTATCAGTGCGAGCCTCAGCTGTCAAAATTCCATGTGGCGCACTTTTTCCTGACACAGTGAGGTAGGGAACGAATTTTGGTGTCTCTGTCGCTAGTGGTTTTCAATCGGTTAATTATAAGTCGTTTTTAATATGGAAACCACCGCTTCAATTAGAGAAGCGCTGCGGGTATTATGTGAGGCCGGTAGGGAGGATCTGATTGTGCCTGGTGTACTTGCTGAGGCGTGGGTTGGCATGGAGCGACAAGGGCGCCAGGCTGCAGGCGGAGTTTCAGCAGCTGTCTCTGCTTGTATCTCTAGCGAGGGCTCACCAACACCGTTTATAAGCGGCAGCCACTCGCTGAGAGATGCCTCACCTTCTGTCAGGTGGCAGCTCTCCTGGTCACCCTCTCTGCTCATGACTTCTCCGATATGCTGAAAAATGGGAGGGGCAGACCGCGCACATGCGCAGTGCCTTCCCCTTTCTTTGCCAGAAAAAGAAAATATAAAAAACAAGTCGTTTTGAAGAGAACTGACTCGGTAACTGTGCCTCTCGAGGCCGGGTCACCCCCTTGCTCCCTCGCCTGCTGATCCTGCTAGCCAGCCAGCCTCCTTGCCAGCCTCCTGCCTGCCGCCACCGACACCGTCGCCCCCCCAGCACCCCCGAGCGGCCCAGCCACAGCTGAGCCGCCCGCTCGCCACTTTTCCCGCCGCTGGCCCCCTGCGGCCCCGCCCACCACCGGCCCATTGGCCCAGCCGCTCGCCCAGCCCAGCAGACCCGCCCTCCCGTCCCCCTTCTTAAGGCGAGTGCCTGGTTGTTCGCGGGAGTGACCACTGTGCCTCTCGAGGCCGGGTCACCCCCTTGCTCCCTCGCCTGCTGATCCTGCTAGCCAGCCAGCCTCCTTGCCAGCCTCCTGCCTGCCGCCACCGACACCGTCGCCCCCCAGCACCCCCGAGCGGCCCAGCCACAGCTGAGCCGCCCGCTCGCCACTTTTCCCGCCGCTGGCCCCCTGCGGCCCCGCCCACCACCGGCCCATTGGCCCAGCCGCTCGCCCAGCCCAGCAGACCCGCCCTCCCGTCCCCCTTCTTATGACGCCCCCAGAGCGACCGCGCAGCGGACGCGCGCAGCGGGAGCACCGAATGAGCGCCGAAGGTGCGCCAAAGGTAAGCGCGTCTGCGCCCGTCCGTGCCTGGACCGCGCCCAGTGCCAGGACCCCTGGCCCCCGCAGACCCCAGCCCACCCGCCGGACCTACGACACCACCGAACTCTACGCACTCAACGCCGGAAGAACCCGGGGTGCTACCGAGCCACCCCGAGACGCACCCAACGACCCTTCTGCTGCAACTCCTGCAAGTTCACCTGCATCCAGACCTCCACTACACCAGCACCGACCAAGGCCAAGACGAGCAACAGCCACAGCCACCTGAAATGCATCCTGCTCAACACCCGCTCCGTCCACAAGCACGCCATCGAGATTTGGAACCTGCTCGACTCTACAGCCCCAGACGTTGCCTTCTTCACGGAAACCTGGATGAACGCCTCTTCAGCGCCCGACATCGCCATCGCCATCCCAGACGGCTACAAGATCATCCGAAGGGACCTCATCAACAACACAGGAGGAGGCATCGCCATCATCCACAGGAACACCATCCGCATCTCGACCAACACCGACGACACCCTCCCACCCGCCGAGCACCTTCACTTCCAGGTCCACATCAACCCCAAGACCACCCTCAGAGGCACCCTCATCTACAGACCCCCGGGACCATGCACCGAATTCAGCGAGGACATCGCCGACTTCATCAGCCCGCACGCCCTCTGCTCCGCTGACTACATCCTCCTCGGGGACCTCAACTTCCACCTGGAGAACAACAACGACCGCAACACCACCACCCTGCTGGACAACCTCGCAAACCTGGGACTCAAGCAGCTGGTCACCACCCCCACCCACTACGCCGGACACACACTCGACCCCGTCTTCTCATCCAGCAAGGACATCGCCTTCAGCCACGCCACCGGACTCCACTGGACGGATCACAGCTGCGTCCACTTCAGCTTCAGAAGGACCACGATCCACCAGCAACAGGTTGCACGCAGAAGCTGGAACAAGATCACAGCCGACCAACTCGCGACCTCCCTGAGCATGAACCCTCCCACCAGCACACCGAACCCAAGCCAGGCGGCCACCAACCTCACCAAGTGGATCAGCGACTGCGCAGACGACCTCGCCCCCCTGAGGACCCCGCCTAGCAGACCCGGCAGCAAGAAAGCCCCATGGTTCACCGACGAACTCAAGAACTCCAAGAAGAACTGCCGAGCCCTCGAGAGAACCTGGCGCAGAGACCCAACTCCGGACAACATGGCTGCCCTCAAGCTCGCCACCCGAAAGCACCACCAACTCATCCGCGCCACCAAGAAAACCGCATTTAAGGAACGACTGGACAACAACGCACACTACAGCAAGGAACTCTTCAACATCGTCAAAGAGCTCTCCAACCCCAACGCCGGAAACAACGACATCACCCCTTCGCAAGACCTCTGCAACTCCCTCGCCTCCTACTTCCACAACAAGATCACAGACATACACAACAGCTTCAGCACTCAACTGACGCACGCCACGACCGAACCCCCGCCCCCCACCACCACCCTCCGCGCCTGGACTCCGATCAACACCGAAGACACCATCCGCACGATGAACTCCATCCACTCCGGATCTCCGACCGACCCCTGCCCTCACCACGTCTTCAACAAGGCCGACGCTGTCATCGGACCCCACCTGCGGGACATCATCAACACCTCCTTCGACACCGCTACCTTCCCGGAGAGCTGGAAGCACGCCAAACTCAGCGCCCTACTCAAGAAGCCATCAGCCGACCCCACCGACCTCAAGAACTACCGCCCCATCTCGCTGCTCCCGTTTCCTGCAAAAGACATCGAGAAGACCGTCAACAAGCAGCTGGCCGCCTTCCTCGAGACTAACGGATCCCTCGACCCCTCGCAGTCTGGCTTCCGGGCAAACCACAGCACCGAGACCGCCCTGATCGCAGCCACCGATGACATCCGTGCCCTGCTCGACAACGGAGAAACAGTGGCCCTCATCCTCCTAGACCTCTCCGTGGCCTTCAACACTGTCTGCCACCGTACCCTAGTACAGCGCCTCAGCAACGTCGGAGTCCAGGAGAAGGCACTGGAATGGATCATCTCCTTCCTCGCCGGAAGAACACAGAGAGTCCGCCTCCCTCCGTTCAGATCGGAAGCCACCGAAGTCATCTGCGGCGTCCCTCAAGGCTCCTCGCTCAGTCCAACCCTCTTCAACGCCTACATGGGCCCCCTCGCAGACATCGCATGCCAGCACAACCTCAACATCATCTCCTACGCCGACGACACCCAGCTGATCCTCTCCCTCACCAACGACCCCGCCACCGCCAGAGACAACCTACACAAAGGGATGAAAGAGGTAGCCGAATGGATGAAGAACAGCCGCCTGAAACTGACCTCGGACAAGACGGAAGTCCTCATCCTGGGATCCTCACCCTCCACCTGGGACGACTCCTGGTGGCCTCCCGCCCTGGGCAGCGCACCCCAACCAACAGACCACGCACGCAACCTGGGCTTCATCCTGGACTCCTCCCTCTCCATCACCAGACAAGTCAACGCCGTCTCCTCGTCGTGCTTCAACATCCTGCGCATGCTACGTAAGATCTTCCGGTGGATCCCCACCGAGACCAGGAAGACGGTCACCCAGGCCCTCGTCACCAGCCGTCTGGACTACGGCAACTCCCTCTACGCCGGAACCACCGCCAAGCTCCAGAAGAGACTTCAGCGGATCCAGAACGCCTCAGCACGTCTCATCCTGGACATCCCCCGTCGCAGCCACATCTCTGGACTCCTGAGAGACCTGCACTGGCTCCCGGTCAACAAGAGAATCACCTTCCGACTCCTCACCCACGCACACAAAGCCCTACACAACCAAGGCCCGGGATACCTCAACAGTCGCCTCAACTTCTACGCTCCCAAACGCCAGCTTCGATCGACCGGCCACGCCCTCGCCGCCGTCCCCCGCATCCGAAGAGCCACCACAGGAGGACGGTCCTTCTCCTACCTCGCCGCCAAGACATGGAACTCCCTCCCGACCCACCTCCGCCGGACCCAGGACCACCTCGCCTTCAGGAAGCAACTCAAGACCTGGCTGTTCGAGCAGTAGCGGACCCCCCCTCCCTAGCGCCTTGAGACCCTTTTGGGTGAGTAGTGTGCTATATAAATGCTGTGATTGATTGATTGATTGATTGACTGCTGCAATAAAGAAAATGCACCACCTAGTGGTCAAACAGAGGAAATGCCCAACCTTATTTCTAATTCACAGGTTGTGAAGGGAAATAGAGATACTTTAATTTTCGGGAAAAGTCTGTTTAAAAATGTTGAAACAAGCATCCTGGGACCGGTTTCGGGTTCATAACCCTCATCAGCCAGGCTATCTTGAATCCAGCGGCAAAGTGAGCAAGGGACTCACGCCTGGGTATACCCTGCCAACTTAGGGCGAACAAAGCAATACAAAAGGGGATTAAGGATGGAGCGTTTGAGCAAATCAAACACTCAGACGTGAGTCCCTTGTTCACTTTTCCACTGGATTCAAGCAAGCCAGGCTGAAGACGGCTGAAATGCCAGAAACCGGTCCTCGGAAGCTTGTTTCCGGTACAGGGAAGGCATGGCTTGGCAGTTCGGGCTGGACTGTTCCCATGAGGCACAGGATCAGACTGATTTGTATCTGGCCATGTCTGAACTGGGGTGGCAGAGTGGGCTAAAGAACGGTGATGGATTAAACCCAGATCTGTTGACTGGGTGTGAGTGTTTGATTGGTTCAGATGCTCTGTCCATCACCACCCCCTTTTGTACCACTTTGTCCGCCATAAGTTGACAGGGTATGCTCATACGTGAGTCCCTTCCTCACTTTGCCACTGGATTCAAGCAAGCCGGGCTGAAGACGGCTGCAATGCCAGAAACCGGTCCTCGGAAGCTTGTTTCCGGTCCAGGGAAGGCATGGCTTGGCAGGTCGGGCTGGACTGTTCCCATGAGGCACAGGCTCAGACTGATTTGCATATGGCCATGTCTGAACTGGGGTGGCAGAGTGGGCTAAAGAACGGTGAGGGATTAAACCCAGATCTGTTGACTGGGTGTGAGTGTTTGATTGGTTAAGATGCTCCGTCCATCACCACCCCATTTGGTACCACTTTGTCCGCCATAAGTTGGCAGGGTATGCTCAGACGGGAGTCCCTTGCTCACTTTGCCACTGGATTCAAGCAAGCCGGGCGGAAGACGGCTGAAATGCCAGAAACCAGTCCTCGGAAGCTTGTTTCCGGTTCAGGGAAGGCATGGCTTGGCAGTTCGGGCTGGACTCTTTCCATGAGGCACAGGGTCAGACTGATTTGCATATGGCCATGTCTGAACTGGGGTGGCAGAGTGGGCTAAAGAACGGTGATGGATTAAACCCAGATCTGTTGACTGGGTGTGAGTGTTTGATTGGTTCAGATGCTCCGTCCATCACCACCCCCTTTTGTACCACAGGTCATACAAGCAGGCAGGGCTTTTTGCAGGCGTTTGGGTTTTTCTATGTCGGGTATTAAGCTACCACATCATAGAATCAGGGTAACAGTTCATATGCGAGCAGATTTTGAGGTATGGTCCACAATTTTGACAGATTTTAATGGTGTGGCACTCTGGTCACTGGACAAAGATTTCATTTGGCAGATGCAACTTTTGTCAGACGCTTCTGGGTCCAATGGTTTTGGCCTTTTTTGAGAAGGAAAGTGGTGTGCAAAAAGATGGCCAACCAGGTGAGTTGCTGAGAAGAAAAGTATCTTTCCTAGAGTTTTTTCCATTGATAGTGGCTCTAGCAGTGTGGGGATCTAAATTGGCAAACAGAACAGTGATATTCAATGCAGATAATAAGACAGTAGTTGACTTAGTCAACGGCCAAAAGGCCAAAGACAATCAGATGATGAAGTTATTGCAAACGTTTATGCTAGGCTGTGTAAAGTTTAACATTATATTCAAAGTTAAACATATTGCAGGAATGGAAAATAACATTGCAGATGCCTTATCTTGTTTTCAGTGGGTGAGATTCCGTGGTTTGGCGCCCGGAGCAGATATACGTACGACTCAGATACCCAACGAGATATGGGATTTGGCGATTTATGAATGCTCATCAACTCATCGAAAACTCATTAGCTAAGAGTACCAAGCTGGCATACAGAAGAGCTTGGCTGGGGTACTTAGACTCAGGTGCAACGTATAGATGTTATGATAGAGTTGGGTTCCAACAGCGCATAGAGGATATAGTTAAGTTTATTATGCTTAATGTTGACAAGAACATTTCTTCTACTACAATAGATGGTAAACTAGCTGGAATATCATTTTATGGAAAGTTCTTTTGGGGATATTAGCCATCGGCAGGGGAAATGGGTAGGAGAATACTGCAAGCTGGGCAAAGACTAAAAAGAGAGGCCTATACAAAAGAGAGCCAATGTCTCTAAAACTGTTGTATAAAATAACGCTTAACCTTCATGAGATTTGTTTTTCCACGTTTGAATTTCATTTGTTCAAATTGTGCATGATTTGGCTCTTTTTTGGTGCTTTCAGGATATCTGAATTGTTAGGAACTGCCATCAATGATGACATAAAAACACAAAACATATCCTTGGTGCATTCAAATATAGAAATTTTTCTTGAGCACTCAAAAACCGACCAAACAGGCAAAGGTTCAAAAGTAATTTAGCAAACTATAGGTGGTCCTTTATGCCCTAAACAAGCATGGTTAGATTTTCTAACAGTAGGAGGTGCAACTTCAGCCTTTATTTTTCGGCACTTGGATGGATCTCAACTTAAAGCCGCACAATTGCTATCAATCTTACGAAAGTCATTAAAGAGTATTGGGAAGAATCCAACCAATTTCGGCACACACTCATTCCACATTGGGGCAGCCTCAGAAGCTGCCACATGCGGATTTTCCATTTACGATGTTAAAAAACTGGGGCGCTGGTCCTCAGATTTTTGTTTACCGTATATTAGGAATTTAGAACATGACAGTTAAAAGTGGGGATATTAATTGTTTTCTCTTTTCAGGTTTGGTGGCAGATTTGGCATTGTCACGGCTTCAAGTTTGGATTATTGGACACTCATTCATCAAGTGGGCAGCAAAACAAGCGGAAAAACTGCATTTTGGGAAGAATTTAGGTTTTTCTTCTGATGAAGTTTTGTTGTCTTGGTGGGGAAAAAGCGGCATGAAGTGAGGGCAGCTTATGCCGTTAATGAGTGAGTTATCCGATTAAGAACAAACCATGTTACATCTGGGGGAAAATGATTTAGTGCAGTTGTCAGCGCTTGGGCAACTGATAGAGATGAAAACAGATTTGGAACTTCTTTCAAAGATTTGGCCCAACACACAACTCATCCTAACTGCACTGATGCTTCGCAGAATTTGGAGGGGGGCATACAGATTTACTGCAGTTGAAAGAGCAAGAAGGAAAGTGAACAGAGAACTGCAACGTTTTTGTTCCATTAATGGTATATATTGGTTAGTTCATGATTAGATTACTAATGAAGATTAGCAGTTTTTAGGCACTATGACGTTCACTTCTCCTTTAATGGAAATGAAATATATATTTTAAACATTAAAGAAATGATTTCTAAGATTTTGGATATACACACATGGTGTTTAACTCATGGTGCTGAAGCGACAGCACTACTGTGGACGTTTTACAGTAACATAACTGTTTTTTCAAAATGTTTTGATTTTGATTGATAAACATCTTTTAACCCACTTCCTCCCACCCTCCTTTCTCCACAATCTACTCTTACCATTTATGCACCCTCCCCCCACCTTTTTTCTCCCCCCCCACACATTTTTTTTGTTTTATATTAGTTCCTAATGGTAGTTTTTTCTGGATACATGTTTATTGTGGATAAGTTATCAACTGTTTGGCGACAGGATAGTTTGTGTGCCTTCAGGTCACACTGTTTTTTATAATCGAATAAAGTTTTCCACCTGTTTGGCAACATTGGTGCTTTTTTTAAAATATAACTGATGACAAGCGTCCAGTTCTCTTGAATTTCTGGTTAAATGAGGGGCGGACAGGAAAACCGCCTGACTTAGGGTTTTACTTGGTGCCAGACTTGGAGGAGATCAAGACAGGCAGGAAGGGTTGGGGGCATTAGGAATAGCTTCGGACAGAGGGAAGCAAGGGAGAGAGTTGGAGGCAAGAGGTACATAGGAGATGGAGATAGGGGTTTGGGGAGGAGGATTCAGCCGAACAAGGTTGGGTAATAGTTGCTATGGGGATATTGCTTCGGGGCAGAGGGTGTTAGTTTGGAATATGTTTGAATTATGATCTTTATATAAATATGTATTGTATTGCCTACCGGTCCAATAAAGCGGCCTTTTACCTCAAATGTGGGACTTGGACATGCTTATTGACTGTGAGGGCTCCTGGGTGTGGCACTCGCAGAGTACACCCCCGGGCAGCTTCGGGCACATAGTATGGCCCTAGGACAGTTAAGCAATGCTGATTGGCTGGCGCTTATCAGCGCGAGCATCAGCTGTCAAGATTCTATGTGGCTCACTTTTTCCTGACACGGTGAGGTAGGGAACACATTTTGGCCCGCCCTTCCACCATTGCATTACATTTTTTTATTGCTTTTCTTTCATGTATGATTTTCTTATAACATTTTCTTTTGGTGGTTGTCGCTTGGACAGGAGGCAGTGTTGGAGGAGATCAAGACAGGCGGGAAGGGTTGGAGGCATTAGGAATAGCTTCAGACAGAGGGAAGCAAGGGAGAGAATTGGAGGCAAGAGGTAGACAGGAGAAGGAGAAGGAGATAGGGGTTTAGGGAGGAGGATTAGGCCGAACATGGTTGGGTAATAGTTGCTATGGGGATATTGCTTGGGGGCGGGGGGTGTTAGTTAGGAATATGTTTGAATTATGATCTGTATATAAATATGTATTGGATTGCCTACCTGTCCAATAAAGCTGACTTTTACCCCAAATTTGGAACTTGGACGTGCTTATTGCCCAATCCTTCACTGAGATGCATGTGGCCACTATCTTGGAAATATAGAAAAAAATTATCGAAGGCAGCTGAAAGTTAATTTGAATTCTTTTAAGATGACATTGTTTATGTATGCGGTTTAGGAGCATAAACTATAACAATCGAAGATGTGCAGCGCTGCTATTGGCTTTGCCAGTACTTGAGCCACACTAGCTAAAACCAATTCCAGCAAACAAAAAGTTTGGTGAAGCAAGACTGATTAGCTTTGCTGTTGTTTGATTGTAATACACGTTGCTTTCCTAGGCTGAGTTTCAATTTTCATTGGGTTAAAAAACACAATTGGTTATCCAACAAGGTCGTATATATTTTTCTACCACACGTCATCCATATATTTAGAAACGTAGGACACTCTGTAGTTTATGACATTAAAGTTGTACCAAGTCCTCATGTGCTGTAGCAATGGTTTAATTTGAGTAAGTGGCTAGGTATTGCTGCTGCTTTGCTTTTACTCTCCTATATTTTAATGTACTGTGACCTGCCTTTTAACCTTCGCATTTGGCATTTTTTCCTTGTTGGTGTCGGCTCAGGACACAGGATATACTTCCTCACTCTAACCCCTAGGGGAACCAATCAGGGTGGGCGGTGCTGACAGTCGAACTCGGCTATTAAATGGCGGCAAAGCGCGGAAATACTCGTCATAGGTATTGCTGTCGCTTTGCTCTCCTATATTTTAATGTATTGTTTGAAATTGAATTTGATTTGCCTTTTAACCTTCGCATTTGCCATTTTTTCCTTGTTGGTGTCGGCTAAGGACACTGGACATACTTCCTCACTCTATCCCCCAGGGGAACCAGTCACAGTGGGCGGGGGCGGAGCTTAAAGTCAAAGGCATGCCAAAGGCAAGCCTGTCTGCGCCTGTCTGTGGCTGTCTGGGCCACGGGCCAGGCATTTTGCCCAAATTTTGACTTACTCTATGTATGAAATAAAAACTTGTATTCTAATGATTTAACACTCATACCCAACACTTGGTCTAGATTAATCAACCTAGGGATCATGAAATATAGAGATCATCTTCCTGAACTCAATCAGTTGCTTTCTGGGGAAGATAGTATTCATAGGCAAGGTACTCATAGAACTGAGGACACTATCCATAGGCAGAATAGCCATAGGACGACCAAAGTCCCAGGGATATATTTGAATGGACGATCCTTGGTTAAACGTCAACTAAAAATATTTAATCTATTGGATTCGGCTAAACCATATATATTAACCTTAACAGGGCTCTCTCAAAAGTCAAACTCAGACATTCTTGCCGCACTTCCTAACAACTATTACATTCTCCAGGATAATGTAGGCCCCAGGGAAAATAGGGGGAGGGGTCCCCACTATCATCTGTCAACAACTAAAGTTTACTACTGTCACTGTCTTAGACATCATCTCAGTTGAGAGCTTAATCATTAAATTAGACTCCTCTCTTACCTCCTGATCTGTGTGCTGATTAACAGACCCCCCTACAATATGCCTCACTTCCCCCAGTTGTTGGGTGAACAAATATCCCATTTAGTAATCAACTATGCTAAAATTCTTTTAATCAATGATTTTAACTATTGGGCTAATAAAGACATTTCCCAGGGTGGGCTTTTTAAAGGGGTGTCAGTTGCAGGTAATCAAACACTGAGAATCCAAAATATCTTTTGAGTGATCCATTGTAATCCAATTTTTTCCAAGTTTCTTCAGTAATTTTTACATTTGCACAGGGGTTGCAACATTCCATACTTTAAATGCCATAGAAATGCCCATCCAGGCTTTTTTTCTACAGCATGTTACAATACATATTATGTCCTGGGTAGCCATATATCTATTCACCCAATGCATTTAGGTCTAGAGAGCCCTTCCTCAGGGGTCTGTTATGTAAAAGAGGTTCATCAATAACCTTAAATAATCATAAATCATATGCATATATTAGCCATTTAACTGTGTTCAACATGCAATCCGTAAAATAAATACACAGAAACCACCCCCACATCATACTGTAACACATTATACCACAAAGTTCGTGTCAATTTCAACCAAAAGATTTTTTTTACACCCCAGCCTAGTACCAAGCATCAGGGGTTAGACTAACAACATTTTATAGCGCCCCTGGGATCCCTCCACAATGAGGCACGTATAAACAAGTCCAGAAACAAATATGTCCAATACTAAAAATATGTGCCATAAATAAAATATGCCCAATATTAAACACAGCAGCCCAACAATTAGGGCGGAGGAGCGTCGCCCCCTGCTTCCATTGTACCAAAAGTGTAAAATATAACGGGAATAAAATGAACTATTGTTTTATTTTTCACGTATCCCAGCCTAAGCAGTGTTTGGGGGCGGGGCATTGCTGCTGACTGGCAGAAGGGAAGTGATGCTCACTTCATCAGTTTACACTGTGCAAGTCACTTTGGGCAGCCGTATTCTGACGGCCAGCCTGACATGCGCAGTGTAAACCTCTCCACCTAGCTATCTCAGACCAGACAGCTGGGTGGAGAGAAGGCATAGGCCTTCTGTGCCTCCGGCAGCGTCGATGGAGCCTGCTCCAACCAATCCTGGCGATGCTCTCATGCTGCTTATCTACAGCATGAGAGCAGCACCAGGATTTGCAGAAGGTGGTTGCCTGAGGCTCTCTGAGGTTCCTGTCATCGCTCTGACGCCAGAAGAAAGAAGATAAGAGAGTGAAACAGAGGTAAGTACATTTTATTTTTTTTAACTCATCTTTTAGCCCCACTGGGTTTGTCTGTTAGACCTCTTGACACCCCTCCAGTATTGAGGGTCACTGCCCGCCACAGTAAACTAAACTCTGTGCACAGACCAATTGTGTAACATCAAACCTAACCCCAAAGCTAAGCTCGCCCTGCTACAAATATGCTATCCTCATCTCGGTTATCTTGGTTCTCACCGCAGTAACCGGCAGCTTGACCTTTTGAATCAGACACCAATAAAATGCTGCGCAAAATGAGCTAGTCTTTAGGAGTTTATTGTTAACCCCACAGGTGAAATCAATCCATTTAAACTTCTGAGAAGTTTGAATGAAACATGTGACCACGGTGGCCGGTTCAAGAAATGAACCACGTCAATAACAATTAATATCATGCAAACCATGGTTCTAAAAATAGAATTCAAAATTTACTCAGCATTGCTCTTTGTTTCAAAATGTACAAAAGAACCACACATTTTCTTTCTGTAAGAATGCACTCTGCAATTTATCAAATGATACAATATATCTCTCTGTTTCTTCTCTCCATAGCGCGGGGACACGCCGTGATGGCGCCGTCAAGCGCTCTATAAACTACTTTATTATTATTATAAAAATCCATATAATATGATTTAAATTAACTGAATGTTTTTTTTTAGAATATTGCTCTTAATATGTTAAAGAAAAAAAACAAAGTAAAATAGTGCTCTGTGCTTAATAGTTCGATGTTTTGAACGTCTAAAGGCGGCATCCGCTGGTATCCTTGATACAACCTGGCATTTCCAAGTAGCCTCCATGAAGGTGTTATGCATTTTCCTTTTTTTAAATCTTCAGTTCAGAGTGCAAACGATTGAAAAGGACAGATTTATATATAATTCCAATACGAAGTGATAGAATGCACACCAATTTTTAGATTTCACGTACACAGCACTTGCGCTGTGCTTGTGAAATATATTGAATTTAAAATCAATCTTAAAAGGAGCTTACATCCCGCCCCCTTGCTTTTGATTGGTTCCTGTGATCGCCACTTTTCCTCCAATTCTATTGGCTGCAGCATACTGTTTCCTGTACTTCCTTGTGTGCTTCTGTTATCAGTTTCCCGAGGACCAAGTACTGTTTTCATGCACAGGACTTTTCTTTGGTGCTCACATTGTCTGTGATAGCTGTGCGCTAGATGCTGCTTTGGCCCCCTACCCCATGCCACCAACACAATGTACACCTCACCCATAGCTCGATTGTAAACGTTGTTACTCTATGCTGCTTATTCAAAGCAGACAAAGATTTGATTTCATATGTTATCGGCAAAGAATTTAGTCTCCAAGATTTACTTTCAGCCCTTAGCGCCTCCCCCAGGTTTCAGGTTGCGTCTTGGCTTAAAGAACAGCAATGAGTGACTGCGGGCATTTTTACCAGGTAAGCTTTGTTTCACTTCCCCTTTTTAGGTCTCGGCTAGCCGCGCGAAGCGCGTCTCCGCCGAGCCCCTATTGTCGGCATGTGAGCTTCCCAGGAGACAGTCCTGGCCGCGCGCATCGCCTTGGAGGCGATTTGAAAGTGGCACGCGCTGACTGGCACGCGCCGCGCTCGGCCTGGCTGTCTCCTGGGAAGCACAAACATACCCAGGCACACCTCCCCCTGCACGCATGCGCCCACACACACACACGAGCGGAGACAGACACACAGATACACTCCCCCCTCCCCCTGCCGTCGCACACAGAGACACATACACAGGAGCGAACATACACGCACACACGCGCACACACACTCACACACACGAGCGCCCCCCAAGGCCCACTTACCGCCAGTGTGTTCTGTCGCCTCCGCGGGGCTCTCCGGCATGGGAGCCCCGCATCACGCACTGCTCTTGACCAGGAACTCCGTGGGCGCGGGCTTCGCGCACAAGACGGAAGTCCCGCCCCCACGCTAGGTTTCGTTTCATTTTGGAATGCGCGCGCAGATCGCATCTCGCCTGATCTCGCAGATCATCTCATCTAAATGCTTGTTTTCCTACTGGAGCTGAGCATTAGTGACAAATGTTGTGGTTTAATCAATTTCCGGCCATTCTGCCATTTCCAGGATCCGTCCAGACTGTCAGCAGGAGACAGGGCCTGAGAAATCCCCCCCCCCCCGCCCCCACTCCGGAGACAAAAGTTTGTCCCAAAATCTGAATGAGAGGCCAATAACTGAAGGAGACGGGGACATCTGCCAGTACTGAGGGGACACAGAGCCGCCACCCCACCTGCCTGGAGGGGCACAGAGGCCTGCACAGGTGAGAGCACGTGTGTGTGTGGGGGGCGGGGAGGGGGGCAGCCTGGGGTGTGCGTGGGTGTTCTGGGGTACAGGTGCAGTACTGGGGTAATCGGACTGTACTGTGAAGTAGCGCGTGGGCTCTATGGGGGTAGACTGACTCACCAGGGCACTACCGGCAGTGCTTTGAATGGGCCGGTACCGCCCGGCCCTGGCAGGGGAGGGGCTGGCACCCGGGTGTGAGTGTGTGCAGAGGGCAGGCTTCATTCACAGCCCCGTGTGAGGGCACTGACCGGGCGAGGCGGCCTCAGCAGCTCACTGCAGGGGTCTCACGGGGGCAGCAGGAGGCGAGAGGCTGTCTGTCTGTCTGTAGGGTCTCACCAGACTTACGGCAGCGCCTGCTGAGACCGTCAGAGGGGACAGGGGCTGAGCCACACCCGCCGGACACGAGAGACTATCAGCAGGAGACTTCCATTGGCGTCTGCTGAGGATCACAGCAGCGCCTGCTAAGGCTGTCAGCAGAGTACAGGACACTCAGCCACACCCGCCGGAGACAAGGGACTGTCAGCAGCATCTTATTAATTAATGGTCTATCAGCCAACAGCAGCGATACATAGTGTATATCTTTTGTGAAGAGATCACAGAAATTCAAAGGGAAGTTAGAGAAGAATACAGTGGAAACAGCAAATTCATACTTAATATTATTCACGTTGCTTACTATTCAGCAACATTTGACAGTTTGCAAATGAACTTTATAAAACAATTCAGAGTTTGATAACAAATTAATGCAACACATTGTAATATACAATGCCAATAGCTCAAACTTTAATGCTGCGAGACCTATTGCATTGTAAATGCTTGTTTATTTCTGCTACACAGGGTGCTCACACAATCAGTGTGAACATGTTCCCCTTCTAGTTCATTTGTCCTGAAAATGCACCATTTTCGTCTCTAGGACTGTTCATAGGCTTAGCTGCGCGTTTTCTTCTGACGTAACTCCAGAAAAATCCATACATACATTTACTAATTACTCTGTCTCTACCCTAAATTTGTTCATAACAATTTGGTGTGCACATGATTAATGTTTATGTTTAGCTTGGAATGATATTATAATATTCGGTTTCTTTTGTTGACTGGGAGTCATTCACAATTTCTTAAAGATTGTAGTGCATAAGTATATTAAATGATATTATTTTGGCTTTCTTATTATCCTATTTCGGTCATATTTCAGGATTTTAACATCGTCCTTTGCCACATTAGTATGTATGAAAACCCCTTCTGCAAGTTTGGCATAACATTGTTCAGGGGATAGCATCATTGGTATCTCTGCCATTCTATAGTACTGGTTCGGTCATCTCTGGAACACAATAAAACCATTGAGAGAAGTCTAAAAACGATTATTCAATTGTGGAATAACACATACACAACTTACAACAAAAAGAGCATGGTATTATTCACGTAGGCAAAACGTAATACACTTAATAAAGCCTGTTACTCATTTAGGGCCTCATTAGGATGGCGTCCGTCCGCCACCCCCGAGGTGGAAGGACCGTCCGCAGGGGCAGCGGCGGTCCCTCCGTTGCAACTATGATGTGACCGCCACCCTGGCGGTCACATCCTGTATATTTAACCTTGCGGCGGGTGCTGCTTGAAGCAGCACCCGCCGCAAAGTTAAAAATGCATGATTTGCATTTACATGCACAAAGCGGCCATAGGTACCCCCCTTGCGCACCCCCAGCCCCCATTCACCCTGGGGGCCCGCAAGGCAAAGTTCCACATGCTTTTCCACGGCTGTAAAGCCGCCGCGGAAAAGCATGTTCCTGCACACATCCTAATTTGGCTGACGGTGTCTTGCAGACACCGCCACCAAATAGCGCCCAACAACCCGCGGATCAGCGGCGGACGGACCTGCCATCCACCGCTGTTCCCACGACCATCCCACCGCCATCCTAATCTGGCGGTGGGTGTTTCCTGTGGCCGTGGCCGTGAATCCGCATCCTCCGGGCAGGCGGTGGCTTCCGCCGGCCCAGAGGATGTGGATTCACCGCCATCCTAATGAGGCCCATAGTTAGTGATCGAATGGTTAGTGCCCAAGCAACACAGTTTATGTAACATTTGGTTATTAAGGCCCCAGCATGTGTAAATAGTCACAGCTGTTGCCTGATGTTTTTAGGCAGATTATATATGTGTTTTGCAGATTATATATGTGTTTTGAAATGTTTATTCACACTCCATTGATGAATTTGATGATTTAAGTTGTTTCTGATATTTAGCTTGCCTTTGGTAAGTCCAACTAGTCACTGGTTATTAGCATTAATGATAGAGAGTAACGTAGATATACTTACAGCGATGATTCACATAAAGACCCTAAAATCTCAGAAATATTCTTACCCTAAGTTAGTTTCTATGTAGAAAAACAGATGACATGTGAATAAGAGCCATCTTAAAAGAACAACGGGCCATATAATCAAGAAAGGGCGATATATTATCGCCGCTTTTATCGGCAGGAAACTGCGGCTAACGCGGCGATAATGGGCTTGATAATAGGCCCTTCTAAATTCCCATAGAAGCCCAGGTTAACACCAGAACCTGGGCTTCTATGGGAATTTACAAGTGCCTATTATCAAGCCCATTATCGCCGCTTTAGCGGCAGTTTCCTGCAGATAAAAGCGGCGATAATGTATCGCCCTTTCTTTTTTTTTTTTATAAAATCTTTATTTTTAATTTAGTAGAAGAACAATAAAGGAAACAGCGGCGAACCCGCACATCATCCCACGCAGGGGGCATAGGCAATGGCAATTAGGAACGATGAAAGTGATAGCAAAACTGCGACCGGACATAGTAGCAGGGCGATGCCATAGGGCAAGGGAGCAGTCTCGGCGTGAGCACATTACTAAAAGTTCAGCCGCTCGGAGGCTCGGCCGTAGGTGGAAGAGCTGTTCATGCCCAAAGCGTTATCCTGTCCGGAGTGAGAGGCTTCGATCAGCTATGTGGGTGCCTCAAACAAGCAAATAACAAAACACCTTAACCCCCCCTGGCCCCCCCTCCCCTTCCGCCCCCCCCGGTGGTGGTGACCTCAATACTTCACACTCATACATTTAGCCCCTGTATTAAACCTGGAATAGATGGAGTGATCGTATGGAAGACGGGCAGACCGTAGAAGGTGGGCCTTTAGACAGAAAGCGAACCAAGGGACCCCAGCGGTATTGAAAGTTTTTGAAGTTGCCTAGAAAGATGTCCACCATCCTTTCCATGCTAAGCAGTTTCCATAGCCTTGCGTGCCATAAGGAGATCGCCGGAGCCTCCGTTTTTTTCCAGGCGGCGGCCAGAGTAAGTTTGGCAGCTCCAAGACAGAGCCACAAAATGTGTTTGTCCGCACGCGTTTGATGTTCAAGGACGGGGTCTCGGAGGCCCAGCAAAACATAGGCCATAGAGTCCGCCACCGGATAACCAAGTATTTCCTTAATGTGTGAGAGGATCTCCTCCCAGTATGGGTGAATAATCGGGCAATCCCACCAGATATGGCGGAAGTCCCCAAGCAGACCACAGCCCCTCCAGCATCTGTCAGAGGTGGCCGGGAATATACGATAGAGTCTGGCCGGGTATAAATACCAGTCCGTGAGCGTCTTGAGGTGGGCCTCCCTCAGGTCCAGCGGATGATTACATGTAGCAATATCGCGCCACAGTGCCGACCATTCTTTGTCCGAAATGTCCTGCCCCAGGAGTTCTTCCCATTGTCCCATGTAGCGGGGACGAGGCGACACTGCCGAGGTAAGTAGTAGCTGATAAAGAAAGGAGATGACTCCTTTCATGGCAGAAGTCCGGAGGATGAAGGCCTCAAAGGGCGAGGGAGGTCTCGTAGCCGCATCGAGGACCTCAGGTGACATGGCCCAATGGAGCAGCTGGACATGGTGAAACCGTTCCGACGGCGGGACACCATAATCCCTCATGCAGTTATCAAAAGAGAGCGGAGTATAGCCGTGGAATAGGTAGGTTAAGGCCCCACAACCCCCCTCCCTCCATACCCTGAAAGGCCCCTCCTGTAGTGCCGGCAAAAAAGCCGGATTAAAGTGTAGAGGCGTGAACGGAGATGGAAATGTGGTCCAACGATCATCAGCGGCCAGCGTATCCCAGACCTTCAGAGTGGTACTGGTGGGAGTACTAATGTAAGCGTTTTGGGGCCTGTCTTTCTTGGGCTTCCAGGCCAGGTCCCAGATTGATCTACCTGCAATACTCCTATCCATGTGTAACCTGTGTTTCTCTGATGTTTGTTGTGACCATTCCACCAGTACTCTTAATTGCGCCGCTTTGTAATACAGATGCATATCGGGAAGGCCTACACCTCCTTCTCCCCGTGGCCGTCGCAAAACTGTGAAGGAGAATCGTGCTCGACCCCCTTGCCAAACAAACCGGAGCATCTGAGTTTTGAGGCGTCGAAAGAAGTCTACGTCCAGGGGAATAGGTAGCACCTGAAAGAGGTACAGGTATTTAGGGAGGAGGACCATCTTAATGGCATGGATTCTGCCCAGCCATGATAGGTATTTGGGCTTCCACCGATCCAAGTCCGCTCGGGTCTTTGCCAATAACGGTGGGAAGTTCGCTGAAAACAATTTCCCAATCGTGGGCGTCAGGTGGACCCCCAAATATACGATGGAGTTGGAGGCCCACGCCAACGGGGTAAGAGGCCGCACTTGATCCACCTCTGCAGGTGAAAGTGTGAGATTCAATACATAAGATTTGTCATAATTGACCTTGAAGCCGGCCACCTCCTCAAAGCGCAAGAGGACCTCCCGGACATGTGGGAGAGAGTGCACCGGATCCATAATAGAGAGCAGGACATCATCCGCAAATAGTGTAATTTTATGCTGCTCTCCGGTAAAGGGAATACCCCGAATCTCCTCGTGTTCCTGCACTGCTAATGCCAGCGGCTCAATGCTCAAGGCAAAGAGCAGGGGGGAGAGGGGACAACCCTGTCTGGTGCCGCGGGAATGTGAGAAAAAGGCAGATAGATGGCCGTTCACTGCCACTCTAGAGCGGGGGCTGCAGTAGTTTGCCTTCACCATAGAGATGAATTTGTCCGAGAAGCCAAAAGCAGCCAGAGTTTGGAACAGGAAACCCCAGTTCACGCGGTCGAAAGCTTTTTCAGCATCAAGGCCTTTGAGTACTGCTGGAATTCGGAACCTGTTAGCTTTTTCTATCAAGTGGACAATCCGCCTCGTGTTGTCATGGGTCTGACGCCCCTTGATAAACCCAGATTGATCAGGATGCACGAGTGCCGGCATCAAATCTTGGAGCCTGCACGCAATGATCGAGGAGTATAGCTTGGCGTCGATATTGAGGAGGGCTATGGGCGAAACGAGGAGCAGTGAGTGGGGTCTTTCCCCGGTTTAGGTAGAATCGAAATGACTGCCTCAGCGAGCGAGCCGGTTGTGGTGCCGGATTCAGCCATGTCATTAAAAAGGGCGACCAGAAATTCGCATACTTCAGCGGCATACGTCTTGTAAAAGAGGGCGGTGTAGCCGTCCGGTCCCGGTGCCTTATGGAGTTTCAAGTTTTTAATGGCCTCAAGTACCTCGCTGCTAGTAATTGGGGCCGCAAGGAGCTCGTTCCATTCCTTAGAGACCTGCGGTATGGGCAGACCCCGCAGATAATCCCGCTGGTCAGCGGCAGCAAGTGTGTCCCCCGCATAGAGATCCGCATAGAAGCGACCAAAGATAGCAGCCTTGGTCTCGTCACGGTGCTGCAGCTCACCCGTTGAGTCTCGAATCCCCCCTATATACTCCCGCTCCCTCTTATCTCGCAATTGGCGAGCCAGGTGTCTCCCCACCTTATTCCCGTGGGAGTACGAGTGGTGCCGCAATCTCAACAACGTGAACTCCGCCCTGTTGTTGTAGTGGGCCCTCAATTTCCCCCTAATTGCCGTCAAGGGGCGAAGGGTCAGCCTCGACGGATTTAGTTTGTGGGCTTGCTCAAGGGTTGCCAGCTCTATCTCCAACCCCTCTCGCTCCCTTCGTTGCATCTTATTGAGGTGAGCATTAAGAGCTAGGCAAGTGCCCCTGATTGATGCCTTAAAGGCGTCCCAGGTGGTGGATATTGACGTATCGGACACAGGATTGAGGACAAAAAAGTCCCTGATAGCCTTCCGTAACTCCTTGCTTGAGGCGTCGTCCCTGACCACTGAGGCCGGGAAATACCACTTCCGTTGTCCGCCACCCGCTGGTGACCAGCGCAGGCCTAGCACGAGTAGACTATGGTCGGAAACTGATAGCAGAAATATTCTAGAGTCGAGGACATCTCCCCTGAGGGCTTGACTTAGAAAAATGTGGTCCAGGCGGTAGTAGGAGTGGTGGACATGGGAGAAAAAGGTGTAATCTCGGGACAGGGGGTGTATGGAACGCCAGCTATCGATTAAGCCCATCTCCCCAACAAGCCATTGTGTCTCAGCAGAAAACAGACCTGCATCGGCCCTGTGGGAACCGGTGCTATCCAGCTCTCTACTCCACACTAAATTAAAGTCTCCCAACTAAAACAGGTGTCCCTCAGCAAAGTCTCCCACCCTCCGCAGCAGGCCCTGGAGCAAGGCATTCTGACCCGTATTGGGGGCATACACCACCACAAAAGTGCTCAGCTTCCCATGGACTAGACCCTTCACCATCAGCCAACGGCCTTCCTTATCACTGCGTACATCCATAGGCTGAAAGTTCAGGGCCGCACGAAAGAGAAGAGCCACCCCCCTGTGTTTCGTGGATGCAGAAGATCTATATATGAGGCGGAAAAGTTTGTGCCGAAGGCGCAGCTCATCCTTACACGCCAGGTGAGTCTCCTGAAGACCCACAATGTCAAGCTGGTGATCTATCATGTATTTCCACACTTTCTGACATTTTTGCGGGGAGTTCAGGCCCTTGACATTCCATGTACCAACACTAAGAGGCATCATTAGATAACAAGCCCGCTCCCACTATAAATGTACCACACCTCCCCCTCCTCCCTGCCTCCATTCCCAGCAACCATAGGTAATGCAGGATGGCTTCCCAGACATCCCACCCAGCACCCCACAGTCACAGAGTACATGCCTAGGGTCCTCGGGCACAGCTGCACACCTCCAGAAAATACAATAATCACTCGCCAGAGCACAAAAAGCACAAGCAACCATACATTCCTGTCACCACCACCATCCCTGCTGCACCCCCTCCCCATATCCCCAACAAACCCCCTCAGCACCACTACCCCCCCAAAGGAACCCTAATGCCGCCCCCAAACCAATAGAGCAAGAGGAAGCAGCATAAGGTGAGAGAAAAACCTGGAGGAACAATGTCCTGAACATTTCCAGTACATAGAAGTCAGTGGTCTCCTCCGGGGGGCGAGGACGGGACACCACAGGGTGTGCCCCGTAGACCACATACCGGGGTGTCTTCCCAAAAAGTACAAATTTACCCACGGTACCTGCAGGGCCGTGTCCCTCCGGCACCAAGCGAAGGTCATGATCTTCCAGGGTAGCAACCCGCTCTCTGATACCATCCACGTCTCGCCTCACCTCACGGAGGTCCGAGGCCAGCTGAGAGTGCAGCTCCGAGATGTCCTACTTAATGGAGGCGAAGAGCTCCATCATAAAGGCTTTGGTGGCGGGGGCTTCATCATCCTTCGATTTAGGCGAGGCGCTAATCCCGGGGGATGCCGGCTGCTGGGATCCCTTGGAAGGACCATCTTTACCAGGCTTCCCTTTTCGCTGCGTAGAGGACATCACAGCGCCCCTGCTCGCTCGGGTATTCAGGTCGAGGGTCACCGTCCACCACCCCAGTAGCACTACAGGCCGGGTGTTGCTCCGTTACTGTCCAGATCCGGTCCAGGAGTAAGAGACACCCCTCGACAGTCCACTAGCACTGGTCGCGCTATCCACGCGGTATACGTGGGCACACAGCGCCACTCGAAGCGCCGGCCCACTACGTCGAGATTGGGCCGAAATGGCACCACAGAGTCACCGGGCAACGAGCCACCAGAGCGCAACCAGTCGGCGGGCCCCACCAAGCAATCCAGGCTTCCCAAGGGTCCGGGGCACTGTCCCCCAATGTCACTCACCCCAACCCGGCGATAGCTCCGCGGCCTTTATATCTCTGGCCTCCACCAGTCCAGGCCCCTCGATGGGCAGGGTGTTCCCGAGGCCCTAGCCCCCATAGAGTCCTTTCGGTATCAGGGGCCCTCCGCAGGGCCGCAGCAGCAGGCCGCGTGCTCCGTCGCTCCTCAGGACCACCACGCGATCACAGGACCTAGCAGCCTAATGGCGGCTACCAGCAGCAGCTCGGCCCGCCAGCCATGGACGGGAAAGAGCGGCACGCCTATGCTCCTTGCACTCCCAGTAGGCCTCGCAGGCCCCGACAGCCCCCAACAGCAAGGCGGCTCCACTCGCAGGGTCAGGTCACCGATCGAGGATGGAAGGGGGGGCCGCGCAGCAGCGTCGCCGATCCTCTCTGCAATCCCTATTATGGGGTCTGGTGCAATGTGGAGACCGGCCGAGCAGCGGGGCATCAAGGACTCCTCCCCCCGCTCGGAACCGGCACTAGTCCTGGCGGTAGCCGCCCAGAAGGATCAATGCCACTCCCAGTCGGGGCCTTAACAGGCCCAGAAGCCCCGACCTCAATTGGGGATAATGGCTGATTCACGGCAGTACAGTCTGGGCGTTCCTCATTGCTCCAGCCCCTCCCAGGCGGAGCCTGGATCCTCACCTTCCGGCCTTTAGTCCACTGGCAGTCAGGGCACTAAGAGACCACCTCCGCTGACAAGTCCCAGGAACCTCCGATGCCGCTGAGTCAAGCCGGTACCCCGCCGGGCCGAACCCTCCGTCAGGCTCTGCCGCAGTTTGGGTCGGGTCCGCAGTCGGCACCAGGCAGGCCGCTCTGGTGACTCCAAGCGCTCCAGGCGGCAGCGCGGGACCTCTGGGCACCACGGACAGACACCGGGGTTCAGGCAGTGCGGGCACGGGAATCCGAAGCTCCAAGGTGACGCTACTCGGGCCGCCGCGGCCGCGAGCGCGCTGGAGCCAAAATGGCTGACAGGCACTGCCACTGCTTAGGCTGGACCCACACTTGCAGCCCGGTAGGCGGCAACAGCGAATTCCATCCCTCAACGTTCCCGCTGGCAGCACGGGACCCCCGGGCACCTCGAGTGGATGCTGGCGCTCAAGCGGTGCAGGGACACGGAAAGCTGAGCCCCAAGATGGTGCTGTACAAGGCTATATTTCTCGTGGCGCCGGAGGGACTCGAAAACACGTCTCACTCCGTCGCCATCTTGGCCACGCCCCCGTATCGCCCTTTCTTGATAATATGGCCCAACAACCTTTCCAGCTCTGTATCATCGATGTTGACCCAGTATCACCTCTGCCTTGTCTTGTGTGGCTTATGTTTTAGTAGCTCTGTCTCAGCTGTATCACTGATGGCTACGAGACTTACTTGCAGACCACCTAAAACTTCGTGTAGTACTTCCCTAAGTAATGCAGCTCAAAAGGCCCATTGGAAATCATCTGAATACCTATTGCAGGTGCTCCGGATTTATGAAAAAACTAAAAACTATGGTGTATTTCTCAGCTCAGCGCTGACATTTCTGGATTCAGGAATACATGCACAACCAGACACAGTACAGTCTATCGTTACACTATAAAAAAACATACAAAACTGTGCTAAGAGGTCAGGCAATCTCTCTGACAATGGGGGGAAGAATAGAAAAGGGTCCAGATGGAAGCAATGAAATCTGTTGTTTTTGTCAGCAATGGTTGTAAATAAACCTGGTGGAAAAGCGCAGGCACATCACTTGAACCTCAAACAGCTGAATAAGGAAACCTGGCTGAAACTGCTGCTAGAGCGCCTTACAGTGCAGACCATATGAAGAGGGCAACAAATCATGGAAACTGCTTGTGTGGTTGGTAAATAGAGAACATAGTAGGGATCAGAGATAAAAACTGAGTCTGGGCTAAGGATTAACAGAAATAAAGAAGTAGCAGAGGTATTCACTAACTATTATGAGAAACAATGCAAACCAATCAGCACCACAACACTAGAGGACATAACAGCATTTTTATTGAAGACTCTGAATTCTCACTCGACAATAGGAAGCATTTGATGCAGAGATAGAGGTAGGGGACGCGCGCTGATAGTGTGGAAGAAACTGCTACTCTGCAAAGTCTGTTTTTAATCCTATGTTGCATTATTTCCTGGGCACTATTTTAACCTAAAATTGCATTCTCACCCGCACTTCTGCTTTTCAAGCTCCACTCCCCGGTCCACCGCGAGGCTAGCTTGTTGAGTAGAGGGAGGCAGGGTTCATTTCCTGCATTGAGGGAGGTTGGCGCTCTAGTGGCCAACCCCCTCTATAAAACTGGATGTTCTACGTGCCCGACCGCGCCCAGGAGTCGCCAGGAATTCTGGTCTTTTTACAACAGACCGTGATCCCCCACGGAGATTAGAGCACTCCGCTAAGGAGATGTTAAGGATGAGATCCAATTTTTGCCTTGCCGGCCGGTCTGATTCCTGACCCTCTTTTGAGGGTTCGTTCTCATGTTTTACCTGCCGGTACCAGGGCTCTGTTGGTGGAAAGGCACCAACCACCCATGCCCATATTCAATCTTATGCTCCTCAATCTGCTGTGTCTGAGTATTTTAACAAAGGACTTTCTACAATCAATACAGGCAAGTGTCCCATTATTCCTAAGAGGGGGTGCAGTAGTTTACTATGTAATGTAAGGTCTCTTCCCAAGCATTCGGTCGAGGTTTGGGATCTCCTCTCCTCGTGGCAGCCCGTTTTTGGGTTTCTGACCGAAACTTGGCTGAAGTCTCACTCTGTCCCTTCCATCGCCCTTGCATTGCCTGAAGGTTAAAGGCTTGTCCGAATAGACAGACAAAACAAAATGGGGGGTGGAATTTCCATAGTACACAGAGACAGTATTAAGGTCACTATGCTAGAACAACGCAATGACTCTATAATGGAAGCTATGGTGTTTCGTATAGACCTTTCGTCCCAACTAAGTTGGAAGGTTGCTCTTGTTTATCGACCCCCTGGCACTTTAACCGAATTTTCTCTTCAACTGACCAAGTTAATCGCTCCTCATGTGATCGCGAGCAACAATTTTGTGCTGCTGGGTGACTTTAATATACAAAGTGAGTGTGCTTCCAATGCCGATGCTGGGACTCTTTTGATGGATTTAGCCTCCCTGGGTCTAACCAAGCGTAATAATGGACCAACGCACTCAGCTGGTCATACACTGGACATTATTTTCTCGAACTCTCCTAAAGTCTCTTGTGAACCTCCACAGCCTTTATCATGGACTGACCATGCGTCAATTGAATTTTCCATCCAGGTCCCTCGGAAGACAGTTAATACTAATCCTCTCATGCACCATCGTCGCAGACAATGGAAGCGATTACCTTGGAGGGCTTCCAAGCCTCTTTTGTAGAACCACGGTTCTTAGAATCAGACAACATAGAGAAGGCTCTCGCCAAGTATAATCTGGCAGTTTCCAGTGCCATTGATCAGCTAGCACCTTTGAAATCTGTGCTCAGTAATCCTAAGCGAACCCAGAATGCGTGGTATTCCCCCCTACTTCGTGCCCAAAAAAGAATTTGTAGGAAGCATGAAAAGCGGTGGCGTCTTACTCGTGATAAGGAAGACAGGGATAGGTTCTTTGCATCGCAGGCTGATTATCATAAGAAAATTAGGGCGGCTCGGAAAGCCCATGTAGCACTACAATTAGATCAGGCCCAAAATGGTCCTAAAGTGCTATACCGTGTCCTACAGTGCTTCATAAATCCAAAAGCATGTGAGAATCTAGAGGCTCCAACACAAAAACTGTGTGATGATATCGGAACTTTCTTCACACAAAAAATAGAGCGTATTTACGACAAAATACAGGTGTCAGGAAAGCATTCTGCAACCATCACACCTCCCGATATATCTGTGCAAACAGCTACACAACTGCTGAGAAGTTTTTCCCCGGCTACACAAGTAGAGGTAGAGTCGCTGATTCGTATTGTCAAATCAGGGTCACCTCTAGACAGCATTTCGGCAAAGATTACAGCTTCCCTTGCTTGTTATCTGTCACCCTCCATTGCTTACCTTCTCAATCTTTCCCTGAAAGAGGGCCGTGTTCTTTTGGAATAGAAAGCAGCACAGGTTATGCCAATACGCAAGAACACCAAGGCTCCGCTGACTGTGCTCCCTAATCTGTGTCCTATTTCTCTCCTTCCTTTCCTGAGCAAGATACTGGAGAAACATATAAATACTTATGTCTCCAAGCATGTCGAACAGATGGGTAGTCTTGACCCCTCTCAATCAGGATTTCGGTTTAAATACAGCACAGAATCTGCCTTGCTAGCGGTCAGAGATAACATCAGGATGACCCTGGATAAAGGCCACTCCACGATTATGGGGATGTTGGACTTATCGCCGCGTTCGACACATCTTCCATCAGGTATTGCTCAGGAGACTGGAGGAGATTGGACTTAGAGATGATGCCCATCAATGGCTGGGCGACTTTTCTAACCTCTCGGTCGCAGACGATCTATTTGGGTCCTTATCTTTCTGCACCTACGGTACTTACCAAGGAAGTGCCACAGGGCTCCTGTTTGAGCCCGATTTTGTTTAATATCTATTTGGCCCCCTTGGCCAATCTGTTAAGGAGTTGTGGGTTTACCCCCATCTCCTATGCTGACGATACTCATTTGCTCTTCCCTTTTGCAAAGTTCACTCCAGCAGTACAGGCCACCTTCTCTTCAGGGATGTGAAGGATTTTGCAATGGATGAGAAGTAATTTTCTGCAGTGCAACGTGGGAAAGACGGAGATTATGCTCTTCGGTGAGGCCCAATTACTATGTACCCCTAACTGGTGGCCAACTGACTTGGGCACTCCTTCCATTCCGAAATCTTGTGTAAAAAACATAGGTGTCCACCTAGAACAGGCTCTTACTATGAAGGAGCACGCTGCTCAGACAGCAGGCTCCTGCTTCCATGTGCTGGGTCTGTTGCGTCGCACTCTCCCCTTGCTTCCGGACTCGACCCGGAAAACACTGACCCAGGCACTGATTTTAAGTCGCCTGGATTATTGTAATGGTTTGTTGGTCTCTGCAAACGAGGCCACTCTTAACACACTACAGGTTGTTCAGAACACGGCGGCTCGCCTGATCCTCAATGCACCCCCTAGGACTGCTTCCCAGCCCTTATTTTACCAGCTCCACTGGCTCCCCATATGGGAGCGAGTGCAGTTTAAAGTCTGCTGCACAATACTTAAGGCCCTGTCCAAATCCGGCCCTGCCTACCTTGCTGACAAATTCATTCCGTATACCCCACGGAGGTCCCTCCGCTCAGGATCTAAATCCCTACTAGAGGTACCTGGAGTTAAAAGAGCCAGACAGGGTGGGAAGGCCCTATCCTATCTGGGCCCTTACCATTGGAATAAGCTTCCTTTTCAATTAAGACAGTGTACGGATTATCTTCATTTTAGGAAACAGCTCAAGACCTTTTTTTTTTGTTTCGGATTCTTAGCAGTCCATGGCTTGCAGACTTCCAGACTTGTTGAGCGAGGACAGAGACGCTGACTGTGGCGTCTCCGCTGCATGGAAATATCGCGGAAGCTGAAAGTGCCTGAAAGCACCCGACTGACCGGCATCACTCCGGCGTGCGAGGTGCAAGGAAATACCATTGCAGGCAGCACAGAAGCACTAAGTTGCTGATACCACCCCTGGTCCTGGTCCTGGTCCCGGTCCCAGTCAGCATGCCGCACACTGAGCTGAGAGCAGAGCTGATAGCAGAGCGGGGCCGAAGCGAAGCTGAGAGTGAGACCAGCTGAGAATGCCGCAGAGCGCAGAGCGCCAAGAGCAGCCGACTGGCACTGACCCGCAGGAGGCCGGACCCCGGGGCTGTTTGGCCGCCAGCCAGTATCATTACAGCAGGAGTCGCTGGGTAGCCTTGGGTCCGGTTGGAGCCTCCGTGTCCCTCGCGGCCCGGCAGGGTCCCGTCGGCATCTCGGCGCCCCCCCTCCAAGGGGCCGGAGCTGCTTGGTCAAGGTGAGCGTGGTTGGGGCCGATAATTGTCCCGAGGTGCGGCGAGGGAGCTGCGGGGCGTTTCCTCGGCGCCCGGACACGGTGGGGGCAACTCCCGAGGCCGGTGCCGGAGGCCAAGCCCCGGAGGGCTAGGGGGCCGTCGGTCATCCTTGGGCAAGGCGGGGGAGCGGCTGAGCCGTTCCCTCAGTAGACCAACCTAGGCGAGCACTCTCTTTTGCGGCAGGAGAACAGGGTGCAGCCGGAGCAACGCCGGAGCAGCCAAACACTATTTGGAGAGGTGAGGAGCAGTAAACCATTACTCTTAGCCCTCACAGTTATTGGAAAAAATTCAATTGTGATCAGAGCTGCTGACCTTTCTATGTGGCGGCGAGGAGCCGCTGGGCATCTCAAGTTCAAGTTCAAGTTCAGGGATTTATATAGCGCACTACTCACCCAGAGGGTCTCAAGGCGCTTGGGGAAGGGGGGTTCAATTTTTGTCGAATAGCCAGGTTTTGAGTTCTTTCCTGAAGGAGATGTGGTTTTGAGTAAGGCGGAGGTGAGTGGGGAGTGAGTTCCAGGTCCTGGCGACCAGGAAGAAGGATCTGCCACCCATGGTGGATCTTCGGATGCGCGGGACTGCGGCGAGGGCTTGATTGGACGATCTAAGTTGGCGGGTGGGTGCGTAGAAGGATAGTCGAGTGTTGAGGCATTCGGGTCCTACATTGTAGAGGGCCTTGTGTGCGTGGGTGAGAAGACGGAACGTAATTCTCTTGTTGACGGGAAGCCAGTGGAGGTCTTTTAGGTGTCCGGTGATGTGATCTTGGCGCGGGATGTCCAATATGAGTCTCGCTGATGCGTTTTGGATGCGTTGGAGTTTTTTCTGTAATTTTGCTGTGATTCCGGCGTATAGAGTGTTACCATAGTCCAGTCGACTCGTGACCAGTGCGTGGGTGACAGTCTTTCTTGTTTCGAGGGGGATCCAGCGGAAGATCTTTTTGAGAATACGAAGTACGTTGAAGCAGGAGGATGAGACTGCGTTGACTTGTCTGGACATCGAGAGAGGGGAGTCTAGGATGAAGCCCAGGTTGCGTGCGTGGTCTGTGGGTGTGGGTGCTGTGCCCAGAGCGGAAGGCCACTAAGAGTCGTCCCAGGCAGAGGGGGAGGAACCTAGGATGAGCACCTCCGTTTTGTCTGAGTTGAGTTTTAGGCGGCTATGTTTCATCCATTCGGCTACTTCGTTCATGCCTTCGTGAAGATTGGTTTTGGCGGTGTTAGGGTCTTTGGTGAGGGAAAGGATTAACTGGGTGTCGTCGGCGTAAGAGATGATGTTAAGGTTGTGTTGACACGCGATGGAGGCGAGTGGGCTCATGTAAACGTTGAAGAGGGTGGGACTGAGTGATGATCCTTGTGGTACTCCACAGATGACTTCAGTGGCCTTTGAGTTGAATGGGGGAAGTCGGACTCTTTGAGTTCTCCCGGTGCGGAATGAGATGATCCAGTCCAAGGCTTTTCCTTGTATGCCGATGTTGCTGAGGCGTTGTATAAGGGTGCTGTGGCAGACTGTGTCGAAAGCGGCCGAGAGGTCGAGTAGAATGAGGGCCACTGTTTCACCGTTGTCCAGTAGTGTTCGGATGTCGTCTGTTGCTGCAATGAGGGCGGTTTCGGTGCTGTGTTTGGCTCGAAATCCAGACTGAGAGGGATCGAGGGAGTTGTTGGATTCAAGGAAGGCGGCGAGTTGGCTATTGACAGCTTTCTCAATGACTTTGGCAGGGAAGGGGAGGAGGGATATGGGTCGGTAGTTTTTAATTTCAGAGGGGTCTGCTGTGGGTTTCTTCAAGAGGGCGCTGAGTTCGGCGTGTTTCCAGCTTTCTGGGAAGGTGGCAGAGTTAAACGAGCAGTTGATGACATCACGGAGATGGGGTGCGATGATGGAGTCAGCTTTGTTGAAGATGTGGTGGGGGCAGGGGTCGGTTGGCGAGCCAGAGTGGATTGAGTTCATTAGGCGGATGGTGTCTTCGGTGGTGATTGGGTTCCAGGCGCTGAGGTTGTTAGTTGGTGGTGTGGGATCTGAGGGGGGTGGGGAGGGTTGTTCGCAGGGAGTGTTCTCGAAGCTGTTGTGAATGTCGGCAATTTTGTTGTAGAAGAAGAAGGATAACGCATCGCAGAGGTCTTGGGAGGGAGTGATGTCGTTAGATGCTGCGGCAGGGTTGGTGAATTCTTTGAAGATGTTGAAAAGTTCCTTGCTGTTGTGGGCGTTGTTGTCGAGGCGATCCTTGAAAGCTGATTTCTTGGTGGATCGAATCAGTTGGTGATGTTTGCGGGTGGCCGCCTTGAGGGTGGCCATGTTGTCGGTGGTTGGGTTTTTTCTCCATGTTTTCTCTAGGGTGCGGCATAGCTTCTTGGATTTTTTAAGGTCATCATTGAACCAGGGAGCCTTTTTGTTGCCTGAAAAGATCTGGTGCTTTTTCAGGGGTGCTAATTCGTCAGCGCTGTGGGTGATCCATTGCTTGAGTTTGGTGGCCGCTTGGTTTGGGTCCAATGAGAGGGTGGGAGGGTTTTGGTTGAGTGATGTGAGGAGTTGGTCGGAGGTGATTTTGTTCCAGTTTCTCCGAGGAATAGGGTGTGGGCGGTTGTGGGTCAAGGTGGTTTTGTAGCTGAAGTGAACACAGCTGTGGTCCGTCCAATGGAGAGCTGTGGTGCGTTCGAAGAAAATGTACTTGCTGGAGGTGAAGATAGGGTCGAGCGTGTGGCCGGCTACATGGGTGGGGGTGTCCACAAGTTGTTTGAGTCCGATATTGGCCAGGTTGTCCAGAAGGGAGTTGGTGTTGCTGTTGTGTTTGTTTTCAAGGTGGAAGTTGAGGTCTCCTAATAGAATGTAGTTCTTGGAGGCGAGGGCATGTGGGCTGACGAAGTCAGTGATGTCATCGCTGAATTGAGTGCGTGTTCCTGGAGGCCTGTAGATGAGGGTGCCTCTAAGTGTGGTCCTAGGGTCGGTATGGATCTGGAAGTGGAGATGTTCGGCGGTTGCAAGGTTATCGTCGATGCTGGTCGTGATTTTGATGGTGTTCCTGTGGATGATGGCGATGCCTCCTCCTGTTTGGTTGGTGCAGTCTTTACGGATGATCTTGTAAGCATCCGGTATGGCTATAGCGATGTCGGGTCCTGATGATGTGTTCATCCATGTTTCAGTGAGGAAGGCGATGTCCGGTGACGTAGTGTCGAGCAGGTCCCAGAGTTCAGTTGCGTGTCTGTGGACCGAGCGGGTGTTCCGCAGGATGCACTTCAGGTGGTTAGAGTCAGAACTATGTTTGGAGGAAGTGGATTTGGTGAGGGTCCTGGTGCAGGCGAACTTGCAGGCGAGACAGGCGAATGGGCCGTGGGTACGTCCTGGGGTGGCTTCGCAGCATTGTGGTGTGCGTCCGGGGTTGAGGGCGAGGAGAGATGCGGCATCATATGTGAATCTAGTGGGCTGGGAACGGCGGGGGCCAGGGGGTCTGGCGCTGGGCGCGGTCCAGGCGCGGACGGGCGTAGACGGGTTTACCTTTGGCGCACCTTCGGTGCGCATGGGGCGCGATCGCTGCGCGTGATCGCTGCGCGCAGAAGCATCTGTCATAAATGGATGGTGGAGGGGGGAGGGGCGAGGGAGGAGCACCTGGGAAGGCGGTAGCGGGGTAGAGGTCCGGGCAGGGAGGGAAAACAACAACAGCAAGATGGCTGCAGGCCAAAATGGAAACTGGGTAAAGTTTTAACACTCAAAAATAAACGCAATGCACAAACGAAATACAATCTATTGTACACGCTATGCACAAAGGCAATTCAGCAGCTTGAGGCAGACAGTCAACCAAAATACAGTCTTGATGCAATGGAATCGCGCACTTTAAATATAGCGCTACGAACAAAGTTACTAAACAGAGCAGCAGGCAGGCACAAATGCGCGTTAATAATTAAAGCGCTACGCTGCAATCAATTAAAGGCAAGCAGGACTGAGGTAATCTGGCCGTGCTACAGCTCTACGATACCGGTGCAGAGTCGCAAAGCGGTGTTGGGAGCGGCAGGCACTGTCAGATACGTCTAGGGGTAGCCGGGTCCTTACCAGAACAGCATTACCCACAGAAATGTTATCTATCAGTAACTGGAGGCGGTGAGAGGTCTAAGGCTAGGAGCGAGAGCTTTTGAAAGTCGTCCGAGGTCCTTCCCTCTTCTGTCGGCAATCAAACCTATTGCCGAGCATAAAAGATGCACTCACTCCTTCTATCGCAGTATGGCATACAAAAAGCTGAGATCACGTACAATATTCATGAAAAGATTAGGAACTGACCAAGCGATAAGAAGGAGTGACGGAAAAATGGTCTGTCCTCTTAACATCGAACCTCTTACCGGAATAATTAAATACTTTTCAAAGCAGACTATTAAGGACCCGGAGCAACTTTAAACTAACCAAACAAAAGAAGAAGAAGAAAAAAAGGTAAACCCGGAGATTATCAGCAGCATAGGACAAGAAGTACCAGAGCAAACTCAAACTATTCAAATAAAAGAAGAAGAAAAAAAAAGAAAACCCGGAGGTTTTTAACAGTACAGGGCAAGAAGAATCATTATACAATCAAACCTCGGTTCAATCAAATCCTAAAACCTTAACTACAAAATCAGAAAAAGCTGACAATCAACAAAACCAGGAACACTTTGAATTTGACATCACTTGCCCCAACATAAGTTTCAAAGATCTTTTTTTTAACATGGCACACCAAAAGGAAAAATCCAAAATACAGAACAGCACCCCATTAAAACAGTTAGATTCTGAAGACTCTCTCTCACAAACCCCGGATTTCCTAATGTTAAAATACATTGATCCTACCAGCGAACAAACTTCAGTATCCAAAGCTCTGGTGACACTGGAAAGAATCTTAGAATCCGTTCTCTCTCATTTAGGGAACATCTTGGAAAATACAGACCAGATGTTAGACACCCATATAGGAATGTTAAAACATCTGGTAGAGAAAAAAAGGAACAAACAACAATCAAAATTACCACAAGATGGTGAAGGTGATATACGACCAATAGGGGGTAGATTGGCCACTACACAAGCGCTAACACTAAAAACAGCAGACTCTTCATCAAAGGCCGACACGGCTTCTCAAACTGGTCGATGTAAACAGAAAAAAAAAATGAAAAGAACAAATATAATCAAACCTATTCACTACGAAATCTCTTTAAGGATCCGAAAGAGTCCAATACGATAGCGCAGACCATAGTATACTATCCACTCTGTAACAGAAAAAAGACAAAAAGCCCATTAAAAGGGTCAAATACGACAAAACAAAAAATAATAGAAACCTCAACAACTATGTCACCAATTCCCTCTCTGCACCGAGCAAGAGTAAAAAGAAGGAGAACAAATGTCAACTGTCGTAAGCGGGCAAAGAAAAGAAAAACCAGAAGGTTTGTAAAACAGAAGGCCCGATAAACAAGATTCCCAGAAACGCCACCACCTGACCAAATGATCTCAGAAAATAAGGAAGATCAAACATGTAACAACATGACGGAACAAAGTTTTCAATCCTCAACCTCTAAGGAGCAAGTGGCACTCTCCCTACCTTTAAATCCCATCACCCCAAGTTTTGTCCCTGGGAACATAGATAGAGAACTAAGGACACACAAGGAAAGCCAACAACAAACTCCATCGATGAGGAACGTGTCTATCCAATCACAGATAAACCTCACTTGCAGAGTGGAACTTACAGATCTTTTCCCCTCAGGCGAAGACCCCCTAAATCGTGAAAGAATAACCAATCTGCTCCAAAGGATACAATCACTACAGGCGCTAGCAACAACTGATATCAAACTAATAATTTTCCCAGATAAAAACAAAACAACATCAGCAGTTGCCGAATTCTGGTCGCCAGTCATCCCAGCAATTATACTCAAAGAAAAAGAGACCCTTCACAAATACGGATTCGACGTGGCCCCAGCAAAAGGGGTAATAGGTCCGACATCAGATTCTGATATAACCAAACAACACCATCCAGTAGCAACCCAGCGCAGCAATAACAATCGGCCAAATCCTTACAAAGAAGACATTTTAGTCTCAATTAGCAACGGAATCAGGTGAAGCTGGACTAAGAATAGTTTGACTCAGGAAAAAATACCTACTGATAACTCATGGACATGGATCCCAGAGAACCTAAATAACAAAAAACTGGGACCAGAAATCAAGCGCACTTTCTAGCCACGGTCTAACCATCTAATCCTGGAACATCGCAGGGAAAACCCAAGAAAAACTAGCAACAATCACCCAAGCTCGTCCAGGGACAGTGGCTTTACAAGAAACCTGGGCAATTACAAACTTCAACTTCCCTGACTATTTCGTGTATGATACTCCAGCAGAACCGGTCAAGCCTGGGCATGCAAAAGGAGGGATTGCAATTCTTCTTTCCGAAGATTTTTATTGTGACCAGGAGATCATACCTACACATTCTAAGTATTTTCAATGTTTAAAGATCAAAGTAGGGACCGACAGGACTGAAAGCTTGAACAAAATGCTTATCTTTAACGTCTACATTCCCCCGGGAACAAAAATGGACGCATTATCCTTAAACGTATTTGAGGACATTGAAAAGGTGGTGGAAGAACAGAATTTCCCGCTAACGTTCCTAAAAGGAGACTTAAACGGGCACATTTCTAATGACCTGTTAGAAAAACAGGCAACACCCATTCCACAATTTCCCTTAGGAAGCAAATCCAACAAGGCAGGGAAAATCAACTTATCATCACTCGCTACCCTCAATGGAGTACTACTAAACGGCAACATCGAAGGTGATATTCCAGCTTCCTTCACAAGAAAGGCAGGTCTCAATGCATCAATCCTTGATTATAAGATCTGCAGTCCAGGCCTCTTTGGATTAGCCCATCAACTTAATATAAAGTTTGAGAAAGGATGCGATCACACTATTTTCAATTAACAACTGGTCTAAAATTGAAACGAACATCCCCAGTACATATAATGGAATTGCACAGAACAGCGCTGATAAATCCAGACCAAGGCCGGGTAGCATGGAATTCCAGATCTTTCCAGATCTTTCGAAAAAATCAGTCAAACAATTGAGAATTCAAATTTACTAGCAACTAACCACAATATAAATCCAATAAAAAACTTTGAGGTAGTGGCCAAGAGTCTTGTCCAACTATTACAGGAAAGTGGGTAACGAAGAATGACAAAAACACAAAGTAAAAAAAGATGGATTACAGATCCCAGGGCAACGGAATTAAACAAATTTATTAGGGCACAATTTCTGAACTTATCGGATTCCAGAAAACTGGAAATTAACAAACTAAAAAATTATTGCGGAAGACAAAAATTAAAAGAAAAACAAAAGCTACAGGATAAAAAATGGATAGACCTACAGATAGCAGCAACAAGACAGGACAACCGTGCCTATTGGATCATAATAGCGCAAGAAACAGGAACTAAAAAAACGCTAAAACCAAACCCTGTACCACCTTCAGTATGGGAAACATACATAACCAATCTATACAAAAAAAAAAAACAAATTTCCAATTGCAACACAGTAACGCAAGCCAATACAGGACAGGAAAAAGGCATACACATCGAGGCCCCATCACCATCTCTAATAGAATATTACATAAAGAAGGCAAGACCTTCGGCTGCAATGGGTCCAGACCAAATTCCTATAATGGTCCTAAAGAACAACTCAAAGGAGTGGAGTAAGCTTTTAGCACGCCTGTTTAATCACATAATCAGAACAGGGGAAACTCCAAAGTCCTGGAAGGGAAGTATTGTCATTCCAATTCACAAGAAAGGCACCAGACTGCTCCCCGGTAATTACCGCCAGATTGCTCTCCTGGATGCAACCGGGAAGATTTTTGCAGCCGCTGTCCTAGACCATTTAAAAGACTGGGCATTCTCAACTGGCTCCATTCCACTCTATCATGCTGGATTCAGATCCAAACACTCGTCACAGATAATATTGCAGTACTCCAAACAAATTCTGGAAAAATATGTGATCAAAAAATCTCAGGTAGTATATGCAGTATTTATAGACTTTACCACCGCCTTCAATAGGGTCGACCGAGTCAAGCTTTGGACCAAACTCCAGAAAATGGGAATCCCACAAAACCTTCTTCATCTAATAACATCACTCTACTCGGGGACATGGTGCCAAGTCTAAATGGGGAGGGAGAAGGGTCTTACCGCCCCAATATCAACTCCAAATGGCCTGCGTCAAGGGTGTCTCTTAGCTCCCTTATTGTTTTCTTTATATTTGAGTGACCTACCGGAAAATCTTAACCAGGTCAATAACTTTCCGCTGAAGATTGCCCCTACTAAAATCCATTGTTTTATGTATGCAGACGATGTAGTAATCCTAGACTTGACCCCATTTGGTTTCCAAAGAAATCTGTTGGCACTTACCAGATACACTGAAGAAAATTATTTAATTCCAAATGTCACCAAAACAAAAATTCTACCATTCACAAGAAAGAAGACCTATTACAAATATAATTAGCTATTAGGGGGAAAACCATTGGAAATTGTAAATGAATACATATATCTCGGGAGAACTTTCACCTTTACACAATCAGCCTCACTTTCAAAAAATGGGTCGAAATGCAGATGTCCATTCAGGGGCCCTCCAAAGGCTTTATTCATCCACTGGTCTAAGACACTTCTCTTCCTTGCTCCAGGTTTATAGTTAAAAAATCCCAGCCGTTTTATCATACACAATAGAACATATTCCAACAAAAGAATGGAAACAAATTGACATCAAAGAAGGGAAAATCCTGCGGAAATTAACCAGGATGCCGCAAGCAGTTCCGGTTCAAGCTCTTAGGTTAGAACTATCCAGAGGGATCACAAACATAACTAGATGGGGTATAACCTGGTTCATGATGATCAAGGAACCCTAAGAGCACTGTTAAAAATAGAGACACTTGAGCAAGACTCTCCGAAGTATGTATTCGGTAAAAACCTAAGCACTGCTTTTAAACTAACATCAGTTTCCCTAGAAATGTTAAAATCTTGGTCACCGGCACAACTGAAAGTTTGCTTGAAGCACCTAACCCCAAGGCTAGGCATGTAACTTGACATTCAACACTGGTCCAGGCTCCCAACATACAAGCAGTACGCGGACACAATAGTTTTTAAAAAAATGCAACCATATATCTTTTTAACTTAAACCACGGAGTACGGCGAAGCATTATACAAGTACGGCTCGGGATCTTAACCCTGAAATCACACACTTTTAAGTGGTCATCAAAAGAAGGAGGGACTAATCTCTGCGACTTATGTAAAGGTGGGGTGCAAGACCTAGAACACGTTCTGTTCGTATGCCCAAATGAGACTGTTGTAGCAGCCAGGAACAGATACATTACTGCGATCAAAACAAAATGTAATATAAATTCGGCCCAGAAGTTGATTTCCCTCTCCCAAGCTCCACCCAATGAATTTTTGTGTATTAACATGTATAACTTTTTAAAGTAATTTTTTTAATTATATTAATGCGAGAACTTTATCAGCAAAAACTGTAATTTTTATTGTGTCAAAATTTGTTGTTCTCGTAAGAGAACTGAATCAAATAAATTATTTCAATGATTCTTAGCAGACAGCTCCTCACTCGATGCCCGTCCATAAGCACAGAGATACCCCTCCGGGGGTTGATTCTGGCGCTCTATAAATAAATGAATAAATAAATAAATAGGTGAAATAGAAACAGTTATCAGGGACCTTTAACAGCCATGTTGGTGGGCTCAAATGCCCTACCAATAGAGCTTTACTGAAGCATGGCCAGCAAAATATATATGCACATGCTCTAAATGTTCAAGGAAGTTAAAGAGCAAATCCAGCTTCCATACAGTTATGACTCCTATGGGCCCATCTCACGAATGAACAAAGAGGCAAAGATCCTTGTGAATGTCCTAGTAAATAGGCTTTGAAGGGTTATCTCCACCCTACTACACCTGGACCAGTCCGGTTTCTTGTCACATAGATGAACCGGACTCAATCTATGTAGGCTGTATCGCTGCATGAGCTCCACTGGAAATGTAATTGAGCCCATGTTGGTTCTATCATTATATGCTACTATGGCATTTGATACACTAGTGTGGACCTATATGTACAGAGTGTTTGAAAAGATGAGGCTGGGCCCTGATTATAGAAACTGTGACGAACTACTCTATCAACAGCCCATTGTCCGAGAAAATGGTGCATGGTTAAAACGATCTTAGTGAGAAAAAGGTACAAGGAAGGGGTATGCACTCTTGTCTATGATATTTATTATAGCCAGTGTCCGCTGCTGTGGCATTTAATTGGTAGAGCAGCATGGGAGAGGGCAGAACGGGGGAGGGCAGAGAGGGGTGGCAGCATGGGGGCAGTGCGGGGGAAAATAATGTAAATAATTATGCTTCCCTGCATTCTGAAATGTTGGTGCTCTTCTGGCCTCTGCTCCTCAACACTCGGCATGCCACAGGGTCCCCCACGCCAATCTAGATGTTGCAGTCATGCGGCATTATCCAGCATGAAAGCAGATTCGTCATTGGTGTGAGCACCCTAGTTAGGCACTCACTAGGGGACTACGACTCTCTGCTTATTCTCCAGAAAAACAAAGTACAATGTGGCAATGCTCTAGTGCGCAATCTTTTTCTCCAATAATCCCTCCAATCTAATACAAACTATTCAAGTTGTGTGCTCGAAGGAAGAGGGCAGCCACTCGTACCCCCAGAAAAAGGACCAGAAAACCGGTCCAACAACAACAAACAAGTTATCCTGAGCACTACACAGTGTGTTTCATGAAATCAAAGTCCAATCCGTTTTCTCTCAATTCCGATGATTTATTCTTGAGGTATACTTTAATCTTCTTCAGATAGCACAATAGCCAAAACAGGTTTCTTCAGATCTGATGCCTCCGCATCTCTGACTTCATCAGGGCTTAGAAATGTATCTCAATTCCATGCGTCAGTATCACTGTACTACAGACGTCAACTATTTGTAATGAATTAATGTACAATCATTAGTTTTCTTAAGTCCTCCATCCAGGACAATTAGTAACCACAGTAGGTCCTTTCTGACCCGAGCGACAGAGAGTACTCCCCACTGGTTTCACCGGCGACTACGACTCTCTGCTTATTCTCCACCCGGTTGTAAAGCCAAGCTCAGGTGAAGAGATCTAAGGGGGCGTGACGGTTTGGCCGGCCTTAGACAGCCAGCCAAACCGTCATGCACACTTGAAGCAGTATCACCACTCCTCCTTCCTGCAGCGGAAAAAATGTGACGTGAGAGGGACGGGAATGTTTAAAAAGAGGTACAAGAATTTTGGGAACACCACCATTTTAGTAATAGCAATGCGCCCAGCTAATGGTTTTTGCCACACGCAGATCTTGGTCTCCAGCCAGTCCATCGCCCGACTGAAATTGGACTTCCAAAGTTCACCCACATCCCTACTCAGCCAGATGCCGACGTATCTAGTGGGACCCGACGCCCGAACAAAGGGGTAGTCAGGGGGGAAAGGGCTTTCTTGCATTCGTGAGGGGGAAAAGGACCGACTTGCTTCAATTGACTTGGACTGCAGTTAGGCAACCAAATCGCACCACCGCCCTCGTCATGGGCGCAAGATTTTCCTGAGGGTCCCGGACATACATCGTGACATCAGCCGTGTACATGAAAGTAACAAGGGCGCGAGCCAAAAAGCTGATGCCCCAGTGGGTGTGGGGTTGGCGTACTCGTGCCACCATGGGTTCCATGGCGATGGCGAAAAGTATGTGAGAGAGGGGACACCCCTGCCCAGTGCCTCTCAATATAGCGATGGGGTCAGTGACCTTCCCATTAATTCTGATGCGGGCCGTGGGAAGCGTGGATAGCAATTGTATCTTGTGTACAGAATTTAGGCTGAAACCCAAGCGTGGGAGAAGGTAGAAGAGGAAGGGCCTCCCATTGTGTTGAACTTTTTAGTAGCGTCCAATAAGGCAGCCACAGCCAGCAGTGAGGGCTTAATCTGGTGGAGGACTGAGAAGATGGTTCGAAGATTGTGAGAGGTGGCTCGCCCCAAAATAAAACCATATTGATCCAGGCGAGCGATTAGTGACATAAGTGGGAGGAGGCGTTCGACCAGCAATTTGGCGTAAATTTTATTATCAGTATTTATGAGGAACAGTGGACGATATGAATCACAGCACTCCGGAGGTTTATCCGGTTTCAAGAGAAGGGTGATCAGGGCCTCGCGAAGAGATGGATGGAAACCTCCATGTTCGAGAGAGTTGTTGTACATTGAGGCTAAGTGCGGGACAAGAAGGGGCATGTATTGTTTATAGAATGCAGGGGTGAGGCCAACTGACCTAGGAACCTTGTTGCCTGGGAGCCCTGCGATGACCATTGAGATCTCCTCCTGAGTGAATGGTTCATCCAGGTAGTCCCAGTGGCTGTTACTAAGCCATAGACGTTCGATGATATCAAAATATTGGTCCATAACCTCATGAGGGGCCGCCTCACCGGCAGTGTATAGCTGGGAGTAGCAGGCTGAGAATCTGACAATGATTTCTGTAGGGTTAGCGGCCCTCTCTTGCAGCCCCATAATACAGGAGGAGACATGCGGCTGCCTTAGGAGATTCACAAGAGTTTTGCTGGGACGATCTCCCTCATCATAACAACGGGCACGCGTATCTCCACCCAGAAATGCGATGTCCCTATCTGTCTTCTCATGGAAACAGTAAGTTTGGCTTTGATCAGTGCAAGAGGGGCAGGGCAGGGGTCTCAGGATTGTTGGAGGTCTAAAGTTTTAACATTGTTCTCCATGTGCTCAAGGGTGCCCCGGATGGAACTCAACAGTCCAGACTGCTTGGCAGTACACTTCCCCCGAATTACAACCTTAAAGCCCTCCCAGAGGGTTGAAGGTGACTCCACCTTGCCGACATTGTGTTCAAAGTAGCCAATTATGGTGCCGCAAATTTCTTCGCGGAAAGCAGCGTCTTCGAAAGCATTGGGGGCAATCGCCATGCAAACATTCAGTGCAATTTTAGTGGGAACCGCAAGCGTAGGCGTACAGGGGCATCATTGGATAAGGTGCCGGGCCATGCGATTCATTGATGTGGTACTGAAGGAGACATCATGGTAGTGATCCAAAGATCAAGGCGAGACCATGAAACCTATGAGCCTGTGACGCAGGTTCCATCATGCCAGGGAACGCATGACACCATGCAACCAACAGGGAGTTATCCAACATAATTGAGTGGAGAAGGGAGGTGGGCCAAGGTGTTGGAAGCGATCTTCAGAGCAGTCTAGCGCTTGCGTGGGAGCTATGTTAAAGTCGACTCCTCAAATCAGGGAATGGGGTCTCAGGGAAGAAATAAGCTGCCAAACGTGTGTGAAAAGGGTTGTCTGAATTGGGGTCATACAGCACTGCTAAGATCAGTGGCTGATTTTAAAGGGTGCCAGCAAGGACCACATACCTGCCCTTTGAGTCAATGATAGAGAGGGTGTTGTGCTCGGGGAGACATTTCCAGAAGAGAATGGAGACGCCGCTGGAGTAGTAAGAATAGAAGGAGGTGTACAATTCACCTCAATGTCGAGATAGCATCCTAGATGCAGTAGCTGGAAGGAGGTGCGTCTCCTGAAGGAAACAGACATCCACCTGGTGTCTATTAAGCTGCGCATGCATAAGACGTGCCTTGCGGTGGTCATTTAGGCCTCTAATGTTCCCGGTCCAAAATGTGGTGTCCGTCATGTGGTATCATGGTGTGGGTCGATAGTGGATTTCCCATAGTTTGACTAGTTTGGCGCTTGAGGGACTGCAGCAAGTGCCGTGATGAACAACGTATTACGGAGTGCATATTGCAACAACATGTCAAAAACAAAACCAAACAATCAAAGAAACAAGCCTCTTGCTGGAGGCTGGAGGAAAAATCCCCATCTCGCCCACCACTCACTCCGACCCCCCAATTAGGTTGAGTATCCAAACCCTCCCCGCCCAGGGAAGCCAAACTTGGAGAGATAGCTACACAGATGGGAAAGGGAATCATCCCAAGGGTTAGAAAAAGAAGGTTATGCTGTTCCTCAGTGGACAATGTCAGGACAAGGGAAATTGACACCAACATGACCGCTTTGGTTCAGAGTTGGCAGTCCGTTTATTGAATTGTAATGCCCTCACACACCCAGTTTGGTGTCATGCTTCATCATCTGGGCTGCTCCTCATTGGGTCGGCGGTGCAATACCCAACGGGCTTCCTGTAGTAGGGGCACTTTAGCAGAGATCTTCTTCCAATTTCCCTTGTCCTTACATTGTCCACTGAGGAACAGCATAACCTTCTTTTTCTAAGACTTCAACCGGAGCACATATGCTGGACATCCCTCTATGCTGAGAGAGAAAAAAGCCCCACAGTTCCTTCTTTGTGTATAGATATAAATCATCCCAAGGGGGCATGGTTCCACCCGGCAAACACCCCTGCCAATGAGACAGGGTGGCCAAGCCACACTTGTAGCCGGACATTGGTGAAGCCAATCATAAGTAAGCATAGAAACGACCCGCCCCAAAAGAGATTCAACTGTGAGTTTATAACATCGTCACATAGACAGTTCTGTTATCCATACTGCATTGCAGTAGAAAACCAATGAACCCCGTAACTTAGTTAATCATTGTCACTTAATTGTTCTTTTTCTTCATTTTCAAGGCTCTTAGATGCAGTATGCTTCTGCACATCTAACTTTTTGGCAAAGGACAGTGCAGCCTTGTGGTCACTGAGGATCTGTGTTTGAGCGCCCATCTGTTGTCTTAACTTGGCAGGGTAGATGAGAGCGTATTGAACCTCATGCTTTTAGAGGAGTCTTTTCGCAGGGAGAAACTTAAGGCGGGGGGCCTGCACCGCCAAGGTGAAGTCAGGATAACACGCTTGAAGATTCCCTTGGTGCTGCACTTTGCCCATCTCCCGCGCCACCCGCAGCACAGCGTCATGATAGTTCAACAGCTTGGCTATAATCGGACGAGCTGGCACTCCCGGCTGGGGAGCGCGGTCCCAGAGTTCTATGCGCCCGCTCCACAATAAATACTGAAGTGAGCACATTGCAGAAGAGGTCCCGCAGTAAAGTTTTAACGTAATCCTCCATCCTCAAGATGTTGGTAGACTCGGGCAGGCCAGTAATACGAATATTGCCCCTTTTGGAGCGCACCTTCAAGTTCTCGTTCTTAGCCCTGATCTGTTCCAAAATCTTTTCCATCCTAAACAATTGTTGCTTATCTGGCGTTGCCGTGTCTTCAACTTCCAACACTTGTGCCTCCAGCTGCGTTATCTGTGCATTGCGCGTGTCCACACTCACCTTCACCTGGTCGAGGCGAGCAGTCAGGCAGTCAAGTTTGGAGGCTATCATGCCGAGGCTGGATTTAACTTCCAGCAGGAGTGCCTTCAAGTCTTCATCTCTCAGCACCATGGCTTCTGTCTAGGTTGACTGGGCTTCCGATTCTTGTGTGGGCTCCTCCTGTATGGTTTGGCACCAGTTATTAACTGAAAGCTTGATCTGCTTTGCATCCACCTTGCCCATGTTGCTTGATCCAGTGAAGGAGGTGGGAGAGTAGAAGAGGACGATGCCCAACACCGCAGGACCGCTGATGTCCCGTAGGCTTTCACGCAAGGCTTCGAACAAGCCCAGATAGGCCACCATACGAACAACAGTGACTTGAGGGCATCGCAGGCTGCAGAGACCACTCTCTTTGCACAGCGTGCAACAATTAATTAAGGTTTAGCAGACTACCAAGTGTGCGCTGTGTCGCTAGCTCCTGGAAAACAGTGGCAGGCGCCTTCCCATCGTTGCTTATTTTAACCTGTCACCCCAGCAGGCTCTACCAGAAATTTCCCAGGGTTATCTAACACGACAAGGGACATGTTGGTGCATAGGCTGCAAACACCGAGTCGGTAGTGTGCTGCAGGCTTGCTGAGCAATCAGCTAGTTCGCCGCACCAGGAGGCATGGCACAAGTGCATCGCCGTAGCTGGCGCATGTAGCCTCTCTCGTTGTTTATTGTGTGCAAGGCCCGCTGTGCCAAAAATCTAACCTGTACAAAGATGAGGCCCACGTAGCATCAAGAAAGTTGATGCCAGGCATTTACTTGTATTTGGCACCTGCTCAGCACGCTACCAGTGTCCCTCAAGCCTGTTCATGGGATGCGCCAGCCCTACAGGCACCCTGCGTGATGCAGCGCCCACTGCACCCGGGTGCACCCTGAGCGGGGAAGCCATAGAGGCACGGCGCTCTCATCGCAGGGCCCATGTAGACACTCCAGCACTCGTGAGGAGAGCTCTCTCTCCCACCAGGTCTCCTCCTCCCGGCCCACGCAGTGCAGCACCCGCACCCCTACCCCGTACACAGTCTCCTGCCGCCGCAAGCAGCACCACTTACTTGGCCTCACAGTGCGCCCCAGAGCCCAGCGAGGACCCGCACCTTCTTGCGCCGCAGCCTCCAGGCGTTCCCGCAGTCTCGGTGTTGGATTGCACTGCCGGATCGCCTCCCAGCAATGCATTCAACAGTGCAGCAGCATGTCACTACTGTGCCGCAAGGGCCGCCCATCCTGCTACCTCCGGCTTGAATGCTGGGGCCGCCATGTGTGTGTCTGTTGCCGCGGCCCTCGTGGAACGTGTTCCTGCTGTGGTGTGAAGTTTGGGGTAATGTGGCCGTCGCCGAAGTCTCTAGGGTGCAGGTACCTCACAGTTTAGGTAAGGGGGGTCCAGGGAGCCCCCTGTCCGCAGTATTCTAATGGATGATCGGCTTCGCCGGCAGAGCACACTCAAGGTGTGGCCATCTTGCAGCCGGCTAAACCACGCCCCTTGGCAAAATGTAATATAGTGTGACAATGCCATCTATACATTCCTGGAAGAATGATATGGGCTGGTATATGCTTGCAGCGAAGCAGAGGATGTGTTAAGAAATGGAGGAAAATCTGTCAACTCGGTCAGCAGTACAGGGGATTACAGGTCACAGAATGTTAACAGTCTGTTCTATAGTGCCTAGAAATAATTTGAGAAGGGGAAAATAAATCCACATTTTTTTTCTTAATATGTTTATTTAAAACTTTTTCAGCAGAAAAACATACATAAGGCACTGCTTTACACAGATCTCGGCAGGGGCATATCAATGTCCCCATACATTAATTCCACATTAGTACAATGCTATGAAACCATGTCATAGTGATAGTGATATAACAACTGGCAACACCTGAACTCCAGCCCCACCCCCTTTACACATCGTCTGCTCGTGTGACAGTCCCACGGGATCTCAAGACATGAAGGGGTGAGGGAGTGACAGCAGTTCGGTGGGAGAGAAGGGGTCCACTACGTGTTAGGGCCTCCAGCTGTGGGTGCAGAAACTAGCTGGGAATCTGAGTCCGAAGTATCAGCAGCATCTGTAGTGTGCCTATTGGTAACATGCAAGGACCAAAAGTTTTGGGTCTATTGCATGGGGAGAGCATCTCACTGTAATTTTCTGTTTGTGTGCAGCAGAACAGCATATCCCTAGACCATTGCATGTAGGGGTTGGGCCGCGCATCCAGCAAATGGCCACACAACGTTTAGCTAGGAGAAAGGTCATATTCACCAGACGCCTACGCGACCTCAGGAGAGGTTTAGAGTACCCCAGAATGGCCAACAGTGGGTCGAGGTTAAGTTCCAACTCTGCCACGCGATTTACCTTGTAAAAAACATCGTCCCAGAAACGGGCGATTCCGGGACAGGACCACGCGACATGAAGGAAATCGTCGGTGAGCGTACCACAGCGCTCAAGGCCGAAGTGGTGTAATCGTTCGGGTGTGTTGTACAACCTATTTAAAAAAAAATTAATGAACCGGCCTATGACAGCCGTTAAGAGATACTCTTTTAGTGCTCAGACAACAGTATCACCATTTATCGTCTGATAGTTCTGTCTGTAGGTCCTGTTGCCATGCTAGACGTGGTTTAGTGTATGCACCCTCTCTAGCTGCAATGGTAGTATGATAGAGTCTAGATACTGGTTTGGTTGGGGATTGCGCCTTTAGGACCACTGTCAAGGCCACCACCTCTGGGGGCTCCACCATGTTGTCACCGAGGAGTGCCCTAAGGGCATGTCTCGTTCTGTGCAGCTGGAACTGCGCCAGAGCCGTGGGCGATGCCACCTCCATCATGATGTCCTCCACAGATCGGGCGACACCATTTATTTATTTATTTATTATAGAGTTTTGTATAGCGCGAACAAGACCCCTGGGTATCAGAGCGCTTCACAGTATGATGTCGGTAATAGTTCACATAGATAGTAACATTTTTAGGATAGTCCATAAATGAGATAGATACTTGTGTGAAATACTGAGGTAGAACCTTATATGCCATTGTGCGTTGGGCGTATATACAGATTTACATATCATGGGCGTCTACATTAGGAGTTAGCTTAGTAAATAGGATATATAGCATATGGGTCACACGTTGAATAACTTTGAGGTAGGTAGTTATAATACATATCGGAGGTAGATTAGGTAAATATGCGTATAAATAAAAGATCCCCTATGGTATGTACGTTCAGCGAGCGAAGCGCTGTGATGACACCTTTGTCTCTGCATGGACCAACCAGTAATCGAGACGAGCTATAGGGAAATACAGTAAGTTACCAGCGAGCACGTTGAGTATACTGTGCCAGGCGTGGGTAACTGATGGTAACGAGTCCAATATGCCCGTGCGCCTGGCTTGTGGTGAAAATAGAAGAGATGGAAGCGGTTTGGGGTCTGCTACAATGGTTTCTATCTGAATATGCGGAGTATCAGTGGGACCGTGTATCCAATGATAAGCATGGTATGCCTGGGCGACCCTATGGTAAAGTTCGAGGTCCGGAGCATTCAGACCACCCATTGCATACGGCAGGGTTAATATCCTCCAGGCCACCCTGGGTTGCTTCCCCGCCCATGCCAAGCGGACCATTAGCGACTGCAAATGTTGAAAAAAAATTGGGATAAGACCATAGGGATATTTGTAAAGAGGAAAAGAAAACAAGGCAGTACGACCATCTGTATGTAGATGGATGCCCAGATACCATACCGGATCCGTGGTCAATTGTAATGGATACCCCGGCATAAAGCGTACTGTAGTCGGCGTCAGGGGGTACATAATGGACTTGTCCCAATTCATCTTAATGCCTGAAAGTGCACCGAACGGAACTACCTCACGCAGCACAGGAGAAAGGTTAGCTTCTGGGTCTCTGACATATAGGAGGGTGTCGTCGGCATACCTGGACACAATAAGTCGGTAATTAGGAAACCTGATGCCCCTCTGACCATGATATTCCCTCAGGGCACAAGCCAATGGCTCAGCAGTTAGTGCATAGAGGATTGGGGATAGGGGACACCCTTGACGTGTGCCCCTACATATACGAATAGGATCGGTAACTAGGGAGCCAATCCGATTGCGGGCAGTAGGCTCCCGATACAACGTTGCCAGTAATTGGAGGTAAACCGTCCCGGCACCCATGCGACTCAGGACATGCCTCATAAAAGGCCACTCGGCGGAGTCGAAGGCCTTCTCCATGTCTAAGAAGACAGCGATGGCCGGGACCTCCGGGCGTGTGTGCTGCATGGCAGCAAATACAGTTCTTAAGGTATAAGTAAGGTTACATGTAGGCACAAAGCCTGCCTGTTCTGGGGCCACCAAAGTGGTAACCAAAGGGCTCAGGCGATTAGCTAGTATCTTCACTAAGATCTTTGCGTCAACGTTCATGAGGGATAGAGGTCTGTAAGATGCACAGTCATCCGCCACTAGAATCACTTCCCGCATAGTCTGCGGCATTGTTCCAGAGGTACATATATCTTCGAACAATGTGAAGAGGTGCGGCAGTAAAAGGTCCTGGAACGCCTTATAAAAGGCAACCTTAAGGCAATCACTGCCAGGGGCACTCCCCGCCTTCATCTCCGAGAGAGCAAGAACAATTTCACCTCGCTCGATCGGGTGCATTAGAAACTTCCGATGTGTATCAGTCAGCCATGGCAGCTCTATATGGGACAGATAGTCTAGTATACACTCCTCCGGGCCGAGCCCCGTGAGGAATAGAGGTCTGCGTAGTATTCCTTGAATTTCTCTGCCACCTGGACCTTAGAAATCGTCACCCCCCTGTTAAATGCCTTAAAGGTCTCCCAGATGGTTTGCAAGGAGTCTCCTGATCCTACATTAGTATCAAAGAACATTTCTATGGACTGGGCCAATTCTTCCTTAAATGCACTGTCGAGAAGTGAATATGGTGGAAAGCGCCAGGAAAACGGGGGAAGTCTCATTTTGGGGGAAGCAAAAGAAATCCTCAATGGAGAATGTTCAGATTATGTACAGGGCAAAAGTGTACAGGCGCGGAGCTGCCGTAGAAGGTGCTGGGAAACAAACCAATAATCAATCCTAGTGTGTATATTGTATTGTGCGGAGTAGTGTGTGAATCCCCCTGATGTGGATGTTCGTGTCGCCAGACGTCCTCCAAATCATATCTCAAAAGTGTGGACTCAACCGCCCTGACAGATATCGAGGGACGACTGTTCGGGCTGTCCAACATGTCAATAATGGGATGTCTGGTAAAATTGAAGTCTCCACCCCATAGCACACTATCTTGGGCATATGGCTGCACCAACTCTGCAAGATTATTGTAAAAGTCTGGATTATCGTAATTTGGACCATAAACATTTAGGATAATTAATTCTAACCCCTTCCCGTGACATCTGGTGAGTGTATATCTGCCCTCCCGGTCCGTCGCTAAGGGTGTCATGGTCACCAGCGACCTCGGAATCACCCAAGTCAGAACCCCTCTAGCGTATGAGGTAAAGCCCGCAGTATGAATGTTACCCACCAGACCCTTTGAGCGCAATACGGGACTGTCTGGGTGTAGGTGCATCTCTTGTAGCAGAGCACATCCACACCATGTCGGTATAGATAACTAAGGATTTTGGGGACCTTACGGTGGTCATTGAGACCCCGTACGGTCCAGGTGAGCAATACTAAGGAGTCAGGGGTGCCGTCAGAGTCAATCATAGGCATGGCAGTTGTGACAAGGAGAGGCGCACAAGATCTGTCGGGAACCATGCGGTCTGAGAGTACCAAGCCAAAGCAGTGCATCGCAACATGATATAACAATCAACAACATTCAAAAGCCCCCCACCCAAAAAAGAACCCCCCCTAAGTGTGCAGGACTAAAAACATGATACATCAGGGAATGCCATAAGCAATTTTCAATATAGAAACATGCAAAGGAAATTGAGAGCAGAAAACAAAGAATCCTTCCACAAAAGCAGGAACCCCGCCTGCCCAACCCCAACTTGGCTGCGATCCCGTCCCTCACCCCGTCAACCACCCCTCGCCTTACCCCAAACATCAAAACACATCCCAGGTGTGCTTCACTCCGAGGTGGATGTAGCTCGCAAAATGGAGTAATATTAAGGACCAAATTAGAACATACCCCGCAATCCACCAAACAGGGATTTCATCAGCTGCCCTGGGGTGTAACAAAACTAGGTCAAGCTGAGCCCCCCACAGAGCAGGAAATATTTGTGTTTGAGACTCTAAAGTATCCCCGATGCAGCCCACCACGGTACCACCCTGCCGCATCAAGGAGCCATCACACTCCAGTAGGTCATGTAGGAGGACCCCCCAAACGAACCATATAGTGAGATACCAGAGGAGGGACCAGTCGCGTGATAAGACAACCCCCAATCCTTCTAGTTAGCCGTGGGAGTACAATCTGTCAAATACCCCGGTGGAGTGCATCAAACCCCCCCCCCCTCTCCAGACACAGATGCTCATGAACACACCTCCCCGGCGGCAGCACCCCCAAATAGGAAAATCCCCATCCCCCCACATCAACCCAGAATACTCAACAGACGACATCTGGAGGCTGCAATCAGTCCTGCTCGTCCAACGATCCCCCGGCCGCCTCAGCCAGGAGTTGGTCGTCTGGTGTGGTGCGCCGCTCCTTCGTCCAGTCCTTAAACGCTTTTTGTAGAGCCTTGGGATCAGTGAAGATGAACGAGCAACCCTGCCGGTTAACCCTCAGCTTCACAGGGTACAGCATAGCGTAGTCTGCTCCGAGGTCGCTTAGCTGACCTCGGGGCTGACTTTCATTGGGGCAAACAAACGCTGCGCCTCCTGCACCCATGATGTAAAGTCCAGAAAAGGCGAGATTGTCGAACTTTCATACTGCAGAGGCTTTCTCTTATGGGCCAGGCGGAGGGCCACATCCTGGTCACTATAATTTAGTAATTTTGCTATTATTAGCCTGGGGGGAGCTCCAGGTTTTGGTCTGGGGCAGAGGGAGCGATGAGCCATCTCTACAACGAACATCTCGGAAAAAGAGGTGTCGCCCAGGAGCGATTTCAGAAGCTATTCCGTGAAAAGTTCCATGTTCCCAGTGGGGGTATTTTCAGACAGCGCCGGGAACAGGCCTCCTGGTCCTCCGTCCTGTCCTGCAGAATCTGGAGAACCCTACCCAGCTGCTCATGCTCTGTGTCTAGAGTGGACTGAGCCTCTTCCACCTCCGTTAGCCGTCGCTCAGACATATCCAGTCTTTCAGCATGTTTGTCTAGTCTTTCGGCCATGCAGTCCATCCTATATGTAAGAGCATCCATCTTGGTGCCCAGAGAGGTTATCCCACCTTCCAGGTTCTTTTCCATGTTGACCAAGAGGCTACGAATGTCCTGGCCCTGGTCCTCTGTGGCCTGTTCCTTGTCTCACAAACCGTATTCGGTGGTGGGTTCCCCCGACCTGGACTTCCACGTGTCGAATGATAGCTTAGGCTGCGTCTTGTCCACTCGGCCCATCTTGCCAGGGGGATTGGGAAAACTCTGCAGTCGAGTGGGAGACTTACAGTATGGAGACTCCCAAAAGCGACGGCGCCGCCAGTATCCCAGGCCGGATCCACGATGATCGGGGTGGGAGCGGGCCCCTTCCTCACGAGGCCACGTCGCCCCGGGGCCTACAGGCAGTCTCAAGGCTCGGGGCCCCTTCAAGACCCAAACCGCACCCTCTGCACACCATGCGTTCCGCTGCGCTGCTCCAGAGGTCCCAGGGGGGGAGGAATGGGGTCAGCAAACAATCCACGACTCCAGACTTGTAGCCCTAAGCAGGCTACCCACGTGTATAATCAGGTGGGGGAGGGGCACCCACTCAACGTCAGTGTGAAAACTCCAGGAGGATCAGCATGTACCTTCGCCCCTAGCTGATGGCAACAAACCACATGCCACTGTCCAGGCACTATGCCTATTATCCCGCCCCGCTGGGCATCCAATGTGTAAAACAATAACTAGGCCCGACTAGGCCGCAAATAATCCAGGCTTCATAGCAGGCCCGCAGTCGCAGGCCCCACCAGGCAGCATCCCGTCTCCTGCACTCACAGGCCTTGCGTCCCGCACCCCGCAGCGACCGCGGGGCTTGGAGAGGAATCCCTGCCCCGCCCGACGTGCGGGGGGACAACACTCTTGATCTGGAGATGGCCTCAGGGGGGCAGGCACTCACCTCACCAGCCTTTCCGCGGCCACACACCAGGCCGCCCGGTCGATCAGTGGAGAACAGTCAATGGGGCACTGGACGCCCCTCACCACACACGTCGCAACTGCCGCAGGTCCGGGGGGAAATCGGTGCACCTCTCTCTCCCGGGGGCCCCCCGGGGCATCCGAACCCGGCTCACCTCCTGGCAGAAATCTCTCCGGGCCTCCAGTCGTAGGCCCCGGGCTCCTGAAATTTCCGCGAACCGTCCCAGGTAAATCAGCAGATCGTCAGGTCCCTCACCACTGCAGGGGTAGACGGCAGCCCAGACAAACCAGGATGCCCTCGCCGGGGCACCGAGAGGTGCGCCTAAACCCGGTTCCACAGCGGAATCTCCGCCATGGGCCACAAGGAGGAAGGGAGCCCAGGAGCAAATCCAGTCCCCGCACCTCGAGCAGAGAAGATGTCATTTTCGGTGGAGGGAGCAGGTAAGGAGCTCGTTCCTGCTGCGGGGGGCTGCGCGGAGACTTCAGGCATTCCCTTGTACTATTTCAGGGGTATGAGAGGATGGCAGCTGAAGGTTAGTGACAGGATAGTGTGGTGGACTGTGGGAGCACTCAGCTCAAGCGGCCATCATGGTCGCGAGCTAGCTCCGCCTCAATAAATGCACATTATTCAAAATCCAGGCAAACTTAATTCCAACTGGATGCTGGATGACGCAAAGGGGTTGCAGAGTGGTGAACCCCTGTTTTAAACCTTTATTGATTTTACAATTCAAAGGTTAGTACGACTAACCGTTGAATTGTAAAATCAATAAAGGTTTAAAAATGATACACACACAATGAGACGTTTCTTCTTGGGTAATGCACCCATGCTTTGGAAACCATTTCAAAAGGGTCTCCTTCAACTTATTAGTCAAGATACAATTCAAGCTACAACTTTCATGAAAATGAATTATGTTACTAGAATTCACATCCCCTATCACAATGTCAGCAATTTTCTCCCTCCCCTCTGTTCACCTGTCTTCTCCTGATGTTTTTAACATATGTTACCACTCTATGCTCATTCAATGATTTCTAACAGTTATGTTCTCCCATATGCCCACACTTCAGTGAAGTAAACTGTATTATCTAATATTCATTAACATTATTTTACTGGAAAGTAATACTTTCAAACATCTGCACCCATTTGTTGGTGCTATGTGTGGCAAAACCACTATGTAGTATGTTAAGACACTCCGTATGAAGGGTGGAGAAGAAGCCATTTTGAGAACATATACATTTTCTTCTGTATCTAGATATATTCTGCCTGATCCTGTACCACCGATACCTTACCTGCAGCCGCGTTCCGTGCAGGTAACAGAGGTGGGGCTGGGTAAGGGGGGATTTTGAGGGATGATACCAAGGGACAATTAAATAAATTATTAATTTTCCCTCGCCATTGTCCCTCGAAATTACCCCTTACCCGGCCCCACCACTGTTACCTGCACGGACTGCTGCTGCTTACCAGCTCTACCTGCTCCTGTACCACTAAGTCGTTACCAGCTCTGCTTAGTCCTGTATAACATATGCCTTACCAGCTTTGCCTGCTCCTGTTTAACTGATGCCTTACCAGTTGGGTCCATTTTTGCATCACTGATGCCTTACTAGTTCAGCCTGCTCCTGTATCACCAGCTCTGCCTCCTCCTCTATCATTGGTGCCTTACCATCTCTGTCTGCTCCTGTATCAATGAAAAGTTAACAGCTGTGCCGGGTTCTGTATCACTGCTGACTTGCAAGCTTGGCCTTGATCTCTATCACTGATGCCATACCAGCTCTGCCTGTTCCTGTATCACTGATGCCTTACCAGCTCTGCCTGCTCCTGTATCACTGATGCCTTACCAGCTCTGCCTGCTCCTGTACCACTTATTCCTTACCAGCTCTGCCTGCTCCTGTAACACTGATGCCTTACCAGCTCTGCCTGCTCCTGTATCACTGAAGCCTTACCAGCTCTGCCTGCTGCTGTATCACCGATGCTTTACCAACTCTGCCTGCTCCTGTATCACTGATGCCTTACCAGCTCTGCCTGCTCCTGTACCACTGATTCCTTATCAGCTATGCCTGCTCCTGTATCACTGAAGCCTTACCAGACCTGCCTGCTGCTGTATCACCGATGCTTTACCAACTCTGCCTGCTCCTGTATCACTGATGCCTTACCAGCTCTGCCTGCTCCTGTATCACTGATGCCTTACCATCTCTGCCTGCTCCTGTATCACTGATGCCTTACCAGCTCTGCCTGCTCCTGTATCACTGAAGCCTTACCAGCTCTGCCTGCTGCTGTATCACCGATGCTTTACCAACTCTGCCTGCTCCTGTATCACTGATGCCTTACCAGCTCTGCCTGCTCCTGTATCACTGATGCCTTACCAGCTCTGCCTGCTCCTGTATCACTGAAGCCTTACCAGCTCTGCCTGCTGCTGTACCACCGATGTTTTACCAACTCTGCGTGCTCCTGTATCACTGATGCCTTACCAGCTCTGCCTGCTCCTGTATCTCTGATGCCTTACCAGCTCTGCCAGCTCCTGTATCACTGATGCCTTACCAGCTCAGCCTTGTCCTCTATCACTGCCAGGCGGGAGCCCCTGGAGGAACAGTCTTCTTGACTTGCGCCCCAGTTCTTCTCATCTGATTTTACTGGGAAGTAATAGCACTTCCGTCCATGCTGCAGCCAGTTCAAAGAAAAAGATGGCATAGGATCAGCTCCTGCTGGAAAATAAAATGGAATGAATATTTACTAGGGATTTCAATTATTGCTTTAAAAAAGATTAATAGCTTCTCCTAGGTTTTCAGAAGGTCGATTTATATATATGCTCAATGCTGAAATCTGTTTCTGGCTTGTGGGTCACATGGCCTACTAATGGCCAGTCCAATTCAGGCCTTTCACCCTTCTGAAGCTGGTACATGTAGTTCTGTGGAAGTGCTATTTACAGGTACTTTGAAACCAGAAAACTTTAATAGCAAAGGATGCTTTGGAGGTCATTGTGGTGTCTGGAGCCTACGGTACCTGGCAGGCCCTACCAAAAAGTACACAGACGCAAAAGGGAGGTACTATTAGGGTCTGACCTTGAGCAAGCCCTCCTTTTATTTATAACCTCCAGCTGCGCCCGGCAGGAGGCAAGCGAGCATCACACAAGTTACTATCAGGAGCCAGGTGGCTCACTACATCCCATCCAGACTATTAACTGAACCAAACATGAAGCAAAATAAAACATAAAAAGAACAGCCGGAAACGTTTTGGGAATATCTAGCTGCATACGGGTCACCTTCTTCTCATTTTTCTCAGCTTGTTTGCATCAGCACAAAAAGTCTCATCGTTTCTGACTCAGTTGCAGGTTGCTCGTACCCCGTAAGGGTGCCCCCTGGTACCACCATCTTGACAATAGTTGCCACAAATGCCACTCTCGCCCTCTGTCGCAGTTGGGCCAATTATCCTGCTGGGTGCACTGTTCTTCTGGCGTGTGCACGCTATTTCCCCCTCGTGCTGTTTCTGCCCTGCAGGAATCCAGCTCTACATCTTCTGACTCCCCATCCTTCTCCAGGGAACCTTCTGACACCAGGATACATTCCTTGACACCTTATTAGCGCCCTGCCTCCCAGTTACCATTATGCCATGAACTTTCACCATCCTCCATGTTTCTCTTTCGAACGGCTTCCAAAATGTACAACAAAGATGACAATTCCGGATTACCAACTTTTCTATCTCTCATATGGCAGGGTTGACCCCCCATCTCGCTTGGCTAGCCCGATCATTGTTGTTTCTCCTCTTCTCCTGGGCTGCCTGGACATTGATATTGGGAGTATCAGGCTGGAGACCAATAAATCTCTTGCAGGACACTTCACCAAGAGATCGCTGGGCGCACATCCTGTGGTGCTATGCGGGGTCAGCCGGTAAACTCTTAGAAACTGGTGCAAACATTCCTCTAGGTGTCCTCTTTTTTCTCTCTAGAGTTTTATATAGCGCAAACTTGACTTGAAGGTATCCAAGCGCTTTACATGAGCACCAGTTGCTTTACAGATGGACACATTCATTTTTTGTTGGGCACGGGGAGATTAAGTGATTTGCCCAGAATCACTGGATGTTGAGGGTCCCTGATGAGACTCGAACCTGGTTCCCCAGCTTCGAGGTCGACCGCTCTAGCATATGACCACATCCTCTCCTTTGCCAACAGCAATTTGGAGGGCTTTGTTGAGAGAACTCATCAAAATCTCCACTTCCCCAATAGCTTGAGGCCACTAAGGAGTGATTCAATGGTGCATAATGTTGAGGCGGTGCATGAACTCCTGGCTGTGAAATGGAGGCCCTTTATCTGTTTGATTTCGTTGGGCAGACCTAGGAGTGTGAACACCTTTTCCAAGGGTGGTTTCATGCACTTGAATGCTGTAGAGTGCACCAGTTCAACAATGGGGAGTTTGGTATGGTCATTAACCAGGACGAGGGTCAGCCGACTGTCTGGAAAACTTCCAAAGTCCATGATGAGGGACGACCATGGCTTCGTACAGGGTGCTTTGGTGATGAATGGGGCCACAGGCTAATCTCCAGCCGAGATGATGCACAATGGGACAGTTCTTGACCCATTCTTCAGCTCTCTAATCCATACTAGGGCACTGTTAGAAACGGGATCCCCGGCTGGCCAAGGCTCGCGCCAAAGTCAGTCAGAGACCACCATTCCCAAGGTCAGGACAAGGGAGTTACACACCAAGATAACCCCTGCTCACCCTCTAGGTAACGTGACGCGAGCACCAAGGCTAATCTCGGAGGCGATGTGTAAAGCGTTTGCCCCCAAAAAAAAAACACAGATCACATACTAAGAGCAAAAAGATTAGGGGTGAACCTGCCAGAAGGGCCAAGTCCAACACAACCCCCTTCCAACCAAAAGGCAGGGTAGACCAATCACCACCGTGATTGGCTTCCCTGCTTGGGGCGATAAAACACGGACGCGGGCCCGCAACTGCAGGGACACCCTCCTGTTCTACGCCACGGCGAACCCCTTGGGTTCCTTCTAAAACTACTGTAGGGACTAACTGGGCTACCCCACTGGTACTCCCCAGCTGTCCTCGGCCTGGACCAGGCCCTAGGCCACCCAGGTGCCACTGGTTCCTGCCTACCCACAGAGTGGGGGGTAGTACCCCTGGCACATAGTAGCCATTCTCCACTCTTCCTGTCTGCAAGACAAGGCTAGACTGCCACTGGTTCTCCAGCCTGGGGTCTACAACCTCAGGCGGACCAGGAGTCTCAGGGAAGGCTCTCCTGCCCCTACCTCTTCTTCTAGGGTTCCTCCTCCTCCTGCGAGGGGTACCCTCAGAACACCATTCTCCCAACCTAGGGTTTAACCCCTCAGGTTGCACCGGGTCAGAGGTGGGCTCTCCCACCCTCTGCACCCCCTTCCAGAGTCCTGCTCCCTCCCAACCGGGGCAGTACCTCTGGAAGAAGAACCGGTCAGGACACTGATTACAGTAGTCCCACCCTTCAGGTCTGGCTGAACCTGAACCTGGCCTCCCAACCTCTGGTCTAAAACCTTCAGTGGAATAATTGCCTGGCACTCCAGGACTTCTGGGGATTCACATACTATCCCCCAATCACTCCTTTCGCTGGACTCCTGTACCCTCCCTACCGAAGCGGTACCGCCAGACTCTAGAACCATAGAAGCTCTGCTTACAGATGCTCCAGGTCCTCTACACACTAGGAGATCTCCCTCAAGTGGACTAACAGGAAAGCCTAGGTCCCCAACCTGTTGTTCCCTAAAGAAACCATCCAGGCTCTGAGGCAGGGCTTCGGGCGTCTGGGGACTCTCGGTCACACACTCACTCCCACTGAGACAGGTAGTAAGCCCCTAGACCCTCCTCACTATACTGGGACCTAGCTGGGCTACACTGACCCTCCTCCACCACGCTGGGCTGGAGGACACCTGACCCACTATTGTTGGAATCACTCACTAATGACTCGAGAGAACCTCTCGCACTTTCCCAGCGGTCTGCTTCACCTGCAAGCTTACATGCTGTACACAATCCACACCCTAACAGGTGTTGTCGCAATCCTGGTGAACAATAACTGAGCAGGTGCTCTTTGACAATCATGTCGACCAATTCGCCCCAATCATATTTCGTGGGACCCTCTACCCAATCATACAGTGCCCCACAACAGTCATCCTCAAAATCTTCCCAAGACTGGTGAGACCGTTTCCTAAGGTTCCTGAACTTCAACCTGAACTCCTCTTCTGGGGAAACAGGTACCATACTTGGGGAACTGGGAGTGGGACTTTCTACACTGAAATTTAAATAGCTGCCACCACTGGACTCAACCCTCCCTGGGGAATCCAGAAAATCAAAACTGTGCGCAGGGGATAACCTACCCACTAGGGTTATCTTCTCCCTGAACAAGGCCCTGTCAGCCTCTAGCTGGGCCTGCTCTAACCTGAGCTATTCCATCGCTAGCTGGTGCTCCCTCTCTTCCCTCCTATCTAACTACTCCTCTGGGGACAGGACAAGGGATGGGGTGCTGCACCTGACACTGGACCCAGCAAGGGACTCCCTATCTATGGGGTCCTCACTAACTGCTGGTGCCCATTCACTGTCATCTTCATCCTCTTCATATTCTTCAGGGCTCTCCTCAGACTCACCACCCTCATGGCGTGCGGCCCGGGCCCTATCTTTCTCACTGTGCTCAAGATCCCATTGATCCTTTTGCCATTGGATCAGGCTGTCCCTAAGCTGGGACTGAGTATCCGACTCACTCACCTCCATGCCTCCGTCTTCACAGAATCTGACCAGCTCTAACCTACTGTATCTAAAAAGACCAAAAGCAGGCTCCATTTTGGCAGACGTTCTCAAGAAGAATTTGACACAGGGAACCTAGGGGTCTGAGCTTAACAGGAGTATACAATTTTAAAAAAATTCAGCAAGCTCCCTATCTCAGAGAACTCGCACTCCTCTGTCCAGTGTAACCCACCACTCATTCACACACACACACCCTCGGTAAGGCAGTTTCTACCACCCCTGATTTCTCAACCTGACCATAAGCGACACAGGTACCAATCTGGGAGCAGGGCAGGGAACAAATGTACTGGACACAATTACAAAATGACACCTTTCAGGAGAAGGAATACTGGAACTTCACCAAAAAACAATAATCCCCATAATGTGGTTATCTAAAAATGCAGAGTTTTGTAGTTAGTGTGGACTGTTGCCACTGCGCTACAGCGCAAACGCAAGTCCAAATCCGCACCACTTGCCACCAATGTTAGAAACGGGATCCCCGGCTGGCCAAGGCTCGCGCCAAAGTCAGTCAGAGACCACCATTCCCAAGGTCAGGGCAAGGGAGTTACACACCAAGATAACCCCTGCTCACCCTCTAGGCAACGTGACGTGAGCAGCAAGGCTAATCTCGGAGGCGATGTGTAAAGCGTTTGCGCGCGCACCCAGCAACAACACCCAAGGCCCACCACAAAGGAAACTCCACACAAGGTTATATCAAAAATAGCCTTTGTATTATAGTAAAACACATTAGATAAAACACACACTTTACAATGTGCTAACAGGCACGGGCAGAATTTACAAGGAATTATGTACAGGACAGGGCCACATGGACCACTGTCAGGGGTATGCACTTTTAGAATTAGCACTTGTTGTAATTAGCACTTTGTAGGAATAATAATTCTTGTAGGTATAACACTTAGCACATAAAACATATAATGACTGTAGCACCAAAATAGTACGTGTAGCACACAACCAGGTATTACTGGTAAAGGGTAAATACCTCCCACGCAACCCTAACCACTTTAGGAAAATCACGCAGGGAACTAGGACCTTACTATAAGGACCTATAGAAGGAAAAACAATCACCTAAGCATCAAACACATAGCAAAGGGAAGGAAGCAAAACACATGATGCATAAAAACATTCAGAGGTGCAAGTAATAACAATTGCGTAGAAATCACATTAGCAAGTAAATCACAAATTGCGCAAGGTGCACATAGGCACAACACTAGAACTGACCCTCAGGCCAACTGGCCTCGCAAGGGCTCAAATGCCCTTAGTCCAAATGTCAGGGAGGCTGCGCAGGCAGCCAAGAACACAAGCCTAAACGTGGCAACTGCCCACGAAGTGCTGGGCAGTTGAAAACACTGATGATGCCAATGTTGGAGCCTCGTGGGCTCAAGAACACAGGATGGCACTCAAGAGCCTCTCTGGGGCTCTAAAACAACGAACTGGCCCTTGAGCCTCTCTGGGCTCGTTAGAGCAAAATGACACCCTGAGCCTCTCTGGGCTCGAAACACAATTGCGGGCGTGGAGAGCCTCGTGAGCTCAAAAACAGGAATGCCCTGAGCCTCTCGGGGCTCGTCACCGATGTGGGCGTGGAGTCTCGTGGGCTCAAAGAAATGCCACTGACAACGTAGGAGCCCCGCTCGGGGGGCTCGAACACAAGATTTGCCCCTGAGCCTCTCGGGCTCTCAATACTAAATGTGCCCGCTGTAGTTGGAGTCCCACTCGGGGACTCGAGAAGAACCAACTGCCCCTGAAGCCCTCGTGGCTTCACAACAAAAACTGGCACGAGGTCGCGCTATTGGGGGGGGTGGACACCAACAATGTGTCCCGGCGCCCCTCCCTTCTCCTCTGCTGCCACACTCACCGGGTCTGGCGGCGGCTGGGGACGGAGAGCTCCAGCTCCTCGTGACTCTCGCGGCGGCGTATCTTCTCTTTTCCCCCGGGGCTCTCCCTTCGCTTGGGAACCTCGGCAGGACACGGCAGGCTGCTTCCTGCTCTTTTGCTCCTCCCCCGATGACGTGGCGGGAGGCTCGGCCAGCTGGGCAAATCCCTTGGCTGGATGTCTGCGGCTTTCCCCGAGCACCGGCGGCGCTTCGCTGGATGAGGGCCATGTTCCCTCGGGAAGCGGAGAACAATGGGGCAAATGCCGGGTGGGCATCGTCTCGTTTAAAATAAACAATGACTCGAGGTGGGCACTCGAAGGGCTCAGCAATCCTGAGCAAACGCCGGGTGGGCACCGGCTTGGTAACCCAAGCGCTCTCAAGCACAATAAGACGAATAAAGCGCTCCTAGGCGCTAGGGGTAAAAGTAAAGCGCTCTCCGCGCTAGAAGAAAAATACAGCGCTCCCAGGCGCTATAAGCTCAATAAGGTTCCAGGAAAGTTCCTAGGTAGGCAGAGGGGCAAGGCTGGGCCCAGAGCCAGCTCACTGGGCCTCCAGGCAGGGAGGCACTCCAAGTGGCGGTCCTCCTGGCCCCAGCAACAGCAGCAGCCCCCTCCGGTAGGATCCTGGAAGAGAACAACATTCATGGGGAAACAGCCCCTTTTTATACAGGTAAATCCTTTGTTTGGAGGTGCAGGGTGGGGGAGAAATCAGTCGCAGCTGGTTTTGGAGCACCCTTAATGTGCTCAACCACCACTTTCATTCACTAGGGAGGCTAGGGTCGTTAGACGCACCACAGAGAGCAGAGCCAGCATTGTGTGGGGAAAGCCCAGCCCTATTCAGGAACCAGGTGCAGCCCTCCCTTACATCACTCATGCTAATCTCTCCACTCACCACTGGGCAGACCCATCCAGACTTCCTGGAGCCAGGCTTGCCAGCCAGCTCCAGCCAATCACACGCCAGCACCCTCACTGCACACACACCCATGTCTAGAAGTGGCACTTCCCCATTAGACACATACACGCCACATATCTCATTGCGCAGCATTCAATCTCACGAGTCCGCACATACCAAACTCGAGCCTGCACTCCCCACACATCAGGAATTAACAGGGACACACATATTCCCCATGCATTCCTATGGGAGGGCAGGCCAACTTTACTCCACGCACGCACTTTACCCTGGGACTCATGGGAAAAAGTGTGCAGAGGCCAAAAAATCACTAACACAGATCACATACTAAGAGCAAAAAGATTAGGGGTGAACCTGCCAGAAGGGCCAAGTCCAACAGGCACCATACCTTCTGCCTCAGCCTGGCCTTCATCTTTTCTATACCTTGGTGTCCTTGATGGGCCAAATCTACCATGCGATTCCATAAGCTTCGCGACATCACACCCTAATGGCCCCTCAGAATTACTCCTTCCCCGCTATGGCTGCGCTCATCTCGACACCTCCACATACAGGTTTGGGTTTCCTTTTCCTCCAAGGTTAGTTCGCTCACTCTTCCAGTGGTGCTGTTTAGGGTGCCTCCATCACTCTCCTAGGCATGGTTCTGCCTGTGTCACCTCCGGAATTTTCGGAGATCGATAACACTCTTGGGCATTCAGTCTCTGCCACAAGTGTCACAAAATCCTCTACCCCTGGGTTGTCTTCCTGCAGATTGCAAGGGTCAGCTGCCTGGAGGTGACTGGAGAGGTAATCCGCCAGGTTGTTTGTTCCCGGACAGTACACCACAGTGAAGGTGTACTTTTGGAGCTGGACAGCCAAACCTCTCTGTTCATGGTGGGCCATTTATGGCGGATCCAGCAAACAGCACCACCACTGGCTTGTGGTCTGTTACCACCTGGAAGTTCTGACCACACAGGTATTGATGGAAATCTTTGCAAGCCCAGAGGATGGCGAGTGCCTCCCATTTTATTTGTGCCTAGCGGGTCTCCAAGGCCATGAGGGACCATTTGCCATTTATGGCGGATCCAGCAAACAGCAGTATCACTGGCTTGTGGTCTGTTACCACCTGGAAGGGTCTCCAAGGCCATGAGGGACCAGCTAGCATACGAAATAGGCACCCTTTTGTCTCTGTTCTGCCTCTGCAGCAACATGGCACCCAATCCTAGAGGACTAGCATCCACAGTGAGTTCAGTTTTACGTGTTGGATGGCAGTACGCCATGGTGGCATGATGCAAAAGGGATTTCTTTACATTTTCGAAGACCTGGGCTGTCTAGTTTGGCCAAGTTTGGAGTAAACCGGTCACAGTAGTTGACCATCACCAGAAAGCTGCGAATCTCAGCTGGGTTTCAAGGAATTGCTGCTGACCTGATGGCTTCCACCATTCGTGGGTTGACTTGCAGACCATCGTTGGAGAACTTGTACCCGGAGAATGTATTGTCATTCGAGTAAAACAGGAACTTCTGGCGGTGAAGCATGAGGCCCCATTCCTCTAGGCAGTGTAGGGTCACCCACAGCCTGGCATGATGTTCCTCCAGGGTGGTGGAGTAGCTGAGGATGTCGTTGCTGACATTCAACACCGCCATCAGCCCGAGTGCGAATCCCTGATAGCCTCCTGCAATATCTCAGCCACGGAGGAAACCCCAAAACTGAGTCTCTTAAACCTTCTTAGTCCAACATTGGTGGAATTGGTTGTGATGTATCTACTGGGTTTCTCCAAGGTGAGCTGGTGATACCCCAAGCTCAGATCTAACTTGGAGAACCACCTTGCCTGACTGAGGTCTGCTACGACTTAGTCAATGGTCGGTGTCAGGTGCCTTTCAAATAGCCTTGTTGGGCAGTCACATGTGGACACATTATCGAATCACTGCTGGCTGTTTTGGTTTCGGAGCGATAACCAGTGGGGAGACCCATGGAGTGGGCCCAGTCACTTTTTTAATTACCCCATCTAGCTCTGGTTGTTCTATTTCTTTCATGACTAGAGGTCGTACATGAAATATGACCCTATGGTTTTGTACGGCTACCGACCATACATATTTATCAATGTGGAGTCCCATTTCTACCCCATTTAGGCAGACGGGCCCTTTGATGAGTTCTGGGAAGTCTTGCAGCACATCTTCTGCATGTGACTGGTGCACCTACTTCGCGGAGGACAATAATCCCAAGGTTTACGCTGTGTGGCAGCCTAACAGTGTCCCTTTGCTGTTGGTTGTGACGTGGAATTTGGCCTCCATCTTCATGTCATTTGCTGTGACCATTACTTCTGTGGTCTCCTTACGGGGATCAGGTCTATTCCACCATACGTGTAAATTCTTGTGGCCGTCAAATTTATCTCTAGTGGGGGCCTCAACTTTAGGAACCGCTCCTTGTCCATCACATTCACTTACGCCCCTGTGTCAATAAGCACAGTGATGGTAGTACCCTCAACTTTCACTTGGCACAACAGGGGAGACCACCGCTTCTGGTTGTTCCTACCAGCAAAGGAAATGACATGACGTCTTTGTCATTGTCCTCCATGGAAAACTCCTCAGTTGCCATCGATGTTGGCACCACCCGCTCTGCCCCTTCTTCCAGCGATAAATGCTAGATGTTCGCTGTCCTTCTTCCTCTTACTCCTTCACTAGTAGTGGTAGTGGCACTGCAACACCTTCACCACATTGGTTCTGGCACCCGCCCTTTAGGTTTAATTTCCGCTCGGCGGGGCATCCTCTGGGCTGGTGGCAGGCCAAACCACAGTTCGAGCTTGGCTTCTCTTGCAATGTGACACAGTTGTCCCCTTTCACCTTGGTCGAACGCCACTGCACCACATTCACTTGCTCCTCCCTCACCTTCATTCCTCTTGCAGGGTCAGCGGGGGTTGTTCCACAAGAAAGGGCAGATGTAATTTCGCTGGCCCAGGTGTTGGCCAATTCATGGGGTCTGGCTAGAACCAAGATGTCGTCCAGTGTGATGCCTGGCTGCGTAGGGTTAATTCCAGCAGGTTGGATGATAGGCATCCCTGAATCAGTTATGCTCTGATCTTATCTTACCTGTCAATCCTTTCACAGGTCCTCGCCAGCCTGTGCAATCTTGCAAAAAAAGTGTCAACTGATTCATCCTCTGTTTGTCTTGCTTGTCTTAGCTTGAATGTCTGGAAATCTAGATTCAGCTGGGGGTCAAAATGTCTCTTAAATGTCAGTACTGCAGCCTCAAAATTGTTATAGGCCCCCATTTCAGGAAGATTTTTGGAATAGGTTACATAGTTTGTCGCCTCTTTGATATAACATTATGGATTGCATGACGGCGCCATCTGTCTCACGTAGTGTCTTACTCGGGCTATCCAATGGCGCCACCTTGGAGCTGCTGTCGCCGGGTGCTCCAACTGGCTGAATGATGGTACTGCTGCACTGGAAACTGACGTGTTTTGGGTTTGCACAGGAGGCGCTACGGCCGCTTGTTGTACTGCCCCTGGGGCCACCTGTGACATGGTATCAGTCTCTGGTAGGCACCCTGACCCAGTTCACCCCATCGCATTGGGTAGTCTTTACACTCCTATGTCACTGTGTCTTTATTAATTCTTGTGTGTATCCCTGGTGAGTTTCGCTTACTTGCTGATGTCACTGTGATGGGACAGTGGGCTCTCCTGCTGCTTGATATGTGACTTAGCGAAGACCGTCCGAAGAACTGGATGCGACCAGCGAGATGTCCATGTGGCGTAAACATGGGACATGCGGCACGATCAACTGCTGTTATTGTTTGCTGTTAATTTTTTTTAATGGTGTTGGTGTTAAAGATTGTAGGGATTTGTTAGCATGAGCTGAAAGCCATTTTGTATTTTGGCAGCCATTTTAGGTAGCCATGTGCTCGGCATGTGCTGTTTCCCTCTTCAGAGCTTTGCAAATGCTCAGAAGGGCCTACCTAGTAGAATGCATCTGCTCCTCTTGTATAACTGTCAGGTTATTCTTGCTGCTGTACGGAGAAGTAACTCTCCTCCCACTTTGTTGAGCAAGCAGATCTTGTATGCCCATATTAGTCATTTTGCATGCTTACATGTGCCAGGACCTCCCCTTGGTCTTATACTGAATATGTAACTCTAAGCATATATAAGGCCTCTGTTTTCTGTACTCCTTGGACGGCCTCATTCAGTTGCTAAGGCTTCTGTGTGATGTAGTCTCCCTCATTTGTGGTTAATAAAGATGTTACTTTTATATTACAGTTTCTGTGCCAATTTCTTCTTTGTTGGTTTAAAAGGACCAAGTATCAGTGAGACCCCTGAGAAGGTTTCTATTTTCTACAAATGGCGCTCCAACATGGACCTCATCAGAGAAGTGGCTATCTAATTGAGTGATCTTGTCAGGAGACAGCAATCTACTGAGGAGAACAGGACAGGATTCTACTAAGGAGGCACTCTGTGCATGGAGATTCTGGGGATTCTCTGTTTTTGCAGCCCAGTATATTTCTGGTCTTCCTGATTTTGATTCTCCACATGATGTTTACCTCTCCTGACTGAGAACCTTTTTGGTGTGAGTATTCTAAAAACGACTGTTAGGTCATTCAGAACTTGGCAGTTAGAATCTGGACAACGAAGGGATTGGTAAGATTGTTTGATGCGGCTTACTGTTGGTTTCGATGCCTGGGATTGGTAGGGTAGTTTAGTAATGCTTATTGTGGCTTTGGATTTGTATGATTGGCCAATATTTGTATTTGGAATTTGCAAAATATAAATTGCAATTTGTATAGGCAGGTAATGAGGATACTTTTTTCTCTACTTTGTATAAGATTTGAACGGCACAACGTACATGCGTACTTTAAGTGCTACTTTGCATATAATATTTGAATATGTTTCAATATTTTTGGCATGCCTGTTTCAAGCACCCATCAAAGAATGTGTTGTTTTTTGGAGGTACCATAGTGAGATGTGAATTAAAATAAGCCAGCTCCCCTGAGGGAATAACTAAATAGGTTTAGGTATAACAACATATTTCTTCCTTGGTGACTTATCCCCATGGAATTAAAATATGACAATAATACAAACAAGGATCCTTTTCTGCGCACTTTTATAAATGGAGATATGCAAAGTGATTTTTTGGTGTTCTGCCAGCCAAAGCTAGTGAATTGAGTGTATTTTGGCTTCTTGAAAATAAACCAGTCTGTTGGGCTGTTTTTTGCAGTCTTTTGGAATACTATTGAGAAGCTCTTCTTGTAAATATGATTTACAACTATTATTTACAAATGGTTTGGTTTAAGTACAGTCTGTGGGCTGTCCTTTGTTTCTGTAATAAGTGTTGATCTGTGGGTTAAATGTGTGTTTAAATGTCTATGTGGTTTGTGGGTTCACATTGGTGACTCTGTGAGTAAATAGCAAATGAGCTCTTTTTGAAATAATGGCTAGCCTTAAGCGTGCTGTATTATGTGTTCTAAGTGTATGACCCCTTCTGTACATGTTTGGAATGAGCTCAATGTGTGGGTTTGTGTTTCGTTTTGCTGTCATCAGTCTGTTATGCAAAATGTCATTTAATTAATATTAAATAAAAATGAAATAAAAATCCAGAAATGAACCATATGATATGCTAAATAACTACATGTTACTATTAAATTGATAGAGTAAGCAACTATGCACATGTACAAACTGCCAATGCTTAAAAGATGAAATTAGAATTCACATTGAATAGGAATAAAATAGGCCTAAAAACGAAATTGTGTGTTTTTGCAATAAATAAACAATTATAAAATGTTGCAACATTTTCCTTAGATACATTGTATTAGATATTAACTGGCAAACACATCATCTGAGTAAATTGGATGTTGCTGAACTAAACACATGTTATAGAACATGCATTGAAATCCGTCAGGTTTAAATAGACTGTCACCGTGCTTACATTTCAACACTAAAGAAGCTTTCCAACAGCTGTGTTTTTACTGCCGCTGAGAAATGGCTGTCTTTTTTGTAGGCCACGGAGAAACAGGGATGTTGGATGACAGGAAAACATTTAAAGTAAAGATTTCCTTTCTTAAAGCCTTTTTATGTAAGCACATTTGTGGTTCTGATGTTAAATAATGATTGTCCTTTTAAAAAGTGGCGCAAAATTTTTCATGTTTCAAGTTAGGCTTCTGTGCTTAGGCGTATGAATGAATGTGTCTAAATATGATAGGCAAGGAATGAAGCTTGCTTTCCTATGTGGAATCATCAAAATGATTTGTTTATTAAAAAAATATATATATATTATGGGAAGAAAATGTATTAAAAAATAAGTGCTTTTAAATTCTTTTTTTAAATATTTATAAAGCTTAATACTCATACTGTGACCTCCTAGCATTAAAAATTCAATTTAATTTGTGTTGTACCCATAATGAGGTAATTTGCATGTGAAATATCACTCTGCACAGGCGTAAAAACTCATTTTTATAAGGGTATATATGATATATTTCTCATTTCCCACTCCTGGGCTATCTAGAGAACACTCTGGGGATTTCTATTATGCAAAAAAATTATAGGATATTCATTTTTAAGTGCCCCAAATATCAAAGTCAAAATTGATTAAAATTCACTAATTTGAAAACAATTCTGCCATTCAGAGCAGCTTTTAAACTGCCTTAGGCTTCAGTAAATGCATACATTTAGGTATAAAACAAATAGCTGACCTTTATATTGCTGGAAAAGTCTACTGCACACTGCTTATAATTGAAAATATGTATCAAAAACCAGCAGACGTTATTCTCTTAACTCTAAACTGACAAACAGGGGAATGGGGCTGCATTTCAGCTTTCTGTCTTAAAGGTGACTTTGAATTAGGGAAAGCTGCATGGAAACCTTTGCACACAGAATAGGACAGCTGGGAAGAGTTGAAAGTCAGTTCTATATTTAGAAGCCTGGCAGGACTCCCAGAGCAAGGTCTGCTTTGACATTTTGACCTCTCAAACTTTTTGAAAGACGACGGGAGAGAAGAAGTTTTACTTTTTTTGGCAAAAGCAAGCACTTCATGCACTCATGTGATAGAAAACTATATATTGGTATATGTGCACGTTGATTAACACAAAGTTTTTCCATATTTATAAAGCACTAATGCTTTAGTCTGAGGATTACTGTACAAAAGCTGAGGCAATGAAATGTAGTTTGACTTCATGTGCCCTCATGTTTCACTTTTACATTTGCCAAAAGGATTGGGGTTTGGGTATTCATGTTTTTTTAGCTCTCTCAAAAGTACTATGTACCTCCTATAACTTTGTTTATGCCTAGTTGCTACAAATAGGGGTTGATAATGTTGACAGAAGTGAACCCTGTTTCAGGTTTCCTACTGTCAAAATGGGGGAAGGAGGCTGGCTCCTCTACAAATTAAGGGAAGGCGATATGTATGTTACTCTCTCTTTTTCTCAAAATTGTTTTTAGCCTGTCTAAGCTGTCTGTGAAATAGCAATGAGACATTTAATTGGCTATTCAGTAATAGTGTTTTAAACATTGTTAGCATTAATAAAATGAATAAGTATATATGTTATGTTACTGCCCATCCTGTTTGATGAAATTATGACAGGATCAGTAATCTAGATTGTTGTTCCCTTATTTTGATCTTTAAGGGGAAATAGATGTGGGTAGTTTTTGTTCTATGAGTCTTAGGTGATAACACCATTATTGTATGTTATTCTCATGCTACATAGTTTTGCAAGGGCATTATTAGTTTTAAATTAGCTAGTCTGTGTAAATAAACTGTGTAAATAAACTGACAGTCCTTATTAGAGCTGATATTGCATAGTTTGGATCATGAAAAGTAGAACGCAGGGAAGATGACCATGTGATCCTTAGCAGACATTTTTGAAGGGAATATTGTTTTATAGGTAAGAACTCCTGCGCCGCGGCCAGGGCGACTGACGCTGGAATCTGGGCATCACGGTTCGATCCCCGGCACCGGTGGCAGATTAGCCCAGCACCATGTGACTCTGGGCAATAGCTTGCCTAATCTTCCTGACGGCCCCCAGCGCCTAGAGACCCTTACGGGTGATTGTTTGCGCTTTACAAATGTGGATTAGTACACAGGAATACACATGTAAGGATTTAGGATATGTCTGTGTTGTTTTTCTCTTTTCCTCTGAGTTTAGTATATGGATATAGACTTCCTTGGCTGCTTGGGATTGGGTGATGTATTACTCTTGTCAGTTCACCAAAGAGTTCCTTTTATACATGCCAATAGGTCCAGGCTGTTGTTTTTTTTACTCTCACATAGATAGATGGAAGTGGTTCTTGGGTGCCTTGCTAATATGTGTGACGTCCCAAGACTAGGAAGTATTCTGAGACTATCCTCTCTGTTGATAGACTTTGTCTGTGCCTTGTCTGAAGACCTTTTGTTCTGTCCACCAATAGATATGTGCTGCCTTACAACCATTGCCAGAGTGGCCCGGACATCAGATTCAACCTGGGGAGTCAGTGTCAGCACCAGTCCAGCTTGAAGTCAAAGTGAAGGTAACCAGCACAGGCATTGCTGGCAACTAGGACCTCAGTGAAGGCGGAAGCACTGGGATGTAAGTGTGTACCCCTGCCACTTGGGCGAAAGTCGGGGTCACAAATCAGAAAGGAGAAATCGTGGATCAAGTTGTTGATGCCCAGCTGAGAGTCACAGACCGACCAGAATGGCGAGGAAGCTTTGCTTGAGGTGACCCCTTTTGAAAAAAGGGTTTCTTCAGAGATCCTAGCATCAGGCCTCTTAATCCTGGTCCAAAAGTGAATGCAAGTTTGCTCCTTTGTTTGTTGGTCAAGAGATACCTGAGTACATTAGATGCAATGTGTGGTCCCAACGAATGAGCAGTGCGCCAGCAGAGCAATACAGGAGTTAGGGAAGGACTTGAGTTTAGAGTACAGGTGCTGTGTCTCTGGTGCCTGTTAGATTGAAGTGAAGGAAACTGGTGCACTGCCTGAGATACTGGACAGGATCGTTGAGAGCATTTGCCCTGGTGGGTGACTGCCCTATCCTGAAAGAAGAGACGTTGCCCTTGAAACTGGGATGTGATTCTTGAGTTGCAAGTTGTGCAGCTCCACCGTGGAAACAACAAGAGCCTGCCTGTGAGGCTCAAAAGGACACAGGCAGAAGAGTCCCCTCTGGTTGGTTGTACAGCGGGTTCAATTTCCCCAAGGACTTCTTCTTTTTGTCAATAATGTACCCCTTTGGATGTCCCGTTTTTAGGGAGGAGCAGCCCTTTGCAGCTCTTTCTCCTAATTCTTATGGCCCTCTGTGGTCCTCTTGGTCCCACATATAATTGATGTTCTAGCCCTCATAAAAGGGAAATGGGCAAGTATAGTGGAAATGTTTTTATTAGAGATGTCCTATTAGCTATTCTGAAACTGAAATGGATGGTCACTGAAATGCATAGGTGCCCTGAAAATGTTTACTAGATGATTTTAGGATTTGCTTTTGCTTAGGACTAGAAAGATGATAATTCTGTTTGTAATAGTGGTCATTACTCTCTCCTGCTATCTGTATGTTAATTATGACCCGATGCTCCGTTCTCTTTGTATTCCTGCTTATACTTCATATATACCCGCTTAATGAAATGCCTAGAATGGAAAATGCCCACCTAGCAATTAATTAGGATATTGATACATTTATGACAATTAATGTGCAAATATTTTCTGTGTTCCTACTGGATCATAGGAATGTCTTTAGCTCATGCTAAAAGGACAATCTGTTAAAGATTGCAGGGATTTGCTAGCATGAGCTGAAAGCCATTTTGTATTTTGGCAGCCATTGTAGGTAGCCATGTGCTCACCATGTGCTGTTTCCCTTTTCAGAGCTTTGCACATGCTCAGAAGGGCCTAGCTAGTAGAATGCAACTGCTCCTCTTGTATAACTGTCAGGCTATTCTTGCTGCTGTATGGAGAAGTAACTCTCCTCCCACTTTGTTGAGCAAGCAGATCTTTAATGCCCATATTAGTGATGTTGCATGCTTACATTTGCCAGGACCTCCCCTTGGTCTTATGCTGACTATATAACCCTAATCATATATATGGCCTCTGTTTTCTGTACTCCTTAGGCTGCCTCATTCAGTTGCTAAGACTTCTGTGTGATGTAATCTCCCTCATTTGAGGTTAATAAAGATGTTACTTTTAGATTACAGCTTCTGTGCCAATTTCTTCTTTTTTGGTTTAAAAGGACCAAGTATCAGTGAGACCCCTGGGAAGGTTTCTATTTTCTACATTGGGGAAAGCATCCGCTGTTGCCCGTGTGCCGCAGGAAGTGCATCGCTTCACTCTGGTGGTTGCGCTGTGCCATGGAGCTTGTGTGGCATCTCATCGTGGTGTCGGTCTGTGCTAAGCTGTAAGGCCGTACATAGAGACATTCCCCCAGCCCTCCGCTGCACGTTGGGGCGTGATCTGACCCCATCACCAGTGTGGTGTCTGGGGCCTAGGTTATCTGGCAGGCCCTACCAAAAAGTACATGGACACAGTGGTCAGGTACCATGAGGGTCTGACCTCGAGCGGTTAGCCGTCCTTTATTTACGACCTCTGGCTGCGCCCAGCCAGAGGAGTGCATGTGTCATGCAAGTTATGATTAGGAGCCGGGCGGCTCTCTACAGTCGTATTTATAAAGCGCAGTCAAACGCCCAAAGGCTTCTTGACGCTGTCAACAAAAACAGTTTACTACCATATTCTCTTGCACCACCACAGTAAAGCAAAAGGTGCCATAAAGAATCGCTATGATGGGTCATGGGAGAGTAGATTACTAGTTTTTATCAACTTGCACTGTTTTAAGTGTTTTCATTTAATATCAGCTTTAATGATTGCACTTTAGACAGTGCAATCACATAAAAACAGGCTTTGGGCTCTGCGCTCAGCAGCAGACTATGATAAAGCCCAAGAGAAGCAACATTGTTTATTCTTCAGAAAGACAAAAGTTAAACTTCACTTGTTTAAGTATCTGTGAAAAGTATGAACATGTATGTTCTGTTTAGTATGGATTCATATAGTTGCAGGTCTAAAATCAGCAGTGTTCTAAAAGTGTGAAATGTGAATCTTGCTTCTGTCCCAGCACAGACAGAGTCATAGAAATGTTAATTCAGAAGCTCTGAAGTTCTAATAGAAACTGAAGAAGGACTTGCAATAAACAAGTTCATCACAAGTTATGATATCCACTTTCATTTGTCACATGTGTGACACCCACACAGTAAGAATTAGCTACAGGAATATGGTACATTTATGTTCACATTTAAAATAATAAACTGCAATGTTTAGACCCCGGTCAACAGTTCAGAGGTGGTATTCGGCAAACCAAAATGATGGCTAAATATTAACACTAACTCTGGCTTGCTTTTATTGTTACCGTAGTCACTGCTGTTAGTCACAAGAGCCAGCAGTAGTACTGATCATCTTGTAGGTATGGTGTTTGGGATGGGCGAGAATCATTAGGCTCTCTGGAAGTAGTAGGGTGGTGTAGGAACCTAACTGCTTGTAATAAATATATTATGCTATGCTACGCTATGTTATGGTACGCAACGCTAGGTTATGTTATGTTACGGTATGGTATGTAATATTATGTTAAGTAATGTTATGTTATGTTACGGTACGCTATGCTATGTTATTTTATGGTAAGCTGTGTTATGTTATGTTGTTATGTTATGTTTTAACATTCAGCTTTGCTGTACAATCTGCCATTGGTATTGAGCTGAATAATCAAAAACGTATATTACTGGTACTTTATGTCGTCTATGTCAAACTATAAAATATAATTAATATACACATGGCAACCTAAACCCATACCCTGGAACACATTTTATCCTGTGTTGAGAAAATGCAATTCCGTATCAGGCTTTTTTTCTGCTTATGTGGTTAATAATTTGAGGAAAAAAAGGCATGGCTTTGCATTGAACTCTGACGTGTTGCTGCTTCACTTAGCTGGTTAGAGGTCACATTTATTATCTGGCCTGCTACAGGGAGATAATTGTATGAGTTCTTTGTTCATTTTGCCTGGACGCATACTATTTGGTACAGTGCTGGCAGCCTACACCTGAATATGCTACTTTTGAATCCCGGATAGTTCCCCTATGTATGGTGGACCCTTTTGTTTAGGACCATTCATTGGTCCTCTTTCCCCTTCTAAGTGTATCGAAATAATGTGGGATGCTTGGTTCACTTCTCTTTGCAAGATTTATTTCAGATTTGATTCTGGTTTTACCTTGTTTATTCTTATACTTAACCTTTTTGCGACACTTAGTCCTGATGATGGCCCTAGTCAAGTTAACCTTTCAGTTAAAACGTCGACCTTTACTTAGATAATATGAATTGCTGGAATCTTTGTTTGGTTCTGTATCAAAATCTGATTTGTTTTTAGATAAAACATTTCTTTTGGTTTTTGCTTAAACAATGGCAGCCTATTATGTTGTATAGTTCACACCAGTCGTTCTTGTGTTGCACTTAACTATGATTGTTAATTGTTTCTTTTTGTGATAAAGAATGTATAATCTTTAATTAATTTGTTCGTGTTTTTTTTTATAAGGGATCACTTTTGTAATAATTCTTTGCCGGGTGTATGTGTTTTGGTGTCAGGCTTACCTTAATGTTTATATTCATTTTTGTTTTGCTTTTTATTTTTTTTACACTGCATCACTTTATGAAGTTGATCCTTTCCTGATTGAACCATCATCATTACCCTGGTTCGTAGGGTTTCTGGGTTGACCCCGTAAGTTGATATTATTACACAACATGGGACACAATATTTCAGCCATCAAATTGAATCTGGGGTTAAACCATGTCTGCCTAAACAATTGGACCATGACATCCTCCCTACATGAGCAGGACCATGACAATGCCTATCCACTGGTGGAAAAGACTATTTGGCAACACAGGTCTTCCATCTCCTGAAACCCAAATGCCATCATCCATCTTGACACCACCTGCTCTGACCCAACTTTGCTGTTCTGCATCTGACACCCCTTCCTGAACCTCTTTATCCTGATGCCTCTTTACCTCCTCCCATGTTTTAGCAGTTGTTAACAAAAGGTTTAATTGGTCTCACTGTTCCCTCATTTGTATATTCCCCATTGAAGGTACAAACATTATGAGCACATTACTTTGCAACCTCATCAACATACCTGTTCCTCACTGTCACATAATCAGCTATCCTGCAATGTGCAGAACATTTCACAACTGCAACTTGGGCAGGCATTTCAATGCTTCAAGAAATGTCCTCACTTGCTCACCGTTACTAATGGGGGAACCTGAAGAAGTCATAAATTCCTTCTGGGACTATAACAGTCCGAACTCATGCACAACACTAAAGCCATATTGATTATCAATGAAAATTGTCACCTTCAGCTGGTCTGAAATGCAGCATGCTCTTGTAAGACCAATCAATTCAGCCACTTGTGCAGAGAATACTCATTAATGCCAGAAAGCTTCAACTACTAAAACTGTACATACTGTGCAAGCAACAAATAAATACATTCCTCCATGGTCTCGCAAACACGAGCCATCCACAAACAGTGCAAAATCAGATTCAGGTAGTAACTCCTCTTGGAATTGGCTTGGTGCACAGTTCAGTGACATCACAACAGTCATGCTCCACTTCACCATCATCATTGTCATTCTCTGGAAGGAGCAGCAAAGTTGCAGGATTCAAAGCAGAACAACACTTCAGTGTGACATTCTCAGCCACAAGTCTAATCTGCTCATATTTAGTGAGGCAGCTGTTTGTTAAGTGTTGCTTTCGGGTTCTGGTCAACAATAGCTAACTGAATGGAGAACAAAGACCCATCGCAATGCTTTCACAGCTCTCCATGCTTACAGCTGTTGCTGCCATGGATTTGAGAGATCCAGGCAGCACTGCAGTTTCTGGGTCAAGCGTAGCAGGAAAATATGAGACAAGTCTGCGAGCTCCTCCATGCATCTGTGTAAGCACTGGGAGAGAGCAGCACCCCCTTCCCACTGAAAAGAGCAAAACATTTATTGTAATCAGGCATTCCCAGTGCTGGGGCACAACAGAGACTGTCTCCCAGTCTAAGCAATCATTATTCCACGGTCCCAGATCTGACACATACTTGTGTGGCAGCCTCTGTAAAGGCTTAGTTACTAGGGAAAAGTGGGGCATCCATTGGCGACAATAGCCCACCATTCCCATAAACCTCCTGACTTCTCTCATTGTTGGCTGGTTCATATGCATAACAACGAAGATTCTTTTCTATGACACCTATCTTGCTCCTTTCTCAATGTGATTTCTGAGATATAGGACTTCTTTTTGACAGTATTGCAACTTACTTTATGTCCATTCTCAGCCAAGTGGTTCAACAGGGCAATATTATCAATCGTACAACCTTCTTGTGTATTTGACGCAACAAAGAGGTCATCAATGTATTGTACCAGGACAACATTAAAGGGCTTGATCAAGCACTCCAGATTCTTTTTTTTAAAGAATCTATTTGAAAATGGATAGACTCTCTGTACACCCTTGTGGGACTCGGCACCATGCAAAAACAAAGTTACAGAACCAAAATGCGAAAAGGAACTGACTGTCATCATACAAAAATATGGAAAAGTAAGGAAAAGAAAGCCTGGCAAAGGTTGATGACAGTGAACCACTCAGCCTCACATGGAATATGAAATAAAATCACAGCAGGATTCTGTATGATGGGACAAGAAGGGACAATTATGGTGTTGATCATTCTCAAATCCTGAACAAAGCAGTACTTACTGCTGGTCATCTGTAAGCCCATGATTAGTGAGTTACATAGACTCCCCATAATATGCTGTAAGATGCTGTATCAAAATATTGATTCAATCACTGGAGTAATACCAGCAATAGTTTCAAGAGTCAGATTATACTGCGGGTTCTTGGTTACTAAACATTATTTGTATATGGTCAGGCTCCACTCCTTTTATGAGTCCACGTTCTTTCCTGAAAAATCCCAAACTTCCAGCGTTACAGTGTCTTTGAGATCTGGGGGTAACTCTTTACTTGTCATCATGCGGAATAGTTCAACAGTTGACCTTTAACTGACCAATTTAAAGGCAGTATCCTCATCATGAGTCTGGAACTCCACACCCTCAGGTGTGCAGTAAATGATGCAATCTTGGATTATTTTTCCTTTGAGGGGTAGGTTTGGAACTTCCACTGTTCTGGCAGTAGAGTGTGTAGCACCAGTGTCAATCAAAATGATGTGGGGTAGCAAGACTACACCAAGCATGTAATCTTCCTCCCCAGTCAGGCACCATCAGGAAGACAGATCGGAGCCATAGTTCTCAACTGTAGCGAAAATGGGATACTGTTGGAACGGGATATTGTTCTGAAAGGCATCCTGATTCACATTTGGTACTTGGTAAGAAGTGAATCTGGGGCCATTCACATTTTGCTGTGGCATCGGGGATTGTGCATCACTGGAGCTTGGGGTACATTCAAATTCTGTCTGTACTGCTTGAACGCCTGCAACAATCTCTCATAATAGACATGAATCGACGCTTTGTGTTCCTAGGTCGTCATGTGAATCTTGACCCAATCAATGTCTTTGGACAATACCTTTGATTTAAATAATGTCATTACCTGCTGAGACTTTTTTATCACCAAAGGCGACTGAACTTTAGTCTGCGGATTTCTGATTGGGTCCCTCTCAGGCCATTCTGTAGCTATTTTACACGCTTCTCACAAATCACTTTGAACCACAATATTGAACAAAGTATTCAAATTATTCCTCAAGGCATCTGAAATTTTCAAAAACCACTCAACCTGTTTGTACCACTCCACTGGCTTTTCTCTTTATTTTTGAAATTCATTTGTGAATGATGCAAGATCACTTCTACTCCAAGGCACATGAACTTAACTCCACTGTGCAGTTCCGTCAAGAGGAAATCTGAGGCACCCACTCCCTGTTCTAGAAAAGGAGGCGGATCTCCCGTAGGTCTCTTTGAGTCTTTCTTTTTCGCCCATTTGCCTTCCGATTTATCTAACTCACTCCATTTTCAAATGTTTTGAATCAGCTCTTTAATCTGTATTTTCATTCCTGATGCTCTCATGCAGGTTATTTGTTACAGCAAACAAATGATGGATGGAATGCTGACAATGCAAACATTCTCCCCAGTCAAAAGATCTGGGTTAAATCCATCGTTCTTTTGCCCACTACGCCACCCCAGTTTGGACCCAGCCATATTCAAATCAGTCTTGACCCTGTGCCTCACGAGAACAGTCCAGACCGAACTGCCATGCCAGGTCCTCCCTGGACTGGAAACAAGCATCCTAGGACAGGTTTCTGGGTTTCACCCCTCTTTAGCCAGGCTAGCTTGAATTGAGCGGCACGGTGAGAAAGGAACCCATATCTGGGCATACCCATCCCACTTAGTGCAAATTTTTTTACAGCAAACAAATGATGGATGGAATGCTGAAAATGCAAACATTCTCCCACAGGCAAAAGATCTGGGTTAAATCCATTGTTCTTTTGCCCACTATGCCACCCCAGTTTGGACCCAGCCATGTGCAAATCAGTCTTGACCCTGTGCCTCATTGGAAAGGTCCAGACCGAACTGCCAGGCCAGGTCCTCCCTGCACCAGAAACAAGCATCCTGGGACCGGTTTCAGGGTATTATTATACAGCTTATAAAGCGCGTGGTTACTCCAACGGAGTGTCCCTGTGCTAAAAACACCAGTTAGAGCATAGCAGCTGCACCCCAACCACCCACCCCACCCTACAGTTGGGGGCCCCTGATGGGACGGCTATCTCAGGCCTATTTCCGGCCATCCAAAGTTTTTTTCGAAACACAGTCTCTAAAAGGACACTTCCTTAGGTCAACAGGGAGGTTATTCCAAACTTTGGCAGCAAGGAATCCAAAGGAACTCCCCCCTGCCCATACCTTCCGCACCCTAAGCACGATCAACGTTGCCGAGCCCAGGGATCTAAGGCAGCGTTCAGGTCTGTAGGCTGTGAGAAGTGGGTGCAGAAAGCTAGGACCTTGCTTATTGAAGGCCATGTGTGTGAAACACATGGCCTTAAAAGTAACTCTAGCCTGTATGGGCAGCTAGTGTAATATCCTCAGAGCCTCTCCAAATGGGGCTCACCTAGGGATGTCCAGTATTAGGCGGGCTGCCACATTCTGAACCATCTGCAAGATGTGAAAATTTTTCTGGGTCACCCCCAGGTACAAGATGTTACAATAGTCTAGACGCGACGTAACAAGGGCCTGTGTAATCGTCCATCTAGCCTCTATAGGGAGAAGGTCCAGAATTTTTCGCAATATCCTCAAGGTGCCAAAACAGGTACCAGCCACAGCCAATATCTGTTCAGAGAATGAAAGGGAGTCATTGAACCACACTCCGAGGTTCTTAGCCTTAGCCTTAGTGGTCAGGGTGGGCTCATCTCCTCCGGCCACCACAAGTGTGACCAGAGGGAGGGTTGCATACCCACCATCATCACCTCCGTCTTTCCCGCATTAAGCTGCAAGCAGCTGAGCTTCATCCAGTTGGCAAGCTCCCCTAAACAGGCCTTAAACTTGGCATTGGTTCCTGCCTCCTCTTGCTCCAGGGTGACAATCAACTGTGTATCATCAGCATATGATACCAATTTTACCCCACGTCTAAGCACAATATTTGCCAAGGGGCGCATATAAATATTAAATAGGGTAGGGCTGAAAGCAGAACCCTGCGGCACCCCTTTGCGACAATGGACAGACTCTGGATTCAAAAGGATGCTGGAGGACCTGGAAAGATCTGATCTCGAGGTAGTTTTTTATCCACCTCCATATCACTCAGCCGTTCTGAAAGAAGGCAGTGGGAGACCGTGTTGAACACGGTACTGAGGTCAAGGAGGATGACTGACTGACTGACTGAAGTGTTTATAAAGCGCTTGAATGCCGCGGCGTCTTGGCGCTATAGTACAGAAGAGCAGATGGGAGCACATTAGGGCAGGGTAAAAAGCCAGGTTTTTAAAGACTTCCTGAAACTGAGTTTGGACGCTTGTGCACGAAGCGTGGGGGGCAGCGAGTTCCATAATTTTGCAGCTTGATAGGAAAACGATTTCCCCCCCCCCATCGAACTCTCCTGATTTTAGGCTGACATACTAGGTCCTGGTTGGCTGACCTCAGAGCGCGTGAGGGTACGTAGCGGGGCAGTGGGAGACCCTGTTGAACATGGTGCTGAGGTCAAGGAGGATGACTGACTGACTGACTGAAGTGTTTATAAAGCGCTCGAATGCCGCGGCGTCTTGGCGCTATACTACAGAAGAGCAGATGAGAGCACATTAGGGCAGGGTAAAAAGCCAGGTTTTTAAAGCCTTCCTGAAACTGAGTTTGGATGCTTGTGCACGAAGCGTGGGGGGCAGCGAGTTCCATAATTTTGCAGCTTGATAGGAAAACGATTCCCCCCCCCATCGAACTCTCCTGATTTTAGGCTGACATACTAGGGCCTGGTTGGCTGACCTCAGAGCGCGTGAGGGTGCGTAGCGGGGCAGGGGCAGTGGGAGACCCTGTTGAACACGGTGCTGAGGTCAAGGAGGATGACTGACTGACTGACTGAAGTGTTTATAAAGCGCTTGAATGCCGCGGCGTCTTGGCGCTATACTACAGAAGAGCAGATGAGAGCACATTAGGGCAGGGTAAAAAGCCAGGTTTTTAAAGCCTTCCTGAAACTGAGTTTGGACGCTTGTGCACGAAGCGTGGGGGGCAGCGAGTTCCATAATTTTGCAGCTTGATAGGAAAACGATTTCCCCCCCCCATCGAACTCTCCTGATTTTAGGCTGACATACTAGGTCCTGGTTGGCTGACCTCAGAGCGCGTGAGGGTGCGTAGCGGGGCAGGAGTTTAGCGAGGTCATCAGGTCCCTTCCCATGTAAGGACCTGTGGACCAGACAGAGAGCCTTAAACTGTATTCTGCGTCTGATTGGGAGCCAATAAAGTTCCCGTATAACTTTGGACGTTGGGTGTCGCTTTGGGAGGTTCAACAGGACCCTAGCAGCGGCATTCTGAATTGCCTGCAGTTTGGTCAGTTGTTTTTCTCCTGATCCCAGGTAGAGTGAGTTACAATAGTCCACTCGGGACATTACCAGGGCTCCCATTACTGTCTTTTTCAACGTGGACGGGATGTAAGGCACGATTTTTCTGAGCACCTTGATATTAAAGAAGCAGGCCGACGTCACCTGGTTGATTTGTGCCCTGCAGGATAAATCTTTATTCAGCAGAAAACCAAGATTCCTAACCTTGTCTACTGGCTGGGACAGGACCCTGCCTCTGGTGGCCACCATAGGTCACTCCAGACGGATGGTGTATGACCGAACTCTATAACTTCGGTCTTATCCGTGTTTAATTTAAGGAAATTGTGGCTCATCCAGTTTTTTACCCCTACGAGGCAGTTCCTGAAACACTCCGCTGTAGCCTCAATTGATTGGGAAATCGACACTACAATTTGTGTGTCGTCAGCGTAGGACACTAAACGCAGGCCGTAGGATCTAATCAGGGCAGCTAGAGGTGTAACATATAAATTAAATAGCGTGGGCGAGAGTGCTGAGCCCTGAGGAACCCCTCCCGGAAGAGAAAATTCGTCGGATTGTAGGCCATTCCAATGCACTTTTTCGGGTGCCTAAGAAGGATGTTACAAGAGCCAAAGCAGTGCCGGTGAAACCTAGAGTTGCTAGTCTTTTTAACAGGACTGGTTTACAGTGTCGAAGGCCGCTGTAAGGTCTAATAAGATAAGGGCCGTTAGGCCACCCTCATCCATGGTCTTACGTAATTCTTCTGTAGCCATGATGAGAGCGGACTCTGTAGAGTGAGAGCGTCTAAATCCGTGCTGTGATGGGTCTAACAACTTATTTTCATCCACATGTCTCATTATTTACTGATTCATGGCCTTTTCCAGAATCTTGGCTGGTAGGGGCAGACAGGATATGGGACGGTAGTGCTTAGGTTCAGAAGGATCAAGAGTGTCCTTCTTGAGGATGGGCCGAATGCAGGCTTTCTTCCAACTGCTAGGAAATTCACCTAGGTGGATGATCTTATTTAACAGGGGTGTCAAGACAGCTGTAATGGTCTCAGGAACCATATGCAGTACATAGGGAGGACAGGGGTCTAAGGGGGACCCAGACTTCATCTGCGTGAGTAGCTCACAGACTTGCTTCTCCTTTAACGGAGGGAAGCTAGAATAGCAGGAAGCAGTTGAGATGGTGTTCTCAATACTAATAGTGGTTGTGTCTACTGCTAGAGTGCTAAGATCGTCATACACTGTCTGAACTTTCAGTTGGAAGAAGGTAGCGATACCACTAACAAAGTTCTGGTTAGGACTAAAGACCACATCTCGAGTGCTCTTTGCTAGATGGGTGACAGTTTTAAATAATTCCCTGAAAGTATTGGAGGAGTCTTGGATTTTTTTAGTAAAGTAGGTTGATTTTGCATGCACAATTGTTAGCTTGTACTCCTGCAGGGCAGTGGTGTATTCTAATTTGTTTTCCTGGCGCCAGAGCCGCTCCAGTCGCCTACATTTGATTTTTATTGCTTTCACATCAGCGGAGTACCATTGTGCAGTGGCAAGACACCTTCTCGGCTTTTTTGTTTCCATAGGGGCCAGTTCATCAACTACATGACTGATCCAATTGTGGAATTTAGTTGCTCCGTCTTCGCTATTGCCAGATTCGAAATCCGGCCGATTTCTGGCAAGTGCGTTAACCAAGAGATTGGTTTCAAGCTTTTTCCAGGGACGAGTTTTTACAGGGAGCGTAAGGTTTCTACGATGATTTACAAAATGTTTCAGCTGCAGATTAAAAAAGATAGTGCTATGGTCTGACCAGGGTACAGGGAGAATCGAGGTGATTTTAATATGGTTATTATTGGTAAAAATCCCATCGTGGGTATGCCCTGCTGAGTGTGTGGGCATCGAAATTAGCTGGCTCATGCTAAAACTAAGAAAATGATCAAGTAGTGTGGCTGAGTCGGAGTCGTTATTCGCTTCGAGATGGTAATTAAAATCACCTAGCACAGTGTATGTTGCTGAGTCAGAGGTAGTTTCCAAAAAAGTGTGTAGTGCTCTATTGAAAGGAGCTCTAGGACCAGGGGGGCGGTACAGGAGCAGTCCTGAGAATATCAGACAGTTATTGTCTTTAATTCTGAAAGTCATGGCTTCGGCTTCTAAGTCCTGTTGGGGGAGAGCAAAAACTTTTAGGTGAGATTTGTGGATTATAGCAACTCCCCCACCCACTGCTCCTGATCTGTTTACATATTCCACACTGTAACCTTCAGAAGTAGCAGCATTCCAATCCGGACCAGAGGCATCAGAGGCCCAGGTCTCTGTGAGGAACATTAGATCGACCGTGTGGTCAATGATCAGACCTTCAATTTCATGTTTATGCTTAGGCATAGACCTGGTGTTCAGCAAGATACATTTTAAGATTCTATTTCTATTAAACGGAGGCTTAGATCCGTTTCTATGGTTATTAGTCCGCAGATGATTGTCAGGGACCATATCCTCCCTAGTAATCAGGTGCGGGTTGGTCGAGACATGTAGTGAGAGAGGGGGATTGATGAGGGGCTGGAAACCACATGTGGTACAGCTAGGGGTCAGAGGGAAATCATCAGGGTTTATTCTTACCAGTTGACTGCAGAGATGTTGGTCCAGCCTAAGCAGCTCAGCTTTTGAGTAGCGCAATCCCTGAAAATGGGCATAGTTTCCTGCGCTGGGCGCGGGTCCGGCGCGGACGGGCGCAGACGGGCTTGCCTTAGGCGCGCTGCCGGCGCTCCCGCTGCGCTCGTCCGCTGCGCTTCCGGTAGAGCATAGGGCTATGTAGGCTCGTGTCCCTGAGAGTTCTAGAGCGCGTCCCTGCACTCCCACCACTCCTAAGATGGCGGCGATATTCTAGACGACCCGTGTCTCCCTCCGCAACTAACGGGACTTCCCGCGGCGAACCAGGGATGGGGTGTTAGGTAGGTAACAGTGTAAAATTCGCTATCAATTGTGCAAATGTTCTAAGTAAAAACAATTTTTAAATGAATTGTTTCCAAACGAGGTTAAAAAGGGAAGCTTCACACAAAACACACAGTTATCACAGTTTTAAAAACAGCTGATAAACTCTGGCAGCGTAAATGCAGGGTTAAAGGAGTAAGCGCTAGCCGCTCCACTGGCTTCTGACTAATGAAGTGCCTCAGTTCGAGTTCTGCCTATGTAGGCTCGTGTCCCTGAGAGTGCTAAAGCGCGTCCCTGCACTTCCACCACTCCTAAGATGGGGGCGATATTCTAGACGACCCGTGTCTCCCTCCGCAACTAACGGGACTTCCCGCGGCGGACCAGGGATGGGGTGCCAGGTAGGTAACAGTGCAAAATTCGCTATCAATTGTGCAAATGTTCTAAGTAAAAACAATTTTTAAATCAATTGTTTCCAAACGAGGTTAAAAAGGGAAGCTTCACACAAAACACACAGTTATCACAGTTTTTAAAACAGCTGATAAACTCTGGCAGCGTAAATGCAGGGTTAAAGGAGTAAGCGCTAGCCGCTCCACTGGCTTCTGACTAATGAGTGCAGTAGTTCTACCCTCGTCGGCCGCCTTCCTCAGGGCCTCTGAGGCAAACAGAAGAGCCGACTCTGTACTATGTTTGGGTCTAAACCCAGATTGAATTTCATGCAGTAATTGTCTCTCTTCCAAGAATAGGGACAATTGATAGTTCAGATGTTTCTCCGCATTCTCAGCCACGTAGGGTAGAATAGATATAGGTCTAAGGTTCTCTGGGAGAGCAGGGTCGAGGGACGTTTTTTATAACAATGGCACCACCATAGCATGCTTTCAGTTACTAGGGACCTCACCAGAACTGAAAGAAGTGTTCAGAAGCGAAGTAAGGACTGGAGCAATTACTTCTTTCCCTAGCTTCACATATTTTGGGGGAATCAGGTCACAAGGTGACCCAGATTTAACTGCCTCCATGAGGTTAAGAACCTCACTTACTCCAGGTAGGCAAAAAGTAAAGCAATGTTTACTCCCTAACCCCTCAATTGCAGGAGCAGGTATATGATTCCTGCTACTTTCCGGGAAGGCAGCAGAGATGCTATCAATCTTGTTCATAAAAAAGTCTGCAACCTGATTGCTGTAATCAGTGGAGGCAGGCACTATAGCAGTTGCATGATCTAAAGAGGGTAGTTCTCTTACCACATTGAAAATGTTCTTAGTGGAGTTTTTGGCAGCTTCAATGTATTCACAGTAGAACTCCCTACGTACTCTCCTAATGCATTGATGGTACATTTTAAGGGCTGCCAGATACAGCACCCTATTCTCATTAAGATAGTTCTCCCTCCAGCGACGTTCCAGGCACTTACAGTCCATTTTCAAGAGGGACAGTTCCACCGAGAACCATTTAGCGGAAGGAGTTCTACAGGTGCTTTTACCTGTTTTCGGGGGAGCAATAGCTTCCACTGCCTCCTTAATCCACCGCGAAACTAGCCCCTCAGCTATATCTACTTCTGACCCCAAAACTGGGATACTAGACGCCAACTTAACCCCAAAAGTCTTGGCGCTCAACGCATCCCATTTCCGAACCAATGGGACAGCCAGGCGCTTTCCTAAATTGCAGGGGATCTTTGAAGAGTACGTGATGGTAAAAGGGAGAATAAAATGGTCTGACCAAACTATGGGCACCAGTGGCAATGCCTTTACCACCATACTGTTAGTAAAAATAGTTGACCAAATGAGTTAATCCCATAGCCTGAAGCCCTTGAAGCATATCCCGAGAATCTCTATTATCTGAATCCTCCAGATGAAGATTCAGATTCCCCAACAAGATGAAATTAGGTTAACAAATGACATAAGGGGGCAATGTCTCAGCTAGATCATTGAGAAAGGCTCTCGCCGGGCCGGGAGGTCTATACAGAAGCAGGCCTGCGAGAGAACTAACACTGCTCGTAGCCATACTGAAAAAGGCTGCTTCGCAGCTAGACAGCGTAATTCTAGCCAACTTTAACTGGAATTCCTTCCTGAATATCACGGCAAGACCTCCCCCCTCTGCCCAAGTCTGTCGACCCTAAGAATGGCATACCCCTCAGGTAGAGCAACCAAGACATCGGGTGCGGATTGTTCATTTAACCAGGTTTCCACCAGGAACAACCTCACTGGTTTCTGGTCCATAACTAGATCATGTATTTCAAGGCTGTGTTTGCTAAGGTACCTGCAATTAAGGGAGAGGCAGAGCACAGGGTCTGAGATATGACACGTACCTTTCCCACGTAGTCTGTCGTCCCTGCCTGTAGAAAAGCAGAAATCACAGGGCCCACACCTCCCTACGCTTTCATCAACTGTTATAGAGTGGAGGCAAGTCGGGGCTGTAACCCCTCTCAGGTCCCGCAATTCCACAGAAGTATAAACCACTGACTGCTCAGAAAGAAATCCAGGGGTCATGGCCTCTGGCGCCATTCGGGCGCGGATGGGCAGGCCTGTTTACACATGGGTTAAGTATAGTGTGTGCTGGGAGCACTAGACCGCTCCCGCAGCACCACACACTCAAGCGGAGGTAGGAGGCCGGAAGTGAGATCAGGAGCACTGAGGAGAACTCGCAGCTCCCTCCGCTCAATCTGCACCATCCGTGACAGACCAGGGCGAGAGTCTCCTCGGTGCAGAAGCAGGACCGGCTCTCTGTAAGTAGGCCCCACCAACTTGATTAAAAAATAATTCCCTGTCACCCTTCTGGCTTGGCAGTGTGGGCGGGACTGTTCCCATGAGGCACAGGGTCAAGACTGATTTGCATATGGCCAGGTCTAAACTGGGGTGGCATGGTGAGCAAAAGAAAGCAAAATAAAGATGGATTTAACCCAGATCTCTTGACTGGGGGTGAATGTTTTGATTTGTTCTGCATTCCGTCCATCATTTATTTGCTGTAACACTTTTCGCCCTAAGTGGGGTGGGTAGGCCCAGACGTGGGTCCCTTGCTCCCTGTGCCACTGGATTCCGTCCATCAATTGTGTGTCTTTTGCTTTCTTGCCCTACGTGCGCCAGGTATGCCCGGACTTGGGTCCTGGGCTCACTGTGCTACTGGAATCAAGCTATCCTGGCTGCTGTAGAGGTTGAAACCCGGAAACCGGTCCTAGGATGCTTGTTTCTGGTCCAGAGAGGACCTGGCTTGTCAGTTCGTGCTGGACTGTTCCCATGAGGCACAGGGTCAAGACTTATTTGGAAATGGGCAGGTCTAAACTGGGGTGGCATGGTGAGCAAAAGAAAGGTGGATTTAACCTAGATCTCTTGACTGAGGGTGAATGTTTTGATTTGTTCTGCATTCCGTCCATCAATTGTGTGTCTTTTTCTTTCTCGCCCTCAGTGCGCCCGGAATGCCCAGACGTGGGACCTGGGCTCACTGTGCCACTGGAAGTAAAGCTATCCTGGCTGAAGAGGGGTGAAACCCTGAAACCGGTCTTAGGATGCTTGTTTCCAGTCCAGAGAGGACCTGGCTTGGCAGTTCGGGCTGGACTGTTCTCATGAGACACACTGTCAAGACTGATTTGCAATTAGCCAGCCATGGGTCCTGGGCTCACTGTGCCACTGGAATCAAGCTATCCTGGCAGCAGTAGAGGGGTGAAACCCGGAAACCGGTTAGGATGCTTGTTTCTGGTCCAGAGAGGACCTGGCTTGGCAGTTCGGGCTGGACTGTTCCCATGAGGCACAGGGTCAAGACTTATTTGGAAATGGGCAGGTCTAAACTGGTGTGGCACGGTTAGCAAAAGAAAGGTGGATTTAACCCAGATCTCTTGACTGGGGGTGAATGTTTTGATTTGTTCTGCATTCCGTCCATCAATTGTGTGTCTTTTGCTTTCTCGCCCTAAGTCCGCCAGTGTGCCCAGACATGGGACCTGGGCTCACTGTGCCAGTGGAATTTAGCTATCCTGACTGAAGAGGGGTGAAACCTCGAAACTGGTCCTAGGATGCTTGTTTCCGGTCCAGGGTAGACCTGGCTTGGCAGTTCGGGCTGGATTGTTCCCATGAGGGCCAGGGTCAAGACTGATTTGCATATGGCCAGGTCTAAACTGGGGTAGCATGGTGAGCAAAAGAAATATAGATTTAACCCAGATCTCTTGACTGGGGATGAATGTTTTGATTTGTTTGCATTCCGTCCATCAATTGTGTGTCTTTTGCATTCTCACCCTAAATGCACTAGGTATGCCCAGACGTGGGTCCTGGGCTCACTGTGCCACTGGAATCAAGCTATCCTGGCTGGAGAGGGGTGAAACCCCGAAACCGGTCCTAGGATGCTTGTTTCCGGTCCAGGGAGGACCTGGCTTGGCAGTTAGGGCTGGACTGTTCCCATGAGGCACAGGGTCAAGACTGATTTGCATATGGCCGGGTCTAAACTGGGGTGGCTTGGTGAGCAAAAGAAAGATGGATTTAACCTAGATCTCTTGACTGGGGGTGAATGTTTTGATTTGTTCTGCATTCCGTCCATCAATTGTGTGTCTTTTGCTTTCTCGCCCTAAGTGCGCCAGGTAGGCCCAGACGTGGGTTGTGGGCTCACTGTGCCACTGGAATTAAGCTATCCTGGCTGATGAGGGATGAAACCCCGAAATCGGTCCTAGGATGCGTGATTCTGGTCCAGGAAGGACCTGGCTTGGCAGTTCGGGCTGGACTGTTCCCATGAGGCACAGGGTCAAGACTGATTTGCATATGGCCAGGTCCCAACTCGAGTGGCATGGTGAGCAAAGGAAAGATGGATTTAACCCAAATTTCTTGACTGGGGGTGAACGTTTTGATTTGTTATGCATTCCGTCCATCAATTGTGTGTCTTTTGCTCATGCAGGTTATGTCCTCCTCACCAAAGCATACACAGTAATTCCTATGCAAGGCTTTGGTCCTATTAAAATCTACCTCATATGTCTGGGCTGACTCAGATAATCTTTCATAAACTAGTCCTGCAAATCTAGTAACATCCTCACACATAAACACAAGTTCCTTTTCTTGGTTGGAATCTAATCCCGCCAATTCAAGGTTTCCACTAATCATTTTGTACAGCTCTAACTTTAATATAGCCACATCCATCAAATTAACTCACTGGTGACTGAATAATTCCTTGACTCAATTCTGAACTTCCACTTCCACTCAGGGGAGCTTTGAAAACATTCATCCTCTCCTCAATTTCTTGAGCATTAAGACTACGTTTCACTACAATGGCATAAAGCACTGTTCCATCTCTTGGTATGCTAAGGTTAGCCTTTCGGGTTGGATTCTAAACAGGCAGACCAATATTTGGCGGTCTCTGGAATGACCCTATGGGGCCAGATCCTGTCTGCACTGATAGCTTAATCTGCACTTACAACACATAGAGAACTCACAGTGGTTGGAGTCCGAGGAACAAATCCTCCCTTATTCAGACTTGTAGCAGTATTACCTAGGGAACTTTCTCCATTGGGTATTGTCAAATTATGTGTTGTGTTCCCTGTTGAACCAGGTTTATATATAGGAACCACAGAACAAATGGTAACCGGGACAGTGAGAAAATCTGGGGCACTAGGAGCTGTGGGGTGAATAGGGGCACAAATGCCCGAATTCTCTCCTATCGGGTTGTAATTCATGCTGACTGGGTTGACTCAAGTCAGAATTTGTATTTACTGGTTTGGTAGCTACTCCAACGTACTCCCATCACCACTGCCACTTCCTCCTTGAACTTGAGACTCTTTATACGGAGGAGGGCGTTCTGAGAACAATGCATTCAGGAGACTATTGCTAGAGTCACTATTAATGACCTAACTCATATAGTTTGGCTGCTTTGGCTTTTCCTCTTTCCTATTCCTATTCCTTTTCCTCTCCTTCTCTTTCTCAGATTTTTCACTGGTTAATTCAGGGTATATACTGACTCCCTCTATCATGTTAGTTCTATATTTCGACCTAGTATTATCATAAGTACGCTTAGCCTTTCAGGCTCTTCCCTGATACATTTCTTTTTCCCTAGCATGAGCCGCATGCTCCCAATCATAAAGTAGTTCAAAAGATGCATGCTAGGAGGCAGTTTCATCTCATATAGTATCTTCCTCAAATGTTCTATAATTCTCAAACTAAATGTACCATAGCCAGGAAATACGAGTGCACCTTCTTTCTCTATTAATGTACCATTATTTAAGCCAAATACATGTGTGAAGACCTATATTTATCATCATATAGTGAGTAGGGGTATCTTCAGGTGATGCCTAATAGTTCTATAATTCTCAAACTAAATGTACCATAGCCTGGAAATACGAGTGCACCTTCTTTCTCTATTAGTGTACCATTATTTAAGCCAAATACATGTGTGAAGTCCTATATTTATCATCATATAGTGAGTAGGGGTATCTTCAGATGATGCCTAACAGGAATTGTTACATCACCCCTAATTAGATCTAATATGACCCTAAATTACATCATTTTTCAAGACTATTTCTCTGCAATCGCAATTTGATGTCTGCTCTGAACCAGTAAGTAATTATTTACCCACAATTCTCGTTCGGGAGCAACAGCAAATACCAGTGCAGCACCCTATGCCGTAGACAACCAATAACAGTGTGGCTCCACACCAACTGACCAATCTCAGGGCAGCACTCTATGATGTCAATCTAACTCATTGCAGCAGGTCACCCTCCCTTAGAGTTTCATAACCTCTCTCTTTTCAATGCTAAGCATTCAATACAAAACATAAAGCCATTTCAACAAATAACATTGTCTGCACAACTAAAGAATCAATTGTATTTAATCATGCAAGAAACAATATGGAAACGCACCTTCCTGCCTAATCTAATTCACACACGAATGAAACCTCAACCTGCAGGGTATCACTCAGATTATTACAGCTTCTCCCTGTGCACTCGGATTCACTATAGCAGCCACACAATCGCGCAACGATAAATGTCCCTATCTCAATTGCGCAGTTGACGATGTCTCACAACGAGCACCACAAAACATAGCAGACAATTACAATATAGTGTATTCTTTTTAATATTATCCTGGTATCTTAGGCCACATTGGACCGACTAACACATACAACTTCCCTGAATTAACCGTCACTCTCACTCAACATTCAGAACAACTCAGAAAAACACCACACAATCCCCACAAAAACACTACAAGCTAAGCGTAATCTACTGCAATGCGCAAACCTATTAATACTCACTCCTGGGCTGTTACAACTCTTTCCTGAACCGCTGGAACTCCATCGATCCTCTCAACCGAAATATGGGTTCTAAGGGTTGGGGCTGGGTCTGAGCAAAACTAAACAGGGTATTCTAACTCCCTTTACTTCAATAACTAACCCTCTTCGTTTTGCTACCTTCTGAATGAACACAGCGCCATTCTTCTTATTTCTTCTGGGGATGGACCTTTCCATTTGCCTGAGAGGTAAAAGGGATTTAACATTAATCAAACCATTCCGCTAAAGTTTAGTTCAATTGGTCACACAATGAGGACCAAGAACCAATGGGTAAGGTTAAATGGGTTTATTACAAGTTCAATACCGAACTGATGTAAATGAATCTCCACAGGGAAACCAAAACTTTGAATGAAATTACATCTTAGTAGCATAAAGCATACAAGAAATTCAGTTGCAGCAATAGAAAAGATGAAATATAGGATGTGATGATCAGTGTACATGTTTCGATCCTCCTGTCTATGCATGAATAAATCTAAAGTTGCCTAAACTAGTACTAAACTAAAGTTGGAAAACTGGGGAAACCTAGTTAAATCAGGAAATGCAGGAAGGTGTCAGCATAGTGGAGACTTCAGTAGAAGTTGTCTAAATCAGGACAATGCATAGCATAAAGCCACATTATGGAGATATCAGCAGAGAGGGCTGTACCACTCTGAAGCCAAAGAGTATCTGCTCTAAAAACTAATAGTGTGAACACCAACTAAACCTACAGCACGTTTGAGAATTCCACATCATCAACTCCAGTAGTTTTCCACCTTCTCACAGTAGAAATTGGCAACTTCACTTGATTTCCCAATCCTACTGTTTGAACATTAGGATGACCTTAGATGTCTCCCTGCTCCTGATGCAACATGACTATCACTAACACACAATATGCCCTTCTCTAGCTATGAGATAATGTGAACGCACCTGCAAAAGAACGAACATTGCAGTGCACACATTGAAGGTTAAATATTGAAGACCAAATGCTTAAGGCCTTTGGTTAAGATAACTTAGTGGGACAGTTAATTTGCATTTTATATATATGATTACATGTGCACATACACTTACAGGATAAATGCAAAACATTATTGAAAAAGTACATTAATACATAAAAAATAAAATTTCAGTAAAAGCAATATCACTTGAAATACACAAATACAAGTGTGAACGAGAACTACAATTGGTAACATTATAATGAAGACATTGGAGTACACCCTTATATAAATCCCTCATTTCTACAGTGAATGCAGTATGTTTGGAGTCGTACTTTATATTAATAAGGTTAAGGCACGCAGCAGATATATTGTGCTAATGCATGTAAATATTGTTCTTCTGTGATATATATAGGGGTGGAGCTTAAAATGTGTGTTTCCAGTGTCCACTAAGGCCAACGCCCATCTTTGGGAGCTTCAAGTCTGCAGTCTATCACAGCTTGCACTGCAGTTCTCAGTAGGTTATTTAATAGTAGGAAGCAATCAGGTAAGGCTTTTGCATTCAATTTTCTGACCTTGTTGTAACCCACTCAATGGGCCTCTACCTGCCAGGGTCACAGGGTGTTCTCCTACCTATTCCAAGATCTGGGCCTGATCTCATAAGGATTTCAATAAGAGAGCACAAGCCATCACCCTCGGTGAGCAAGTTGACCATCGGGCTCCTCTTGTCCATGTCAGAGTGAAATAGAGATCTGGTTGAGGCATGGACCCTGGGCCCCCACTGGCCTGTCCACGGACAACACACAAGCTGAATGTGATAGCTGTGAGATATACATGACCAAAAGGAGCTCGGGGAGGATAGTGAGTGCCTTTTCAGTAGCTAAGTACATCCCAAGGACCGGTGTAGGCCACTTGTTGCCCATATACCCCATAGCTATAAAGTGGAAAATACGTTTTTGTTACATTTATTCTACTTTTGAAAACATGAAGCAACATAAACCATTGCTGAAAGAATAATTCTGGAGTTACCTAATTTATTGGTGCCATCACATTCATCTTTCTGTTTCAGTCTCATCTTCAGGTCCCCGTTCTCCTTTTGCAACCTGAAATCTGAAGCAAGAGGAGTTACAAGAAAAGGAAGCCATTAGAGTGAAATGCAAAGGTGAAGATATGCGATAACGAGGAAGTGGTCAATATTTCAAATGGTCCTTCTACATCGCGACAAAACAGATCATCACAGTCCTTGTGATTGTCATGTCTTCAGTTCCTCCTCTGCCTATTCTATGAAGAATGATGTATTCCTCTGTTTTATTTTATTTAAAAAACATCCATGACAGTCAATGAAACATAAAGTTTGTTAATCCAAACTGTGAATTTGTACAATATTAAAACATTCAGGTTAGTCTCAGTTTTTTTTTTTTCCTTTTAAAATTTTTATTGATCAGTTAATAACATGAAAATGAACAAAACAACAAAATAGGCAAACATAGGAATAGATTCATAACGTACATTTGAAATTATAACTACCAGATAGGTCATTACAGCATAATGATATTATCATTGCAACAAGACGTCTAGATGTTGAAGCATAGGATGCCATATTTTCAGTCCTAATTTTTTCTTTTTCACTGACTTTAAGCGATACAAATTATATTCAAAATAAAATACATTGTAGAATTTAGCTCTCCACATTTCATACGCTGGTGCCTCTGGCTTCATCCACATTGTGGCTATACACAGTCTAGCCACCGCCATTGCCATAAAGATAAAATAGCGATTAGAGTGATTATTCTGCGTAGGTTCTAACTCATCACAAACCCCAAAAAGCAACATTTGCCGGCTTATTACACAGAGTACCTTAGTTGTTTCTAGCAAAAATCGTTCGATACATAGAAAAAGCGGATTTAGTGCATTGCAATCAAAAAAAATATGAACAACATCCGCTTCTCCCATTTGACATCTAAAACATTTACCGTCATATTTATTGCCCCACTTCATCATTTTAACTGGTGTATGATACAGATAAAAAAGCGTTTTGTAGTGTTGTGTACGCAGATTTGCAGACAAAATTACTTAATTTGCCAAATCTATTGAAGTTTGTACTGTGAAACCAGAGTTATCTAACCAACCCTGCCTTTTGGAATCTTGGAGATCTAAATCGTCTCGTTGCTTAGAAAGTAACATTTCATATAGCGTCCCTATCTTTGCCTTTTTATACATGGCTACAATAAACTCATTACGCGAAATAACCTGTAGCCAAGCATGTTTATGTAAAAAATCATGTAGCTGTAGATATTTAAAAAAATTGTTCTTGGTTATTGTATATGTTGCCATTAAATCCGAAAAGGCCATCAATACACCATCCTTATATATATCGCCAAAGCAGCAGATCCCGTTATTTCTCCAATCTTTCATCTTTGAATCCCAAAAAATACCCAGGAATAATTCCGTAGAATCCAGTGGTGTATGAAAATGTATCCGTTTTATGGCCAGGATTTTACATAACATTTTCCACCCCTTATAGACTGCAAACATAATTTTAAATCTAGTCCATTTGTAATAGCTTGGCTCAAAAAATGTCAGCAAAGCTAAACGGGCCGAATCTTCTACAAGCATCTGGTAAATATCAGGAACTTCAAACGATCGAGCGGCCCCCCCTATGTGGTAAATAAATAAATAATACCCTATTTTTGATAGCATAACAGATAGCTCAATAAATAAGAGTCAAGATTCGAGGTAGTAGGAGTTTCTGCAGGTTTATTACAGCATAAGGACAGGATCAGGACAACCTGCATAGGAATAGGACAATAAGGCCCGGCAGCTGCCGGGGCTGGGTCTGGGATGAGCGCGCTAACATTTAATAACAAAACATTGACTTATATACATAGCGCAAACACATAGCAGTACATTGCAGTAGGCGTGACAGTAGGTGGAGTAGGAGGCGTGACGCGTAGCAGTCGCGAGAGATAACAGTAAAAAGAGGTGTAACTGGGAGTATACATAGACATGTGGTGCAAACGTAACAGAATATGTCATGAATGGGCGGAAACATTGGAGGGGGCTACCTAAGGAGCCGGGACCTCTAACCTAATGGTGCGCGAAAACTAGCAATGACGTGTTACTAGGAGAAGCTGGGGGCTACGAACTCTGTGCTAGGAGCAGAGACTAAAGTCTGGAGGGTCGGAGCGACATGAACCTAAACCCTATCTGGTATTTACTGTTTAGGGAACATGTTGATATAAACTAGAAGTCATGAGGGGAAAAGCTAACCTGATTCTAAGACTGGACCATGCATTATTCTACATGTAGTGCGTGATGAAGAATATTAAATGACCATTTAAATACAGTATTTCTCTAACATGGAGACGAGAAGGCTAGACAATGACGGAAACTATTGATGCAGTTCAATAGCTTAGGAATGCAGAGGAGGAGGACTGAACTGATAGCCGGAACTATAACATACTTTTGGCAGACTCAGAGGCAGAGCCGGGGTGCACCGGGTACTGCAAGGCAGGAAGTAAGTGAAGGGTCGAGGATACAGGTGGGGGCTGTATCGCTCCTCAGCGAGGCTTTCAGAAGACAGGAGCTGAATCTGTGGTCCGGGCCCTTTTGAGGCCTGGAAACGGGGACTTTATAATTGAATAACGTGCACACTGAGAAACGTGGCAACATTACTTACATAGGCCTGATATTCGTAGTATTCACGAGGACTGGAAACTAACATACTAGAGGTGGACACAACTGCAATTGCGTCTTTAATCAGAAATGGGGAATAACATATGCATATTGGTCATGCACACATAACATATGATGGATGGGGCGTAGGGACACAGAACATGGCAAAATTTACTTTTCCACATTCCCTCCTTGTCACTACGTTTCCATCAGGAAACATCAATATTCATGATACCGTCTATCATTTCATACAGTACCATTTGCTCGTCTCGAATTGTCTTGGAACGGGATTTAGAACGGGGCTTGGGACGGGGAGTACAAGAGGTAGCACACATGCTGCAAATCGCAGGGCCACATTGTATACAGAGGCAGCAGCTAAATATGATCGCTACTGCAATACCTAGAAAGGACAGGACTTTCCAACCCCATGCGGAAATTATATTCCAGAACCAACCTGACCATGTCCAGGTGCCTGGATCTTGGTGTAACAGATGGGCAATTTTATGGAGTCTGGTTATAGCTGAATAAACAGACGGCGCGTTATTTGGAATGAAAATACAACAACTGGATCCGAGAATTCTACAGGCCCCGCCCCTATCGGCCAGTATGACGTCAAGGACGAGACGATTCTGTAAAACGACAATTCTCATAAAGGATTGCTCTTCAGTTAAGTTACCTAGAGCGGAGGCAGTCTCATCTACTACTGCTTCAAGGGTTCTGGTTAACCTACGAATAAGTTTACTATTTACAATTGTACCTAAATAAGGGAAAACACCTTTATCTATATCAATGAATTGCTCTGCAGCGGTTTCAGTATAATCGACAATCGGGAGATTTCTCTTGTGTCTAGTGTGTACTAAGAAAGAATTCCTATGATAGTCAGGTGGGGCTAGAAAAACAGGTGGCAGTAGGAAAGCAATGTAACAGGTTCCCTCCCAATCGAGGGGCAGACGGACATATGCAGTTTGACCACAAATAAAATAAGAATGACGTGAAGCTTTGAGAATAGATTTCCCACTGTCACTATACTGGATAACAGTAGTACATTCACTATGACCTATATGTACAGAACCATAACTACGGACACATAATTCGCCTTTGACTGGTAGTACTGAAATAGCAGGTGAATCTGGAGTAGTATCAGACTGAACATTCAGAACCATGAAATTCGACGAATAATTTCCTAAATTATATACTTCGTTTTCTAGATCTAGACCTGTTCTGTGGGGGAAACCTTGCTTGTCTGGGAAACATGTACTGTTAAGAAAAGACATATCTGTTGAGGATGACGTTAGCGTGGACCATGCTCCACACGAACCATTGTGTGAGAATGGATAAGGAAAGAGTGGCAGAACTCCCTTCGGTGTCTGGAAAGGGGGGAGTCGACCACACACCCAACAATTAGTGGCATTGCTGGTCTGGTGTGAATAATGTAACATACGGATAAATGTATTATTACGCATGGCGAGGCGGTATGCATATTCGTGAGGAGGCAGATCACTAAACGTGTGCTCTACTGTAGCATGAGCAGACATATTTACATGAGGAACTGAAAAACACAGGTAGAAAGCATAGCTGGTGCAGGAAATCATTATGCTGAGAAATAATACGAAACTCAGAAAAACGATACATTTAATTGAGCTTTGACTGACTCTCTCACTATGGGGGTCTATTTTATACATGTCAGAAACAGTCTAACCGTTTCACCTAGGGGAGGACTTATACAATCAAACTGGCTGACTTATTAGACCTAAGCTTTAACTTATACTCCTGTTGCGGAGTTTTCTCTAACAAGGGAGGGGTTGTAATAAAGTCTTGTGCGGGACAGTCCTTTAAAACAATGTTCTGGCAATCCTTCGAATCCTGGGAAATGTTCTTGGAAATGTTTTTGAAGACTGGATTAGATCCTTTGAAAAGTTTTACATGAGAAAGGTGGACCCACCCCTTCCTGCCTTCCAACTTGACGGCAGTTCGGGTGGTCAAGAGGACCTGACGTGGCTCCTTCCAACGTGGTTCCAGCGGACTTGATCTGTCGAAATTTCTGATCAGCACTAGGGAGCCTGGAACGATCTCGTGCGGTGCCACCTCGGTATTGTCTGGAAATGCGGCGGCAACCTGTGAACGACATGAGTTGAGGGCAGACATCAAGGAAGCTAGGTAATCTGTCAGCATATTACATGAAACATCGGTAATACTTCGGGGTCTAGGAGTACCCCACATGTTAGGGGGGCGGCCGAAAACGACCTCATACGGGGACAGACCTGATCTGGAATGTGCAACCATACGCATGTAAAACAGAGCGACTGGCAAAGCTACTAACCAGTCCACACCCTTGTCTTTACATACTTTTGCTATACGGATTTTCAGAGTCTGATTATGCCTTTCGACTAGTCCAGCTGCTTCTGGATGGCGTACACAATGGAACTTCCACTGGTACCCTAACAACAGGGAAACGTGTTTCATGAGTTCAGATGAGAATGGCTGGCCGTTATCAGAATATACGACTCTAGGGAGTCCATATCTAGGGAAGAATTCACGAACCAACTGCTTGGCAGTGGTCGCGGCTGTATAATCTGGGACTGGATATGCTTCTGTCCATCTGGACAAGGCGCATACAACTACAAGGACATACTTGAAACCTCGACATCGCTCCATTTGAATATAATCCATCTGGAGGACCTCAAAAGGGTGGTCAGGGGGCTGGAAACCACCTTGTTCCACCGGGACACTTTTACCTGGATTAAACTGGCAACATATCATACAGATTACTGGAATGTCTGGAGTCTGTGCTGTAAGCTTGGCTGTGCGGTCTGCTAAATCATTACCTTGGGAAATAGTGTTAGTGACTTTCGTATGTGCTTTGCACTTCATGATAGCAATAGATGTCGGTAATTGTATGGCATCTAACAGGGCTTGAATAAGGAGACCATGCTGAATCTTGGTTCCATGAGAAGTCATGAAACCTCTCTCCTGCCAGAGCACTCCGAAGTCGTGTACAACTCCGAATGCGTAACGTGAATCTGTGTAAACATTAACTTTCAGGTTCTTGGCATGTATACAGGCTTGTGTCAGAGCGACTAGCTCTGCTGCTTGAGCGGACAGGGTATCAATACGGTGTGTTTCAATAACTTCGGTGTCGGTAGTCACTGCATACGCGGCGACTAGTTCTCCTGTACTAGTTCTCATACATGAACCATCCACATAAAGTGTCAGGTCAGGATCAGGTAACGGAATATCTGTCAGGTCTTGTCTTGGCTTTGTCGTAATGTTAACTACTTCCACACAATCATGTGTGTCTGGATTTGAACTAACTGATGGTAACAGTGTAGCAGGATTCAGGACGTTGCAGCGTCTAATTTCTATGTGTGGCTGGAACAGTGTCAATTCATAACCTGTTAAACGTGCAATTGTCAAGTGCTGAGTTTGTGTTCGGTTTAAAAGAACTTCTACTGAATGTGGGACCTGTACTGTCAGGGAATGTCCTAAAACTATAGAATCACTTTGTCTGATAGCTAGTGCTGTGGCTGCAACTGACTTGAGGCACGCAGGCAACGCCTGGGCGACTGGATCTAATGTGCTCGAAAAATAAGCACAGGGCTTGTATTGACCTGCTTGATCTTGTGTGAGAACAGATAATGCTGTACCTTCGCGTTCTGTAACGAAAAGTGTAAAAGGCTTACTGTAGTTCGGTGTAGCTAGAACTGGAGCTTGACATAGGGCTTTCTTTAACTCGTTGAAACTAAGTGTATGGTCAGATGTCCAAGGGAGGACAGTCGATACGGCTGCCTCCTGTGTCGTTAACTGTATCAGTGGCTTGGCTAGGAATGCATACTGGGGAATCCATTGTCTACAATAAGAAGTAAGGCCGATAAAAGCACGTACCTCCTTCTGGGTTCTGGGCTGGGGAAGACTCGCTATTAACTGGATACGGTCGGGTGTCAACTGCCTACCCCTCTTGGACAGCAAGTGTCCTAAGTATACCACTTGCTGGACACAGAATTGAAGCTTCGAAGGTGACACCTTGTGCCCCATCTCAGCTAGAAAATACAGAACTGTAAGTGATGCTCGCTCGCAGTCACGTTCAGAACGGGCTGTGATCAGTAGATCATCGACATACTGGAGCAGGGCAGTGTCAGTTGGCATGTGAATGTTGTCTAGTTGTCTCTTGAGTGCTTGACTGTAAATACTAGGGCTTTCTATGAAACCTTGAGGAGCGCGTGTAAACATATAGCTCCTTCCATTTAAACAGAATCCGAAAAGAAACTGGCTGTCTGGATGAATTGGAACACTAAAAAATGCATTCTTGAGGTCAATAACAGTGAAAAACATGGCTTCGGAATCAACGGCTGTTAACAGGGAAGAAATGTCTGGGACAACTGGATACTGAGGAATAATACATTTATTAAGCTCTCGTAAATCAATCACTAATCGATATACTGGGGGTGCATTTGGATCAGTACGTTTCATGACTGGAATGATCGGAGAATTACATACATTGGAGTCAGTTTCTACAACTACTCCTTGAGCCATGAGCTCGTCAATAATTTTGGATAAGGCTGCTACAGCCTCAGGTGGCAATCTGTACTGTCTGATTCGTGGTAATACTACGCCTGGTTTGAGAGTCACACGATAGGGTGTGATTTGCATGTAACCTACATCAGTTGGACCTTGCGCCCATAAATGCTGCGGAACCTTAGACAATCTGGAATCAAAATCTCGTAATACATAGTGACCCTTGAAGTCACGTAGGAACAGACGTATTCCCTCTGGGGAACAGCAAATAACTGCACCTAATTCTTTCAATGTCTTAATGCCTAATAGATTTTCTGGACATGACTTAGTAAGTAACAGATCAGTAGTACGGGACAATGGACCTACTTCTAGAGTAACTGGCTTAGATATTTCATTAACTATGGGTTTTCCTGAAAATCCAAGGGAAACATTTCTTGAGCCTGAGAGCGGAGCCCCTGGAACTTCGGCGTGACTAATTGTGGTCCTACTTGCCCCTGTATCGATCAAAAACTTTCTGTCTTTCCCTAATACTTGACTATGTACGTAGGGACCTTCTTGGTCTACAGGTATCTCGATGAGAGGCAAGCCTACCTCCCTCTCTAGGCTGTTTCATGAATATGACTGATACTCTGGATACTCGGACTGTGCATACTGGTACATCTGCGATGTAACGTGCTGTGTTGCAGCAATAGGCTGCGGTACTGTAACTGTCTGTGGTGCATTCTGTGACTGAGGAGTCTGTGAAACTTGTTCTTGTCTCGGCGGACGTGGTCTTTCTTTAGTCTTACCAGTAGCTATGTTATGTTTCAGAACTGCACACTCGTTTATAAAATGACCTGGCTGTTTACAATAATTGCAGTTCCCTTTAACGGGAGCTGCAGGATGACTGGCTTGATTCTGACCTCTCTTCTGACTGTCTTGAGGAATAGATTGTGCAACTAGCACTTTCATTTTCGTGTCTTTCATACGTTTTCTTTCGTGTTCTTGCTCTTCTCTAATTCTATTCTGGTGATACTGGAGCATCTGGAGCATCTGGGACGGAGTATTTGCTTGCCAGGTGCTTTCGACTTTCAAAACTCGGTTTTTAATTTGTGGACTTGAATTCTCGACTAATTTGGTAACGAAAAGATGAGGGTACGACTCACTACTTGTCTTGAGACCACTGTTGATACTGAAACATTTCTCAAATCTAGAATAAAAATCACTGATGTCTTCATCTTGTTTCTGTTTACAGGCTGAGATTGCATCCCAGTCTTCTTTCCTAGTTGTCAATAATCTGGGTAAAACTTGAATCAATAATTCTGGTAATTCTTTACATTTATCTCCAAGACCGGTACCTGGTACTCGTGCCTTGTCTTCAGCTTCTAGAGCTGTCCAATCGATCTTTTTCTCTCCCACCTCCCATTCTTTTTCCTTTAACTTTTCATACACCCCTGCGGGTAGCAGGACCTTTAACATTTTAATGATATCTGGGTAAGTGTATTCTCCCATACGGAGCATGTCTTTTAATTCTCTATGGAACCCCGCTGGATCTTTGTCATGACAGGGAATTAATTTCTTCATTTCAAGGAGTTCCATCTTTGATATTGGAGTGTATACAAACACTCGTTGCATTACGCCACCCGCCCCTTGGACTGGGTGGACTTCTCGTAGCGGATTCTGTCTGTCTATGTAGAATGGTTTACTTTCTGGGGGTGAGACATGAACAAAATGCGGGTTCAGGAACGTTCTATACTTGTGACGCTGTTCTAGAATGACACTTATTAAATCGGTACCTAGACCTCTCCATCTGTACTGGAGTAACTCGTTCAGGATATCATGTAACGGGCCTGGATCAGAATGTTGACCCTCATACAGGGTAATGAGGTGTTGGATCATATACATACCCACCAGTCGTTGCTCGGCTGGGGGCAGTTTCAGAAACATTTGTGCCACTATTTCGTCTGGAAAAGTGGTAGAATCAGTAATCCATCGGACTGCTGATCGGGCTAGTTCTTGTTCGTGCATGGTACTTAATTCGCTATAACCGACTCGTGATTTCAGAATGTGGTCGGTAGCTTGAAATACTTGCTCTAAAGAGCCTCGTTCTGGTGCTGGATGGTGAAAAATAGACTTAGGTTCTGGACGTAAATGGCGATCTGGAAATCTGGATTTTCCTACATACGCTATTCTGGCGGGATTCTCGTCTTCCTCTTCAGGATCAGAGACACTTTCTTTCTCGCTTACTTGTGCTGCTTTACGCTGTTCCTGTAACCTTATTATTTCTTTACGAATTTTCTTGTACATACTTTCCATGGCACTAATGGTCTTGTGCTTACCCTCGGCTATATTATCACTCCACCTTGTTAGGATTCTCATTTCGGCGGGATCTTTAGACGGGTAATCTTGTTCTCTTATTAAACAATTGATCAGGAACTTTAATATCATGAGCTGAATCTCGGCTTTCCTTTGAGACATAATCTCGCCAATACTTTCTGGATCATCCCCTGTACGGATGAAACGATATATTCTGTCTAGATCTTCTTTCATATTTGGTAAGGTGACTAGATACTCGGTCACCCTTCTTACGCGTACGGAATATAAAACCATATTATACTCGCCTGGGACTGTGTCATAGACACATTCGGCAAGGGCTTGTCTGATTTCTGTAACAGACTTATTACTTTTGGGAGTACGCTGTGATGCTTGAGCATGTAATTCGAGTGCTGATAAACGCTTGCGTGGCGGCGGGGTTTGAGGAGGACCTCCTCCTACGGCCCCTAGACTGGAATCGTCGACTGACATTCTTCGTGCTTGCAGGGTCGGTAATTGTAACGTGGGCTGAACTTGTATGGCAGGCTGACCCGGGGGTACCGTAACAGGTACTCCGGTGTCTGGAGGAACGGGAAGTGCCTGATTTACAGGGACAGGTGGAGCGCGAACAGGATTTGCATATTCTGGAACTGTGTCGTCCAAATAGGACGAAATAAAAATATCAGCTGCGGTCGGTTTGTGACGTAGCTTGGTCGGAACTAATGGTGGCGGGAAATTACTGGGTGCCTCTGGGGTCGCTTTCGGCAAGCCTTCGGCAAGGAGAGGATACATACCCTTAATAAGGGCATGCCTCTGTCTGTCTGACTGTTCGACTTTGACTTGTTCACCTATCTCGATTAATTCTCTTTCTTGGGCTCGTTCTTGGGATTCTCTACTTAACTCTGACTTTCTGACTTCCTTTTCCGTTCTTCTATGCGCTTCCTTACGCCATAACTCGATGGCATCTTTCTGTGACTGTCTGGCTTTCTTTTTCCATAATGCTTCTTCTACTCGCATGATACATTCGGCATCCCATGTACCCGATACGGGCCATCTATACTTTTCTTCTAACTGTTTGGTATACTCTACCCATAAATCTAGATATAATATGGCGCTTATGCCATGTTTCTGATACATAAAGTGACCTGGACTGTCCCTAGGCGGAACAGGAACTGCTGCTTCCAGCAGACCCTTTCTAGTTTTTAACTGACGTAACTTGGAAAAGAGCGGCATTCTAAACTTGAATCGGAACACAATACAATACACGAAAAACAATAACAATTGGGAAAACAATTCAGGCATACCACGACGTTGAAAATACATTAAACAACATTATAAATAACATTTCGAACAGAATACTACCTGAAAATACTGAAAACAGAAACAGAACAGAATTCTCGAGAACGGAACAGACTAGAGTTACTGGATGCACTGTTGTAACAGTACGGAACATACCGGTCCCATAAAGGAACGCATCAAGACCCGTATCCACCTAGGTGAACACTTCGTTTGTGGGCTTGGGTACCACCAACCCACGGACCAGGAGTCAATTTAGACTGACCCTGTCTAGACACTACCCCAGCAATGGTACTCACCGGGCAGCACGGAACGGAAAGCCTCGGACGGGACTGGACTACGACGGACTTCGGACTTCAGTTACGGGTGGGCCTCCGGATACCTCGGACCTTGGACTCTCGGCTTGGGCTCTGGTCGGGACTCGCCGCGTTCCTCCACCGTCTCGTTCGGATGCTGGACCGCCTCCTCCGTCTCCTCCGTGGGCCTGAGGGATACTTGGAGCAGAAATATCTGCCAGTGCACGGTATGGTTCCGTCACGACTGCAGAGGGTCAGGGGGTCGGCGTGGCTTCACCGACGCGTGGGGAAAGGGCAAGTCCCTATTCGGGCGCCATTATGTGGTAAATAAATAAATAATACCCTATTTTTGATAGCATAACAGATAGCTCAATAAATAAGAGTCAAGATTCGAGGTAGTAGGAGTTTCTGCAGGTTTATTACAGCATAAGGACAGGATCAGGACAACCTGCATAGGAATAGGACAATAAGGCCCGGCAGCTGCCGGGGCTGGGTCTGGGATGAGCGCGCTAACATTTAATAACAAAACATTGACTTATATACATAGCGCAAACACATAGCAGTACATTGCAGTAGGCGTGACAGTAGGTGGAGTAGGAGGCGTGACGCGTAGCAGTCGCGAGAGATAACAGTAAAAAGAGGTGTAACTGGGAGTATACATAGACATGTGGTGCAAACGTAACAGAATATGTCATGAATGGGCGGAAACATTGGAGGGGGCTACCTAAGGAGCCGGGACCTCTAACCTAATGGTGCGCGAAAACTAGCAATGACGTGTTACTAGGAGAAGCTGGGGGCTACGAACTCTGTGCTAGGAGCAGAGACTAAAGTCTGGAGGGTCGGAGCGACATGAACCTAAACCCTATCTGGTATTTACTGTTTAGGGAACATGTTGATATAAACTAGAAGTCATGAGGGGAAAAGCTAACCTGATTCTAAGACTGGACCATGCATTATTCTACATGTAGTGCGTGATGAAGAATATTAAATGACCATTTAAATACAGTATTTCTCTAACATGGAGACGAGAAGGCTAGACAATGACGGAAACTATTGATGCAGTTCAATAGCTTAGGAATGCAGAGGAGGAGGACTGAACTGATAGCCGGAACTATAACATACTTTTGGCAGACTCAGAGGCAGAGCCGGGGTGCACCGGGTACTGCAAGGCAGGAAGTAAGTGAAGGGTCGAGGATACAGGTGGGGGCTGTATCGCTCCTCAGCGAGGCTTTCAGAAGACAGGAGCTGAATCTGTGGTCCGGGCCCTTTTGAGGCCTGGAAACGGGGACTTTATAATTGAATAACGTGCACACTGAGAAACGTGGCAACATTACTTACATAGGCCTGATATTCGTAGTATTCACGAGGACTGGAAACTAACATACTAGAGGTGGACACAACTGCAATTGCGTCTTTAATCAGAAATGGGGAATAACATATGCATATTGGTCATGCACACATAACATATGATGGATGGGGCGTAGGGACACAGAACATGGCAAAATTTACTTTTCCACACCTATTAGCATATACTTTGAATTTTGAATAAGACAAGCTAAATAATATAACAGAAAGTTAGGAACGCCCCACCCTCCCCGGGACAATGGAAGCAGCATATATTTTGATGCCCGACGTGCTTTTTTCCACCCCCAGATAAACCTGACAGTAACAGACTGAAGTTGCGATAATTGAGGCCGTGTAAGCTCTGAAGGGACTGTCCGGAAGTAGTAAAGTACTTTAGGAAGAATGCACATTATCAATACATTTCGACACCCTACCATTGACAGATGAAGACATTCTACCTTTTCTAATTGTTTTTTAACCGATCCTACAGTATCGGACCAGTTCACTTCTACTATTTCCTGAACAGACATTCTAATTTTAATCCCCAGATACTTAGCCTCCGGTGTTACACGGGGTTAGCCAGGACACAATCAAGTCGTACACACGACTTGCATTTTAGAAGTATTTAACTAGTATCCGGCGACCTGTCCAAATCTTTGCGTTACATTGTCTACCTCTCTTAACGCAGACTCGGATCAGATGTCACAACTGCGATGTTGTCCGAATAAGCTGAAACACGTATTTTGTGCCCACCAACTAACAATGATTGAATAAAAGTGGTAGACTCCAATGCCTGTAATAATGGTTCTATATAAATAGCAATGAGCAAAGGGGAGCACGGACATCCCGTTGTGTTCCCATAGTTATATGTACAGACGACGAATCATGTCCCATAGCACATATTTTAGCACAAGGGCTCTTATACATAGTGCGTATTGCCTGCATAAAGCCAGGTCCACACCCCATCCTGTGCATTATAACCCATAAAGAGGCCCATGTAACACGATCGCGTCGGCATTAATTGAAGATATAGGCCTATATGACCCGGGAGAACTAGGGGGCTTATCCTTCTTTTTAAAAACTACTATATTAGCATCCTCCCATGAAACCGGGGGGTTTTCCACCTTGAGCAGTTATAAAAGTACTAAGCATATCTTCTTTAATAATTTCAAATAATAAACGATAAACCTCGAGAGGGAGTTTATCCGGACCAGCTTCTTTCCCAAGTGCCAACTCATCCATTGCTAACTGTAAATCCAACATAGAAATTGCAGCTTCTAATTTCTCCCTCTCAAGATACCCCAGTTTACGGAAATCGAAATCCTGAAGGTAAGCCGCAATTGATTCCTCAGAGACCGTATCTTGAGTATAAACTTCTTGATAATAACTGCAGAAAACCTCCAAAATGTCCTCCATAGTTTCCACCATATCCCCGCTTGCATTTTCTAATGCCTCAATGCGCTGCGCCGCCTGTCTACCCCGCATCCTTTGTGCTAAGCATCTGCCCGTGGCCTCCCCATATTCATATCTTTCATTTTTATAGGCCTGATGTTGGGCAGCAATATCCTGACTCCATATCCCATTTATCCTAGCCTTACAGCAAGAAACCTTAGTTTGTGCTGCACGGGAATCAGATTTGGAGCGAATTATAGCAGTAAGCTCACATTCAGCCTTTCAGAGTTCCTCAATTAGACCGTTTATCACAGCTTTTTGTTCTTTTTGGTTGGCCCAACCATAACTACATATTTCCCCCCGAAGTCCCACCTTAAACGAGTCCCAGATCATAGTTTGAAAAGCAGAGCTGCGATTCCATTTTAAAACTGCTTAGCCCATGCCTTAATAAGATTTATAAATTGCTGATCACAAATAATTTTTTATTGAAAGTAAATGCGCGGACTTCCTGCACCATATTACAGCATGTCAAGTCTAATACCACCGGGCTGTGATCAGAAGTTATTCGCAGCATTACTTGCATATTTGCACCTACGGTGAGAAGTCGGGGAAGAAACATGTAGTCTAATCTTACTAGTTTAGCATGGGGAGAAGAAACAAAAGTATATCCCGGATTGCCGGGTTGTAAAATAACCCACCCGTCAATCAACCCATGTTGCAGTAACAGCTGCCGTAGAGCACCGTACACCTTTGGTTTGCGACCTTTATAGTTCTGGGAAGCAAGATTCCAAGTTTTAACGTCACCATGTATATTGAAATCCCCAAGTATTATCAGAGGGGTCGCCCACTGTGCCAATTCTACATTTAAAAATTCAAACATTTCAGCCTCGTCAAGATTAGAGCCATACACTGTGCATATTGTAATCTTGTTCATTCCGATTATACACTCAGTAATTGCCCACCACCCAAAGTTATCCACCCGCATCCTACCCGTTCCTGCAACCCCCTGACTCCCCAAAATCGCAACCCCTCTATTCATAGTAGCTTGTTTTGAAGCAGCTAGTAGCGTAAACCCCATGAAGCTAAAATGTTGTGATTAGACCATGGAATATGGGTTTCCTGCAAACAAAAAACATCAGGATTGATAAAGTCTCCGTTTGTTTGGATGGAATTGGTGCTATAGTTTTCGTGACCCTAAAATGAAACTGTGAAAGGGGGGTAGAGCTTGTGCTCTACATGCACTGAAGTATGGCACCTGGATTGAGAATGATTGACTCTCTAGACTTAGCTGATCTGATTGGATCCCCTGATTATGATCATGTTTATAACTGTATGGCAGTGGCAGCTCCTCCACTAAGGAAAAGGAGCGTCCACCCACTGCCTTGAAAAAAGGAAAAAAGTAAAAAATAAAATGACAATAAGGTAATGTTATTATCATTTTATTTTGTCCTCCTGCTGTGGCAGCTTTGCATGACAGGGCGGGCTGCAGAGCAGGGGAGGAGTTGTAGAACCCTTCTGAGGTGCACAGTAACTATTTGGTCGGGCCTCTCAGGCAGCCCAAAACAGTCAAGCACACTTTCCCTGTTCTCAATGAAGGCTGAATTACAGCCTGCATGGAGAATATGCCCACCCATCCAGCCGCTGACTGAGTGCCGTGTCACGGCACACAGACCAATCACAACCCTGAATTGAAGCATTTTGATTGGTCAGGGGAGCCTGGGCGTGCTTCACTCTGAGACGGAGGAGAGCAGGAGGGAAGGCATGGAACCTGGAGGCAAGTGAAGTGTATTTTTTTTAAATGTTATATTGGGCCCGCACACATTTCCACCAACCCTCCCCGCACCCGCCCCGTAACGCACTAGCCGTGCAGGCTCCCACTGCTGTATGTTGCATTTACAAGCAACAGGCCTTTTGGTCCCAGTGGCCAGTAGACACACACACTGTGCCATATTTATAACTGAAAAATAGTCCTTTTTGCAAATGGGGGAAATTTAAAGTGAAGAAAATGTTTTCTATGAAACAATGAGTATTAATGTCTTTTTCCAATTTCAACTAAGCCAAATAACTCTGAATGTTTTATGAAGCATGCTTATTCACGTGAAATTCCTACCATTTAAACAAATATATTTTTCTGTTATAAATATGCCACAATGTCTACAGGCCAATGGGAGCAAGATGATTGGTGTTTGTAAATGTGACACTTGGACATGGGAGAATCCAAATAAACAAAGGTAACTCTTCAGTTTAATTTTCTTGTTACAGTGCCATATTTTTAAGTGAAAAATACCGCCATTACTTTAAGTTGGAGACATTTAAAGTGCAGAAAAAGGTTCCATATTTTGGACTTTTTTGCAGAACATTTTTCTGCACTTTAAATTTCTCCTAATTGTGTTATACATGTAATGGTGCCACATATGGTGGCAAAAGGTATGTCTTGTGCCACAAGTAAATACAACACTGTCTCTCAGTCACCCGTACACATATATCCCATTCATATGAACACATGTTCATACATCCCCAAAACCATGCTTTCACTGACCCACATGCAAAAACAACAGTTGATGGACAGAATGCAGAACAATGTCATACATTCACCCCAGTACAGAGATCTGGGCCTAAATCCATCTTTTTTTGCTCACCACACCACCCCAGTTCAGACATGGCCATATGCAAATCAGCCTTGACCCCGTGCCTCATGGGAACAGTCCAGCCCGAACTGCCAAGCCATGTCTTCGCTGGGCCGTAATCAAGCATCCTAGGACCGGTTTCTGGCTATCAGCCGTCTTTAGCCAGGATAGCTTGACTCCAGTGGCGTGGAGAGCAAGGGACCAACGTCTGGGCATACCCTTCCCACATAAGGTGAACAGCAAAACACATAAGATGATGGACGGAATGTTGCACAATGGCACAACTACCAAGCCATGTCTTCCCTGGACCGGAATCAAGCATCCTAGGACCGGTTTCTGGCTATCAGCCGTCTTCAGCCAGGATAGCTTGACTCCAGTGGCGTGGAGAGCACAGGACTCACGCCTGAGCATACCCGTCCCACTCGGGGTGACAAATGCAAAAACAACAGTTGATGGACAGAAAGCGGAACAATGTCATACATTCACCCCAGTGCAGAGATCTGGGCCTGTTTTTGGCTAATCAGCCGTCATCAGCCAGGCAAGCTGATGACGGCTCACCAAGCCATACCAGTTCAGACATGGCCATATGCAAATCAGTCTTGACCCTGTGCCTCATGGGAACAGTCCAGACCGAACTGCCAAGCCATGTCTTCCCTGGACCGGAATCAAGCATCCTAGGACCGGTTTCTGGCTATCAGCCGTCTTCAGCCAGGATAGCTTGACTCCAGTGGCGTAGTGAGCAGGGGACCCACGTCTGGGCATACCCTTCCCACATAGGGTGAAATAGGAACTAAACTACATGGCGCCCAATGTTTGGTAAGGCACTAATTTAACGCTCGGTACTAAAGTAACTGAGTTGTGCTTTTCTCAGAGACCTCTTTTTTCTGTAATACTCCAATAGACATCTGGAGTGGGTAAAAGCATAATATCCGCCATAGCTGAGTAGGACGAAAAATCCTATGTATTAGCTTTTTGGTTTGTTCAACGTTGAAGGATACAGTGTACCAAAATATTGTGCACCTTATCTTTGTTTCCTTGAAACTTGCTGTGCAAACTTTCAGTCAACAAAATGGCTGACGAAGATAATCCTGGGGCCAGTGGAGCTACAGGCGACAACGCCGTACAAGCTTTAAACTATACAGGTTTCCAAGAAACCGATGAGGATGCTATATGCATTCCTATAAATTTAAGGAAAGCCATCACTATAAAATGTATAAAAAATAGCCTAACATTGAGAGGTGGTAGGATAGTTTTTGTGATGGAGGCACATGAATATCACCAGACAGAGGTCTTCTATTCATGGATAGTCTTCCCCAAAGCAAATCCAGTAACACATGTTTCACTTCAACAAAGAAGATGAACCGCCAGAGGAATACATTTCTTTCGAGGATATTGAAAATCCACTAACTTACCAGGAGCATGAGGTCTGGTTTAAAGGCACCCTAAAATATTTAAATCACATTACCAGGTTCGATCCACTAGGTAAACCAGGAGCAACATGGCCGGTCTTGGACAGCTATAGACCACATCCTGACATTAATGTAATGACAGATGTAGAATTACGAACTCAATTAGAAGAGTTAATCAAAATTTATAGACAATTGGTTCAATATGTCATGCGGACTCTGACAACCTGCAATAATGATTCCACAACATACCCTTCACCAGGGGAATACACTAAAAATTACACCACAGACTCTACACTCAGTCATTGTAAATTACCTGCAAAATGGGAACAAATTGAATTTTGGATAGCTAAAATAATTACTCAAATCGAAGCAGTATTTCCTAATACTACCCATCATGAGAAACACAGAATTTTAACAATCTGTTTACCAATGGGGCTCACACCACATCTGGAGGACTGCACCACTTGGGCTACCGTCTTTGCTGCTATCTACACTAAAACACACGCTGTTGCGTCTATGACGGTAATACCTGACGTCCTGATACAGATACAAAATGAATACGGGGCAGAGCCTGCTTTAAATTTGGGTATGAAATTACTGAAAGATTTCAAACAGGTCTCAACAATAATATTAGCCAATATTAAAGGTGAAGCAGCATCTGTGGCGATCCACCAGAAATTATGGGGAATTTAATGTAACTGAGCAACCACAAGAACTAGCCAGAATAATTGAAAAATTCAATGAAGAATTAGGCAGAGACAGTTTGGGTGGGAAACCAGTTAAACCCCAACTGTCCGAAAGTTCTGAAAAGGTCTTTACAAAAAACACTCCTACTCCTGCTAAGAAGAAGTGGGAAAACACCCCCACGTACCCTGGTCTCTGCCGCCCACAGTATTCTCCCCATCATCCTGGACTTGCTCAATGCCTCCCTTTCCACAGGCACTGTTCCACCTCCTTGTAAACGAGCAATGGTCAGGGCGCTTCTAAAAAAACAAATCTGGACCCCAACAACCCCAGTAACTATTGCCCCATCTCCCTGCTCCCCTGGATGAGTAAAATCGTGGAGAAGCACGTCAACAAGGTCTTGACTGAGTTTCTCGAGATCAACCATCTACTCGATCCCTCTCAGACGGGCTTCCGTCCCCTGCATGGGACCGAGACCGCCCTAGTCGCAGTGACAGAAGAAGCCAGGGGGATCTTGGATCGGGGAGGATCGGTGGCAGTCATCCTCTTGGATCTCAGCACCGCCTTTGACACGGTGAACCACAGAATTCTATTGCATCGACTCCTCAGTTTGGGAGTCTCAGGGACAGCAATCGTCTGGCTTAAATCTTTTCTAAACGACCGGTCTTTTCAGGTTTTTGAGGGCGATACCATCTCCTCCAGCAAACCCCTGGGCTGTGGGGTGCCGCAGGGCTCCTCTCTGAGCCCGACGCAATTTAATGTCTACATGAGTCCACTAGCTGAGATAGTCCGTCTGTTCAGGATAAAGATCATTACATATGCCGACGACACTCAGCTAGTGGTGTCCCTCAACCAGCTAGATACTCACAAAGCACAGGTCAACCTGAGGGACTGTCTAGAAGAAGTCAACAACTGGATGACCTCCTCTTGCCTCAAATTAAATGGAGACAAGACGGAGCTAATGCTCCTCGGTAGCTTCCCGGCCCCTTCGATAAACTCACTCTGACCCACCTGCCTTGGCCCTCCCCCTATACCCAAAGACACTATAAAAAGCCTCGGTGTCTGGCTGGACAAATCACTCAGCTTTAACTGTCAAGCGGCCAAACTATCAGCCACCTGCTTCGGGCTTATCAGGCTTCTCCGGAAGATCCTCCCCCTCCTGCCCTTTGGGGCAAGACAGACCGTAGTTCAAGGCCTAATCCAGTCCCGCCTTGATTTTGGCAATGCCCTCTACCTAAGAGCCCCCCAAAATACCCTATGAAAGCTCCAGATAATACAAAACTGTGCTGCTCGAACTCTGCTTCAGCTTCCCCGCCGTATTTCAGCCAAGCCCAGTCTGAGAAACCTTCATTGGCTTCCTGTCAGGGAGAGAATTGATTTTAAGACCCTCTGCATCTCCCACCAAGCTTTTTGGAAAACAGGTGCTGCCATTAACCACTCCTTGATCACACCCTACCACCCCACCAAACAGCTCCGCTCGGCACACTCATTCTTCGCTACAGTCCCTAGGATCGAGAGCTCAAGATGCGGGGGGCGGTCATTCTCCTATAACGCGGCCCAACAGTGGAACTCTCTCCCTCTCTGTCTGAGATCCGAGCCCAACCTTCTCCTATTCCACAAACATCTAAAAACCTTCCTTTTTAAGAAATCTGAATAAAACCTCTTATTAGCAGCTTTACCCGAAAGCACCACTCATTTTAGCGCTAGGACGCCTCAGGGAAGCTACTGCGCTTTACAAATTTTCCTTTCCTTTCATTTCATTTCACTAAACAAACTTCTAAAGAGAAGCGCTCTCATTCCAGGGGTAGGTCTCCTCAATGGGTGCCCTCTGAAAGGAGGTATATCCTCAGGAATGGGGATAATTTGAGAAAACCTGATAGATATCAAGATACTGATACACATTCCTCTCGTACCTTTCAGACTTCATCACAGAAATCCAAAAGAAGAGGACGGTCAGAACACAAGGAAGAACACGTGAAATCCATAGACGACCAACATGTTCAGAAAAACAAGAAACCTCAATTCACCAAAAAGAAGGTAGCAGGTCTAAAAATCAGACATGCTGAGGATCTTGAGGACACAACACCATAGCTCGCAAGAACTTGAAGGATCATCTGTAGACAGTGGACTTGAATGAATTCATTCAAGTTGAAACTACAGATACCAGGGTTAGTTCTCCACATAAGTTATATGAAATACCATTCCGGATGGAGGGAGACATACCAAGAAAGATAAGAGCACGGTATACACCTGTTACAACGCAATTTTTACTCCGCACTACCACTACAACGCGACCATTACTCCGCATACCATTACAACGCATTGCGCTGGGGGGCGCTCTAGGATAGGGAATAAGTTTAATTTTCTATCCAACACCTTCCCTAGTGTCCACGGGGACTGGAGTTGGAATAGAAAATTATACTTACCACTATCCAGCACCTCTAAGCGCTATGCGTTGTAACGGTATTCGTTGTAAATACCGCGTTGTAATGGTATGCGGAGTAAAAGTATGCGTTGTAACGTCATACATCCTAAGAGCACTCTTTTGGGATCGACTTTCTGAGGGTTATGACATTCTTCTAGCTGAACAAGACTGACCACCAGAATTTGTCAGGGAGTGCCCACATGGCGAAGATATCATTATGCCAGTCTTCTCAAACCACATTCCAATTCATTTAAAATATACCTATGCCAGGAAATGGGCAGTTGCCCAGGCTCCTCCATTATGCACAAATCATGTTGGATGGGATGAGGATTCTCCTCACCACAAAATCCAGTTAAAAAATCAACCAACTGCACAAAGGCAGTAGCCATTTAAGCAAGAAGCTAAAAAACAGGTCAGGGAGGTCTTAGATCAACTTGAATATCAGGGGTGATTGAAACATGCACCTCGCCAATGAACAATCCTTTGTTTCCGCTCTCCAAACCAGACAATACATATTGTCTAGTATTGGCATTTCTACAATACGAAAAAGAATGGCCTCTGCCTACTGAAATTCTACCTCTAGAGCAGTATGAATGTATAATTTATACTGACGGATCAGCTCAACCCGCTACAGGGGGAAACGAGCCTATAGTGCGGCGTGCGCGATCGTTAAAGATCGTTGGTGCAATGTCAAATTCCGACCAATGGTCATTAAAACTCAATCTCTAGGAGATTGTACAGCACAGTGAGCTGAACTACGAGCATTCAAGATGGCACTTAAAAATACAGACCACGAATTACCCATACTCATAGTCTGCAATTCGTATTATTGTGTTCAATCTTACAATGAATACTTGCAGAACTGGATTCAAAATGGTTACAAAGATGCAAAATGTGGCACAATCAAGCATAAAATGCTTTGGGAACAAGTAGTTTAGTTATGACAAGGACTACAAAACACTCACATGATACATATGTTGAGTCATCAACGTGATGGCGTTCATGTTGAAGGGAATTCATTGACTGATGAAGTCGCGAAGACAGCTGTGCAAACGGCTTCCGTAACTGCAATCACTCATTCAAAAACAAAAATAGATGGAGAAATAATGCTAGCTGTCAATGCTTCAAGCAAAGACAGTGGTAAAACATTACCTGAAGGGTTTCCACTCAAATACTCATATGTAACTGATACAAACAATCTTCCGTTTGCTTGAAACCCTGGAGTGGGGGATAGAGTATTTCCAAAATGGAACACAGATTAGGACTAATTTTAGCAACACATGAAGGGCTTGCCTCTGCACATGCAGGTGTTTCAGCCACAGTGTCATTATTATTAGAATCTGGTGGCCGCGCATGAGGAAACAAACCAGAAACTATGTTTTGGAATGTGAAATATGCCAAAAGATGAAAGTCTCTACTGTGAAATGTCCTGCGCAGATGCCCCTGTTAATTTCAGATAAACCATTAGCTTGCGTTTACCTGGACCACTGCGGTCCCTTACAGAGGGATGGTAACTATAAATATATCATGGTCGCAGTGGATTCGTGTTCAAGATTCAGTTGGATGTGGCCCAAGCGCTCGGCTGACGCTCGAACTGTTATAAAAGATTTGCGAGTCTTTACCGCACATACGCAGTTGGCACGCTACATTCTGACCAGGGTCCTGCATTTAGCTCTCAAGCTTACAAGGCCATGGCCAAATTTGCGGCTGCATTGCGGTACTCTTGTCCATTCCATCCTGAGGGAAATTCGGTTGTGGAGAGAAAAAACTGGGACATTAAGCAATCTATAACAGCTATGGTATTAGGCTCGGGTGACGGGTGGGTCAACATCTAATAAGTGTCCAACTTAGTCTTAACAATCTGCCAAGAAGTTCTCTTGAGGGTATCACTCCATATGAAGTCCATTTTGGGAACAGAATGTTAGTAGCGGACCTCGATTGTCAGACTTCAGTTGTAGACCAAAAACCTTTTGATATCAAAGACCGTTTGGCTGTTTTACAGGACTTAAATGAAATAAGAAAGAAACAAAGTAACGTGTTCCTGAAGCCAACCACCACTGAAGAGAAACTGACCGTCCCAGCAATGCCTGTCTGGATTCCTAAGCTTGGGGATCTAGTCAGAGAAAAGATCGTGGACAAGAAGGAATTTGGGCCTTCTTACAAACAACCAGTACCTGTCCTAGCAATCCATAGATCAAAAACAGTATTACTGCCGCCCCTTGCTGGTAAAAAGGAGAACAGGTTTGTGTCTTTCGACCTTGTCAAACCACATCATGTGGCCGATAATAAGCAGTAGGCCAAGTGGACTCTGCCAATGTAGCAGATGACCAGCTCATCACCTTTGAAGAACCTGTTTGTGAAATGAAGGACTAAGCAATAAAGCTATGGAACTTGTACCTCTTGAGACCCAAAAAACAGTTCGGCAAGAAAACCTGTCTACAACGAGGTAGTATCTGACTACACAAATGTAACAAGTTATCCTGAGGTTTTAGCAATTTCAACGAATCCTGATGCAATCCCAACAATTGACAGAACTGCCTCTGGCTATTTCATTATATTTTATATGTTTTCCGAGGATCCCAGCAAGCCTGAAATGACGCCAGTAAAAAGAACTTTGAAAGAACAAGCAACAGACCTTTTTCATGACCTGGAAAAGACTTATCTGGTTTTGCCACGGATTGAACTTTGGATTGTGTTAGGTGTGATTTTTCTCATACTATGGTTGACTCTAGTATTAACTTTGGGAATGCTGATAAATGGAAGATATGTCAAAATGGACACAGCATGTAAGAACATCAACGTACTCCCCAAGCCACACAAATCATCTCATCGTGAACAAAGAGACTTGTCATCAGTGAACATCAAAGCCATTCCTATACCTGCGGGTATAGCTTGGGATAGAACTGATTATGACATTTTTGGCACGTCAGAGCTGTTGAAGATTCCAAACTTATTCAAGATTTCATTAAGTGACTTTGTTTCATCAGGTACCTTTTCTGATGATTGGGACTTCGTTAATAACATGATGTCAGACTTAGAAATGTCTGCAGTTTTTACAAATCATGAATATTTAGAAGGTTCATCAAACTATGAACAAATGTATTGTTATAATATTATGGTCATCATGTCATGTACAGATCTGCAAATCCTAGAAATGTATTAATGTATAACCAATGGGAATATTGTCCTACGCCACCAAAGGGTAGCTCAAAAACATTTGCAAAAAGATTTCCGTACTTTTCAGGGTTCAATGTATCCAATCCAGAATTATTTTACTTTAGAAATGAAAACAAAACAGACATGAAAAGTATGTTGACAAATACCAAACAAATTTATTCTGCAGCCTTTTATGCTCAAATGTCTAAACTAGGTTTCGACTTTTGGAAAGACAACATTGAAACAAAAATTGTCTGGGACAGAAAAGATTGGCAGGTACAGGGGATAGAAGCTATATTTAGGGCCTGTTTCATCCCTGAGCAAATTATGTTTTATATGACACTGTCCAACAGATGTCTTGTCTTGGGTTAGCCAAGATAAAAGACCTGAACAATCCGTCTATACCTACACCTACACCTGATAACAGTAACACTTCAGAGGGGGAGGTCGATGTACATACTATAATTTTGCATCACAACAGAACAGATCCAGATAGGAATAAATGGTTAATCTGGCCCACAGACACAATCAACTGTCAAGATAGATTCCTGAGCAAAACACAGGGTTTCACATTCACTAGGCCAGACCCAAGATATGTTCAAAGACAGCATCCTGGAATAGTAACAACATACAGTGTAGGAAAACTTTGCCTTGATTGGCTACAAAGATCTACACTTAAGGATGTAAAACAACACTTATCTGTACTTAAAGAGGGCGCTGATCTTAGAGAATTCTTGCTAGGACCAAGAACACCACGTCATAAATGTTTTATATATGCCTGTTTCTATGCTGCTTATAATGAAGCATGGAAGATTACACAAGCAGAGACTGCGGAAAGAATACGAGAAATTGATCGTATACATTTAGAGAAAACTCTCTTTGTGGTTGACAATGGGTTAACAACTCTGTCATCCAGAATATATTCATTGGACAGCATAGTGTCTTCTGCCATAGACATCATGGAACAGGACTTGGTCATGTTGCAACATGGTCAGTCACAATTACGCTCTATCATGCTATTAGGTTGGAAGTTACAAAACCTATGTTTAGGCTATGTGCCTTGGCGTTTAATCAATACTACGTCACTGTTTTCAGAATTCAATCTCACTGATAAACAGATCAAACAAATTTATTCTGCAGCCTTTTATGCTCAAATGACACAAAGGGGAGAAGACTATACAGTGCTGAGCATTGAAAAACTGGAAAGATTTCCATTTACAGTAGCAGGAAAAACAGCTATTGAATGGATTATACATGGAACTCACTCTGCCTGTTACAATTTTCCATTTTCAGTATTGCCTAAAACCTATACCAGCAGGCACATATGAAAGGTTGGGTAAAAAATACATCAAGACATCCTGGGAATTACCGTACACGCATGGATGTTGGAGTGGGGGGCGTGAAGTGTTTATTAGTGGAAAAAATTGTGAAAATGCACTAAACGGTTCTCTCCTTTGTATAAACTTACACAGGGCCTGTGATGGTTCCTCTAACAATTTATCCTGCCACCTGCAAGGTTCACCAGCTGCAGTGATTGATCCAATTTTTGGCCAGCTCTCGAATGGGAGTTACCTCATGTTGAATGATCACGGCTGCTGTGGCATGATGCCAGGAGTACCATATCTAGTAACTGTGTCAGCCAGGGTCACTTGCTGTATGCAAGTATTGTTTCCTAAAACCAAGACAGACAAGGAGTCGCCTTTATGGCCTTCACTGAACATCTCTTCTATACGAATTGATACTTTAAGCAGAATGAAAGCCATTCTTTTGCAAAAAACTGTGCCACTGACCTCGGACAAAGAAACCTATGATCTGCAAGTCGCAAGGAATTCTTCTGATATACATGCCCTCTTAACTACAAACTGCCCTATATATTTCTCGGAAATGTTAAGTCGTATCTTAAACATGTCTGATACGAGCGGTATTGTATATGTATTTAAGACTCTATTTTCTGGACTATTAGCACCTTTTGAAGCGGTCCTAGGAATATTTCCAAACTTCGTGCACTCTGTGTTTGGCAGACTGCCGCTCAATTTGGGACTCACTGCAGGGATACTATTTTTTCTCCTACTGCTGCGATATGGCAAGCCAATTCACCAGCGACACCCAGTTCTCCATGGAGACAACTCTACTGAAGATGAAGTGTCGTGAGCGCATCATCCACATTTTGGGACAACCTCATCTAAGAGAATTAAATACCACAAGGTTTCTGTCATTCAGACCAATTTGGCAAGATTGCATCTTACCTGTTCTATGCTGCCTGCTATGCGGAGAAGAATGCATGTTAGACTCATGTCTCACACTCCCATCAGTAATGCCAATGGATGTTGATACTTTGCTTGAACCAGTAATGGCCCATGCACTGTGTTGTCCCCAGTGGATACCAATTCTGATGACGGCATTCATTGAGATCTCACAGACGTAAAATGCTAACGGTGAGGTATGAAAGGAAACAGCCGCGCAGGTACCATCCATTACGAACATTGCTAAGAAGACCAATGCTGACGGCGATGCTTCACATCTATGTGCGGTAAATCTTCTAAACGAGGTGATCCAACTTTCACCTACAATGGTAGACACATTTTTTACAGACTTAGAAGATTTGATGTTTTCTCTAAACGCAAACACTGACTTTTGATTTGGCACACAGTGTTCTGAGAGACTCTGAATTCGACCTTCATTTTTTCAAAACAAACTTCTAACTTTGGAACTCTTTTTCCTATGATTGATCTCTCCAAATTTGTATTTTTCATTTTTGTGATGCAAGTAATCTGCTAAAAGTAAAACTATTCATAGAGAACAAGAATTCTTTGAAAAACTTCCAGAGACAATATTTGACCTTGTCCACATGCAAACAGTTTTATGTAATCTGACATGAAATGGTTTCAGCACCTTTTTTCTTCTGTATTTATGAGCCATTTCATAAATGTATATTTTCATGATTGATTCAGTTAGCATTTCACAAATGTCAACTATATGCTTAGAATGAAACATTGCTTTGAATGCGTACAGCACCAATGCTTTTTTGTGAACAACCAGTACCAATGCATTTTAAGTGTTTTGGGTGGGTTTTAAACACTTGTGTGTAGATGTATTTTAGACATGTTTCAACATGTTTAGGACTTAGTATTTAGTAGAAGTCGTATATAAGAAAGTGGAGTGGGTGTTGTATGGTGTTTTAGATTCCGAATGAATTTTCCCGATTCATGCCCTTATATAGGTACAATTTGCGTTGCCCTCATGTAGGCATAGAAATCAAGCCCTTATTTAGGCATAGCCCATGCTACGCAAATACAGGCATGGCCACTTCCATCCGTTCACCAAACATCACAACGATTTCTTGGAAAACCAGACTTCTTAGCAGAAGGGACTTCCCCTAAACCTAGATATTGAGTTCTCCAAGAAACTCATTATTAAGCATGCTAAACTATTCCCTTAGGGGTTCATCCATGATGGTCACATGCCCAACTTTACATCAAGGATGTCATTCCTAAACACCTTCAAGGTATAAATATACCTTCACTTGCAATGGTAAAGCAAGGTGTGGTTTGGTACAGTTCGACTACCTACTTGCCCTACGCAGCTCACTACAGCAAGTGATGAAGGAAGCCGACTCTCCAGCTGATGCACTGATAGGAAGCTGTCCTCCTCTGCCTAGAATCCAGCTCCAGTGTTTCTGACTCCCCTTGCGGGGTGTTGGGAAATCGAGTCTGAGACACAGATACCAACCTCCTTCATTCTAAGGTATGGAGCTGATTAGAACCTAGAGAAACCTTTGGCAAATTCTTGGTAAAAACTAAACCTATGCTAAAGACCACACTTACGTCTTCCCTCGTACTAGACCTAGCTTAGGTACATTGGGGTAGGCTTATTTTAGAAACACCAGTTGAGTATTTTAGCCTGTGTTATTTATGTACGTATGTTTATATGTCATAGCACCAGACAATGCTATTACAATATTATTTTATATTACTGTTTATGCTGTACACATTATACTTTGCATTCTGTCTAACGATTGTAGCAGTTCACCTCTCTTGAATGAGTTCAATGGACCCCTTTTATTGAAACCCCCATCTCTCTATTTTCTCTGCAACTCTGTAGAAACTAAGCATGCACGATTGACTGAGTAAAATAGTTATCTATTGTTTCCACGACTCTGAAGATACGTTTTATTCTTGGGAAACAAAGTTGTCATGTTTATGCAGTTGTCAGAAACTAATCCCTCCTTGTATATTCGAAAAGTTTCTAGTGACCTCTGAGCTAGCTGGCATTCACAATTAAGTTTAGTCTACTCGATAGAGACATATTGACCTCAGTCCTATGTCATATCTATAGGGTATATTATTCCAATGCGCAGAGCCTATTGGGAATATAGGAACTGCACTATATTAGATTGGGCATTAATAGACTTCCAAACATTGACGATTTAGTTCTCACAATTGTGAGCATTTGACCTATTGGCATTGTAAATTATATTTGTGTTTAGAAAACCTGCAAACAGTGCATAAACACACACTTTGTACTTTGAGTTGTTGCTTATGAGAAGTAAGGCTGGCAGCAACTGTACCTCTTTTACTGCCAGCCTTGATTCTCCTAAGCAAGGACTATAAGAACAAAGTGTGTGTTTAAACACTGCTTGCAGGTTTGAAAAAACACATGAATAAAAAGACATTGTCATTTATAATGCCAATAGCTAAAACTCTTGCAAATGTGAGACCTATGCATTGCAAATGCTTGTTTAAACTTCGGTGCACTAGCTCGAAAGTTGCTTCCCACAGCAGTAAATAAACAGAAGGATCCCATGGCCCTCCAGAGCAGTGACGATTTGGGGGGACCTTGTGGGAGGGTAGGTGAGGCACAGCTGCCATCAGACTGGCAGGTCTGTAAACAGGGGAGCCCTATTATCAGGAGGCGGGGATTGGCTGCGTGGACTGCCAGTCTCCAGGGCAGGAACCGGCTCTCGTGAACGGTGACTGATTGCTGGCTGGTCCTGTTTCCCACACATTTCTATTGTTGAGCACTGATGTGTGGACAGCGAGAGAGAGTGAAAACAGAGGGAAGAAGATACAGAGAAATTGACCATGGCTGTCTCATCACTTCCGCCGGTCATCTCTGCTTGCTGCGACGCTCCATGGGAGTTAACTTTTGAGAAAAAGGCGAGACTTGCACCAACCATTAACCATTTATAGGCTACTATTTTTTAATGAAATAGACAAAAGCCAATCCAAATCGATGGGAGGAGTCAAACTTAATAAATGACATACAGCAGCTCATCCTGCAGCACAAGCACTAAAGGCTCGACATAAAAACTAAAATGAATCTTTGCATATAAATTTAATAGAAAAGTATGAGTGCTTCCTAGCAGAGAGTTGTACTTACAGCAGGTAGAGAAACCCTTTCTACATGTATTTCACATCACAGGAAAATATCATTCTTATTGGTGCAAAGAAAATGTATTATTAGTTTTGAATTACAATACCATGAGGAAATAGTTTTAACACTTACGAATGACTACAGAGATGTAATAAAAGATAAAGAAAAGGAAGATAGAAGCACTGGGGCAGTAAAGTATTGGACCATGACCCGTGCCTTGGAAGTGTGCTTTTTTATAGGCGGATGTCTGTGTGATCAAGCAAATACCAGAGCTTGCAGTACAAGAGACCTAATGATTGAAGTGGAATGACCCTTAGCTTCCTGCTGTTTGTTGTGGTTGGTGGGTGTAAAATTTGAATGGCAGCTGAACAGAACAATGGTAAAACAGGGCTAACCCAAAGTCTCTTAATGTATGTGTTAGACCTGACAGCCTTAGGGTGGTCGTCCCCGGAACGTTTTGCATTACTCATCCATTTTTGCTGTTCTCGATTTTGATGGCCTTAGAACTTGTTGCACTTTACCCCTGTTAACCAGTGCTAAAGTGCACATGCTGTCCCCTCTAAATATTGGAAAACTGGCTTACACCCAAGTGGCATATTTTATATACTTGTACGCTCTATTACAGTGACACAACATGTATCCAGGACCTGTACATTGAATGCTACTGGTGGGTCTGCAGCGCTTATTGTGCCACCCACTTAAGTAGCCCTTGAACACATGTCTAAGCCCTGCCATTGTGGCTCGTGTGGGCCATTTAAAACTACTATTTTGACCTGACATAATAAACCATTTGCCAGACCAAAACCTTCCTTTTTTAATATATGTATCCCACCCCTGGTATGGGCCCTAAATTCATAGGGCAGCGTGCAGTGTATTTAAAAAGTTATGTACTTTTAACTTTCACATGTCCTGGTAGTGTAAAGCTCTCCAATTAGTGTTTCACTACTGCAAGGCCTGCCTCTCCCATAGGATAAAATTGGGTTAACGTAACACATTTAATAAATGATAACTTTAAATGGAAGCAGTTCTGAATGTCAAATTTGGTGTCTAAAGAATTGCCATTTAAAGCTCCCTCTAATGGTAAAGTTGGATTTTAAAATACAGTTCTGTAAATGGCACTTTTATAAGGTTGACCTTTTCATGTCCTAGCCATTTGGTGCCTGTATGCTGTGTCACATGACTAGTTTTAGCTGGCAGTCGATCTTTGTGAATTGCTCCCAGATGGTGAGACAAAGGGAAAATAGGTGTTGTCAGATGGGCCATTTCTGACTTGATGAGAGGGAGGAGCTGTCACCTCCTACAAAGGGTTTGACACTAGTCTTTTGTGACCACAGACAAGCTGGGAATAGGGCAAGACGTCAAGGCATTCCAACACCTCTGGGTGTAGAAACCTCCAATCAATTAATCAATCAGGGGTTTGTAAAGTGTAGCTTCTCACCCGAGGGGGTCTCATGGCGCTAGGGGGCAGGTGGCTCCATTGGGTGCGGGGATCCTCTGAAGAGCCAGGCCTTGAGGTCCTTCCTGAACTGGAGCAGTGTAGGGCTTTGCCGGAGGTGGAGGGGGAGGTTGTTCCATACCTTGGCTGCAAGGTAGGAGAAGGACTTTCTATCCGTTCTGGTCTTGTTGATGCATGGGGTGGTGACCAGAGAGAGGTCAGCTGATTGAAGGTTTGTCTCAGGGGCGTGGAAGAAGAGGCAGTTATTTAGGTATGCTGGTTCGATGTTGTGGAGGGCCTCGTGTACATGTGTGAGTAGCTTGAAGGTGATTCTTCTTTCGATGGGGAGCCAGTTGAGATCATTGAGGTGTTGGGTGATGTGGTTGTGACTGGTGATGTCTAGGATCAGTCTGGCTGAGGCGTTCTTGACGGTCTGCAGCTTGCAGAGGTTTTTATTATAATTCCGGAGTAGAGGGCGTTGCCGTAGTCCAGTCTGCTAGTGATTAGGGAATGCGTGACCGTTTTTCTGATTTCGGAGGGGATCCATATGAACCTTTTTTTGGGGTATGCAGAGGGTGTCAAAGCAGGCCGAGGATACGGCATTAATCTGGCAGTTCATAGTGAGCGATGAATCCAGTATGATGCTGAGGTTTCGTGCATGGTCTGTCGGGGTAGGGGCCACCAGGAGTCATCCCATGCTGAGGGGGTAGAGCCAAAGATGAGGTCCTCTGTTTTCTCTGAGTTGAGTTTCAGGCAGCTCTTCTTCATCCAGGTTGCAATGGCATTCATTCCTGTTGTGTCTGGAGATGTGGGGTTCCTTGGTGAGGGAGAGGATGAGCTGGGTGTCTTCGGCATAGAAGATGATGTTGAGCCCATGGTTTCTGACGATGGTTGCGAAAGGGGCCATGTAGATGTTGAAGAGTGTGGGGCTGAGGGAGGATCCCTGGGTTACTCCACATCTTGTCTCTGTCGGTTCTGAGAGGTAGGGCAGGAGTCTGACTCGCTGAGTTCTGTCTGTGAAAAATTAGCGTTCCCAGTCGAGAGCCTTTCCACGAATGCCAGCATCATGGAGTCTGGTGGCTAGTGTGCAGTGAGAGACGGTGTCTTAGGTAGCTGAGAGGTCCAGGAGGATGATGGCTGCCATTTGGTCCTGGTTGAGGAGGGCAAGGGTGTTGGCAGTGGCGACAAGTAGGGCGGTCTCAGTGCTGTGGTTGCAGTGGAATCCGGATTGGGAGATGTCCTGGATGTTGCTGTCTATGATGAAGTTTGCTAGGTGTGTGTTGATGCCCATTTTGAGCACCTTGGCTGCGAATGGAAGCAGTGAGATGGGCCAGAGGTTCTTGAGGTCAGCCTGGTTTGTGGAAGGTTTCTTCAGGAGGTTGTTTACTACTAAGTGCTTTTAGACATCAGTCAATGTCTTGGAAGAGGGGGCATCTGTTGTCCCAAGAACCTTCTCCAAATATTGGACCCTCTGACCCCTCTCTTCAGTACACCTCTGGACCTGTGAAATCCTCAGAAGAATTGCTTTGCTGCTCCGTCAGGAGGACTTCTACTCTGTTTCTCTGCTGCCCTGCCACCCTGCTGCCCTGTTGGACTTCTGCTATTCTGCCTGAGTAAGATGGACTGGGCCTGCTTCTTGATCCCAGGGCCACCAGAATGACTCCAAGGGCTTGTTGGCTGACCTCCACATCAGAGCCTCAGAGACAGAAAAGGCTCAAACCACCTGGATTCCAGAACATGGACCTTGTCTCCTGTGAGTCTTACCCCCTGAGTAGTGCCACCACAGCCTGGACCCTTGCAAGGGAGTCTTAAGGTGCTTTGCCAGTCCAGCCATGGTGCAGTGAGCAGAAGCGAGGCATCTCCTTTCAGATTTGCTTTAGAACCATCGCAGAGTTACACATATCCAAAGATTGACTTTGCTGTGTGTGTGTATGTGTGTGTCTGCACATGTGTATATGTGTGCAGACAAGTGCGTACAATTATGTGCGTGTGCGTGTGTGTATATGTGTGTGTGTGCAAGCATGGGTGTGTGCGTGTGTGTGTGTTTTGGATCTCTATGGGATGGATTAACAATGCATTAGTGGTCACTGAGAGAAGGCTACCTGGTTGTGAAGTTGATTTTACAATAAATTTACCTGAATAAGGTAAATTGAATTATTCAATATTCTTGATTACTTACTGCTATTATTTGTTTATTCAGCAAAAAAATCTAATTGATGATATATTTCTTTGGAATTATGCACTTACTCCAAACACCAGATCCCACCACAGCAAGGACTAGTAGGACACTGAAGAAGACAAATATCCATGAAGCAGGTCTCTGGAAACGGGGAGCTTGTGGGTCAGCTGTAAAATTAAAGGAGGAATTATTTCATTGATCATCCTAATAATCCACAATTCTGCATAATTTCTACCATTGTGGTTATATTTTCATGTAATGAAGGTCTGGAGAACTCCATCTACAGCCAGAGATGTTGGGTCATTCATCACTTTGCCACACTTGTTTTACCGCTTGTCCATATGCTCCCTGATGGTCACAAAGGTTACATTCTGCACTATTGTCAAATGTCTATGGAAATGAGTCAACGGTCTTGCATTTCGCAGATGCAAAAAAATATATATTCTGAATAATTTCCTTCCAAACACCCAGCCTCTTGTTCAGCGTCATGTTGTTTTAGGTGCTGCACATTAAAACCCATCTGCTGCAGGATCTGTGTATTGTCAATTTCATTGTTCCAGGTTCGAATCTAAACGAGTGCATGTTTTTTTCTAGAACCCATAGAAAAATAAAGAAATATTGTCAGTTATGTGCCAAATGGTCTACCTAAAATATAATTTTATTTGGCCAGTTTTGAGACTAGAGACAATACTCATAACTTATTAATGAGTTTGCTTGTCCTGCCGCCTCGGGCACAAATGGGTTTTCCTCAGAGAAGTGTGCTGAATAACACAGGATATTATTGGGGTAAAACTCCAAGGTGCTTATTTATGAGCCCTTGCATCACTTTTACGCCGCCGGTGTGTCACTTTTTGTGGAACAGAACTATGCTTAGAACCATAGAACATCAGTATATAGGGACCAAGTCACCATATCACCTCAGTACCTAAGGGTCTGAGTCTGACTAGATACAGTGCCTTACTTGGTATTCTAATCTTACCAGAGAAACAAGTGAATTGTCACCACAGAACACAACACTCTCGACCCTCTCAGGGATTGCTGTAAAAGGACGCACCCTTTCGTCCTCTCACTTGGACTCATCCACAATAAAATAACCAGAATACACGAAGGCCGTTTAGAATATTTATTTAAACTTTTGTGCTCTGAAATGCAGTATAAGTTCCACTATTAGAAAACAAATGCATACCAACAATATCATAAGAATGGCTAATAATCCATATATCATGAAAAGCCCTGTCATTTTATAGGACAAAGGAACCTAAACCCACCTCCCTTGCCAATCAAGCTTAACGATTATATATCAACGATCTCTAGGATTACTGGCAGGCCCCTACCTTAGCAGTCACAGGTGGATGTTCAACATCTCAGCCGATACAGTGCTCTTGGCACAGAATTTATGTTCCATGTCTGTTTGTTGCTCATGGTCTCATCTATATGATAGGACATGTCCGTGCATAAACAACATGTGCGGTTCTGTGTTATGTCTAGGTGCTTGTGCCTGGCTGGAAAGAATAACAAGCTACATTGTTGTTTGACCTTGTCTATGGTGTTCAGACTAAATCCCAGGACAATAACAGAATGTAAAAACATATGCAGGTTCCGTATGAAAGTACAATGTGGCAGAAAAGCTAAAACGTGTTTAGATAGTTACATGTGCGAGGAAATGAGGCCTACAACATGCACAGTTAGACTAACATAGGGAAAAGCACAATGGGCCATGCAGGAAACACACAACAGTAAACAATCCAAGAGCCCAAATCTAAGATAAGAGATTGGTGGGAGGGAGAGCACATCCTTAGGGTCTTATTTAGAGCGTAGATGAGGGAAGTTATCAGGACAACATCATCCATCAAGAGGGTCCCATGTGGGAAGTGTCTAGACATAACTCTCAGTATCCTTTGTAAATGAGTGGCAGCCTACGTAGGTGTTAACCCCTCTACCTTCCTGGGATACAGCATGTGGTACACCCACTCCTCCCCTTCTTCTAGCTGCACTATGAGCACCAGGTTAATTCCCTGCAGGTCTTTCTTCTGGGCCCTGCTAGTCCACACTGTGGAGAAAGGAAGGAAGTAGGGGAGGGAACTGAGGATAGTAAAGAGGAGTCTAGAAGAAAGATCCCTCCTCACATTCTCATTCAGAGCTTCTCAGGAATTCACAATTGTCAGCTTACATAAACAGACAACATCTAAACCATATTTATCACACTTTTTCATTTGAAACTAAAATAATACTCCATAATAGACGTGGCGATGCTCATCTCAGCATGATAAATGTGGCAGTGCTTGTTCTGCAGCTTAAAATGTGTAAACACAGAATTAACACTGTCTCTTCATTTTGTTCCCCATTTAAAGCCAAGTGTTTGTAATACTGTAAGCATCCCAGATATAGATTAACGATATTACCACAATTTGAATGGCCTGCTCTGAATAAGTAACTAACTCATTGTGTAAAGCATGTGGTTGTGCATTGCCTATTCAGAAGCCTACTTGTGTAGCACGAGTGTGGGTGCTGTCTGGTAAAAAATATCTCCACCCCCATGCTTCCATCCGGGTGGGTGGACAGGAGTGAGTTGCACAAGGAGATACACTGAACTATCGTACATCAGTGTAGTGCAGTGAAACACCAATGGAACCAAGTGCAGCAGTCTATCTCCTCTGATTCATGAATGATGGACGGTGTTTGCTATAATGTCTTGAAACCACCTTCATTCATCCTATGACATGCTTTCCCTTGAGAGAGCAAGGTTGTTTCAAATACTTAAACCCCCTCACATAACCTCATAGCGCTTTAAAGTCTCTTCTCCAGGACATATTTGATACTGGGCTTGTTAGGTCTGGTGCTACCCAGGACCTTTTGATTTACTAAATGTATATATTATTTACTCATTGGGGATTTTCAGACAGCTCTCTTCACCCACTAGTCTGTTATTGTGTCATTCACATTTTTCTCCACCAACTGCAGCACACACCACAGGGTAATAGGTCAGTCCTCTTTAGCCATTTAATAACTATACTGTGAGTAATGGTTCTTTAACAAGGAAAACATCCACACACAAAGTATTTTCCTTCAGAATATCCATCTTTTTTACTCAGGTTAAACGCACCCTGTTTCATTTACAATTGATTTTAGATCAGCGTAGTTCTTTTCAGGTGGCTGTGTTTTTTAAATAAACATAAGGAGAGGGAGAACCCAGTTTCCATGGAATGCGTGTGTGTTATGTGTAGCCCGAGATCATTGAGCGAAGGTCATCCAGGTCGATGAGTGCTAGCGTCACAATTTCTCAGATATGTAGGCTATCTTTAGTTGTCTCTTTCTATTGAATGATGTGTATATATAAATATATATATTACAAAATATATATATAGGTTCATCGGACCCTCACACAAACACTAAACATGAATGGGTGGGATTAACGCATTTTTAAGCAGAGCTCTTTTTGTAAAGGTAAGTGTAGGCAGGGAGTATGGGTTTAAATGGCCTCTGAATCCTATTTTGCTGATTTAAATTTTTTGAGGATCTAGGACTAGATTAAAAAACAATGTGATGCTCTTACGATATAATGCTCTCAAGCATCTAGAAGGGCGACATGTTTCAGCCATTGTGCTATCCATATAGGGTCAATCTGCTTTCCTCAAGACCTCGATATAACCCTGCTTTAGTATTCCCACTAGTTAAACATTGATTCAAGGAGACACTACAGGTGTGAACAGATGCATACTCTTGATGAATGTTTGACTACAGGTACCATCCTCCCTTGGCATACTCTCTGATGTCGGTTAAAAAGCAATTCATCTATGACCATACCAGGAAACAGTCCTACAAGTGTGGTCTGTATGGTTGCATGCATGTTTATTATAATTTGGTTGCCCACCAAAAAGTAAAAAACCTACTAAAGAAGGGTTATATCGAATAAAGACCTGATTCCACTTGCATAACTAAATACATGATCTATGTTCAAGCAGTGTTTGCATAGGGATCACAATTGCGAGTTGTGTGATAAAGATCAAACCCTCACAGTTTTCTCCTGATAGATTCCGGGTGGCCTAACCTGCCAAATTTTATTTTGGAGAAAAGGCTCACAAAAATTCAAAACATGCAGAATTCGGGGGCATATTACCAAGGGCTTTGTCTCCGCCTTTTTGGCTTTAAAAGCCAAAGAAGAGGAGATAAAAATATCGCCCTATCAACAACAGGGTGCTAACATGCAAAATCGCATGTTCGCACCCTTTTTCACTACACTTCCCTTTGCATCTCTGAGATGCAAAGTGGGCGTTCCAGAGCAAATTAATAGGAGAAATGTTGCTAAACGACATTTTTCCTATTATCAAGCTTCACGCTAACCCTGTTAGAGACAAAAAAAGCAGCGCTAACCACGGTTAACACTGCTTTTTTACATCTGCTAATTTTCAGACTTAGCCATGTAATCCAATGGGAGGTGGATTACATGGCTAAGTCCACCATGGGCTTTCAACAAGGATATCCCTATCATTGAAGGTTTATCACTTCATTACCAGCAATAACCTCCCAAAATGCTGCTATCGCTGGATTTTTTATCGCCTAGGCGGTTAGCGTTGTTAACAACGCGATAACCAGGCGTTATTAACCAGCGATAGCGGACGTTTAAAAAATTTACGCTAAGAGCCCTTAGCGTTAATTTTCCCTGTTCCTTGTTAATATGTCCCTTGGTGTGTTAAATACCGATTCCTCAGGTTATGCCTCTTTTGCAAGTTTAAAATCAGAATAAGAAAAAGTTAGACACGTCGTAAATACTTCACTGTGGCGTGATGGTATTTGCCACGTGGTAAATACCTCCGCTTTTCCACCTAACTTTCAAGTGCAGGGCTGACAGGCCCAAAGTTATTTTATTTTTCACAAGTCACCAGGGATATTCCAAAGGTCAGGGTTGCTGAACACCAAGGCCCTCATTACGAGTGACCGATTATTTCCAATCCCTGTTCAAACTACTATGTGCACAGGAATCAGAATTACCTCTTCTGTGGTTGTTTGACATTCTTCACAATATTTCAGAGGTACATTTCAGCAAGTGAAACTTGTTGAATTTTTCTATGGGAAAACGCATGATTAATAACTTATATTCCACCACATACCTCTTTCACTCTTGAACTTTTTAATTCACTCCTGCGGGTGTGTTTTCTACCTTTGTCATTGTTTCCTGTGTTTCTCTTGTTCTTTCTTTCCCACTTTTGTCCCTCTTGTTCTGAGTCAAGTTCTGATAAGGAAAAATACGCCCAAGACCTCCAATATTAACGTTGGTGGGACCCACCTAGAATCAGAGTATCAGATTGAGCACTGATCTTTTTCCCGTAGAACTTAGCTGACACATTCAGAAGCTGCATGACGCCTACACATTGTTACCACAGGAAAACATATTTAAACGTATCAACCTCCATCATGATGTTTCAGGGATGTGATCCTCCAGATGTGCCAATGAGGTTAAACCCTTGAGCCTTACATACACCCTGCTACTACACCCTACTCACCCTACTCCCTCTAATTTAGGCAACGACTCAGTGCCAACCACATGACCCCAAACAGCCACATACAAAGCAGGCACCATCTGTGCTTTAGTGGCAGGAGCATGATGGCTTGGGGAGGAGGAAGATTGTCTTGTAATGTGAAAGATTTTTAGGTCTCGCCTGTGCAGCGCGCACGCGCTGCTTAGGAAGGCCTTAAGCCGTAATTTTTCACTTTTTATTTATTTATTTATTTATTTAGCGATTTGTATAGCGCCTGGTGACCCAAGGGCATCCCCGCGCTGTAAAAAGGCTGATATCCATTGAGGGAAGGGAAGGGAGGAGGGACATTTATTTCGGGAATAGGTGCGTTTTCAGTTTTTTGCGAAAAACCAGGTAACTGGATTCCAGTCTGAGGGTGCGTGGGAGGGAGTTCCATCCCATGGCCGCTTGAACCGAGAATCGTCGTCCTCCTGCACTGCATTGTGCTTGTGGTGGTATTCACCTTGCGGGAGCGCGCAGTGGTGCACCACAAGCACTAGTGCAGTGCTTGAAAAGTGAAGACTACGCACGCACATACGCACCACTCCCGGGTTTGTTAACCAGGTGGATACCCACAGTGTTGTGCCTTCCAAACAAATTGAATCTTTTTCGTCACGTTTTGTATTTGTTAAGCTGTCAGTTCTTCCTTTGGGACAGTTGCACGTCTTTTGTAAATGCCCTTCACCAGTACTTGCTTGAACGAGTACTTTATTTTTGACACGTAACGATAGAGGCGTGCGGCTTGAGCGTGAGAACCCTCTTTCTTTCTTGGATTTTCCAAAGCTCAACTGGCAAATACATTTCCAATATTCTCAGTTAGGCTCAGAGCATGAAATGTGGGACCGCTCATGGGAATGTAGCATGTGCATCAGCCATGATGTCAGCAGGCAGGAGTGGGTAAACTGGTGACTGGGGGTACATTTTACAGTGACAGTGTTGCGCACACCAGCGTTTGTTCAGGCTCGCACCCTTCATGCTAGGGCCCCTGAATGAGATACTACACCCTTATGTACCCTTTGAGGCGTACCCTGTGCCAAGAAGCGAACCTTCGAGGCTCTGGATTGAACCCCAGCAGGTCTCAAAACGGACACCGTGGTGTATAGATGGGTCTGGTGACATCAGCTTGCACATACATTGGCGCCCTGGCTTGACTTGTTGCTGCTTCTCCAGCCTTTAGTCCTGTGGTTTGCTGCCTTTATCTTGATTTTATACCTGAAGTCTGGAAACTACTCCTCTTCAAAGTCGGCGAAGGTTTTGGATTGGAACTCACATGTCTGCAATACCTTAATGTTAGTAACGTGATGAACCTGGCCATAAAAATGCACGTTTTTACTTAAACTATTCAAAAAGGAACAAAACTGGCATTAAATATACAGTTATTAATTTGAAGTTTGCCTTCATCACTATGTTTTTCGCATGTATCAGCTTTTGGTGGTTGTCGTCGAATGGATCTGCGCCACTGGTGACATTTCGCCACAATATTACAGTTCATTTCCACAGGTGCCACTCCTTTACCCTGGTTATAACTTATGAGGAGTGTTTGCAAGTTCATTTTGAAATAGTGTGTAAATCTGTACTGTTCCGGCCCTGACTTACTGGCACCTGCACCACTTCCTATCAATAGGGCTATGCAGATCACAAGCTCCAGTAGCCGATGTGCAGCCTTTTAGCCATTTAAATTCAAACTAGTAAAAACCATTTTTGTATGTAAAGTGACATTTGTGAAATGTTCTCGAAATCAAAACATAAAATTCTAGCTAAGAATGAGTAAATATCAATAATACTCATCATGTCAAGCTTAAGGGAAGGTTGTTCTGTATAGATAGATCTGAAGAGGCGAAATATCAGGTGATTCAGAACTATGTCACCCACACAATAACAAGACTTCTAAAGCTGCCAGCATTCAAGCTCAACCACTGTACATACATAATAACTACATAGACAAGCATTGGCATAGTCAATAGGTCTCACCTTTGGGACCTTATAAGTATTAATTGTGCAGCATAATATCCTTGGTGCAACAACATCAACTGTTGCATGGCTAAACACTTATACGGCCCCAAAGCCGAGACCTATTGGCTATGCCAATGCTTGTTTCCTATCTAGGCAGGTGCTGTGGTGCAGATAACAGGGAGATCTGCCGGAGAATTCTGGATGCAAATGAACAGCCCTTTTAAAATATTCTTCTCTCTTGGTCTTCCTCCCATGGAGTAGAATAAACAAATTTCCCTCAGGCTAAGTCTGGAAATCTGCGACTGGAGTGCTGCTGTTTTGAAGGTACCCACACCCAGATTCCTACATGAAATTTGGGTGGCTTTTATTCCTTTGATCGCCCTCGAAGCATTATTGCATTTTCCATTTTTGGGAGCAGCCAATAAATATATTTCTCTGGATGGACTGGTCACACAAGCTATGTTTGAGTACCCACAAACCTATGTTTTTTTGTATGTTCCATTCATTTTACATGGTTAGCCACCCTTACATTCAAGCTTTCCCACTTCTAACCCTAAACATAAAATGACAGAAAACCTGCCATGTAGGCCGTACACACAGATTATTTGCCATCATAGGAGCACTTCACTCTATTTGACAGAAAATTTCAATACCATTTATTGATAAAAATTGGGAGATGTTACATTTGGAACCAGATTGCAAATATATTTTACTTTAAAAAAAAAACCTCTGATCTCAAATTAAAATCCCAAAGGCATTAAAGTCATAATATCAATGTCAATTAAAACGGTAATCAGCGAATAAATAAAAATGGTCTGAGGACCTTATTAAGTTTAAGCACTATCACTTTCCTAACCTCTAATTCCCTGATCAGTGCATATCAATCCTACCGTGAATCGCCCTTTTTCTGTACGAAGAGGCGTAGAATCTTTAAACTTCTTTTAGATAATCATCCTCCCTTATTAAGAGTGTCCTATTTGTTGTTACAATTTCTGTAATATATTTTCGCTTTTTTGGCTTTAGTAGCCTAGCAGTGCTCCCACTATGTCCCTGTCACAGCCCAATATATTTTCAATATAAAGCTCACATAGGACCATCATTTTCATGTCAGAAAAAAGGGCTATATCTAAAAGGTTGGCGGCAAGCATCAGGCATGTGAACATGTGAAGAGGGGTGGAGGAGACGTGATATAGATGTGATTTATTGAACTATTGTACTGGTGATGGGATAGCTGGCCTAGTGGCATGACACACAATAATATATCCTGAGCTCGATAGAGAAAAAAGACAACAATTATTTAGTCCATCAAATTCAATCCAAGAAAGTAGTAGTTTCTTATATCTTCTTAATTTATTTCCAATTTGATCAGGAAAGAGACTTCAATCTTCACCCAGATAACAAAAACAATAAGCCGTTGCCAACACGTGTTTCGTCTTGGTATGGTAACCAGTGACTTCTTCAGGGCTGAAATAGTTACAATAGAAGCAATCACATATCTAGTAAGATATATAAACATATATCAGACAATGAAACCACACCTAAGATGATAAATATCATACAAAGTGGCTATAGTTGTGAGTAAGGATCCACAAATGAGCCCTACCCCATTCAAGCAGGTCTCCAATAATGACTATATTCCCACAATTGTTTGTATACTGAGACAATTGAATTCTCTATTATATCCAGACAGCCTTATTACTGTAGACATACAAGATTAGGTAACCATATTTCTCATTGGTAATTATACCACAACAGTATGATACAATCGTGTGACATACACTGGAGGTTAACACTTAGTCAGCATAAGGAAAAGAAATAAAGAGCAAAATTACTCTAAAGGTAAAACACCACACCCAAAGCGTGAAAAGACAGAAGAACCGAAATGATCTCAATAAAAACAAACCACTAAATATCCAAAATCACAGAACCCATAGTATACCAGTGTATATAGAACAACGGTTGATAGAAACCAAGGTACGAGTATGTTAGTATTGTTCGCTCACCTATGGCTAAGATAAAACCGGTTCATAGGCGGAAGGTTAAATTTATACTGTTCCACCAATCTAAAATAAACAAGGATTCATGAGTCAAAACTATTAACTATGTCATATATATTTCAATAGTCAAGCAACACTGGTAATTATTAGTTGTCGCATCCTATGTGCAAAAATTATAGGAGACACTCACTAGAGAAGGTTGTTATCCACGCTTACGCTGGGCGTTGAACAATTTGCCAATCAAGAGGCGGAGATCCGCCGATTTCCATAGGAAGTATGTATCAAAATCACAAAGAATATAATTTTCGTGTTATTACACACGTGGTACCCTACAGAGAAAGCATTTGTATTAGTCCTGATTCTATTTGTATAACCAGATATAGTTATATCAATAAAAAATATACAAAAGTTATTAAATTTTTACATTTAAAAAGAACGAAGTTGTTATCTTATCCGTTTTACGCTAGTTAATCTATTTAAGTAAAAACGACTAATTTAAATAGTCCATTAATTATCATGACAAACCTTTCCAGTTTATAATTATTTTTGAATGATCGATATCAACATCAAAATCAATGTGATACTCGAAATTCAAAGTCAAAGCGGATTACAAGGTAAAATATCAGTCTTTATCCCAAAGTTTAAGGAAAAAGAGCATTAGGCGTCATTTCATTACCTCCGAGTGCAGAGAGTAGAAAGCAATAGTTTCTCCGTGTATTCGGCGTTCAACACGGGCGCCATCTTCGTAACCTCATATACTCCTCCATGAGTAATGGGAAACAAACAAAGGACTTCGCAGTATTCTTTCAGATAAGATGCAAACCGCATCCATCTTGGAGTGGCAAGGATTATATTTCATAATAACTCCAAAGCCAAGAGTTTAACTAACTGTAAATGCAAAATAACGGGCCTCTAGGGCACAATTATATCTTCAATTATTAGAAAAAAACCATCCTATTTATAGCGAGTGTAATAATATTTTCTAGAGATCTACCAATATCCTATGCCCCCAGAAAAGATAAAATTGCGAGAAACAGAGGGGGGAGGGGGGGGACAAAGGTGGTTATTGGGTACCACTATAATTACAAACAATATACATGCAGACTAAATTAAACGTAGTGAGAATTAATTTACATATGAACGTGAAAGAGAAAGTAAATTTAATAAACCTAAAAGAAAGAGGAAGGAAGGATGAAACGAACAAGATGTTCAGAATAATAGAAATTAAAGAAAATTTCTAATTTTTACCACACAACAATCATATAAACATATTAATAAAAACCATTATACAGAATAAATATACAAAGAAATCATAATGTCACAATTCCATCCGGATTCAAGACATATGATACAATACATCAAAATTGCAGAATTTAACAAATAAGCTCATCATTTATCTTAATGCTTCTCAACATAGGAAATATTGCATCTCCCCGTCAAAGTTAAGCCCCTCATCCACCGCATTGGCACGCATAATCCAACGCGCCTCTTGCTGTCTCAATTTTAATTCACGGTTCCCACCCCTAGTTCCAGCTGGTACCACTTCTATACCATGGAAGGACATAGTTAGGTGTTCCGTTTGCGATGTACATTTCATAGCATGTGCCGCTATTGGGACTCTAGCATCTCGATTTTTAAGAGCTCTAAAATGTTCACTGGTCCTATCCTTTAATCTTCTGATAGTACTACCTATGTACACCTTTCTACATTTACATAGAATGGCATATATAACATACGTAGTGTTACAGTCTATATGTGTTTTGATGTTATAGACACCGGAGTTGTTATATTCAAAGGATTTTATACCATGCAAGGACATTCTACACATACTGCAAAATAATGTTTTCCTTTTCAATGATAGATGGTATCAATAAAAATGTGGAGTAGCCATGGGTTCCAGATTTGCGCCGTCCTTCGCCTGCCTTTTCATGGGTTGGATGGAGACGGTGCACATCTGGGGCCCTGGCGGTGCTCCGTGGCATCAATATATCAACTACTATGGAAGGTATATTGACGACCTTCTATTTATTTGGACAGGAAGTGTGGAAGATCTGATGACTTTTTTTAACTACATGAACAATAATTTGTACAACATGACTTTTACAATCAACTATAGTCGAACAGAAATAGTTTTTCTTGACCTTAAACTATATGTACAGGATGGGAAACTATGTAGTAAGTTGTTTAGAAAGGAAACATCATGCAACTCGGTTCTGCATGGAAAGAGTGCACATCCGATTTCCCAAATAAATTCGATTCCTTATGGGGAATTTTATAGAGCTCGACGTAACTGTAATGATAATACAGAATTTTTGAAGTGTGTGGACGACATTGAGAACAGATTTTTGTCCAGAGGGTATAAACAGGATGTGGTTAAAAGGGCTAGGAATAGAGCTTTGAAATTGAAACGAACAGAAACTCTATTATTGAAAAGTAAACCTGTCAAAAAAAGAAACCCTATTAGATTGATCACGGGTTACAGTGTTTGGTCAAAACAGATTTATCAAATACTTAACAAATATTGGTTTATGCTTACATCTGATCCTTCACTGAAAGATCTAATATTACCTCATCCATCAATAACATACAGAAGAGGTTTAACGATTAAAAACATAATCAGCCCCAGCTATCCTAGAAGTAGCCACAAACCATCGTGGCTCCATACCCATAATAAGGGGTCTTTCAGATGCGGGGATTGCAGTATGTGTAGAATGTCCTTGCATGGTATAAAATCCTTTGAATATAACAACTCCGGTGTCTATAACATCAAAACACATATAGACTGTAACACTACGTATGTTATATATGCCATTCTATGTAAATGTAGAAAGGTGTACATAGGTAGTACTATCAGAAGATTAAAGGATAGGACCAGTGAACATTTTAGAGCTCTTAAAAATCGAGATGCTAGAGTCCCAATAGCGGCACATGCTATGAAATGTACATCGCAAACGGAACACCTAACTATGTCCTTCCATGGTATAGAAGTGGTACCAGCTGGAACTAGGGGTGGGAACCGTGAATTAAAATTGAGACAGCAAGAGGCGCGTTGGATTATGCGTGCCAATGCGGTGGATGAGGGGCTTAACTTTGACGGGGAGTTGCAATATTTCCTATGTTGAGAAGCATTAAGATAAATGATGAGCTTATTTGTTAAATTCTGCAATTTTGATGTATTGTATCATATGTCTTGAATCCGGATGGAATTGTGACATTATGATTTCTTTGTATATTTATTCTGTATAATGGTTTTTATTAATATGTTTATATGATTGTTGTGTGGTAAAAATTAGAAATTTTCTTTAATTTCTATTATTCTGAACATCTTGTTCGTTTCATCCTTCCTTCCTCTTTCTTTTAGGTTTATTAAATTTACTTTCTCTTTCACGTTCATATGTAAATTAATTCTCACTACGTTTAATTTAGTCTGCATGTATATTGTTTGTAATTATAGTGGTACCCAATAACCACCTTTGTCCCCCCCTCCCCCCTCTGTTTCTCGCAATTTTATCTTTTCTGGGGGCATAGGATATTGGTAGATCTCTAGAAAATATTATTACACTCGCTATAAATAGGATGGGTTTTTTCTAATAATTGAAGATATAATTGTGCCCTAGAGGCCCGTTATTTTGCATTTACAGTTAGTTAAACTCTTGGCTTTGGAATTATTATGAAATATAATCCTTGCCACTCCAAGATGGATGCGGTTTGCATCTTATCTGAAAGAATACTGCGAAGTCCTTTGTTTGTTTCCCATTACTCATGGAGGAGTATATGAGGTTACGAAGATGGCGCCCGTGTTGAACGCCGAATACACGGAGAAACTATTGCTTTCTACTCTCTGCACTCGGAGGTAATGAAATGACGCCTAATGCTCTTTTTCCTTAAACTTTGGGATAAAGACTGATATTTTACCTTGTAATCCGCTTTGACTTTGAATTTCGAGTATCACATTGATTTTGATGTTGATATCGATCATTCAAAAATAATTATAAACTGGAAAGGTTTGTCATGATAATTAATGGACTATTTAAATTAGTCGTTTTTACTTAAATAGATTAACTAGCGTAAAACGGATAAGATAACAACTTCGTTCTTTTTAAATGTAAAAATTTAATAACTTTTGTATATTTTTTATTGATATAACTATATCTGGTTATACAAATAGAATCAGGACTAATACAAATGCTTTCTCTGTAGGGTACCACGTGTGTAATAACACGAAAATTATATTCTTTGTGATTTTGATACATACTTCCTATGGAAATCGGCGGATCTCCGCCTCTTGATTGGCAAATTGTTCAACGCCCAGCGTAAGCGTGGATAACAACCTTCTCTAGTGAGTGTCTCTTATAATTTTTGCACATAGGATGCGACAACTAATAATTACCAGTGTTGCTTGACTATTGAAATATATATGACATAGTTAATAGTTTTGACTCATGAATCCTTGTTTATTTTAGATTGGTGGAACAGTATAAATTTAACCTTCCGCCTATGAACCGGTTTTATCTTAGCCATAGGTGAGCGAACAATACTAACATACTCGTACCTTGGTTTCTATCAACCGTTGTTCTATATACACTGGTATACTATGGGTTCTGTGATTTTGGATATTTAGTGGTTTGTTTTTATTGAGATCATTTCGGTTCTTCTGTCTTTTCACGCTTTGGGTGTGGTGTTTTACCTTTAGAGTAATTTTGCTCTTTATTTCTTTTCCTTATGCTGACTAAGTGTTAACCTCCAGTGTATGTCACACGATTGTATCATACTGTTGTGGTATAATTACCAATGAGAAATATGGTTACCTAATCTTGTATGTCTACAGTAATAAGGCTGTCTGGATATAATAGAGAATTCAATTGTCTCAGTATACAAACAATTGTGGGAATATAGTCATTATTGGAGACCTGCTTGAATGGGGTAGGGCTCATTTGTGGATCCTTACTCACAACTATAGCCACTTTGTATGATATTTATCATCTTAGGTGTGGTTTCATTGTCTGATATATGTTTATATATCTTACTAGATATGTGATTGCTTCTATTGTAACTATTTCAGCCCTGAAGAAGTCACTGGTTACCATACCAAGACGAAACACGTGTTGGCAACGGCTTATTGTTTTTGTTATCTGGGTGAAGATTGAAGTCTCTTTCCTGATCAAATTGGAAATAAATTAAGAAGATATAAGAAACTACTACTTTCTTGGATTGAATTTGATGGACTAAATAATTGTTGTCTTTTTTCTCTATCGAGCTCAGGATATATTATTGTGTGTCTGTTTTACAATAGTGATTGGCTCCTCTCATCACATTGTTTGGTCTCTGTTAGGTGACTGGGACCTTATCCTTAGAGTTCGGACATATATTGACCCACACCTGTGTATCTTCCCAGCGCAATCTAAACTCATTCACCTATCTCGCTTTGGGCCTAGTGGCATGGTGTTGGCCTACTGGACTAGGGTTGTCCCATTTGCAGTGCTGGGCTATTTTTATGAGTAGAGCGCTAAATGATCTTTATTGACTTTGAGCCCGATTTAGAGTTTGGCGGAGAGGGTACTCTATCGCAAAGGAGACAAAGTACCCTCTCCACTAAACTAAAGGACCGTCCAACTCATTTAGAGTTGGCCGGATCTTCATTATGTCTGCTCTGTCTCTGCCATCGACATATACCCCCAACTACCCTTTATGGAGTAAGGGCGGTTGGAGGTTTGACCATGTGTCTGCCTGCCCAATTTAGAGTGGAGAAACGTATGGACAGTTTTCACAGTTGTCACTTGAAATCAGGGTCTGCTTTACTTATTCTGCGGGCACTATTCTAGTTAGCCATTCTGAAACTTTCGGATCCAAAAGTGAGTATTGTGTAACCAAATCTACTCGCCTGCTGTCAGGTCTGTAGCAATTTTACAACCAACGGGGCATAATATCAAGAGATAAATCGCTGCTTTTTCGGCACATTTTTTATCTAAATATTATCTAGGCGTCGCTAACATGCATTAGCGCATATTATCAGCCGATTTTGTAACACATCTCATGACAGCGATAGATATCGCTAATGAGATGCAAAGTACGCATTCCCTCCTAAGACAACATGAGAAACGATCACAAAACTAACATTGCGGTATTAACAACACGGCCCCTGAACAGCGAAGCGATAACAAAAGGCGCGCTAAGCCCCCATTATCGCAAAAAACCTGACTTAGCCTTATTGCCTATGGGAGGTGGATTGTATGGTTAATTACACACTATTGTATCAGCAAACTTTTCTATTATTGCGGCTCAGTTATCTCTAGATTCCTCGCGATAATGGGTGTTTTTGCGGCTATCGCTGGATTTCTTATCGCCATTGAGATGAGCGTTGATAATACCACGCTATCACGGCGATGACATCCAGCGATAGGAAAAACAGTGCTAAACGCACTTTTCGATAATTATCGCAACTCATTGGTAATATGCCCCAACATCTTTTAAAAGATTAATATTTAGGACCTGAAATTTTCATTGCTTGATTTCCTTTGATAGTTGTTTAATGGTTTGTGGATTCTCCTTACCATACAACACCTTCTGTCTGAGGTGTGGTGGGAATTAGTTTTTGGTGAAACGGATAAGGGGCAGTGAAAATTGCAAAATGCCCCGCTTGCCATGGAAGTTCCCATGGCGATGGGGCATTTCTCTTTTTATTTTCCAAATATAAATCGAACTTGTTATTTTTGTTTAGGAAATGTAAAATTAACATCGGAAGTTTGTCGTGCACGGTCATGTTGACGGAGTCTTCTGTTACAATGCTTTGGCAGGAATCCGTGTGACATGGTTCCTGCCAATGCTAGAGATGTGAGTTGGGCCGGTGGACATCTCAAAATTTTGTAAGCGGGGAATCCATCAAGGCAACAAAGTACTTTACTACTTCGCCCTGATGGAGTCAAAGCATGTGCTCCTAAGTTTAAATCAGGCCCTTTGTCATCATTGTTACTTTGATAATGGCCCTTAGTAAGAGTGCAATATTTATGTTAAAAATATTACAAATATTTATCCTTTGCTCACTTCACTAAAAAATATTCTAGAGGGTTATATTTAATTACTGTACTTCGGTTACATGAGTACATATATCAAAGAGTAGTCCTGCACCAACAGGAATCACACCACTGCCATAAAAACTAACAGTTGGGTACAAGCAGAAATTGTTCTGAAGATTTAAAGACATACCAGGGTGGTGTTCCCTACAAAGGGAAACTCAAGAGTAGTCTGGTAAGCAGAACAAGATTGCTAGTTGCCATAGCAATAAAATACACACCAACAAAGGGGTATGCTTTTGGAAATCCTGTCTTTGAAAGTGTGACCCTCTGAGGAAAACAAAATGATTCTGAGTGTCCATGCAGGTGCAACTTATGTACATATGTTAGAATAAAGATGGAAGGCGGAAAGAATACGGGAAGTTCTCACCTCTTGGGACATCATCACATCTATCCTTTGTCTTCCTTCTCCCCTTGTACTGAAGAGCTGTGTATCCCTCCTCTTCCTCTGGTTTCCTCCTCTCTTGGAACTGCAGAGCGGTGTATCCCTCCTCCTCTTCCATTGTAGAACTTATAAAAACTGGACTTCTGAAGAGAGGGTCTGAGCTTGGATTATCAGCCGATTTTGTAACGCATCTCATGACAGCGATAGATATCGCTAATGAGATGCAAAGTACGCATTCCCGCCTAAGACAACATGAGAAACGATCACAAAACCAACATTGCGGTATTAACAACACGGCCCCTGAACAGCGAAGCGATAACAAAAGGCGCGCTAAGCCCCCATTATCGCAAAAAACCTGACTTAGCCTTATTGCCTATGGGAGGTGGATTGTATGGTTAATTACACACTATTGTATCAGCAAACTTTTCTATTATCGCGGCTCAGTTATCTCTAGATTCCTCGCGATAATGGGTGTTTTCGTGGCTATCGCTGGATTTCTTATCGCCTTTGAGATGAGTGTTGATAATACCACGCTATCACGGCGATGACATCCAGCGATAAGAAAAACAGTGCTAAACGCACTTTTCGCTAATTATCGCAACTCATTGGTAATATGCCCCAACATCTTTTAAAAGATTAATATTTAGGGCCTGAAATTTTCATTGCTTGATTTCCTTTGATAGTTGTTGAAAGGTTTGTGGATTCTCCTTACCATACAACACCTTCTGTCTGAGGTGTGGTGGGAATTAGTTTTTGGTGAAACGGATAAGGGGCAGTGAAAATTGCAAAATGCCCCGCTTGCCATGGAAGTTCCCATGGCGATGGGGCATTTCTCTTTTTATTTTCCAAATATAAATCGAACTTGTTATTTTTGTTTAGGAAATGTAAAATTAACATTGGAAGTTTGTCGTGCACGATCATGTTGACGGAGTCTTCTGTTACAATGCTTTGGCAGGAATCCGTGTGACATGGTTCCTGCCAATGCTAGAGATGTGAGTTGGGCCGGTGGACATCTCAAAAGTTTGTAAGCGGGGAATCCATCAAGGCAACAAAGTACTTTACTACTTCGCCCTGATGGAGTCAAAGCATGTGCTCCTAAGTTTAAATCAGGCCCTTTGTCATCATTGTTACTTTGATAATGGCCCTTAGTAAGAGTGCAATATTTATGTTAAAAATATTACAAATATTTATCCTTTGCTCACTTCACTAAAAAAAATTCTAGAGGGTTATATTTAATTACTGTACTTCGGTTACATGAGTATATATAACAAAGAGTAGTCCTGCACCAACAGGAATCACACCAATGCCATAAAAACAAACAGTTGGGTACAAGCAGAAATTGTTCTGAAGATTTAAAGACATACCAGGGTGGTGTTCCCTACAAAGGGAAACTCAAGAGTAGTCTGGTAAGCAGAACAAGATTGCTAGTTGCCATAGCAATAAAATACACACCAACAAAGGGGTATGCTTTTGGAAATCCTGTCTTTGAAAGTGTGACCCTCTGAGGAAAACAAAATGATGCTGAGTGTCCATGCAGGTGCAACTTATGTACATATGTTAGAATAAAGATGGAAGGTGGAAAGAATACGGGAAGTTCTCACCTCTTGGGACATCATCACATCTATCCTTTGTGTTCCTTCTCCCCTTGAACTGAAGAACTGTGTATCCCTTCTCTTCCTCTGGATTCCTCCTCTCTTGGAACTGCAGAGCGGTGTATCCCTCCTCCTCTTCCATTGTAGAACTTATAAAAACTGGACTTCTGAAGAGAGGGTCTGAGCGTCAGCTGTTTCTCGTGCATCTGCTAGGCGGTGCCAATGCTCTCTTTACCGTGCACAAGAACTAGAAGCCACCAGCCCTCAGATAGAAGGCGTGTTATGGTGAGAAGCTACCACAAACCACTGAACAACTATCGAGGAGCTCAAGCAATGGATGTTTCAAACCTTAAATCTTAATTTTTTAAATGGTGTTGGGTGTAAAACTGCCAAAGGCCTGATGCCAGGTAAGTTGCCTTGGCTACTCAAGACTCCCTTTTATATCAGAACGGTTACAAATGTCTGAAGACAAGAGTGCCGATAGTGTGAGTAATGCAGAGCGTGATTTTGAGATCGGCAGCCATAGAAACTCATATGATTTCAGAAAGAAGTGCAAAACCAAGAGCAGAATCCACCAGCTTATGTTCCTCCACATGACAGGATATGGACTCGTTCATAACATTTCATTCAAACATAAATTTACCTGTATAAAACAAGAATTGAAAACCTGTAGTTATCGGCAGAACATTTAGCATTTTCACACCAAAAAGCAACAACATCTTCTAATGCTTATTAATACATGATTCATTGTAAATGGGAAGTATTACAAATCTGGTGAAGAGGTTCCATTTATAACTTTTTTGCTGCTTTCCAGAGCAAGTATAATACAGTTCTGGGGCAAAAAATTAAATCTATTTTGTTTAAAAATCATAGGAATGATTTCCCTAAAAGACATTTAGCTGATCTTCTCTTCTTCCACTTCTTAGTAGTAAAGTTCAGCTAGTACAAACCACACTTGGCCCCAGATTTATGAAAGCTTTTCTACTCAATAGGCCTAAGGGGCATTCCATGGGGGGTTAAATGGGAATTACTATACAACCATTCAGGGGATCTGACACAAACCCATATCTGCAAACAGTCGTAGAAGGAAGTTTTGCCAAAATCTTACACCTCCTTGATGCATACACATTTTTTTCATCTCTCCCCATTTTTCCTGCTTTTCATGCATACTGCACTCTGCAGCTCACATACAAAGCAGGAAAAAAGTAAAACTATTCCTTACAGACTGCACTGTGACCCAGTGGTGTGTGCGTTGGTGCATGGCAGCAAAAAACAGTGCCAATCCTTAGTAGCTGTTCTACTCTCTCCCTTTCACACATAAATTGTTAGTAAATCTGTGACCTAGGGGCATATTATCAAGGGGGTTTATCTCCGCTTTTTTGGCTTTAAAAGCCAAGAAAGCGGAGATAAAATGATCTCCCTATTACCTAGCTGTCGCTAACACCAGTTAGTGACAGCTAGTAGGAGATAGCGACCATCTTGGGCCCCACTTTGCATGTCAGTGATAATTATCACTAATGACATGCAAAGTGGACGTGCCAAGATGTTAGCGACTGGAAACAGTCGCTAACATCGCTATCTCCTATTACCAACTTTTGGAGATATTCGCGCTAAGCGCAAATATCTCCAAAAGCTAACACCTGCCCTGAGCAGTTCTTAGCCATGTTATCCAATGGGAGGTGGATAACATGGCTAAGAGCATTAGCTCGGTAATGCATGAATATCGCTGACTGTTATTTTTCTGTGCCCTTCTGCCTTCGGTTTCCTTGTGCTGCCCCTGCCCCCATTTTCTCTGTTATTGTAGTGCTTCTGTATTATTTGTCGGTTTGTCTCTTGTTCCCTGTTATTTTCTGTGCCCTTTTACCTTCTGTTCCCTTTCGCCGTTCCTGCCCCTGTTTTTCCTGCCGCTGCATCCCCTGCGGCCCGCCCCCTGCTCGCCCATTCGTCAGCCCCCTCCTCCAAGCTGCCTCCTCCCTCCCACCTCCCCTTCTTATGGCGGCCGCTGTGCGACTGCGCTGCTGGCGCGACTAAGGCATGCCCCTCTGTGCCCGTCCGCATCTGGAGGTGCCCAGCACCAGAAAGCCTGGCCCCCGTGAAAGTCACCACAGCCCCCTCCACTACAATGCCTGCACCCTCCACGCACTCAACACAGGACGACCACACACCTGCTTCCTGGCTGCCCTGAAGCGCACACAAGGACCCTTCTCCTGCCTGAACTGCAGCTTCACCAGCATCCGATCCGCAAACCCACCCACCGTGAAAGAACGTAACCACCTCGGATGCATTCTTCTCAAAACCTGCTCCGCCCGCAAACATGTCGTTGAACTCTGGGACCTATTCTGCTCAACCTCCCAGACGTCGCCTTCCTGGTGGAGACCCGGCTGAACCTCTCCTCGGCACCCGACATCACCATAGCCATCCCGGACGGCTACAAGATCACCCACAGGGACCGCACCAACGGAGTAAGAGGAGGAATCGCCATCATCCAGAGGAACACTCTCAGAATCTCGACCAACACAGATGACACACTCAGCACCGCCAAACACCTGCACTTCCAGATCCACACCGATCCCCACACTACCCTCAGAGGAACCCTCGTCTACAGACCCCACGGAGCCTGACCACAGTCCAGCGACTCCATCGCCGACTTCGTCAGTACACACGCCCTCGCCTCCATAGACTACATCCTTCTCGGTGACCTGAACTTCCACCTCGAGAACAACAATGACCGCAACTCCACCACCCTGATTGACAACTTTGCCAACCTCGGACTCAGACTTATCGTCACAAAACCCACCCACTCTGCTGGCCACACGCTTGACCCCATCTTCTCTGCAAGCTCCCACATTTCCTTCAACCACACCACCGAACTCCACTGAACCGACCATCGCTGCATCCACTTCACCTACCGGAAACCCACCACGCACCACCGCACCCAACAGATCCCCCGCCGCTGCTGGAGCAAAGTCACCGAAGACCAGCTAACCACCTCCCTCGACTGGAGCCCACCCTGCGACCCCACAGACCCCAACTACGCCACCCGCAAACTCAGACAATGGACAGACAACTGCGCCAACACCTTCTCCCCAACCAAAAAACCCTCAAACAGACACACCAGCAAGAAAGCCAGCTGGTTCACTGAAGACCTCCAGGCCTCCAAGCAAACCTGCCGAAAGCTAAAGAAGGAATGGCACCATGAACAGACACCGGACAGCTACGCAGCCCCCAAGAACGCCACCCGCAGACACCATCACCTCATCAGATCAGCCACAAGGGCCTCCTTCAAAGACCCCCTAGACAACAACGCACACAACAGCATTGGATTACAGAAACACCCTCTACTCAGAAGCCTTGGCCAAACTCCTGAAACAACTTCAATGCTTCCAAAACGCCTCTGCACGCCTGATCCTCGTCACCCCTCGCCACAGCCACATCACACCCCACCTGAAAGACCTGCACTAGCTCCCCAACAACAAGAGGATCACCTTCAAGCTCCTCACCCACACACACAAGGCACTACACAACACCAGACCAGCATACCTCAACAGACGACTCAGCTTCTACACCCCCAACCCCCAGCTCCGCTCCGCCGACCTCGCCATACTCCCCCGCATCCGAAGAGTGACCTCGGGCGGCAGATCATTCTCCCACCTTGTCACCAAGACCTGGAAAACTCTACCCATCTTCCTACGGCAGACCCAGGACCTGCTTACCTTCAGAAGACACCTCAAGACCTGGCTATTCAAGCAGTAGCAGCTTCCCCACCCAGCGCCATGAGACCCTCAGAACCACACGGGTAAAAAGTGCGCTTCACAAATGTTCTGATTGATTGATTGATTGATTGATTGATTGAAGATTAGTGTCCATGGATATCTCAAGGCTAAGGCTGTTGCCTGTTCTTAAGCTGTGGAAATTGGTTCCCAATCTTCTAAGAGCTGAGTGTTGGGGCAGGTCAGAAAAGAGGATTATAGGGGAAGGGCAAGAATCCTCCCTCGGAGTGAATGATCCAGAACCCATGGGGGCGGTTCCCGTGCTGGAAAAGCGAGAGTGGTTATGAGTTGGTGTAGGTGATAAGGTAGAGGTGGGTCTGGAAGATGGGATAGTTTTTTTCCTGTAACTCCTGTTCTCTCCTAGGGAATTTCCATTATAGTCATAACCAATTAATAGTGCCTCCCACGTGCAGGGACCCTGGAGCACTTCTTCAATATATTTTCTTAAGTGTAAACATCCGCCTTTCTTCAGGAAAACCTGTAAAGACACTTAAGACAGAGACAGATTATGCAGCCTAACTGCATTGGCTGAAATGGCTGAATTCTTCATCATGAAGTCAAAAAAGGGTCAGCCCAAAGCATTTGTAAACAATTTAAAGATATTTTTGCAAACAACATAAATCTCCCTCGCAAACCCTTTTTTATGATAGAGATGAAGGAGAGCAGGAAGGACAGAGTAGCCTCATAGGACTGTCATTATATGGCTAAAAAACTTTGCCTTTAAGAACCCACAGACCACTTGTATCCCACCATGCTCAGAAGGTGGCATTTGCTTCAGTTCTTTTTGAAGGTGAAGTGTAAGCATATGTAGATTGCACGGATGCCCCTGTCCATTCCACTGGGCTGGAGGGAGGGTGACTATAATAGAAATTCTCCTACGAGAGAACAGGAGTTACAGGTAGGAAACACTGAATAGAGTAGCAAGTCCATCCCCACTGAGAGCGGTGTAAAAGACAGAGGGTTAACTAGGGTGTTTAAGCAAATAGATTTCTGAGGGAGGCCTGCCCTAATTGAGCTCTGGCATCAGAGTCTAGGCAGTAATCTCTGGTGAATGTATGAACCCATTCGCAAGTAGCTGCTTTGCAAATTTCCGGAATAAAGCACCAGTAGCCTCTTTCCCTCTAGTCGAGTGTTTAGGTTTAGCTGATAGATTCTTGTTAGCTTTTTGGCAACACAATAGGTTGCAGGACACTATACATCGGGAGATGGATTGTTTGGGAGAGGCTAAACCCCCCAGACCTAACCATGGTTTGATCGATATTAAAGACCGAATTAAATTGGAAGGACTTTTGGGTGAGTCCTCATGGCCACTTTACTAGAGTGGAAGACTGGGTACAGTTCATGGGAACAGAGTGCTTGAATCTTTCTAACCCTGTGAGCTGATGTTATCGCTACAAGGAAAGCTGTCTTCAAAGAAATACGTTGCAGGGAGGGTTTGTGGTAGGCTTAAAGGATGCTGCATAAGATCTGAACGTACTCTGTTAAGCTCCCAGGGGAAGAAGGTCTCCTAATGGGATGAACTACCTTATTTGACCCTTCTAGAAAATCCTTGATGACGCAGATTTTGGAAAAAGAGGCTTGGGAAGGACATTTCTGCAGGTAGTAAGAGCTGCCATATGAACCCTTATAGAAGAGGATTGCGAGCCAGATTTTGCCAAATGGAGTAAGTATGGCAGAATGATATCCTCCTGGAAAGAAGTAAGGTCCATGTTCTTAGAGAAATCTCTTCCATTTGAAGGGATATGCAGAACGTGTTGAAGGCCGCTTGGCATCTTTGGCGATGTCCATATATTCTTCAATAAGATTCAAGCATCCGTACTGCACTAGCTCTGGAGCCATGCCGTCAAATTCAAATAGGAGAGATTGGGGTGTACCAGCTGGCCTCTGAACTAGGTCAGCAGATCTGGTGTGCATGGCAGCTTGAGTTGTGGAGGGATGTACCAGTGAAGGAGGTCTGTGACCCACGGTTGACATGGTCACTCCACAGCTATTAGGATCATCTTGCCTCTTGAGGGGGACAACTTGACTGTTGGGATCAGAAAAACTGGTGGAAAAGTGTAGAGAAATCTGCCAGACCAGTTGATCAATAGGGCATTCCCCAGTGTCCCTGGCTGGGAGTACTTCGGGGTGAAGCGTTGTCATTTTTTACCAAGTTATTGGCCATAGTACCTCACTGTTGGAAGACATTTTGTACTATGTCAACGCTTAAGACCCACTCGTGGTTTTCATGGAGGAGTATGCTGAGGGAGTCTGCTTCAGCATTATGAACACCTGGAATGTGATTGAGATGATCTTGAGGTACCCGGCTAGTAGCCATTTCCAGATCATCTGGGCCTCATGTGACAAGGGCCTGGACCTTGTTCCTCCCTGCATGTTAAGGTAGTACATGGTTGTAATATTGTCTGTCTGAACAAGCAGGGTGTGGGATCCGATTTACTGATGAAATGCCTACAGTGCCAGATGGACTGCACGCAGCTCAAGGAGATTGATATTGTGTGTCGATTGTCTCTGTCACCACTTGCCCTGGATTTGGAGATGATCTATGGGGCTCCTCATCCCAGTAATGAGGCATCTATGACTATGGTTTGAGGAGGGATCTCCTGATTAAACAGCATACATCAAAGTAGGTGTGTTGGAGAGCACCTCCATTTAAGGGACTGCTTCAATTGAAGGGATAGTTGTATCCTGTTTTCCCAATTGCCTGTCAGTTGGTCCCACTGGTCCTCAAGACATTCCTGCAGATGTCGCATGGTGTGACAAAGATGCAAAAGGCAATCAAGCCAAGGAGGGAGGATACTGTTCTCACCGTTGGATGAGAAGCTTTCATGAGAGCCTGACACTTCTGAAGGATTGAGAAGCATCTCTCCTACGAAGGACACACTTTTGTCCTTAATATATCGATAGAAGCCCCAGATAATGTAAGGTTTGAACGGGAACAGAGGTGGACTTGTTATGGTTGATATGAACTTCTAATCTTTGTAGGAGATTGCAAATCCAGTTGACATAAGGCTGGGCTTCCTGAGATGTGGATGCCTTGATCAGCAAATTGTCCAGCTATGGGTTGATGAATATTTTGTTTCTCCTGAGATGGGAAGTAACTAGTGTTATGCACTTAGAATGTCCTGGGTACAGATCTCCAGACAAATGGAAGTACTTGGTACTGGCAATGGTCTTGCCCCACTATGAACAATAAGAACTTTTGCTTCTATTGATTGGTATATGAAAGTATGCATCTTGAAGGTCGCTAGAACAGAGCAAATTCCCCTGGTATAATTGGGGATAAATTAGGTGTAATGTCAGCATTTGGAACTTTTATAGCTGAATCCACTTGTTTGCTGTTTTGGGGTCGAGCATGGGTCTGAATTTATTGTTGTCTTTCTTCATGATGAGGATGAACCTGAAAAAAAATGCTTGTACCTCGTTGTTTTTGTATGAGAATGTTGACCTCTGATTGTGACAGTGGGAGCTGGTAACTAGATGGTTTCAGAGGTAAGGACAGTGGAGTACTGGTGAACCTGAGACAATATCCATTTTGAACATATTCAGAACCATGACGTCTTGCGTTATGTTTTGGCATTCTGCCAGATAATGTTGAATGCTTCCCCCTACCAGAGTGGGTAAAAGAAGAGGGTGAAGTTTTGACCCGGATGGTTGTTTTTCTTCTTGAGCAGGCTGTTGGGTAGATATTCCTCTAACCTGCTTTCTTTGGTAAAGCTGATAGGGTAGATGGTGCTGTTGTTGTGCTCCACTTTGCTTGCGCCCCTGATACCAGTGAGGGGATTGAACTCACTGAGAATAAAAACAGCGTTGGTAGGGCAGAACAATTTTCACTGTTTCCTAGAATTCTCTAAGCCGACAGCTTTTAGAGTCTCCATTTCTGCCTTCAGCCATCTCATCATCTGTTTGGCTTCCAATATAGACAGTGGTACTGGAGAATGGAAGATTTGATATTCTATGTTGCAATTCAGGATTGAGGGATATAAGGTGGCACCAAGAATGCTTCGAAGAGCGACATAATGGTAGTATTCATGTGCCGCTAGTAAAAAGTCTGCTGCAGTGCTAATAATTTGGTTAGAAACCATCAATTCTTTCAGGATTTCCATTAAGTTTTCCCTTTATCTCTAGGGAGATGTTCCACAGAATGATTCATGGATTCCCACAGTGCCCTGCTGAACTTACCTAAAAGAGCAGTAGTGCTGGCTGCTATAATGGAGGTGGCTGATGCACTCCACACTTCAAGACCCATGGAGTCTAAGTTCCGACTCCCCTTAATGGGGGCACTGTAGCGGTGAGAGTAGTGGCATGTTCTTCTTTGCTGCTACCACAATCACAGAGTCTTGTGTAGGATCAGTTTGGAGAAAAGCTGGTTCATGCTCTGGAGGGCAATACTTCTTTCGGAGCTTAAATGGAGCTGGCTTGACTGAGGCTGGTGTCAGGAAGAGGTCATGGCAGGTTCAAGAAGACCTGGCTCTAGAGGTAGCAAAGGTCTTGATGCTGACCTGTGTTATAGAGGCTCATAACTTACTGATGCCATTGGTGTTGAAGTCAACATAGGAATGTTACGTTTTGCTGCTCCCCTCACAAGGACCTCCTGAAATGTGGTGACTTCATCCACCGGTGATATGCGCGGAGAGTCTGAAAGCGTTGAGGAGTATCATCCGGTTGAAGTGGAAGACATAGCCGTATGATGTCTTGACCGAGATCTTTGTGGAGGGTAATGATGATGATAGAATTGTCAGGAAGAGGTAGAAGAGTGCCTTGGGCAGTGACAATGTCACCTAGAACAATGGCACGATCCGGACTGAGATCTAGGTTTTGCAGTGACCGGTGCAGGTGTAGCTGGAGGTGGTGGTGGAGAAGGAGGAGGAGGAGGTGGTAGTGAAGACGGACGAGCAGGAGATGGCCTGTTGGTGGAGTATATGGCTTGACCCTTGAGGAAGGGGAGTGTGGTCTGGAGTACTGTTTGCCCACTTGGGCGTGATGTAATATTTTTCCTTTAACAACAATTTTGACATCTGTATATAGCACAAGCGGATACCTGTGGACACAGTATGAATTGTTATTTTTTGCACATTTAGAGTCAGTGACAACTTTGACTAGGCTAAAATGGCGGAACCATCATATATCACTTTCTTATCATTTTGGTTTAAGTTCTTTGTTTATGTTTACTCACCGAATTGTATTTGAGTGTGTTAACTGTGAAGCTTCGTTAGCGTGATCAAGACGTTAAGTCGAAACGCGTTGCTGTATAGTCTTCATATGATTAAATTATCTGCAACCCATGTGAGGTGTCCGTGGTAATCTTTCTTGAGTGAGGGAGTGCTATGGAGCAATAGTGTGCAGGGCTTCCGGTGCCCTGACCGCGGACCGCCCTGCAAGACGGCTTCTTCTATTACCGGAGCTCTGTTGTTTATTTAAAATTGGAATTGAAGCTGACCGCCTAGTGCCTTGGTCGCCGGTATCCGCAGGAGGAGGAAGTGTTCGTGACTCCGTGACAGGACCGCTGGCTGTCAATCAACTAGTCAGTGGGATTACCGAGCAGACGCTGATACTGGATGCCGGAGTGCAGAAGCGGAGGCGCGGCTCGTGTGAGTACTTGGGACTGCTGCGGGGTTGACGCTTGACCTTTGGGGAGGCGGAGGAACGCGGCGCCCCACTGTTATTCCCGGGCCCAGTCCTACGGATTTGCAGTACCGGCAGGGCACTAACGCGAAGGGAGCCACTGGTGCATTCTGGGCTACGTAGTCCATTGAGTGGCATCGCATTGTTTATTGTGGAGACTATACTTGATTATGGCTGCAGCTTTGGAAGCTAGAAGGAAAACGACAGCTGATAAATTGTTTTTTGCACAAGGAGGTGCTGCTGCTGAAAACATCACTGCAGAAAGCACTAATAAGAACATCTCGGATGAGATTAAAATTCAGGAACTTTTCATAAAATTAGAAAAGCTCCACCGCAAAGAACTGGCGAAATGGTGGGAAGCTGAATCTCTACAACGTTACATTGAGGCATCACGAGTACCGCGTGGGTTGAGAATCTTTACCATCCCGACGTACGAGGATCCTGATCCCGAAATGTTGGATGATTGGTCTAAAAACTCCAATGCGTGCTCAATAACAATGATGAAAATACTGGTGAAATATGCCTTAAAAGACTGGAAAAAACTTCTTGCAACAATTGATGAAGTAATAAATGAACTGGAGAAAATTACAACTAAGGAGGCGATTGAAGGCTTCATGACAACGTTATCTAAGCGCCTGGAAATATTGGAAGCATAAATAACTGCGAAAAAACAAAGAAAATTCATGAGAGATTATAAAGACTACGAGTCGGGGCGCACGCTAAAATTTCATAAGAAATATGACTACTTGTTTGAGAAAAATGGGGGAGGATTAAAGAAACCATTTTCCAAGGATAACAGCATCACTATCTCAGAGAGCGACATATCGGATGGCAATGTGTCTGATAGCTCTATCAAATCAACACCTGTAATCCAGAAACAAAAGAAGATGCCTAATTTTTTAGATCAGTTCCAAATGATCTATCAGGGAAGGACAGAACAATACTCTCAACAACAGGGCCAGGGCTCCCAGAGAGGGGGCGGACGCGGAGGCAGAGGCAGAAACAGAGGAACAAACAGGCAAAAACAAGACGAAAGAAAAGATGTAACCCCAGTGGGAAGGGTAACAAGGGGCAAGAAAGCTCAAGTATGACTGTGATGAATCTCTCTAAACGTGAACTATCGGAGGAAGAGATTGGACTACTGGGACTAGGTTTGTCTTTTTGCCCTACCTCTAACTTTAATTTTGCTCAAACGCGTATTGACTTGTTTTATTTTTCCCGTAAATTAAAACTGAAAAAGTGGTTTGATACCAAGCATCAATCTAATGTGGTCAGAGAGACTGGGACACATAGTAATTTGAACACAAATGATGTGGAACTATTAAATATTCTGGCATCACATGCTGTTTCTGTGTTTGCACGCCCTCTTAGTGTTATGTCTCTCCCTTCTTCGGTTGGGTGCCTTCGTTAAAGCGCCGGGATACTCCAGTGGAGTGGCCGTGCGCTATAGAAGTATACAAAAAAAAGAAAAAAAAGAAAACAAGAGCACCTTAATAATGATGTCGATGTTGATTTGTTGCAGTACAATCTGAGTGGTAATAGCAATCCACGGAGTGGATTTAAACCTAAGTCAGTTTTCTTGCCGTTGGTGGAATGTGATGCTATTGATGTCTTCGAAAGAGGTGTACTGAAGGAATTAAAAAAGATGAGGTACTGTAAAATACCTACAGGTGATAGGAATCTCACGCAAGAACAATGGGAAGCCTTAGAGAATTTAAAATCAGACACATCCATTGTGATACGCCCCTCAGATAAAGGAGGGGACGTAGTAGTCCTCGATAAGGAGGCATATTTGAAAGAGGGACTAAGGCAGTTATCGGATGGTAACTGCTATGCTAAATCTGACAGATCATGTATTATGCTATCGAATAAGAAGTATGGTGAAATGTTGAGTGAGTGGCAGGAACAGGGACTTTTGGAGTGGGAGGAGCTTAATTATTTGAAATGCCCACACCCTCGCATTCCTGTCCTTTACTTGTTACCAAAAGTACACAAGGACCCCACGAATCCACCAGGGAGACCTATTGTGTCATCCATTGGGTCTTTGTTGGAAACAACATCCAGATTTATTGACCACTATTTGAGACCGTATGTTGTCAGTCTGCCTGCCTATCTCAAAGATACCACTCATTTTCTTACTATCATTGAGGGTATCCATTGGGAACCGAACTACATCATGATCACCTTGGACGTATGCAGTTTGTATACGTCTATAAGACATGATCTAGGTCTTAAAGCAGTGGAGTACTTTCTCGAAAGACGTTCTATCGCCTTTTTGTCCCATTCCAATATGATTTTGAGTATGATGAAATTTTGTTTGGAAAACAATTTTTTTCTGTTTGATGATGTTGTCTACCATCAGCTACAGGGCACAGCAATGGGCACCTGCTTTGCCCCCAGCTATGCCAATTTGGTTATGGGATGGTGGGAGGAGCGGGTGGCCGCCCAGTTGGAACATCACGATCGTTGTGTCCTGTGGCTGCGATATATAGACAACATTTTTTTGATTTGGGATGGAGACATGGAATCTGCCAATGACTTTGTGAAACTCCTTAATGACAATGAATATAATCTGGGTTTCACTGAACATATGAGCTACACCAATATCGAATTCTAGTCGAGATTGTAGATAATACCATCCAGACTAAACTATTCCGCAGAAGTACTGCGGGTAACAGTATCCTCAATGCTGCCAGCTCCCATCCGAGACAATTGGTATATAGTATCCCCTATGGTGAGCTTTTACGAGCAAGACGAAATTGCAGCTCTGATGAGAACTACCAACTTGAAAAGCAACCCATGATTGGATGCTTTCGGGAAAGGGGGTATAACAGTAAGACTATTAATGAAGCCTGTGTTAAGGTAGATGCAGTTGTTAGAACTAAACTACTCTACCCTGATGTGGAGGTCCCAGAAAAGAACACTCTACGATTCATAACTAAATTCTCAGGACAGGCTACACAAGTACGCAAGGTACTTCAGAAATATTGGCATGTCTTACTTACTGACACGAATCTTGAGAAACATCTAAACACCAAACCCCAGATTACATTTCAAAAATGCAATTCTCTCAGATATGAATTGAGTCCTGGTCTAATTACTGCCAAGGGGAAAACTAACAAATCAGTGCAAGGTGGATACACTAGGTGCAGGAAATGCAAAGCTTGCAGTAATAGTGTGGACTGTAGAATTTTATGCATTGCAGGTACGAAAAAAGAATTGACCATCAAAAAGAAATTGAACTGTAATACCATGTATTGCGTGTATGCATTGTTATGCCCATGCGACAAGGCGTACATTGGCAGTACTATTCATTGTGCCAAAAAACGTGTCCTTGAACACATCAGGGCATTCCGGCACAATAACAGGCAATACCCAGTTGCCAGACATTTCTATGAACAACATTTTCAAAACGAAAAATTGTTGAGGATGGTGGTCATTGATGACGTCCCCAATAATATTCGGGGGGGCAATCGCAAACTTGAGTCCAAATATATCATAGATCTAGAGACTATGATGCCACAGGGACTGAACTCCAGTGAGGAGCTAGCTATCCATTTACACTAACCAAATATCCTTTGTGCATATAGAGAATTTACTGGTTAAAACTGTGGAATTATGTAATGTACAGAGAAACTATGTTGTTTTTATCTGCTGCCGTTTAATATTTTAATGTTTGTATGTAATTGGATATTATTAGTTGATTATAGCATTTTTGTTTTATTTTTAGGTGGTGGCACACTTCTTTTGTTGAAGGTGGTTTGGACATTGCCTATATGAGACCTTCTGTGCACTTACATCGAGAAATCAATGCCCACTGGGGCGAGATCTTCCGTTTTTTCTGAGATGCTCATTATAAGATTGTGAATTATATGTTTGCCCACTTGGGCGTGATGTAATATTTTTCCTTTAACAACAATTTTGACATCTGTATATAGCATAAGCGGATACCTGTGGACACAGTATGAATTGTTATTTTTTGCACATTTAGAGTCAGTGACAACTTTGACTAGGCTAAAATGGCGGAACCATCGTATATCACTTTCTTATCTTTTTGGTTTAAGTCCTTTGTTTATGTTTACTCACCGAATTGTATTTGAGTGTGTTAACTGTGAAGCTTTGTTAGCGTGATCAAGACGTTAAGTCGAAACGCGTTGCTGTGCAGTCTTCATATGATTAAATTATCTGCAACCCATGTGAGGTGTCCGTGGTAATCTTTCTCGATTGAGGGAGTGCTGTGGAGCAATAGTGTGCAGGGCTTCCCGTGCCCTGACCGCGGACCGCACTGCAAGACGGCTTCTTCTATTACCGGAGCTCTGTTGTTTATATATATATATATATATATATTACCTACTGGCGGTCGCCAGTAGGTATATATAGTTAGGATTTTTTCTCTATGGGTTTTTTGAAAATTCTATGTCTAATAACTTTGGCGTTTGTGGACGGAATCGGCTGAAATTTTCAGGAAAATGGCACATTTTGTTTCTGAGCAGCCCTTGAAAATGTGGGGGGGGTTCGTCCAGTGGGGGCCGAGAAAAAAGGGGGGTCCCAAAACGTGTTTTTAACATTGAGTTTTCCATAGGGCGGTTGGCCTCACTTTTAGCCCGAACGGCTGAATGGATTTGCACGAAACTTGGCAAAATTGTAGGGACTGGTAGCCCGATGTGCCTTTTGTAGGTCTCAATATATGTGCTCCAGTGGATTTTGAGAAATTAACGTTTAAAAAAAGATATATATCTGTAACAGCGGACCGGTTAGCGCTCTGGTTCGCGGACTTTTCGCGCAACGGAGCTTTGTGAAGCGAAGCTGATTGGTTCTCCGGCGTCTGTCAACATTCCAAACAGTCCGTAGCGGCCGCCATCTTGTCTCTCGGTAGGATCGAGAGACAAGAGGAGGTCAAAACAAAGGGGGAAATAACTATAAGGGGGCATAGTAGATCCTCGCTGACCCCCTAGGTTTGATGTGGAGGTTTTAAAAGGGCCCCGCGGGGCAAAAAAAAATAATAAAAATAATAATTGAACGGCTGAATGGATTTGCACGAAACTTGGCAAAATATTAGGGACTGGTAGCCCGATGTGCCTTTGCTAGGTCTCAATATATGTGCTCCAGTGGATTTTGAGAAATTAACGTTCAAAAAAAGATATATATCTGTAACAGCGCTCCGCTTCGCGTAACGGAGGTTTGCGAAGCTGATTGGTCATTCTGTCACTGGGCTATAGTTGGGCTACATCTGGCTGATATTTGGGCTACATTTGTTTTTTTGTGTGTCTGGCGGCCATCTTTGGGCTACATTGGGCTACATTGGGCTTCATTGGGCTACATTCGGCTAATTAGCAAATAGCTCATCGCAAACTAGGAATGGTAAAGAATCGCTATTTATTCCTTAAAGTTCGCTATTTAGGAAATGCAAATAACTTTTATGATACATATGGCGGTTCATCTCTAACAAGATAAGAAGCATAGGGATAGATTTATGATGACTGGCGCATCACCAGGGATGTGTTAGTCATTCTGTGCCGCTGTTCCGTCACCTATGGTGTGCTGCATTTACAATGCGGCGCATCATGGGGCAAAAACAGCACAGATGCGTGATGTATCTGTGCCGTAAAGGTGGCGCATTGCTGGAGTTGTATCGCAAGTGTGATGAAGCTCCAGCAAGGGTCGGGGGTGCCCCTGTCGCAGGGTTTCTGTTCTCACACAGAACTGTGGACAGAGGATTGGAACCTTGGCGAATTAGGGTGTCCCAAAACTCACGTTAGTAATCAAAAACTATTTAGCAAGCTAGGTACAGTGTCACATTGGATATAACAAACTCTCAATGTTTAGACAATCCAGAATATGAACTTATAGTACCTCAGGATACGTGGAACTCATGAACAGTCGGTCGTTATATATTTCTTAGAAACCAGAACATGGAGTTAAGAAGAACACATGTGTATTTGAAATGTTTATTTACTAATGCCGTCTTCTCAGGCGTAGTACCTTAGATAATAAAAGTACACATATTATCAGTAGCAAAATTACCAGCATAGTTACTAGTACATAAAAAGCGAATGGTGATAGTATGTTAACATGCTGTAAATGAATAAGAGTTAGCAACACTTATAAGCAGCCGCGGGCCGTGGAGGGAGTTACGGTGGGGCAGGGAGGCGGGGAGGGGGAGGGGCAAGGTAGAGAGGGCTCCACCCTGCTTCTCCCCCTCCCCGCCTCCCTGCCCCATCGTAACTCCCTCCACGGCCCGCGGCTGCTTATATCTCACCCTCCCTAATACACATATTATATTATTTGCTAAGAAGGTCTCTTTGTGTTGGTTTAGGGCGTGTCCATACTTTAGTGTCTTAGATTTGAAGGAATCACATCAGCATACACCAGCTCTCTCTTCATGTGAACCGCATCAACTGTTGTGTATGTGTGTTCGGCAAAGCAATATAAAACCCGCCTCATGCCCAGAATTGGCAGAAGTTGCACTTATGTTATGAGTATGAAGTCGTGGAGATCAGACCTCATAACAATTCTGTATCGTGTTGTTCTTGAAACTTTAGCACTCGCTGTACAGATATAGTTTAACAAGTAAAGCAGATAGTAGACCAATAACATATTATTCTCATGTAAACCACGATGAACTACTAGGTGGAAAGCTAAAGCAACAACTAAGTGTCGTGTGCAGAAGTTGCAAAAAAGGAAAAATGGCGTTTAAACCGGTAATGAGCCCATGCTAACTTAACACGGTGTAAAGATATCCAGGACCTAGATGACACCTCCTCATGATCCGGAAACGAACTGAATAAGATAATAGAAGTGCCATCTCATGAGAGCAGATTGCAAGTTTATATGTGGACGGTCCGCAAGGTAAAGCATTAAAAACTAGGAAAATTCAATGCTAAAGAAAAATAAAACAGCCAAGTACTTTATCGAGTCTTAAGCCAATAGGCAAGGTAAATAATAAAAACTTGACAAATAAGTCAATGAATTGTCAATGAAATGCTAGTACTCAGCATATCAAACATGAAAAAGGTCTATGACATAACTGTGTATGCAAAATAAGCTGCAACAGCCTCCAATAGGAAGTCACCGTCTTCATCCGAAAACAGTTCAGCCATCCAATTTAAAAGCGGAAAAGAACATACGTGCTCTCCCAGCACCGGATCCTCTATCACCATCAGAGGACAGCTCGGTGGGTTTTCAAGAAAGCTGTGTTCCAAGAAAGACTGTGCTGCCGCCAGTAAATTCCAGGGACCAAGTAGTCCATGCATCAATGCCACAGCCATAATCCTTTCGCCAGGACAAATCAACTCGTGAGTAATGATAGGAGTCATCAGCTGATTAAAGTCGACGTCAGGAGAAACCGGTCCGCAGAGACACAAATCAATGGCCCAATCGAAATCACAGGTCAGGCAGTGAAATACAGGCTGGACACAGGTGAAGTAGGAGAACCGAAAAGATAATCCATATGCCGTGCTTAATATCGCCAACGGCATTGTGCCATAATATTCTAGCATGCGATTGCGGAACAGTGTCAGCAGCTGCAGGGTCGGAGGTTGCATAGGAGGGACATCCATATTTAAAAATGTAAAAAAGCACAAGAGCGTCCGCTGGTAATGCAAGTAAAAATGCAATCCACGAACCAGAGTGGAGAAAATGGAATGAAAGGGAGCAGGGATGACTCCAAAGATTTTCTCAAATGAAGTCACGAGACCACTGGTAACAACTTTAAAAAAGTGTGCCAGGGATTTTGTGGAGAATGCGTTAAAGATAGTCGGAAACATGTTGCTGAAATTGAAAGGCAAACCTGTGTACGGGTGTTCGCTATGTGAAGTACGAAAGTTTCACGGGCCGAACTCAAGGCCACCTCTCTCTGAGACAAAAGAGCTCTTATTCTTGTCATGCCGTTGAAACGTGTCCCAAGGTTGGTATTTGTGGCCAGATTGAAAACTCCCTATGTTCATGTGTGGGAGGAAATAGAACATTTCTGCAGCAAATAACCCGTTCACTTACTGTTACGATAAAAGGAATACTTTTTAATTAACTCAGAACAATCTTCATTATTGAGCATCAAATAACTACCATTTTCCAACAACTTGAACGTGGGGATGATAGCAGGAACTGGCGTGCCTTGCAACACGCAAGCCATATTTGGTCGGTGTTTGTTGCATGAATCGTGTAACTGTATGTGCCTACACATTAGTGAATGATCTGGCGTCTCAGTGCATTCCTCTCCATTCAGATAAACTTCTTGATCATCTTTGAAACATCTGTATGTGTATGGAAGCGACCAGACCTCATGAACAAAAGCACTACCTAAAGGTTCATAAAGACCTATTGGTATATATTTCATACAATTTGAAAACTTATATAAAGCAAAAGGCAGCGTTATTAAACCGTGGATAAGGCATGTTGCCAAAAAACCCGCAATCCTCTGCTGATGATGTCACTGAGCATGTCATGAATGATGTAATATGTGACATCATCAGTAGTGGATTATGGGTAATAGTATCTCTAGTTTACTCCCCTATAGCTGTCTTTCTTTTAACATAAGTGTGTGTTTCCTTCCCTTATACTTACTGTTTTTGGTTCGCTTCCAGTTCGCGTACCAGCGAGCGAACTAGGAAGCGAACTAAGAGAAATAGAGGTTGGCACAGTTCCAAATATTGTACCAATTTTTTAATAACGGGGAGGTAGTTCTGAAAAGAACTTTTTTTTTTATTTTTCTGAACATTTTTTTACTGTTTTTGAATTTTTCGGAACAGTTTTATATTTTTTTGGGTTTTTCTTGGAGGGGGCAATGAAAACGATTCATTGTAAAGGGCTCAACAGGAGCAACAAAACAAAAAAAAGAAGTATTTATTATTTTGGGCGTTTCGGACAAACTTGCATATGATAGTCAATAGCTCTGTTGATCAGAGTGATGCTTCTTTCTCCGTAGGAAATGAATCCATCGCAAAATACGCAGGTGTGTTTTACTTCACCAAATCTCATTTGTATATTTGGCACCATCTCCCTGCCCTCTGGTCCCGTTACTTCCGGTACAACAGATCTTCTGGCCATAATAGGGAGATTATCTAGGTCGTTCCGAAACTGTGCAGCACTGTAGTTGTTAGGATGCCACCTAGTCATATGGCGATGCATTGTGTAGTTTCCGAAACTGTATTTTTTGTCGGTCCCTCTGGACAGTCTATCTTGACATATAAGGCAAGTTACGTATCTTGCATTTACTTTTTTCTGACCTTTGGGAATTTTAAAAAATTGCCAAATGAAGTTTTCTTTCCGGTGAGACGTCTTGGGCTGCTCAGGCAAAAACTGCCTCTCTTCGTGCTCGTCCTCCTGTTCCTCTTCTTCTTCTTCTTGTTGAATTACAACTTGAGCAGGTGGTCCACTCTTCCTTGGATGTGGTGGAGGTGGTGGGGAAGCACCAGCTGAAGCTACTAAAGAAGCCATTGCTCAGTGATCACAAAGGGTCTTTCTCTCACAATGATGAAAGTCAGAGTGAGGAAAGAAGGAGGGATTTTCATCATTTGGGAAAAACAAGAGTTCTCAACCAATCAAAAGTGTTCATTTTAGATTATATGACCTAGTCTTACATCATTAGGAAACCAAAAGTGAAATGAACCAATGAAAAGTGTTATTACCAAGTCACATGACTTGCTGTGTTTACGTTAAGCGCTTTGCAGGGCCTCCCGGTTTGCTTCCAGAAACCTGCGCTTTGGCACTCGCTTCGCGTACCAGTTTGCTAACGTAGCACGTCATATGACGTATCAAGCGACAACGTGGAACGTCATGCGGACGGGAGGCGTCACGATGTTGTTTTCTAACGCGGCACTTGCGGTAAAGAAACGTTTACCGGCTCGCGGTCTATTTCGCGGCATCAAGGTCAGCTAACGGGAAGCTTCCCGATTCGCGAAGCGGGAACGAAGAAAAAAAAATATTTTAAAAAAAAATTATTCATAAACATATAAAATATATTTTTGGATTTAAAGAAGAATACATTTTACAGCTACAGATATTAGCTGTTAAAAAACCAATGAAATTCACAGAAAAAACCATAGGTTATAGACCATATATAGTTAGGAATTAGCATTTACAAAACCTTGAAAATTCACTGAAAAAACCATAGGTTATAGACCATATATAGTTAGGAAATAGCATTTAGAAAACCTTATTTTACTCACACAAAACCATTGAAATTCCATATATAGTTAGTTGCACTAACTATATATCGCGCACCTGCAATCCACTGCTGATGATGTCACATATTACATCATTCATGACATGGTCAGTGACATCACTGATGACATCACTGATGACATCTCAAATGACATCACTGATGACATCACTGATGACAACATCCAGTGACTGTATGCTTCTGTAAAGTTAAAATATGTCTTACATATTGAAGAATGAGTGGATGTATAAGTGTCTGGATGAAGGATTTAGTAGGTGCATGACTGACTGTATAAGTGAGTGATTAAATGTGTCTCACTGAGTGCATGGGTTAGTGACTAAACTGTTTTAAATTGTGCATCATTGTGTCTGTTGTTTTGTAATCTGATGCATGTGTTGATCATTAGCTATATGACTAACTATATGGGTTATTGATTAGTTGCCCAAGTATTTGTATGGGAGACTGAGTGTGTGTGTGGGTGTCTGGGAGGTGTATGACTCTGTGCATAGATGTGTGAGCAGTTGATTCACTAGATGTATGGGTTCAAAAGTGCATGTGGAAACATCTGTATGGGCGGTTGACTGTGTGCATGAGTGTATTGGTGAGTGAATGGATATCTCAGTGCTACATGTCAAAGTAAGTACATATGTAAAACACAGTACATGTGATAGTTGACATATATAAATAACTGTGCATAAGAGCCAGTGAATGTGTGAGTGGCTGTATGGATTATTGTGAACTTGTATCAGGGATTGTATAACAGAGTAAATATGTGTTATTATATGTTCCAATAAGTAAGGTGTGTATAACTATATAGTTGAGGAAATCGAGGTGTGATTGATTCTTTGCAAGACTGACTAGGTGTGTGAGTAACTCCATGGATGAGTGACAGTCTGTGAGTGTCTGTTTACACTGAGTGTATCTAAGGTTATATTAGAGTCTGAAGAGGTTCATTGTATCATCACATGAATGATGTCATCAGTGATGTGATCAGTAATGTCAAATGAGATGTCATCAGTGATGTCATCAGTGATGTCATTTGAGATGTCATCAGTGATGTCATCAGTGATGTCACTGACCATGTCATGAATGATGTAATATGTGACATCATCAGCAGTGGATTGCAGGTGCGCGATATATAGTTAGTGCAACTAACTATATATGGAATTTCAATGGTTTTGTGTGAGTAAAATAAGGTTTTCTAAATGCTATTTCCTAACTATATATGGTCTATAACCTATGGTTTTTTCAGTGAATATATATATATATATATATATATATATATATATATATATATATATTTTTTTTTTTCCCAAAAGCCCAGGCGTGATGTTGCAGCCTGCCTGGAAGTCCCGATATTTGTGGAAAAAGCCAACGCGTTTCAAGTAAGTAGGGGCTTTTTGCGTGTTCGCGGGCCGCTTGCATGGCGAAGTTACCCATGCGGTCGTGTATGGGCACAGCACCCTCTGGTTCACCACTGCCACCCTCTGGTTCATCACTGCCACCCTCTGGTTCACCACTACCACCCTCTGGCTCACCCCTGCCACTCTCTGGTTCACCCCTGCCATCCTCTGGTTCATCACTGTCACCCTCTGGTTCATCACTGCCACCCTCTGGTTCACCACTGCCACCCTCTACTGAGACCTTTTGTGACGCAGCGGCAGCACAAAAGATGCGCCATGGTGCTGGGTATTAACAACATGACGCATCTAAGAGATGCGTCACGTTGTAAAGCCTTGCGCCATCAGGAGGCGTTCTGGCGCAGGGGAGGGCGTTCCTGCGCAGGAACGCCTCCTAAATGTGGCTGAGTAAAATCTACAAGATTTCACTCAGTCACTTTTAGGCCAATGCTGCATCAAAACCATGCGCCTGCTTGAAGCAGGCGCAAGGCTTGATGCAGCATTGGGGAGATAGGGCCCCCCTGAGCATTGCTGGAGCTACGTCCCAAGCACGACGCAGCTCCAGCAATGCGCTGCTTTTACGGCACAGATGTGTGACGCATCTGTGCCGTTTTTGGCACATGGTGCGCCGCATTTACAATGTGGCGCACCATGGGTGGCGGAGCTGCGGCGCACAATAACTGGCACATCCCCGGGGATGCGCCAGTTATTGTAAATATGACCCTATACATTTAGCCAACGAGGGTTCACTTACTGATTAGACAGTAGAAAGTACTCCAGTTGAGTAGAGGTATTGCACAAAAAGATGGCATCTTTGTGGACAAACAGACAGGGTGGGATTCATTCTGCCCCCTGTTAGACTCGTTTTTTGTGCCCTTCTGCCCTCTGTTAGACTCGTTTTTCCCTTGTTTTTCTGCCCTTCTGCCCCCTGTTAGACTCGTTTTTTGTGCCCTTGAGCCCTCTGTTAGACTCATTTTTCCTTGTTTTTCTGCCCTTCTGCCCTCTGTTAGACTCGTTTTTTGTGCCCTTCTGCCCTCTGTTATTAGCTTGTTTTTGTGCCCTTCTGCCCTCTGTTAGACTCGTTTTTTGTGCCCTTCTGCCCTCTGTTAGACTCGTTTTTGTGCCTTTCTGTCCCGTTAGACTCGGTTTTTTGTGCCCTTCTGCCCTCTGTTAGACTCGTTTTTCTCTTGTTTTTCTGCCCTTCTGCCCTTTGTTAGACTGCTTTTTGTGCCTTCTGCCCTCTGTTAGACTCGTTTTTCTCTTGTTTTTCTGCCCTTCTGCCCTTTGTTAGACTGCTTTTTGTGCCTTTCTGCGCTCTGCATCACCACATCATCACTCAGAGCTAGCACCACATTATCACTCAGCACCACCACAGCACCACTCAGCACCACCACAGCATCACTCAGCACCACCACAGCATCACTCAGCACCACCACAACACCAATCAGCACCACCACAGCACCACTCAGCGCCCCCACAGCATCACTCAGCACCACCACAGCATCACTCAGCACCACCACATTATCACTCAGCACCACCACAGCACCACTCAGCACCACCACAGCATCACTCAGCACCACCACAGCATCACTCAGCACCACCCCAGAATCACTCAGCACCATCCCAGTATCACTCAGCACCACCACAGCACCACTCAGCATCACCACAGCACCACTCAGCACCACCACAGCACCACTCAGTGCCAGCCCAGCATCAGTCTGCGCAACCATTCAACAACAATTGGTTCAAATATGTTCTCTCAATGTTTCAAACTTTATTACAAATGTCACAAAAAGATGTTAATATTTCACTTCTGTTCTTGGATTTTCGTCACAATAAAATACACTGAACATAATCTTCACAAAAGTTATTTACAAAATTTTAAGCTATTGCCATTATAAATTAAAATCACTTTTATTTAAGTATTAATTATTTAAAAAAATTAAAAGCCATTGTAATTTGTAATATCAATACAGCTAAGTCACGTAAATACAAAACATGTTGCATTACAAATGCTATAGGTGTCACATTTGCAAAAGTTATAACTATTGGCATTGTAAATGACAAAGCTATTAATTTAGCTATTTTGAAAACCAACACATACATAAAAAAAAATGTCATTTACAAGACCAATAGCTCAAACTTTCCTAATGCGAGACCTATTGCATTGCAAATGCTTGTTTTTATATCTGTCAGTGCTTCATGTTGAGGTTTAATTTTCGTGACAGGCGCCTCATTGCCTACTTGTAACTATTCTCTGACCCTGATTCAAGGGTCAGAGCAGGGTCAATGAATAGTTGCAAGTAGGCAACAAGGCACCAGGAAGCACTTACAGGCTTACAGCAGCAGGTGCCCAAGTTGAAGTTAGTTTCTTTGTAACCCTTTTGTCAAAGGTTACCAAAAATTAGCTTCAACTTTTGCACCTGCTGCTGTAACCCTGTAGGTGCTTGGCTGAAAATTCGTCTCCGCTGATTCGCGGATTTTACCGCGATTTCGCGAGATTTGCGGATCGCGAAATTGCGGAAAATCCGCAAATTCCTCGAGCGGAACGAATTTTCAGCCCATGCTTAGTTTCATAAGGGTCTAGAAAGGGGGCGAGAATTTCCATCCATACCCCTGTCATTCAATGCTTTGGCAGCATACGGGGATACATATTCATATAAAACGCCAATTTAACAATAGCTAATTTAAATCAATAGTCGCCCCGAAGCCTCACCTTTTTTCCTCCTGAGAACGCTCGCAATGAGACCTGCTCAGACTCCTTTTTCGTGCAAAGTACCGGCGTGGAAGTCCCGCGTCGGTTAAAGGAAGTCGGGAACGCCTCTCGTGTCATAGTCACAAAGAGAGGACTAGCAAAATGATAGTCTGCTCATATCGTGTCTTTGTTTCCAAAAACTCAGTCGCCATTGTTTAACATAGTGAAAATATACTTTCATCTATATGTAAGAACCTTAGGCTTCATGAAACGGACCGAGTGGATCATTAATGTATGGCGTTGTGATATAATTACGATAAGTTGTGTCGATATTGTTACAGATCCGCTATTTAAGACACCAATATTTTTCATCTCTAATTTGTTTATAAATACCACCGATATGAGAAATAAGTCCCATCCAGCTTAAGTATAAATAGAAGACGCGACGATGATGAATAACTGTTGTGTCATCCGATATAATCTCTTTTCATCATGGAGCATGCTGCTATGGATGTGTGTAAAGTTTCCACCAACATAAAGGACGGACACCAGGTGTCCTTAGTCCAGCATTACAATCTAAGAAAAGAAGAACAAGATATTATTTTTCTTCTTGATTTTAAAAAAGAGAGAGAAGGAGAATCATAATGAGTATTATCAAAGTCACCTTTGTGGTGTTACTATACATGGTCCTATTATTAATCTTCATTAATTCATTCATTAAATTCATTTTTTTCTTTCTGTTAAGAGTTTCATTCATTTTTAAGGTAAGTCAGTTCGATGCATTAGTTCTCATGATCAACATCAATGATCGAAAAACCCAATCTATTTGTTTCATTTGTATACTTGCATTGGCATTGAATCTCGCTCAAAATTACATGCAGTCAGCATTACCCAATTGCTCATATCATCATAGGTACATTGCTGTTCAAAGATCAAGCAATAACATGTTTCCTTGTGGTTGACAGTCATTCAGAGGAATTCATGAAGATCTTTCACAATGTTGATCCAACATTCAACCGCACGTAGCTTTATAATCCATAGGCTTTTTATCTTGCGTAAGCATGATAGTTTATCGCCACCTCTTGGACCCATGTTTATGCTCTCAATACCATGAATACCAAGTTTGTGTAGTTCATTTGGATTGTGTGTGTTGTTGAAATGTACTGCCAGTGGGTATTATGTGTTGTTATTTTTAATAGCACGTATATGCTCTTGAATTCTATCCTTTAGGGATCTGATGGTACTCCCTATATATATTTTACCACATACGCACACAATGCAGTAGATGACAAACTTTATATTGCAGTTTATAAAACTATTTATGCTTTATGTCCTTTCTGTGTTGTATCTAAACTCAGTTTTTTTATATAACCCGAAACAGCATATACTGCAATTTCCACAGCAAAAAAAAACCTTTTGTGTGCACCGTAGCCAATCCTCATTTCTTAGGCGTGGTACAAAGCTTGGGCACAAATATTGCCTAAGTGTTTTTCCTCTGGCATGTGTGATAGTAGGGTTGTTCCCCACTAATGTTTTGAGATCTACATCGTGTGTGAGTAAATGCCAATGCTTCTTCAATATTTTGTAGACATCAGTGCTGGCACTGGAGTAGGGTGTAATGAAGTTTAACTTCCTGAATTTCTTTCTTTTTTTGCCATTACTGTTAGTCAACAAGGTAGCTCTCTTGATTTGATTCAACACAATGGCAGCGAAATATGGTTTACTGCACAAACATAGATTAGGGCTTACAGCTTGAATTTGTTTCTTGAACGTGATTGGTGCTTGCAAATATTTATGATGGCATCATTCTTACAGAAGGACATTAGGATCGCTAACCTTCAATACTGATCTGCAAATGTGTTGCTAAACATCCGGGCTATCATCCACTCGTCATTGAGAAGTGCTATCTTAGGGAATATCTATAATCATAGACCTTTGGATTAATTAACAATAAGGTGAGAAATATCAGATCAACAGGTGCATGTTATTCGCACCGGGTGATGGGCTTGGTGTACATCTTCTGAACACATCTCACTTGATACAAACAAATTTAATAATGTGCGTATAAAATGGAGGGTTTTTACCCTTTTACGAATTTTATTATGTCAATATTCCCATTTTGGGAACGTGAATTTTTTGAATTTCTTGATTTTTTGTTTGGTTCTTCCACCTGCATAAACAGATGGTCTCTGGGAGACTTGGTCCACAAGGGTGATTTTGTATATATATATAGAATTCTCTCTAGTTTAAAATGTGATATCTGTATGGAAAATGGTTGAATATGCCTAGTCACAAGGGATTTTGCATGCCAAATAGATGATTACAAATGTTTCAACTAGATTGTAAACATTTATACTATGTGATGGACATGTATAAATATCTTTATTGCAGCCTTGAGAAAGCCCTGCAGGCGAAACGCGCGTCGGCTGCTGTTTACCGCTTGTGAATTGTGGAAATTAAACACAGATCCCAATCCAAGAAGATTTGTTTGGACTATTTGATTCTCTGTTCTAAGACAGTATGGACCTAGAATATATAGTGTGCTGAGACGTCATTGGATTGTTTGGAGAAATACCTATACATTCGATTGATTTTTTGGGAAATAATGATACTGGTGTGCTCAGGTGTTTTGTATATATATGTATGACCTGGGTTCGGCTGAACCCTAGGACTGTTTGACACTTTGCTGGATAGGTGTCATATACCTTCAGAGCACCCCGGCCACAGTTGCCTTTCGTCACGAATAGATGCTTTCTTTATAATTGGCACAACATTATGAGGTGCGGCTCAATTTAAGCAAACCCGATATTTATATTTGTATGTTCGAATTCTTTAGGTGGCAACTGCCAATTAATTAGTAATAATTAACAGCTAATTAATTAATTAATAAAAAACAAACTAATTAACACCAACATCTTAATTTAATGGATACTAATATATACAAAATTATAATTAATTTATTATTATTAAATTACTTCCCACCCTATTCCCCTATAAACCTACAACCCACCCCTGAAAAATGACACAATCAACATAATTGCCAGTTAATTAATAAAAAATAATTAACAAGTAATTAATAAATAATTAATACTAAATTGATTCCCACAATTAACACTATAAAATCTAAATAAATAATAATGCATAAAAAATATTCAATCATTTTTTATATTTAAAATACTTCCCACCCTATTCCCCTATAAACACAAAACCTGTTACAGAAGTTTAAAACCGCAACATATTATTAAGATAAAACTAATAACTACTATAAATGTAACACATATATTAAAAAAAAATAGATCGCATGCTTTTAAAATACATACTAAAATACATAACACTAATTAAAGCATCGATATTTTAAACAACTATATCTTTACAAACGATATTAACAACTTCGATATTTTCAGAAACAATATTTCTTACCTGTTATGTTATGTTATTTTAACTGAGCTTTTAAAGCGTACAGCTGCCTCATTGAAGAGGCGTCCCGGCGCTAGCATCAAGAAGGCAAGGAGGCGATAAACTGGGCACAGAGGTAAAAGAAGAATAGAGCACAAAAAGATAAGAATTAGGCTGTAGGAAAGAGGTAGGTCTTAATGGCTTTACGGAAGGCCAGCAGGCTATCCAGGCTTAGGATCTGATAGGGCAGAGAGTTCCATAGCTTGGCTGCTAAACAACGAAAGGACTGCCCCCATGCCCGGAGACGGTTCACTCGAGGGATCACAGCCAAGTGTTGCCCCAAAGAGCACAGCTGGCGTCCAGTAACATAAGGTACTAATAAGCAGGCCAAGAGTCCGGGAGACGCAAACGTAAGAATTCTAAAAGATAGGCAGAGGACCTTAAACTCAATACGCTTAACCATGGGCAACCAATGTAATTGCCGGATAGCACTGGTTGTTCAGCTTCTGCGCGGGAGCCCCAGCAGGGCTCTGGTGGCTGCATTTTGGACTCGCTGCAAGCGCACCACCTCGGCCTGTTTAGCCCCAAGGAGGTGCAAGCTGGCATAGTCAAGTCTAGATAGTATTGTCGCCTGGACGATCAACTGACAAGTGGGTGGGTCAAAGAACCCCAGCAGGGGTCTGAGTCCACGAAGAAGGCTGAAACAAGTCCCGGCTACCCTCTTGGTGTGATCCTGGAAACTGAGGGTGGAGTCCATCCAAACCCCTAAGTTTTTAACCGTTGTCTCTGGAATGGGCGTACTACCAAGAGAGGTAGGCCATCATTGCTCACTCCACAGGCTCCTATCTTTCCCCACCAACAACACCTCAGTTTTATTGGCATTAAGCTGAAGGCAGTTGGAGGTCATCCACTCCGCGACTGCCGCCAGGCCACTTCTAAACTTGGGAGCGTCCTGCATAGAGTCGTCGGAGAGGGCCTGTCAGGATCGTCAATAGCCCCAAAATATATACATTAGCCACTAACCTTGTCCTTGCGACCAGCGGAGACGATGTCTGAAGATAGGCCCCCCAATTCCTCCTAGACACGACCCCCAACAAAGGAATCAGTACACCCTCTGCGTGGACTCGTGCCCCGGGGAAAAGGGTAGTGGATAAAATAAAAAACTAGCTGTATTTTCTGTAGTACCCTCAAGGTCTGGTCAAAAGAACTGCTAGGTACCAGGAAGGATCTCCACCCTGCATAAGAGGATGACAAAGCAAAAGATATAACGCCTTTTCTCTTCTGAATGTCCATAACTAAACACCCAACGTTATTCTCACTCCTTACCAGACAATCATACAGACAGACAAGGTATTTTCTGTCCCAAAAACGAAAACATAAAAATAACAAGGGAATAGCAATCCAATTCAATTAGTTCTGTAGCTGGTACGGTGTATACCACAAAATGCGCAATCTGTACTTGTTGCTTGACAATATATATAGTCACAATGTCACCACAAGATTAAACACACCCAGGAAGTATCTTTATCCAAGTGCGAGGGCGTTGTTTAAAAAGTCACAACGCTAGTATCCAAAAACCGTTCTTTTGGTGATTGTGAGCACCGGAACAATAACCAAATTAACTGGAGCAACAGTGTTCCACTCCGTGTGAGAATCGTACACGGGAACTGCTGCCAAAGGTCTCCAACTGAATTCTGTAAGCAAGGCAGTTCCCCCTGAATTATTACTAAAAAGGAATCACACAGAGCGCGTCTTATCATCAGACGCGTTCAAGAGCAATAACCTTCTCACTCCGCCAAATGCGATGTGAACGCATAACAGCGCGTTTACATTAAACCGCGGCTATCAGTTCTAAACGAAGCACAGGTGCAAGACGAACGCGGAGGAGGCGAGCCCGCACTCCTTCCGCTGTAATACCTGGTTTGAAATCCGGCTCAGAAATAAACAAATGTCCAAAACAAACAAGGCTTCAATCTTCAGTCTTCAAGCTGAAATCCGGCGGGGAACACCATCCGCCATTCCCACAGAAACAGGTTGATTGGCAAGCACCTCCCCTTCGTAAAGGAAGTGTTTTTGTAAGTTCCGCCCTTAGCCTCCAGGTGACATATCCCTAGGCATGCTGGTCGCTGTAGTTTTCCAGCGATTTACCCTCATCTTATATCGAACAGGAGAACGACTGTGACTATGACAATGGTAAGATTGTAACCCCCTGGACATCAAAATCGCTACAGGGCCACCACCAACTGCGTGTCATCAGCGTAGGAGACCATCGTAAGGCCATTGTCCCTAGCCACCGTAGCAAGGGGTTGAACGCACATGTTAAATAGTACAGGGCACAGAGCAGAACCCTGGGGCACCCACTGCCCGATGCACTGGACCTAGGAGAGAAAAGGGGGCAATCACTTGGAATGTTCTCTCTAATAGGAAATAAGAAAGATATTAACCATTCCAAGGCTAAGCCAACAACACCCGCATCCTCCAGACGACGTCGTAGAATCATATGGGCAACCGTGTCAAAAGATGCATGGAGATCGAGAAAAATCAATGCCGCCGTGTGCCCTGTGTCCAGAATGGTCCGCAGATGCTCAGTAACAGCCAAGAGTGCAGTCTTTGTACTGTGTCAGGGCAGAAGCCATTCTGGAAGGGGTCTAGGGTGCCATTGTTAATAAGGATCCCTGTAAGGATGTTGTTCATGTGAGCCTCAGCAATCTTGGCAATCCAAGGTAGAAGGGATATGGGGTGAAAGTTTTCCAGCTTATCCGGGTCCAGCGAAGGGTTTTTCAGTAGTGGAACCACAATGGCCTGCTTTCAGGTCTTAGTAACCAAGGCAGTAGAAAAATAGGAATAAACGACCTGGCACAGAGTAGGCAGGAAGACAGAAAGGGAGTCCCTGAACTGGGCGGGCTTCAAAGGATCAACCGGGGAGCCTGATTTGATTTTACCACACAACAGTAAAAGCTTCTTCTTGTGAAATGGGAGAAATAGTCTCCAAAAGATGAGAAAGAGGAGGCCTGTGAGAAGCCAAGAGAGGGAAGCAACGGAGAGAAAGGCCTATAGATAGTTTCTATTTTCTTCACAAGGAAGGTAGCCAGGTCTTCGCAATGTTGCTTAGAGCTAATCATGGCAGCAGTAGAGTTTTTTCTGACTCTGAGATCCTTAACTATTTTGAAGATACACTTAGCCAGATTGTGGCTAAGCTTGATTCCATTAGCAAAATAGACTGCCCGTATAGTATGTACAGTCCCATGATAGCTTTTAATATCAGCCTGGTAGCAGGCTTTAGCCCCGAAGTCATAATCATTTCTCCAGGTACCCTCCAACTTTTTGCAAGATATTCTTGACCACAGTATTCTTCCTGACGATATTTCTGTATCACAATATTTAAAACTCGATATTTGTTTATGTCGACATTTTAAACTCGATATTCTGTCTGTACACTGAGGTGCTCTTGCCGAAGATCACTACTTCTGTTTTATCAGTGTTGAGCTTGAGATGGTTGTCTTTCATCCAGTTAGCAACTTTGGTCATATAGGCAGTGAACTTGTTTCTTGTATTGGGGGTCTTGTTTGAGAAGGATAGTAAGAATTGGATGTCGTCTGCCTAGAAGCGGATCTTGATGTTGTGAGCACCGATGAAATTGTCCAGAGTGATCATGTATGTGTTTAAGAGGGTGGGGATGAACAATGAACCTTGAGGCACTCCTCAGATGAGTTTCCGGGCTTCAGAGGAGTAAGGTGCCAGGATGGCAGCTTGAGTTCTATCCATTAAGGAGCAGATCTAGCAGAAAAACGGTCTTTGATACCAATCTAGTGCAGGCGTCTGATGAGGATTGAGTGTGAGACCATGTCAAATACAGGGAGGTCCAGGAGAACGAGGGTGGCTGTATCTCATCTGTCACCTGCCTTTTAAAAACACTTTCTTTTGATTATTTGGTGGGAATAAAGAATCATAAGTATGGTAGTATCTGTATAATCAGAGGATTGATGGATTTATATTAAAAGAAATAAATCTCCTTGCTGTACAAAAGGAGTCATTTAAAGAAATTATTGAAAAATAGTCAGATGTTGAAACAGAACTGATAGTTAAAGACGTGAGAAAATGTATTGTTTTATCTAAGGTTCCAATTACCAACATATGACATACTTCATTTTCGTAAGATGCACTTTACAAAATCCAGCCTTAATTCCCAGTTGCAAATCTAAAATGTCCTTGGAACGAAAAAGTGGCCTGGGAATATATGTTAATTGATTGTTCTACATCCCTAGAATTCTGGGAGAATGTTCACAATCAATTATCTATACTAAGTACCATCAATGTAGACACTGTGAATTAAACTTGGTTAACTGGTGGAGGCCCATAAATAATACTGTATTTGTGAGGACAATTACACTCAGAAACATTATTATTAAAAGTAAGCCCAAGCGGTAAACTCTGCCCCGCTTGCAGAGTTTGTGAAATTCAGTAACTCTGCGCTCCGTGGAATTCCTGAATTCCACAATTCAGATGCGAAGCGGAGTTTTATTTCCAGTCGCTTGAGTTTTCTTTTGGCACTCAACCGCGTGTGCCAAGACTCTCGGGCCACTTATGAGAGGGTGCAAGACTTGACACACCGAAAGCAAGCTCCCGTGAGACTTCGCTCTCACTCGCACGGCTTTCAGATGACATGGCACAATCTAGCGTTCTTAGAGAAGATCGCAATCGCAAACAGCGCCGTCGAGCAGCTTTTCTGCTTGAGAATCCAACTGAGAGGCATTTGGAGTGGATTTTCTTCTCAAACTGTCCATTGGAGTTGTTTTTTTTTTGAGTGATAACCCATTGAAAAAAAATTCAAACCAGAGCCTCCTGTCCAGGAGGCTCCTCCCAGTGCTTTGTCACTATCTTGGTCACTTTTAATTGGTATTTGGAGCTGGAAAGATAACTCTCCCTGTCTACGGAATATATACCATTGGATATTGAAATATCACAACTAAGTTGAAAAACTAGTGTATAAGGGTGTTGTTTGAATGACTGTGGGCATGCACCTGGATTTAGTTGCGGTGGGTGGCATGCAGTTTTAGTAGGGACCCAGTTTTGTTTAGAGCATGGAATGTATTTTCTTTTGTAAAGGAAAAATGTTGCACAGTTCAGTACATTTTTTCTCCATATTTTTATAGGTTTGCAATATTGATTGACTACGTGGCCTAGTCTGCCACTGGGCCTTCCATCCAGTAGGCCCTGTACTATTCATGGGTGCATACAACAACTATTTCTGTGGCGTCAGTAGAATTGAAACATAATTTAGGCCATGGATGGCATTGGAATAAAATACAAAAAGTGTTTTTTGTGAAATTTCAAGTTTTTTCCCTGCAAACAGTGTTTAGGTGGGAGAATGCCTTTGGAAGATGTGTGTTGTTGTGAACATTTTTAGCCCTCTTAATTTTTATTTTTGACCTTGCTGAATTATTGCTGTGTTCTCTTTGTTTCCATGCCTCTTTTGTCTGGCCTCTTTAAGCGTGTATGTGTGTTTGGCTAGGCCACCATTTGCCTTTGTTGTTCATTATACCAAGTGGCCAGGGGCCATTTTGTATAGTCAGTGTCCACCCTAGGCCAGCATGTGTTCTTTGTTTTCCCGGCCTCCTGCTTGTTATTGTTCTGACCATGTGGCTAACGGCCATTTTGTGTAGCCAACCAGTGTACTTTCCCCATAGACCTGCATTTCATCTTTGTTTGTGACCATGCCTCCTTGTAGGTTGTTGTTGTTGTGACCATGTGGCTGACGGCCATTTTGTGTAGCCATCCAGTGTGCTTTTGCCATAGGCCTGCATGTCTTCTCTGTTTGTGACCATGCCTCCCTGTTGGTTGTTGTTATTATCTGACCATGTGGCTGGATGCCATTTTGTGTAGCCTGCCAGTATGCTTTCCTCTTCTCTGTGGCCATTCCTCCTTGTTGGTTACTGTTGCTCTTCTGACTGCGTGGCTGGCAGCCATTTTGTGTAGCCAGCCAGTGTGCTTTTGATATAGTTCTGCATATCTTTTCTTTTCTCCCCATACCTACTTGCTTGCTGTTTGACCATATGGCTGGTGGCCATTTTGCGTAGGAATCCAGTGTGCTTTTGCCATAGGATGGATGTGTTTTTCTGCTATCATTATGTTGCGGCCATGCCTCCTTGATTGCTGGTTCACCATGTGGTAAGTCGATTGCCATCTTGTGTAGGTAGCCAGTGTGCTTTTGCTATTGGCCTGCATGCCTTCTGTTTGTTCCCAATGTCTTTTTACTCTGTGTTCTTGTTCTTGATTACCATGTGGCAATGGCAGGCAGCCATTATGTGTCCAGCAAGTGTGGCCCTTTGTATGGATGGTTGAGCAATGAGATAGTAATACATTGAAATGAATTATATGCTTGAGGATGTCACTTATTTATAAAAATACATGATTTTCTCAGTTTAAGTTAGAATTATTTGATATTTTCTTATTTTTGATATATTTTAAAGATGTGTTTAATTATTTTATGTTAATTAATTGATTTTATTTTTAGATTTTTTTTAACCATTTTCATAACATCTGGCATCAATGATTCAACTATGATACAGGGACAGATCAAATCTGTCTACTTCGCAGTACACAGCTATAGTCTCTAAGGTTTCCACTGGTAACTTTAATCAAATTAGTAACTATAAACACAAAACATTTAGTTTACTACAAAATGTGAAAAACATTTTTCTTCCTTCAATATGTCTTTATGCCACCAAATGGTAAACGGTTTATACATTGACACACTTTTAAATAAAAGGAAATATTATTACATAGTGTACAGTCGAATGCTTCTACCCCTAACGCCAAATACTGGCATGATATTTAATTCATAACTGTCACAATGCATTTCAGGGTATGGATAACTCTTCTTCAGGGAAAACAAATTTGTGTGAATGTTTATACTTGACAAGCGTTTCAATTTTTCAGGCAGCCTTCTGACCGAAAAAAACAAAAATATATTCTAAGTCATCTGGCGAATCGTGAAACTGTTACATCGGAAAAAACTGATACATCCGAAAAAAACTGTGTATATCTGTGTCCCTTATCAGCGTTAACCCCAGTATTGCCACGGAGTGAAATGAACCCTATGCATTACCCGTTTCCACTCCAAGCTGGACATCATGCCATTAGCCAAAATGGTGCGTGAGAAACCTCGTGTGCAACATTTTAACAGTTGTAAGAAGTGCTTGTATCCGCGGTGTGAACTGCAGACAGACAAAACTTGCAAAAACTATAATCCCTGATGTGTAAACGTCCTTGCCGGTACCTGTCCTGTCTCGTATTCCAACCTCATCAATAACGTGCAGCGCAAAAGGACCAAGGTTAGAAATCTGTTAAAAAACATATGTGGGTGCAAGGTGAGTGGAATATCACTAAAATCCTATTAATCCAATTGTGCCAAGTGCTCACAACTCGTCTTACCCGCTCAATTCAATCTGTCACTGTTAGAGAACCTGGAAAAAATTAAATGTGTTCAATTACAAGTCGCACTTACACTCTCCGTGAAGATCTTTAAATCATTAACCTGGTGTGTGCATACGCTTACAATACGAACTGCAAAAGATGTAATTCTGAACTCTGAATACCAATCTCGCCTTCAGTAAACCAGTGTACTCAATTGCTGCCAAACTTGCAAGTGTGGCTTCCAACAGCCTTCCTGTTTTAATAGCGTTGTTACATTACCTGCGTACACTTCCACCCCACGTGAAAAAATGTGTAACACAGTCAACTTTATTGTTCTGACATTGAGCCTAAAGGAACACTCAGGACCTGCAGTGTCCATCAATGTAATGCCGCATGCATATTAGCATCCTTATACTGACGTACTCCTGTGCCTACAACTGACATTATACAATGCCTGCTAATGTCATACGAGTGTGCAAATATTAGTCACATGCTATTTCCGATTGACATCATGAACTAGGAGTGAAGGCCGTTACGACCCACATTTTTCCATACAAGTGTAATAATGCGAGGTGTTACTCTGAGTAAGCGCTTAAGAGAATCACGTGTGTACATAGACAGAAACATTCCGTTGTGCATGAAACAAAATCGGGCTTTAAAACTTCCGAAGGTTAGGGAATATGTGCCACGCTAATCTGAGACACAGATTCACAAAGAAATGGTACTTTGTGGATTTATACGAGCTTAACGATACACATGTAATCAACTTTAGAAAAACAGCGCTAAAATAATTAAAGAATAAAACAACGATCCAATCATTATTAGTACATTCAATATATTATAGAAAACACAACATCTCACAATGGCCATTTAATCCTTTGGGGATAAGAGTTCCCAGATGTTTTATCCAGAAAGTCTATTTCTGAGCAAGAATGGTTTGCAAAGCAATACCGGGTCTGCTTTCTATTTTTTCTAACACTGTGAATTTTAATTGTGGAATTGTACATACGTCAGTCCGCATGGGCAAGTGATGGTATATCTTACTCCTTCGGAGTTACATTCGGAAGAGTGTTTCAACTTTATTCTTTTGCCTGTATTTGTGTGAGAAAAGGTATTACCGGTCATCACGTTGCCGCATTGTCCGAAATTCCAACATTTAGACATGCCTTTAAATATATGAGCTGTTTTGTACGTAATGGAGTATTTGCCTGCGCACACCTATTCTAAATGCTGAGTACTCTGTGTGTAAAGCTAATTACCACAAACTGTGTGTGCTATTTGGTTGGAAGGCAGCCAGCCTAATTGAAAGAACAACTTCTGGTGGAATCCCCACTAGTATACCAAATGCACAACTGGTTATAAAGTATGTCACTCTAAAGACATTAAACTGTACTTAGTTTGGGTCACCAATAATCAGTCAAATGATGCACTTTTAGAAAAAATATGAATTCTATTTTATATATTCATTTACATTGTCTGAAATCGAAAAACCATATGAGAACTTTGTACTTGCTTGTACCAAAACACAATCAATATAACGCAACTTTTGTACAGAATTGAATAAACATGGCTGTCAATCAATTATTTGCACATTTGTAACATTATCACAACTTAAAAAAGGCCCAATGCATTTCAGGAAACTCCCTTCTTCAGGGGCACTGTGGAAATAATGAACATAAAACACATTATTAACTCTTTATATGTGTACTGAATTTTGTAATCATCATATTACTAGATACTTGTGAGAAAGAAAATTTGAAATTTACTGAATAGCAGTTCGAAGGACTATCTGACAACGATGTGGATTACATTGCGACATGCCTGATGAACTTATTACTAGGTCAAGTAGAATCAAGGTATGACAGAACAAAGAGAAAGTTGCATATGAAAAAACCACCACCGAAGGTGTCTCGATATAGGATGCATTCCTATTCCTATAAACGTATATAGTGTATAATTGTGCCTGTTTAACTAATAACACCACTGTGTGAGGTGAGACACCCAAAGGAATCCTGATGTAGCACTCTTATTGCGAATGAATTCACTCACTAATCATTGTTGTTATGTGACGCTTGTGTTTTCTTGTTGTATTTCTGAGCAACAGCGTCTATAATGTTCAATTCAGCACTACGTTATTGCTATTAGCAAGTTGGCAACTAGGGTTTCTAAGTACGCAATTTATGGCAAGATATTGTATTAATGCTGACACCAGCAATTTATATTTTTTCTTGAACATTATAGACGCTGTTTCTCAGAAATACAACAAGAAAACACAAGCGTCACATAACAACAATGATTAGTGAGTGAATTCATTCGCAATAAGAGTGCTACATCAGGATTCCTTTGGGTGTCTCACCTCACACAGTGGTGTTATTAGTTAAACAGGCACAATTATATACTATATACGTTTATAGGAATAGGAATGCATCCTATATCGAGACACCTTCGGTGGTGTTTTTTTCATATGCAACTTTCTCTTTGTTCTGTCATACCTTTATTCTACTTGACCTAGTAATAAGTTCATCAGGCATGTCGCAATGTAATCCACATCGTTGTCAGATAGTCCTTCGAACTGCTATTCAGTAAATTTCTAATTTTCTTTCTCACAAGTATCTAGTAATATGATGATTACAAAATTCAGTACACATATAAAGAGTTAATAATGTGTTTTATGTTCATTATTTCCACAGTGCCCCTGAAGAAGGGAGTTTCCCGGAATGCATTGGGCCTTTTTTAAGTTGTGATAATGTTACAAATGTGCAAATAATTGATTGACAGCCATGTTTATTCAATTCTGTACAAAAGTTGCGTTATATTGATTGTGTTTTGGTACAAGCAAGTACAAAGTTCTCATATGGTTTTTCGATTTCAGACAATGTAAATGAATATATAAAATAGAATTCATATTTTTTCTAAAAGTGCATCATTTGACTGATTATTGGTGACCCAAACTAAGTACAGTTTAATGTCTTTACAGTGACATACTTTATAACCAGTTGTGCATTTGGTATACTAGTGGGGATTCCACCAGAAGTTGTTCTTTCATTTAGGCTGGCTGCCTTCCAACCAAATAGCACACACATTTTGTGGTAATTAGCTTTACACACAGAGTACTCAGCATTTAGAATAGGTGTGCGCAGGCAAATACTCCATTGTTTAACTTTTTTCGCCACTTCTACTTGCCCGCAGCACCCCCCTGAGTATAAGTCACAACAATGTCTTTTGACAGTATTTCAAATTTAACTGACAATCGTGCAGATACTAGAACCTACACTGACACACAATTTCAAGGGATTTACTCGTTAATAGAAGATGCACCATCTTTTAACGCACAAGGCAGTTCAATTTCGCAACAACTTAGACAACTGGAATTCATAACAAAAAGGGTGTTAAGCCAACGTCTGCATGCTTCAACACTTACACAGTACCACAAGGTACAGAGAATTCCACGAGGACTACGACTACCTATCAAGCCTCTACTATACAAATTCCAATACAATAAAAGATTTATGGAGAAATGGCAAGCAGTATTAAACAAATGTTCTTTGGATTTAATCTTACTTCTGATTGAAGAACTCTCTAAAACTATCAAAGAGCTGGAGGAAGAAATACACATCATTAAATCCGATCCGTCTACTCGCTGTGAAGCTGATTTTTGGAAACTCACTCTAGAGGATTTGAATACAAAACTAGACGCCTATGGAAAAGATATCCAGGAAAGGAAATTACGAAAATTCCGTAGGGATACAATTGATTATAAACTCAATGAGGTTTACACCTGGGCTGAGGTGTATGCGAAACGTCGCCCCTATCAGAAACCAGCAACCTCATCTCAAGAATCAATTGTATCAGATACTGAATTAGATCCATCTAGACAACCTGTTTCAATTGGACAAGAGTCAACAACATCAGGAGCAAAAAATGGAGCAAGCACATCAACTGCAGCACCGTTTTTTTTTAGAGAAGGTCCAGGGGGAGGCAAACCTCCAGACGTCACAAAAAAACAAGGAGGGGTCAAAGACAAAGAAAAGGAAGCCAAGGAGAAGGAGCCAAGGAACGAGAAGCAGAGGCACAGAGCCTGAGGAGCAAAGGCAAACCCTTGTGATAAATATCTCTTCCAAACAGCTTACTAGAACACAAGAACTTGTTCTAAATAAAGGTACTTCCTTTGTACCAATTTACCACACTAACAAACTGGAGTTGGAAGTTTCTGTGTTTTGCTTTTTAAGAAACTTGAGGTTAAAACATTTTTTTACAAATGTGGTACCAACCTTAGATATGCCAATATCAGATTTGGATAGCGAAGACCCTGAATTAAAGACTTTTAGACCTAAAAGCATTTTTATGCCGCCAGTGTCACACAAAATCCTAGACACATTTGAATCATTGGTACGTCATGATCTGACTAAATTAAATCTATGACCACAAATCTGTTCCAATCTGAGAAAAGATGAAATGGATATCTTGTACAGATTAAGAACGGATAAAGAAATAACTCTCCAAATGGCAGACAAAGGACGAGCCTTAGTCATTATGGACACAAGTTTTTACATCAACAAAGTCAATGAACACCTGGAAGACACTACGACGTACATCAAATTGGACGAGGACCCTACCACCAGTTGCATGGACACGTTCAAACAAATTTTGGACAAAGCAGAAAACATGTCTTGCATAACACCATCCTTACGTAATTTTGTAACTGTCCAGTATCCAAGAAGACCTAGGCTGTACATGCTTCCAAAGGTGCACAAAAATTTGAACAATCCACCTTTTTGTCCATTAGTGTCCGGCTGTGATTCAATTTTTGCACCAGCAGGGCAGCTTATAGACCATTTTCTTCAAAAATGTGTTCAATCTTGGCGAAGCTACGTTAAGGACACTACCCATTTCCTCAATTTGCTACAACAAGTGCAAAGTGACTACAATCCTAACTGGTTGATGTGTACAATTGACGTCACCTCATTGTACACATCAATTCCACTGAAAGAAGGAGTTGAAGCTTGCGAATGGGCTCTACTACAACTGCCAGAACTAGCGGTCAACAAAATATTCATACTGGAACTGTTGATTTTTTGTCTCCAGCACAGCTACTTGACATGGCAGGATAATTTTTTTCTGCAAGTGAGTGGAACGTCTATGGGCTTTTCGGGAGCCCCGGCTTACGCCAATACATTCATGGCGCAATTTGAAGACAATCATATCTACAGTCAGGAAATTTGGGCTAACAATCTGGTGTTCTACTCAAGATTTATTGATGACGTTTTTCTTGTGTGGAAAAACTCCAAAAACATGCTGGAACAAGCAATTAGTGAGCTAAACAATAAACATGAGAGAATCAAATTCACACATGAGATCAATCAATACAACATCCATTACTTGGACGTAGTGATAAGTCAACTAAATAATAAACTGGAAACTTCGGTATACACAAAGCCAACAGACAGAAACAATTTGTTACTATACACAAGTTTCCATCCACCCTCTTTGAAGAAAAATGTACCCTTTTCACAAATGCTGAGGGTTAAACGCATCACCTCTAACAGAGCCAACTTGCAAGAGGAATTAGAGAAACAGCAAGCAAAATTCAACGAGCGGGGCTATCCCCCTGAAATTTTGTCAGATGCAATTTGTAAGACTGAAACCAAAGAACGTAGAAATTTGTTGATTTCTAAGCCTAAAGTAAAATCTAACCGACATGTTTTTGTTTCTAAATATTCATCAACACACGGAAGGAGGTCCCAGGGGAATATTTTAACGACCCAACTGCTAAGCCCCCTAAATACTAGTCACACCAACAGAAAATTAGCAGTGAGTCAGAAAGGCTAAAACAATCATGTATCCAAATACAATGAGAAAAGCTATCAGTGCAAGCGAGTTCCCATCAGTCCACCATCGAGACCGCCCTTCATCATCTGGGATCTCTTATTCTTGATAAAAAGTGGTCACCCACATATTGCCGCCAACTGATGTTATATGGCCGGGTCAAAAGGGATTCCAAACACACCAACTCAGATGTGACCAGGGTGTGTCTAGATGTATGGAACTGAATAGCAGTGCTGAAAGTGATAGTGTTTGAGTGAAAAGAGAAAGACAATGTAGAAAGCTCTAAAATTAGGTAGTGGTAGGGAAAAACAACTTTAATATGTACCTATACACTCCTAAATCAATAAAAAACAGTGCAGGTGTAGTGTAAAGAATTCTCACTACTACAGTGGTGTTAGGTCGACATGTTTCTGCAGTCACTGGAGCCTGTAGGTCTCCTGCTGCTTCTTCAGGACCAATGAATGCTACTGCTATAAAATTAAAAAATGTGGAGATATCACCTGATTCTGCAATATACTCGTCTCCCCAACTGTAAATCCAAATATTCAGCCAGGAAATGGTGAGGATACATGAAAAAGAATTAGAAATAAGGCACAATCAATAGATGTAATGACGTGCTTGAATTTATAAGTGAACCACACACCGGACACTCACAGTTTGTCCAGGCTAAATGTCTTGATTTTACTCACCCATTTGCTGGGGAGCCCACCTCACCTGGCACCAGCTCAGGTAGTGGGTACACCGCTCTAAAATAAACAAGGAAAAGTGTTGTAAGTAATGGGTAAAACTACCTCATGCTCCTTATATCAACCCTCTCTCACACGCCCTAACCGGCGTCCGATTCCCTCAATCGCGGATATCAATGGAAAAATAGTCTGATTTATTGAATAGAGATACAGCACGAGATGGTAAATATTGCTGGTTTCACTCTCCTAGTGCAGAGTTAATCTCATTAATTTGAACTAGGTATCCGAAGGTACAGATCACTAGTTTCACTCTCATTTCACAAAGATATGTCAAAAAGCTCGTATGTTGACTTCTTTGGAAAGCGCAGGAGTCAGAAGACAAAAGACCCAATTATTAGTCCTTTCGATCTAGAGCATTACCATATAGCGTTTACACCTAAGGACGCCTACTGCCAAAGCACTTGCCTCTCCGTTTGTGGAAAAGACCTCTTACCTCTCCGTCGGTGCACCGGTCGTCCCTCTGAAGCTCTTTCGTAGGGAGGTTCTGACTCGGTGCACCGACGGCACTAAAAAGGGAATCTCTCTTCCGCTTTGCCGTGCGTTTGCGTGTGTACGTATGACGTCAGTGCGCTTCACGTCAATGCGCATGACGTCAATAGGGCGTGCACAAACAACGCTGGTGGCGGAAACGCGCCGAGAAACAAAACCATGCTAGGGAAATGTAGTTCCCAAGTCCACAGGATCTTAGTGACGATATATAATGCGGGCAAAGCCATCACTTCACTTTTGGTGAACTACACCTCGTATTCAGTATAACGAACCCAACCTTAATGTAGAAGCAAGGCAAACCTTTATTTGTGAGCAAGAAACCGCATATGTTTTATCAGATGGTCAGCACCTAATGAGAAATAAAATATTCCCCGTGACGTTAATTGAAATATTAAGACCATCTTGTCACAAAAATAATGTCAGTCTGATTAATTCGGAAGGGGAACATTTACGACAATAGTGTGGCCATTGTGGGACACAACATTCATGTTACAGCAGGATCATCTACAGAAAAGTAGCCAGATTTGTTTAGGTTTAAACCCTGGACCAAGTCATCAGAGCGACATCCAAGGAATGTCTTCATTTAAACCTGATTTGTCAGTTTTCAATCTAAAAACCCATTTCTGTTCACATTTGAACAGAAATTTAGAGATGTCAGTGACTGTAGACGGAATCCATGGCTGGTCGAGTACTGTCCATGACAAGTCAGAGGGCTGATGTCCCACCTCCAAAAAATGATTAGTTAATTTCGTAGCTTGTCTACAGCATCGAATAGAACTTTTATGTTCAGAGATTCTTAGCTTGATCTTCCGTGTGGTCATCCCTACGTAGTTCATACCGCAGGGGCATGTGATCAGGTAAATGAGATTTGAACTATTACAATTTGTAAACCTTCTCAATTGCCAAGGCCGATCAGTACCTATGTCAATTGTGAGTGTTTTGGTGGTTTGTGGGCATGCCGCACATTGGCCACATGGAAAATGACCCATGACGGGCGGTAAATCCCATAAGGTACCGACAGCTCGTGGAGCATTTGTCTTAGGTCGAGTATGGACAAGCTGATCCTTTAAATGTTGCCCTCTTTTGAAGGCAAACAATGGAACCGGCAGTGTATCATTGCCGGTATTTAGGATCTTCCAATGTTTGTTGACAATTTTTTGGATCTTGTTCGAATATGTGCTATAGGTGTTAACACATGTGATCCTTTCTTGTTTGGGTTTGGGAGGTGCTAGCTCCAACAGGGCCTGTCTGTTGTTATTTGATGCTCTCTTTTTGGCATGTCGGATCAAGCGTTTAGGATATTTTCTATCCAGCAGACTTCTTTCCAGTACTTTGGAATGTTCAATAAAGGCAGATTTTGTAGAGCAATTCCTCTGGATGCGGAGGAATTGCCCAAAGGGCAGGTTATCCCTTAGGGCTTTCGGGTGGAAACTGTCATAATTTAACAGAGAAATCCTAGCCATTGGCTTGCGATACAATTCAGATCGCAAACCATCTTCGGATACAGAGATCAGAAGATCTAAAAACGGTAGTTGGTGTCTATCGAATTACATAGTGAAATTAAGAAAACGATTCCTACCATTTAGCCATAGATGGAATTGGTGGAGCTCCTCAACGGTGCCCCGCCACACCACCAGGATGTCGTCTATGTATCTTTTCCACACCCGCAGACACTGAAGATGGGGGTTAGTGTCTGCGAGTATGTGGGCCTGTTCAAACTTGTGAACATACAGGTTAGCGAGACTGTGAGCAAAAACACTGCCCATGCTAGTCCCGCTAACCTGCAGGTAGATCCACTCCTCGAACTGGAAAAAATTCTCAGTCATGGCCAGACGGCTTTCCATCTATTGTAAATGGATTTATTCTTAGGTCAATGTCATGACTTGTCACTCTTAGATCTTTTTGTGCACATTTCCTGAATTTGTATTTCTATATGACTTCTGGATAAACTTGCTCAAGATGCTAAACACTATATGTTCAGCATGTAATCTATTCACAAGAAAGAAATATCTTCTTTTGGTTCTCTATCAGTAATTCATTCACTCACACAAACTATCTATTAGGCACTCCTAAACTTAGTTTCTAGCGGACAGTCTCAGGTTTCTTCAGACTGCTAGCACTATAGAATTCAGTATATATTTCCTGTTTTTTCAGGCATTTCTGTGCAATTATTTTCCTTCTCACTAAGGTGGATGCACCCAGTTGGACAACTGGGTGTTCATTATTTCACTAGGACAGCTAACTTCATGACAATAGATTTGACGTTTCCAAGTATTCTTTAATTTCTTTATCATCACACAAACTACCAGGCACTACAATATTCAGTAACCAGTATTTTGTCACTCACGTTTACTATCCATTAAGAATCCTAAGCTTAGTATCTAGTGGACATTTTAAGGAACACTCCAGACTGTTCACAATATCGAATTTAGTACACATTTTGTGTTCTTTGCGCAGTTCAAGGCACCCTCTTGCTGGATCCTTTCATCGCCCAGGCGGCTGTATTTAGTTGGACAATCAGGAATTTATTAAATATTTTCTAGTTGTATGCGTAGTTACAGACACTCCCGTGCAGGATTCTACTTACACCTGGGCGGATATTCTCAGTTGGACAACTAGAGGGCTGATATTACACTAATACAGCTAATTTGTGAGAACAGATCTTACGTTTTTTAAGCATTAAATTACATGCTCGGCACCATTTTGTTCTTCATATAACATACAATTCTAGCAGATACAACGCTCTACAGTGCTTAGCACAATTACTCCTTTTACCTAACGCGACGGAAAAGTAGAGTCTGTTTCATTAAACAGATCACCCTTCGGCGCAAAGTGCTTTCAAGTTATCTATCTAATATGGCGAACAAGCTCAGTCCGCTTTCCATGCGCATTCAGGAAGCGCATTCAGGAAGTACACGCTAATTAAATTCAGGCACTCGCTGATTCCCGTTATCGTGCTGGTCGCGACTTTGGCGTTTGGGAGATAATACCACAGGCTGCTATTGACCGGTGAGTACAGGACTTCTAGAATATCTTACTATTTACGGGGAGCTTAGGTAGGTAACCATAAGTTCTAGCGCGGGTAAACTTATCGTGCTTACGGTCTTTTTTCAGAGCGTGCTATTCAACGAACAAAGATCGTGTCTAAAGGGACCCCACGCTACCTTTCACTGTTGGTGAGTTGGTTTTTGAAATTCTTGGAAGTTTCAATTGAGAAACACATTTGGGAGCATGTGTAGGTATCTCTAGTTCCAAAGCAGATACATTTTTTGTGTTTCGGTCTTTTTTCAGAACCTGTTTTTAACGAACAGAGAGCGTGTTTAAAGGGATTCATCTTTACCTTATACCTTTGGTGAGTTGTTCACTGAAACTTCAGGCAGATGCAATGGAGAAACGCGTTTTGTACAATATACAACGCATTATGTATACACTCACAGTGCTTTGTTCAATTATTGCAGATCTCGAACAAACTACTTGCCTTTATATCATTTTGAGCAGGATTGTGACACTAGAATCCAGAGGGATTTCACTAGCTTCTTCTGGTGAGTTCGGACCACAGTTTGATTCTATTATCACGAACAGGCCATGAGACTAGCCCCCAGTTTTCTGTCCCAAACATTCAGTATACGCTATTTTCACATTCTAGGGCCGAGATTTAGCGAGAGAACAACATGCATACGCGGATTCTTGTTACTTCAATGCAATCCGTGTATTTCATTCAGCACTACGTTATTGCTATTAGCAAGTTGGCAACTAGGGTTTCTAAGTACTCAATTTGTGGCAAGATATTGTATTAATGCTGACACCAGCAAATTATATTTTTTCTTGAACATTATAGACGCTGTTGCTCAGAAATACAACAAGAAAACACAAGCGTCACATAACAACAATGATTAGTGAGTGAATTCATTCGCAATAAGAGTGCTACATCAGGATTCCTTTGGGTGTCTCACCTCGCACAGTGGTGTTATTAGTTAAACAGGCACAATTATATACTATATACGTTTATAGGAATAGGAATGCATCCTATATCGAGACACCTTCGGTGGTGGTTTTTTCATATGCAACTTTCTCTTTGTTCTGTCATACCTTGATTCTACTTGACCTAGTAATAAGTTCATCAGGCATGTCGCAATGTAATCCACATCGTTGTCAGATAGTCCTTCGAACTGCTATTCAGTAAATTTCTAATTTTCTTTCTCACAAGTATCTAGTAATATGATGATTACAAAATTCAGTACACATATAAAGAGTTAATAATGTGTTTTATGTTCATTATTTCCACAGTGACCCCGAAATGCATTGGGCCTTTTTTAAGTTGTGATAATGTTACAAATGTGCAAATAATTGATTGACAGCCATGTTTATTCAATTCTGTACAAAAGTTGCGTTATATTGATTGTGTTTTGGTACAAGCAAGTACAAAGTTCTCATATGGTTTTTCGATTTCAGACAATGTAAATGAATATATAAAATATAATTCATATTTTTTCTAAAAGTGCATCATTTGACTGATTATTGGTGACCCAAACTAAAGGGGTCATTATGATGGCGGACGGAAGTGCGTCCGCAGCCCTGGAGTATGCGGAAAAAGCCGATTCTGCGTCCGCCTGCCGCGGTTACTCCGTCCGCCATATCAGGATAGGAAAGAGTGTCAAAATTCCGTCCGCGACGGTAGAGCACGCACCGCCGCCCAACCACACCCGACCACGCGGCGGACGTTACCAATCCAGAGACTCCGCCGTACGGACTGACGTCTACGACCGTACCCCAAATCAAGATGGCGGAAAATACACATAAAACCGCTGCGGAAAAACAACCTGCCTGAACACGGCGGATTCCCCACAGCGAAGAACCCATACATAGCAGAGATACCCACCACAAGCTGCTCGCCGTCATGGACCCAGCACTACACGCCTACCCGATACTCTTCGCGATCCACCACGTCCAAGTTTTGGCCCACTATCTACGACGATGCAGGTAGGCTACAAACCAATCGCTGTCTGGAGGGGAATACCTGCAAGGTACGTGACGTTGGGAGGGGGAGTGTCATGTATCCCAAACCACTGAAAAGAATCAAATACAAATACACAACTGTAGCACAGAAGCAGGAATGACTACGACAAACCACGACACATGATTGACTTGCTTTATTACACATAATAGGGGTAGAACCGCAGTGCATGCATGAGCATGGGCATTGTGATCAACAGAGCAGGTACATCAGAGGCAGCACATGAGAGGGCAGACTGCAGTATCAGAACAGCAACAGGGCATTGTGGCCACCAGAGCAGGTACATCAGAGGCAGAACATGAGAGGGCAGACTGCAGTAACAGAACAGCAAGAGGGCATTGTGAACAACAGAGCAGGTACACCAGAGGCAGCACATGAGAGGGCAGACTGCAGTATCAGAGCAGCAACAGGGCATTGTGGCCACCAGAGCAGGTACATCAGAGGCAGCACATGAGAGGGCAGACTGCAGTAACAGAACAGCAAGAGGGCATTGTGAACAACAGAGCAGGTACACCAGAGGCAGCACATGAGAGGGCAGACTGCAGTATCAGAGCAGCAACAGGGAATTGTGGCCACCAGAGCAGGTACATCAGAGGCAGCACATGAGAGGGCAGACTGCAGTATCAGAACAGCAACAGGGCATTGTGAACAACAGAGCAGGTACACCAGAGGCAGCACATGAGAGGGCAGACTGCAGTATCAGAGCAGCAACAGGGCATTGTGGCCACTAGAGCAGGTACATCAGAGGCAGCACATGAGAGGGCAGACTGCAGTATCAGAACAGCAACAGGGCATTGTGAACAACAGAGCAGTTACATCAGAGGCAGCACATGAGAGGGCCCAAGTCCTTCAACAGTCCATTGTACTGAACAGGTACATCAGAGGCAGCACATGAGAGGGCCCAAGTCCATCAACAGTCCATTGTACTGAACAGGTACATCAGAGGCAGCACATGAGAGGGCCCAAGTCCATCAACAGTCCATTGTACTGAACAGGTACATCAGAGGCAGCACAAGTACGTGTAGCAAGCAACCCGTCCCAAGGACCACAACAGTGCAAGTCTGTTTACAATGGACAATGTACACACCATGTGCAATGACATGTGAGTGAAGTGAACAGCACCTCACATCACAGAATCAGGTGGACTGCGTGAACTACCTGCCTCGGACACACTGCCAGCACCTGACACGGGAGTGTGAGACACAGCCACAGCTCGAGTGACTGACACGTGAGCCACAGACCCAGACACACTGCCAGCACCTGAAACAGGAGTGTGAGACACAGCCACAGCTCGAGTGACTGACACATGAGCCACAGACCCAGACACACTGCCAGCACCTGAAACAGGAGTGTGAGACACAGCCACAGCTCGAGTGACTGACACATGAGCCACAGATCCAGACACACTGCCAGCACCTGAAACAGGAGTGTGAGACACAGCCACAGCTCGAGTGACTGACACATGAGCCACAGATCCAGACACACTGCCAGTACCTGAAACAGGAGTGTGAGACACAGCCACAGCTCGAGTGACTGACACATGAGCCACAGATCCAGACACACTGCCAGCACCTGAAACAGGAGTGTGAGACACAGCCACAGCTCTAGTGACTGACACATGAGCCACAGACCCAGACACTCTGCCAGCACCTGAAACAGGAGTGTGAGACACAGCCACAGATGTAGTGACTGACACGGGAGCCACAGACCCAGACACACTGGCAGAACCTGATACAGGAGTGTGAGACACAGCCACAGCTCGAGTGACTGACACATGGGCCATAGACCCAGACACACTGCCAGCACCAGAAACAGGAGAGGGCACACCTGAGACAGTGCTACTACATGATGCATGACAGCAAACAACAGACACAGTGCCACCATCTGACACATGAGAGTCAACTGCAGCTGCGCCACTGGGACCACTGAAATGATGAGCCGCAGGGCTGTATGGGCCAGGAGGCAGGGTGGCTCTGGGAGCTGGGGATAGCTGTACTTGAGCGACATCGGGGTGGGCAGGTATCAATGGTGTGTGTCTCCGTTTCTTAGGGATATGTGAGTGCACCCTGGACAGGACACGACTGGCAAGTGGTGCAGACTCAAATGACATATCACCCACCATAGGTGGAGCATCTGCTGCCGGGGGTCTGCTCTCTGGGGACGTGCTGGAGCCTGCTTGTCGTTTGCTGTGTGCCTGCCTTCTGGCCTCTGCAACATGTGTAATGGGAGATGCAACAACAGGGTACTCCTTCCTCTGCTCCTGACGGGCCCTGATGGGAGTGGAGGTAAGGGGTGACTCCACCGCGGAGACATCTTTTTCCGTTCCTTCGACAACATCAGCCTCAGTGCAGCCAGGGGTGATGTATGCCTGTCCATGATGGAGCTAGTGTCTATGGGAGAAGCCTTGTCCCTTGGATGTGCCTTGTCCGTAGGAGGAGTGTTGTCTCTGGACTTTCCCTGTTCCCTGGATGGTGCCCTGTTCCTGGCAGCAGACTTGTCGTTTGTGGTGTACCTGACTCCAGAACATACCTTCTCCCTGTGTGTGTCCCTACCCTTGGGAGATGGCCCTTCCTCTGATGTGTCCCTGTCCTTGGGAGTGTCCCTGCTCTTTTGAGGTGCCTTTGTCCTCTGACTGTCCTTGTCCCTGCCCTTGGGAGTGGCTCCTTCTTTAGTAGTGTCCCTGTCCTTGGCAGTGGCTCCTTCCTTAGTAGTGTCCCTGTCCTTGAGAGTGGCTCCTTCTTTAGTAGTGTCCCTGTCCTTGGGAGCGTCCCTGCCCTTTTGAGGTGCCTTTGTCTTTTGACTGTCCTTGTCCCTGCCCTTGGGAGTGGCTCCTTCTTTAGTAGTGTCCCTGTCCTTGGGAGCGTCCCTGCCCTTTTGAGGTGCCTTTGTCTTTTGACTGTCCTTGTCCCTGCCCTTGAGAGTGGCTCCTTCTTTAGTAGTGTCCCTGTCCTTGGGAGCGTCCCTGCCCTTTTGAGGTGCCTTTGTCTTTTGACTGTCCTTGTCCCTGCCCTTGGGAGTGGCTCCTTCTTTAGTAGTGTCCCTGTCCTTGGGAGTGGCACCTTCTTTAGTAGTGTCCCTGTCCTTGTGAGCGTCGCTGCCCTTTTGAGGTGCCTTTGTCTTTTGACTGTCCTTGTCCCTGCCCTTGGGAGTGGCTCCTACTTCAGTAGTGTCCCTGTCCTTGGGAGCGTCCCTGCTCTTTTGAGGTACCTTTGTCCTCTGACTGTCCTTGTCCAAGGGAGTGTCCATGGACCTTGGAGTATCCCTTGCCTTGGGAGTAGCTTTTGTGTTGGATGCCTGTGTAGCATGTGTAGGCATTTCCCCCAACACCACTAGTGGTTCCTGTGTGTGAACACCAGTGTATCTGACGTTGTCTTCGTGAACAGATTTAGCTGACCTAGGGGATGGTGTCTGTGCCCTCCGTGCCCTGACGTGCTGTCTGACGCTGCTTCTAGTGCAATAACCTGTATTTGAGTCCTGGTCAGAATATTCACTCCCCCCTGAGACATCCAGTGGTGTAGATGGGGAAACAGAAGTTGCACCCTGTCTATGCGACTGTACAATGGCAGACGACACACTGCTTGCCAATGACTGTACTGTCCTGTGTAGACCAGCAAGATCGCCATGCATCCCTTCCATGAATGCCACCACCTGCCCCAACTTCCTATCGTGGTCTTGGAATGCATTTATCATATTGGTATGCCCCACACACAGCTGTCGCAGCAGATCAACAGCCTCAGCACAAAGTGCATTGTGGGTCGCCGGGGCTGGGGCAGCGGTGCCTGCACCAAACCCCACTCTGCTCCCCCTACTCCTGCGTGCACGAACAGTACATGGTGCAGTTGTCGGCAGTGTGGGCCCTGTGTGCTGTGTCCCGACTGAAGGTGTTGATTGCCCACTCCCAGTCTGTGACAACAGTGCTGACTCACCAACACTGTCGGAAGATGAGGACGATGGTGTCTCCACATGCGAGTCCTCAGGGACGGTCCTGTCCCCCTCTCCGGCGCTGCCCTCTTCTGTGTCAGTCTGCGTGTGCGCAAAGTCTGATCCGGATGCATTGCCTCCACTCATCTCCGCCGACTGTGGCTCAATGCCCTCTGCCAAAGCTGAAATGCACAGAAAAGAGGTGTAAGTCATGGGCACACACACGTACAGTAGGACAAGGAATCCCCAATGACTTTGCTGACAAAGTACATCTAGCCCCCATCCTGCACACGGCCCACCCCTACCAGTCAACCTCACATGAAAGAAGCGGTGATGGCCGTGGAACATGCACAGCATGCGGACAGGGCAGGAGCACGTACATCTGCACACATGTCTTGCCATGGGGCCACGGACCACTATGGCATGTGCTCCTACACTCAACTACTAAGCAAATGGCGTGTCAACATGCTTGACCCAGAAGTCAAATTACACTCCGCCAATGGCACCAACATGGCATTGCAGCGATACATACGCACCACGGAAGTCACTACTGTGTCTGAGCACCAATACATGCATTACACTCCCAAGTAACATACACAGACTGTCTGCTCACCGCTAGTTTGCTGTTGATCCACACTCAGCCGGTCGGACAGGTCAGGATGCGTCACAGCAATGATACGGTGCATGAGAGGGGTCATGGAGCGTCGGGCCAGACGTGGCGTCCTTGGAATCATCCCCAGTGTCACTTCCGCTACATTCTTGCTGAGCCTGGAAATGTCGTCCCAGCGTTTGTGGCAGTGTGTATGTCGTCTATTGGACACCCCCACTGCCCGCACCTCACGTGCTATGCTCCTCCACACGTCCTTGCTAAGGTGCAGCTTGACCTACCATGATGGGAGACAAAAGGGTGCGAGTCAGTGGAGAGTTGGCCAGTCACACAGATAGGGGCAACACGTATCTGTCAGCGGCCATGCACATTCCAACAAATGTGTTGGGCCCACAGCACACTGCCAAGATTGCAGAGGGCAGGAGTCATTGACCACCTCATGCACACCAACATGTCCCCCCTGCACTTACCACCTGTCCGGGGGCACCGTAGAGCCGTCCATAGTTGCAGAGCACACCGTCCACAAGGACATCCAGCTCCGCAGCGGTGAAGGGACGAGACCTGATCTCATTGACTCTCGACATGGCAAGTTGACAGAGTATGGCACTAGAGCGGCAGTCGGTGGTCAGCTCAGCAGCAGCAGGTCGAGGTGATGGTCACAGGTAGCAGTCGGTGGTCAGCTCAGCAGCAGCAGGTCGAGGTGATGGTCACAGGCAGCAGTCGGTGGTCACTCAGCAGCAGCAGGTCGAGGTGATGGTCACAGGCAGCAGTCGGTGGTCAGCTCAGCAGCAGCAGGTCGAGGTGATGGTCACAGGCAGCAGTCGGTGGTCAGCTCAGCAGCAGCAGGTCGAGGTGATGGTCACAGACAGCAGTCGGTGGTCAGCTCAGCAGCAGCAGGTCGAGGTGATGGTCACAGGCAGCACTGGTTCCCAGCGTAGAATGTGTGCTTTTGGCAATCACACATATATAGGGCCCTGAGGCCATGTCAGTGGCATACGTCGCCAGCAATTGGTCAGCCCTGGATGCGTGTTTGTAAAAGGGCCAATGACTGGCCCTGGTGTTGCGGTGCACTGCTTCCGCTAATTCCGATTGGGCATACGCGGGCCGCGTTCCCTCCGCCCATTGGCTGCATGTGCACGGACCGTCACGGTCACACATCGTGAACCGCATGTGCAAGCCTCCGGGACGGATGCTTCTTTTGCAACAATGTTCAATCACTGGCGCCACCATGGCGGTGCACGTATCCGGCGGGGGTGGTGCAGGCAGACACATCCTTCAGATGATGTCAATGGACATGGCAGTTCATGACCCCCCTTACTGTCACATTGCATCATCCACCGTATACTGGCCGGCCCTGCCCGGCCCAGGACCGGCGTGCCGGCTATGTCAACAACCGCCGTACCGGCCATGTCAACCACCGCCGTGCCAGGCCCGGCCCAGGACCGGCGTGCCGGCCATGTCAACCACCGCCGTGCCAGGCCCCGTCCACTACCGCCGTGCCAGGCCCAGCCCAGGACCGGCGTGCCGGCCATGTCAACAACCGCCGTGCCGGCCATGTCAACCACCGCCGTGCCAGGCCCGGCCCAGGACCGGCGTGCCGGCCATGTCAACCACCGACGGGTGTTCACTCGCCTGGCACGGCGGTAGTGGACGGGGCCTGTGCCGACACGGCGGTGGTTGACATGGCCGGCACGCCGGTCCTGGGCCGGGCCTGGCACGGCGGTGGTTGACATGGCCGGCACGGCGGTTGTTGACATGGCTGGCACGCCGGTCCTGGGCCGGGCCTGGCACGGCGGTGGTTGACATGGCCGGCACGCCGGTCCTGGGCCGGGCAGGGCCGGCCGGTGTACGGTGGATGATGCAATGTGACAGTAAGGGGGGTCATGAACTGCCATGTCCATTGACATCATCTGAAGGATGTGTCTGCCTGCACCAACCCCGCCGGATACGTGCACCGCCATGGTGGCGCCAGTGATTGAACATTGTTGCAAAAGAAGCATCCGTCCCAGAGGCTTGCACATGCGGTTCACGATGTGTGACCGTGACGGTCCGTGCACATGCAGCCAATGGGCGGAGGGAACGCGGCCCGCGTATGCCCATTCGTAAACAGCGGAAGCTGTGCACCGCCATGGCGGCACCAATGATTTCATGTTTTCAGATGATGCCCCGTGGTGTATTGTCTGCAGTTGCGTCATGAGGGTTGTGTGCCTGATAGCGTCACTTCATTTGTCATGCTCCATTTCATGTGTGTACATGCTATGCCCATCGGTTTGCACACAATGTGCAACACATGTGCATGTCGACATCTTGACGTGGGGTATTTCCCTACACACGTTTCTACTTCACATCTACACAGTACATCACGGCTGTATTGCCACATTCTGAGTCTGTTGTCAGTGTGTGGTTTATGTGAGGTAATGATAATGGTGGGGGTACACATGCATTCAGTGTATGTGTGTTGCCTGTTGGGTCACCATGCATGTAATGTCCGTATGCCCACCATTAGTGGTGTTGGCATTGGTGCATGATGACATGGTGTGTGTGTATCATTATCGTTTGTGTGCATGCACTTGCATGTGTGTCTGTGATGTGGCTTCTACACATTTGGGTCATGACAAATGTCTTGTTGGCACTGATGTTCATCTGTGACTAAGTTGCATTGCACATGTAGAGACGCATCATGTTGCTAGTGGCTGCACATTCTTCCTACGGCACTCCATGTTGTAGTGACATTCAGAGATGTCACACATATGACAATTGTCCACAACATTTCACTTGTTGGTAGAGTTGGATGACATGTGATTGAGTTGCACAGCCATGCGTTGTTTGTGAATTGAGTTCCATTCCATCTACTCCCACACAGGAGGGCTCCAAATGTCCATCGCCCATACACCGTGCTGGAGGATATGGTTGACGAGGAGGTGATCAGGAAATTCCAGCTGGATCGACGTAGATTGATGGAGCTTGTAGACCAATTGTCTCCTCACCTGCAGCCACGAAGAACCTATCCTGGTTCCATTACACCCACAGCAAAGGTGATGGCGGCACCACACTTCTTTGCAACTGGCACCTTTCAGTACACAGTTGGACATGCCGGGGGGATGTCACAGTCCATGTTCAGCATGGTACTTCGGGATGTTCTAAATGCCATGATGCTGTACAAGGATGACTACATCCATTTCCCACAGCCGGCAGAGTTGGCAGCAGTCAAAGCAGACTTCTATGCACTGGGCCAGATACCACACGTAGTGGGTTCCATTGATGGCACACATATCGCTCTCATTCCACCATGGGCACGTGAGCAGGTGTATAGGAATCTGAAGCACTTCCATTCCCTCAATGTGCAGGTGGTGTGCCAGGCCGACAACATCATATCCCATGTGTGTGCAAGATTTCCAGACTCTGCACATGACTCCCACATCATGCGGAGCAGCATTGTCCCACAACTGATGGCAAATCTGCGTCCAGAACGTGCGTGGCTTGTTGGTGAGTATGCTGTGGGGACAGTTGTGATATCTGTGTGGCATGGGGTACCCACCAATTCAGGTTCTGATATTTCTGTCTCTCATCCCCCAACATAGGCGACTCGGCTTACCCAAACAGGCCATGGCTGCTGAGTCCCATACGTAATCCAACTACAGCGGGTGAAATGCGATACAATGATGCACATGGAAGGACACGTAGAGTGGTTGAACGTACTTTTGGACTGCTGAAGTCTAGGTTTTGGTGCCTGGATAAGACCGGAGGGGCCCTGCCTTACTCACCAGGCAAAGTATGCAGGATCGTGATTGCCTGCTGCATGCTCCACAACCTGGCCGTGCGCAATAACATAGAACTGCTCTTGGACCCTGACGACCAACAAGTTCCTCGGCCTCCCATCCCACCCATGTCGACTGATGAGGATAGTGGTGAGGAGGAAGATGTGGACCAGAGGCGTCAGTTTATTGATCGCTACTTCCCTTGAATGTGAGTGACTACCTCTTGTGCAGGTTGACAATGCCTCATGTATGTTTGCTGGTGTTGTGTGGTTGTGGTGTGCATCAGCTGTGTGTTCTGCTATGTGATGTTTGCATGTGTGTGTGTTTATTTATTTGGACATGCAAGTCTCCATGATGTGTGTCCTCTCATCCAATGATTTTGTGATGAGCGTGGTTTGTGGAATGTTGCACTGCAGTGTGTAGTGATGGGTGTGATTCTGTTACCTGACGTGTGTTTGCTTACTCTGAATTTCCCTAGGTCACTCCCGCTGCGCCATGATAATGTACGACTTGGATCCCTGCACCTGGTAACGTCTGTTTCTGAGACAATCATGTGAATAAACATGGAGGCAACACATCATTGAGTGTCTAAGTGGAATTTATTTAGAGGTTGTGCATTGGTGCTGGTGAATATTTACAAGTAAGTGTGGGGTGGGGGATTGAGTTGAAGGTAATGGCAGATGAAATGTCCGGGCTCACACCACATTGGGTGATGTCGTCCTAGTCCAGCAGACCTGTGCCAATGATTGGCTATGTGGGACAGGATAGTTTGCAGGGTGAATGGCTGGCTCAGGCAGTGTCAGTGTCATTTTCGGCCCCTCTTGGAACGTGTGGATGGAGCATCCCCACTGCTCTCCCCCACTTCCAGCCTCGGACGGCCGCTCCGTCTTGGAGGCGGGGCGGAGTCGGCTTGGGGGGCAGGTTGCTGAGGGGCCACATCCGTCGCCAGGGGCGCAGGTGGCGGTGGCGGTGGTGTTGCTGGCGGTGGCGGTGGTGTTGCTGCCCGTGCCGTTGGTTGAAAGGGGTGGGGGTGGGGGTGTTGCGGGCTATCCACTCCCTCCACATTGTTGTCTGCTGAGCCATTAAGTCCACAATTTGCCCAAGGCGGCTGTCAATGGCCCGCAACATGTTTGTGTTGTCCACTGAGTCCTGGTGGGCACGATCTGCCAGTGCCTGGCCACGCTCGTATGAAGCCTGGACCCTGGCTAGGGCTTCCAGTGACTCTGCCACAGGATGGGGTGGGTGTCCTTCCTCAGCATGACGGTGTGTGGTACTCCTGCCTGGCTGCTGTGCCCTCGCCTCTCTCCTTTCACGCCCACTCTCCCTGCGTGCCTGGGATGTCGTAGGCCCTGCATGGTGCGGTGGGTCGGGCAGGGTGGCAGAGGCAGGAGTGGTGGTACTGGTGGTGGTGGAGGTGGTGGTGGTGGTGGTGGCTCTGCAGGTCACTGTGGCTGGTGTTGCTGGAGTTGCACAGGCGACAGTTGTCAGGGCTGGTAATTCCTGTGCGCCAGATGGCCCTGGCAGCCTGCTTGGGCCGGCACCATCCTCCGCACCGGAGCTGGCTGTGGCATCGTCGCCAGAGAGTCCTGAATGTGTGTGTGTGTGGAATCTTGAGGCCGGTTGGTGGTTTCACCTGTCAGATTACGATCACCTGGGGGACAAGATTGTGCAGATCAGTATTGTGGACATTACATGTTCATTTCAAATAGATGACATTCCAGTGTCCTGTCGCACACACCCCACCCACCACCACCGCCCTCCCTGTGGACATGGGGGCCTGTTGGGAGTTGTAGTGCTATCCTCTCACACACCCGACCCACCACCACCACCGCCCTCCCTGTGGACATGGGGGCCTGTTGGGAGTTGTAGTGCTATCCTCTCACACACCCCATGCACCACCACCGCCCTCCCTGTGGATATGGGGGCCTGTTGGGAGTTGTAGTGCTATCCTCTCACACACCCCACCCACCACCACCGCCCTCCCTGTGGACATGGGGGCCTGTTGGGAGTTGTAGTGGGGACCTCTCACACACCCCACCCACCACCACCGCCCTCCCTGTGGACATGGGGGCCTGTTGGGAGTTGTAGTGCTATCCTCTCACACACCCCACCCACCACCACCGCCCTCCCTGTGGACATGGGGGCCTGTTGGCAGTTGTAGTGGGGACCTCTCACACACCCGACCCACCACCACCGCCCTCCCTGTGGACATGGGGGCCTGTTGGGAGTTGTAGTGCTATCCTCTCACACACCCCACGCACCACCACTGCCCTCCCTGTGGACATGGGTGCCTGTTGGGAGTTGTAGTGCTATCCTCTCACACACCCCACCCACCACCACCACCCTCCCTGTGAACATGGGGGCCTGTTGGGAGTTGTAGTGCTATCCTCTTACACACCCCACCCACCACCACCGCCCTCCCTGTGGACATGGGGGCCTGTTGGGAGTTGTAGTGCTATCCTCTCACACACCCCACCCACCACCACCGCCCTCCCTGTGGACATGGGGGCCTGTTGGGAGTTGTAGTGGGGACCTCTCACACACCCGACCCACCACCACCGCCCTCCCTGTGGACATGGGGGCCTGTTGGGAGTTGTAGTGCTATCCTCTCACACACCCGACCCACCACCACCGCCCTCCCTGTGGACATGGGGGCCTGTTGGGAGTTGTAGTGCTATCCTCTCACACACCCCACCCACCACCACCGCCCTCCCTGTGGACATGGGGGCCTGTTGGGAGTTGTAATGGGGACCTCTCACACACCCAACCTACCACCACCGCCCTCCCTGTGGACATGGGGGCCTGTTGGGAGTTGTAGTGCTATCCTCTCACACACCCCACGCACCACCACCGCCCTCCCTGTGGACATGGGGGCCTGTTGGGAGTTGTAGTGCTATCCTCTCACACACCCTACCCACCACCACCGCCCTCCCTGTGGACATGGGGGCCTGTTGGGAGTTGTAGTGGGGACCTCTCACACACCCCACCCACCACCACCGCCCTCCCTGTGGACATGGGGGCCTGTTGGGAGTGGGTGACATTTTGGTGAGGATGTGGACCACATGCATGGATTGGGACCTGGGAGATGTGTCTTCGGAGTTGTGTGAGGCACACCATGTCGTTGTGCTCGTGGTGCTTGGTTTGCACTTACCAACCTCTTCTCCTTCCTCGATTCCTTCAAGGCTCTCTGGGTGCAGTATGCCCAGCACCTTTTCCTCCCAATCGGTGTAGGGTATGGGCTCCGGGGGTGTGCCGCCGCCAGTGTGATTTGCTCTGACATGGTTTTTGGCACGGATTCCTTTCACCCTCGTTTTCAGGTCATGCCACCGCCTCTGAATCTCGTGCTTTGTCCTTGGCACGGTCCCTGACGCATTCACCCTACTGACGATCCTGTCCCACATGTGATTTTTTTGTGCCACGGTGGTCTGCTGGACTAGGGCCCCGAAAATGTGAGGTTCTACACGGATGATTTCATCCACCATTACCTTCAACTCGGTCTCCGTGAATTTTTTATTTTTTTTGGGTGCCATGGTGTGTGGTGCTCAGGGTGTGGGTTGGGTGAGTTGGGAGGTGCAGGTGTGTGGTGTGTCGGAATGGTGTGGTGGGTGTTTGTGTGGTGGGTGTGTTTGGGTGGTGGTTGTGTGTCTTCTATAGGTGTGTGCTGTCGGTAGTCTTGGGCCTCTTGCTAGCAGCTATGCTGTGATGCAAAGGATTTAGGTACTGGGTGGGAGTCATTTTATAGTCTGTGTTGTGGTCGTGTCTCAATGGTTGTTGGCAGTCAGGTGCTAGGTGGGTGTGTTGACTAGTGTGCAATATTTGGTACTTGGGGGTGGGTCATTGTGTCTTGTGATTGGTGTTGGTGTTTCATGTGGGTGGTAGTTCTGATTCCTGTGTTTGCTATTTACTTCCGTCACTCTTTTTGTCATTGGTTTGACGGTAGGGATGTTGTTCGTGTTGGCCTTCCGCTGAGATGCACGGTTTCTCGTTGCATTGTTACCGCAGCGGACGTGGATTGCGGTGCGTACCGGGGTACAGGCGGCATTATCCTAATCGCGGACACGGAGCCTCCGCAGGTATAGCGGTAGTTGTGCCTGTTCCCGCGGTCTTGTGCGTCCGCGGCAGACGGTGTTTCATCGGTTCCGTCCGCTTGCGGCGGTCTCAGGTGTACTCCGACCGCAGCGGACGGAGTTTGTTGTGCTCCGTCCGCCGCGGCCGGAGTTTCGTTCATTTATAATCCTAATCGCTATGGCGGTTTATCCGTGGAGCGGTCTGGAGTATCTTGCCCGCTTAGTTTCCGTCCGCGATCCTAATCGACCCCTTAGTACAGTTTAATGTCTTTACAGTGACATACTTTATAACCAGTTGTGCATTTGGTATACTAGTGGGGATTCCACCAGAAGTTGTTCTTTCTGTTTTGTACGTAGTCATTTTTAGTATTTCCTTCAAGTTTCTGGAACAATTGTGAGCAAATAATAGTCTGTTTCGGAAAATCTGTTTAAAATCTGTTTCTTGCTCAATAACCTCCCATCTTCTCAAAATGATCTTTTTAATTTGATTAGCCTGATGGTAATATTTTAATACGAACACTTCCTGTTTAGTGTTGTCTTTTAGTCTAGGGGAGAGTAACTATTGTTGTGGTTTTGAATTGGCAACTTCACGTGCTGTTTGTAAAATATCTTGTAGATATCCACGTTTGACATATCTGTTAGCTTGTTCTGCAATGAGAGATTCAGTCTGACCATCACCTGAAGAGATTCTTTTGATCGTTATGAATTGCGATACTGGCAAACGTAATTTTAAAGAAAAAGGGTGGAAGCTTGCATAATGAAGTGCATTATTCTTATCAGTGGGTTTTTGTACACCGTTGTTAGCAACCCTGTATCTGTATTGTGGATCAGAATGTCTAAAAAATTCATCTGATTTTTCTGTATGTTGTGTGTGAATTGAATCCGTGGATTATGTGAATTGAGTCAGTGAGTATTTGCTTGTAGTTCACCACTATCACCTTTCCTAATCAGCAAGACGTCATCAATATAGCGCATATAGGTAACCATTTTGCTTCGCCACTGTTCATCATTGAGAATGTACATGTTTTCATAATATATACTAATATAATAAAGAGAGAGCCCAAACCTTTGAGGCGGGTAATCTCAGGAACCACAGCACCAATCACAACACCCAATACAGCGTTGGAAAGGGCAGTTGCAACAAAAGGACATAGGCTATGCAGACGCACACCATATACATTTAAAAGGTAAAAGAACCGTGCCAGCAAAGTAGACCCTTTTGGGCCTGTCTGCGTTGTGCTGTGGGCGTGTGCTGGGGGCATGTGGTACGTTCCTCCCTTCATGCCATGTCTCATATCGTGTGCTGTGGGCGTGTGCTGGGGGCGTGGGTGTGTGCGGGGCGCGGGATTACAGAAAAAAAAGCGAGCGTTGTGCCCAATATTTCATTGTTTTTTCTTCCCAGGTTCTGTACATTCCAGCTCCGTGTGTGCTTGCCCCGCGCTCTTAGTGACGTGCACCTGCTTTACTGTATGGAAGTCAGGCATGGCTCTATTCCCAAGGGCCGAAAGGAGCGCAAACAGGGGCCATTGTGCAGGAAATTTAATCTCGCCTTAACTTCCGGTGACGCCTGAAGCCCACACTGGAGAATTTCCACTTCTGTTGCGCACAGGCCTCGCGCCACGCACATCCGGACACAAGGCCCGCCTCCACGGAAATAGTAAGAAAGGGACTATCCCTCCCCTGGGAATATGTGATGATATTCCGCAAACCAACATCCCGCATACCATCAGTCCGCAATTTTTCATAACGCAGGACTATTACTCCGCAAATACATCATTTCCAAAACTTTTACAACGCATATGACTTTATCACGCATGCCATTATAACGCAAATGCATGAGTGGTAAAGTCATATACATTGTAAAAGTAAATTATTAAAACATCAAATATATGTTTGTATATATGTGTATTTCATGATTGGGAGTCTGTTTGTGTATTTATATATTTATATATATATATATATATATATATATATATATATATATATATATATATATATATATATATATATATATATATAAAAAAAATATTTTAATGAAAAACATTTATTCTTTTAACTTGCATTATTTATATTAATTTTATTTATTATTTTATTTTATTACCCTTTACACCCTAAAAACTAATCCCAGCCTGCTCCCTTTAAATACCGCTGCACCCCATAATCATAACCCACCCTTACTCCTTAAAATACCCCAACACCCTTAAACACTAACCCATCTTAACCCTATAAATATACCCTGTACCCCAAAACCCAAGCCTATCCCTAAACCCTAAAAATACCCCTGTACCCTAAAACCCAAACCTAGCCCTGAACCCTATAAATACCCCTGTACCTCAAAACCCAAACCTACCCCTGAACCCTAAAAATACCCCTGTACCCCAAAACCCAAACCTAGCCCTGAACCCTAAAAATACCACTGTACCCCAAACCTACCCCTGAACCCTAAAATACCCCTGTACCCCAAAACCTAAACCTAGCCCTGACCCTTAAAATACCCCTGTACCCCAAAACCCAAACATAACCCTGAAACCTAAAAATACCTGTGTACCCCAAAACCCAAACCTAGCCCTGAACCCTAAAAATAACCCTGTACCCCAAAACCCCAACCTACCCCTGAACCCTAAAGTACCCCTGTACCTCAAAACCCAAACCTAGCCCTGAATCCTAAAAATACCCCTATACCCCAAACCCCAAACCTAGCCCTGAACCCTTAAAATACCCCTGTACCCCAAAACCTAAACCTACCCCTGAACCCTGAAAATACCCCTATACCCCAAAACCCAAACCTAGCCCTGAACCCTAAAAATACCCCTGTACCCCAAAACCCATACCTATCCCTAAACCCTAAAACTACCCCTGTACCCCATAACCCAAAACTATATCTGAACCCTTAAAATACCCAAACACTCCAAAACATATACCTCAGTACCCCAAAACATATACCCCTATACCCATACTCATCCAAACATTTAAAAAAAAAACATGTTTATACTATTCATGCATTTACAACGAATTTCGTTGTAAATGTGTGCGTGGTAAAAGCATATAAAATGTAATGCCATGCGTTATATTGGCATTGCGGAGTCATGGTACTTTCGTAATGAAAGTATGCGGAGTGATGGTATGCGGAAAGAAAGTTGCGGAATAATGGGTGTTTACCCTCCCCCGGTAAGTACATTGGTGGCACGGCGGCCCACGTCTCCAGCAACATACTCATATTTTTTCACCGACATACACTTTTAGACACACCTCCCGCCACAAGTTCTAGAATTGCGAACTTTAGAGCTGGGGAGCTACGTTCGAATCTCAGCATCAGCTCAACATCCTGTGATTCCAGGCAAATCGCTTTGTCTCCCCGTGCCTATCACAAATGAATGTGTTCTTATGTATTGTAAATTGTGCTCATGCCATGTTGTCGAGTTTGCGCGATATAATATTGCATGGAAAAATAAAGTAGGGAAACTCGAGTTCACACACTACTGCACTGTAAATCGGAGCGTTTCACAGGCCTGTCACAGATAAGAAATGCTATCAAAACGAAGTCCTACAAAACAATATACTACTGGCCGGCAGCAATTCATACCAGGACAACGTCGGGACGGGCTGCTAGTATGCCATAAAGGTGTTAGCATACGGAAAACCCATGGATGTCCCTGTGCGCTGTAAGTAGTGTTTGCCCTTTCAAGTGAAATAGCTATTGTATAAGGACAAAATGACTGTTTTCTGCTGGTTTTAACTGTGATTATTTGAATGTTATTTAGAGAATTGTGATTTATGTTGAAATGTATTTACTTTGTGCAATATTTACTCTGAATTTTGTACTGTAAAAGGAAATGTTATAGGCAATGTGGAATCTGTACCAGAGTATATGAGGAAGAATGTTGTATAATATGTGAATTATTAAATGTTTTTAACCTAAAACATTTTTTTATGAAGAATACATTTGAGAGAAGGAATTTCAGTGTCTTATGACTATATTTACCTGTGTCACCAGATAGCACAAAAAGTTGATATTTGTGTGTAGGTCCATAGGCCACTCAAAAAGCTAATACACAGAAAGGAATTTTGTTTTTATATTGTCGATACCCAGTCCTTTCTGGTTTTCTGGGAAACTCTCTTTTTTTTAAAAGCGGGCTGCTAGTATGCCATAAAGGTGTTAGCATACGGAAAACCCATGGATGTCCCTATGCGCTGTAAGTAGTGTTTGCCCTTTCAAGTGAAATAGCTATTGTATAAGGAAAACAGTTGTAGAAGAAATGCACTGTTCACTTCATCCCATGGGTTGTTAAACAACCTCCATTCAGTAGCTTCTATACCTTCTCCATGAGGGATCGAGGTGTATAATGCTACTACATTTGAAAAATAACAACCTAGGCAACTAATATTTAAAACACAGTGACAAAAACAATAATAAACAATTGGCTACAGCTGGCTACAAAACTTGGTATTTTATTAAGTAGTTAAAAATAAACAAATCAGTGACATAACACATTAATAAGGTTAAAATTTCATAAAACACAGTGTTAATGTGAAAAACATAGTACAAAAGTTAATGAAAACACAGGTTAAAAATTGTCTATAGTAGATAAGTGGCACAATGAATCTCTACGCGCGTTTCGGCGGCCAGCGCCTTCTTCTTGGAGCAGCCACGTAATTTCTATAAAGTGAAAATACATATAGAATACATAATTATACATTTTGAAAATAACATATTTGTAAAGATTAAAATTCTAACATAAAAGATTTTTACTTTTGTAGCCAGTTGTGTGTTTTAGCTAGCTGGAGAGAATACACACAATTTAATTTCTATTATTCAACTTTATCTTTGTCATTTCCTTGCGATATTTTGCCTAGTTCCAAGGGGACAGATTCTTAAAAACGGAATAGGGAGAATTTATTAGATCTGACAATAATGGTCATATTCACAGCAACCAGAAAATTGACTCTTGGTTTGCATTTATCTGTATTCTAGGAGAACTTAATAATGATGAGTCGAATTATAGTAGCTGTAGGATTACTAGATGTAGGGTTTGATAAGGAAACAGGTCCACGATTTAGAGGGCAACAAATAGTGGTATGAGCTCATTACTTCAGTTGAGACAATCAATCAAAAAATTTTTTGGTTTTAATTATTAAAGTGAGTTTTTGTTATTGTCAGGTATATATATGTTGACTAAAAGTCTTCTATTGTCTTACTTCGTATACTTGAAATACTTACTAGTGAGAATTTTTGAGAGAACAGTCGGATACAATTTATGCTTCTTGTTTAATTTCTTTCGTTCAAATGTTGCATGAGCTTAGGGAGAAGAGATCGTACTCATTATTAATTTTTACAGTCTCTCAGTTATCGTGATTTTTAGTTAAGATTATTAAATAAACATGTTTTCGACCATTTTCAACCGTTTTTACCTGATTTATTGAAAGTTAATGAATTGATTCCCGCCGGCCGGAGCCCTTTGTATAAAGAGACGCTGGATGGTGTCAAAAGTTGAAGTCTTCCAAAGTATCTCTGGATATCTATTTTTTTGGAAAATATATAGACAAGAGTATATATGTTTCTCTTGTTCCTATAGTTTTTTTTAAAATAGCTGGGGTTTCGCCGTTGGGAGTTGTAGTGCTATCCTCTCACACACCCCACTGTACCCCAAACCTACCCCTGAACCCTAAAATACCCCTGTACCCCAAAACCTAAACCTAGCCCTGACCCTTAAAATACCCCTGTACCCCAAAACCCAAACATAACCCTGAACCCTAAAAATACCTGTGTACCCCAAAACCCAAACCTAGCCCTGAACCCTAAAAATAACCCTGTACCCCAAAACCCCAACCTACCCCTGAACCCTAAAGTACCCCTGTACCTCAAAACCCAAACCTAGCCCTGAATCCTAAAAATACCCCTATACCCCAAACCCCAAACCTAGCCCTGAACCCTTAAAATACCCCTGTACCCCAAAACCTAAACCTACCCCTGAACCCTGAAAATACCCCTATACCCCAAAACCCAAACCTAGCCCTGAACCCTAAAAATACCCCTGTACCCCAAAACCCATACCTATCCCTAAACCCTAAAACTACCCCTGTACCCCATAACCCAAAACTATATCTGAACCCTTAAAATACCCAAACACTCCAAAACATATACCTCAGTACCCCAAAACATATACCCCTATACCCATACTCATCCAAACATTTAAAAAAAAAACATGTTTATACTATTCATGCATTTACAACGAATTTCGTTGTAAATGTGTGCGTGGTAAAAGCATATAAAATGTAATGCCATGCGTTATATTGGCATTGCGGAGTCATGGTACTTTCGTAATGAAAGTATGCGGAGTGATGGTATGCGGAAAGAAAGTTGCGGAATAATGGGTGTTTACCCTCCCCCGGTAAGTACATTGGTGGCACGGCGGCCCACGTCTCCAGCAACATACTCATATTTTTTCACCGACATACACTTTTAGACACACCTCCCGCCACAAGTTCTAGAATTGCGAACTTTAGAGCTGGGGAGCTACGTTCGAATCTCAGCATCAGCTCAACATCCTGTGATTCCAGGCAAATCGCTTTGTCTCCCCGTGCCTATCACAAATGAATGTGTTTCTATGTATTGTAAATTGTGCTCATGCCATGTTGTCGAGTTTGCGCGATATAATATTGCATGGAAAAATAAAGTAGGGAAACTCGAGTTCACACACTACTGCACTGTAAATCGGAGCGTTTCACAGGCCTGTCACAGATAAGAAATGCTATCAAAACGAAGTCCTACAAAACAATATACTACTGGCCGGCAGCAATTCATACCAGGACAACGTCGGGACGGGCTGCTAGTATGCCATAAAGGTGTTAGCATACGGAAAACCCATGGATGTCCCTGTGCGCTGTAAGTAGTGTTTGCCCTTTCAAGTGAAATAGCTATTGTATAAGGACAAAATGACTGTTTTCTGCTGGTTTTAACTGTGATTATTTGAATGTTATTTAGAGAATTGTGATTTATGTTGAAATGTATTTACTTTGTGCAATATTTACTCTGAATTTTGTACTGTAAAAGGAAATGTTATAGGCAATGTGGAATCTGTACCAGAGTATATGAGGAAGAATGTTGTATAATATGTGAATTATTAAATGTTTTTAACCTAAAACATTTTTTTATGAAGAATACATTTGAGAGAAGGAATTTCAGTGTCTTATGACTATATTTACCTGTGTCACCAGATAGCACAAAAAGTTGATATTTGTGTGTAGGTCCATAGGCCACTCAAAAAGCTAATACACAGAAAGGAATTTTGTTTTTATATTGTCGATACCCAGTCCTTTCTGGTTTTCTGGGAAACTCTCTTTTTTTTAAAAGCGGGCTGCTAGTATGCCATAAAGGTGTTAGCATACGGAAAACCCATGGATGTCCCTATGCGCTGTAAGTAGTGTTTGCCCTTCCAAGTGAAATAGCTATTGTATAAGGAAAACAGTTGTAGAAGAAATGCACTGTTCACTTCATCCCATGGGTTGTTAAACAACCTCCATTCAGTAGCTTCTATACCTTCTCCATGAGGGATCGAGGTGTATAATGCTACTACATTTGAAAAATAACAACCTAGGCAACTAATATTTAAAACACAGTGACAAAAACAATAATAAACAATTGGCTACAGCTGGCTACAAAACTTGGTATTTTATTAAGTAGTTAAAAATAAACAAATCAGTGACATAACACATTAATAAGGTTAAAATTTCATAAAACACAGTGTTAATGTGAAAAACATAGTACAAAAGTTAATGAAAACACAGGTTAAAAATTGTCTATAGTAGATAAGTGGCACAATGAATCTCTACGCGCGTTTCGGCGGCCAGCGCCTTCTTCTTGGAGCAGCCACGTAATTTCTATAAAGTGAAAATACATATAGAATACATAATTATACATTTTGAAAATAACATATTTGTAAAGATTAAAATTCTAACATAAAAGATTTTTACTTTTGTAGCCAGTTAGTGTGTTTTAGCTAGCTGGAGAGAATACACACAATTTAATTTCTATTATTCAACTTTATCTTTGTCATTTCCTTGCGATATTTTGCCTAGTTCCAAGGGGACAGATTCTTAAAAACGGAATAGGGAGAATTTATTAGATCTGACAATAATGGTCATATTCACAGCAACCAGAAAATTGACTCTTGGTTTGCATTTATCTGTATTCTAGGAGAACTTAATAATGATGAGTCGAATTATAGTAGCTGTAGGATTACTAGATGTAGGGTTTGATAAGGAAACAGGTCCACGATTTAGAGGGCAACAAATAGTGGTATGAGCTCATTACTTCAGTTGAGACAATCAATCAAAAATTTTTTTGGTTTTAATTATTAAAGTGAGTTTTTGTTATTGTCAGGTATATATATGTTGACTAAAAGTCTTCTATTGTCTTACTTCGTATACTTGAAATACTTACTAGTGAGAATTTTTGAGAGAACAGTCGGATACAATTTATGCTTCTTGTTTAATTTCTTTCGTTCAAATGTTGCATGAGCTTAGGGAGAAGAGATCGTACTCATTATTAATTTTTACAGTCTCTCAGTTATCGTGATTTTTAGTTAAGATTATTAAATAAACATGTTTTCGACCATTTTCAACCGTTTTTACCTGATTTATTGAAAGTTAATGAATTGATTCCCGCCGGCCGGAGCCCTTTGTATAAAGAGACGCTGGATGGTGTCAAAAGTTGAAGTCTTCCAAAGTATCTCTGGATATCTATTTTTTTGGAAAATATATAGACAAGAGTATATATGTTTCTCTTGTTCCTATAGTTTTTTTTAAAATAGCTGGGGTTTCGCCGTTGGGAGTTGTAGTGCTATCCTCTCACACACCCCACTGTACCCCAAACCTACCCCTGAACCCTAAAATACCCCTGTACCCCAAAACCTAAACCTAGCCCTGACCCTTAAAATACCCCTGTACCCCAAAACCCAAACATAACCCTGAACCCTAAAAATACCTGTGTACCCCAAAACCCAAACCTAGCCCTGAACCCTAAAAATAACCCTGTACCCCAAAACCCCAACCTACCCCTGAACCCTAAAGTACCCCTGTACCTCAAAACCCAAACCTAGCCCTGAATCCTAAAAATACCCCTATACCCCAAACCCCAAACCTAGCCCTGAACCCTTAAAATACCCCTGTACCCCAAAACCTAAACCTACCCCTGAACCCTGAAAATACCCCTATACCCCAAAACCCAAACCTAGCCCTGAACCCTAAAAATACCCCTGTACCCCAAAACCCATACCTATCCCTAAACCCTAAAACTACCCCTGTACCCCATAACCCAAAACTATATCTGAACCCTTAAAATACCCAAACACTCCAAAACATATACCTCAGTACCCCAAAACATATACCCCTATACCCATACTCATCCAAACATTTAAAAAAAAAACATGTTTATACTATTCATGCATTTACAACGAATTTCGTTGTAAATGTGTGCGTGGTAAAAGCATATAAAATGTAATGCCATGCGTTATATTGGCATTGCGGAGTCATGGTACTTTCGTAATGAAAGTATGCGGAGTGATGGTATGCGGAAAGAAAGTTGCGGAATAATGGGTGTTTACCCTCCCCCGGTAAGTACATTGGTGGCACGGCGGCCCACGTCTCCAGCAACATACTCATATTTTTTCACCGACATACACTTTTAGACACACCTCCCGCCACAAGTTCTAGAATTGCGAACTTTAGAGCTGGGGAGCTACGTTCGAATCTCAGCATCAGCTCAACATCCTGTGATTCCAGGCAAATCGCTTTGTCTCCCCGTGCCTATCACAAATGAATGTGTTTCTATGTATTGTAAATTGTGCTCATGCCATGTTGTCGAGTTTGCGCGATATAATATTGCATGGAAAAATAAAGTAGGGAAACTCGAGTTCACACACTACTGCACTGTAAATCGGAGCGTTTCACAGGCCTGTCACAGATAAGAAATGCTATCAAAACGAAGTCCTACAAAACAATATACTACTGGCCGGCAGCAATTCATACCAGGACAACGTCGGGACGGGCTGCTAGTATGCCATAAAGGTGTTAGCATACGGAAAACCCATGGATGTCCCTGTGCGCTGTAAGTAGTGTTTGCCCTTTCAAGTGAAATAGCTATTGTATAAGGACAAAATGACTGTTTTCTGCTGGTTTTAACTGTGATTATTTGAATGTTATTTAGAGAATTGTGATTTATGTTGAAATGTATTTACTTTGTGCAATATTTACTCTGAATTTTGTACTGTAAAAGGAAATGTTATAGGCAATGTGGAATCTGTACCAGAGTATATGAGGAAGAATGTTGTATAATATGTGAATTATTAAATGTTTTTAACCTAAAACATTTTTTTATGAAGAATACATTTGAGAGAAGGAATTTCAGTGTCTTATGACTATATTTACCTGTGTCACCAGATAGCACAAAAAGTTGATATTTGTGTGTAGGTCCATAGGCCACTCAAAAAGCTAATACACAGAAAGGAATTTTGTTTTTATATTGTCGATACCCAGTCCTTTCTGGTTTTCTGGGAAACTCTCTTTTTTTTAAAAGCGGGCTGCTAGTATGCCATAAAGGTGTTAGCATACGGAAAACCCATGGATGTCCCTATGCGCTGTAAGTAGTGTTTGCCCTTCCAAGTGAAATAGCTATTGTATAAGGAAAACAGTTGTAGAAGAAATGCACTGTTCACTTCATCCCATGGGTTGTTAAACAACCTCCATTCAGTAGCTTCTATACCTTCTCCATGAGGGATCGAGGTGTATAATGCTACTACATTTGAAAAATAACAACCTAGGCAACTAATATTTAAAACACAGTGACAAAAACAATAATAAACAATTGGCTACAGCTGGCTACAAAACTTGGTATTTTATTAAGTAGTTAAAAATAAACAAATCAGTGACATAACACATTAATAAGGTTAAAATTTCATAAAACACAGTGTTAATGTGAAAAACATAGTACAAAAGTTAATGAAAACACAGGTTAAAAATTGTCTATAGTAGATAAGTGGCACAATGAATCTCTACGCGCGTTTCGGCGGCCAGCGCCTTCTTCTTGGAGCAGCCACGTAATTTCTATAAAGTGAAAATACATATAGAATACATAATTATACATTTTGAAAATAACATATTTGTAAAGATTAAAATTCTAACATAAAAGATTTTTACTTTTGTAGCCAGTTAGTGTGTTTTAGCTAGCTGGAGAGAATACACACAATTTAATTTCTATTATTCAACTTTATCTTTGTCATTTCCTTGCGATATTTTGCCTAGTTCCAAGGGGACAGATTCTTAAAAACGGAATAGGGAGAATTTATTAGATCTGACAATAATGGTCATATTCACAGCAACCAGAAAATTGACTCTTGGTTTGCATTTATCTGTATTCTAGGAGAACTTAATAATGATGAGTCGAATTATAGTAGCTGTAGGATTACTAGATGTAGGGTTTGATAAGGAAACAGGTCCACGATTTAGAGGGCAACAAATAGTGGTATGAGCTCATTACTTCAGTTGAGACAATCAATCAAAACATTTTTTGGTTTTAATTATTAAAGTGAGTTTTTGTTATTGTCAGGTATATATATGTTGACTAAAAGTCTTCTATTGTCTTACTTCGTATACTTGAAATACTTACTAGTGAGAATTTTTGAGAGAACAGTCGGATACAATTTATGCTTCTTGTTTAATTTCTTTCGTTCAAATGTTGCATGAGCTTAGGGAGAAGAGATCGTACTCATTATTAATTTTTACAGTCTCTCAGTTATCGTGATTTTTAGTTAAGATTATTAAATAAACATGTTTTCGACCATTTTCAACCGTTTTTACCTGATTAATTGAAAGTTAATGAATTGATTCCCGCCGGCCGGATATTCTGCACCAATCAACATCAGTATATAAACGTAACTCGCGAATGTGCAATCAATCACCATTTCCCGCGTTCGTATCGCCAGACAGAACAACCCGCCGCCGGACATAGAGAGCCCTGCCGACCATCCTCAGGTAAGACCCGAAACCGAACGAGTCGCTAGGCATGAGAAGCTATGAGTGAAATCCGCCCCCTTTTTGTATGGAATTTGACATATACCCTTTTACATCCACAGGCAGGGAGATCTTTTAATAAATTTTCTTCCGTGTCAAAAATCCGAGAATCCTTAAATATTATCCATACTTCAGGAATACAAGACTCCACTATCTTGGGTAAGATGATTGACAACATAGGCAAATTTCGCCCTTACTTTTTAATCTTCATAACAGAAATAGAAAGCCTAAACCTAACTCCTGGATCCTTTTTTGGGCTGATAGGAGGCAATCTAAAGCAGCTCAACGTTATTAGATCGTATTATAGATCGTAACCTGGGCAGAAGACTCTACACAATCAATTCCAAAAGAACATCACCAACACCTTCCTCTAAAAACCATTAGGTAAGATCAGATTGAATACAGATAAAGAAACATTAAAAGTTTCGCTATGATATACTATGAGAAACCCCAGCTATTTTTAAAAAAACTATAGGAACAAGAGAAACATATATACTCTTGTCTATATATTTTCCAAAAAAATAGATATCCAGAGATACTTTGGAAGACTTCAACTTTTGACACCATCCAGCGTCTCTTTATACAAAGGGCTCCGGCCGGCGGGAATCAATTCATTAACTTTCAATAAATCAGGTAAAAACGGTTGAAAATGGTCGAAAACATGTTTATTTAATAATCTTAACTAAAAATCACAATAACTGAGAGACTGTAAAAATTAATAATGAGTACGATCTCTTCTCCCTAAGCTCATGCAACATTTGAACGAAAGAAATTAAACAAGAAGCATAAATTGTATCCGACTGTTCTCTCAAAAATTCTCACTAGTAAGTATTTCAAGTATACGAAGTAAGACAATAGAAGACTTTTAGTCAACATATATATACCTGACAATAACAAAAACTCACTTTAATAATTAAAACCCAAAATTTTTTTTATTGATTGTCTCTACTGAAGTAATGAGCTCATACCACTATTTGTTGCCCTCTAAATCGTGGACCTGTTTCCTTATCAAACCCTACATCTAGTAATCCTACAGCTACTATAATTCGACTCATCATTATTAAGTTCTCCTAGAATACAGATAAATGCAAACCAAGAGTCAATTTTCTGGTTGCTGTAAATATTACCATTATTGTCAGATCTAATAAATTCTCCCTATTCCGTTTTTAAGAATCTGTCCCCTTGGAACTAGGCAAAATATCGCAAGGAAATGACAAAGATAAAGTTGAATAATAGAAATTAAATTGTGTGTATTCTCTCCAGCTAGCTAAAACACACTAACTGGCTACAAAAGTAAAAATCTTTTATGTTAGAATTTTAATCTGTACAAATATGTTATTTTCAAAATGTATAATTATGTATTCTATATGTATTTTCACTTTATAGAAATTACGTGGCTGCTCCAAGAAGAAGGCGCTGGCCGCCGAAACGCGCGTAGAGATTCATTGTGCCACTTATCTACTATAGACAATTTTTAACCTGTGTTTTCATTAACTTTTGTACTATGTTTTTCACATTAGCACTGTGTTTTATGAAATTTTAACCTTATTAATGTGTTATGTCACTGATTTGTTTATTTTTAACTACTTAATAAAATACCAAGTTTTGTAGCCAGCTGTAGCCAATTGTTTATTATTATTTTTGTCACTGTGTTTTAAATATTAGTTGCCTAGGTTGTTATTTTTCAAATGTATTGTTTTCCCTGACCTAGGAACTATAAAATCCATGTACTCAGGGGGTCCTTTTTAAATATACGTATAATGCTACTACATCAATCGTGCATTGCCAAATGTTCTCATTGAATTTTAGGTCATAAGTCTTCCTATTTATTAAGACAATCCTTTGTGTCCTTGACATCGGTTTCCCACGCCTGAACCAGTGGTTGAAGATAGAAATCTAAACGTTCTTTAAGGGTTAGGTTTGTGTGTCTTGGCAGTTGATATTTAATGTTCTGCAAATCCTTTTTCACCAGCAATTCAAAGTTATCAAGGGCGTTATGTGAGAAAACTGTGCCATAAATGTGCTTTTGGGGTGAAATTTTTCACTGATATTTGGAGGAATCTGTTCATGTGAGAATGTAGTAGTGTGAAATAAACATCTGAGTCTCAGCTTCCTCATGAGTTTAAATAAAGGTATCTCTGTTTTTTGTCTTTAGGAAATATTCATGACTAAGTTATCGTTTTCTTCAAGTTCCGTTGTGGTCTGGTAGATTCAGCCCTTTTTTTTTTGTCCCCTGTGGATTTGGTGCTTCTTGATGATTCGCCTTTGTCCGGAGGGTGATTTGTGGTATCTCCCTGGTCCAAAAAGGACTGCTTTCTGCTGGTAGTTGAGGCCTCTTGTTCCATGGTTTGTGATGTCTGGTCCTGCACCAACAGTGCTGGTGGTCTTGCGAAGATAAGTCCTGTTCGGTGGCGATGCTTTCATCCGATGAAGTTGTGCCAGTTTAAAAAAAAAACTTTTCTGAGCGTATGTCTCCACCCATGTATACACCTCATTGAGCTTATAATCGATGGTGTCTCCCTTGTATTTTCTTAACTTTCGGTCATGTACTTCCTTGGCATGTTCGTCTAGCCTCATATTAATGTTGTTTAAAATGTTGGACCAGTCCTCGGTTTCCATCCGTTACACACTCGTATGATACTATCAGGCATTGTATAATGTCAGTTGTAGGCAAAGGAATACGTCAGTACAAGGACGCGCTTATGCACGCGGCATTACATTGATGGACACAGCAGGTCCTGAGTGTGGTATACATTTTTTCACGAGGATGGAAGTGTAAGCGGGTAACGAAACAACGCTATTAGAACAGGAAGGCTGATGGAAGCCTCATTTGCGAGTTTGGCGGCAAGCGAGAACACTGGTTTACTGAAGGCGAGATTGGTATTCAGAGTCCAGAATTGTTTCAGCAGTAAAGGCGCGTCTTTTGCAGTTCGGATTGTATGCGTATGCACAGACCAGGCTAATGATTTAAAAAACTTCACGGAGAGTGTAAGTGCGACTTGTACTTGAATACATTTATATTTTTCCAGGTTCTCCAACAGTGACAGATTGAATTGAGCGGGTAAGACGAGTTGTGAGCACTTGTCATGGTTGGATTATTAGGGTTTTAGTGATATTCCACTCATGTTGCACTCACGTATGTTTTTTAACATATTTTTAACCTTGGTCCTTTTGCGCTGCACGTTATTGACGAGGTTGGAATACGAGACAGGACAGGTACCAGCAAGGACATTTATGCATCGGGAATTATAGTTTTTGTAAGTTTTGTCTGTTTGCAGTTCACACCAGGGATACAAGCACTGGTTACAACTGTTAAAATGTTGCACACAATGTTTCTCACGCACTCGTTTGGCTAATGGCATGATATCCAGCTTGGAGTGGACATGGGTAAACATGGGGTTCACTCCCTGGAAATACTGGAGTTAACTCTTGTAAGGGACACAGATATACACCATTTTTTCTGATGTACCAGTTTTTTTCTGATGTAACAGTTTTACGATTTGCCAGATGACTTACAATATATTTTTGTTTTGTTCCATCAGGAGGCTGCCTGAAAAGTTTAAACGCTTGTCAAGTATGAACATGCACACAAATTTGTTTCCCCTGAAGAAGGATTATCCATACCCGAAATGCATTGGAGCAGTTATGAATTAAATATCATGCCAGTATCTCATGTTAGGGGTTTAACCATTCGACTGTACAATATGTAATATTGTTTTCTTTTATTTAAAAGTGTGTCAATATATAAACTGTTTACCATTTGGTGACATAAAGACATATTGAATGAAGAAAAATTGTTTTTCACATTTTGTATAAAGATCTATGTTTTGTGTTTATAGTTACTAATTTGATTAAAATTACCAGTAGTAACCTTAGAGACTATACCTGTGGGCTGCGAAGTGTACAGATTTGGTCTGTCCCTGTATCGTAGTGATCACACAAGGTGGGGTGAGAGGCAGACTCACATCACAGCTTCACACAGAGTTAAACTGAGTACTTAACAATACTTTTCGGTTATCGTACATAAATTAGGTGTGCAGGTTGATTACCTTTCTTTGATCAATGAATCATCTCCATGTCTGTTTTAGGTGCACAACAGCAATCCTAGTGTAAGGATTATTCTATTGTAATTTGTCAGCTGCACCTCCCTAAGTACCACATCCCACGTGATGCATATCACATAAAGCAAACAGTTACAGCTGTATTGTTTTGTTGTAGTCGTTGCTCTTTCTGATCCTTCCTGTGTGTACACCACGAAAGTTTGTGTTTTACTAATGAACACTGTATACTTTTGTTAATTATTAATGATAACTTAAGTAACCACTCTAGATGAAACTATTTGTTTGAACTACTACTTGAAGTGCAACAATGCCATATTTCACTGATGTTATTCTTTCTTTTTTGCTTTTAGGTTCACAAGAGAAGAGATATCACCCACAGTACTGCCAGACATAAGGCCTGCGCACGACGTGAAGCATGTCTGACTACGCACCACAGTCATCGCTTCAGCTGTTTTGAAGCTAAGTAACCACTGCCAACTGACAGCTTCAAGATGACCCCAAAAAAAGATGCTGCCAAGAAAGTGGCTAGTGGGGAGCAGCAGAAGCAGAATTCCACCACTGGAGTGCCAACTGCAACCTTTTTCAGGAAAGTTGTGCCTGCTTCTCCAGCTTCCGGTGAGCAAGCTGAGAGCAGCACTCATACATCAACAGCACCACCTGTCCAACCTAAGCCAAGGACCATGTGTTTCAGTGACTCTGCCAGTGCAATCATGCCAACGTTGAAAAGTAGTAATGTTGAATTGGATTTGTCCCTTTCGCAAAGTAGTTCACAATCATTTCAGGAAGCACAGCAAATTGGACAGCAGCCTCAGCCTGCAATGGATTTGTCTGATGTTGGAGCAGTATCAAACACTAAGAGAATAAGGGTCAAAGGGATATTTTAATGACCTGCCGCAGTTCTATTCCCCAAATATTCCATATAAATTACACAATGAACTGGGGGTCTCAACCAAATGCCACCGAGTACCAGAGAGTAAATAGAAAAAGAAAAGAAGTGAAAGAACCAGAGTATTGTGAAAAACAAGGGACCCTTGAGCAGATCTTGGATTCCCATCAATAGTCTTAGTGATTAGTATTATCATCTGGTCATCCTCCCATAGAGGCTATCTTTTGGGAAAAACTCTCTCAATTGGGTCAACAAGGGAGAGACAGACCTGTTGAAAACACAGATCGTTAGTTTCTTCAATTGATGATCACAAAGAAATTCTCAAATAACTCAGTGCATGAAATAGTGAGTGCAATATTTAAAATAGAGTTGTTAGGAGAGAGACAACATTTTATTAGAGATATCCCCTAACACTCTAAATAAAAACAGTGCAACAAGCAGTGTTAACAAATAACCTGATGTTGGAGCAGAACAGGAGGTTGAGCTTCCTTCAGAGCAAGAAGTTGAACCTCCTCTTTTAGAATCATTGGCTACCACATCTCTAGCAAGGAAAAGGAAGGGTGGTACAGCACCGTCTTCACCAAGCACCACTTTTAATGATGATGATGATGGGGACATGTAGTGGATCCTGACAGAGATTAGGAAACAACAGGGGAGGCCAGGGAAAATAAAAGTTCCAAAAAGACTTAGACTTATGGAAGGGGAGGAAGAGAAGGATGACAATGAAAAGGCCGGGTCGAAGACGGCTGTAATGCCAGAAACCGGTCCCCGGAAGCTTGTTTCCTTTCCAGTAAAGAATTGGCTTGGTAGTTTGGTCTGCCCTGTTCCCATGATGCACTGGGCCAGGGACAGACTAATTTGCATGTAGCCAGGTTCTGAGCTGGGATGGTGCAGTGAGCTAAAAAACTGTGATGGATCAAGCCCTGATCTCTTGACTGGGTAGGAGTGTCTTGCTTAATTCAGATACTCTGTCCATCACCACCCCCTTTTTGAATCGTTTTGGCCACCACAAGCGTGGAAGGGTATACTCAGATGTGAGTTCCTTGCTCACTGCACCATCAGGATTCAAGCAAGCCGGGCCGAAGACAGCTGTAATGCCAGAAACCGGTCCCCGGAAGCTTGTTTCCTTTCCAGTAAAGAATTGGCTTGGTAGTTTGGTCTGCCCTGTTCCATGATGCACTGGGCCAGGGACAGACTAATTTGCATGTAGCCAGGTTCTGAGCTGGGATGGTGCAGTGAGCTAAAAAACTGTGATGGATCAAGCCCTGATCTCTTGACTGGGTAGGAGTGTCTTGCTTAATTCAGATACTCTGTCCATCACCACCCCCTTTTTGAATGAAAAGGTAGGCATGGTGGAAGGTGAAACAGAGGAATCTGACATTGCTATTCAACCAGCGCAGAGGGATGTGGCACAGGTAACACGATCACCAGCTCCCATATTTGCAGAGACCTGCACGAACCCCTGCCTCAGGAGAGGCTGAGAGGCAATCAAGGACATGCTCAGCTACCTCCAGTTCGTCTTCAGGCATTGGCAGTGGCACAGTAAAAAAGTACTCCTCCCGAGTTTGGGACTTTCTTTTACAGTTAGCAAAGAGGAGGAGCACATTGCAGTATGCACCATTTACCACACAAATGTTAGTCGAGGTAAGCCTGGTATACATTATGGTACTGGAGGCCAGACGACCCATATGAAAAAACACCACACAATCAAGGGGAATTAGGACCTTAAAAAAATTGCTAAAAAGTGATTATGGCTGTGGGGGGAGCCGGAGAACATTAGCTACAAGTCCAATCACGGGGGAAGGTGATGATGAGTAAGAAGAGGGTGACATCTTCTTCATGCAAAGCAGCCATTTTCCCAGCTGAGTGCCAAAAGATGTATCTACCTCAGCGACTTCACAAAGGCACAAGAAGACTCAGAGTGAGATGGTGGAGAAACCGCAGCATACAGTGACTGCCCCACCACCACCACACACATTGAGTCTACCACTAGCATCTACTTATTAAAAGACACCTGTGTCAGTGTCCCAAGAAAAGAAGAAAATTCAGGCTACTAATATTGGCATGTTTAGGCAGGAGGGGCCCTACAAACTAAACCACCCAACCGCAAATTTGTACAATGGGAAGCTGTCAAAAACTTTAGTGCTGGACCTTCTCCCTTTTTCTTTTGTGGAAGGAGCAGGATTCTTAGAATTTGTGGCAGCCATCTGTAAAAAATGGAAGGTACTAAGTAGAACCTATTTTGCCAGAATGGATGTTCCTGTACTGCATCACAATGTCCTGCAGTTGGTTGGACAAACTTTGCAGCAAATTGGTGTTTACACCATCTAACTGATGACAGACATGTGAACCAGTTGTCAGGCGACTGATAAGATGCGCATTGCTGCACAATGGATCTCTTTTACCGGGGTAAAGCATAAGATATCTTCAGGTCTTGGCCCTGAAGAAAGTTTTAATAGCAATCAGCAGTATGCAACAGTGGCCATGTTCGCGATGGAGAAATCACATACAGCTGTAAACATCTTGGAGAAATTTAACAGCAATGTGTATGAATGACTGCAACACAGAGGTTTTAGAATTTAATTTGTTGCTGTAGACAATGACAGTAACATAGTCAGGGCCATGCCTGACGGAGGCAATTTCATGTTCTTGTGTTTGGCTCATTGCATCAACCTGGTGTTGTAAACCTTCCTAAAAAAGGAAGACACAGTCAGCAACATACTGACCCTCTGCAGAAGAATCTGCACCCATTTCAGCCATTCTTTTGAGGCCCGGATGCAGCTGCGGATTATTAAGTTTAATAGTAGAGCACCACTTAAAGCCCTGATACAGGAGGTGCCAACAATTTGGAAATCCACCTTTTACATGCTGCAACGTCTGTTTGAGCAGTACAAAAAGATCAATGACTGTCATTCAAGTAGGAGGGGATGTAGTTGGGAAAGATATGACATGGATGTGGACAAATGGGGCCTAGTCAAATGCCTGACATAGATGCTACTCCCTTTTGAGGTTTTCACACGAGAAGTTAGCAAGGAGGACAGTACAACGGGCCAAGCTATCCCATTGTTGTATCTCCTACAATATCAGGTAAAGAATGCGTCTGAAATTTTCACCCCTGCCGGTGTGAATGAAAACACAGAAGCACATGCCTTGGTTGAGAGCTTAACCAAGCCTGCGATTGGCTTCTAATAAAAGGCTTCAACATGACATCATCGAGTTCAAAGAGCACGTATTTGCCACACTACTTGATGCACGGTACAAAACAGTTCTTCGCACTTTCAGCCCTTCAGAAACTTGGAAGAAGAACGACTGGAACTTTGAGCCCCAGGTCGCAGTTCTGGGGTACCGCCATCAACTTCCAGAAAGGGCAATCTTGTCTCACAGTAGCCAACAACACCAACCAGAACACCGGCAACAAAAGCAAAAGAAGGACCCAACCTCTGCATTGTATTGGTTTCCATTGGCAGGGCTTAAGTGCAGGGCAGGGGTGATCTAAGAACAGGTAGAGCAAGTGGCAGCACCAACACCCATCGACAGGATGTTCCTGGAATATCTGGATGATCCACTAGAGGTCTATGTGGATCAACATCCATTGATGTATTGGTATGGGAAGATGCGTCAATGGCCAGAGCTCAGGGGAAAGGCAATAAAGTATCAGACTTGTCCTGTTGCCAGTGTGTCTGCAGAACATGTGTTCAGTGCAATTGTTGCAGTCGGTCAGTGAGAAGGACCAGTCTCTTGCCTCAAAATGTGGAGAGATTGACTATGATCAAAATGAACAAACATTTTATACCACACAATTACACTATTTCAGAAACAGCAGCACAGGAGGAGGAAGAGGATGAATGGTCCAAAATTTAATTAAATTTGTTAGCTGACCAACTCCTGAGTAAACCACCTGATTTTGAGGACAAACTCTACTTCCCGGACTTAGTATGCCAGTGACCGAATGCAACATGTAAAATTTTCCCATTGAACTTAGTTCTTTCTTTGCATAAAAACAAAAAGAAATGATCTAGAGGAACATTATTATTTTGTGTCAGATTTATGCTGCCCCACCTTTTTTATTAGTCACATATATATTGCCGGATTGCAGTTGGACCAGTGTTCATTGAAGAAGCCTCCACTATTCCATCATGACATTTGGGACAATGCCTCCCCCCTCACACGCCTATTGCCTAATGTCTATTCCTTTTTGCATCACTTAGCATTAGAATGGCTGCCCCTTAAAATTATTTGTTATCCTACAAGGCTGCCTGCCAGGACCAAATTCCAATGAGTTGCCTGCGGCAAAGATGATTGAAAACCTGTCTGAACTACCTGTGCTTCGATTGAATGAGGTAACTTTAACTATTGTAACGGTAAGTGAATGATTGTGTGAGTGATGATTTCAGTTGATTGATGATTCATGTGGTGGGAGACACTGAGGGAGGGTGTGTGTACAACTGTAATATAGGACATTTCTTGAGATGATTATTGATTTGCATTGTTTGGGGCTTGAGTGATGGGTGCTCATTTTGTTTGCCTAAAGGTAATGATCAGCCCTTTCACACTTAGCCAGATTTAATTAATTGCAGAGACGTTCTCCTTATTTCTGGTTCTTCAGACACCAGAACAGTCACTTTAGTTATCAAACAGAAACCTATGCAAAAACAATTGCAATTCACTTCACTAGATATTTATATTGCTCGGGTCATCGTGATTCATGATGATGATGATGACTCTGTTACTCGGAGTCAGGACTGGAGGACGTGGGTCCCTTGCTCACTTTGCCACTGGATTCAAGCTAGCCTGGCTGATGACGGCTGATTAGCCAGAAACCGGTCCCAGGATGCTATTTCGGGTCCAGGAAAGACATAGCTTGGTAGTTCGGGCTGGACTGTTCCCATGAGGCACAGGGTCAGACTGATTTGCATATGGCCATGTCTGAACTGGGGTGGCGGAGTGAGCTAAAGAATGATGATGGATTAAACCCAGATCAGTTGACTGGGGGTGAGTGCTTGCAATGTTCAACTCTCCGTCCATCATCCGCTTTGGTTTTGCCTTCTTAATTAATCAGCCAAAGTGAGCGCCTGATAAATGAGATTAGGTAGCGGCATTGAAACTGAATCACGCAATGATATACCAGCATAAACTTTACTAAATATAACTTACCTCTGAGTCTGAGAAGCATGCCATTTTTTTATATCGTAGAATACAAACACATTAAATAAATAATACTCACTGAGCCCTCGAATCTAAAAGCCTAGCAGATCATGCAGGTCCTGTTCCGGGTCAAGAATGTCTGTCCAGAGGTTCATAAGCTGCTGGGCGGTGTGCCAAACCTCGCAGGTGTGCCACACGCACCTGCGCACTGCCCCCAGCCTCGCTGATGCTCCTGGCAAGGAGTGTAGGCGCTACCAAGCCTGCCTGCCACCTGTTGCCAGCATAGAGGGTAGATAGCACTAGACAAAAAAACTAGTTCTGCCACCTCCTCTCCAAAGATTGCCCAGGGCGGCACACCTGGGCAAGGGCATCACCTGCATGGAAGCCACTCCTCTGCCATGACACTGGGTGGGAAAATAATAAACTAAGAAGGGAAAGGAAGGGAAAGAAAAGAAGAAAGAAATAAGCAAAGAAGGTGAAATAAACCACGTGAAAAAAACAAAAAGATTTACACAAAAACGTAAAAAGTACAAAGATGCCCACTATTGTAAAATATACAAATTAGGGGTAGAAAAGTAATAAAGGAGGAGGATCACAAATATTAAAAGAGATTACAATTTAGGCCCAGCACCATGACAGAGAGGAGAAAAACAACATGTCGACTGCATGGTGCTGCTCATACGTGATTTAGAATGCAAACACACTTCAGGACTGTGTAGTGCCATTCCAGCAGGATTTTGGAGCGTGCAAACGCACTCCGCATTCCCAATGCAATGCAAACAGGCACGCCGGCAAACTCCTCCGAACGTGGAACTCAGCGTAGCATAGAGGAGTTTTTTTCGCAACTCTGCGAATTCCGCGTAGTAGGACTCCGAGAACGCCACTTACCTAAAAGATGAACAAGTATAAACCACTTCAGTTAGGGGAGTGGAAGTGAGGGAGGGATTTGTATATTACAAAAAAGCAGGAAAATAGAAGATGAAACAGAACCTTTAATGCCTACCTTGAAGGACAGTCTTAAATGGTAAAAGCAGGACTGAAGTGGTTATTACTTACAATGAAGAACTAGGCCATATCACGGTATAACGCAATGAGTTTTCTTAGTATACTTAGGAGCTAAAAAGGGTAAACAACCTTTACAACGCAACTTTTACCACGCAGTGCCTTTACAACGCAACTTTTACAACGCAAACCATTACAACGCATTGCGCTGGGGGGCGCTCTAGGATAGGGAATAGGTTTAATGTACTATCCAACACCTTCCCTACTATCCACGGGGACTGGAGTTGGAATAGTAAATTAAACAATTCACTATCCAGCGCCTAAAAGCACTATGCGTTGTAATGGTATGCGTTGGGAAAAACCACGTTGTAAAAGCATGCGATGTAAAAGCATGCGTTGTAATGTCATACATCCACTAAAAAATGTTAATGTGGTTTTGTATCATTGGTAACAGAACTGAATAAGTTTGATATAACTCCTTTTCTCTAATTTACCAAAATGACCTTCTACGCCCTGGCAGGAAAGTTGGATCCCCCATAAAGCCTAAATAATGTCCTCAATTTTGAAAGAGAATTTCTTTCATTATAGATTCTTAGACACACTAATGTTATCGGTCCCGATGAGTTTGTAATTTTGCACATTAACCTATAAATAGCAGATTCAAGAAACTCTTATTGAGATCTAATTTCCAATTCTGGATCTATAAATATGAATAAATGAGCAAAGATTAATACATTGATGCTCATAGTCTTATGTAGAAACTGGTCTTCCGATTGTTGGGCTACCTCATTATGTGGCTCAAAATTAAAATAAAATAAATGACATCTTTTCTACTTCTGTTCACTCTATTGGAAGTTTTAGTAGAATGCTTACTCTCCCTAATATGACTGTTCAGTAGGAAAGCTGGGGCAGAATCATGTCGACCATTGAGGAGCGATGAGGGTGGATACATAATTTTCCACATTTCCAACATGCAAGTTTTAACTTTGTAGTAGTGAGCTAAACCATCAATAACTTTATGAGGTAGTGTCAGCAGACAGATATTTTAAGCAGGACACAAGGTTACAACATACACATCAAACTTTACTCAAGAAATACACATCTACTTGATTTAGATCAGCCCACCAGGCAGCTTGTTTACTGGTGATGAGCGACACCTGTGATAAAGCATGCTACTTATTGTTGTGGAGGGAGCCCCTTCCTTTTTAAAAATATCTGAATCAATAATTCAATACAGTCCTTTCCTTACTGCATCAGGAAAAGGTACATGCATAGGTCTAGGTTTTTGTATTTTGAGAGGCAGTACTGTACTAATTCCTTTCCTAAATCCCCAGCCATGATTCTAGTTTGTACAGCTTTCATGTAATGCTTTACATTTACCTAAAATTATTTATCAACTATGATACTTAATCCCATTTTTCAGAAGATATACTTCATATCGGTCTTCAAACCTCAATATGATAAAGTACTGAAATGAAAATGTTGCCCTGACCAGATATAAGGATTACACTCTGCACCAGATGTATGAATGCGTTTTGGATTCTGAAAGCCCGCACTTCTTAAATTGACAAGATTTGTGATTACAAAAGACCATATCCCAATATATAAATATGGTGCATGATTTGCAATTGTGTTTGTAATGAGCATTTTTCTACCATAGGTAACCTCTAACAGGGCTCGGTCCCAGGAGGGATCCATATCAAGCCATGCTATTGCGTGCTGCAGTTGGGAAGCTAGATAATATAACTCTAAGTCCAGGATTTCTAGACCTCCTTTGCCCCATTGTCGTTTCATCACCTCCAAGCTTACCCTACATCTCTTTCTATTTCACAACAGCTGGGTGAGAAGTATATCTAATTCTTTGAATGTACTATGTGGAATTTAATAGAAAGATCCTTGCATTGTGTACAAACATCTGGGTAGTATCACCATTTTAGTTAAAGCAATTTTTCCCATCAGGGATAATTTTAGTGTATTCCAGTACTTTCTACTGCCTAGTAGGCCATTTAATATCCTGCCCATATTGTTTTCATAGAAGACGTCTTTCTCTCAGGCTACTCATATCCCAAGATACTGCACGGATTCCAGTTCCCATGGGAGTTCCAACCCAGGGGACTGGGACTCTACTCTACCTTCTGTCTTCCCTATCAAATATAATTACGATTTTTGTTTATTAATACGTAAGCCTGAGGCCCCCGCAACCCCTTTCAATGAATGGAGCAATATTGAAACCAAATGGCTCAGGCGTCGCAAAGAGACCAGCGCGTCGTCCACGTACAGTGACACTCTATGTTACGTTTGGCCTATCCTAATGCCATGACCTTGCAGCTCTATTCGGAGGCGACATGCCAGTGGCTCCATTACGAGGGCAAAGAGCAAAGGGGGCAGCGGGCATCCCTGTTGTGTGTCCCGTTGTAGCAACATAGCATCCAACACAAACCTTCCCGTTCCAACCCTTGCCATGGGAGTAGCATAAGGTAATTTGACCCAATTTACAAACCGGGAGCCCAGTCCCATTTTTAGACAGACCTGCCAGAGATATTCCCAGCGGAACGTGTCAAATGCTTGTTCAACATCCAAAAGCGCCAGTGCCCTTTCCTCTGCTTTCCCCCCAAGAGTCTGCATTACATGTGCAAGACAGTGAATATTCTTCAGCGTATTCCTACCAAGTATAAACCCTGACTGATCTACATGTACCACCTGTGGGAGATAAGGGAGCAGCCTACTTGCCAGCACCTGGCTGATAATTATAAGGTCTACATTTAGAATAGAGATGGGCATATATGAGTTAGGAATCAACGGGTCCTTCCCTGGTTTGGGAATCATCACTATTAATACTTCCCGCATTCAACCTAGCAATTCATCCCTCTCCTTTGCTTCTTCAATTCCCTCTAACAATCTGAAAGTCACCAGCCCGGTATATTCTTTATAAAATTCATCCGTCAGGCAATCCATTCCTGGAGATTTAGCTGTTCTCAAATGAGTTATAGCTGCTTTTATTTCCTCTTCTCCAATAGGCCCCCCCCAGTGTTTCCTGAGCCTCAGAGCCCAGACTGGGCACTGCCAATCCTGCCAGGTATGATTGTATGGTCTGGGTGTGTGGGCGGTTCTGGGACTCGAAGCACGTTGTAGTTAAATGGATTGCAAATGTCTTGTTGATCTCAAGTTGCATATAGACCATTTGCTGCCAGCCATTAGGTCTTGACTGCGCAGAACACATGCGCTGCAGAGGAAAAAGACCTTTAGCAATCTATTCCGTTTTGCTGCCAAAAATGTGCATGCATTTCAATGGCAATGCGTGCACGTTTGGCGATTCCCTTGCGGGAGCGAGCTAACCCTCTGTTTTTAATTAACAGATGGTTCCAAAGCACTCTCCCACAAGGGAAACAGGCGCAGGCCTCCTCCTCTCTCCCCCCTCCTCTCCTTGTCAGCACGAGGCACGCGCTTAATTCATGCAGCACGAACCACGCGCGGCGCTCACCACTCGCTAATTATTTGACTCGGGTCGTGAATCGGCACAGCAAGCCCTTCTGGTACTCCCTCTTCATGTTTTGTCTTGGGTTGCAATCACTGCGTTTCATGTTTTGCAATAAAAACAAAGCTGCCTGAGCGCTGGCCCCAGCAAGAAAACACGCCTGTTAATCTTCCTTTTCAGAAATGTCCCTATGCCACTCAGCCCATCACTGCCTGTTACTTTAACTACCTTGGTGCCCATCGTCAATATCCTGTGCCCTCCCGTCCCCTCTCTCCCCCGTCTGTGGCTGCCTCTTATTTTAGTTGAACGATGTCCTCGGATCAAAGAGTTTATTCAGGTTAATGCACACTATCTTGATGTATAATAAAAAGTGCGTGGGCAGTAAGCGGCACCAATAAAATACATGAAACATAATTTAAGAATTTACCTGAGCCGCTTCCTCCTGTCACTGCTTGTTATTTTAACTACTTAGGCATTGGTCTTCACTCACTATCCCCTGCTGTGCCTTTTTTTCTCTCCCCTGCATGTGGCTGCATCTTATTTTCAGTTGAACAATGCCAGCGGATGCAAGAGTTTATTCATATTAGAGCAAACTATCTTGATTTAAAATCTACAATCAGTGGGCATGATGCAACACCTGTTAAAAACTTTTAACCTAATTTTGATACAAAAAAACTTGGGGGTCCATTACGATGTCGGGCAGATTGCCACCGCCATGGTGGCGGTGGCGATCCGCCCGACATAAATGCCCGCCCGCCACCCTTTTCCCCCCCGCCACATTACAATGGCGGGGGGGACCGCAACGGAGGCAAACACCGCCCGCCACTTTTCTGCCCCGGTCGCCTTGCGGCTGGGGCGATAAAGGAATAATATGGTGGCGGTGTCTAATAGACACCGCCAGACATATTATGATGTGTGGTGTTCAGTGCCTTTCTGCTGCGGCGATGCTGCCATGGAAAGGCATGCGGTCTTCACTCTGGGGGCCCCCTGCGGGCCCCCAGAGTGAAGTACAGGTAGGGGGTGCACATGGGGGGTACCTTTGGTACCCCCCTTCATTGTCATTTACAAAGCGGCAGGCACCGCGCGGTGCCTGCCGCTTTGTAAATGACAATGTGAAAGTGTATTTTCAGCATTGTGGCCACAATGCTGAAAATACAGGATGTGCCCGCCACTGTGGCGGGCACATCCTAATGGCACCCACGGGACCCCCACCCTTATGGCGGGCGGCCCCGATTTACGATGGGATGACGGGCGGGCAAAGTCCGCCCGTCATCCTAATGAGGCCCTTGATCTTTAAGCTACCTGACCGGGTGTCAATTACACAGCATTTCTGTAATGTTATTCCAGATTTATTAAGTTAGCAAGCTGTTTTATTTAAGGGACATGGGTCAACAAATAAAAACAAAGGCAGGTCGGGATTCAGTTACTTCCTCAAAACTGTAATGTGTCTGTTAAAACATATTTTTCTTTGTAATTGTAAGAAGAAAAAACAGCTTGCAATTACATAGGCGCAGATCTTTGTGGACGGTAGTGTTTGAATGTAAAAGGAAATACCGTTAAATGCGTGAACCAAACATGCTTCCGGGGAGGGGTGGAGCAATGGCTTCCCTTCACAGTGTTGATATCAAAATAGGCCGATCCTGATGGGGAGGCAGCTTTTCAACTATAGTGCAATTGTAGTGGAATCAGGATGCGCAACAGGATGTGCAGTCTAAATATCAAGTACATTTTATCGATTAGACATAATATCAAATGAGGAATATCGAGATGGCAGTAATATCGAGGTAAGTAATATCGAGGTAAGTTTTATTGATTTTTAAAGTTAAAAAAATATCGAAGGTAGAAATATTGAGTAGTTAATATCGAGTGTGTAAAATATCGATTTTATTTGTTAGTAAAAAATATCGAAACTTAAAATAGAGTGTTAGAATATCGAATGCAAAAATATAGAGTGTTAGAATATCGAAAGTCAAAATATAGAGTGTAAGAATATCGATATTTGGAATATAGACTGTTAAATATGTTTGTTAATTTATAAAAATAAATTTACATTTTCTTATATAATTTTTAATAAATAATTAAAATATTTTATTAATTTGAAAAAATGTATAATATAATTTAGAAGTGGGATGCGGGTTTTTAGGGGAATAGGAACGGGAGTGTTTTAATAATGTGAATTTTTAATGAAAGTTTTTTTATTTAAAATTTTATAAAATGTAAAAAAAAATATATAAAAATGTGTAATAAAAATTAGGAGCGGGATGTGGGTTTTTAGACGAATAGGGTGGGGAGTTTTTTAAAAATTTGAAATTGAAAATTTTATTAATTGTGTAAATATTTAAATTTAAAAATAATAATAAAATTATAGAGAATTATAGGAGTAGTCAGTGTGTTTTTTTTAAAAAAATGGATGGTTTGTGTGTAAATTACAATTGAAATTTTTTTAATTACATTTGTAAAATATTTGTACGAAAATTTGGGTTTTGGTGTGATAATTATGTTTTTAGGTTTTTATGTAGTGTTTTTTTTAAATTGAAATAAAATGTGTTAAAATAAGAATTAAAAACTATAATTTCAATTTAAATTGTGGAAATATTAATTTCTATTAATAATTGAAAAATCTTTTAGTAAAAATGTTTTAAAATATTTTTATTTTTATTTTTTTGTAATTTTGTTTGGGAAATAGTGTCTTTTTTAATAGTAATTTCAAATTAATTCATAAAATGAAAAATATTAAAATATAAAAAATTACAAATTTAAAATGTATGATTTGGAAATATAAAATGTTATTTTAATGTAAATAATGTTTTATGTTCTTAAGAATTGTGTTATTAATTTAAAAAACAAATTAGGGGTTAATATTTGTGAAAAAAATATTTAAATTAGTATTTTATATTTACATTTTTATAAAATGTTGTTTGCAATAAAGTAAGCCATTATAAATTCTAAAATATTATTTAAATTTTTTTGAAATATTTATAAAAAATAAATACATAATGAAAATAAAGATAGAATATTTTGTAAAATATTTTTTATATTTATTTTTAATTGATTGGTTGGATTATTTTTAATATGTAAAAAAATAATTTGGTGTAAGATGAATGTTTTATTTAAGTATGTTTTTTGTATGTGTTTATTATTTTAACTGGTTTTGAGTATATAATTAGTGGAGTTGGGAATAGTAAATTATATGGGTTGACTGTCCAGCACCTTCACTGAGTTTATACTTGGTGGAGTTGGAATAGTAAATTATATGGGTTTTGTGTCCAGCACCTTCCCTGAGTTTGTATTTGGTGGAGTGGGAATAGTAAATTTTAATGAGTTGAATGTCCAGCAACTTCCCTGACTTTATACTTGGTGGAGTTGGAATAGTATATTATATGGGGTTTGTGACCAGCAACTTCCTTGAGTTTATACTTGATGGAGTGGGAATAGTAAATTATATGGGGTTTGTGTCCAGCAACTTCCCTGAGTTTATACTTGGTGGAGTGGGAACAGTAAATTATATGAGTTGAGTGTCCAGCACCTTCCCTGAGTTTATACTTGGTGGAGTGGGAATAGTAAATTATATGGGTTTTGTGTCCAGCACCTTCCCTAAGTTTATACTTGGTGGTTTTGGAATAGTAAATTATATGGGTTTTGTGTCCAGCACCTTCCTTCAGTTTATACTTGGTGGAGTTGGAATAGTAAATTATATGGGTTTTGTGTCCAGCACCTTCCCTGAGTTTATACTTGGTGGAGTTGGAATAGTAAATTATATGGGTTGAGTGTCCAGCACCTTCCCTCAGTTTATACTTGGTGGAGTCGGAATAGTAAATTTTATGGGTTTTGTGTCCAGCACCTTCCCTGAGTTTATACTTGGTGATGTTGGAATAGTAAATTATATGGGTTTTGTGTCCAGCACCTTCCCTGAGTTTATACTTGATGGAGTGGGAATAGTAAATTATATGGGTTGAGTGTCCAGCACCTTCCCTGAGTTTATACTAGGTGGAGTGGGACTAGTACATTAAATGGGTTTTGTGTCCAGCACCTTCCCTGAGTTTATACTTGGTGGTGTTGGAATATTAAATTATATGGGTTTTGTGTCCAGCACCTTCCCTGAGTTTATACTTGGTGGAGTGGGAATAGTAAATTATATGGGTTTTATGTCCAGCACCTTCCATGAGTTTATACTTGGTGGAGTGGGAATAGTACATTTTATTGTTTGAGTTTCCAGCACCTTTCTTGAGTTTATACTTGGTGGAGTGGGAATAGTAAATTATTTGGGTTGACTGTCCAGCACTTTCCCTGAGTTTATTCTTGGTGGAGTGGGAATAGTCAATTATTTGGGTTGACTGTCCAGCACCTTCCCTGAGTTTATACTTGGTGGAGTGGGAATAGTAAATTATATGGGTTTTGTGTCCAGCACCTTCCCTGAGTTTATATTTGGTGGAGTGGGAATAGTAAATTTTAATGGGTTGAATGTCCAGCAACTTCCCTGACTTTATACTTGGTGGAGTTGGAATAGTATATTATATGGGGTTTGTGACCAGCAACTTCCTTGAGTTTATACTTGGTGGAGTGGGAACAGTAAATTATATGGGGTTTGTGTCCAGCAACTTCCCTGAGTTTATACTTGGTGGAGTGGGAACAGTAAATTATATGAGTTGAGTGTCCAGCACCTTCCCTGAGTTTATACTTGGTGGAGTGGGAATAGTAAATTATATGGGTTTTGTGTCCAGCACCTTCCCTAAGTTTATACTTGGTGGTTTTGGAATAGTAAATTATATGAGTTTTGGGTCCAGCACCTTCCTTCAGTTTATACTTGGTGGAGTTGGAATAGTAAATTATATGGGTTTTGTGTCCAGCACCTTCCCTGAGTTTATACTTGGTGGAGTTGGAATAGTAAATTATATGGGTTGAGTGTCCAGCACCTTCCCTCAGTTTATAATTGGTGGAGTCGGAATAGTAAATTTTATGGGTTTTGTGTCCAGCACCTTCCCTGAGTTTATACTTGATGGAGTGGGAAAAGTAAATTATATGGGTTGAGTGTCCAGCACCTCCCCTGAGTTTATACTTGGTGGAGTGGGACTAGTACATTATATGGGTTTTGTGTCCAGCACCTTCCCTGAGTTTATACTTGGTGGTGTTGGAATATTAAATTATATGGGTTTTGTGTCCAGCACCTTCCCTGAGTTTATACTTGGTGGAGTTGGAATAGTAAATTATATGGGTTCTGTGTCCAGCACCTTCTCTGAGTATATACTTGGTGGAGTGGGAATAGTAAATTATATGGGTTTTGTGTCCAGCACCTTCCCTGAGTTTATACTTGGTGGAGTGGGAATAGTAAATTATATTTGTTGAGTGTCCAGCACCTTTCCTGAGTTTATACTTGGTGAAGTGGGAATAGTAAATTATATTGGTTGAGTGTCCAGCACCTTCTCTGAGTTTATACTTGGTGAAGTGGGAATAGTACATTATATGGGTTTTGTGTCCAGCATCTTCCCTGAGTTTATACTTGGTGGAGTGGGAATGTGGGAATAGTAAATTATATTAGTTGAGTGTCCAGCACATTCCCTGAGTTTATACCTGGTGGAGTGGGAATAGTAAATTATATTGGTTGAGTGTCCAGCACCTTCCCTGAGTTTATACTTGCTGGAGTGGGAATAGTGAATTATGTGGTTTGAATGTTCAGCACCTTGGTAGAATATATACTTGGTGGAGTGGGAATAGTAAATTAAAATGTTTGAATGTGTAGTATTTTGTGAGAGTATGTATAATGATATTTACAGTATTTAAATACATGTTGTACAGTAAAATTATTATAAACATTTTAATTAATTGTTATAATTGTTAGTAATTAATCAGACTCACAGCATGGTTTAACAATAATTTTATTTTCAAAAGAGGGTAATAAAATAATAAAATAATTGTATTGACATTTTTGAATGTTTTGTATACATTTTTATTTTGATGATATATAGTTAAATTACATATTTACATTTTATTCACAGTTGTATATTTGTGCCCAAAAAATTGTTTTGCAAAGACATTTTTTTACAATTAGTTTTAAGTAAAGTAATATTTATTCAGTGTGCCTTTGTTTGTTCATTTCACAGTTTTTAATGTAAAAATAAAGATTCATTTTACAAGTCATATACAACAATTATTTTGATAATTTTTTAACACTGTGGTAGTATTTTTAAATATTTTTTGAAATAAACATATTTATATACATTAACAAAAAAAGGTAGGTGTAATATACAATTTACAATTGTATTTTTTGTTGAAATAAATTACTATTATTGATACATAACATATTAATAATAATAATTTTTACAGAGGTAAACTATTTTTACACAGGTAATGTTTTTAGGTAAATTATTTGTTTATACAAACAGTAAATAATAGTAACATTTATTATAGTATTTTATATTCATACAGTAATGTAAGTAATTTTTATTAAAGTAAATGTTTGTTTATTTAATATACAGTAATTGAAAATAACATAGAACATTGTAAATAATTTTTATAACAATCTTACATTTTTGTTTCATTAAAAAAATAAAATAGTTACATAACATATATATTGAAACATGTGTAAAATAATTTTAGAATGTTATTTAATGTTAATATCAATGGGACTATTTGTTTGTTGGGGTCTATTTTTTAACCGCGTAATGTTATTTTGGGTCATTTCGACGTGGAAGAGCTTGCGGTTGGAGGCTGGTTCGCGTGTAGAAGGGTAAGTTTAATTTTAAGTACTTTATGTAACTTATATGTTTAGTTTGAGTGTTTGTGGAGTGTGTGTAAGTTTTTTAGTGTTCGGTAGTTGTATGATGTGTGTCTTTTAGGCGGTAGTTATGGTTTTCGTTTTGGTTCCGGTTTACTCGTTTTGGGCTTACTATGTTGAGGTAGGAATAGGGTTAGAACTGTTAATTAAATGATTTGTATAATGTTTGATAATGTTTCAAATTGTATGTTGGGGTGCATTGTGTGCGGGTGGGTATGTTTTTTTTCTATTTACAGGTACTTCGCGTGGATGTCGTTTTTGGGAGAAGATTGCGTTTTTTGTGTGTAAGAAGTGTGTCGAATATTATTTAATATTTTTTAGACACACTTTCTAACATTTTCGCGTTTTCAAGGAGTGTTTTTTATTTTTTAAACTATTTTCGGGTTTTTAATGGTTTATCGTTGGATCGATTATGGAGAAGAATCGTTATGGATGTGTTTTTATTTTCTATTTATATATTTCGTTTCCTTGGAGCGTTTTTTCAGTTTTTGGTAACTATTTTCGGGTTTTTAAGGGTTTTCGAGTGGATGGTATTGGAGAAGAACGTTTTTGGATTTCCTGGTATTTTTTGATGAGTTCCTTTGGATTGTTTGGATGGATTACTACTATGGAAGGATTTCTTTTGTTTCAAAGGTTTGTCTTCAGCAACAAAGTGAGTAAGTCATTTTTATTTATTTTTTGGGTGGGATTGTCATGTTATTTTTTTTATTATTTTACGTTATATGTTAGAAATTATAAGGAAAATGTTGAGATATATTTAAATAAATGTATTAAATATATTTGAAAATGTTCTTACAGTTTCTAATGTGTTTAATATATATATTTTATGTTTAATATTTGAAAAGTGTAAGTATGTTAGGTATGTTTACAGAATTGTTTTTGCTATGGTAGATAGGTATGGTAGGCCTCTGGTAGTTGGGTATAGTGTTACCTGGCTTTGTAAGGTATTGTACATTTTTCTGGTTTCTTTAGTTAGTTTAGGGTCAATTAGTCTTACAGATTGTAATGCTTGAAGGAGTTTATGTAGGGTTAGGGAACCTCTGCCTGTACTTGCTTGGAAAGCATTGTGCCATCCTTCGACAGCGTTGTTGCTTTTAGCCTGTTTATTTAGTGTACTTAGGTAGACGTTCCACCAGGGTATTTGGAATTTTAGTTGCCTTCTGTGTCCTGATCGGTGTAGTCTACCTACCCATGTGTCCTCGAAGTAATCTAAGAGAGGGCTTAGTTTTGTTTCATTTTTTGTATAATAGGGGCTATCTATTAGTATGTTGTAATGTTCTGCTACTTCTTTAACAGGAACGTAGGCCAGTGCAATGCGTTTTTTTATCTGGTAGGCAAAAGTGCTGTCAGTGCAGTATTGGGTGCTTAGGGCAGATTTTTGTATATGTTTCCATATACATTGATTAAAGTGATAGTAGCAACCTTGGATTGCTGTGTGAGTGTAGGTCTTTAGAATTGTATTCATCATTGTTTTCTCAAAGTCAATGATAATTTTTGGGGGAAGTAATTATTTGTTTGGTCTTTTATTTTATTTAGTACCTCAACATAGGTTGTTTGCTGTTTGTTGGGTAGTAGGGTATATCTGAAGGGAATATTGCTATTTTGATAGTGTCCATGGATGGTGTATAATTGGTAGAAAGGTTTTGGGCATACTGAGAATGTACCGTCCATCATCCATGTTTCGCATTGGTGTAGTTTCACCATATTGTCTGCTGTAGCAAACATTATAATTATTTTTTCTTTACATGCATTGTCGTATAGGATGAACGGTTCGTTATTATGAGTTAATTTTAGTTTAGGTGGATTTTGGACTTCCTCAAAGGTTTTTGGGGCAGGTGGTGTAGCTGCAGTTGTTCTTATTTGCCTAGCTATTGTCCTTTTTAGAGATTCTATAGAAGGGAGTTGGCTTGATGCATGTTGGGGGAGAGTTTTTAAATGTTCTTTAGGAATAGTTGTAGATGGGAGGTCTGTGCTAGTGCTTCCTTCTTTTAGTGAGTCAAGCATTTGTCTAATTTCTATTTCTGTCACGTTGGGAGGGTGGTTATGTTCTGTTGTATCAGTTACAGTTGTTTCCTGTGTTATAGCTCAACCATAGCGGTACAAAATGGGTTGGTGATGGATGGAGCATCTGAACCAATCAAACACTCACACCCAGTCAAAAGATCTGGGTTTGTTCCATCACCGTTCTTTAGCCCACTCTGCCACCCCAGTTCAGACATGGCTATATGCAAATCAGTCTGACCCTGTGCCTTATGGGAACAGTCCAGCCCGAACTGCCAAGCCATGCCTTCCCTGGACCGGAAACAAGCTTCCGAGGACCGGTTTCTGGCATTCCAGCCGTCTTCAGCCCGGCTTGCTTGAATCCAGTGGCAAAGTGAGCAAGGGACTCACGTCTGAGCATACCCTGCCACACTTATGGCGGCCAAAGCGGTACAAAAGGGGTGGTGATGGACGGAGCATCTGAACCAATCAAACACTCACACCCAGTCAAAAGATCTGGGTTTGATCCATCACCGTTCCTTAGCCCACTCTGCCACCCCAGTTCAGACATGGCTATATGCAAATCAGTCTGACCCTGTGCCTTATGGGAACAGTCCAGCCCGAACTGCCAAGCCATGCCTTCCCTGGACCGGAAACAAGCTTCCTAGGACCGGTTTCTGGCATTCCAGCCGTCTTCAGCCCGGCTTGCTTGAATCCAGTGTCAAAGTGAGCAAGGGACTCACGTCTGAGCATACCCTGCCACACTTATGGCGGCCAAAGCGGTACAAAAGGGGGTGGTGATGGACGGAGCATCTGAACCAATCAAACACTAACACCCAGTCAAAAGATCTGGGTTTGATCCATCACCGCTCTTTAGCCCACTCTGCCACCGCAGTTCAGACATGGCTATATGCAAATCAGTCTGACCCTGTGCCTTATGGGAACAGTCCAGCCCGAACTGCCAAGCCATGCCTTCCCTGGACCGGAAACAAGCTTCCGAGGACCGGTTTCTGGCATTCCAGCCGTCTTCAGCCCAGCTTGCTTGAATCCAGTGGCAAAGTGAGCAAGGGACTCACGTCTGAGCATACCCTGCCACACTTATGGCGGCCAAAGCGGTACAAAAGGGGGTGGTGATGGACGGAGCATCTGAACCAATCAAACACTCACACCCAGTCAAAAGATCTGGGTTTGATCCATCACCTTTCTTTAGCCCACTCTGCCACCCCAGTTCAGACATGGCTATATGCAAATCAGTCTGACCCTGTGCCTTTTGGGAACAGTCCAGCCCGAACTGCCAAGCCATGCCTTCCCTGGATCGGAAACAAGCTTCCGAGGACCGGTTTCTGGCATTCCAGCCGTCTTCAGCCCGGCTTGTTTGAATCCAGTGGCAAAGTGAGCAAGGGACTCACGTCTGAGCATACCCTGCCACACTTATGGCGGCCAAAGCGGTACAAAAGGGGGTGGTGATGGACGGAGCATCTGAACCAATCAAACACTCACACCCAGTCAAAAGATCTGGGTTTGATCCATCACCGTTCTTTAGCCCACTCTGCCACCCCAGTTCAGACATGGCTATATGCAAATTAGTCTGACCCTGTGCCTTATGGGAACAGTCCAGCCCGAACTGCCAAGCCATGCCTTCCCTGGACCGGAAACAAGCTTCCGAGGACCGATTTCTGGCATTCCAGCCGTCTTCAGCCCGGCTTGCTTGAATCCAGTGGCAAAGTGAGCAAGGGACTCACGTATGAGCATACCCACAGAATTGGCTTGGTAGTTTGGTCTGCCCTGTTCCCATGATGCACTGGGCCAGGGACAGACTAATTTGCATATAGCCAGGTTCTGAACTGGGATGGTGCAGTGAGCTAAAAAACGGTGATGGATCAAGCCCTGATCTGTTGACTGGGTAGGAGTGTTCTGCTTAATTCAGATACTCTGTCCATCACCACCCCCTTTACTGTATCATAGCTCGACCATAACATTAATTACTGTAATATTTGCTACATTTCCAAAAAACATTCAATTCATGCTTTTTTCTTGGGTATATGTGTAGTCCATATAACAAAGGAGCATTTTGCCTTTCTGTGAAGTTATACATTTGGCTCCTTCTGTCATTTTTCTGTTTTCTTTCTACAGTAAATAAATGATGCATAGAGAAATGTAGTATTGTTTTACGTTTATCCTTTGCATTCATGACATTTTCACAATATATTTACCTGTTTCTCAGTTGTTTGGAGGCCTGTGCTGTGTTTTTGGATGCTATTCTTCTCTGTTTGTTTTGTTGATGGTTCTGTTGGGTAAAGAAAAAAAGATTTATTGCATATGTTTTGTTTAGCATTATTGGATTGTTTTCCATATGGACGTTTTCTTGCTAACTTTTCTTTTAGGAGTTGTCTCTGTTATCTTAGTTTGTATACTTACTTTGTTTTTAGAGTTGATAGGCTTGTAAATGTTGGCCTTTTTTTCTTTAATTGTGGTATATCTGCAAGACATGGTAAGAATGAAAGAAAGTGATTAGTTTATTGTTTAATTTATTATTTTTAGTTTTTAGTGCTAAGTGTAGTAGTTATTATTAGGTAGTGGTACTTACTTTTCTTTTGTATATCCTTTGTTTGATTGTAGCAGCTTTCTGTTCTGGTGAAAATTTGGCAGAGTTTCCCCTTCTTAATGTTTTGTGGCACAAAGTGATATCTAATGGTGTGTTTTTTTTCTTTTTATAGTGTTTCAATAATGTGTTGGTTGTTTTGATTGGAATGTTTAATTGTTTGGTGTATTTTATTGGTTGCTTGAGACATTTTGATTTTTTTTAATAGTTATGTGGTTTGTATGGAAGGCGCCAATTATTGTATTTTTTATTGTGGAGCTTTTTTTTTCTTTTTTTAATTTAATATTGTTTTTTAGTGTGAGATGTATAATGTTTTATATGAATATATTATGTGAAGTTATTGTATTATAAAAATGTTATTTATGATAAAAATATTGATGTTTATTTATTCATTGATTATAGTAGTTTTATTTTTTATAAGTATGGTGATTTATCTTACTATTTACTATGTTTTCTTCGTGATATATTCTGTTTTTTATGATGTATAGAGAAGTCGATAATTTTATTTAGCAATATTTTAGTGGTCTATATATTTTTTTCGATATTTTAGCTTATGCCTTTATATGTGTTGAAAGTCGATATATATGTTTTGCGATATTTTTTAGGGTCGATAAGGTTGTTGTCGATTTTTTTTAGGTGCGATATTGTTGACTCAATATTTATGTAGTTTTTTGTTTAAGTATTGGTAGTCGATATTTTTGTAGTCGATAATTTTTCGTCAACATTTTTGGTACTCGATATTCGGTCTATCGATATTGTTTCAGTGATCCGCGCAACAGCTAAGGCTGTGCTATGTATATATAGTCTGCCCATTCCACATGCTGGCTGCATTTCCGGTTGCTAAATTTACAGCACTCCACTGCCATCTTGGGCTGAGTTTGCACCCTACAAGTAATCCAATGAAATAACGTAAATATGCTCCCTGCCACTCAAATTGGAAAATCAGTATATATTCAATCCAGGTAATCAAGTGCCCTCTCTCCAGTCTTAAGCTTTCGAACAACAACCCATTGCTATCAGGTGTTTTTGTAAAAGTAGCTCAGTGGTAGGTTGTCACATGACAGCCTAAGAGTGGAAACAATTACTGCAATGAGAAGAGTAAGGTGGGCACCAACAACAGCTGCTTCAAAAAGTTAAATGATCCGGAAATGTTCTCATGTTATAGCTAGTTGTGTATTAAAACTAGAAAATTGAGATCTGTAGATGAGGCTTAAAATCTTGGGTTTTGAATAATGTAATGAGATTCGAAAAAGTTCTGTCAGGCTCCAGCCTACATGCAAACATTTTACATATTAACCTCTTCAGTAAATCGCTTGCAGTGACTATTGCATTCTTCATAACTAAAAATGATTATCTGACTGGCAGCTGGTACTTGCTGGTGCTTCTTACCTCTGCCAGTAGTCTTCTGCACCTTCCATAGAGAGACTATTCCCCTAAGCCTGGCCTCCGTAGAGAGAGTCCCACCTGCCCTCTAGGTTCCAGCTTGTAGCTAAGTGCTCCTTTGGGTATTTTATTGAGTGGGTATCTCCCACTGGGGTCTTATCTCTTTTCTCCCAGGCCAGAGGGGAATCCGATCTAGCCTTATCTCCTTATTCCACAATGTGTTGCGCACCACGATACTGCAAAAGCCACATCAGTCTTTAGTGCCCCGAGATGTGTTTCACATACTAGGTGCTGCACAGGCATCTCAGTATGTCCCGTCTCAACCGGGGGGGCCTCCCCCGCACCGCAGCCCCCTTCACTCCCTACCAGCATTATGGGCACAGATAGATTCCGTTCCAATCGGTTCCTGCGTGCAGTTTCTGTACTTGGGGCCCAGGGGACCACCCTCCTGCACCTCCGGGCCTCGTGAAGTGTTTATTCTGATTTGGCTGTTTTATTTATTCAATTTGGGCCCCCTGCCGATGCAGGCATCAGTAAAGCTGCTCCGGCGGCTCCCGCAGTCAATTCTTATCGTACCTTATCATGCCGCATCATATCGTATCATTCCTCACAATATAACCTACAATAATCTTTGGGTAAAATTGATTCTTTAATTAGCCCATAATCACCAATATATCTTTCGTTGTGGGGTGGACTGTATTCTATTAAATGTGTCCACATGGAACTGTTATACAACGCTCTATATTCTAAGCACGAGCATTAAAGAGATAAGAACACAACACATCCCCCCCCCATACATTTAAGCAACCCGGAAAGGTGAAACAAAAGAAAAAAGAAGGAGGATAGGGAGCAAAGAGAAAAGGAACAACAGGAGGGATAAAATTACAAAGCATAGTCCTTCAGCCATCTGGGCATAACTCTTGTTCTTTTGTCAGGTAGCATATTAGTCTTGTTCTGTGTGACACCTGCGTCCAAGTTTGTAAAATCATTGACATCAGTTTGAACATCATGCTCATGACTACAACCTTCACCCACTCCCCCCTCAAAACACAAGGGAAGGTAGGATTGCCTGGATTCACCAGAAATGGTCGTCAAATCCTTACCCAGTTGAGACTGAACTTGGCTATTTTCAAAATGATCTTCTACCCAATCAAAATTGTTGACACATGAATCAGGAAGTACTTCTACGCAATTTTGATCTGGGTTGAATGCAATATTCTTAAGATTCCATACTCTACCATCATCCAGTCTTACGGAATTCCTTAAAACCTCAGCAATTTTACAAGGTGGTTCAAAACGGCTCATACCTTTGGGAACCTTAAAAGGTTTTTTCACTCTCACCCAGTCTCCAACCTTGATGGAAACATCTTTAGTATTATGGTGAGAGTCATAAAATTCTTTGCTCTTCTCATGACTGGATATTAATTTGTCCTTGACCTCTACAGGAGACCAACATGCCACCTTTCCGTCAACCAGCCATCCAGGATTAAACTTACATCTAGCCGTTCTGCCTCTCATCATGGTAAACGGAGACAAACCAGTGCTGTTCTGTACAGTAATTCTATATGACCATACTGCTTTCTGTACCTGTATCTTCCAATCAAGCCCACTGTGCACAGAGGCTTGAATGACGCCCTTGATCACTCTGTTAAACCTTTCGACAGTGCCGTTGCCACTAGGGTTATATAAAGCGGTGGTTTTGTGTTTAACCCCACATCTGTCGAAATACTCTTTAGCTAGTCTAGACGTAAATTGGACACCATTGTCCGATAGCACACAGGCTGGTAAACCTTCTGCCATAAAAATTTTGTCCAAAAATTTTAGTACTGTTGGAGTGTCAACTCTTTCCACAATTTTGACAATGGGCCACTTGGAAAAAAGGTCAATAGCCACCAAACCATAATCCCTAGAATCACCTACAGGTCCAAAAATATCCACTGCGATGGTGTCCCACGGAAAGTTGGGAATTAAACCATCACTCATCTTGGGCTTAAAGGTCCTTAGAGTTTTGTCAGCAGACATGCAAACCGTACACTTTCTAACAAACTCCTCAACTTCCCCGTCAACTCCTGGCCACCAGAACATACCTTTGACAATAGACTTGGTTCTCATAATCCCAAAATGTCCCTCATGGCACAATTGCAGAATTTTTTTCCTTAAAGACACAGGTGGGACAATCCTATCACCTCTAAACAACATATCATTTTCAGATGACAACTCCGTACGGATTTGCCAAAAAGCATCCAAACCAGGAATATTCTTCACTTTGGGCCAGCCCTTACAAATATACTCTAAAACACTTCCCAATACAGAATCCTTACTCTGTTCGGTTAACCATTCTGTTTTACTTATCGCAGGCTCACCACAATCGTGTATCAAAGCCACACAGTATTCGCTCCAGGGGTCATCCTCACATTCTTCCAAAGGGGGTGGAAGTCTTGACAAACAATCAGCAATACGGTTGTCCCTACCTGGTAGATAGACCATATTGTAGATATATTCCTTCATCCGCATAGATAGTCTAGCCAACCTTGCGGACGCACCTGAGATGCCATCACATGACAAAATGCGGATCAATGGTTTATGGTCTGTACGAATGGTCACAGGTTTGCCCCAAACAAATGCTCGGAAATGCTCCAACGCCCACGCACACGCTAGGGCCTCCCTCTCGATGATAGGGTATCTACTTTCAGCAGGGGAAAGGGCCCTAGAGGCAAAAAGAAGTACCTTTTCTTTACCACAGTCATCATACTGAGATAACACAGCGCCCAAACCCTTATCACTTGCGTCAGTTGTGAGCAAACAGTCAGCATTAGGGTCAAAACTGGCAAGAGCATTTACTTTTTGCAACTCCCTTTTGATCAAATTAAATTCTTCCTCACACAAATCACTCCAAAAGAACTTAGAGTTCTTCTTCAACAATGCACGCATATTGTGAACTTTTGCTGCAAAATTTCTTATGAATTTGGCACAGTATTCAGCCATTCCGAGAAAAGCTCTCACTTCATCTTTCGATACAGGCGCCGAGAACTTAACAATATTCTCCACCAAGGTAGGCTTGGGTTGGACACCTTCCTCACTTATGACATGCCCCAAGTATGAAACACTTCTTTGGCTGAATTTGCACTTTGACAACTCTACAGTCAGACCAGCTGACTGTAAGGTTTCCAAAACTTGTTTCAATTTGGAATCATGACTTTCCTTGTCTTTAGCTGCCACGAGAATATCATCTTGAAAAAATGAGACATTTTCCATGTCTCCAAACAGTCTATGCATCAGCCGCTGAAATACAGCAGCGGCTGAGGCTAAACCAAAAGGCATACGCTTGAACTGATAACAACCAAACGGTGTTATAAACGCCGTGAGGTTCTTAGAGTTCGGATCCAACATTACCTGATGGTAGGCGGCAGAAAGATCCACCGTGGAGAACCATGTAGCTCCTTTAAGGGAAGAAACCATTTCATTTATTCTAGGAAGGGGAAACTTTTCCACGACGATGTTATTGTTCAAATGGCGCAAATCGATGCATAGACGGATTTTTCCGTTGGGTTTCCGGGCAACCACAATCGGAGAAATCCACTCTGATGTTTCCACTTCCTCTATAATACCTTTTGCAAGTAGACCTTGGATTTCTTTTTTCACTTCCTCCCTTATGAGAATAGGTATTGGTCTCACTTTATGAACCTTGGGTTGTGCATCAGCCTTTAAAATTATTTTATGTTCAAACCCTTTCAGAACACCCAGCTTCTTATTGAAAACTTTGGGAAATTTTTCAGATAACTTTTCCTCCATTCTACTACAGTCATCCAAAATTAAAACTTTGTCTTTAGAATTAGGGTCTAGAATAATGTGTAATTTTTTCTGATCGAACCATCCTAAGACAGATGGCCCAACCTTTGCCACATACAACTTTGCTCTTGTGGACCTGCCTTTAAATACAAAAGTAAGCCACCTAAAGCCAATCATACCAATCCTGTTACCTGTAAAACTGATTGGGCAGACGTCAGATGGGTATAGTTGCTCACCAATCTTATTTACAAACTTCTTTTGCCAAACCTCCTCATTTATGATCGTGTATGGGGAACCAGAGTCCGCATACACACTAATGGTTACCCCACCCAGGGATATATCACAAATAGGTTTTCCCTTCAATGAGTCTTCTGAAATGTTGATCACGTAGTTCCCTCTAATACTTTTGATGCAACATTCTTCCTCAGTTTCTAATTCATCCACACTCTCACATTCATCCTCATATACATATTTTACGTTAGTGCGCCTACGACACATCTTGCTGAAGTGACCTAACAGTCCACAAATGCCACATTTCTTTTTTAACGCAGGACATAGTCTACTAAATGCCAGATGTTCTTTACTGTCACATCTATAGCATCTCCTATCCTCCATGTTTTTGTTCTGGACTTTTGCCGGTTGACCAGTCCATCTCCCTTGCTGTTGTTGTTGACGAAAGTTTCTATTCGAAGCTTGAATCTTACACACAGTTCCTGAGGTTTTGGAAACATCTTTCTCTGTCTCTTTTACCACTGTTGCACACCTCCCTGACATCTCTGATTTCCTCATAATGGCAACAACGTCGTCAAGAGGTGCGTCACCGTTAACCCAAAGACGATCTTGTAAGGCTGAGTTGTTATTATGCATTACCAACTGGTCACGAATGAGATCGTCATGTAAATTGTCAAATTTACAATCTATGGCTAACTTCTTGAGATCATCCATCCACTCATCTACGGTTTCCTCTTTGGTTTGTTTTCTTTGGAAGAACTTGTGTCTTATGACTCCTATGCATACTTTAGGAGCAAAGTATTTGTCCATATTTTTTTTCGCATTCTCAAATTCATCTAAATTAGAATCCTCGGACTTACTCATCCTTGAGAATGTTTTTAATCCTATGGGACCAAGAGAATGTAACAAAAGTCTTTTCTTTTGCTCCGCTTTCATTTTTTTGGTTTCATCAACAGCTTCCAAATAATTAATGAAGTATTCCTTCCATTCTATCCACTTTATAACAGGTTGGGTACCTTTAACCCAAAATGGTTCAGGAGGACTAATGGTAAAATTCTGTTGTGCCATGTCTCTGTCTCTAATCACAGTACTTGTAGTGGAATCTCCTTCTTCCATGCACTATGAAGTACTATTTAATTTAAAACGACCTTCTCCCGACTTTCTCACCTGTTACCAATTGTTCCACACCACAACAAAATATAGTAAATTCTTTCCTTATTTATATTAAAATTTCCCTTACACTTACTGTTCTGTTGGAAATGCGTACCTCGGATATGTAGTTATCAACATGCGCCACACGACTTTGATGCTTGAACTCGATCGAGATGATAATTGCTTCCGACCGATGTAAACAGAGGAAGCAAAATGGCCGCCACGTTGGGGTCACGTTGCGTGACCTGCGTCTGACGTCAGTCGATGAGGGGATTGTGGAAGACGCGCTGATCGTGACGCGCGCAGTCCCCTTGACAGTCAGCGCATGCAGTGGAACAGCGAGCGCTTTTGAAAAGTTGCAGGTAGGCGAGTGACGGTTGCTCCGTGATGGCGCTGAGTAATAAGCTTGTAGCCAATTGTTATTTAAATAAAGCGCTGTCGTAGTTGATGATTCCCATGCAAAGGGAGAGGAAATAAAAAATTTTAACTTACGAAGTTTCCGTTTGGGTACGCTTTCTTCTTTTCTTCCCGCTTGTAAGGAACAGACAATTCTTCTCATGAACTCCTCATAATTAGTCTGTAAGGATAAACGCCAGTTTCCCTCGTCGCCAATTTGAAGTGAAGTAGAAGACTATGAAGTATGTGGAACATGTATATTTATTAAGATAAATATATATATAACAGGTGAGAGCCAGGGAAGCGACGTCCTTCTCCAACCGGCTCGGTAACATCAATGTTCCACATGGAACTGTTATACAACGCTCTATATTCTAAGCACGAGCATTAAAGAGATAAGAACACAACACACCAATATATCTTTCGTTGTGGGGTGGACTGTATTCTATTAAAATTATGATTTCACCAATAATTAAATTTTTTCTTTTAATGTTGCCTGCTAAGGTACAAGAATCCATCCCTCCTTATGAAAATAGATATTTTGTTATGAACATTGTATGGCAAATAAAAAGAAAACAGAATACTTCTTAATAAATAAAATTTCCCATGGAAAGAGTAAGTTTTAAATTCCAAAATTTTGTCTTGATATCATGAAGCTTTTTTGCTCAGGCAGCTGTGTTTTGGTTACAGGATTCATCTTTTATGAAACACAAATTTAGGTGGAATTAAAGAAATCCTTCATGGGGGCGTGGCTTAGCGCCCGTTGGAGATGGCGGTGCCGACGTGAGCGCTCCGCTGCGGCTGGGGTAAATAAGCGGACCGCGTTGGATTTTGCCTCACTGGGTTGAGGATTCAGCCGTCGGAATACGTCCCGAACACAATGCGACCCCTCGCATGAACTTATTTGCTCCTTTTCAGCATTTTCCAGGTGACGCTGTCAACACCGCGGCTATGTGACGGCCGCGGCCGCCACCTTGTGTGAAGTCTTCCTCACGCAGCGCTCCTCACAGCCACACTATCGGCGCTTCCAGAAACCCCGCTTTGATGCTTGGCAACATCCTCCTTCCTCATGGTGGGTCTCATTTTGCAATTGACTGGCTGCTTTCTACTTCAAAACGACCCATTGATATTTTACAGTGATATTTTAAAGTGACATTTCTCTTCACTTTTTTCCTATGTGCGCAAGCGGCCATTTTGATGCCTTGATGTCTCCAAATTCCCTCATCACAACTTAGCTTGCGCAACAACGCCCACTCTGCCTCATTTTTGTAAAGTATCTGAGTTCAGCCTATATTGGAAGAATATCTCACCCCTATTCTCTACATTATCAGCAAACCTGCATCCTTTGCCTCAAATGCATGTCACAGGATCTCACTAGCTATTATTCACTGGAAGAGTGCATCCTTGTATAGGTGATTTCCTCTTTTCTTGATTTTAGCAGTCCTTCCTCTTCGTTCCTGTCAAGGCACTCCTTGTTCTCTATGCGCGCCGTGACTTGTTGGCACACGCCTTTTTTCTCATATTGATGACTGCTTCTACTGGATGATAAAGGGTCTCCTCTATTTTTGTCACCTGCGGCTGCTCTGGGTGTAGTTTCTAATCCTGATGGGCAAACTTATTACGAACTGCGCCGACAAAACCTCAAAGCGCACTTTCATCAAAAATTCAAAGGTTTTCTCTGCATTGGCCCAATTAAAATCTTCTCAGGAACTTCCTGCTCCTATGTCGAAGTCAGCCATGGAACCCCTTCCTCAACCCAACGGGAAGAATACAGTTAAACGGCTGAAAAAAGATCCCCCCTCACCAACTGCCTCTGCTTCGGCTCCGTCAGCCTCATTTGACTTGTTATTGGAAGAGATAAGGGCGCTCCGCCCTTTCATGGAAGAAACTAATGCTAAGTTACAGGTCTTAACCGATAACTGGGCTCAAATGGAGGCGAGGGTCTCATCTGTGGAGCATACTGTATCTTCGCTTCAGGAATCCTCTGCCAAAACTGCCCACATGCACTCTCAGATCTCTTCTCTTCAAAGGCAGGTTGAAGACCTTGAGAACAGGAATAGATGCAATATTTGCGAATCTACGGCCTTGCGGAGGGCTGCGAGGGGAGTGATCCTATAGCTTTCTTCAAGTCCTTCCTTCCTAAACTTTTGCATCTTCCAGAGGACACTGTACTTAACATACAAAGGGCTCACAGGCTTGGTCGAGCCCCTTCATCTACTTCTCCTTCAGTAAAGCCCAGAGGTGTCATCATGTATTTCCTACAATACACTGACCTTTTGAAGGTTCTCTCAGCAGCTAGAGCCGCTCCTCGTCTCACGTGGTCTGGGTCCTCCTTGTTTTTTGCACAGGATTACGCTACAGCTACGGGCAATCGTCGCAAAGCTTTTTGGACTTGAGACCTGCACTTCGTTCCATTGGTGCCCGCTATGGTCTTTTCCATCCTTGTCTCTTTCGGGTCACTTATAACAACAAGACGACGACTTACGAGGATCCTGTACGTCTTCAGAGCTTCCTCAACTCCTGCCACGCATCGACCATGGATACTTCTGGTCCCTCTTCGGCATTTCCTCCTTGACTCATGTGACTAATATGATACCCAGTGCTTCATGTTTCCCCAGCCGGGCGGTTCGCTTGTCCTGACCGCCTTGTCTCCTCCAGTTGGTTCTACCACCCCCGTCTCACACGTCTCACACGTCTGGTTCCCCTTCCTGTTTGTATTCCCTCATATCCCTACCCGTAAGTACATTTCCTTTCCTTATTGACATGTTCATCTTTGTCTCTATCCTCAATTCTTCTTTCCTTTCACCCTCTCTCCTCTTTCTCTTATCCGAGGTGTCATTTTTACTTTTCCTCTTTCAAATTCTTTCAATCCAGTTATTCTCTATTTTATCATCTTTATTACTTCTTCACCTTTCCTTCTCATGTATCTTTCGTACTTTGGTTGTTAGCCCTTATTGCAGCAGTTTCCCCTCTTTCATGTTTTCTTAATGTCAGTACGCATTGTTTCATGGAACGTTAAAGGTCTGAATTCTCCCACTAAGAGACAGCGAATTCTTTCTCACCTTGCTAAATTGAATGTAGATTTCGCTTTTTTGCAAGAAACTCATTTAACTGAAGCAGAATCTGTTAAGCTTAGAAGGGGATGGGTGGGAGAGGTACATTTTGCTCCCGGAGATGGCAAGCGAAATGGAGTTGCTATTCTTATTCGTAAGTCTCTTACTTATTCTGTTTTAGAAACTGACTTCGACTCTGATGGTAGATGGTCATTTGTCAAGCTTTCCTTGAGGGGTGTTCCACTCTCCCTTCTCAACATTTATGCTCCCACAGGTGGTTATCCGAATTTTTGGCGTGAGATGGCTACTCGCATTATCAGTCTCATAGATGATCACTTTATCTTAGCAGGAGACTGTAATTTACCTCTTGACCCTTTTCTAGACCGAAATTCCAAGACCTCTTATGTCCCAAACAAGCCTCATAAACTTTTCTCACATGCTATTTCACAACATAAACTCATTGATGCCTGGCGCTTATGTAATCCAACAACCAGAGAGTTCACTTTTTTTTCGCCCTCTCACCACTCCCAATCGCGTATTGACTATATTTTTGTATCCCATCACCTTGCACAATCCCTCACTCATGCTGAAATTGACCCCATTCTTTTGTCTGATCATGTTTCTGTTTATATTGACATTGATATCCTGCCCAAGGTTGCTGGGCCAAAGAGGTGGCGTTTTAACAACTCCCTACTTTTAGATCCTAAATTTACCACCTCTTTTATTGACTTTTTTAATGAATACTTTCTTTTTAATGACACTCCCTCCATTCCTACCCACACAATCTGGGATGCTTTCAAAGCCACAGCTAGGGATTTCATCATCCGCTTTGTGTCTGCAAAGCGGAGAGATGCCCGTAAGCATAACAGTGACCTCCTCCGAAAAATTAAAAGCTTGGAGCATTCCTACTATACCCCCCATTCCAAGGAAAGCTTGACAGCACTTATTGATGCTAAGTTAAAATTTAACAAGAAATCTACAGAGGATGCTTCTCTTTATTTGTTGAAATCTAGCTCCAAATTCTATGGTGGGAAAAATAAAGCGGGCAAAATTCTTGCTAATTATTTAAAAATGAAACACAACAAGTTAAATATTGAATCTGTATTTGATGATAATGATATCCCCCGACACAAAGATGTTGATATTCTGGATGAATTTTCTCACTTCTATTCAACCCTTTACTCCTCCGAAACTCACCCTACTTCTCAGTCTCTTTCTCATTTCTTCTCTACCATTCGCAAACCAGACCATTTCCCTATTGATTTAACCTCTTTGGAATTGGATGTCTCCCAGAAGGAGTTACTCTCTGCTCTCAATTCCCTCAAAAAAGATAAGGCTCCGGGACCGGATGGTTTCACTGCTGAGTTTTATCTCCATTTTCCCCATTGCTGCTTCCCAAGTTGCATTCTCTTATTGACTCCTTTGTAACCTTGGGGGGTTCTTCAGGTACCTTTGCTGATGCTCATATTTGCATTATTCCCAAGGAGGGCAAAGATTCTAGATATTGTAAGAACTATAGACCAATTTCCCTTGTCAATATTGATTATAAAATCTATGCCAAATCTCTTGCAGCCCGATTAGACTCCTTTTTACCCGATTTACTCGGTCCTGAGCAATCTGGTTTTGTTAAGGGTCGTTTTATTACTGATAACACTAGGCTTTTATTTAATGTTCTGTCCAAATCTCCACGCTTTTCGGGTTCCCTAGCAGCTATTGCCCTGGATGCAGAAAAAGCGTTTGATAGAGTAGAATGGACCTATCTTTTTTCTGCCCTTAAATGGTTTGGCTTTGGTCCCAAATTTATGTCCCTAATTTCCTTTCTTTACTCCAATCCTAGAGCAGCGGTTTGTGCAAATGGTCTGGTTTCCCCTTTCTTTGACCTGGGCAGGGGTGTTCGACAAGGCTGCCCATTATCTCCTTTCCTATTTAACTTGGCTTTGGAACCTTTCCTTTCCAAACTTAGGCAAAACCCTGACATTCACGGCTTTCACTTTTCACAATCTCATATTAAGCTTGCTGCCTACGCTGATGATATTCTGCTCTTTATTTCTAACCCTACTGTTTCTATCCCTGCCTTTCTTTCTGAAGTTCATGAATATTCGCTGATTTCTGGATACAAATTGAACAATGACAAATGTGAAATTTTACCCCTCACTAAATTTACTTTCAAACCTGATTTTGCTACTTCCAACTTTACCTGGAACTCCTCTCATATCAAATATTTAGGTTTACATGTTACTCCCTCCATCACAGATACGGTTTCACTTTGCCTTAGTAAATGTATCCAGAAATTAATTGATCTTACTACCAAATGGCACCCACTCTATCTCTCCTGGTGGGGACGCCTCGATACTATTAAAATGATGTTATCCCCTATTGTTTTGTATACCATCTCCAATATTCCTGTCTCTATTCCCATGAAATTCTTTAGGAAAATTCACTCTATTCTTGCTTCTTTTCTCTGGTCCGGCAAAAAGCCCCGAATGTCTCTTTTCCGATTAACACGCCCTAAATCGGAAGGAGGTGTCAATTTTCCTGATTTTCCTACCTATCATAAAGCTTTTCTTTTACGCCAAGCTTCCTTTTGGTTACGGGACCCTGAAGAACTCTGTCCTCTTTGGGTTACTGTTGAACGTCTTTCTCTTTCACCTTTTACCTTTACTGAATTTCTATCTTTTTCTCGCAAACCACAGATATCATCCATACCCATACATAAATACACAACCAAGTTACTTCTAGCCTCTTCCCCATCCATCCCTTCCTCTGTTGCTGATTTTTTATCCTCCACTATTTGGCATAATAACAATATCCTTATTAATGGCAAACCTTTCTATTGGAAAACCTGGCAACAGAGGGGTTTGATTTGGGTTTCTCAACTTTTCTCTCAATCCACCTTTCTGTCTTTCCCCTTGTTGCGCCTTTCTTTTGATTTACCTGCTTCCTTCGCTCGTAATTATCTCTTATTGAGAGAAGCAATCTTGCCTCTTTATACCCAGATTCTGAATTCTCATAATCTCTCTTCAACTCCTACTCCCACCTCCCTACTTCACTCTTTCCTGACTACCCATTCTAAGGCTTCCCTTATTTATGCATTCCTGCGCTCCAAATCTCTTCCCCGCCCAAAATCTAAAGTGGAGGAGCAATGGGAAAGCGATTTTGCTGTTTCTTGGTCCACTTCACTTTGGGACAAGCTCTGGGTAAAACTTCGTAAATCCTCCAGAGCTGCCAATCTCACTCAAACTTTATTTTTCATCTATAACAGACTCCTTTTTACACCACATTTGCTCCACAGCAGATTTTCTTCTGTCCCTGACCTCTGTTGGTCTTGCTCTACTCCTAATGCTACTTTGTTCCACATGCTCTTCTCCTGCACTATTATTCAGAACTTCTGGAAGCGAATTTGGTCCCAAATTAACGATATCTTTCACACCCACATCCCTTTTACCTTTATTCATATTTTTCTTGGCAGTCTCTCTCCGTGCTGGGGCCAGGTCACTTTTGATATACGAATTATTGATTTACTGATAGCGGTTGCATTCCAACAAATCACTGCTAATTGGAAAGATTTTACGAAGATATCGATTAAAGCATGGTGGTATAATGTTTGTCACAACCATAGGTTGGATACTGCTTTTGTTTTTCCTCCTCAATTAGCAATGAAGCGCACTATTTTTTGGCTCCCTATAACAGTATACCTTGATGCCTCTGCTAAAAAATCATTTCATTTGTTACCAACTCAGCAAGAAGTTCCCAAACCTCCTTGATTGACCTTCTCGTTCCTAAGTATTTTCATGTATAACATATTTACTATTGTTTTCCTATTTTCATTCTCAATATTTGCTTTCACCGGATTTTCACTTGATGTACTTATTCATTCTATTTTTTATAGGGCTATGTATGCAAAGATTCTCCAGCTTATTTTCTCCTCTTCTGTACCATTTGTGTTATTGTATTGACACCTCTTTATTTTCAATAAATTTTATTCTGAACTTAAAAGAGAAATCCTTCATTTCCTCATTCTCTTTCCCTGATTTTATTTGCATTACAAACTATGGGCCTTATTTATGAAGGCCTTGCGCCGCCGGTGCGTCACTTTTAAAATGGGAAAAAGTGACGCACCGGTAGCGCAAGGCCTTCGTAAAAAAGGCCCTATTTCTTTAGCTTTGTCTATTTTGAACAATAGCCCTATTGTATCAACCCATTATTTCTATTGACAAACCCTGTGTGAAAAATATAGTTAATGCTTCACTTATTTAGTACATTTAGAACTGTTTTTGGAAATGTTGGGTAGGAAGAGGTATTTTTTGGTTGCATCAATTGTATGCTAATGATGAGTAGCTTCCTTTGTCCTCCACTACAGAACGAGCATAACTCACCAAAACTATTAGAAACTATTTCTAATTCAGAGTATTATTAACTTATGATATTTTAATTTCCCACATGAAGCTTCAGGAGTATGTTAGTTTAGGAATGTTGTTGATGTTAAGTGATAAATAATGGCTACATGGAGATATTAATTTTGAGTAAAATACAAAGATTATGTCTACCTCATGAGCTGTCAAAATTACTCAAACTTTATATTTTCTATATAATCAAATAGTTGTAATACAATGTCTATTAAAATGTAATACTCTAATTTCTACTTCTTGTTGGTCATACTCATTTTGTCCTAATCTTTTTACACATATGATCTTTGAGAGCAGTGTAATTCAGGCCTTTTGGAAACAGGTTTTAAGATTAATATTATATTCTAAACCAAATTATTTTTGATGGAGGCATAACTGATCATTTTACCCAATAGCAAGCAGTATGACAATTAGAAAAGGCATGCATGACATTTAAAATGAAAAGAACTGAAGACTTCATGAAACAATTATTCAACAAAGTGGAGAATGGTTGTAAGGGGTCAAGAATTTGGGAAATATGTAGGTAGAATCTGGCTTTTATGAAAATGATGAATAACAGGCACACCCATAGTCTGTAACTTCACCCAACCTATCAAGGACTATATAAGTAAAAAGCAGTTACTGGGAGTGCTATCGGACAGGCTGACAAGATGGGCGCTCTGTAGTGAGGCTCTGTCTGCCCCGGAGTACAATCCGTAATTATCTTGTGCCTTGGCACGATAAATAGCCTGTGACTAGAAGGCAGTGATAGAGGAAACTAAGCGGTATCAGCGGCACTGATCAGCGGCAGCAGAGAAGCAAAAGTGGTGCCGATAATTTGAGAGGCTTGTGGTGGTCTCCTGATAGATGTACAAGAGTGGCTTGTGCAGAAGAGGCTGCGAGAAAGTTGTGGGAGAGACTGCTGTTGAAGATTCCAAATGGAAGGAGGCACACAGGGAAGGCTGTGAGGAGCTGTTTGGAGACCGAGCTGAGCGTGTGGAGAAGCGGAGAGCACTACACACCAAGTAAGGTGCAATAGCGGAGGCGCTAGGAGTGCGGTGGGGGCTCACACTCCTGGCAGTCCGCTCACAAACGCTTCAGCTACGGTACACCCGCTATGTCCCCTACAGTGCCAGAATCAGCCATAACGTGGCTCTACCATCACAGTCCTGGGCTTCCACCCCAACACTAACTACGTAGGGAGGCACCAAAGAAAACACATAATAATCCCGCAATTTTGTAGAATGCGTGGTGAGGAGAGTGCTATCCTGACACAAAACAAATGGGTACCTATTGTAAATACTCCATAAATAGAAGTGAATAAAAGAAAACAAAATGAGCACAACATAATCGGAAGCCCACAATGTACTACTGATGAAGCACTAAAGAAAAGCGGAGAAAAAAATGAAAGCGACACAGAGGCACTGTGAAGTATGTAAACACAGCATGGAAGGCGAGGCACAGGCACTCAAAACTCCTGTTGCACTATTCAGAGCTCTGATCTGAGTTAATTAGTACAGTCCGTGAAGTACGACTGGTATTCTTGCTCTTATCCCACTTCAAAGTGTTAGACTTCAGAGTGTTCTAAGCTCCAAATTTAGCTTGTTATTATAGCTTTTCAACATGCTGCGCAGAGCCACAATGCTCTACAACACATTGGCAAAGCCAATAGTTCAGGTAAACACTTTGGATATCCCAAAGGCGAGACATATTGGCTATGCCAATGCTTGTTTTATTTGCTAGGATCGGTTGTTGTTGTGTCTCCATACTAATTAGACATGCCAGCAGACAGCCGGCTTTATCTCCTTCCGTATACCATCTACTCCTGCTCTTATTCCTGCTATATTTTTCGAGCATATTCCATATATTCCTGGTCTACTATTGTTGTGCTGTCCATTTATTAGGTCCCTCTATAACTGTGGAGAGTTCTTTTTCTAAGACGGCCAACTGTTGTTCCTGGCATTTTAGATCCTGCTCCAGCACTTTTTTAACCACAGTCTCAGTAGACATACATTCCCCCCTTAGCACTACTTTGATGGCATCCCACTTCCGTGCTCTGGTACTGGTGGTTTTCCAGTTTACTTCAAAATACTTTTGAAACTCCTTGCCAATCGTAGCCTTATATACTGGATCAGCTAATGCTTCGGTATTTATTCTCCAAAGTGGATTCTTAGATCTCAGCCTGCCCATAGTGTATACTGTATGTAGAAGGGAGTGCTCTGATAAATATCGAGCCAGGTATTGTGCCTCCTCATTTCTATTAGCTGCCCCTTTCTGCATGGAAAAGTAATCCAATCTGCTATGTGTATTAGTAGCTGGTGTGTGACATGAGTTCACTTTTTGATGGGGGTTTCGATGTCATCAGATATCCACCAAGTTTTTTTTTTTTTTTTGCAGAGTTTTATATAGCGCGAACTAGACCCGAACCGAATCAGGTATCAGAGCGCTTTACATATTTTCCAGTTACGTTACAAGAGGACACACTTTCATTTTAGGCACGGGGAGATTAAGTGATTTGCCCAGAATCACAGGAGGTTTTGGCGTCGTTACCAAGACTCGAACCCAGATCCCCAGGTCCGAGGTCGAGCGCCCTAGCCGTTAGGCCAACTCCTCTCCCCTTTTAATAAGTTGTAATTTATTAACATCTGAAGCATAGCTTCTCTGGTTTTAGGTTTGCCCGCTGGTCTCAAGGGGTGCCTGTCTAGTGTACAATGTAAGGCACAGTTGTGGTCCCCCACAATCAGTTCTACATCTGGATTAAGATCTATCTGTCACATAACTGACCCCAAGAACTCGCCATCATCACTATTTGGAGCGTATTAGTTTATCAGGCAAACTGCTCGCCCATCTAGTGTTCCCTTCACTATCACATATTTTCCCAATGTATCTGGGCTGGATTCTTCCGCTCTAAATGGGACTCCAGGTGCCACCCATATAAGTGCGACCCAGGCATATCTTGATTAGGATGTCACAAAAAAACAGACCCCTCCGCTTTAGTTAGACATATTTAAGGCAATCCCCCCATAAGTGTGTTTCTTAAAAGAAAGCTCTGTCCACTTTCTATCGTTTCAGATACATAGCCACCTGGATACTTTTGATCACGTTATTTAGCCTCCTAATATTCCATGTTATGAACTGTAATTCTTTCTGTCTACCTTCATGTCAGCATTGTATAGTGGTGTGGCTTCTCATTGTCTCATTGGGAGGAAACAATCCTATCAGCATGGGCAAATGCCCCTTTTAAACCTATACATTTTGTGGAATATCTTCTCTGCGCACTGCCGGTATTTAGCTTTTTAACAAAACTGTGCAGTCTCTAATGACCCCTCCACCCCCTCCCCCAGGCAGTAGTAACTAATCCTCCTAGAGCAACTTTCGTCTAAGGAGTCGGGACTCTGCCCCATATTGAATTCCTCCCCCCACCCTATATCCCATTCCCCAACATTCCAATCAACAAATACAGTACATGGATTCAAAGAAATATCTAGTTCCTGAAATACGGCCAGACTGCCATGCCCCATGCCGCCCAGCCCAAACTAAGACATGGCGGAACCGGGTCCCAACTCCGAAATCACAGTCTTTATCTCGCAGTCTTTCAATAATACCCTCCAGTCTTTTAACCATTATCACAGTCCACCCTCCTTACTGCAAATTCCTACACTTTCAGTTCCAATGTCCATAACGATCTTCGGCATCACACCCTGTACCGTTTCAATATACCTCGGGTATTTTCGGTTTAACTGGGGTTACCCTCTTTCTGTGATTGGGTCTCTTGTACTAGGCAGAGTAGGGAGAGTAGGCAGTTTAGGGAGAACTAGTTGTGCATTGATATCCTCTCCAGTTCGGTCCGCAGGGTGCCGTCTGAGCCCACCAATATACGTCCCATCTCAGGTGCATTCTGGGGAGTAGGCCCCTGTGCCCCAATGTTACGACCTTGACCTCTCTTTCATCCACTTCTCCTTGATTGTTATCGCCAACCTTGGTTTTGATCTTGTCCAGCAAGTCCTATTGAGTCCATCCAGTCCATGGTCTCCTGCAATGTAGTGTAAAAGTAAACCCTACCTTCATGTTGTATTCAAAGCAATAGCTTGCTTAATCTCCACAACGGCCTCCACAACGCTAAGGATGCCTGGCCTCCACCTTGGGGGTGCCCAGGAGTGGACACCTCACAGGGAAAGCCAGGATGGGTTCCACAGCGGTATTCGTACAAGCGCCTTGAGAACCTTGCGGGTGAGTAGTGCGCTATACAAGTATCAATTTACAAGTATCAATTTTAAAGCCAGCATGCAACATCAGGCTGTATTTAATGTTAAGGTCTCTAAATCATCGTTTGACCCCCAGAATGTCATTTCTAAGATCTTGTACCTTTCTAGTATATTCCGGGTAAATATGAATGTCTCGATCTTCAAACTTAGGAGGGCCATGAGCACGTACAAACTGCAGCCTTATATCTCTATCTCTAAAATTGAACAGGTGGGCGTTTATGACTCTATGTGGTGCTCCCGGTCTCAGAAGGGGCCCCAGGGCACGGTGGACCCTTTCTATGGTGAACATTTTGGAGAGTCCAATATTTCTGAAAGCTGACCCTATCCATTTAGGAAACGATCTGCCGCCGGACCCTCTGCTTTCTCTGGAAATCCAAGAAATCTGCGTTTATTCCTTCTCAACTCCCCCTCCACGTCTTCTGCTCTATCTTCCAAGTGGGTATACTATTTCTGGAGTGAGGTCACCGTCGTGCGTAGCATCTGGGCTTCTCGCAGTGTACCTAGCTCTCCTTCTGTGCTTGTGACTCGATCCGCCAATTTTCGCAAGTCTAAGCGCAGGTGCTTAACATCCAATGTCATAGTGTCCATTTTTGCTTCAAGCGCTACTTGGAATCTCTGATGGCATCTAAACTCTCTGTTTTATCTAGTGCCATAGTACCGAGATGCAGCATCTGCTCTGGTTCTCTTCTGTTTTTTTCAGATGTCGACGAGGCTGGTACTGTGCATAGCATATCTTGTTAGCCTGCCCTCCCCTTGCCGGTTTATCTTTGCTCATATTCCGATTGTACGAGATGTTCTCAGACGTGTCTCTTCTCTCTCAATCCTTACTCCAGCCCCAGGACAGGATCAGCCAGGGCCCCTAGCAGGGGGTAATAGCGGGCGTCCTTTTTATGATTTTATTTTCTCACCCTTTTTTTTATACTTGCTGGTGCTTCTTACCTCTGCAAGTAGTCTTCTGTACCTTCCCTAGAGAGACTATTCCCCTAAGCCTGGCCTCCGAAGAGAGAGTCCCACCTGCCTTCTAGGTTCCAGCTTGTAGCTAAGTGCTCCTTTGCGTATTTTATTGAGTGGGTATCTCCCACTGGGGTCTTATCTCTTTTCTCCCAGGCCAGAGGGGAATCCGATCCAGCCTTATCTCCTTATTCCACATTGTGTTGCGAAACCACAATACTGCAAAAGCCACATCAGTCTTTAGTGCCCCGAGATGTGTTTCACACACTAGGTGCTGCACAGGCATCTCAGTATGTCCAGTCTCAACCGGGGGGGCCTCCCCCGCACCGCAGCCCCCTCCACTCCCTACCAGCATTATGGGCACAGATAGATTCCGTTCCAATCGGTTCCTGCGTGTAGTTTCTGTACTTGGGGCCCGGGGGACCACCCTCATGCACCATCGGGCCTCGTGAAGTGTTTATTCTGATTTGGCTGTTTTATTTATTCAATTTGGGCCCCCCAGTGATGCAGGCATCAGTAAAGCTGCTCCGGCGGCTCCCGCAGTCAATTCTTATCGTACCTTATCATGCTGCATCATATCGTATCATTCCTTACAATATAACCTACAATATCCTTTGGGTAAAATTGATTCTTTAATTAGCCCATAATCACCAATATATCTTTTGTGGTGGGGTAGACTGTATTCTATTAAAATTATGATTTTACCAATAATTAACTTTTTTCTTTTAATGTTGCCTCCTAAGGTACCAGAATCCCTCTTTATGAAAATAGATATTTTGTTATGAACATTGTATGGCAAATAAAAAGAAAACAGAATACTTCTTAATAAATAACATTTCCCATGGAAAGAGTCGGGTTTAAATTCTATAATCTTGTCTTGATATCATGAAGCTTTTTTTGCTCAGGCAGCTGTGGTTTTGGTTACAGGATTCATCTTTTATGAAACACAAATTTAGGTGGAATTAAAAAGATCCTTCATTTCCTCATTTTCTTTCCCTGATTTTATTTACATTTCACAAAAAACTATTTCTTTAGCTTTGCCTATTTGAACAATAGGCCTATTGTATCAACCCTTTATTTCTATTGACAAATAGAAATAAAGTGTGAAAAATATAGTTAATGCTTCACTTATTTAGTACATTTAGAACTGTTTTTGGAAACGTTGGGTAGGAAGAGGTATTTTTTGGTTGCATCAATTGAATGCTAATGATGAGTAGCTTCCTTTGTCCTCCACTACAGAACGAGCATAACTCACCAAAACTATTAGAAACTATTTCTAATTTAGAGTATTATTAACTTGTGTAATTTTAATTTTCCACATAAAGCTTAAGGAGTATATTAGTTTAGGAATGTTGTTGATGTTAAGTGATAAATAATGCCTAAATGGAGATATTGATTTTGAGTAAAATACAAAGATTATGTCTACTTCATGAGCTGTCAAAATTACTCAAACTTTATATTTTCTATATAATCAAATAGTTTTAATACAATGTCTATTAGAAAGTAATACTCTAATGTCTACTTCTTGTTGGTCATACTCATTTTGCCCTAATCCTTTTACACATATGATCTTTGAGAGCAGTGTAATTCAGCCCTTTTGGAAACAGGTTTTAAGATTAATATTATATTCTAAACCAAATTATTTTTGATGGAGGCATAACTGATCATTTTACACAACAGCAAGCAGTATGACAATTAGAAAAGGCATGCATGACATTTGAAATGAAAAGAACTGAAGACTTCTTGAAACAATTCTTCAACAAAGTGGAGAATGGTTGTAAGGGGTCAAGAATTTGGGGAAAATGTAGGTGGAATCTAGCTTTTATGAAAATGACGAATAACAGGAACACCCATAGTCTGTAACTTCACCCAACCTATCAAGGGCTATATAAGTAAAAAAGCAGTTACTGGGAGTGCTAGGGGACAGGCTGACAAGATGGCCACTCTGTAGTGAGGCTCTGTCTGCCCAGGAGTACAATCCGTAATTATCCTGTGCCTTGGCACGATAAATAGCCTCTGACTAGGAGGCAGTGATAGAGGAAACTAAGCGGTATCAGCGGCACTGATCAGCAGCAGCCGAGAAGCAAAAGTAATGCTGATAATTTGAGAGGATTGTGGCGGTCTTCTGATAGATGTACAAGAGTGGCTTGTGCAGCAGAGGCTGCGAGAAAGTTGTGGGAGAGACTGCTGTCGGAGATTCCACATGGAAGGAGGCACACAGGAAAGGCGGTGAGCAGCTGTTTGGAGACCGAGCTGAACGCGTGGAAAAGCGGAGAGCACTACACACCAAGTAAGGTGCAATAGCAAAGGCGCTAGGAGTGCGGTGGGGGGCTCACACTCCTGGCGGTCCGCTCCCAATGCTTCAGTTACGGTACACCCGCTACGTCCCCTACAGTGCCAGAGTCAGCCATAATGCGGCTCTACCAGCACAGGGCCGGGCTTCCACCCCAACACTAACTACGTAGGGAGGCACCAAAGAAAACGCATATTAATCCCGCCATTTTGTAGAATGCATGGCAAGGAAAGTGCTCTCCTGACACAATATAAATGGGTATCTATTGTAAAGACTCCATAAATAGAAGTGAATATAAGAAAACAAAATGAGCACAACATAATCGGAAGCCCACAATGTACTACTGATGAAGCACTAAAGAAAAGCAGACAAAAAAAGTTGAAAAAAAATGAAAGCAACACAGAGGGACTGTGAAGTATGTCAACGCGCACAGCAGCAAGACACACAACGCAGACACAGGGCCATTACTATATGGAAGTGGCAATAATGGCCATACTACAGCTCGCATAGTCATTCCTAATTAGCAGACGCACAAAGGGAAGAGCAGCGGCCGCCTAACATACATTAACAGGAGGCACATGGCGAAACAGAATGGGCAGTGCTGATTGAGCCCCTCGTCACGCGTCATGCCTAAGGGTGCAGCAGAGTTGCCAGTGAGTGTGATACGAACACTCTGAGTGCCCCATAACCTCCTAGATACAAGAACATTGAGGCAGTATCCTAAACCATTACCACACAGACAACTAAACTCATATTTCTGTACTCATTTGGTCCATACAAACAAGGAGCAGGCAGTGCCATACAGTGAACACACTTCAAACAAAATAAGCACAGCGCTGGCAAAATCAGGTATCGATCATTATGGACGCACCAGGGCACCGGAGACTTGCTAAGCATATTTGCAAATAAGGATGCAGGGCTCTTGGACCTGGCGCTGACTGCATATCAGCAGTGCAATCCCACCACAGAACAGCGCAACGAACAGTGCCCAGCTGACAGCACTGGATCTCACACTGCGCCCACACACAAGCGGAAGCTTAAAAATGGGCAAAACAGATGGTAGGCAAGCTAAGCTACCTTTTGAGGCTCGCAAAATGCCTCGAGGACAAACACCAGACTCAGAGATGGAAGCAGGAGATCAATGAAAAGCAGCCTCTCTTCCATTGTAGCCAAGATGGACGGGATGTGCACTAGGATGGATTTTATTATGCAGAAACTAGTAAAGCAAGATGGACAGCTAGGAGAAGCAGTAAACAGAATTTTAACACTGGAAGATGACCATGTGCAGAAGGTAGGGCAAATCAGGGAAATGGATAAGCTGCTCAAGGTAATCGCCGCCAAGAACGAGGACCTAGTAGCCCAATCTAGGTGCATCAACATAAGAATTCTCAGAATTCCGGACTCAGCCAACAACAGACGACTGGAAGACTACATATAACGATTACTAATCACATGCTTTGGAAGAGAAAGTTTCTCCAACCAAATTGTGGAGAGAGCACACAGAACACTAGCACCAAAACCCCCACCCGGTGCACCTCCAAGACCGATAGTTGAGAAGATCCTCAACTACAGAGACCGGGATGTGGCGCTAAGAAGGACCAGAGAGTTCAAGTCAGTAGTGTTTGAAAATAATACTATATTACTTTACCCTTACTTTACCTTAGCTGGCCAGGAAGCACAGAAAACATTTGTGCAGAGAAATAAAAAAACTACATCAGGCGGGTGTTGAATATGCTACGATGCATCCCGATAAACCGCGGTTAACATACAAAGGGAAACTGCACTTCTGCAGCACTCCGCAGAGTTCCTTGGTACTACTGTACGACAGGATAGGCGGACGGAACGCTCACCTGATACTAGCAGAACATCGTCTCCCCATAATGAAGAGGACCAATAATTACAACAGGCTGATTTAAGGGCTGACAACCAGATGGAGTAACTCTAGTACCGATTTTGTGATATTCTGTGGACTGATTTAGTAAGCATCCATTGCTGACGCAGGAATCTTCCCTCATGTCACTAAAGCTTAAAGATAGACTTACAATGTAAATAGACACCAAACAGCTGAAGTAAAACATAAGTGCTACCATGCACAGAACTAACCTTTCCCGGGCACCCTCCTATGTAGCGTTAGCAGGACAGGAGGTGCGTCTTCGCCCCCTGGGAAACACGCCCCAAAGGGAGCTCCCCTTAGCTCTTCCTAAGAGGAGAAGGACAATTCTTGGGTCTCATCACCCTCATGAGAAGGGATTACCGTTTGTATTTTTAGTAAGCCGTATCATTCTTGAACAAGTGGCAAGAATTGCTCATGAGAAGGCTACTTCTCCATTCTATTATAGCTCCCAGCTAACCAAAAAAACAAGTAGAGCAAACGGAATGGGCTCTCTGCCAAAAGTATGATATAGGAACAATGACAACAAACCAGGCTTACATGTTTGTTAAGGGTTTTTTGGGGAGGGGGGCAGCACTGCACCGCAAGTTGGAGCCGCCGATGTGGAAGGGGGCAGAGGGATTTTGAGAGTCAACAAGAAATGCAGAGAACAAAAGGGTATATCATTTATAACAGCAGTCGAAACTAACACAAAAGGATGGGTTGTAAGAATGTAACCTACAGATAAATGCCAAGTGATAAGGATCATAGATATGCTGATATAGGCTAGCTAACTTGGAATGTTAGAAGACTAGGGGATCACCGAAAGAGAAGGCATTTGCTAGCATACATGGACAGACATAACATGAGCATTGCCATGATTCAGGAAACACACACAAACCTATCCACAACAATTGGATTTGCTACAAGCTGGGCATCATATAGATACTTCTCGTACTCAACATATTCAAGGGGAAACGCTATACTTGTCAAACAAACACGCCATATGTAGAAGGGGGCTCTTTAAGTGACCCGCAGGGGAAATACTGTATTGCCTGGGGTAGACTGGCCTTGCAATTTGTCACGCTGGTGAGCAGTTATGGCCCCAATATCGATGACAATTTTTTTTAAATGAAACTCTGGGGATTGATAGTAAACATAGGCTCCACACATATAATATGGGGAGGAGACTTCAATTTAGCACTTTGTCCCTCCCAAGACCGATGAAACCCGCAGTCACACCACTACACCAAAGCGCAGTTACAAATGCAACAGATTATAACTGAGAACCAGCTAATACATATTTGGCGGCACTATCACCCCAATCTAAAGGAGGGGACATTTCACTCAGCAGTGCACAGCAACTGGTCTAGGCTAGACATCTGGTTGACAACAACATAGATTCTGTCCTTTTTTTTACCACAGTGTGGGACGCTCTGAAAGTTACAGTAAGGTGGTTTTGTATGTCTAAGGCTGGGGGCATATTGGAAGACATCAGAAAACCTTATCTCAATTGGAAGGCAAACTACAAGAGCTAGAGCGAGAATTACAGATGAACAAAAACAAGATACCCTAGTGAACATAAGAGAAACTCTTACAGAGTATCAAGAAACAGTGGAAGGTGAGTGCCTATTTTGTGGTAAATATCATATTGTCAGGAGATATGGAGAAGGGGAAAGTCTAGGGAAAGCACTAGCAGAGATCACACGTCCCCCAAAATCTGCAAATTGTATCTTTGAAATTATAAACGATGACGGCAAGGAGTGCAAAGACACATCGGAAATACTCAACACTTTTTTTGCACACTATAAAGCACTATACACTTCGCGCACCTCCATGCAAGCAGGATCAGGGACATATCTGGAAAAGGTATAGCTAGCCTAGTTAAATAACGCGCATAGGGAATTTCTAGCGGCTGAGCTAGAAGAAGAAGAGATCAGAGTAGCCATTATGCAAATAAGTAACGGAAAGGCTCCAGGGCCCGATGACCTGATGATCGAATTGTACAAAACATATATAGACATCCTAGTCCCTTTAAAAAAAATTACAAAGAGGCTGTGCAAATAGGGACATTACCACAGTCCATGCGAGAAGCCCTAATAATCCTAATATTAAAACCAGGCAAGGCACCAAATAACACAGACTCATACAGACCATTATCACTTATTAACTGTGATATCAAAAGATTGTCTAAAGTGTTAGTTAACCGCCTAAGCCTGTTAATGGCCAAACTAATTCACCCCGACCAGGCAGGATATGTGCCGGGAACAGCCACCTCTCACAATTTACGCACACTCTTCTCCATTATGCAGGATATAGATCAAGAAGAAAAAATGGTGAAGGTATTCTTAGACAGCCACAAAAGCATGTGATTCTCCTGAGTGGAAATATCTATTCTCAGTATTGACAGACATGGGGTTCCCGCCGGGGTATTTGGCTTGGGTGAATCTCTTGTACAATAGGCCAAGGGCCTCACTGCGGGTGAATGGAGTGCGCTCTACTACCTTTGAAATATCTAGAGGCACAAGGCAGGGGTGTCCCGTATTGCCCCTATTATTTGTGAAAGCAATGGAGCCCCTGGCAGCCATGCTCCGGTAACACCACAAACCAAACGCATTGGACTACCCAACCAGGCCGGTGATAGTCTCACTTTACGCGGACATTATCACGTTGTATGTGGGAGACCCAGAGGCAGGACTGAATGACATCATCAGCGGAATGATCAAATTTGGGGCATACTCAGGCATAACGATAAACTGAGGTGAATCACAAATTCTTCCGCTGACGCAGAACACATCACTTTGTCCACTGGCATACCCACTGCAGTGGTGCGAGACAGAATTAGGATATTTAGGGATACATATTACTAGAGATAGGTGAGAATTAATGAGAACTAATAACGGCAAAATTCTAAGCTCGACAGAAGAGGGGATCACTGAGTGGGTTGCCATGCCATTATCTCTAGCCGGGCGCATTGCGCTAATGAGGATGGTAATACTTCCAAAGTTCTTATATTTATTTATACATTTCCTGTAAGCGCCGAGTCGGCCCTTTTTTGTCAGACTAAGAAGCCAGCTCATTAGACTAGCATGGGGGGGGAGACAGCCTTGTATTAAATGGAGCACCTTGATATTGCCCTTTGCACAGGGTGGCTTTGAATTACTAGACCCTGAACTATACTACCTTAGTGCGCAAGCCCATTACGCGGCTTATTGGTTTAGACCACCACCGTTCATGACTCATCTTGGGGTAGGACAAAGATATATGTCACCCACCCCTATGGTAGAGTCTTTGAGTACAGAAAAGCAAGGAAGAGGCGGCTGGGACTCCACAGTAGCATGCACCAATAATGCCTGGAAAAATATTGCACAGAAGTCCCAGGCCCCTCTGGTATACACTCCTTTACTTCTTTTGTCACACCAACAGGCGCTCCCAGTTATGCAGGAAAGCATATGCAGGCGCATGCTCTTAAAATATGGCATACACACATGGGGAGACATATATAGAAACGGGGACTTCAAGCAAGAGAATATATTTTTGGGGGAAGCTGAACCTATAGTAATGGATCGTTTCCTACACATAAGACTCTGGCAAGATGTTAAGAAAGCCACCCCAAGCTTCCCGGAAGAACCTCCCACGTTGCTGTGCCATTGAGTGGCGGAATATCCCATGCAGTAGCACCTATCGGGAAGGGAGAGGGAAACACCGCCAACAAAAATGTACAGATTTAAATTGAAGGAAAACGATGCATACGACACATGTGGACAGGAAAAAACGGATTGTCTACACCTAGCGTGGTCGTGCACGACTATTTGTGAATACTTGGAGGAGGTAGGGAGGACGCCGAATGAATTTGCAGGCACACAAATTGAACTAACACCTCTGCTAGGGTTCCTAGGATACATGAACAAAATGAAAGGACAGATTACGCGCTTAGTGGCACTGGGACTGCTACTGGCAAAACAGAGAGTACCATGCAGATGAGGGAAGAGGCAGCGCTCCTAAATTCAAAGATTGGATTAAAAATATGACATATTGTCAGGAGCAACATAGTATATATGCAGAACTGCTCCCACCCAGCTCCAGATCCCAACATTTAGGAACCATTTAAAAGCTACCTTCAGCAAACTAGTGGTGATGAGGGGGAAACATAGATGCCCATCAAGCAGTTAAGGGGAAGTAAGACTGTAAGGAATGACACCAAGGCATACTCTATGCTAGAACAGCGACAAAACCACCAAATAAATAAAGGGATCTACAGAAAAAGAATAAGAAATTGTGAATCCAATTGAAATGACATGCATAGAGCGTAAGAAAAGAAAATATGTTGGAAGATATATTTGAAATGTAACTTTTGATGACTATGAGATAAGTGAATACAGTCAACATGTATAACAGTTGTCTGTTTTGTATAACCGAAAAAAGCTAAAAAAAAGTTTATGAACAAAAGCAGTTACTGGTAAAGATGACTAATATTCTTTTGTGAGTTAAAATTTGTTTTACACATTAAAGCCTATAAAAAGCTACTGCAAAGTGCAAGTACCTTTGCACAACTGAAAGGCAAATCAACAGATTGTAAGCGGTGTAACATGTCTTTAACTTTATGTCCCGAACATCACACCTCATAGGGGTTGGATATGATTGAGATCAGAAATCTGCTGTTGCGGTCCAACCGATGCATTAAAATGCATGCGGTCAGAGGCAGCAGGTGCAGGGACCATCCAACGCTTTCCGACGGGCTCAAGGAGCCTGTCAGTTTATTGACAACACCTTTTAATCCCTTAATGACGGCGGCTCAGCCATCGGGATTATGATGTCGGTTTCCAACAGCCATTCCATGTTGGCCTTTCTGACATGGAAAGGGTGTCCAAAAGCGACATTGGGGGACCCTAGCAGGGCCCCTTCCCCGCTAGGCCTTCTATAACTGTGAGGTGCCTGCCACATGGTGCAGGGATGTTTGTAAACATCAATTTTTCAATGGGACCTTGTACTGTGGGCCTTTTCTACCAGCCGCACAAGCTTCCTTTGAAAAATTAATGTTTCTGACCATTCTATGGGTGGTTGCATCCAAATACTGCTGTCGGAACCGCCTACCTGAGGTCGAGAAGTTCCCAATCCGCAACGGTGTTGCCCGAAATTGTAATTATCTCCTTAGTTTTGAATGATCATACTAATGGTATCAGTGGTTCAGGGATCTTGGCCCTGGGGCTCTAACTGTGTTCAATAAATTCCTCTCAGAGTCACTATGCCTAGGAATTTCTATTGGGATGTCACAGTAAAATGGAGATTTTTACTAAGTAATACTTCATTGTAACCACTGTATGAAGAAATCATAAGGATTTACTCGAATGTTCATTCTGCTAGAGAAAGACAAGGTATTTAGCATTCAAAATAGTGTCATCACCTCACAAGTTTTAACGGGGAGTTGTTGCTGTATTAAATTGAAACATTTTATTAGAGGTGGGGGAACTCTTAGAGTTTCACTCCGTGGTATTCCACAAAGTTACATAAAAACTCAGCATTGAAAAATATCAGTGCAAAAGGCACCATGCAGGTGTGCAAGAGCGTGGCTATTTGAGTTGATTTTGCTGTCGCTCCAGTAAAAAATTGACTCAAGTGGCAGCAAATCTACCCGAGCATGACTGATCGCGACCATCATTGTTAGAAAATGGAGCTAAGGGATGCTAAATCTCACTCATGCTCACATTTCTGGAACCTCGCAGGAAAAAATTCAGCCACAGGGCGATTGGCAGAATTTGTCCGGAACTCTGCTTTACAAGAGAAACGTGGACTTGTCAAATTCCGTCAGTTCCACAGGTGAACAACCCTACATTTTTGAGGAAATTTGCCATGCAAGAGTAATTTTCAAAAAGGAAGACATTGTTCGGCTGTTTGGAAAGGGAAACAGCTATCACAACGCATGCGATAGAACGCCGTTGTTACAACGACCGCGCTGTTACATCGCAGTACCATTACAACTCAAGTCGTTACAACGACTTGCTTTATGGGGAGCTCTAACCTAAGGAATAGTATAATTTACTATTCCAACACCTTCCCTACTGTTGCTCACACTGAAGTTGGAATAGTAAATTATACTATTCCTAAGTCCAGTGCGCCCTCTACAGCAAGTCATTGTAATGACTTGCATTGTAATGGTACTGCGATGTAACAACACAGTCATTGTAACAACTGCGTTGTAATCGAATGCGTTGTAAACGCATGCAATGTAAACAGCTATATTCGTTTGGAAAGAGTGTACATTGTTTCATGAGTTAGTGGTGAGCGCCATGAAACCGTTGGTGAAAGTGCGCGGTACAAATATTTTTAACGTAACGTAACGTAACGGTGTCTAAATAGCAGGGCAACTGTTATATACAGAGCAAGATCCAAACACATAAACACATGCATAGGAGCGCACAGTTTCTTCTCAGCCTTTGTGAACTGTTTTCCTATGCATTTGGTTCAGTGATTTAGACGCTCACCCCTGACAACGGCTGTGACCTTTCCAGGTGAACCGTGCTTTGCATCCTTCTGAAGAGTGTCATTAAATGGACATCAGTACAAAACGAATTAAATGAGTAACTGGAATAAAAAATGAATGTAAGTTGTTCTGATGAATATAAAGCATCGTGTTACTCAGTAAATAGGCTGGGATATTCATAGGAGACTCAATGCCCTCGGTGGATCGAGGTCGTACGGAGATGGAATTCAAACTCTCCCTCACTAGGATAGTATGTAGTGACCAGGGTCTCTCATCTTTACCTGCAGAATCATTCTAATGCATTTTAGGAAAGACTCCCCTGTAAAAAGACAAATGTAAAAATATCTCTGTGTTTTCAAAGCAGGCGAGGAGGTAGGATCATGGAGGGTGTCTGTCACTGGTGAACAAGCAGGAGCAGCCAGCAGAGGGTGAATGGAGGGGGATGCAGTGACCAACAGAATTAGTAAATTGTGTCTTTTGACATCGGATGAGCATGCATTGTCAATGGTGGTGGAAGCAGTTTCATGACTATTTCCTTTATCTAAAAAGTTATGTTTTGCTTACAGATTGTTTACACATTCTACAGCACGTGCCCTCCACTCACGAAAACATCAGTAGCAGCAAATCACCCCTATATCTGCTGCCCCTACTCTCTCGCCACTGCATCCATCATACGAATTCACCTACATCTCTATGTAATGTAGTTTACATCTCTCCTCATTTTGCCAGGTGGCCAATCACCAAGAAATGTACAGTATGCCAGAGGAACCCTCGGGGTAACTTTCAGAAGGTGCTAGACTCTCTGGTGCCCCTTTGCAGCGGTGCGCAGAGCCGAAGGAAAATCACAAATAAATATCTACTCACCGCGCCCAGTTGCTGCTCTCCGCTCATTGGTGCACGAGGACCTCACATGCATCTTGATATCTGCGTACACAATATCCCCCGCCATGTCAGGCGCTGGGCAGGACGAGCTCTGAGACTAGGGCTCCGATGCTTCAAGTCTCAGCTCCTGGAGTCACAGGAATGAGCGGCTTTAGCAGCAGCGCAGCTTATGTGACAGGGGACGAATGACGCCACTGACGTAGATTCCTCGAAATGATGGCACTTCCTCAGTGAATCCACTACTGATACTTCGACTGCAGTGATGTAATTCAGACCTATGTGGCGCGAAAACGATAATACCAGGGTAAGCTTTCATTTCTTACTTTAGTTTAATATTTGTACACCTGGCATCTCCATGCAGGACCGGAGCACTGTCCATATTAAAGCACCGCCCCACACACGCAAACAATGAAAGAAACAACACTGAAATTCATACAAAATGCAATTTGGTGTAGACAAAATTAGTCTGCACATATTATATACGAGGAGACATTTGTAAAAAACAAAAAACACAACTGTTTAAAGAGATTTTTATTATCTTTTTGAAGACCAGAATATTTGAACTGTCATATTCGCCATAAGTGTGGCAGGGTATGCTCAGATGTGAGTCCCTTGCTCACTTTGCCACTGGATTCAAGCAAGCCGGGCTGATGACGGCTGGAATGCCAGAAACCGATCCGAGGAAGCTTGATTCCGGTCCAGGGAAGGCATGGCTTGGCAGTTCGGGCTGGACTGTTCCCATGAGGCACAGGGTCAGACTGATTTGCATATGGCCATGTCTGAATGGGGTGGCAGAGTGGGCTAAAGAACGGTGATGGATCAAACCCTGATCTGTTGACTGGGTGTGTGTGTTTAATTGGTTCAGATGCTCCGTCCATCACCACCCACTTTTGTACCGCTTTGTTCGCCATAAGTTGGCAGGGTATGCTCAGATGTGAGTCCCTTGCTCACTTTGCCACTGGATTCAAGCAAGCCTGGCTGATGACGGCTGAAATGCCAGAAACCGGTCCTAGGAAGCTTGCTTAAGGTCCAGGTAAGATATGGCTTGGCAGGTCAGGCTGAACTGTTCCCATGAGGCACAGGGTCAGACTAATTTGCATTCGGCCATGTCTGAACTGGGGTGGCAGAGTGGGCTAAAGAACGGTGATGGATCAAACCCTGATCTGTTGACTGGGTGTGAGTGTTTGATTGTTTCAGATGCTCCGTCCATCATCACCCCCTTTTGTACCGCTTTGTTCGCCATAAGTTGGCAGGGTACGCTCAGACGTGAGTGCCTTGCTCACTTTGTTTCTGGATTCAAGCAAGCCTGGCTGATGACGGCTGAAATGCCAGAAACCGGTCCTAGGAAGCTTGTTTCCGGTCCAGGGAAGATACGGCTTGGCAGTTCAGGCTGGACTGTTCCCATGAGGCACAGGGTCAGACTGATTTGCATATTGCCATGTCTGAACTGGGGTGGCAGAGTGGGCTAAAAAACGGTGATGGATCTAACCCTGGTCTGTTGACTGGGTGTTCTGCCAACAGAACCCCCTTTTGTACCGCGTCATAATATTGCGAAGCGCATGCCCAGAACCTAAACTACCCAGTTTCTGGTTCCTATTTAGCCCTGGTTGTACCAGAATGCATTCATATTGATCATCAAGCAGGCTCTTTAAAAGGCAGTTTCCTGATGAGGTGTTTGTTGGTTAGGTTACAGATTGAAGTGGCTTCAATGGTGCATGGCTGGTGCGTCTTCCTCCTCATCATCAGATGCTCTAAGTACCTATCATGAAATACAAGCTGAAGTGCTGAGGTCCAAGCTCTCTCTGTGAGCCAGAGTAATACTTTTCAGAACAGAAATCTACAAGATACTGGAGTAGTGTAACTGTGAAATGATTGTGCTTTTGCTACGGTACAGCTCCTAATTGTATGGCTGGTTCTCAGTTGCTGGTAGAAATCCCTAATGGTGGACCTCTAGTGTTTTAAGGATGCGACAAGACCCAAAGAACTGGTGCCCAACTATGTGGTGGTGGGAATGATATTGACAGTGGGTTGCTGCATATGAAGTAGCTCTGAGGGTGCACAAGATCCCGGAGGAGTCCTGGGGACTGGCTTGTGGAAGCATATGCTTACAGTGGGGAGGGATTCACTACTCACTCCAGCAGTACATAACCAGACCAAGCTCGCCATCATGAAAGCCATCCCTGTCACTAAATTTGTCCTGACCCCTGATGGTCAGGGACAGTCACAAACTTCCAAATCAGTTCTGGGTATACCTAATAAATTACTCTAGTAAGGCACTGGATGGTTGGGTGATGGGCAGCAACGTAAATGTTTATGATGGGTGGTACAAACTAATTCTCAGGGCGCACATGCTCAGTATTTGTTTTACAGAGCTGCACCAGCATCTGGTGTATAGCAAGCTGATTGATCCCAGGAAGACGATCCTGTTTGGTCTGTACCAGAGTGTTCAAGAAGGTTCCTGGAAGTGACCCCAAGAAGGGTGGTTTAGGCTTCCTCCAGCCGATTGAGGGGTAGGTTAAAGATGACCCAGACAAGCCCCAGAGTAAGGCCTGGTGGCTTTTGAGAAACAGGTGGTTCTGATGGGCAGTGGCCCAGGATGCCCCATATCCAACACCCCTGCTTGGAGTTCTCCCAGTTAGGGTACAAGCACGGGGACGTTTATTTAATGTAATTACAGCCCCTATATCTAACCGCCCGCAATGGGGTTTTTAAATAAATGTACGTTAAATGCCGAATACGATAGCTCAGTAAGAGAATCCATTTACTTCGGTAGTGGTTAAACGACTACTTTTACGTTGTGTAGATAGGCTTTTACCACTTACACCATGCTTTAAGCACAGTGGTATAGCTGTTTATACACGATCTATCACAGCCCCCTATATTTAACCACCCCCAATGGGGTTTTCTACAAAACGCTTGTTTTAAATAAATGCACGGTAAATGCGGAATATGATAGCTGTGTAAGCAAATCCATTTACTTCGCTAGTGTTCAAACAACTATGAAATTGAAGTATTCATAAAGTATGATTAATATTCAACACATTAACAAAGGCTCCCACTTTCTGTTTACTTATTTCAGATTTTAATTCATATGTACCTGCATCAATCTGGAACTTCGAATAATTGTACAAAGGTAATTATGAACCAAGTCATTTTTAATAGAACAGTATAAATCAAATATAGAATTGAATCTAACACGATGAAATAAAACAATATGCCCTTTTCTTGACCCACAGTATCGCCAATGCTGAAAATGCCGATACTTACAGTAAAGCTGCAATTCACAGTGCAATCTTTCTTTAAAAAAAAAAAGGGTAAGCACCCCAGAGAGGATTGTATAGGTAAAACTCGCAAATAATTCCAAACAAGCCGAATAATTATACTTTCTCAGTTTATTACACAGGCTTATATCCTCAACAACCCAGAATTTTAATTTTAATGTCGGTGGCTCTATCAAACTAAGTCCTGTATTAATATAAAAGTATGTAATAGCCTGTAATGAAGCTGTAAGGGCACTTTCTTCTTGATTCATTGAATATATCCTGTTTTAATTTAATTTATATCTAGGTCAATTTTGCTAATCATGGATGAGTTATTTTGCCTTCCAATTCAGTGAAATTACGCCAATCAAGGTATTTGAGTTTTAGATAGTGTCTGACTCCCATATATTCCAACAGGCGGGTTTCATTAGTGTTTTTCATTTATAAGAGTATGGATTATGTGTTACAGTCAGTTGTATGTGGTGCTCAGATTAATAATTGGGTTCTGTGTGTTTATAAAAGTACATCAGGGTACTGGCCCCTTTGTTAGAATGCAATGTTTAATAAAATAACATAAGATATTTTTCGAGATATTGTTCGTAGCTCTATGCCGAGACATATATTCGTGTTTTAATAAATAGTGTCCTGTTATGTAGACTTTTTAAGAAAAGTTGGTCCTGAAGAAGGTGAAGGAATTGTTTTCACTGAAACGCCGCGTCGACTCCTTACGTTTTCTGTTGTTTTTAATTTTATTGTATAACTTTATATGTCTCTATCATATGTACTGTAACTTCTCAAATGAGAAGATGTTTTTAATTATGTGTGAATTGTAAAGTCTATTCCGTCTTGCACAATATTTTTTTATAAAATAAACAAAGCTTTTGCAATTTGTCATAACATTTTAGTGCACACTGATAAATCTTATGTTTTTATTGATGATGATATAGAATTTGTCTATAGTAACATCTATGGCTGGGTATAGCACTTGATCCATATTAAGGCAAGCTCTTAAATACAGAGACTTTTGCTCAAAAAGATTGATTCCTGATTAGGGACTACTTGTTCTTTCTCACTTGTGACCCTGTCCCTTTCTTAGAACTAGGGGAACTCCCTCCTTCTTTTGCTATAGCAAAAGTACCATGTCCAGTGCTGAACAGAAGGTCCACACACCCAGGGATTTGGTGCCTGACTTCAGGGAGGGGGTGACATAGACAGGTGGTATGAGCTACGTGAGTTCACTCTAATAGCACACAGAATCCCTGAGGCCTAGGAGCTGGTAAATGGAAGCATATACCTGGTGATGGGCAGGATGCCGTCCTGACCCGGATGGGAGAGACAGACTGAGGCATCCCACCATGAAGGAGACCCTTGTCAAGAGATATGGCTTCATCCCAGAAGAGTGCTAGATGAGATTTAGTGGCAATAGAACACTGTCTCACCAGTCCTGGGGAGATTTTGTGGGTCACTTTTGCAGAGCACTGGATGGTTGAGTGAAGGGTAGTAAGGTAAACACTTTTGAGGGGCTGTACAATTTCATGCATATATTCAGTCACTGTTTTACACAGCTACCCCAACACCAGGTTGATTGTAAGTTCTCTGACTCCTGGGAACTTGCAAAGGAGTCAGACCACTGGGGATTACCAATGTGCCTGGGATAGCATTGGGAAGTGATCCCAAGGACAGTAGTTCAGGTTTTCCCATCAGAGTGAAGGGACGGGTCTTATTGACCCAGTCAGGTCCCAGTATAGGGGGGCGGGGTCCAATGTCCTGTCTAAGAGTAAGAGAAGGGGTAGGGATGGGCCGAGGCACAGAATGCCCTATTTTCAGCCCCAGTGCTTGGATTGCTCTCAGAGGGGGCACAATCAAGGGGACCTGGTCTGTACCAGAAGACCATCCACTGATTGGAGTCAGTGTCAGGAGAGCTGGGCCACACGCACTCTACTAGTTCTGGTTCCTGGGGGTACCACTCTTCAGTGGAAGGCGAAGAAGCCCAGATGGAGGGGAAGTAGGTGGAAACAGGCCACAGTGGGTGGACCAGTGGGTCAGGAGTTGCAGCTCTGAGATCAGAACATCCCAAGACGGACCCTGGTGCTCCGGTGCGGCCACTTCTGTCCGGGGGGCTCCTCCACTGTCACAGGGACAGAGGGCTGGAGACCTGCGCCAGGCAGACTCTTACATGGCACACACGTGTCTCCCTTGAGTGGGGTAGGGGCACTCTCCTGGAAGTCCTGGCTCTCCAGGCACATGTTCAGCCTAAGCGTACAAACTCTGGGTTGAAGGACCAGTCTTGGGATACCACCCCTGAGTTGTTGGGAAGAGAAGTGAAAAAAGTCCGCAAGGCTCCTGGGGCTTGTGCCCCTCACTTTGAGAAACCCCAGAAGTCAAAGAGCCCTGGATGGCCTGGGGCCAGGCTCTTGACACTTGCAGCTGTCAGTGGCCTCCATTGGTTGTTATCCTTGTGGTCAGAGTTTTCACTGGGTTGGGTACAGAAGTCAGACCCAAGGGGCAGAATGGGCCACATCACACTGTTGCCCATGGTGGTATTGTCTGCTTTATGGGATTGCATCTACGAGCAAAGTAAGGTCAGATGCCGCACAGATGGGGTCCACAGGCGAGGAGAGGGGTTCCCAATGGATCAGTTCATGGGGCCCTGAGAGTATAGACAGAGGGATTGAACTGGGTCCAGGGAGGCGTAGAACTGGCAAATGCCCCTGCCTAAGTGGGCCATTGTCCAAGGTCCATCGCCCTAAGCAGGAAATTCCATCAAGGTGTTGATTAATCTAACCTGGCTTTAGGGGGTGTCTTGGACCTGGCTCTTTTGGCAGGGTTACCCCACAATATCTTGCCTTTCTCCTCCCTTTTTTTTTGGACCTTGTTTTTATTGGCTGTAGGATTATGGGCACTTTACCACTGCTAACCAGTGCCTCGTGTGCCCAGGGCATTAACATTAAATGCTACTAGTGAGACTGCAGCACTGATTGTGCCGCCCAATTTAGTAGCTGAGTAAACATGACTCCGGCCAAGCACTAAAGAGCCTGCCTGGGCAGTTTTAAACTGCCATTTGGACCTGGCAAGTTAATCTACTTGCCAGGCCCAAACCTTCCCTTTAATTACATGTAAAGTAAGTGGATTTAAAAGGTAGGACACTTACTTTTGAGTTTTACCGGATGAGAGGTGCATCCAGAGACAGCAAGTATTCATGCAAAGGTTGCCAGATGTCCTTTGCCGTGCAGGTGGGTAGTTGTAGTGAGGAATAGAGCCCGCTTGTCCCGTCACAGTACACCACGCTAGGAATCCAGGCCTGGGCAGTAGGTGGATGCCCACTGCATCAATGCAATGTAACCTCGTCCTTGGCAAGCAGCAAAGCCACAGCAGTGAAGCGATGAGATCCCTTAGGTAGATCCTGTATGTAGCCCAATATCGCCAGTGGCGGGTCTGAGTTGAGACTGTAATTGAGCAAATAGTTCAATCTGGTAAATATCTGCCGCCAGTACTCCCCTACATGCGTGCAGGACCAAGCCATATGGATGAAGTTAGCTCCCTTAAGATGGCATTTGGGGCAGGATGAGGATCTAGTGCAGTCGAATTTGTGCTGATCCTTAGGATTGACCTAGGCCCTGTGCAGAAATTTAAAGTTCAACAGTTTATGTCTGTAGTTGGATGACATCAGCCGTGTTTGTGCTCCAGCAGACAGGCCATATTTTGTTGGTGATCTGGCATCCAAGGAGCCCCTTCCTGCACAAAAGAAATCTCCCCATGACGTAGACATCCTTGCACTATGGTGCAAGGGTGCCTGCACCGGCGCATGGCAGCTGTTTGTGAGCCAGCAGTCAGGAGATCACAGAAATGCAACATATTATTGTAAATATATTGCATTCCTGTGCTTTGAAAGTGCCTCAGCGTGGCACAGCCAAAGGGCTTGCATTGCTGTGCTGCAGCACTTTCTTGTAAATTTGCCCGGGGAGTGTCTGAAAAATTCCAACACAGTCCAAGAAATGAACCAGTCCCTTGAGTGTTAGTTGAAGATGGGCCATTGTCCATAGTTTGAAGAGGAGAGGAGGGTTCCTTCTCATATAGCAGCTGTGTGATTCCAGAGAGTGAGTGAGGGCGTAGAGCCTTAGAAAGAATGGGAATTCAACCTGTCGGGAACAGATCCTGGCTGGCATTTCAACGCAGGTCCTGGAAGGTTCTCTCTGGGGTGGAGCACTGCGAGGACGTGCATGTCATTTACAAAATTTGTGAGCCTCTTCTGGATTGTCGAAGAAAAGCGACTTGCTACTTGCAACCACCAGAAAATGGGCAGGGTAGAGCATGTTATAGCTGAGACCCAGATTGCGAAGACTGGACTTGACCTCAGCAAATTTATGGAGGGCTTCCTGGCCCACCATGATAACGTCTGGAAACAATGAGATGGATACGCCTTGCCTCTGGAGAGGGTCCTTCTCCCGGGCCAAACAAATTGCGTGTTGCGGTCCCTAAAATCGAGTAGTCTGGCAATTATAGGCTGCGGGGGTCCGCCGTGCACTGGGGTAGGAGCCAATGAACAGTGAGCACCCACCGCCATGAAAGTGTCGGTGAAGTTATGCCTGCCCACAAGATCAGTCTGCACCTTTTCAACAAAGAGGTCCATGCCTGTGCTGGTGGATTAGGCAATCCTCAAAATGCGTAGGTTATTGCGCCATCTGCAGGCAAAAACCTCATTTTTGATGGGCACAGTTTTCAGCATACATTCCAGCAGGTCCAGCCACCAGAGCCATCCTCTAGTGTCAAAATGCACTCCTCCGCCACATCCAGCAAGGGGTTGTGTCCATCAAGCCTTACGCCTATTGCTTTCAGGCACCCAGTTAGGGTGTGTCCAGGCCGTGGAACCCTGCCCTTAGCTCTGCCATGATGGCATCAGCACCTGTCAGGTTTTCAGGCCCCTCCCCCTGTTGGCCTTAGACTCTTGCATTAGTTTCTCGTCTACGAGGTCTGAGGCCTTGGATTTATCTAAGGTGAGATTCCACTGCCTAGCGTCCGCACTGACTATGGCTGCCTGAAGAGGGACGGTCAGGCATGGTCACCAGCACATCCCCTCAGTGGTCATACAGCGTCGCAGGAGCATGCCCAGACAAGTGGGGAGCCCTCAGTTCAAGCACACTGAAAGGGTCAAGCATACAGCAGGCAGATCACCAGAATGCAGGCCGCATCCAAAAGGCCCAGGCAGTGCACAAGAAGGTCAGCAGAGTGCTAGCTTAGTTCAGGAGAGTGAGTAGCCCATGACAGACAGGGTTCAAGTTCAAGTTCAAGTTCAGGAATTTGTGTAGCGCACTACTCACCCGGAGGGTCTCAAGGCGCTTGGGGGAGGGGGTACATTATTTATCGAATAGCCAGGTTTTAAGTTCCTTCCTGAAGGAAATGTGGTTCTGGGTAAGGCGGAGGTGAGTGGGGAGGGAATTCCAGGTTTTGGCCGCCAAGTAGGAGAAGGATCTTCCTCCCATGGTGGATCATTGGATGCGTGGAACTGCAGCGAGGGCTTGATTGGAGGATCTTAGTTGGCGGGTCGGTGTGTAGAAGGACAGTCGTGTGTTGAGGCATTCGGGTCCAAGTTTGTAGAGGGCCTTGTGTGCGTGGGTGAGGAGGCGGAACGTTATTTTCTTGTTGACGGGAAGCCAGTGGAGGTCTTTCAAGTGACCGGTAATGTGAGCTTGGCGCGGGATGTCCAATATGAGTCTGGCTGATGCGTTTTGGATGCGTTGGAGTTTTTTCTGTAATTTGGAAGTGGTTCCGGCGTAGAGGGTGTTTCCATAGTCCAGTCGGCTAGTGACCAGAGCGTGAGTGACAGTCTTTCTTGTTTCGGTGGGGATCCAACAAAAGATTTTTTTGAGCATACGAAGTACGTTAAAGCAAGAGGATGAGACGGCGTTGACCTGTCTGGTCATCGAGAGGGAGGAGTCTAGGATGAAGCCCAGGTTACGTGCGTGGTCTGTGGGTGTGGGTGCCGTGCCCAGGGCCGATGGCCACCATGAGTCGTCCCAGGCAGAGGGGGATGATCCTAGGATGAGGACTTCCGTTTTGTCTGAGTTCAGTTTTAGGCGGCTGTTTTTCATCCATTCGGCTACTTCTTTCATGCCTCTATGAAGATTGGTTTTGGCGGTGTTAGGGTCTTTGATAAGGGAAAGGATCAGCTGGGTGTCGTCAGCGTAGGAGATGATGTTGAGGTTGTGTTGTCGCACAATGGATGCGAGGGGGCTCATGTAAACGTTGAAGAGGGTGGGACTGAGTGATGATCCTTGTGGTACTCCGCAGATGACTTCGGTGGTCTCTGATTTGAATGGGGGAGTTGGACTCTCTGGGTTCTCCCGGCGAGGAACGAGATGATCCAATCTAAGGCTTTTCCTTGTATGCCGATGTTGCTGAGGCATTGTACAAGGGTGCTATGACAGGCCGTGTCGAAGGCAGCGGAGAGGTCAAGTAGGATGAGGGCAACTGTTTCTCCGTTGTCCAGTAGAGTTCGGATGTTGTCTGTCGCTGCAATAAGGGCGGTTTCAGTGCTGTGTTTGGCTCGAAAGCCGGACTGTGAGGAGTCGAGGGAGTTGTTGGATTCAAGGAAGGCGGCGAGCTGTCTATTGACGGCTTTCTCAATGACTTTGGCAGGGAATGGGAGGAGGGAGATGGGGCGGTAGTTCTTGAGTTCAGAGGGGTCCGCTGTGGGTTTCTTCAAGAGGGCGCTGAGTTCGGCGTGTTTCCAGCTTTCTGGGAAGGTAGCGGAGTTGAAGGAGCAGTTGATGACATCACGGAGATGGGGTGCGATGATGGAATCTGCTTTGTTGAAGATGTGGTGGGGACAGGGGTCGGTTGGCGAGCCTGAATGGATGGAGTTCATTAGGCGGATGGTGTCTTCAGTGGTGATTGGGTTCCAGGCGTTAAGGGTGTTAGGGGGCGGTTTAGGTTCGGAGGTGGGTGGGGTGGATTGTTCTTTGGAAATGTTCTCAAAGCTGTTGTGTATGTCGGCGATTTTGTTATAGAAGAAAGAGGATAAGGAGTCGCAGAGTTCTTGGGAGGGAGTAATGTCGTTAGAGGCTGTGGTGGGGTTGGTAAATTCTTTGACGATGTTGAATAGTTCCTTGCTGTTTTGGGCGTTGTTGTCGAGTCGATAATTGAATGCTGATTTCTTGGTGGATCGGATCAGTTGGTGGTGTTTGCGGGTGGCTGTCTTGAAGGTGGTCAGGTTGTCAGTGGTTGGGTTTTTTCTCCATGTTTTCTCGAGAGTACGGCAAAGTTTCTTGGATTTCTTAAGGTCTTCGTTGAACCAGGGGGCTTTTTTGCTACCCTGTTTGGTTGGGTGGTTTTTCAAGGGTGCTAGTTCGTCAGCGCTGTGAGTGATCCATTGTTTGAGTTTGGTGGCCACTTGGTTTGGGTCCGATGAGAGGGCGGGAGGGTTTTGGTTGAGCGAAGTGAGGAGTTGGTCGGTGGTGACTTTGTTCCAGTTTCTTCGTGGAATAGGTTGTGGGGGGTTGTGGGTCGAGGAGGTTTTGTAGTTGAAGTAAACACAGCTGTGGTCCGTCCAGTGGAGAGCTGTGGTGCGATCGAAGGAGATGTGCTTGCTGGAGGTGAAGATTGGGTCGAGCGTATGTCCGGCTATATGGGTGGGGGTGTCCACAAGTTGTTTGAGACCAAGATTGGCCAGGTTGTCCAGAAGGGTGGTGGTGTTGCTGTCGCTGTTCTTTTCCAGGTGGAAGTTGAAGTCTCCCAGTAGCATGTAGTTCTCGGAGGCAACGGCATGTGGGCTGATGAAATCAGTGATGTCTTCGCTGAATTGTTTACGGGTTCCTGGTGGTCTGTAGATGAGGGTGCCTCTAAGTGTGGTCCTGGGGTCGGTGTGGATCTGAAACTGGAGGTGTTGGGCGGTTGTAAGGTTATCGTCGCAGCTGGTCGTGATTCTGTAGAAAAGGGTAGGGCTTTGGCCTTTTTCAAGATTTGCCCGGCGCTAACCGCCTTTATACCACTCTAGTTACCAAACAAAGAGGCAGACGCTGGAGACTGGAAGGCAGGAAACAAAAGTTTTATTCCGACGGAGCAGAACACATCAGATCAGACAACAAGGTATCGTTTCGAGGTGCTCTAGCAGCCTCTCCGAGGCCTGGCCTCTTATACCCTGGTTTATGACATGTGAACATTCTTTATTGCAGAAAAAACTCTTTGAACTATGAGAAGACGTCCCCGGAATCCTCGTTTCAGACCCACCCCCACACGTATCTACAGTAGAGGTCTTCACCCCTCATACAATAGGAGGGTGGCTATCACGCAGCTGAGTGTTCTGCCGATTCTTTAGGATATGTGCGCCTGATCGTATCCCAGGGGGTGTGGAGGCCATGATCAATAGTGGTTCCTTTGAAGAGGAGCGACTCCATACAATAGGGGGCAATAAACTGTATCTCCCGGCTAGATGATGGCCTGGGACCCGTGCGGACAATCGGACTCAGAGGAAGGGGTCATCAAAGGAGAGGTATTCATGAAAGGAATGGTCTGTGTGGAGAATCGTTCGGGCTGTCGTTACCGCATAGGCAGCTGAAGTGGTGCCATCTGGGAGTTTGATGCATGAGCCGTCTACCCATAGCTCTCCATCAGGGTCTGTAAAAGCAGTGTCTCGGAGGTCAACTCTACTCCTAGTTTCTTCGTCCGTGAGGGTCACACAGTCGTGTATGGGAGGCACGTCGGGGTCATTTTCAGGCAGGGGCAACAGTGTGGCAGGATTCAAAGTCGTGCATCTCTTCAGTGTGACGTGGGGTGCAAGTAGCGTCAATTCGTACCCTGTCAGTCGTGCGCTAGTCAGGTGTTGAGTCTTGGTCTGGTTCAAAAGGGTGTCGACCGCATGGGGTACTAACACGGTGAGAGAGTTCGAAAGTACGATTCCCTCGCTCTGACGGATAGAGACAGCAGCGGCAGCTACTGCTCGAAGGCAGGCAAAGCTCTGGCTACGGGGTCAAGAGTGGCAGAGTAGTAGGCACAAGGGCGCTGCTTAGGGCCGATGGGCTGAGTTAGAACAGACAATGCGCACCCCTCCCTTTCGTGAGTGAAGAGGGAGAAGGGCTTGGAGTAATCCGGTGTTCCCAGGACAGGTGCTGAACAAAGGGCATCCCGCAACTCCTTAAAGGATGCTTGACACTCAGGGGTCCAAGGGAGCGGGAAGGGGGCATCTTTGGCCAACAAGGCAAGTAGGGGTTTTATAGTGAGGCTGAAATTTGGTAACCATTGTCTGCAAAAAGAGGTAAGACCCACCAAAGAACGGACTTGCTTTTGTGTTTTTGGAATGGGGGTGTCTAGGATGGTTTGGATTCGATCGGGCGTAAGTTTCCTCCCTTCTTTGGACAGGAGATGGCCTAGGTATGTCACTTGTGGCTGGCAGAACTGCAATTTCTTTTTGGAGACTTTGTGGCCATTTTCCGCGAGAAAGTGTAGGAGTTGAATGGTGGCTGTGGTTGCAAGTGGGGTGGTGTCGGCCGCCAAGAGGATATCATCGACATATTGGATCAACACCACTCCATCTGGTAGCTGGACAGTGTCCAGCTGTCTTTTGAGGGCCTGGCTGTAAATGCTGGGACTTTCAGTGTAGCCCTGGGGAGCTCTACAAAATCGGTACGAGCGGGATTTTAGGGTGAAGCCGAAAAGATAACGGCTGTCTGGGTGGATGGGGATAGAGAAAAATGCATTTTTGAGGTCAATGACAGTGAAGGTGGTGGCAGTGGACGGGATGAGGGTCAGAATGGTGGTGATGTCTGAGACTACAGGGTATTGGGGTACAACCACTTTGTTAACCTCTCGCAGGTCGATGATGAAGCGGTACGCTTTCTCATCTCCCTTGCCTTGCTTCTTAACAATGGGTAGGATAGGGCTGTTGCAGACATTGCTAACTACTTCTTCGACCACTCCTGCGTCTACCAGGGACTGAATGATCGCTACCAGTGCCTTCTCGCCCTCGGGCGATATCCGATACTGTGGGAGTTTCGGGAGCATAGCGTCCTGTCTTACAGTTATGTGTACAGGGTCAATCATCATTCGTCCCACATCAGAGTCATTTTTGGCCCATAGGTACGGGGGCAGGGTGTCGAGCAAGGACAGGTCAGAGTCAGTTATTGAGTACATGTGTCGTGCTGGGCAGGATTTAGACATGCTCGGGTTGTCGTACAGGATGACTCGGACTCCATCTGGGGAACACCTGATGGTAGCTCGAAAATGCTTCAGTAAATCAATGCCCATAATGGCGTCAGGGGAGTTGGAGGAGAGCAAAAATGTTGTGTCAGTGGGGTTGTTTTCTAGGTCAAAGGAGATAGGTACGGACAGGGGGTTAGTGGAGGGCGTCCCATCGAAACCTATCGATGTAATGTGTGAGCCAGACAAGGGTGCCCTTGGAATCAGTCGTTTCGATAACACACTACGTGTCGCCCCAGTGTCTACCAAAAATGGAGACTTTGTACCTAGGACCTTAGCAGTGACGTAAGGACCTTGCTGGTCAACACAGAGCTCGACTGGATCCCTCCCTTGCCCCTGGCAGTCCTATGCAAAGTCGGGGGTATTCTCAATGTCAGATAATTGATACTGGTTCTGTCGGGGACGGTCAAATGTGTTCGATCTCCCTGGTCTGTCATTGTTGGTGTCATTTGTGTATCCTCGTCCCTGTCCCCTATTTCTCGGTCCACCCGCTACGTCCTTGGGGTCCCTATTTCTGTTCATCTCTAACAGAACCCGACACTGAGATTTCCAATGGCCGAATCCTTTGCAGAAGGCACACTGGTCCTCGCTAATGTCTCTACGTCCAATGTGGGGAGTTGGGGTGCGGTCTTTAGGAGGTGGATTTCTAGGGGCGGTTGATTGGTAGTTCCCCCTGTGGGGTTCTCGTTCGACCGCAACACCTTGTATCTGGGCTATCATCACCCTTTCTTTCAAATCTTTCTTCTTTCTCTCGGATGCCCTATCACTCTCATTCTTTTGATGTTCGTAGTACTGAGCCATCTGAAGGATAGCTGAGGGTTTGGAGGCCCCCCAACTACTCTCGCTCGTTGGTAGCTTTTGGGAGACCTCTTGTGATAGACCCTTTACATAATTTTGCACAAACAGGTGTTGTCCGGTGGCGGTGGTCATGTCTTGGCCACTGTAGTCGGAGAACACTGTCTCGAATCGGGAGAAGTATTCCGATACATCTTCCTGGGGTTTCTGACGGCAAGCCGTGACTACCGACCAATCTACCTTTTTCTCTGGGATCAATGTCTTTAGCTTCTGAACTATTTTGTCTGGGAGTTCCAATATGTCTTTTACTGGTTTCCTTCGGGGCTCTCGCTGTCTATCTAGCTCACTGAGTTGATTCCAGGTATGTCCGAACAGATCTGTGTGGTCGGCTTTCCGGATTTGCTTCCACACGTCAGCCGGCAGAACAAGTCAATGTCCGCTAAAGTCATTATCGTCGAACCCAAGGCTGTGCCTAATTCGGTATAAAATGCTGTCGGGTTCTTTCTTAAATCGGGCAGGGTTTGCCTAAAAGTTAAGATATCTTGTCGATCCCATGGTTGGTAAACCCAATTGTACACAACCCTCCCCTTTGCATCTGCGTGGTTGATATCGTCGTTTGTTCCCTGACCTCGTGGCGGAACCCAGTAAGGGGCCACCTCTCTGATAGGCATCATAGTGTTGGCTACTTCTAATGAGGACTCGGTCGTTTCAGGGACTGTAACCTTGACTTCTGGTTTCTGTTCCGTGAGGTGGCGGAAGACTTCAAGCGTTTGCATGAAGAGGTTCGTCACATCATGTTCAGTCCCATCTCCAACATCGACCTTTCTATATAGTGCTGTCAGTTTAGCGGGGCCCTTATTCTGATACCTATCCTCATATGCGTTCAGGGTGTGGTAGCTGAATCGTAAAATGAAATGCCGTCTGTGGCTACCGGCATGTGAATTGTGCATATCCACCGTGTATTCTTCACTCTCCTTCCATTCTACTAGTGTCTTCACTATCTTGTCAATCCCATCCCGCTCATCTTTACTCAGTCTATTTGGTCTGGCTGGTGGTTGCTTGCTAGCCTCGGGGTCATCTGGTGTCGTTACTAATGCGGCTGGTGCGGAGGCCGCGAGGGCTGGTGCACTAGCGCTAAGGTCACTCTCGTTCGCACTCAGGGCAGGCAGGTGTTGTTGGCAGGGGGCATATGGAGGGGGCATGTAGATGATCGGAGGACCTAACAGTAATTCATCGTTCGCCCGTTGTTTGGAGGGCAGCTCAGGGTAGAGCGTAGAGGGGGTCCTAACAGGACATTGGCCTGTCAACCCTGATTCTTGCTTTCGTGTAGCTTCCTTTCTTTCTTTTATTTCTTCTTCTAGTTGCTTAGCGGCTAGGTGGGCTGCCTTTCGTAACTCTTTCCCTATTTTTGCTTCTTCTCTTTTCATTCGTTGCTCTGCTTCTTTGCGCCACATGCCGACACTATCGAGCATGGTGGGCGTTGCCTTATTTGTTCTAACAGCTGTTTCTAGCGTTTTTATTTTATGGTCATCAAAGGAACCTATCAGTGGCCACTAACTTTCGGGGTCCTTTTTGGTATATTTATGCCATAACTTACTATAAGCTATAGCGACTAGTCCATGCTTAGTGAACATGTCCTTATTAGGGGTGCCTTCCAGTGGAGCTGGATGGTTCATCTCTAATAAGCGGTTCGGGCTAAACAGGCTACCAATCAGTGGGGAGAAGATAGGCATGACGGGTTACAACGGGGACAAAGGTCTGCACTACCTATCTTATCACTGCGTGCAAAGACTAGACAGAATATTTCTATTCTCCGTTGTTTGCAGGCGGTGAATACCTCAAAAGAACCAATACCGAACACTCAATGTACGGTTAATCAAACAATCAATGGGGAGAATAAGTAGGCACGACGGGTTACAACGGGGACAAAAGTCTGCGTTACCTACTTTTTCTCTACCTGCAAAGAGAGATCCTGTTCTTCCCTGTTTGCAGACAGAGAATCTCCAGAAAACAATCTGCGAACAACAGTTCGGGAAAACAATCAATCAGTGGGGGAGGAAGATAGGCACGACGGATTACAACGGGGACAAAAGTCTGCGTTACCTATCCTTCACTGCTTGCAAAGAGAGAGCCTGTTGTTTCTCCGTTTGCAGACGGTGAATCTCAGAACCAACAAAAGAGTAATACTAGTATTATCCAAATCAAACAATCATTTCGCAATTTGTCGCGTTTACACGACCTTACCCGGACCGCATGGACAGTTTCTTGTCTTCCGAATCCAGCGCCCGATCCTCCTCTATTCTTCGTGATGTTCGCGGCACTCCTGATGGTTCCCAGTCAGGACCGTAGATCACTCGAGAGAGGTCTTTTCGGAACCAGTGAAGTTCGGATGAACGGCTGTCAGACGAGGGTCTATCGGACAGGAGTTCTCCCGATCGTTGCAGTCGTTCACTCTGTCGTCGGGACCTCTCCCACTGGACCCACGTGTCGCTGATGGGCCCCACGCTTGGGACGCCAATTGTAGAAAAGGGTAGGGCTTTGGCCTTTTTCAAGATTTGCCCGGCGCTAACCGCCTTTATACCACTCTAGTTACCAAACAAAGAGGCAGACGCTGGAGACTGGAAGGCAGGAAACAGAAGTTTTATTCCGACGGAGCAGAACACATCAGATCAGACAACAAGGTATCGTTTCGAGGTGCTCTAGCAGCCTCTCCGAGGCCTGGCCTCTTATACCCTGGTTTATGACATGTGAACATTCTTTATTGCAGAAAAAACTCTTTGAACTATGAGAAGACATCCACGGAATCCTCGTTTCAGACCCACCCCCACACGTATCTACAGTAGAGGTCTTCACCCCTCATACAATAGGAGGGGGGCTATCACGCAGCTGAGTGTTCCGCCGATTCTTTAGGATGTGTGCGCCTGATCGTATCCCAGGGGGTGGGGAGGCCATGATCAATAGTGGTTCCTTTGAAGAGGAGCGACTCCATACAATAGGGGGCAATAAACTGTATCTCCCGGCTAGATGATGGCCTGGGACCCGTGCGGACAATCGGACTCAGAGGAAGGGGTCATCAAAGGAGAGGTATTCATGAAAGGAATGGTCTGTGTGGACAATCGAGCGCGGAGGGAGAGTTTATCAACAGAGGGGTATTCATGAAAGGAAAGGAGGTGTTGGTCAGGCGCGGTTGTGACTCCCAAGGACAGAGTCATGCGGAAGGAGAGGGTTTATGACTTGTGCATGTGAGGGAGGGGCAGCCAGGGTGCACGGAGGATGCTCGCAGGGTCAGGGGAGCGCGCTGGTGATCGATCGTGAACAGGGAGACCATGGTACCTAAAATGGCTGCCGTGCATGTTGTACGTGGGTGACAAGCTGGCGCAGATGATGTTCAGTTCGTAAACTAAAATTCCACAATTCTGATGGTGTTCTTATGGACGATGGCGATGCCTCCTCCTGTTTGGTTGGTGCGGTCTTTTCGGATGATCTTGTAGCCGTCCGGGATAGCTATGGCGATGTCGGGCGCTGAGGAGACGTTCATCCAGGTTTCTGTAAGGAAGGCGATGTCCGGTGAAGCAGTGTCGAGTAGGTCCCAGAGTTCTGTGGCGTGTCTGTGGATCGAGCGGGTGTTTAGCAGGATGCACTTCAGGTGGTTAGGGTCGGATCTGTGTGAGGGGTCTGTGGATTTGGTGGGGGTCTTGGTGCAGGCGAACTTGCAGGAGTGGCAGGCGAAGGGGCGGTGGGTACGTCCTGGGGCAGCCTCGTAGCATTGTGAAGTGCGTCCGGGGTTAAGGGCTAGGAGGGTGGCGGTGTCGTACGTTATGCGGGATGAGTGTGGTTTGCGAGGGCCAGGGGGTCTGGTGCTGGGCGCGGGCCAGGCGCGGACGGGTGTAGACGGGCTTACCTTTGGCGCACCTTCGGCGCGACCGCTGCGCGTAAGTCCATCTGTCTAACATGGATAGTGGAGGGGGCGGAGCGTGGGAGGGTCAGCTGGGAGGCGGGAGCGAGGTGCAGGGAGGGTCTGGGACGGGCCAAAAAACAAAAACAAAATGGCAGTAATGTAAACAAATGCTGCGAAGGGTCCCCAACAACAAGAGCTATATTAATAATGGAGCGCTATGGGGGAAAGATTATTTCAGGCCAGCAGTGGTAGAGCGCTACCCCAAGCAAAAACCACAAAGCGCTACACAAAGCAAATCTCGAAGCGCACCACGATCAAAGCACAAGCGTAATGGAATGCAAGGCACAGAAGCGTTACAGAGCGCGGCACAGCTTGGTAATTAAATATTAGCAATTGCGAGGCACAAATCAGCAGTATTGAACGATACCAGGAGAGGAGGTGAGGGGAGCGACCGCTTCTGGAAGGAACAGGACGGTCACAGCTCTCCACGAGGGCGAGCGCAGCCTGTATCTCTGTGGGTGGGAGGGGCAGCTGGGAGGCGGGAGCGAGGTGCAGGGAGGGTCTGGGACGGGCCAAAAAACAAAAACAAAATGGCAGTAATGTAAACAAATGCTGCGAAGGGTCCCCAACAACTAGAGCTATAATAATAATGGAGCGCTATGGGGTAAAGATTATTTCAGGCCAGCAGTGGTAGAGCGCTACCCCAAGCAAAAACCACAAAGCGCTACACAAAGCAAATCTCGAAGCGCACCACGATCAAAGCACAAGCGTAATGGAATGCAAGGCACAGAAGCGTTACAGAGCGCGGCACAGCTTGGTAATTAAATATTAGCAATTGCGAGGCACAAATCAGCAGTATTGAACGATACCAGGAGAGGAGGTGAGGGGGGCGACCGCTTCTGGAAGGAACAGGACAGCTTCTCCCAATCTAGCACCTCTCCAAACTCTTCCACCCACAACAAGCTGCAAAAATCGATGCAATGCTCTACGGGGTGGGGGGGAGCGCTGCTGCCGCTGGCTGAAAGCAAGAACGTGGCAGTATGTAGGCAGCTCCAGCCCCAGGAAGGAGCCAGTGGCAAACAAGAATGAAAGCGGCCCCAATTGCACAGTCCCTGGCATCCCCCCCAATCACCAGCTCAATGGCGGTCGCAGATGGACATAGCGGCAGGTCTGTCATTGGGGGAGATCATGTAGGCCTCCAGGAGTCGGACCACGATCACAGCAGCAACGGGTCAGCGCAACAAGTCAGCTGGCGTAGGGTGCCAACAGGCTGCGCTGCCCCCAAGGCCCAACCAGGGCAGGGCCATACCCAGATTTGTTCCCCACTGTGATCACGGTCCAGCAAGCCAAGTCTCCCGGGCTCGCTGTCTGAGAGGGTCTGGGGGAGCTACATGTACCTGTGCATCTCTGCGGGCAGACAGACGGGCGAGTCAATGGCTCCTCTCGCCATGGGCCTCCGAGGTAGGGACTTGCCTGATCCATCAAACTCCCTAGCCGGGCAGCAATGGCTTGGTTCATCCGCCAACTGCATTCAACGCTGCAGGCATCATAAAGGGATAGTGGCAGGTGGTCAGAATGGCTGCAGCAGTTTAGGGGCCAATTGTGGCAGGATATCGGGAGGGTCCGCCAGAGCTTCAATGCCATACGGCCATCTTGGCTGCAGTCTTGGTCACGCCCCCTGCCTCTTAAATTAAGCATGACTGCTCTGTGCCAAGCTACCAGAGCACAGTTTAATTTAGTTTGTGTTTCTGACTTACCCTGAGTAGGATTTTGGTCCCTACTTGGACAGACATGTGGAAAATGACTAAAATTGGTATACATAAGCGGCGTTCATTTATGTTCACCATAGCCACTGTTGAGCGTAACGTAAAAATCGTGAAACATTAGCCACACCATCTTGTCCCTTTTTAGGCCCCTTCGTGCGCGTAAGTGGCAGCCATGTTGAAAACCATGGCCCCTCTGCCCATTACCGGTAGCCAGCGCGTCTCTCTCTCTCTCCCTCTCTCTTAGCCTCGCAAACATCCCCCGCGCACTGGCAGCCCCCGCTCTCACATACCTGAACCATAAACCTCCCCTCCAGCGCGACCCTGCCTCGGAAACGCATTCCGCTCCCGGCCAACACCTCCCCATCCTTTCATGAACCCCCTTTCCTCTGTACCCAATTGTCCTGCCCGTTCCCAGACCGCCACCTGGCCCTGCGGATACCATTTATTGGCCCCCCTTACAGTAAGCAGCTGCCCTGATTCAAAGGATCTTCGACTGATCAAGGCCCCCCCACCCCATGAGATCCGATCAGACACACACATTCCGGGAATCGACGGAATGTCCTGCTGTGCGATAGCCATCACCAACTGTGACAGGGGTGGGGACTTCTGTAGTGTAGTTCCTATCATCCCAATAGGCTCTGCGCATTGGAATAATACCTACAGCAGTAAAGGCCTAGACCAGACGTTAACTAGGTCTACTACTGTCGATACTAGACTTAAAGTTTTGGGTTTGCCAGCTTAGCTCAGAGTTCACTAGAAACTTTCTCGAATGTTCAAGGAGGACTTAACTTCCCTGATTAGACAAGAAGGGATTTAGTTTCTGACAACCATAGAACATGACAACGTTGCTCTCCCCTAATCAAGAGTATATCTCGAGAGTCGTGTGAACAAAAGGCAATTTATTTTACTGAGTCAGTACGTGCATTCTTAGTCTCATCAGATTGTAGAGAAAAGGAAGAGACGGGCGTGTTCAATAAAAAGGTGTTATTTATTGATCAGTCTCTTTTCTCATACAAGAGAAATGGATCGATATTATTGCAATACTTATAGTTAAGTAAAGTGCATACATTAAAAGCAATAGTATAAAAAAATACTGTAAAAACATTGATATGGTTTCTAAGCCATAAGATGTTTAAAATGAATAAAATATATTACATACACATATACATTTGACTAAACGTACTCAACTGGTGTTTCTAAATACGCCTACCCCGTGTACCTGACCTAAGCCTAATACGTGGGCGGGAATAGAAAGTTACAGTTTAAGTTAAGTTTGTTTTTGCCAAGTGAATAACTAAAGAATTCTCTGTGAGGGGTTATTCAGTTCTGTACCTGGAATCTAGGTTGAATGAGGGATGGTATCTCTCTCTCTGGTCTCGATATTCCAGGCTGCCTGCGAGGGCTACCCGGAAACGCCGGTGCTGGATTTCTCGGCAGGAGAAAGCAGCTTCTCTTAGCGCGTCAGGAAGGCGGGGCTGCGCCAGCGGGGTCTGCTCTGCTCTTCGCTTCGGCAAGTATGGCTGCTCCATCTCGTCACCACGCGTGTGTTTGCATAGGGCAATATCGGTAATATTTATACCTTTAAGGTGCCGAGATTGACGTAAGGATGGACATAGATACGTCAATAAGAATGTCATACGACTTGCTCGTTAGCACATTCTTTTACTGAAGTTCTCGGTGAAATCAAAACAATGGCCGCAGGGTTTTGCCCAGGTTGTCATAGGTTTGATTTGTTATGAGAACTCCGTATGCCTTATCAGGGGCTGGAGGAATATCGCTTGTCTAATTAGATCGCAAGCGTTATGACCTAATCAGATAACACGTTCCTGTGCCGTAGTGTAACTGCGTCAGATAACGGTATCTGCATCATGGGGGTTTTCTGCCTCATGGGCTGACTACTTAGTTAACTTGTTAGTTTGCTAACCAGAATAGGGTCAGGAATAGGGGGATCGATTCAGAACCTATAGGAATACATCACACTTCTACTGTAAATGTGTGTGGGAACAGGCTTGAAGTAGGGATCCCGAGGATGTCTTTCCGTACATCAAAGTATTGACAAGAATGTGTTTCATGTAATAAAGCAATTAACCTGTGTATAAGAGGCCAGGCCGCAAGGATGCGTTTAGAGCACCTCAAGAAGATACCCTGTTGTCTGATTTGACGTGTTCTGCTCCGTCGGAATAAACTTCTGTTTCCTGCCTTCCAGTCTCCAGTGCCTGCCTCTTTGTTTGGTAATATCGGATGGTATGAGAGGCGACTAACGCCGGGCAAATACTGAAGGGTTCTTGGTCGACATCGGCCCTACCTTTTCACAATTGGCGTCCCAAACGTGGGGCCCATCAGTGACACGTGGATCCAGTGGGAGAGGTCCCAACAACAGAGTGAACGACTGCAACGATCGGGAAGTGCACCTGCCCAATAGACCCTCGTCTGGCAGCCGATCATCCGAACTTCACTGGTTCCGAGCAGACCTCTCTCGAGTGATCTACGGTCCTGACTGGGAACCATCAGGAGTGCCACGACAGAAGATAGAGGACGATCGGGTGCTGGATTCGGAAGACAAGAAACTGTCCATACGGTCCGGGTAAGGTCGTGTAACACGACAAAGTGCGAAAAAGTCGATTGATTATTTGGAAAATACTAGTATTACTCTTCGAAATGTTGGTTCTCTTGGAGATTCTCTGTCTGCAAACGGAGAGGAATAGAAAGTATTCTCTCTTCCTTTGCAGGTAGTGAAGGGTAGGTAACGCAGGCCTTTGCCCCCGTTGTAATCCGTCGTGCCTATCTTTCTCCCCACTGATTGATTGTTTGCCCGAACATTGTTTGTTCGAGGATTGTTCTCTTGGAGATTCTCTGTCTGCAAATGGAGAGGAATAGAAAGTTTTCTCTCTTCCTTTGCAGGTAGTGAAGGGTAGGTAACGCAGGCCTTTGCCCCCGTTGTAATCCGTCGTGCCTATCTTTCTCCCCCACTGATTGATCGTTTGCCCGAACATTGTTTGTTCGAGGATTGTTCTCTCGAGAATTCTCTGTCTACAAACGGGGAAGGATAAAAGTATTCTGTCCTCCTTTGCAGATAGTGAAGAATAGGTAACGCAGACTTTTGTCCCCGTTGTAACCCGTCGTGCCTATTTCTTTCTCGCCACTGATTGTTTGATTGAAAGGACATTGATTGTTCGATATTGGTTCTTTGGAGGTATTCTCTGCTTACAAATAACGTGGAATAGAGATATTCTGTCTAGTCTTTGTAAGCAGTGAAAAGATAAGTAGTGCAGACGTTTGTCCCCGTTGTAACCCGTCATGCCCATCTTCTCCCCACTGATTGGTAGTTGGTTCAGCCCGGACCGTTTATTAGAGGTAGATCATCCAGCTCCACCGGAGGACACCCCTAATAAAAAGGACATGTATATAAAAATGCGGATTAGCCGCTGTATCTTGCTAGCAAACTATAACATAAAAATCGTTAGGAAAAACAAAAGGAATCGAGCAAAATCAGTAGGCCACTGATGGGATCTTTTTGACCCCGCTAAAATAGAAACATTAGGTACAACCCCTCATGAGAAATATGAAACTAGTGAGAGGAGCCGAGCTCGACGCCATGATGGCCGCAAGGCAGCTCGGCTCCGCCGCCCACCCCGCCCCAATAACGACAAACCCTATACAAATATTATAAATATATACAACACTCCAGCAAAGTAGTATGTTAAAACGTTTTATTAGACAAATATTTACATTGGCAGCCTGCTGCAACATCAATTCCAATGCATTCGCCGTCTGCTTGACGCTGTTCCTGTCCCTCCTTCCTTACAGTAGCAATGTTGGGCTACTTTGGGCTACTTTTTGGTTGGCTTTGGGCTATAGAAAGCCTACAAAGCCATCAGCCGGCGAGGTGGCATCGGTGGCGGCCTGGGGTGGAGAACCGTTGTGCGAATAGGCCGGAGGCAACACGACGCGCCGAGGCCCATCCCCGGATAGTCCACAGGTGGCGTCCAGCAAGTTGTGTGGGGGGATGCCTTGCTGATGGCCCCCCCCTTTGGTTGCCTGGCCCGGCTAGCTCAGTCGATAGAACATGAGACTCTTAAACTCAGGGTCGTGGGTCCGGCCATTTCGTATACCTTCGCCAGGAGATGGCGTGGGGCGCCCGCGGAGAGGCGGCGTGGGCGGCCCCCTCTCCCCCCCCCAGGTGGAGGTTCCTCTCCCGCACTAAGATTGCCATTAGCGTTCCACTCAACGGGCCCCCACGGTTGGCTGGCCGGGGGACCCGCTCCGGTGGCCGTGGTGAAGGGCAGCTGCGGGGGGGACTCTCAAGATGGTGGCCGGCTCCCCGGATTTGGGCCTGGTCCACTAGGATGGCTCTGGGCTACCATGGAACTCGGATGCTTGCCTGCTCGGGCATGAGCCCCACTCTTGAAGACGTTCTCTCAGTTTTAAAGATTCTACGAGAGTCGTTGGCCCTCGACTCCCGCGGGCTTCCGGTGGGGGCAACCGCCACTGTTGCTCGACTATCCCCCATGGATATGCCACTGCCCCGGGTGACCGCCGCCTTATCCACATCTGGTGCCGTAGGAGAGGCTGATTCAGCGCATCGGTGGAGGGATACGCCTGCTGTCCCGCTCTCGGGAGTGGCCACAACGTTGTTACAAGATGGTGGTGCTCTCATGCTGACGCCAGCTTTTGTCCGAATTACTAAAAGACACTGTAGACTGCCAACTCGATCAGCTCCGGTGGGACCTCAGCGTGACCCGGTAGGGAAGATTTTGCCTTCCTCACCTTTAAGTCGCGGTTCATGCCGCCTGTCCTTTCTGCTGGCGTTAAATGAATTTTTTGAACTGCCGAAAGGGATTCTGGTCCGGCCGCTAGTTATTGGAGGCATTTGAACTATACTCTGGACCTGCCTGGCCTCGACCAAAATGGCGCCAGTATGGGCGGGACTTGCAACTCCTTATGACGTTCTAGTTACTTAGCCTTGATGTTATGGGGCATGTATGCGGTCTTTGTGCACATGGCGGGCGGGCAAGGGTACTGACTGGGCATGCGGACAACCCTATTGATGTCGGGTCTTTTCATTATTGATTATTGTATTATTAAAGCTTCGAAGTAATGTTACTCATGATACTCGCCCATGGTGTGCGTATGGACGATTTTATTGTAACTGATCCTGTTATACTTTCAATTATAAAATCAACCTTCACTGATCCTGCAACCGTTTGTCACGTTTAGTTTTTTCAATTAAATGGCTCGCTCGTTACGTACTCCTATACTACAGTGTAATCTCTCCTTACCTCATGCGCTTCCCGTCTGCCCCGTGGCCGGCCTATATGGTTGGAGGCCCGTATTTGAATGCTGACATTTTTACAATAAAGGTTTTAAAAGAAAAATATATATGGAACTAGCATCATAACAGTCACTTAGATTGGTAGGGTTTTTTTTAAATACCATGCTCTGCGAATAGGAACGACCCTATACCACCGTAGACCATTTATTTTCCTCAAATGAAAACATGAATCCGTCACCACCCACCTTATACTGAATACCCCTGGCCTTTGACCCTCTCCTACACGCGGTCTGTACTACCGCCCTCGGGCGACCTATGTAATGAACAGCCTATCATTGGTTATCTTTGCCGCACTACCAGCTCCTCTGGGCTTCAATGCCGAGACACAAGGGACTGCATCCCAGAGAGATAAGTCAAGTATGTGGTAGGTAAAAACATTTTCGTGTTTATGGCGTGCTGATGTGCTTTGAACGCTGCCCCCCCTCTTTTCTTTTTCTGCAGGTTACATCGGAATTTCAGCTGAAGTATGGAGAAGACCTAAACCGCACCGTGTTCCACGCGAGGAAAATAGGCTAGCTCTGTGAGACGGTACATTATACGCAGGAGCTATCTCTGGGAGCGTGAAAAATTGTATGGTATGAATGTGCGTATGGGCCCTGATTTGTGCGGTATGAATGCGTATGTGTGGCACACGTCTGGGTCGATAAAGGAATGCTTTTTGTATGACTGAGGTATTGATCGAACGGTTAATGGGATGAGAAAAATAAGCCCGAACATGGTACCTGCATGTGAAGGACGAAAAAGAATATAGCACTTTCCTTACTTAGAAACGACTCTCTCTCTCTCTGGAGCTAGTGAATGGGAGAGTGGCCTACGCCAGAAACTTGAAGGGTTATTGGAATACAACGGCCCCGACCCCAACCGATATCCCAAATGTACACCCAAGATAATGCGCACCAGTGAGTCAATTTGTGTGCTGACTAAATAAGAGAAGTTAAGAGTACCCCGGGTTGGGGTTCATCCGAAACCCCCCCCCTCAACCCAGAAATTAGGGATATTGTCATGTTTTAGATTTACCCCTTCTTCTCCCATCCTCATAGAAAAATAAGAATTGTACCATCACGCGTCCGACTGACACCCCTCCTTTACCTCAGCTTGGATCATCATTTGCTAGACGTTGGAAGACCCCACGACTGGACTAGTGTCCGACCAGCTAAGACGGAGTAAGTATTCTTGAAACGAGGATTACCAACAAAAAAAAATTGTCTACTTTTAGGAAGGAAGGAGAGTAAAGAGCTCGACCCCCAAATGAATTAAATGGAATACTGAGAATACGCAACGCGCATGAAAAAGTCCTTTTGCCCAAAATAGCTCTGTGTTTTGTCTTAGGTTTTCGTACTTGATGTATGTACTGTCGCACCCTATCTGGTATCTGTGCGTACGTAAACTGTGAATCTATGTTTTCCCTTAGCTTGTGTTTTTATACGTAAAACCAACCCGTACTGTTCTATGTGTGTGTGTACCGAATAGCCCATTATTATACACGTTTTTCCTATCTCTCTCTCTTTATGTCGTACGTGTACTAATAGCCTATTTGGTGCGCATAATGCTCTCTCCCTCTGAGGGCTCCCTCGCTCCCTTTTGAATAAATGACGACACTGTACCTCGCCGGTACAGGTATAATTGGCTTTAGACACAACAGTGTTTGAACAAATTGACAGAAACAAAACGATCGTATTTTGCCATATTACTGCCTCTCCTTTCTGTAAAATGATGAAACTTAATTGGCTGAGAAAGAAAGGACAGGTAAGACAACTGATGTCCCCTAATCTGACCCTTAAAAGGGAACTATATGTCAGTGGCTTTTTGTTTTAGTGCTTTAGTAACACCACCTTCATCATTCAGATTACCACCGCCCATTGCACAAAAGTAGAATGTCCGAAACGTCCCCGTTTTTCCAGAATGGTCCCAGTTCTGTACCAGCCGTCCCAGAAAATCTTAAAAACTGTAGCTGATGACCTTGTTTTTAAAGATAAATCGTCTAAAACTGATAGAGGTTAGCCGTTGCTTTCAGAAAGAAAAACGCTTAACGTATGTCCTTCCCTGAAAAAAGTAGCCGTAAGACCATGATAATAGCACTTCACACTTTTTATAAACTAGCAGACCTTGAAGAAGAATATAGCTCAACAGGCATGTAATTGTTAGATATCAGACTTTTTGCCACGTCCGCGAATATAACAGGAATAAACGCCAAACAGACATGATGATGGAAAATAGTAAACAATACTTGCAGACCCACACCACAGCATGATTCATGTGTTGATAGCATATGCCGATGTAAGGATTACTAAGCATCCACCCTATCGTGACCAACAAACGTTTCCCCAACTACTTGGGGTTGGGAGAGAAATTAAAGTGTGTAAACGTCTTCCCCTGCCAGTTCTCTAAGACTTGTTTTTTGTACTCATTTACAGATAACGCGCAGTCGTCGGAGGATAGGGGCCGGACGTGACGCACAGCCCGGCTGCAGATCGGGGAATATCTATGACCTCGACCAAGGTGGAGCTACAGAGCAAAGAGTTGTGGGACGAGGCACCATTCTCAACGTGGAAAGTGAAAGAAAGAAGGGCTGTCCAGAAGCCCCTGCATGTTGATGAACTCGTGCCGAAAGTCCCAGCCCATTGTGCCCGATTGATGGGCCCACTTACTTGAAATTTCTGCCCTCCTTGGTCCGTTTCAGATCTGATCCCACTCCACCAACTCTTCCCTCGGCCTCCCAAAGCACGCCCCCATCACCTCCCTTTTTTTCCATATGGAGTTTTTGAACTTGACTTGCCGAAGAAACGCAGCACAAAAGATAGAATAGGGTTTGTCCCGAAAGAAGAACGGAATACGGGTACCCCGACTAAAGTACCTATGGTAGATTAGTTAGGTAACAAATCAAACAGGACTGTGGTCCGAGAGCAAAGAGTGGCCACACCCTGCAACGCAAAATCTGAATCCGAGCTGGACGCATAGCTCCACCGCCGGTGCTCAACAGTGCCAACGAAAGAAGAAGAACAATGAGAGCCTACCAGTGATGGCTCGCTGTAATAAGACACTGGAAAGACGAACCCTTTTTGAACATTGCCACCCCTTGACTGTCCCTTGTATTAAGTTGAATTCCTCTCCCAACCACTTTGTATTGATTATCACCCAATTGAGCTTTCGAAACCTTACATCGGTCACTTTCAACTGTACATGGATAATTAAGAAGGCGTTAACTCTGTATCTTGATGATTGTAGAACACCAGTTATGTACATGAACATGCTGTCTAGTTTTGATCCCAATGGAGTCCAGACCTCAAATGATAATAGCCCTTATTCTGCCAGAACATTTTTTGTATGACATCATGTTTGTATTGAAACGAATTTCCTACATCATCTAAAGTAATGTCCCCGTCTCCAAGCTCTAACGTAGCTAATGTAATTTTGTATGCACTGCCTCCCCGCCCATCACATTGACTACATATGGTTATGTTCGATTCTGTCGGCTTTTTGATAACAGGATTATTTCCATCTGCCCGTAATGCATATGGACTAAGCATGGGCGGAAAATCCGTTACGCTCGCGGATTTTGCGGATTTTCGGTAAATTCGGATCCGCGAACGCTCGCGAATTTACCGAAAATCCGCAAATTCAAACGCAGGGGATTTTTTTTTCTTGGTGATACAATTTTGCAGCCTGCGGTGTAAGTTCGCAATTGCGAACATGTAGGTGCGGCGGCCAGCAACAATCTCGCACTCGCGAAATTACAAAAATTGCAATTCTGCACAAGAAATCTACTAGCAAGCAGCATAGATCTTCTGAAAATAATGATTTTTATCAGAATAACTCCTCAGGTTGACATTTGCCTGCACTTTTTTGGATTTGAGGCCTTTTGATTTTCTTTGGATAACTTTTGGATTAGAAATCAACTTTCTCATATAAGCTTGTTTGGGGCATTACAGTTGCTGTAATGCTGTTCTGCAGAAAAACGAGTTTTGCAAAAGTGAAAGCATTCAGCAGGTTCAAAAGTTCAAACTCATCATTAGTAACCATTCCCTGTAGTGCTTCCTGACAAGGGCCCCTCCAGAGTTCAGTTGCTAGTTGCAACAATTGTATGACCCTGCTCTGACCCTCACAGCAGGCTCATAGAATAGCTACAAGTAGGCCACAAAGGTCCTGGAAAAAAAAATTGCACTGCAACAGAAAGCAAATTACAGATAAGGAGGCAGGTGCCAGACTGGAATTTTAAAACAGTGACACATTAATAAATCAACCCCAAATTAATTCATGTCAGTTGAAGCAGGCAGGTGTGCTTGCTTTTTCCCCCCATAATCTACAGTGATGATGAACCAGAGGGTGGCATTGATGTACCAGAGGGTGGCATGGGTGAAACAGAGGGTGGCAGGGGTGAAACAGAGGGTGCTGGGAACCTGTGATGATGAACCAGACGAAGAAACAACATAATCGTGACCGTTGCGAGCCGACATGTAAGTTCGCAATTGCGAACTGGTACAAAACCCTCGCGAACTGGCAGAAATCCTTGCGAACTGGCAGAAATCCTTGCGAACACAAAAAAAAATCCGCAAATTCGCAAGAATTCGCGGATTTTGCGGATTGCGAGTTCGCAAATTCGCAAAATTCGCGAACGCCAGATTCGCAAAATTCGCCCATGCTTAATATGGACTACCAAAAGACCTCTATGGTCAGACCAGGCACATGCTTCCCCCATTAGTATAACTAATGTCAGCTTGTACCTCCTCACCTCAGACATGAACAGAAATGAACTAACTTATGATAAAAACTGGGGACTGTGGAAAATGACTAAAATCGGTATACATAAGCGGCGTTCATTTATGTTCACCATAGCCACTGTTGAGCGTAACGTAAAAATCGTGAAACATTAGCCACACCATCTTGTCCCTTTTTAGGCCCCTTCGTGCGCGGAAGTGGCAGCCATGTTGAAAACCATGGCCCTTCTGCCCATTACCGGTAGCCAGCGCGTCTCTCTCTCTCTCCCTCTCTCTTAGCCTCGCAAACATCCCCCGCGCACTGGCAGCCCCCACTCTCACATACCTGAACCATAAACCTCCCCTCAGCGCGACCCTGCCTCGGAAACGCATTCCGCTCCCGGCCAACACCTCCCCATCCTTTGATGAACCCCCTTTCCTCTGTACCCAATTGTCCTGCCCGTTCCCAGACCGCCACCTGGCCCTGCGGATACCATTTATTGGCCCATTTATTGGCCCCCCTTACAGTAAGCAGCTGCACCGATTCAAAGGATCTTCGACTGATCAAGGCCCCCCCACCCCATGAGATCCGATCAGACACACACATTCCGGGAATGTCCTGCTGTGCGATAGCCATCACCAACTGTAACCGGGGTGGGGACTTCTACTGTAAATGTGTGTGGGAACAGGCTTGAAGTAGGGATCCCGAGGATGTCTTTCCGTACATCAAAGTATTGACAAGAATGTGTTTCATGTAATAAAGCAATAAACCTGTGTATAAGAGGCCAGGCCGCAAGGATGCGTTTAGAGCACCTCGAGAAGATACCCTGTTGTCTGATTTGACGTGTTCTGCTCCGTCAGAACTGCCAAGCCCTCGAGAGAACCTGGCGCAGAGACCCAACTCCGGACAACATGGCTGCCCTCAAGCTCGCCACCCGAAAGCACCACCAACTCATCCGCGCCACCAAGAAAACCGCATTCAAGGAACGACTGGACAACAACGCACACAACAGCAAGGAACTCTTCAACATCGTCAAAGAGCTCTCCAACCCCAACGCCGGAAACAACGACATCACCCCTTCGCAAGACCTCTGCAACTCCCTCGCCTCCTACTTCCACAACAAGATCGCGGACATACACAACAGCTTCAGCACTCAACCGACGCACGCCACGACCGAACCCCCGCCCCCACCACCACCCTCCGCGCCTGGACTCCGATCAACACCGAAGACACCATCCGCACGATGAACTCCATCCACTCCGGATCTCCGACCGACCCCTGCCCTCACCACGTATTCAACAAGGCCGACGCTGTCATCGCACCCCACCTGCGGGACATCATCAACACCTCCTTCGACACCGCTACCTTCCCGGAGAGCTGGAAGCACGCCAAACTCAGCGCCCTACTCAAGAAGCCATCAGCCGACCCCACCGACCTCAAGAACTACCGCCCCATCTCGCTGCTCCTGTTTCCTGCAAAAGTCATCGAGAAGACCGTCAACAAGCAGCTGGCCGCCTTCCTCGAGACGAACGGATCCCTCGACCCCTCGCAGTCTGGCTTCCGGGCAAACCACAGCACCGAGACCGCCCTGATCGCAGCCACCGATGACATCCGTGCCCTGCTCGACAACGGAGAAACAGCGGCCCTCATCCTCCTAGACCTCTCCGCGGCCTTCGACACTGTCTGCCACCATACCCTAGTACAGCGCCTCAGCAACGTCGGAGTCCAGGAGAAGGCACTGGAGTGGATCATCTCCTTCCTCGCCGGAAGAACACAGAGAGTCCGCCTCCCTCCGTTCAGATCGGAAGCCACCAAAGTCATCTGCGGCGTCCCTCAAGGCTCCTCGCTCAGTCCAACCCTCTTCAACGTCTACATGGGCCCCCTTGCAGACATCGCACGCCAGCACAAACTCAACATCATCTCCTACTCCGACGACACCCAGCTGATCCTCTCCCTCACCAACGACCCCGCCACCGCCAGAGACAACCTACACGAAGGGATGAAAGAGGTAGCCGAATGGATGAAGAACAGCCGCCTGAAACTGAACTCGGACAAGACGGAAGTCCTCATCCTGGGATCCTCACCCTCCGCCTGGGACGACTCCTGGTGGCCCCCCGCCCTGGGCAGCGCACCCCAACCAACAGACCACGCACGCAACCTGGGCTTCATCCTGGACTCCTCCCTCTCCATGACCAGACAAGTCAACGCCGTCTCCTCATCGTGCTTCAACATCCTGCGCATGCTATGTAAGATCTTCCGGTGGATCCCCACCGAGACCAGGAAGACGGTCACCCAGGCCCTCGTCACCAGCCGTCTGGACTACAGCAACTCCCTCTACGCCGGAACCACCGCCAAGCTCCAGAAGAGACTTCAGCGGATCCAGAACGCCTCAGTACGTCTCATCCTGGACATCCCCCGTCGCAGCCACATCTCCGGACACCTGAGAGACCTGCACTGGCTCCCGGTCAACAAGAGAATCACCTTCCGACTCCTCACCCACGCACACAAAGCCCTACACAACCAAGGCCCGGGATACCTCAACAGCCGCCTCAACTTCTACGCTCCCAAACGCCAGCTTCGATCGACCGGCCACGCCCTCGCCGCCGTCCCCCGCATCCGAAGAGCCACCACAGGAGGACAGTCCTTCTCCTACCTCGCCGCCAAGACATGGAACTCCCTCCCGACCCACCTCCGCCGGACCCAGGACCACCTCGCCTTCAGGAAGCAACTCAAGACCTGGCTGTTCGAGCAGTAGCGGACCCCCCCTCCCTAGCGCCTTGAGACCCTTTGGGTGAGTAGTGCGCTATATAAATGCTGTGATTGATTGATTGATTGATCCGTCGGAATAAACTTCTGTTTCCTGCCTTCCAGTCTCCAGTGCCTGCCTCTTTGTTTGGTAATATCGGATGGTATGAGAGGCGACTAACGCTGGGCAAATACTGAAGGGTTCTTGGTCGACATCGGCCCTACCTTTTCACAGACAGGGAGCAAACCTCTGCCACCTAGAGACCCATTGGGCAGATTTACAAGAAAGTGTCACAGTGGGGCAACGCAAGCCCTTTGGCTGCACCACGCTGCAGCACTTTCAAAGCACAGGAATGTGATCTCCTCTGCGCTGCCGCACAAACAGCTGCCATGCGCTATGGCGCAAGGATGACTGTGTCATGGGGAGATTGTTTTTGTGCAGGAAAGGGCTCCTTCCTGCACCTGGAGCTGCATTTATCACTCATCCTACGATAATTTCAGTATTTCAAAGGAGATTGTGTGCTTTCCTGAACCATTTTTTTAATTTCTGTCCAGCTGACTACTAGGGTATCCTGGTAAAAGCTATGAAAAGGCAAGAAAACCCAAATCAAAAAATACATTCTGTGTGTCCACATTCCCACCAAATTAACTGAATAAAAACATGAACATTTGGATAACCTAAATTGTCACTGTAGGGAAGCGCAATGTGCAATAAATGTGGTGAGGGGTTTAGCCCTCACCATACAATACTATCACAATACCCCAAAGATGTTATGTTATGTTAGGAGGTTCTTTTAAAGCGCACTGTCACCATGAGTTTCCTGGCGCTGATTGGGGTTCAGTGGGATATCAAATTAAAGATTAACCAAATTGGGGGAAAAGCCAAGTTTTAAGAGACTTGCGGAAAAGGATGAGTGAGTTGGCAGATTTGAGAGAGAGGGGAAAAGAGTTCCAAAGTGTAGGGGCAAGATGTGAGAAGCTCCGACCACCAACCCTCGCGAGTTTGAAGGAGGGGGTGGCCAGGAGATGAAGATGGGAGGATCTGAGATTACGCGGGGGGCAGTACGGAGTGATAAGGGATTTCAGAAACCTAGGGGAGGGACCAGTGAGGGACTTGAATACTAAGCAGCCGATCTTAAAGGCTGCCCTAAGATTGACTGGGAGCCAGTGCAGTTTGGCAAGGAGAGGCTTGGCCGACTGCCATTTTGGGATCCTGAAGACCAGTCGTGCCGCTTGGTTCTGAGCGATCTGCAGCCTATAGAGCAGGGTTTTGGGCAGACCATGATATAAGGAATTCGAGAAGTCCAAGCGGGAGAGGACCAAGGCTAGGATGACTTGGAGCAAAACTTCGGGGGACAGGAGATAGGTGACCTTCCTGATCCTGCGGAGCTGGTACAAGCAGGAGGAAACCACCGCCCCCACCTGGGCCTTGAGTGAGAGTTTGGAGTCGATGATGACTCCCAAACTCTTTACGGATGCCACAGGGGCGGGGGGAGGGCCAAGCCCTGTGGGCCAGAAGTGTGGACCCCAGTGGATGGAGCTCTTGCCTTGAAGAAGGAGCTCCGTCTTTCCAGGGTTCAATTTGAGCTGGTTTTGGCTCATCCAGAGGAGAATGTGGGACATGACAGCGTGAAAGTTAGAGACAGCGGACGGGGTGGAGAGAGGGAAGATGAGTTGTAGGTCGTCAGCGTAGTTGAAGACGGTGACGTCCCACTGCCTCAGAGAGAGAAGAAGGGGGCGAAGATAGAGGTTGAAAAGGAGGGGGGACAAAGAGGAACCCTGAGGGACACCACAGAGGGAAGGTACTTTGGGTCCACGGAAGGTGCCCAAACTGACCGACTGAGACCTGCCAGACAGGAAGGAGTGGACCCAGGCCAGCGCCGGATCCTGGAGGCCGGCTTGTTCGACACGGCGGATAAGGATGTCGTGATCCACCGTGTCGAACGCGGCCGACAGATCTAACAATACCAGGGCCTGGGGGATGCCCTTGTCAGCATTGCCTCTCAGAGCGTCGAGCACGGCCAGGATGACTGCCTCCGTGGAGTGGCCGGGTCTGAAGCCGGCCTGATTGGCCTCCAGGAAGTTCGAGCTTTCAACGAACTGTGAGAGGCTGGCAGTGACGTAGGCTTCCAGAATTTTGGAGAGGTAAGGGCGGAGGGAAATGGGTCGGTAGTTAGCTGGGACCGAAGGATCAGCCCCCGGCTTCTTCAGAAGAGGCACAAGAACGGCCTCCTTAAAAGAGCCGGGCACTGTACCCGAGGAAAGAGAAGAATTCAGCAGAGGGAGAATGCATTCGGGGAGGGTCAAGCAGATGTCTCGTAATATGGAAGGGGGACAACAATCATCCGGGGAACCAGACTTGACCCGGGTGACTAGTTTCGCTAGGGTGGCTGAGTCAAGGGTAGGGAAGTGTGAGAGTGAGGAAATATTGTGGGGGACAGGAGTGGTATCAGCGTCAGGAAGGGAGGCAGTGATGGAGTCCTTGATCATAACAATTTTGTCCACAAAGAAGGAGCTGAGGGCGTTACAAGATTCCTGGGTGGGGGCCTGGGTGGGGAGAGTCCTGGTGTCAGTGGTGAGTTCCCCAATGACTTTAAAGATCTCCTTTGATTTAATGTGTGCGGAGAGGATTCTTTCGATGATGTGTGCAGATTTGGCCGCGATGATGGCTTTCTTGTATTTATTACGCGCGGCCAGGTAGGTATCCCTACTCGTGGTGCAATAGTCCCTTCTCCACCTGCGCTCCAATTGGCGAAGTTCAAGGTGTTGCTGTTTTAAATTAGAATTGTACCACTTGTGGGAATGACTGTGCCGGGACCGAGGGAATTTAGTTAGAGGGGCCAGGGTATCACTGGCCGATGCAAGCCAGAGGGAAATGTCACTGGCTAGCTCGCCAGTGCTGAGGTCCTGCGTGAGGGGAGGGCGCGATTTCGAAAGGAGGTCGAGAAAGCCCTGGATTCACACTAATAAATCCTTAGCTCAGTCCTGGTAGAGCGGCAAAGAGCAATCTGGCTTTACTAGAGCAACATGTGTAAGGCATTTCAGTGTACCAACATGGACAATAAATATTAACATGACTCAAGAGCTATCTGATACCAATTTATAAAAATAAAATGTATTGTTATCCTAATTTAGACACCAAAATGAACAGAAAAGCGTACATATAACTTGAGTATTCGATTTTTGAAACAATAAAAATCAGTGCAAATCATTTTGGGGTCAAGGGGAGAAAAGACATAAGTGACAAACGACCACTGCAGGTTGAATTGTGTTGCGTTGTAACTAAAGAAGGTAGAGGTCAGGCGGGTTCCTGGACCAGGACACAACAGGCAGTTACTTTTTGCCTGGCTCATAGAGTCCGGTGCAGAGGTGTCCTGCTGTCCTTGGTGCTGAACGGGAGTCACAGTGGTGCTGATTTTACTACTTACACAGAGCTATGGCCTCCAAGTGTCAGCTACAAATCAGTGAAGGTGTCTGTCAGTGCATGCTGATGACTGCATCATTCTGCAGCCCACATAGAAAGAGGAAAATGCCTCGGAGTGGCCCCTTCCTTCACAAAAACAATCCGCATGCAATGCAAGCACCCTTGCACCATGGTGCAAGGTGCCTGCATAGGTGCTTGGTAGCCAACTGTGTGCCAGCACTTTGGAAAGCACAGGAATAATATATATGCCACATTTCTGCCCTTTTCCATTAATACAGTACAGCAAGGTGGTTGCTGCGTTATGTTTCAATTCCAAGTTTTTGCCATAAAGAGAGATGTCTCAAACGCATGCCCTAAGCACATTCAAACACATTGAATGTCAATGCTGCACAGTTATGACTGTGTAAATATGTTTTATATCAGGTAGTTTCACAGTGGATTAGTCGGTCTCTGCATTTATTCCTGCTGTGAAGCTCATGCAGGCCATGCATAGGTGAAAGGCATGTGTCTGGCTCCTACATCGCAACCTAGATAGACTTCCTGCTAGTGGGTGAACTTCATTACACCGTTATTTTCCATCTTGTAATCACACTGAACAGTATCTTGGTCATCTGTGTTCAAAATACATAACATATCATCAGAAAAAGCTTTGTACTGAACATAAAAATATTAACTTTTTGTACAGTGGTCTGTGCTCTGCCTCTTGCATTGCTGCTCAGCTGTTTTGGACATAGAAGCAGGGAAATGGAACCCTTAATCAAGCAAGTTAAGCATGATGTAAGCAAGATATTTTATGGAAAGTAGGGATATTCCATTAAATTTAAGAGGCTTTCATGTTGGTACCAGTCTAATGTCTGAAATAGAACAAAACATCCTTCAGAGGAAAAGGTTTCACTGTAAAACACTTCCGTCCGTACGCCACAAATAGTTGAATTGACAGGAAGTACATGGTTAGCTTCTAAGATGCTGATTCAGAACAATTTGCTGTACCTATTGGCTGCGGTGTAGTTGTCAAGCCCTGGTCCACCAGCTGTGGTGTATTCTGGAAGCTATCATCAGTACAGCAGGTCAAATTACGGTGAAAAAGTTTTGACTGTACAAGAACGACAAACAGGATAGTTACCAAATCATAAAGGTTTATTAGCAACTTAGTCAAAATTACAGGCTTTATTTATAGAGTAAGTCAATTCATCAAGTAAGCATAAAATTCACTATTGTTAATCAATCTATAGATATGCTAAAAAGAAGCAGAGAACTGTGGGTAGTTTTCAAATTTAGGTGGAAAGCAGCTCCTGTATAGAGCACCCTCAACACCAGTGACACTCTAAATTTGCTCACCTCAAATGTCCGCTTTTCTATCAAAGTCTTTAAGCGTAGGATTAGCACAGTGCCATCCACGCAGAGATAGAAAGGGAAAAAGTCTTTTGTATTTCTACAGCAAAGTTTTTAAGCCTCACACTAGCACAGTGCTATCCATGCCGAGCTTTAAAATGACAAAAGACTTTTGCAACTCCAGGCCCAGTTTTAAAGCTTTGAATTGGTAAAATACCAACCAAGCCAATCTGAAATGAATAAAAGTAACCCCTGACACGTGTTTTGCTCTCTTTAGAGCTCTTCAAAGAGGTATAGCTGTGCTTAGACACAAGGGAGCACCCAGTTTAAGTCACAACAATACCCTTTCAGGCTTAGAGTGATGCAGAAATTATGCTAAAAAGAAGCAGAGATCTGTGGTAAATAAATAAATAATTACCGGTACTATTTTTCTATGCATTAACTGGAAAGGATAGCTCAATAAATAAGAGGCAGAATCCGTAGTATCTGAGTCATACGGGCTTTAATCAGATGGCTCGAGCCAATGGACCATCGGGTTCCATCACCTGCAAAGGCTCAGGAAGGGACAGACACAGGACAAAGGGAAGTCGCGCAGTGTCCTATTAACATTATACAGTATATATAGTAAAACAGTACAATTGCATTGAATACAGTAGGCGTAACAAGTGACAAACGGAAGATAAGAACATATGGGCGTAAAAAGAAGGCGTGCACAGGGCGTGCATGGAGACATGTGATGTAAACGTCACAGAAGTGTCATAAATGGGTGGATACATGGAGGGGGCTACCTGGGCAGCTGGAACCTTTAACCTACTGGTGCGCGCTAACGGGCCATGACGTGTAACTGGGGAGAGCTGGGGGCTCTGACTTCTAGCACTAGAAGAGGAGACTAAAGTCTGGGATGTCAGAACGACCTGTACCTATAGCATATCTGATATCTCGTGTTTGGAGTACATGTTGCTTGAATCTAAAAGTCATCAGGGCAAAGGCTACTTGACACTAAGGCTAGTGCATGCATATATTTCCTAATGTATTGTGTGTGCTATGAATCTTCTATGGATACTAATTCAGTAATTCTCTTGCATGGAGACAGGAAGACTAGACTATAGATGAAGATGTTTATGCGGTTCGTTAGCTAGGAATGTGAAGCCAGGGAGCTGAACTGATAACTAGAGGCATAACATATTCTTGGCAGACAGGCAGGCAGGCCAGGCCGGGCACCGCACTGCTTGGCAGGAAGTAAGTGAAGGGTCAGGGATGCGGGAGGGGCTGCATCTCTCCTCGGAGTGTTTCAGGAGACTTGAGGCTTGAATCTGGTGTCCGGGCCCTGTGAGGCCTAGAAACGGGGACAACTCGATGATTTAACGTGCACAATGTAAAGACGTTGGCAACATAGGCCTAGAAGCCTAATTCACGTTGCTTTCACGAGGACTGGATAACTGGCATACTAACGTTGGACACAACTATAAATGCGTCTTTATTCGGTCAAGGGGGAAAATATGCATATCGATCATGCACATATAACATACGATGGGGAACACGTAGGGACACATGACAGGGCAAAATTCAATTTTCCTCATTCCCTCCTTGTTCCCTACGTTTCCTTCAGGAAACATCAATATTCATGAGACCATCTATCTGTTCATACAGCATCATTTGCTCGTCTCTTATCTTCTGGGAATGGGACTTTGGACGTGGAATACAAGAGGTAGCGCACAAGCCGCAAATCGCAGGGCCACATTGTAAACAGAGACAACAACTGAATATGATCATTACTACTACTCCTAGGAATGACAGTACTTTCCATCCCCAGGCAGATAATATACTCCAGAGCCAACCGGACCATGTCCAGGTACCTGGATTCTGGTGTAACTGATGGGCTATTTTATGAAGTCTAGTTATGGCTGAATATACAAACGGTGCGTTATTAGGAATGAAAACGCAACAACTAGATCCGATGACTCTACAAGCTCCGCCTCTATCGGCCAGTATGACGTCAAGAACAAGGCGGTTCTGAAGAACGACAAATCTCATAGCAGATTGTTCTTCTGTTAAGTTACCTAGGGCGGAAGTAGTCTCATTCACTACTGCTTCAAGGTTTCTGGTTAACCTACGTATTAGCTTACTATTCTGGACTGGACCTATGAAGAAAAAGAAACCTTTATTGAAGTCTGTATACTGTTCTAATGCAGTTTCAGTTTGATCGACAATTGGGGACTCGATCTCCCTTCTATGTCTGACGTGTACTAGACGTGTGTTTCTGTGATAATCGGATGGGGCTAGGAAAACTGGTGGCAGTAGGAAGGCAATGTAACATGTTCCATCCCAATCTAGGGGCAGACGTACATATGCGTTCTGACCACATACAAAATATGAATGACGTGAGGCTTTGAAAGTAGATTTCCCACTGTCACTATACTCGACCACAGTATTACAATCACTGTGTCCTAGATGTACTGAACCATTCCTTCGAACACATAACTCGCCTTTCACTGGTAGAACTGTAATAGCAGGCAAGTCTGGAGTAGTCTCGGACTGAACATTCAAAACCATGAAGTTGGAGGAGAAATTACCTAGATCATATACTTCATTTTCTAGATCTAACCCTGTCCTATGGGAAAGACCTTCCTTGTCTGGGAAACATGTTCTATTCAGAAGGGACTTATCATCTAAGGATGATGTTAACGTAAACCATGCTCCACACGAACCATTGTGTGAAAATGGATAGGGAAAAAGTGGCAGAACTCCCTTCGGTGTCTGGAAAGGGGGGAGTCGACCACACACCCAACAATTAGTGGCATTGCTGGTCTGGTGTGAATAGTGTAACATACGTATAAAAGTATTGTTGCGCATTGCAAGTCGATAGGATAACTCGTGAGGGGGTAGTTCACTAAAAGTGTGCTCTACTGTATCATTAGAGGAAAAATGTACATGTGAATCAAGAGGAGGAAAAAATACATGTAAAACATAACTTATGCATGTGATCGTAAGACTCAGAAATAACATAAACAATAACGTAACAACACATCTGCTGCGCAGATTCTTACAGTAACGTATTTTCTTGGAGTTTCGTCTAACTCTCTCACTATGTGGGTCTATCTCATACATGTCAGGAACCTGTCTAACCGCTTCACCCGAGAGGGACTTAAACAATTAAACTGTCTGACTTGCTAGACCTTAACTTGAGTTTATACTCCTGCTGCGGAGTTTTCTCTAACAGGGGAAGTTTAGAGTCAGTATCGGGGCAGTCCATGAGAAAAGTCTTTGGACGCAGTCCATGGAAACGCTTGATGTGGCTGGAGTGTAGCCAGCCCTTCCTGCCTTCCAGCTTTACGGCGGTCCTTGTGGTCATCAGAACAAGTTTCGGCTCTTTCCAGCGGGGCTCCAGCGGGCTTGAACGATCGAAATTCCTGACGAGGACGAGGTCGCCTGGAACAACCTCGTGCGGTTTCACCTGGGTGTTGTCTGGAAAGGCAGCCGCGACCTGTGAACGACAAGAGAGTAGTGCAGACATCAAGGAAGCTAGGTAATCTGTCAGCATATTACTGTCAACATCGGTAATTTTACGTGGCATAGGTGTACCCCACATGTTTGGGGGATGGCCAAATACAACTTCAAACGGTGACAGACCTGATCGGGAGTGGGCGACCATTCTCATATAAAAGAGGGCAATCGGCAGGGCTACCATCCAATCTACACCTTTCGCTGCACAGACCTTCGCAATGCGTATTTTCAGAGTCTGATTGTGTCTCTCGACGAGGCCAGCTGCCTCAGGGTGTCGTACACAGTGGAACTTCCACTGGTACCCTAACAGAAGGGATACTTGTTTCATGAGTTCGGATGAGAATGGCTGTCCGTTGTCTGAATACACGACCCTGGGCAAACCATAGCGTGGGAAAAACTCACGAACCAACTGCCTGGCAGTGGTCGCGGCAGTGTAATCTGGGACTGGATATGCTTCTGTCCATCTGGACAAAGCGCATACAACTACGAGGACATACTTGAAACCTCGACATCGATCCATCTGGAGGACTTCAAAAGGGTGGTCAGGAGGATGGAATCCACCTTGTTCCACCGGAACACCTTTACCTGGATTGAACTGACAACAGATCATGCAGGTACGCACTTTCTGCTTCGCTGCTGCTCTTAAATGCTTGTTAAACCAAAGGTTCTGGATGCTGTCTAACATAGCTTTTTCTCCTAAATGTGCTGGACTATGTGCTGTGTTAATAATGACTTGAACCATAGAGTCGGGGAGAAACCATGTGGCTTTTCCCTTCGTCAACCATCCCTGATCTGTCTGGACCCCTCCTTGTTCAGACCATTTCTTGATTTCATCTGGGGTAGCATGTGTCTGTATGTCTAGTACGTCTTGTGTAGGGTCCTTAACTGTCATACAAGTCGTCTGGACTGGAACGTCTGTCTTTGTCGTGTTAACTGGAATGTCTGAAGTCTGAGCTGTAAGCTTGGCTGTTCGATCTGCTAGATCGTTACCTTGGGAAATGGTATCAGTGGCTTTCGTATGTGCTTTGCACTTCATAATGGCAATGGCTGTCGGCAAATGTATTGCTTCTAACAGAGCTTGAATGAGGGGGCCATGCTGAATCTTGGCTCAATGAGAGGTCATGAAACCTCTTTCTTGCCAGAGTACTCCAAAGTCGTGAACGACTCCGAATGCATAACGTGAATCTGTATATATGTTTACTTTCAGGTTCTTAGCTCGTATGCAGGCTTGGGTCAGAGCAATGAGCTCTGCTGCTTGAGCAGACAAGGTGTCAATACGATGTGTTTCTACAACTTCAGTCTCAGTAGTCACTGCATACGCGGCTACTAACTCTCCTGTACTTGTTCTCATACATGAACCATCCACATAAAGTGTCAGGTCTGGATCAGGTAATGCAATGTCCGTCAAGTCTTGTCTTGGCTTTGTCATGGTGTTAATAACTTCCACGCAGTCATGTGTGGCAGGATTTGATGTAATCGAGGGTAACAGTGTAGCAGGATTTAATACGTTGCAGCGTCTGATTTCTATGTGTGGCTGAAACAGTGTCAGTTCATATCCTGTTAATCGTGCAATTGTCAAATGCTGAGTTTGTGTTCGGTTTAAGAGAACTTCCACAGAGTGTGGAACTTGTACTGTCAGGGAGTGTCCTAACACTATGGAATCACTTTGTCTGATAGCTAGAGCTGTGGCTGCAACTGACTTGAGGCACGCAGGCAGAGCCTGGGCTACTGGATCTAATGTGCTTGAAAAATAAGCACAAGGCTTGTGTTGTCCTGCTTGATCTTGCGTGAGAACAGATAATGCTGTACCATCACGTTCAGTGACAAAAAGTGTAAAAGGCTTACTGTAGTTCGGTGTCGCTAATACAGGTGCATTACATAAAGCTTTCTTTAACTCATTGAAAACAAGTGTATGTTCCTGGGTCCAAGGGAGGACAGTCGATGTGGCTGCCTCCTGTGTTGTCAACTGTATCAGTGGTTTGGCTAGATATGCGTACTGAGGAATCCATTGTCTGCAGTAAGAAGTGAGGCCGATAAAAGCTCGTACCTCCTTCTGTGTCTTGGGCTGTGGAAGATGTGCTATTAACCGGATACGGTCAGGTGTCAACTGTCTACCCCTCTTGGACAGCAAGTGTCCAAGGTACACCACTTGCTGGACACAGAATTGCAGTTTCGAAGGGGACACCTTGTGCCCAATTTCTGCCAGAAAATACAAGACTGTCAGTGATGCTCGTTCGCAGTCATGTTCTGTACGGGCTGTGATCAATAGATCATCGACATACTGGAGCAGGGCAGTGTCAGTTGGCATGTGAATACTGTCTAGTTGTCTTTTAAGTGCTTGACTGTAAATACTAGGACTTTCTGTGAAACCTTGAGGTGCACGTGTAAATTTATAGCTTCTTCCATTTAAACAGAATCCGAAAAGGAACTGGCTGTCTGGATGAATGGGGACACTAAAGAATGCGTTCTTGAGATCAATAACAGTAAAGAACGTAGCTTCAGAATCAATGGCAGTCAATAGGGAGGAGATATCTGGAACCACTGGGTACTGGGGTATGATACATTTATTAAGTTCTCGGAGGTCAATCACTAATCGATAAACTGGAGGTGCATTTGGGTCAGTACGTTTAAGAATCGGAATGATAGGAGAATTACATACATTGGAGTCAGTTTCTACAACTACTCCTTGAGCAATGAGTTCGTCAATGATTTTCGATAAGGCTGCTACAGCCTCAGGTGGCAATTTGTACTGTCGGATTCGTGGTAATACAACACCTTGTTTCAGAGTGACACGATATGGTGTAATGTGCATACAACCTACATCAGTTGGACCTTGCGCCCATAAATGCTGTGGTACATTCAGTAATCATGGATCAAAATCTCGTAACACATAATGTCCTTTAAAATCACGTAAAAACAATCTCACTCCTTCCGGAGAACAGCATATTACAGCTCCTAATTCTTTCAATGTTTTAATACCAAGTAAATTTTCAGGACAGGATTTCGTAAGTAACAAGTCTGTAGTGGGGGAGAATGGACCAACTTCTAGGGAAACTGGTTTCGATATTTCATTAACAATCGGCTTTCCTGAAAATCCCAGGGAAACATTTCTTGTGCCTGAGAGCGGAGCCCCATGGAACCTCGTCATGACTGATGGTAGTCCTACTTGCCCCTGTATCAATCAGAAACTTTCTATCTTTCCCTAATACTTGACTGTGTACATAGGGACCCTCTTGATCTACAGGAATCTCGATGAGAGGCAAGCCAACCTCCCTCTCTAGGCTGTTTCATGAATACTGCTGATATTCTGGATAATCTGACTGTGTGTACTGGTACATCTGTTGTGTAACGTGTTGTGTGGCAGCTATAGGCTGCGGTACTGTAACTGTCTGTTGTGCGTTCTGCGGCGGTTGCGTGTTTTGCGGAACATGTTCCTGTCTAGGAGGACGCGGTCTCTCTTTCGTCTTACCAGTAGCTATGTTGTGTTTCAGAACTGCACATTCGTTTATATAATGACCTGGCTGTTTACAGTAATTGCATGTCCCTTTAACGGGAGCTGCAGCATGACTAGTTTGATTCGTACCCCTCTTCTGACTATCTGCTGGAACAGACTGTGCAACTAGTACTTTCATTTTCGTATCTTTCATACGTCTCCTTTCGTGTTCTTGCTCTTCCCTAATTCGGTTCTGGTGATACTGTAACATCTGTAGCATTTGTGACGGGGTATTAGCTTGCCAGGTACTCTCGACTTTCAGTACTCGATTTTTAACTTGTGGTAAAGAATTCTCAACTAGTTTGGTAACAAAAAGATGTGGATACGACTCACTACTTGTTTTCAGACCGCTATTAATAATGAAACATTTCTCAAATCTGGAATAAAAATCACTAGTGTCTTCGTCTTGTTTCTGTTTACAGGCTGAGATGGCATCCCAATCTTCCTTTTTCGTAGCTAGTAATCTTGGCAAGACTTGTATTAACAATTCGGGCAATTCTTTGGCTTTATCCCCAAGACCAGTACCTGGGACTCGTGTATTATCTTCGTTCTCTAACGCGGTCCAGTCAATCTTTTCCTCTCCCACCTCCCATTCTTTTTCTTTTAGTTTTTCATATATGCCCGCAGGCAACAGGACCTTTAACATTTTGATGATATCGGGATACGTGTATTCTCCCATACGGAGCATGTCTTTTAATTCCCGGTGGAATCCTGCTGGATCTTTATCGTGCCAGGGTACTAACTTTTTCATTTCTAGTAGTTCTATTTTCGTTATAGGGGTGTATACAAATACTCGTTCGAGCTCACCCCCCGTTCCCTTAACAGGATGCACTTCTCGCAATGGATTCTGTCTATCTATGTAGAATGGGGGTGAAACAGGAACAAAATGTGGAGTCAGGAATGTTCTGTATTTGTGGCGTTGTTCTAAAATGACGTTAATCAGATCGGTACCTAGACCTTTCCATCTGTTTAGGAGTAACTCGTTCAATACATTATATAAAGGACCTGGATCAGAATGCTGATCCTCGTACAGTGTAATGAGGTGCTGGATCATGTACATACCCACCAGTCGCTGCTCGGCTGGGGGCAGTTTCAGAAACATTTGAGCCACTACTTCGTCTGAATACGTGGTAGAATCACTAGTCCATCGAACTGCTGATCGGGCTAGTTCTTGTTCATGCATGGTACTAAGCTCACTGTAACCTATTCGTAATTTCAGAACTTTATCGGTAGCCTGGAATACTTGTTCAAGAGAACACTGTTCTGGTACGGGAGAAGGAAAAACTTTCTTGTAGTCTAGGCGTGTGTGTCTATCAGAAGATCTCGTCCTACCTACATACGCTATTCTGGTGGGATTCTCGTCGTCTATATCTTCGTCTGAAGAGTCATTCTCTTTCTCGGCTGCTCCACTTGCTTTCTCGCTCTCGTGTATCCTTATAATTTCTTTACGAATCTTTCTGTACATGGTTTCTATACAATTTTGTGTCTTGTGTTTTCCTTCTGCTATATTGTCACTCCATCTTATCAGGACTTTCATCTCTTCTGGATCTTTATCAGGACGATCCTGTTCTCTTATTAAACAATTTATTAATTGCAAAATCATGCCTTGAATCACGACTTTCCTGTGTGCCATAGCTTCGTGAATACTTTCTGGTTTCTCCCCTGTTCGGATGAAATGATATATTCTGTCTAAGTGTTCTGTCATATTTGATATGGTAATCAAAAAGTTTGCAACTCGTCGTAAACGTATGGAATACAATACCATGTAATCTTCGCCTGGCACTGGGTCATATCTACAATCATTAAGGAACCGTTTGAGTGCTTCGTACGTAGCCACTTTTGGCGTACGCTGTAATGCTGCGTCTCTCAGTGTCAGTCGCTTCGTTTGAGGCGGGGTGATAGGAATACCTCCCCCTGCTCCTCCTGGACTAGAATCATCAGTTAATACTGAATGTGAGGCTGCTGGTAATGTGACTGGCAAAGTAGGTGTACGTAATGTGGGTTGGTCCTGGGGTACTGGCACATTAACAGGATTCCCGGGACCAGCGACTGGAGGCACAGTAATTACATTATTAACAGGGTGCTGAGGTTGAACTGGCGGAATAGAATTCGTATTAGCATATTCTGGGACAGTGTCATCTAAATAGGAAGAAAGAAAAATTTCGGTTTATGACGTAGCTTAGTCGGGACCAATGGTGGCGGTAAATTACAGAGTGTTTCCGGGGTCGCTTTAGGCAAACCCTCGGCGAGAAGGGGATACATACCTTTAATAAGGGCATTTCATTGTCTGTCTGACTGTTCTGTTCTAACTCGTTCACCTTCTTCTAGTAATTCCCTTTCTTGGGCTTTTTCGGAGGATTCCCTACTTAGTTCTGCTTTTCTGAATTCCTTTTCAGTTCTTTTATGCGATTCTTTACGCCACAATTCTATGGCATCTTTCTGGGATTGTCTGGCTTTCTTTTTCCATAATGCTTCTTCTACTCTCATGATGCACTCGGCATCCCATGTTCCTGAAACAGGCCATCTATATTTCTCTTCGAGATCCTTGGTGTAATCCACCCATAAATCTAGATACAGTATGGCATCTAAGCCATGTTTATGATACATGAAATGTCCAGGACTGTCCCTGGGAGGGACAGGAACTGATTCTTCGAGTAACCCTTTTCTGGTTTTTATCTGACGTAACTTCGAAAACAGAGGCATATTTGAACCGTACTTGAACTTGAACACAATACACAATGAACACAGTAATGAATAGCAAAACAATCACTCATACCACGACATCAAAAATACTTTAATAACAGTTCGAACAGAAACTACCTAATGCGTTGAAAACATAATACTTGAATTTCTCGAGAACAGACTTACTAGAATTACTGGATGCACTGCTAAAACAGTACAGAACATACCGGTCTCCTAAAGAGACACGTCATACCGTATCCACCTAGGTGAACACGTCGGACCGGATCTGTGTACCCAAACCCATCGGACCGGGCACAAATTAATGAACCCGTCTAGATACGTTCCCAGCAACGGTACTCACCGGGAAGCAAAACTGAAGGCCTCGGACTGGACTGGACTGCTACGACGTCTGGTTACTGCTACGCACTACGCATGCGCCTCGGGCTTCGGGCTTCGGAAACAGGTGGGCCTCCGGATACCTCGGACCTTGCTCTCTCGGCTTGGGCTCTGGTCGGGACGATCCGCCTTCCTCACGCCCCGTCTGGATGCCGGACCGCAGTCTCCGTCTCCTCCGTGGGCCTGAGGGAGACTTGAAGCAGAAATATCTGCACGTGCACAGTAGGGGTCCGTCACGGCTGTAGAAGGGTCAGGGGGCCTGCGTTACATCGCCGGCGCGTGGGGAAGGGGCTCGTCCCTATTCGGGCGCCATTATGTGGTAAATAAATAAATAATTACCGGTACTATTTTTCTATGCATTAACTGGAAAGGATAGCTCAATAAATAAGAGGCAGAATCCGTGGTATCTGAGTCATACGGGCTTTAATCAGATGGCTCGAGCCAATGGACCATCGGGTTCCATCACCTGCAAAGGCTCAGGAAGGGACAGACACAGGACAAAGGGAAGTCGCGCAGTGTCATATTAACATTATACAGTATATATAGTAAAACAGTACAATTGCATTGAATACAGTAGGTGTAACAAGTGACAAACGGAAGATAAGAACATATGGGCGTAAAAAGAAGGCGTGCACAGGGCGTGCACGGAGACATGGGATGTAAACGTCACAGAAGTGTCATAAATGGGTGGATACATGGAGGGGGCTACCTGGGCAGCTGGAACCTTTAACCTACTGGTGCGTGCAAACGGGCCATGACGTGTAACTGGGGAGAGCTGGGGGCTCTGACTTCTAGCACTAGAAGAGGAGACTAAAGTCTGGGATGTCAGAACGACCTGTACCTATAGCATATCTGATATCTCGTGTTTGGAGTACATGTTGCTTGAATCTAAAAGTCATCAGGGCAAAGGCTACTTGACACTAAGGCTAGTGCATGCATATATTTCCTAATGTATTGTGTGTGCTATGAATCTTCTATGGATACTAATTCAGTAATTCTCTTGCATGGAGACAGGAAGACTAGACTATAGATGAAGATGTTTATGCGGTTCGTTAGCTAGGAATGTGAAGCCGGGGAGCTGAACTGATAACTAGAGGCATAACATATTCTTGGCAGACAGGCAGGCAGGCCAGGCCGGGCACCGCACTGCTTGTCAGGAAGTAAGTGAAGGGTCAGGGATGCGGGAGGGGCTGCATCTCTCCTCGGAGTGTTTCAGGAGACTTGAGGCTTGAATCTGGTGTCCGGGCCCTGTGAGGCCTAGAAACGGGGACAACTCGATGATTTAACGTGCACAATGTAAAGACGTTGGCAAAATAGGCCTAGAAGCCTAATTCACATTGCTTTCACGAGGACTGGATAACTGGCATACTAACGTTGGACACAACTATAAATGCGTCTTTATTCGGTCAAGGGGGAAAATATGCATATCGATCATGCACATATAACATACGATGGGGAACACGTAGGGACACATGACAGGGCAAAATTCAATTTTCCTCAGATCTCTGGGTAGTTCTCAAGTTTAGATGGAAAGCAGCTCCTGTATAGAGCATATATATATCACAGATGTCCGTGTAAATCATTATAGGGTACACAATGCAGAACAGAGGAAGTATTAGTTCCATAAATGATCGTCCCTAAATTAAATAAGGCATTTACAGGTGACAAGGGGAAATCCTAACCAGAAGGTATAATTATTATTTAAATAAAATGTATAAGGTGCAGAGCTACCCAGAGGTTTCTCGGTGCCAACAGACACAATACGAAAGAAAGAACAAAATCTACTGATTGAATAGCCAAGTTTTTAGACCCTTACGAACGTTTTTGTGACTGGTTCCGTGACGGAGAGTTGTGGGTAACGAATTCCACAGCATGAGGGCCAGATACAAAAAGGATCGTCCTCCCATACGTGACAGTTTGAACTTAGGAACTAGAAATTTGGCTTGAGAGGAAGAACGAAGTAGGCATGTCGGAAGATATAAATGAGCTATGGAGGTATTGGGGTGCTGTGCCCAGCTTGATCTTATGCATATAACATAAGGACTTACATTTAGTGCGATTCTCTATTCTGAGCCAGTGGAGGTCATTCTGATGTGAATCAAATTAAAGTTCAGGAGAAGGATAGGCTAAAAGTGTTCAAGAGTCTAACTCAAGAACTAAAAGTATAGGACATCAGCAGAGTTAAGGAAAGCTCTTCCCTCTCCGAAGTCAGGTCAGGATCTGCTAAACTATTCTAATACACACAATAAACTTCTCCCCAATACTTCTTTCCACCAACTCCTCAGAGCTGGTGCCAATCAGGTTGTGCTGTCTTCGTGGAGCAGGTAAATTCCCTTGTTCCCATCATCGGAGAAAGACGCGCAATGGGGGGGTGTGGTGTTCATGAAAAGAACAGACTACAATAATGAGATCCATACTCAACTTAGCAATATCAGTTATTACACTGCTTTGGATACCAAATATCACTGCCAGCCTCTACAACAAGATCAAAAGTTGGTACGAGGAAGAATTACTGACCTTTGAATATTATATGTTTCTCAAAATTGATAAACTTAGATTCCCTTCTATGTATACCCTGCCTAAGAAATGCAAGAATACTCAATTTTCCCTAGGCAGACGATCGTGTCAAAGAATAGGCGGACCCACTGAGAGATTGTCACAATTACGTGCATATTCTTAAAACCACTGGTGTCCAACTTATCATCCTTCATCAGGGACACAAAACAGATCCTAAATATGGGGAAAGAGCACTAACAATGCAGCAGTTTCATCGCAATGCATTTACAATGCATTTCTTACCACACGACTAACATTGCCACGAATAGCATTTACCACATGTGATTTTACAACGAGAGTGCATTTACCACGCATGCCTTTCCAACAAGTTATGTTGTAAAAAGTATGAACAGTACAGGCATATGTTGGTAAATGCATATGCATGGTAAAAGCATATGGGTAGCAAAAGTAGGCATCTTTACCTCACATAGAGACCCTTTGCAGGACAGACGTTGGACTTCAGAGCAACAATTCTGCGTTTTATTTCCGAGCCAGGGTAGGTTGCACCAGGGACGGTTTTAGGGCTCAGGGGCTGGTTTGGGATCGGCAGTAGGTTTGTGGAGGCCGTCAAGGAGTGATTCAGAACAATTTGCTGTACCTATTGGCTGCGGTGTAGTTGTCAAGCCCTGGTCCACCAGCTGTGGTGTATTCTGGAAGCTAGCATCAGTACAGCAGGTCAAATTATGGTGAAAAAGTTTTGACTGTACAAGAACGACAAACAGGATAGTTACCAAATCATAAAGGTTTATTAGCAACTTAGTCAAAATTACAGGCTTTATTTATAGAGTAAGTCAATTTATCAAGTAAGCATAAAATTCACTATTTTGTAAATCAATCTATAGATATGCTAAAAAGAAGCAGAGAACTGTGGGTAGTTTTCAAATTTAGGTGGAAAGCAGCTCCTGTATAGAGCACCCTCAACACCAGTGACACTCTAAATTTGCTCACCTCAAATGTCCGCTTTTCTATCAAAGTCTTTAAGCGTAGGATTAGCACAGTGCCATCCACGCAGAGATAGAAAGGGAAAAAGTCTTTTGTATTTCTACAGCAAAGTTTTTAAGCCTCACACTAGCACAGTGCTATCTATGCCGAGCTTTAAAATGACAAAATACTTTTGCCACTCCAGGCCCAGTTTTAAAGCTTTGAATTGGTAAAATACCAACCAAGCCAATCTGAAATGAATAAAAGTAACCCCTGACACGTGTTTTGCTCTCTTTAGAGCTCTTCAAAGAGGTATAGCTGTGCTTAGACACAAGGGAGCACCCAGTTTAAGTCACAACAATACCCTTTCAGGCTTAGAGTGATGCAGAAATTATGCTAAAAAGAAGCAGAGATCTCTGGGTAGTTCTCAAGTTTAGATGGAAAGCAGCTCCTGTATAGAGCATATATATATCACAGATGTCCGTGTAAATCATTATAGGGTACACAATGCAGAACAGAGGAAGTATTAGTTCCATAAATGATCGTCCCTAAATTAAATAAGGCATTTACAGGTGGCAAGGGGAAATCCTAACCAGAAGGTGTAATTATTATTTAAATAAAATGTATAAGGTGCAGAGCTACCCAGAGGTTTCTCGGTGCCAACAGACACAATACGAAAGAAAGAACAAAATCTACTGATTGAATAGCCAAGTTTTTAGACCCTTACGAAAGTTTTTGTGACTGGTTCCGTGACGGAGAGTTGTGGGTAACGAATTCCACAGCATGAGGGCCAGATACAAAAAGGATCGTCCTCCCATACGTGACAGTTTGAACTTAGGAACTAGAAATTTGGCTTGAGAGGAAGAACGAAGTAGGCATGTCGGAAGATATAAATGAGCTATGGAGGTATTGGGGTGCTGTGCCCAGCTTGATCTTATGCATATAACATAAGGACTTAAATTTAGTGCGATTCTCTATTCTGAGCCAGTGGAGGTCATTCTGATGTGAATCAAATTAAAGTTCAGTAGAAGGATAGGCTAAAAGTGTTCAAGAGTCTAACTCAAGAACTAAAAGTAAAGGACATCAGCAGAGTTAAGGAAAGCTCTTCCCTCTCCGAAGTCAGGTCAGGATCTGCTAAACTATTCTAATACACACAATAAACTTCTCCCCAGTACTTCTTTCCACCAACTCCTCAGAGCTGGTGCCAATCAGGTTGTGCTGTCTTCGTGGAGCAGGTAAATTCCCTTGTTCCCATCATCGGAGAAAGACGCGCAATGGGGGTGTGTGGTGTTCATGAAAAGAACAGACTACAATAATGAGATCCATACACAACTTAGCAATATCAGTTATTACACTGCTTTGGATACCACATATCACTGCCAGCCTCTACAACAAGATCAAAAGTTCGTACGAGGAAGAATTACTGACCTTTGAATATTATATGTTTCTCAAAATTGATAAACTTAGATTCCCTTCTATGTATACCCTGCCTAAGAAATGCAAGAATACTCAATTTTCCCTAGGCAGACGATCGTGTCAAAGAATAGGCGGACCCACTGAGAGATTGTCACAATTACGTGCATATTCTTAAAACCACTGGTGTCCAACTTATCATCCTTCATCAGGGACACAAAACAGATCCTAAATATGGGGAAAGAGCACTAACAATGCAGCAGTTTCATCGCAATGCATTTACAATGCATTTCTTACCACACGACTAACATTGCCACGAATAGCATTTACCACACGTTATTTTACAACGAGAGTGCATTTACCCCGCATGCCTTTCCAACAAGTTATGTTGTAAAAAGTATGAACAGTACAGGCATATGTTGGTAAATGCATATGCATGGTAAAAGCATATGGGTAGCAAAAGTAGGCATCTTTACCTCACATTAGAGACCCTTTGCAGGACAGACATTGGACTTCAGAGCAACAATTCTGCGTTTTATTTCCGAGCCAGGGGAGGTTGCACCAGGGACGGTTTTAGGGCTCAGGGGCTGGTTTGTGATCTGCAGTAGGTTTGTGGAGGCCGTCAAGGAGTGATATTTGGTTAGGGAACTTACAGCATCAGGGCTGGGGTCCGGATTGTTTACAGGGGTGGGGCCGGGTTTTAGTGCTCAGGGCTGGGGTACAGAATGGTTTACAGGGCTGGGGTAGAGGGAAGAACTGGTGTTAAAGGCTTAGGGGTAGGGAAACTTTGACTCTAGAGATGGGGGTGGGGCTGTGGCGGAAGCCTGTATTAGGGTTCAGGCCAGGGCTGCGATCAGAGTGTTTTAAGTCTTCAGGAGGGTCGGAGGTGCCGTGGCATGTACCATTACCATACGTAAGCTTTGCCATGCATATCCCTTTACCAATCATACCTTTAAAGGCATACGAGGTAAAGGTATATTCATTGTTAAAGCATGCGTGGGAATAGTTTTTGCATTGTAACAGGTGCGTTGTAATGGCATGCGTTACAAGGGAATGCGTGGTTCTGTCATAAAACCCTAAATATGATGTGTGACATTGTATGGAAAGTGGGAATTATACTGGTTACATTGTACGTGGTGTCCTTATACATGAATATGTTAGCTGAGTTTGTAATACTGGTGATTACACTTCTTGAACAAGAAACAAGTAGAACAACTGTCATATACTAAGATGATTCTTAAAATGATACAGCTGACATTGGACAATAACATTTTTTTGATCGAGGGTAGATGGTACCATCAGACAAGCGGGACTGAGATGGGTTCCAGATTCGCTCCTTCCTATGCCAACCTCTTCATGGGTTGGTTCCGGGAGGAGCGGGTCTGGGGTCGGAATGAGTCACAGTGAAGTGAACACATACATTAATCGGGCAGGTACATTGATGATATTCTGATAATCTACAGAGTCTGACGATGATTTTCAGGCCTTTAAAGTATATCTGTATATGAATATGTATAACATGTTGTTGGACTTAGCCCTTTTTACAGGGTCATCCCTAAACTTTTTTGCCTTCCTCCTCTATTTTCTCTGACCTGTTTTTGTTGGTTTGATGACTCTGGGCACTTTACCACTACTGATCAGTGCTAAAGTGCATATGCTCTCCCTATGGTAAATGGATGGATGGATTAGTGACTCCATGATTGGCTGATTTGGTTTACTTGTCAGACCTTAGTACAGTGCACTGAGTGTGCCATGGGCTTGTAAATCCAAATGCCGCTGGTGGGGTTGCAGGACTGGTTGTGCCACCCACAGAAGCAGCCTTGTAAAATGTGTCTAAGGCCTGCCATCGCAGAGCCTGTGTGCAGTCTGGTACTGCCATGCTGACTGGGCAAGTGCACCCACTTGCCAGTCCCTAAACCTTCCCTTTTCTTCCTATCAGACACCCATATGGTAGGCCCAAGGGCAGGGTGCGTCGTAAGTATAAGGTAGGGCATGCCCTGGTGTGTGTAGCATGTCCTAATAGTGAATTACAGCCAATTTAGTTTTTCACTATTGCAAGGCTACCTGTTCTTCATGGCCGGAATGGGCAGTTAGATTATTACATCTCATAACCCTAACTGACTCAGGGAACATGGTAGAAATTCGAGTTCAGTATGCCTGAACTCAGAATGATCAAATACATCTTTTAGTGAAGTTGGTTTTAACATTCTGTGTTTGAAATTACCACTTTTAGAAAGTAGGTATTTCTTGTCTAACTATCCAAGCCTGCCTCTGCTAGGTTGTGCATTCATTGTCTGGAGTTTGAGTGACAGGGCTGGGGGATTCCAGGAGACAGGATGAGTCAGCCCAGTGGTGAATAGAGCTATCTGCATGTAGATGGGTGGGAGGAGTTGCACCTGGGACCTGAATAGGGCTGTGCCTGCCTTCCACAATGCCGGCTCCACCCCCTGTGGTGCGTCTGATGTCTCTGCCCTGCACTGTGAAAGGAGAGAAGGAATCATGTCAACAGAGTGCTCCAGCGCTGTGCCTTCCCTCTACAATGCTGGCTCCACCTCCTGTGGGGCGTCTGATGTTTCTGCCCTGCACTGTGAAAAGAAAGAAGGAATCATGTCAACAGAGTGCTCCAGGGCTGTGCCTTTCCTCCACAATGCTGGCTCCACCTCCTGTGGGGCGTCTGATGTTTCTGCCCTTTACTGTGAAAGGAACAAAGGAGTCATGTAAACAGAGTGCTCCAGAACTCGTTTGGACTAGGCAAAGGCCCCTCTGCCCTCAGAGGAGAACGTTTTTTGGGGTATAAGTATTGGGACCCTGATCCCAAGAATTTAGATCACTTTTGGACAACAAGAAGAAACCTTTGCTGAGGAGAGGAACCGGAAGAAATTGAGGAAAGACTATCCCTAAGCTGAAGTGCTGCTTGGGGAGTTGGCCTGCAGTGGTTGCCTGATTGCCAAAGAAAAGAGAAAGGAACTTTGTGTGCTTTATTTGAACTTGTGAAGGATCTTCAAGGGCTTGAGAAAAGAGCTTGCCTCCTGCTGAAGTCTCAGGGACAACAGACTTCAACCCCCAGCTCCGCAGAGTTCTTTTGATGTGCCTGCTGCTGTTTTGGGCCTTCTGAGGGACTGCGTGTTGCAAGGAGCTGGAAGCACGACTCAAGAGGGAGAAGTGTGCTGCCGTCGCAGCCGCTGCCATCGCATCGTGGACGTCACCGCTGTAGCTGACGCATTGCACCACATCTCAAGAAACGTCCCGCAACCGCGAAGAAGCGTGTTACCATCGCAGCCGCTGCTGTCGCATTGTGGATGTCGCCTCTGTAGCTGACGCATTGCACCGCATCAAGAGAAGCATCTCGCACCGAGGAAGAAGAGTGTCGCCGTCGCAGCCGCTGCATCTCTGAGTAAGGATGTCGCCGTTGTCGCTGTCGCATTGCACCACATCACAAGAAGTGCTTCGCATCCACGGAGAACGTGCCGCAGTTGGAGCTGTTGTCGTCGCATCACTGAACAAGGGTGTCGACGGTGCAGTTGTCGCATCGAGCGGAAGCATCTCGCATAGTTGGAGAAGAGTGTCGCCGCCAAAGCCGCTGTTGTCGCATCACTGAACAAGGGTGTCGCCGCTGCAGCTGATGCATCGAGTCGAGACTTCTCGCAACATCGGAGAAGCGTTCTGCATCAGGAAGAACTTCACTTCTTTATTTCTTTGCACCGGATCTTTGCCGCATCTTCATCTCTGGAACACTTTCGTTGTGGAAGTGTGACGCATCGTAAGGTACATTGAGTCAAAGTGTTGCATTTTAAGAAGTAAGGAGAACTAAGCTAAAACAGATATTTTAAGGTCAGTATTGTGGATTTTTGTTGTTGTGGTCTTGTGTTAAGTCTATATAAAGAATACTTACTTTTTATAAAAAACCTGTGTGGTGTCCATCTGTAGTGTTGTCACTTGATTACTGTATGTGTTCACAAATGCTTTACACACTGCCTCCAAGATAAGCCTTTCTGCTTGTGCCAAGCTACCAAGGGGGTGAGCAGGGGTTATTTTAGGAGTGTACCCACTTACACTGACTACAGGCAAGGGTCCCTATTTATCACAAGTACCTACCTGTGCCAACTAGAGACCCCCAAATCTAACACGTCATTTACCATGAACTTTGATCACTAAAGATAAATTCCTAGATGTAGAAATGTATACATGTGCTGGATAATAAGCAGAATGTACAGAAAAGACACATCATGTAACGCAGTTTTACTCGCAGCTAGTGCTCATCCAAGACATCACTTTTCTGCCATAGGATACAGAGAAATGGTCAGGATCAGAAGGAACTGCAGTTCAGATATGGAATATGTCAGAAACTTGGCTGACCTTAAACAGAGGTTCCTTATTAAAGGCTATAACAGTCACACCATCAGAAAGACCCATAATGAGCTACGAAGCTAGACAGACAAGTCATATTCAGGGAAAAAACATACCCAAGCAAGACAAATAAACCGAAACTTTCAGACCTATCTTCACCTATGGTAGTAACATAAGTGATGTCAGTAGAATTCTGAACAGACACTGGCATTTGTTAAATGGAGATATTAATAATGCACAATATATCGCCAGAAACCCAAATATCACCTTTCGCAGGTGAAAGAAACTCAGAGGACTTATCTGCCTCAGTTACTCAGGTAACAAACAACGGGGAAATTGGCAAACACTACATATGAAAGGTTATATAAGGGCCAGTTACGTCGCCTACAGCTGGTACAAAATGCTGCAGCTAGGCTCGTACTGGATCTCCCCAAGCGCTCTTCAGCTTCATCCGCTCTCAGTTCACTGCATTGGCTTCCAGTGGACCGTAGAGTTTTGTTTAAGACCCTTTGCCTTACCCATAATGCTTTTTATGGACAGGGCCCGACGGGTATAAAGAAGATCTTCCACAGGTACGTCCCTGCTAGGAATCTTAGGTCAGCCAATAAAAACCTGTTGGTGGTCCCTAGATTTAAAAGGACTAAATGGGGGGGAAGAGTCTTTTCTCTTCTGGCGGCCAGGGCGTGGAACGCTCTTCCGGTCTCCCTCTCGGGCCAGCAATCTCATTCCTTTTTTCGTAAGTCCCTAAAGACCTGGATGTTCTCTGTGAAGTAAATCTTAGTATTGATGCTGTTTGTGCCTGTTGGCCCGTCTGTACTATAGCGCCTTGATGCCCTTGGGCTTAGTTCGCGCTTTCTAAATCTTCCTTCCTTCATTCATTCCTTCATTCATTCATTCATATTAAAGGTTTCCACAAATTTGGACACTGCATAATGTGCAGAATTACAAAAGGGACAAAATCAATCAAATATAACAACAGCTCGACTTTCTATATCAAAAGCAGCATAAATTGCACAACACTCTTTGTGGTTTTTATATTGATTTGCAATTGTAATACGATTTATGTAGGCAACACAGTGAGAATGGTCAAGAGAGAGTGATGGAAGACTTCTAAGCAGTTAAACAAGGGGACCCTAAATACCCCTTTGCATTGCATACAATGACTTGTATACAACAAGACCAGTACAGGAGCTTTCAGTTCCATGGCCTACAAATGGTACAGCAAAATGTGAGTGGAGTGAACCGAGAGTAACACTTGAGATGCCAAGAAGGCATTTGAATATTGCGCCTCAAAGCTGTGGTGGAGGGAAGAATTATTGATTGGTAATGTCATTACTTCTCGTGTGATTAAGAACTGATCATGTCTGTCGTATTTTGTGACAATGTATTGCTAATAACTGTGCCATAAAGGAGAAAAAACTCCCCTTTGACCTATATTGCTTTACAAAACAGATTGTATCTGGTATGGGTATATGCAAGATGACATACACACAACTACCCAGTGATAAGATGCACAATTAATTATTTATTTTTCTTTTTACCTTTGACTTATTATTACTTATAGTCACTTTTTGTTTTTATTCCTTATTCAATATATAATTTAAACTATCATACAACAGTGTTTTTTTTGGATACATTTTTTTATTTTCATACAAATCATATAATTATATTTCTTTTTAAAAATTAGTGAAAAATGCTTAGAAAGATACTGACCCGCTACGAAATAAGCAACACTATACCAAAAGCAAACACAGTCATTCACTCAAAACACAACGGTCACAGTCATTTAATAACACAAATACACATCTCGGTGTAAAGAGAACACACAGATGTCTAAAGTTTCCAAAACAAACTTAGATGACCATACACATCAAGGTCTGTTGATTAATTGTTTAAATTATATATTGAATAAGGAAAAACAAAACAAAAAAGTGACTATAAGTAATGAGTCAAAGGTAAACAGGAAAATAAATAATTAATTATCACTGAGTAGTTGTGATTATGTCATTTTGCATATACCCATACCAGATACAATCTGTTTTGTAAAGCAATATAGGTCAAAGGGGAGTTTTTTCTGCTTTATTGTTCTCATTTCCCCTCTTTCTCCCTGGCCTCAGTTATCCTTTAGAGGGGGTTCCCTTTCTCTGCACTAATAACTGTGCCATACCATGCTGTATGGACCTAAAAAACAGCATTGATGTATAACTTTAAATGTGAAAGTAAGATGCGTTATATTTCCTTGTGATATACTCATGGCGATGCCTCTTTCTCTGAGCATTGGAAAGCAATCTGAAGCTATTTTTTTCTTTCCACTTTCATTTTCACTTATGGCACATATGATTGGGTAAATATAGGGTCACACTAATCACTTAGTATGTAACGAGGATCAAAGTAGACATAATATCACCAAACATTTATTAAACCCTCAGACACATTACGTGACTATGTTTGTGCAAAACCCCCCAGCATTGGTTTGGAACTATATGACATTACATGTACATTTTCTCATAATTTTTCTTGTAATGAAAACCTTTATATCAGTAGTTTTTCAATACTGGTTTTAAATTGTATGTCATTATATGCACATTTTCTCACTATAGTAAGCCCTTTCGGATACTCCAAAATGGCTACCACAATCGGCAACTGGAACTCACTTTAACCACCTACTCCATGTACATACCAATACGTCTAGAATGGTAATTCTCTAATATGGTCACCACTATCATCTAATAGTGGCTCTATTTATACTATGGGTCCTAAATTCTACTATATCAACTAGAATGGGATTCCGCTGCCTCCGCTATGCCGAGTGCAGGCCAGATACAAAAAAGACATCTAGAATGGAGATTTTGAATAATCACTTTGAAGTTCCCACACTCATGGATACACTTTGATACCTATGCCCATTACACAAATATGGCCACCCGATTCATGTATTGAAAGTGGAGATCCAAATATAGCTAGTCCATTGTTACTTACATTGCTTCTTCATATCAGATTTAATATTGCGCCTATGCTGCACGCCGTGACATACAAGTTCTTACACAGTAGCACAATCCTTCAGTTATGTGTCTTAGACACTGAATGGACAAGCAATTTTACTGAAAACAAGTCTTCTACGAGGGCCCTCGGATGACCCCGGGACCGGGGTGTGTCTGGGATTCTCGGTGGGGCACGAATATAATAATGCTAAAAGAATTTGACTTTGTTATCGCTAGTTGCCGGCTGACATGAGACATTGGCATGTACGGATTCTAGCTAATCCATCAATCAATCAATCAATCAGGGGTTTATAAAGCATGCTACTCACCCATGAGGGTCTCAAGGTGCTGGGGGCAGGGTGCAGCTCCGGATCAGTCAAAGAGCCAGGTCTTGAGGCTCATCCTGAAGGTGTGCAGAGTGGGGGAGTGTCTGATGTTGACTGGGAGCTCGTTCCAGGTCTTTGCTGCGAGGTAGGAGAATGCTCTTCCTCCTGCTCTGGTTCTGTGGATGCATGGGGTCTCTGCCAGGGCGAGGTCGGTGGAGGGGAGGCTCTTTTGGGTAAGTGGAAGGAGACTCTTTTGTTGAGGTATTTGAATCTGATGTTGTGAAGGGATTTGTAGGCGTGGGTGAGTAGCTTGAAGGTTACTGTCTTCTCGATGGGGAGCCAGTGGAGGTCTCTTGGGTGCTGGGTCATGTGCTCATGTTGTGGAGTTCTGAGGACAAGTCTGGCTGTAGTGTTCTTGATAGTTTAGAGCTTGTTTAGCAGGGTTTTGTTGATTCTAGCATATAGGGCGTTACTGTAGTCCAATCTGCTGGTTTGGTGTGTGGATGACGGCCTTCTGTATTTGGGGGGGTCCACTTGAAGGTCTTGTGGAGGGAGCTGAAGAAGGTGGAGGTAACAGGGTTGATCTGGCGTATCATGGTGAGGGAGGAGTTTAGGATGATGCTGAGGTTTTGGGCATGGTCTGATGGAGTGGGTGGGTTTCCGAGGGCGGAAGGCCACCAGGTGTTGTCCCAGGCGGTGGAGGAGGGTCCAAGGACGAGGACCTCTGTCTTCTCTGAGTTGAGCTTGAGGCAGCTATTGTTCATCCAGGCTGCGACTTCTTTCATTCCTTCCTGGAAGCTGAGTCTGTTATCTGCGGGTATCTTTGTGAGAGAGAGAATGAGCTGGGTGTCGTCGGCGTAGGATACTATGCTGAGCCCATGCTGTCTGACGATGGCGGCGACGTGGGCCATGTAGATGTTGAAGAGCGTGGGGCTGAGCGAGGATCCTTTGGGTACTCAGCAATTGATCTCTGTGGGTTTGGAGAGGAAGTGTGGGTGATGATTCTTTGGGTTCTGCTGGTGAGAAAGGAGTGGATCCAATTGAGGGTGGTTCCTCGTATGCCGGAGTCATAGAGTCTGGCTGCGAGAGTGCGGTGGGAGACAGTGTCAAAGACTGCGGGGAGGTCTACTAGGATGAAGGCTGCAGTGTGGGCCTGGTCAAGTAGCATGCAAATGTCATCAGTGGCAGTGAGGAGGACAGTCTCGGTGCTGTGGTTGCAGTGGAATCTGGACTCGGAGGAGTGGAGGATGGCGTTCTCTTAGATGAAGGTGGTCAGCTGGGCGTTGACTAATCTCTGGGTGACTTTGGCTGCGTAGGAAAGGAGAGAGATGGGCTGGTAGATTTTCAGGTCCGCCGGGTCAGTCAAGGGTTTCTTGAGGAGGAGATTGACTTCTGCCCACTTCCAGTCATCTGGGAAGAATCCGGATTCGAAGGAGGCATTAATGGTCCGGCTTAGTTCAGGGGCTTTGGCTCTGTGGTAGATGTGCGGCGGGCAGAGGTCCGAGGGGGCTCCTGAGTGGGTGTTCTTCATGGTCATGGTGGTGTCTTTGGTGGTATCCAGTTTCCAGGTGGTGATGGTGGGCTGGTTGTCGGTGGTGGAAAGGGGGGTGGTGTCTGGAGTCTGTTCGCTAAAGTTGTTGTATAGGGCCTTGATTTTCTGGTGGAAGTAGGAGCTGAGCTTGTTGCAGAGGTCCTGGGATGGTGTGACGTCTGTGACTTCGCTGGGGGGTTTGTTGAACTACTGTATGACGTTGAAGAGTTCTTATGCTTTTCTGGTGTTGGTGTGGGTTTTGTTCTTGATAAAGGTCCGCTTGGTGGCTCTATGTGCTTGTGGTATTTAGTCATGGCATTCCTGTAGATGCTCTGGTCTCCGGTGGTTTTCCTGTTCCTCCAGAGTTTCTCGAGGCGTCTGCAGGAGCGCCTGGCTTCTTGGAGGTCGGTGGTGAACCAGGTGGCCTTCAGGGGGCGTTGTCTGATAGGGTGGCAGAGAGTGGGAGCTCATCTGCGCAGCTAGTGATCCAGTGGTATAGTTCTTTGGCTGCGGAGTTTGCATCCGTCATGGCGGAGGGGGGTCATGGAGGAGGGTGGTGTTGAGGTGTTTCTCTGTGATCTTACTCCAGTCCCTTTGTGGAGGGCACGGGCGGGTTTGGGTGCTGTGGTGGTGTTGAAGGTGAAGTGTACACAGTGGTGGTCTGTCCAGAGGGGCTGCGTGGTGTGGCTGAAGTGGATGTTTGTCCCTCCTGCGAAGATGGGGTAGCGGATATGTGGATGGATGAGGGTGGTGACGAGCTGCTTTAGCTAAGGCATGGCTACCTTGATACAAGCTGGTTTTGTGAACCCAGAACCTGGGGGTGTCCGTGCAAAAAAAGATGGATTTAGGCCCAGATCTCTGTACTGGGGTGAATGTATGACATTGTTCAGCATTCTGTCCATCAATTTTTGATTTTGCATTTGTCACCCGAGTGGGACGGGTATGTCCAGACGTGGGTCCGGTACTCTCCAGGCCACTGGAGTCTAGCTATCCTGGCTGATGAGGAGTGAAACCCCAAAACCGACCCTAGGATGCTTGTTTCCAGTCCAGGGAAGACCTGGCCTGGAAGTTCGGGCTGGACTGTTCTCATGAGGCACAAGGTCAAGACTGATTTGCATATGGGTGGGTTCAAACTGGAATGGCATGGTGAGCAAAAAAACAATGGATTTAGGCCCAGATCTCTGTACTGGGGTGAATGTATGACATTGTTCAGCATTCTGTCCATCAAGTTTTTGATTTTGCATTTGTCACCCGATGGGTATGCCCATACGTGGGTCCCGTGCTCTCCATGCACTGGAGTCAAGCTATCCTGGCTGATGAGGGGTGAAACCCCGAAACCGGTCCTGGGATGCTTGTTTCTAGTCCAGGGAGGACCTGGCCTGGTAGTTCGGGCTGGACTGTTCTCATGAGGCACAGGGTCAAGACTGATTTGCACATGGCTGGGCTCAAACTGGAATGGCATGGTGAGCAAAAAAACGATGGATATAGGCCTTGATCTCTGTACTGGGGTGAATGTATGACATTGTTCTGCATTATGTCCATCAATTGTTCTTCTGGCATTCCTTGTGAGGCACGGACAGACAGATGATAAGAGAGTCAGACTTTGTGACTATATGTTAGACCTGGTATCAATGGGGTGAGTCTCCCTTCCATTTTTTCTGATTGCCTCCTCCGTTTTTGTTCTGTTTGCTGGCTTTAGATGCTTTGGGCACTGTGCCACTGCTATTCAGTGCCACAGTGCAAGTGCTCCCTATGTTAAATTATTGTACTAATTAGTGACTCCATGATTGGGTTATTTGATTTACTTGTCAGACCATAGTACAGTACACCATGTGTGCCCAGGGCTTTTAAATCAAATGCTGCTGGTGGGCTTGCAGCACTGGTTGTTCCACCCACAGAAGCAGCTTGTCAAGTGTTCCCCAGGCCTGCCATTGCAGAGCCTGTGTGCAGTTTGTGACTGCCATTTTGACTTGACAAGTGCACCCACTTGACAGTCCCTAAACCTTCCCTTTTCTTCATATCAGACACCCCTATGGTAGGCCCAAGGGCAAGGTGCATTGTAAGTATAAGGTAGGACATGCCCTGGTGTGTGTGGCATGTCCTAATAATGAATTACAGCCATTGTTGTTTTTCACTATTGCAAGGCTATCTGTTCTCCATTGGCCAGAATGGGCAGTTTGATTATTACATCTATAATCCTAACTGAGTCAGGGAATATGGTAGAAAGTTTAGTTTAGTATGCCTGAACTCAGAATGATAAAATACATCTTTTAGTGAAGTTGGATTTAACATTCTGTGTTTGAAAATAAATTTTTTAGAAAATAGGTATTTTCTTGCCTAACTATCCAAGCCTGCCTCTGCTAGGTTGTGCATTCCTCTGGAGTTTGAGTGACAGGGGCTGGGGGATTCCAGGAGACAGGGTGAGTCAGCACAGTGCTGAATAGAGAGATCTGCATCTAGATGGGAGGGAGGAGTTACACCTGGGACCTGAATAGGGCTGTGCCTTCCCTCCACAATGCTGGCTCCACCTCCTGTTGTGTGTCTGATGTCCCTGGCCTACACTGTGAAAGGAAAGAAGGAGACTTGTCAACAAATTGCTCCAGGACTGACCAGAACTGGTTTGGGCTAGGCAGAGCCCTCTCTACCTTCAGAGAACAAAGAGAAAAGTAGTATAGATATGGAGACCCAGACCCCAAGACTTTAGATCACTTCTGGGAACAAGATGAACCTTTTTCCAAGGAGAAGAACCAAGGAAGCTGCAGGAGTTTGGACTGCCCCTCCGCCAGTTGCTGTTTGCTGAGTTGGCCTGCAGTGGTCTCTTTATTGCCAAGTAAGGAGAAGGAACTTTTAAAGAACTTTCATCATCTTAAAGAATATTTCTCCAAGGGCTTCATTTGAGCTGGCCTCCTGACCGAAGTCTCAGGGATACCAGACTTCACCCCCCTTATGTTTGCCTCCATCTGGAACTTGCAGTTCTAGTACTACAGAGGGAATCTGCAACACCAACGCCGGCGAGCGACACCGTAATCTGAAACGAAGTCATGATTGCTGCTCCGACTTGCCTCGTAGACCCGACGCCGGCCGCCATGCCACATCGACGCCAGCGACGACTTCAAAAGCCTTCCATAGCCGTGAGCGCTGCTCCGACTTCCGACGCCTACTGCTGTGCCACATCGACTCCGAAGCTGACATCATCACGGAGCCGATCGTCGATGTGGGTGGTCAAGAATACATCGACATTGTGCCATCATACAGAACCGTGGTTTTGGCGCCATCGTGACATCACCTCCTCTGCCGTCTGGAACCGCGCCTCCCCTGCCTGCTCAAGCATCCAGGTTCCGATGCCTCATCTCCCCCGAAGCAAGGAACCAACGCCGCAACGCGCCAACGCCGCCGCATCTCCCCGACGCCGTGAACTGTCTTTGTTTTTGCTTTTCCAATGTACTGTTCTTTGTGGGTATGTCTCGACTCCGAGCCCGATACCGCGCATCTCACAGTCGGTGCCGTACTTTGGGATTTCTTTGACCTTGACGTCGTGTTAACTTCAGTTGGGGTTATCTGTAGCTAAAGACTGCTTTTAAGTGAATAACCTATTTTTGAACTATTTCTACCATCTTGAAGCATTCTTATTAAGTACAGTATTGCGGATTTTTGTCGTTTGTGTTCATGTGTTAAGTTTATATAAAGAATACTTGTTTTTATAAAACCTGTGTGGTGTCCATCTGTAGTGTTTTCACTGTATTACTGTGTATATTCACAAATGCTTAACACACTGCCTCTGAGATTAGCCTGTCTACTCGTGCCAAGCTACCAGTGGAGTGAGCAGGGGTTATCTTGGAGTGCAATCCCCTTATCCTGACTTAGAAGCAAGGGCACCTATTTGAACAAAGGCGCATGCCTTTGCCAACTAGAGACCCCCAGTTCTAACACTATACACTACTAATTGCAGGCTGGCATGAGAAACGGGTATGAAAGAATGCTAGCTAAGGCGTGATAACTGTGATATGAGTGGCATTTGACTCTGTAGGAGACAGATAGAGACAGTTAAATATCAAGAGGCTTTGCAAATGTATACGAGTTGCAGGCGAACATGAGATATGCTATAAAGCGACATGAGACGGATATTATTTTGACAACAGCAAGCTAATAAGCCATTAAATATAAAAATGGAGGTCGCATGAGAATATGAGGATGCATTGTGGGACACGTATTGATATACTATGAAATACAGGGGATGCTATAGGAATTCGATGATTGGTTGGGAGACACTGATTATATTGTGTAACAAGCATTTGCAATGCAATCGGTCTTGCATTTGCGAGAGCTTAAGCTATAGGCAGTGTATATGACGTCATTTATTTATGTTTTTACAAAAAACATGTAAATCAAAGGAATTGTCATTTACATGATAGCATGAGTGAATACGAGGGCTTCGCATGCACTTTGCCTGCATTTTCATACTTTGGACTTACTTTTTAATATTCGTTTTTAGCGGGGGGCATTATTTAAGATTTTAATAAAACCGTCGTATTATTTGCTTAGTTGCACATTTATCAATAGCACTTGGCCACTTTGTTGATAGCTAACGCGGTGCCTGGGACGTTTTCCCGACCCGCCTGAAGATTAGCATTCCAGTCTTCCAGGGCTGACTTCGCTTCCCTGCTCCTCCCTCCCCATTTCCGGTGCTGTATTTTTACTGAGAGTTCCTGGCTAACCCCTTGATAGCGTGAGTGAATACGAGGGCTTCGCATGCACTTTGCCTGCATTGTCATACTTGGGGCTTACTTTTTAATATTCGTTTTTAGCGGGCGGCATTATTTAAGATTTTAATAAAACCGTTGTATTATTTGCTTAGTTGCACATTTATCAATAGCACTTGGCCACTTTGTTGATAGCAGCCCTGTACTAGAGCGCTAACGCGGTGCCTGGGACGTTTTCCCGACCCGCATGAAGATTAGCGCTCTAGTCTTCCAGGGCTGACTTCGCTTCCCTGCTCCTCCCTTTTTGCTCTTTCCTCTGCATCTCCGGTCCTCTATTTCAACCAGGATGCAGCGACCGCGCAGCGGACGCACACAGCGGGCGCGCCGGCGGCGTGCCAAAGGCAAGCCCGTATGCGCCCGTCCGCGCCAAGACCGCGACAGGCGCAGGCCATGCTGGCGATTTCTCTCCGCATATTATCTATCAGTCGAAGGCACTTGCAGAGCTCAACATTGAAGCGAGATGTGTCGACCATTTTTCCATGGTGAACATATGGGGCCCTATCTCTTGTAGAACCTGCAGATGGACAATGCCTTGGCCATCTCTGAAAGGGAAGTGTAACTCTACCCCCCCTCAGCAAAGCATCAAAGGAAGGCTTATAAACGCGCGCTCCCTGTGCAAACACAGCCAGGATATTAGAGACCTGATCCTAACCCACCACCTTGATTTCCTTTTTATTACGGAAACCTGGCTCAAAGAAAGGAATGCTCCTGATCTGTCCATTGCCCTACCCCCTGATTATGTCATACTCAGGGTGGACAGGCAAAAGGATAGGGGGGGAGGCGTGGCGATAATAATTAAAAGTACGTGGAAGTGTCACACGTTCAGCTTCGATTACATCGAAGGGGCTGAGAGCATCAGCTTCTCCATATCTCTTCAGCCTTCAACTTCCTTTACCGGAGGACTTATATATCGTCCGCCAGGTAACCCCTCTGGATTCTTGGAATCCATTGGAGAACTTCTAGGACAACAACTTCTCCGTTACCCCCACTTCACCCTCCTGGGAGATTTTATTTTGCATTTGGAATCAATAACGGACCCACAAGTAGAGAATTTCCTTCAAACATTAGACATTTTTGGATTATCCCAAAAAGTCGTGAATCCCACGCATTTAGCTGGCCATACTTTAGATGGCATATGCTCCAACTTTCCTGCACTAGTGCATCTTTCTTCCATACCTCAAATATGGACTGATCATTATTTTATTCCATTTAACATAAACATTTCTAGTTTATCTAATAATATCCACATTTGTAAAGCGCACAATCACCCGTTAGGGTCTCTAGGCGCTGGGGGCCGTCGGGAAGATTAAGCAAGCTATTGCCCAGAGTCACATGGTGCTGGGCTAATCTGCCGCCGGTGCCGGGGATCGAACCGGTGATCCCCAGATTCCGGAGTCAGTCGCCCTGGCCGCAGCGCCACACCTCTTCCCAGTTCTAAAGTTGGAAATAAACTAGTGCGTCAGCCTATCATGTTCACCCAAAATTGGACTGCAATTGCCAAAAGCACTAGGCTGGAGCAAACAGCCCTAGCCCAAATACCGAGTTTGACTGGTGATGTGGAACAAGTTTCTCGAAAATTCCACACCTGGATGCAGTCCACTACTCATGATTTAGTCCCTCCGAAACACCTTAGGAGAGATGATAAATCTAGACAGATGAGTACCCCATTGTACTCGTAAGCCCTTTCAGAAATTCACCTTCAGTGTAAGAACGGCGAGAGGAAGTGGAGAAAGAACTATGATCCTGTGGCAAAGGACCTCTTTGTAAAAAAAGGAAAGAATATTTCGCAAGCATAAAAATAGCCAAGAAAAATTATTACACTGCAAAAATTTCAGAAGCACAACAAAAACAAAAAACCTTGTTTAGTATAGTTAAATCTTTTACTCATCCTAAAGTGTTGCAAAAGGAAATTCCTCCCTCACAGGAGCTTTGCGATCAGATCGCAGATTATTTTGAGGAAAAAATAAGCCGTATTCAGGATAATTTTCCCCAACCAACCTTATTGAATCCACAGGAAATCAATGAAATTTTGACTATGTCACATGAACCCTTTAGAAGGTTCAGGCCGGCTACTCCCATTTGTACCAGGGAGGCCATTATATCCTGTAAATCGGGCTCGCCCCTGGATTCATGCCCCCCTTTCATCCTTCACCAAATCGTGGATACTGTCAACCCCTACATTAATAAAATCGTCAATAACTCCCTGAGCTCCGGCCTGGTACGTAAAGATTGGAAAAAAGCTATAGTCAGACCATTAATGAAGAACCAAAATAAAAGTCCAGTCGACTTAGCGAATCTCCGACCCATTTCTCTCTTACCAATTTTGGGTAAGATAACAGAACCTATAGTCCATCAAGAACTTTCCAATTTTGTTGAACAGAATCATATTCTGCATCACAAACAATCGGGGTTCCGGCCTAAGCATTCGACAGAAACTGCTTTACTGGAACTGACTGACTCCATTACATTTTTACAAGATGAGGGAAAGAACGCCGTCCTGATATTACTTGACTTATCGGCGGCGTTCGATACCATCTCCCATGAAATACTCATCGATAGATTGAGAAGTTTTGGCATCATTGACAGTGCCCTCAACTGGATCAGTTCGTTCCTTTCGGAAAGAACACAAGTTGTATCTTTGGGCTCTTTCCTTTCTAAGGAAAAATAAATGAATGCAGGAGTACCCCAGGGCTCGATCTTGAGTCCCCTCCTTTTTAAATTATATATGATGCCCCTGATTTCCATCATTGAGTCATATGGCATATGGGTCACTTCTTATGCAGATGACACCCAACTGATTGTCTCCTTGGATAAAAATTCTATCAAAGCTGAACTAAACTTCCAAACCTGCTTGACGGAGATTTTCAGGTGGATGGATAACAACCATCTTAAATGTAACTCAAGCAAAACGGAAATCCTGCCCATGGGGATAAATGTGGAGTTTTGCCCAAACAAATGGTGGCCTGAGGGCACCCCCCCCCCCCGCCTTCTGCAGTTCAGTCTGCAAGGAACTTAGGCATCCTCTATGACTCGTCCTTATCTTTTGACCCACATGTGAGAAATCTAGCTGGCTGCTGTTTTAGTGTGATAAAAACCTTGAAGAAATATTTTGACTTCTTGCCTATTGAGGCCAGAAAGTCTGTTGCAGTTTCCTTGATACTCTCACGTCTCGATTACTGCAATGGGCTGATAGCAGGAGCTAAAAAACAAACCCTGCAGAAATTACAGAGTATTCAACATGCAGCCATTCGGCTGGTACTCAAACTCCCTAGGCAATCTTCAGCATCCGCAGCACTTAAATCTCTGCATTGGCCCCCGATCCACAAAATAATTTTTTTTTAAATGTTATTGACCACTTTTAGATCCCTAAATAATATCGGTCCTAAGTATTTAGTAAATAGACTCACCCGCTATAATCCCAGCAGAGTCCTAAGGTCAGCAGGGCACAACCTCGTGAACACCCCAAAATTTCTCCTGAAAAGGAAAGGCGGAAAAACATTTACTGTTTTGGCCTCCAAAGCATGGAATGCCATGCCCAATGTTCTGAGAATGTTGCCCACGGAGTCCATTTTTAGGAAGAGACTTAAAACTTGGATATTTAACTTAGCAGACTCATACGTGCTGAATGCAATCTAGCGCTCTCTTACTACTCTCATCCTATTTCCTATAGCGCCAGGATGCTCCTTTCGGAGCGACAGTTCGCGCTTTACAAGTATAAAGTAACATAACATAACATAACAATTGCTCAAAATCTTGCAAATGATTGTTCAAAGTACAATACTTCAGTGCTACATAACGTGAATTTTCTTGGCGCTTTATCTACAGTTCCTGATCAAACAGAGTAACTTTGTGTACAGTGGTTAAATGAAGGTATTTTTCACATTGGCTGACTCAGGTATAACACAAAGAGAAACATAGGAAGTGCAGTAGGACCAATCATCTGCAAAAGAGTGCTCAAATGTACCAGTCAGCAAAACGTACAAATTGTACCACTGTTAGATATGCAATGTACTCTACTGTTCCACTATGTCAGTCTTATTTTCTTTTTAAATGTTCCCTTTACTGATAGTGTTGTTCTCTACTTTAAAATAGCATTCAGCCCTTCACTTAAAAGAAGTACTTCTTCAAGACCCACATAGTGAGTGTTTAACTTTAACAGTGAAGAAATGTCAATAGGACAATATTCTACATTAATCCCAATGATTCAGATTTCCCGTTATTGCAGTCTCATCCTCCTTCGGTCATACAACACCCTCGGAGGGCTTAGCAAAGGGTTGATTTTGGCCAAGCCCCTCTAGGCAAGTCCTCAGCATACTAAACTAGATCTTCATCCTGATTACAGTGAATCTTGTTGGTATAATTGCAAAGACTAATACGAGATCTTCCTACACCACTGAGTGCTCTTGCACTCTTATTCAATTAAAACTGGAAATATTACCCTAAGCAAACGTAATCCGTGTTGTAAGGGAGAGTTCTGGATCATGAGAGAAGCTTCCCACGCTGTAACAAGTTAACTTATGGGATATCAAACCCCCTGTTTCAATTGAACTATGGGTTAGGGTGGTGTAGAAGATGTGTATTGTTTCCTCTGTGCTTGTTGGTTGGCGAGTTGCTTGTTGAGAGGATAAGGAAGAAGTGGTTTCTGTTATTGGGATAGGGGCATTTGGGCTGGTGCAGCATTTACGGGGTGGAGGCATCTCCTAATAGCTCTCCTTGTGGTAAAGTAAAATGCTGAACAGCAGTTTCCCGAGGATATGTGCACTGAGATGCTTACAGTACACCAGGGTGAATTTGGGTGCGCCCCATGTGTGCTTGCCCCTTGAGACTGTCAGGGAGATGTTGGAATTGATTGACCTCTACCCCAGGGCAACTCTAATAGCCATATGACAACTTACTCTGCAGTCTACCCAAAAACCAAAGAGTTGCACTTTCCTACTTTGCTGTACGAGAGAAGTCTATCTGGTGCTAAGGGTGCCGTAGCGCCCAAGGGTTCATGTCTGATTGGGCTAATCACAGGAGGGTGGGTCTAGTAATGGAGGTGGACATCCTCAGCCCTGTGAGCACCTCAGAGAAGGCATATGACAGCTCAATTGGACATGCCGGCCGGGATGTGCTGATCCCAGAAGAATGGAAGGTGATAGTGTTGGAGGTGCTGGGATGAACCCGCCGTTGGGGATGGGATGAACCCACCATTGGGGCCATACGGTTGGATAGCTCACGCTCAGATCCCCAAGGGAGGGGCCTATGCCTTAAGGGTCGACGATCCGGGGACGGGGATGATAACTGATTTGCCAAGATGTGTCAGTAGCTGGAGTGGGATCGACAGGTGGTCAGATTCCTAGGGGAATATGGGTACTGGTCGTCAGCTGTGTGCTGGCACCTGGTGGATGGCCTCAGCTCTGGCGTGGCCTGATCCTCTTCCCTGAGATCACTCTGTTGCTGGGATGGCATCCCGAGGCAGAGGCCCTTCTATCTGACAGCTCACCTTGTGGTCTATCCACACACTGAACACCTGCCCCTCCCACTGCGCCTCTCGGGTCAACACCATGCCATGGTTGAACTCCTACATCGGCTGGTTGCACTGCGCCATCCGGTTCCGGTTGGACAGGGAGATGAGTTCCTGGTGTGGAGGTTCACCCATCATCTTCCTTCAGACCACCCCCCCCGGCAGCGGCACTCAACATCGCTCACCGCCTTACGGCAGCCTGACGTCATAAATGTTTTATGGCAGATTGGCACACTTTTGGACACTGTACGGCAGTGTGAGACCCTGTCAACCGTTTACGACAGGGTCGAGCACCTATCCAACTACTTTACAACAGTTTGGTATCGCTATGCTTTGTGCAAGAGGAGCACCTCACCACCAGTCACCATGGCTTTAATAAATAGGCCAACATTAGCCTGCGTTAGTGCGAGGAGAGATGCCATATCCCTGGCAGTAGCTATCTTTGTGTGGGCAATTGGCCTCTAATTCTTCATTCTAATTTCAAGTTAAGTGGGAGATTAAAACAAAATAAATATTTGTAATGCAATAGATCATGCATTTAAATGAGGGACCTTTGGCATTGCAAACAAGGGGTCACGATTGTCCTGGCAGCTCGAAAGGGAAAGCAAGCACAGCGCGCTGAATGTAAACAAAGCACGTCGTCGTGCCTGAAGTAGGACAAACTCAATAAAGAAAAAAGTGCTTACAACACTAAAATAACACGTACCGTGTAACAACCGAAGTAAAGGGGTCAGTAGCCATGGGAGGTTACAAATTAAGACAATGCGGTACGAAGGAAGGACTAAAAAGTCTATTAAGGAATCAGAAGCCAGCATTTACAGAGACACAAGCCAATGAAAAAAATGGGCGGGGAGTGGAAAAGGCTTCTCTTACGTACTCTACTACAGCAGATCGCTAGAGCAGCCCATGCCCGCTGGCTCAGGCTTGACCTAAAAGCATGACTACCATACAATAAGTATTAGAATTAGCGTACACGAGGAGTATGGTGATTAGTTGTGGGGCACTAATGGATACACAATGAAAGATTCATGGCACTGGATAGTGAAAGAGGAATGTAGGGATAGACACGTATGAAGAATGATAGTTGGCATTATAGATGCAATATCACATGTAAGGTCTGACATTACAGAAGTAGATAGAGTGGAATTTTATATTATGTTTACACATAATACATATATTTCTTCCCACAGATAGAATGCTATAATAACCATAAAACACCCCAGACTCCACATACGATATTGGGGCCACATGAGGTAAGAGATTAGAATTTTTATATATTGTATTTAATTAGACACCAGCCTATGTTGAGGTGATTTCTGGAGGTGCTCTCATTTAGTACAGATATAACATTCAATGATAATCCTGCTTCCTTTTTTAGTTATTTGCACACATTACTAGAAGACTAGGTGAGTCTTCAGACCTTTTTGATTATTACGAATACCCTGGGGTCACGCTCATGATTGGTGACACCTGTATGTGCATGTCATAGGGTGACTTGCAAAATACCTTGTCCGGATGCAAAATATTAACGGATTGGTAACCAACAAGTAATAGAACATTGATGGGAATTTCCAAATAAATCGACTCAGGGTTACTTTAATGACAAATTGAAGCCCTGACTTTTATAAACGAGATCGAGATAGCTCACGTCAATTTCTTAAGTACGAGGTGTGTTATGGGTCTCTGACCGAGGTGACAGGATCTTAAGAACGTAGGTGCTCCTCCCTAAGAGGTGATTTTACATCTTTTTGTAGCCCTGATGAAGTCTGCTGCAACATTGCCGGCAATAGACGGATCTCCCGTTGGTGAGGCCAAAATTGATGAATGGATGTGTAATAAAGAGCATATTTTGAAACCACGACCTCAACTCTGATTTCTTGAGTGCTCGGACATTGACATTTGGAATCCTTCCAGCAGATGAAGACTTGGTGGCTCTTCCTCCTCTTAGACCACCAGACATTTATGGACACTTACACACAAATGAACTGGAATAAACGGGATTACTGTGGTGTGTGCGCCATCATCCCAGCCACCATTCCTATATGCTTTATGATTGCTGCACAACCTTGAATTTATCAACGGTCTGTTCTGCATGATAGAGGAAGATCTTCCTTATCCCCAAGCAGTGTACAAATCACAACAAATCTCCAATTAGTCCTACCTGTTTTAACATTCCTAAAAGCAAAAGAATGAGCTGCTCCTTTGAACAACTTATATTATTTTGCACATTTCAAAAGCAACATTAAATTAGCAGTAAAGGAGGCCTTTAAGTAGATGCAACCTATTCACATTTAGGTCAACTTTAAGAAAGCCCATTTGGTTAAATGTGAATGTACTGGAAGCTAATGATAATGCTTCAGTTATTCAAAGTGTGGCTTCTTTATACATATATAGTCACATATTAACATTCATATTTACATATGCTTAATAAAATTGTAAGCATAACATTTTCACTGCACCAACACAAGAGTAATATGAATGTTTACAGGCCTGCTGAATGTATTGTACTGTAACGGCATTTGTATTGTGCTTCATACTTCATAGACCAGAGGCCGAAGCGCATTAACAGACATGTAGCACACTGCTTAGTTGGAAGGGTCAACACTGTTAGCGGGAATGGAGGCATTGTTACTGTGGAAAGACAGGCAGGGGAGGTTTGAGCTTCAAGGGAAAGTAAACCATGTTAATATGCAAAGATGGTATTCCCAATGTGTATAAGGACATTAGTACGGTGTAGGCGAGGATAGACTTGCAGGGAGGAGAGCTACAGTTTTTTAGTGGGTGAAAACACAAGCAGAACCTGTTCATTCTGATCAGTGTTGTCCCTCAGTTACTGTGTAAGCACCAGAACACATCTTACAGTGCTGGGAAAGAGGGGGATCTAGCTAGATCCAGGAGCCTGCCTCACAAAGACTGTGCATACCTTTTTTACATATTGAAGTGCAATAATTATCTTGAAACGTCTATGTGTATGAGGCCTCATACACTGACTATCTGTCTTTGCACACACTAACAAGAGGTACCCGTCTGAATTTCCTCATGCAGTGAAGCTTTTTAAGTATCCTTCCCACAATGTCTCTCTAGGCTTGGCCTACAAAATTACTATTATGTTACTCTTTTTATACAACAGAATATCCACGATTTCACTGCAGAATATATGTTCTGCATTTTACATTTGTGAGGCATCCCAATGACCCCTCAGATGTAGTTTCTGTGGGTGTCTGGAATTGGAGACAGTATTTAACCTCAAATCACTACCCACAGCCATTGTTACTTGGAGCCTGTCTTGGTAGATAGCACCAAACCAACTACCGCATGAGATGCATGTGTTAGATTGACGATGACTGGTTGACTAACAGAAGCCAAGTTCAAAATAATTCCTGGGGTCTCCAGGGTGATATTACCTAGTACCAAGTGCAAAAACAAAAAGGTGATGGATGGAATGCTTAAATTATTCTCAGCCACTGGCAATTGCTTCGGTCGGATCCCAGTCCATAGCTTTTTACCCACCATGCCAGTTCAGTGTAAAACCAGCCATATGCAAATCAGTCTCCACCCTCCTCCAATAGGAACACCCCCATCCCCCTCCGCCCCGTCCATCAGAACTGCCAGGCCAGGTTCTCCCTGAACTAGAATTCAACCAACCTAGGACCGGCTAGGGCTCATCAGCCAGGTATAGCGTGATTCCATGTGACATGATGAGCACAGGACCCACGGCTGGGCTTACCCGTCACACTGGACACCACGTTTTTTTTCATCCTGTGTGTACTGACCATTGATTGTGTCTGTGCCACATGGCCCGTATCTTTTGAACAGAACCCTTTTTGGAGTGATGACAACCACTGTGATTGAATCTGGGTTTCCCATTCATGGCTATGTGATAGTTGCTTCCTATTAAAACATCCACTAGGTTATCCTGCCTACACACCTCAAGGAGTTGATACATTCACGTTGATGTAGGAATTAATTGTGGAAACCTTGAGTTATTCAGAAGTATATATGTATTTATGTAAGTATGTTTTTTAAACTGAGCAAATTACCCACATTGACCACCTGCACAGTGTTTTCAATTCTTGATGTCATGACAAATAATTCATCATGTTGGAGTTGCAGTTTTTTACATTTAATTGTATTAAATCTAAAAAAAATCGAAATCCGCATTTGTAAAGCGCAACTACTTACCCATCTCAAGGCGCTGGGGGCCGTTGTGGAAATTAAGTGAGCTATTGCCCAGAGTCACATGGTGCTGAGCTGACCTGACACCGGAGCCAGGGATCAAACCATGAACCCTATGCTCCGAAGTCAGCTACCCTGGCCGCTGCACCACACCACAACCACAGTGGATCAGGTACCAGTGGCTTGTCAGGTGTTTGGTTCAAATTTTACCCAAAGGACCATGGTGTATTTTTCTACTGGAATCAAGCTATTTCTGACTAATGAACCCTAATCAAGATAAAACCTATCTGGGGTTGCATGTGCTCTGGTTCTGGGAGGACCTGGCCTGGCAGTTTGGCCTGGACTGCTCCCACTGGAGCAGGGTCATTGCTGAATTGCAAATGGCTGTGTTCAAAATGAGGTGGCACGGTGGGTGAAAAACTATGGATTTGTATGAGGCCCAAGCAATTATCCGTAGCTGAGATTAATTCAAGCATTTCATCCATCACCTTGTTGTAGTTGCAGTTGACGCTCTTAGTGTGATGTGTATGCCCAGACATGGGTCCTGTGTTCATTGTGCACTGAAACCAAGATATACCTGGCTGATGAGCCCTAATCAGGTCAAAACTGGTCCTGGGTTGCTTGTATTCTGGTTCACGAAGAACCTGACCTGGCAGTTTATGCTGGACTGCTCCCATTGGACCAGGGTCAAGACGAATTTTATTATGACTGGGTCCAAACTTAGGTGGCATAGTGAACAAAAAACAATGGATTGGGATGCGGCACGTGATTGCCAGACGCTGAGATTAGTTCAAGCCTTCCATCCCTCACCTTATTGTTGTTGCGGTTGATTACCTGGTACCAAGTCAGCAATGTTGAGCTAAAGATAGGTGGTGAGGCTAAGGGAGCTCATGCTGGCCTAAGGGAATACATCTGTGAGAACTGCCTGCTCAGGAATGCCCTTGGGATTGGGATGGGGATTGTGTTAAGCAAAGACTGTCCACAGAGCAGATTCTAGTGAACAGGAGATCCCTCTGAGAATGTGTCCACCCACAGACGTGGAGATGTCCAGCTGCCTACACCCCCCTACATCTTCACAGGAGTAGTCAGAGCTGTGGCAGAAACATTCAGCCAAGATGTTCTCATATTTTTAATATATTATTGATGTCAATGAGAATAGAAGTCGTACTTGCTGACAAAAAATATAGCACTGACTGGACATTACCACAAAGGGTATATTCGCAGTGCCACCTATATCACAGTGGCCCATCCAACAACTAACATTCAAGAGTAAACATTGATCCTTCAGCCTCACTGCTCCTTCAGTGTCAAAGACTAAAAATGAGGTACTTGGCAAATCAGGGAGTTGGCAGTTGTGTCATGGCTCTTTGGGTGCCAGGGAAACCAGGCAATATGTGTAACAGGGATTGCTCAGGTACCCCGAGTTACTTATACACTGTGAGAACTGGTTTGAAATGAAGTTTTGGTATATTCAGAATTTTCATGTTGGTCTGTGGTTTTGATGCACGCTGGACCTACTGCCCTCAGACCCTTGGTGTCTGTTTCTCTAACTAACCAAATACAAACATATTTCAGCTTGAGTCTCACCACAATGTTCCTTCACAGACACAGAAGCGATTACACTTGTCTGCTCACTTCTGAGAAACATGCCAGGGACCATTGACTACAGAACCACAGGAAGCGAATGCCCTCCGACCTTTTCCTGTGAGCAGGTTGTACAGTAACAGAAATATGTTTTTGTCCTGACACAAAGAGGTCAAAACTATTTCAAGATTTAATATATGTCTCAGCATTGCATGCTGCTCAGCTATTTTTTCGCTTAAAATATTTTAATGTTGACCCACACTTTACAGTTAGTGGCTGACAGAGTAGCACAGTTACAATGTAACACTGTCTTAACATCCCCAAAAGTGCATAGTTAAAAAGTGACACTCTGTTGGAGGGTTCCACCAGCACCTGGCATTCATTTCTAGTAACAAAAAAACGTTTCAACTGCTGTGAACATTCAAATGGCCCCTTCGTTCAAATGAAACCTTCACATTGGACCTCAAATTGCACGTCAGTTGGGCAATTTTAAAAACTCTAGAAAGTTGAGCAAAATGAATAAAAAATGGGGTAATTTTAAGCCTGGCTCCTTCTTAATGGAAAAACACACGGAAGATTAAAACATGCGGGACTCATTAACACAGAGCACGTCTCTAAATTGCCCCGCATGGATTGAGGTTTCCATCCCACATTGTTTAAGCCTCTTCCCTTTTTTAGGCGTTCCTGTGACGTCCAACACTGAGGACTCCAAGGTCACCAACCTGATTCTTTCTGAGTGAATCTCACACACACCTGTGGTGCCAGAGCTGGACTGGAGAATCAAAAGCAGCCCTGGCACACATTCTGAAACCAGCCCCCTCTCCCTTCTTAACCCTGGCACTATCTCTCTCAATATGTCTCTTTCATTCTCGTTATTTCTGCCGCATTACTCCAGATCTCCAGTCCTGTTATCTGTCCAAGGTGTAAAAAATGTTTTTCTTTATTTAGTTCCAAAACAGATCTTCACACTGAAATGTTCCTAAATGTAGCCAACACGTGTTTCGTCGATGTGGCTTTTGTTTGTAGGCCCTAAAGGACTCTTTGCACTTTCCCTGCTAAACAATGGTAAAGTGTGTGTGTACTTCTCTTTAAATGTGGTAATATTGGCAGATACCTGATTGACAAATTTAATTTCATTTTAAGTAACTAGTAAATGGTACTACCTGCACCAATGGCCTGTAAATTACATGTTACTCGTGGGCAGCAGCACACATTTTGCCTTCTTCTAAACTAGCTCCCTGAAACATGTCTCCTGGTCTACCATTGCAGTTTTAACCTGCCATTTTGACTTGGCAATAAAAAAACGTGGCGAGGGGTATATATGGTTTACAACCCCAGTCCTCTTTATTAATTCTATCCCAGTGGATCCAAGAAATAAAGTTATTTTGGCCCTCTGGAGGTAGTTATAACTATCACCACACAATATACTGACTTGTACTCTGTCCCTCACTGACCTCATTCCATCGCTCATCAAAACACCTCTGCTCCTCCTGATGAGAGGAGTTGTAGCCCACACCATGGACTTCACAGTCCGGGTGTGAGGAGGGGACCCTATGATTAAGCATGTCACCTCCGAGTAAGTGAGGGGTCTCGTCCTAAAGAAGGATTTCTCATTTTGGAGCATGTCTATCACACACGCTTTCATTAATATACAAGACAGTCTCGGGCAATGAACTAGGTGTTAGTGTGATTTCTATTATAATTATAATACCAGGCATACTTTGGTGTGAATTGTATGATGAAGTGGGATTATTAAGCACCTGGTTTGGCCAATCTCTAGATTCCCAGTGTGAATAATATTAATAAAAAACCTTTGCCAAGCATACACCTACCTTTTTAGAACTTGTAAGTCAACCCTAAAGTAGGCGCTAAAGATTCACAGGGCAGGGTGTAGGATATTTAAAGAGTAAGACACTCATCCTGCTCCCTTTTGTTTTACTAGCCAGGCTGAAACTAAACACATGCAAGAGGGAATAACTGACCAGAACTAGTTTGGGGAATAGACAAAGGTCTGTTCCCCAGCCACAGGATGGCACATATGTACAGGAATTTATATAGCGCAAATCACCAAGCGGTTTCTAAGCGCTTGCTTAGGGAACCCGTCCTGGTATTCCCCTGTGAGATAACCCCGGCAGGGTATCCACAAGGTGAAAGCCAGGCATCCCGCCGCGAGGGGCCGTTGTGGAGATTAAGCAAGCTATTGCCCAGAGTCGCAGAGTGTGAACCCGTGAATCGAGTAGGCACCGGAGCGAGAATTGTCGAGTCCATGGACATTTTAGGACTCAAGACCCCGCCGAGCCGGGAATTGAACCCTGGTCCCGGGCTGACCTCTGCTTCCAGGTCTGCCTCCTCTAAGCAGTGAGCCACACTTCTCCACATAAAAGTGACAACTGCAGAATCTGAGGGCAGAACAATCTCTGGACCTGAGAAGGACAGAAAAAGAATTGCCCTCCAGTTTGTAACCTCAGAAGATACCTGAAGGCTGGACCTATGACTGTACATATACTGTCTTTAGCACCTTGGACAAAGAAATGGACTCCGAGGGTCATAAAGATGACTTTCTCTTAAAGCTACAGCTGCAAGAGGCCTTTTCCTGCAATTGCCTAGCTGACCAGGACTAAACATTGCTGTGGCCTCTACCTGCCATGCTGTGAGTATCCAAGTGCATCCCCTGAGGTCCCGGAGGCTATCCAAGTGTACTCCTGTGGCGGATTGGGACTTAAAGGCCATAAGTCAGAAAGTAAACATTTGACTTGGAAGAACCTAGTTAGGGCATCTGGCCTGCACTCCTTTCTCATCATCAGCAAATTGTGTCAAGGTCCTGTTCTACCACAACCAATAGCTAATATTGGCCCTTTGACCCACTATTTTTACTCAAACTTTAACAAATTATAATTCCGATTCCCTCATTAGATTTTTGTCTTTTTGGCACAATTTTGTTTATTATACAATACTCTATTTCTCTCATTTATTCCAGGATTTTTATTGTAATGCATTTTGACACATTACCATTTTAGTACTGCATTATGCTTTACACATTGCCTCTAAGTTAAGCCTGAGTTCATTGTGCCAAGTTACCAGAGGTTTATTTGGTGACTTTTGTGGTTTCAACCTGACAGGGATTGCGATTATTATTTGAGATGAGTTCTCACCCCTCAAACTAGTTTCTTGAAATCTCTCTCCCCCATCTTTCTCTCTCTCTTTAAGTCCTCTGTGTCTGCAGCAATTACTCACTGGGGGCTAGGAAAACTGACAGAGGACAAGCAGCAGCTCTGGGTATTCAAAGCCCTCCTATAGTTCCAACCCATCAGAGGAAATGCCAGTTGGAATAAAAGCCAGTCCAACCCTGAATGATCCCCTACTATGTTCTGCTTTTCCCAAAGGCCAGTACATTTGACTGTTGTTAGTACTCCCTTGATCAAGGTGGCTACTGACAAGTTGTTCCACATTCTGTGGCATCTTTTTTAAAACGCCACAATACCAAAGGGGATGATGGACGGAGCATTTGAGCAAATCAAACACTCATCCCCTGTCAACTGATCTGGGTTTAATCCATCACCATTCTTTAGCTCACTCCCCCACCCCAGTTCAGACAAGGCCATATGCAAATCAGTCTGACCCTGTGCCTCATGGGAACAGTCCAGCCCGAACTGCCAAGCCATATCTTCCCTGGACCGGAAACAGGCATCCTGGGACCGGTTTCGGGTTCATTACCCTCGTCAGCTATGCTATCTTGAATCCAGTGGCAAAGTGAGCACTGACATGATGAGGGTTATGAACCTGAAACCGGTCCCAGGATGCTTGTTTCCGGTCCAGGGAAGACATGGCTTGGCAGTTCGGGCTGGACTGTTCCCAATGTAAGTGCGTAAGGCCTTGCATGACTGAGGAGCTGGCTACCTCAGAGAGAAGATCTATGAAAACAATCCAGCTCATACTTTGCTTACCTGCAAGAGTCTCTAAGATCCATCAACTTAGAATGGGCGGCAGATGCTTTTTTTATCTAGGGCCGCTCACTTGGAATAAACTTCCGAAAGACCTTCGCTTAACCAGCAAGCTCTCTGTTTAAAAAAAAAAATGTATGCATTCAGACCACGTTCTAAGTTGGGACCTTCAGCCTTGAGGTTTGGGACACTCTCTGAGTAGCTATGCACTGTACAAATTGTTATAACATAACATAAAACATCAGATTATCATAAAGTTCAGGTTGCATTCCACCAATTTAGTTATGCACCTTGAACTTAGTTTTTACCTTTCTTTAGTCAAGTTACCAGTACACCAGTAAAATATTGTGTTTAATGCTGCTGAACCCTTTAGGTTTGTGGTAGTACCAGAATATCATTATAAGAATATTGACTAACATAAATATTGTATCCCAAATGTCATTTGCAAAAATATACATTATTTGCAGCCAAAAGATGAGCCTCAAAAGCAAACCTGAAGTTTAACAAGCGTTCACATGGAACCCATATGCAGGAAAAACAATAAAACTGTAAAAAAAGTGTCAAGATTCATTCTGTGAAGAAATAAAATGAGAACCAGCATGTAGAAGATGCTATCAACGAATCCAAATAGAATTTACTTTAAACAGGAAATTATATTAAATGAGCAACGTTGCGCAACTTTGTAATAAAAGTGTGCAATACCACAAGTGAAAAACCATAACCAGAAGTAAAATCGAGACATAGCACTTGTGATATAGGTACATTGATATTGTCAGACAGCCATATCAAATATATATTTCTTGTTAGTACAGTAACATTAGGGAAAATAACATTGTGTTATTTCAATCAATAGTCTGTCTGTAATGATGTTGAATGCGTTTCGACCCTGTCGGAAAATGTAAGTCTCATCAGGACTGTTGATAACCCGTGGAACTAATAGTAAGTAGCAGAGTTAATACTGATGAAGAAACAGGGTTCCAAACGGAATGGGGGGAAGTATTTTTATTTATTTATTTATTTATTTATTTATTTAATGTTTTCTATAGCGCGAACATGACCCAGTGTAGGGTATCAGAGCGCTTTACAGTAGCGTATCATCAAAAGAGTACATTAGTGGAAAAACCAGAACATACGAGGACAAAACCAGTCATTACAGAATCACACTTCAGTATAGCATATCAACATATATACAGTCAATGTTTGAGTGACCAAGGCACATCTAAATAACAGGATCATCTTTGTACCAACATTGGATAGCGGAGCACTGAATGCAAGTGAGCAATTAATATATAAGTGATCAAATTATAGACAAGCTGTCGTCCAATCAGTCCTATGGGAGAAATTTGCTCATATAGAATGATTTTGCTTCCTTTTTGAAGGTTGCGATAGATGTGATTCTTCTAATGTTTGGTGGGAGTGCATTCCAAATTCTTGGTGCTGCTCCTGAGAATGCTCGGTCATAAGTCTTTTTCTTGCGGAAGCGAGCCGGTTTCAGAAGTAAGTCTGTTTTGCTCCTAGAGGGTCGGTTAACTCCGGAAAGAGTAAGTTTTTGAGCCAGGTAACCTGAAGTATTGTGATGGATTGCATTATGGGTGATGCATGCCAACTTGAAATGAATTCTTGCTTCGAAAGGCAACCAGTTTAGCATTTTCAAGTGAGGGGAGATATGGTCGAATTTTTTGGAACCCACAATCAGCCTTGTGGCTGCATTAAGACAGGCTTTCAATGGGGCCGTTGTGATTTTGGGGAGCCCTGCCAGGGTAGTGCATCCATATTCAATCCTTGAAATGACCAGTGCTTGAACTGCAGTTTTAAGGTCTGTTTTGTTCAGGAAGGGTTTAAGTTTTCGCAAGTAACTTGAACTTGAATCTGGCGTTTTTTGCCATTGTATTGATATGTGTTGACATGTTCAGGTTTTTATCTAGAGTAATTCCCAGTGATTTGGTAGAGTCGACAATCTTTGGAGTACAATTTAGAGCAGTGATAAGGTTGATCCATTCTGTTGTTTTTAATTTGCTTTTCTGCGGTGAAATAAGTAGGAATTCAGTTTTCTGAGGGTTTAGTTTCAGATGATTCTTGGTTAACCATTGGAGGGTTCTTGATAGTGCATGGTTCATTGTCTTTATCTCTTCTGTTGATACAACCTTGATGTACAACTGAGTATCATCTGCATACATGTGGAAAGCAATATTTGCTTTTTGTAATATTTCCGTGAGTGGTTCAACGTATAGATTAAAGAGCGCTGGCGAAAGTGTTGATCCCTGTGGAACTCCGATTGTATTATTGGTCGGGCCAGAAAGGGTTTGGTTGACAATGAATTTTTGGGATCTGTTCTCAAGAAAGGAGCTGAACCAGTTGAGTACTGTACCCTCTAGGCCCATTCGGTTTTCCAATCTATCTAGGATTTTGGCATGGTTCACCGTGTCGAACGCCGACGACAGGTCCAGTAAGATTAAGAGGCAGGTTTCATTGTGGTCAAGAGCCAGCAATGCGTCATCTACTATGTGCAAAATTGCGGTTTCTGTGCTGTGGTTTGGACGGAAGCCCAATTGGCAAACATTTAGCAGGTTGAATTCGGAAATGTGTAGACTCAATTGTTGTTGGACACATTTTTCCAATACTTTGGCTAACATGGGAATGTTAGTTACAGGTCTGAAATTGTTTGGCACAGAGGGGTTCTCTGTTGGTTTTTTTAACAGAGGAGTGACTTGTCCTGTTTTAAGGCAGGCCGGGATTTGTCCTTGTGATAGTGAGGCATTTATGATCTTCGTCCAAACTGGGATTAACAGGTGGTTAAAGGTGGACCAACATTTTGCTGGTAGGGGATCGTTATAATGGTTGTTAGGTTTAGTGGTCGACATGATCTTTGCAATGTCTAATTCACTGACCGCTTTAAAACCTGACCATCTTGCATTGTTTTTAGGTTTCGTTAATTCTTGTTGAACCAGTTCTTCGTCATCCATATCCTTCCTACTTTCCATGTCTTCGGCTGCTTTTTTTTTAGTTCCCTCTCCAAATCGTTAGCTTTATTTGTAAAGAAGACTGAGAAATCTTCACTATTTAGACTTTTTGTAGTAATAGATGGTGCTACTTTAGCTGATTTGTTAGATTGTTCTTTGAGTAGATCAAAAAGTTTCCTGGGTCTGTTTACAGCATTATCCAGTTCTTTCCTGAAAAATTATTTTTTTGATTTGATAATGCTTTTATTGTAAGCTTTTCTTGATTGTCTCAGAAGGGATAAGTGGGGCGAGGACGGGTGCTGTCTCCATTTGCGTTCTGATAGTCTCATTGATCTTCTTTCTTCATTAAGGGCATCATTGAACCACGGGTTTTTGACCTTGTCAGTGATCCTTTTCAGTTTTAATGGGGCTATGTCCTCAAGAATAGTTGACATAGATTTGTTATAGTATTAAGTATTAAGTATTAAATAATTAAGTATTAAATAAATACATACTGGTTAAATTGTGAGGCATAGTCAGGAAATGGGTCCCTCTGTAAAATAAATCAATTTTGCTAAACAGAACATGTGTCACAATATGGAGGATAAAATACTCCAGGAGGCAGCGCCTATAAATGACAGGGAGATATTAATGGAAGTGTAAGCATATGGGCTAAGCGCAGCTACCAAATGGTGAAGTGGTGCAGGAGCGCCTAACCAGGAGGGCAACGAGTGATGCTCAGCAACAGGTGCTTTGATATTGATAAAACACAAGTAATTGAAATTACACCAAGGTGCATGAATGAAATAGTGAAACTCATGGGGCTGTGCCTGAAAATTATTGAGAGTGTGCAACTTATTATTGAGGAAGCAATATGCCCAAAGCAGTGTACTTACATCAAGACGGGTAGTGAACACTTACCCAATAGTCAAAGGTTCTGCCCAGAAAATATATATTGCATGATGGCTCAATGAAGGAGCTATATCATAACCCCTTTTTGGGTTCTCTGTGTGAACTATTTTTTCTGTTTTCTTTCAATTTGTTATATGTTTGTGAGACATATTAGGTTACTTTTTCAGTTCTGACAAACTCAAAAGGGTGATTAATCCTTCCATATCACTCACTTGTATTACCTATACAGACAATGTCAGATAGAGAGGCAGCATTATACACCATGGAGTAGATAGCCAGAGTCATCAGTGGACCCTCTCTTTTTTCCTCAAGTACCGCCACACCATTACCCAGTCCTAGACAGGTAATTTGTGAGAAACTAGAAATAGTCAAAATGAAACACCTGAGAACTAAGTTACTCGCTCTTATGCTCACAGAATATTTGAAGGCCAATAGATATCCATAGGGCTTCAAGTCTGTATTGCCCTTGCTATTTTTCGGGAGGACAACAAATTCAAACAGCACTTCAGCCAAATATCCACCACATGCTCAAAGCACTGAATGATTCTAGGAATTTAAAAAAACCCTGAACTAGAAACATTTACTTTTAGGCTGTGATAATCTAGAACAAACCAAATCCGCAATAGACAAACTGAATAAAACTATTACAGAATTGAACACTATTGAGTTAAAAGAGAAGGCACATAAAGTACAAAAAGACATCAGGAACTTCTGTAAGTAAAAGGCATATCCCTATATTCATGAAGACTACTACACACAGACCCAGCCCCCAAGGAGAAACACTGCCTGGGACTAGTACAAGGACCAGAGACAAATCACATTCTCTGAATCCTCAGGAGACTCAGAGAACTCAGACAGCCCTGGATTGAGCACTACCTTGAGCAATCAAGGCCCTAGCCGTGTTTTAGTATCAGGCCAGAGAGGCAGAGGCAACAACAGGAGGAACAGGGAGAGACTCGAAACCAGTGCCCAGGGGATCGCTAAACCCACAAGAAATATTACAAGGGTGGCCAGGAGGGACAGTGAACTATGAACACAATATCAGTGCACCCACCATGACACACATCAGTGGATCCACCTTGACACATCCTTTCTTCCATGTCTCATCAAACCAGGGAATGTGTCTGTGATAATCAGCTCTGCAGCTTATTAAACACTGCAGCTTTAATAGAATCTTATTATGTCATTAGTAATGTGACTTCATGTACATAGGAATGTTCTAAGAGAGTCAGTTGATGTCTGCTGGGTTTGTTGGTGGATGAGATCTTTATTCCTGGATTAAACTTCATCAAATTCATCTACCTGAATCTTGGATTTATTTAAGGAGAATACTTCACTGGCGTAGTCGGCTTGAAACCCTCCCAGGAATCATATGGAAGATCTCAACACAAATCTTTGTGAGGAGAAGGTTAACCCTGGCAAAAATGGAAATTTTGTCAACCCTCACTTAACTGCCTAGCACTTTTAATGCTACATCAATCAAAATCAAGAACTTTTGTCATCGTGTATATTTCACTTGTGAGTAATACTTTTACTTCAGTTTATTCAGCGTTATTCAGCGTTTACTCTAAGTTAAACCCCTCGCTTGTCTGCTTATCATCTCCTCATGTGCTCCCATGCTTTAATTACACTCTACTAATCCCACGCTTTCATGACTTTTCTGCGTTGCTAATTAATTACTTTCAAGCGTGAAGGAACCCAATTAGCAGTTTTAGCCAAACGCGAGCAGACAAACGTGCAGCAGTCAGGCGCGTGCATTCAAGTGTAAAGCTGCTTGTTATTGAAGCCTGAGGAGATCTATAACGCTTTTTGCCTGTATTAACTGTTGTCCGCTTAGTTAACAGCCTTAATGCGAGGAGTCATTAACAGTTTTAACGTGAGCAGCCAGTCTCAAGCTCTTGATCAAAAATAATCGTTCTCATGTGCTCGCGCGTGTACTCTGTTGAAGAGCCGATCTCCAGCTCGTGCAGCCAAGCGTGAAGCATCTGAATTGAAAATAAACATTCTCATTCCTCAGCGCGCCGCGTAGAACTATCTTCAAAGGCACGCGCTACAAAGCGTGAGGAGCTGTCTACAAAGACAAAGGAACGAGTCTGAGTCATTAACAAATATTCGCTTCCTTCAGCGCTAAGGAAACGCGAAGCAACCAACTGCCTTTGAGCCCTCTGTTTCATGCCTCATTAATAAATATTCGCTTTCTCTAGTGCTAAGAAAACGTGAAGCAGCTGCCTTTGAGCCCTCTGTCTCATGTCGCATCTTCAAGCGATTTTTAACGCGAGCAGCCCCAAGTGTGTGTTTTAATGTTTAGCGACCTATAAATCTGTCAAGCGGCAAGAGCGTGTGCATTCAGGCTCGAAGAAAATAATTACCGCGCATTGTCTACTGTGCAGCCAGGCTTGAAGGGAGCAACCATCGCGTGCAGCCAGCATTAATGGAAACAATCAGCGCGCATTTAAACATAACCTCACTTTACATGAAATAAACTCACATTTTGACTTACAATATCGCTTCTCCAGACAAGCAGACAAGTAGAACCTGCTTTCACTGACAAGCAGACAGGAGCAAGCTGTTTTCAGTGAAATAATTTTAAAAGAACGGTTTTGATTGGTCCATTCTCATTTTCTGATGGGCATTTTGATTGGTTGTTGTATTTCCTGTATTTTCTCAGGTCTGTAGTATTCATTATCATTTAACTACTAATCTTTTGTTTAATTCTTTAATTTCAAAAGGTAAGAAAATGCAAAATGTAACAGCTGCACCATTTTTTTTATCCTGTCCTGGTGAACCTCCAATTAGATGGAAAAAATGGAAAGTAGTTTTTGAACGCTATGCTAAAGTTTGTGGAACTAACCTCAGTGCTGAGAGAAAATGCTCTTTATTACTTCATTGTTTGGGATCAGAAGGGCAGGACATCTTTGATGATTTGCCTGACCTTCCTCCTGCGGAAGCTAATGGTTTAAATGAATATGAAATCAGTATTAGGAAATTGGACTTACACTTCTTACCCAAAGTTAGTACTATTCTTGAAAGGTACCAGTTCACTAAATGCATGCAAAATGATGAAGAAACTGTTGAATCCTATGTGACTCGTTTAAGAAAACTTGCATCCTCTTGCAAATTTGGAGCTTTAATTGATGAACGCATTCGTGATCAATTCATGTTTGGTTTTGGGATAGAAAAAGTTCGAGATGAGTTGTGGCTTAAAGATGAGCCTTCACTTGATGAAGTTTTATCTGTTGCCAAGCGTATAGAGCATTCTCTTAAATGTGTAGCTATAATAAAAAGAGTGCTGAAAAAGAGAATAAAGTTCAGATAGTAAGGTCTAAAAGTGATAAATATGTTAAGGATCCTGCCAAGGCAGATTCTAAAAAGAGTGGATATGAAATTAAATGTTTTAGATGTGGAAAACCTGGTCATCTGGCCAATGATAAAAAATGTCCAGCTCTGAAATAAACCTGTGGTAAATGCAAATTAAAAGGTCATGTCACTTCTTTATGCAAAACAAAAAGTAGATCTAAAGTGAAAGAAGTAGAAATTTTGAGAGGACTTCTTCAGGATCTGATTGTGATATTGAGGTGGTTCAAACCATTGGCGATGGTGGGGAAAGCCCGCGTAAAAGAGCTGATCCTATTGATGAAATATCCGTTGAGGGAAAAAAGACCAAGGTATTATTTGACTCTGGTGCAAAAATTACAATTATTTCTGATGAATTTTTCTCTAAAAAATTAAAAGGGAAGGTGTCTCTTTTTAAACCTGACATCATTCCTTTAGGGTATGATAAAAAACCTATAAAGTTGCATGGTTACTTTATAGGCCTTATAGAGTATAAATCTAGACTAGTGTCTGGAAAAGTATATGTCTCGAGAAAGGGTGACAGCATTATCAGCTGGATACATCAGGGTGACTTAGGTGTAATTTTAGACCCCAATGCCAATCCTTGCATTCAATTGAGAGATAATGTTCTTAGTGTTTTAGAGGGGAAAAGAAAATCTGTTGAAGCAAAACCGTTGGAAGACAAATTTTCTTGTGAACTAAAAATGAATTTTCCTAATGTATTTAAAGAAACTCTTGGGTGTCTCAAAGGTTATCAACACAAGATACGTGTTAAGAGTAATTCCATTCCAGTGAGTTGTAAAGTCCGGAGTGTACCTTTAGCAGTAAAAGAAGATATGAAAAAAGAAATTGAGAAACTCATGCAAAATGGCATAATTGAGGAAATAGAAGGTTGTGAATGGATGGCTCCAGTGGTCGCAGCCCGAAAACCTAATGGTGATTTGCGTCTATGCATCGACCTCAGACAACTCAATAAGTGTGTAATCATTGATAGATACCCTCTGCCTAATATCGCTGAATTATTAGTATTGTTAGGAAATGCCAGAGTTTTTAGTACAATAGATCTTACTTCTGCATATCACCAGATTGAACTAGAAGAGTCTTGCAGAGATCTTACGTCGTTTATTACACCTTTTGGCACATATAGGTTCAAGAGGATGCCATTTGGATTAGTATCTGCTTCCTCTGTATTTCAACGGGTGATGGAAAAAGTTTTAAAAGACATTCCCAGCGTTTGCATATATCAAGATGATGTGTTGATTTTTGCAGAAAATGTATCTGATCATGATGTCACTCTGAATATGGTTTTGGAAAGATTTAGCAAACACAATCTCACAATAAAAGCAAGCAAATGTAAATTCAGATCTGACTCTATAAACTACTTAGGGCATAATATTTCTGGTGAAGGTGTGAAGCCTAAACCTGAGTTGGTAGACACTATAAACAAAATGGTGGCACCAGAGAATAAAACTGAACTCATGAAGCTTTTTGGCATGATTGAATATTATACAAAATTTATAAAAGGCTTTGCTGAGTTAACAGTAAACATGAGGTGTTTGTTGAGGAAAGGTGTGGAATTTCATTGGTCAGATCAGTGTGAGAGTGAATTCATCGAAATTAAGCGAAGGTTAAACAAGGCTCCTGCGCTAAAAAGTTTCAACCCAAAGATTAAGTCTATATTAGTTACCGATGCAAGTGAAAAAGGGTTAGGTGCTGTATTGAAACAAAATACTCCTGATGGTATGCAAACCATAATGTTTTTATCTAGAAGTTTGAGAGATGCTGAAACTCGTTATTCTGTGGTAGAGAGGGAGGCTTTGGCTGTGTTCTGGGCAGTAAGAAAACTGAAGAAATTTCTTTGGGGTTTGGTTTTTGATGTAGACACAGATCATAAACCCTTAGTGGAAATTTTTAGTAAGAAATGTTTGGATCTGGTGTCTGGGAGAATATCGAAGTGGATTATTGGCTTGCAAGAATATAGCTTTGGTGTTCAATACATTCCTGGTGTTGATAACGGAATAGCAGATGTTCTTTCACGCCTTGTTTCTAAGAGTGATGTGGATGGTGAAGATCATTTAGAGTTAGATGATGAATTGGTTTGTTCTGTTGATTACGAATTTCTGTCAGAGAAGAAATGGTCTGAGGAATTAGGAAATGATGGTACATTATGTGAGGTAATGGCCTTGATAAAAAATGGTTGGACAAGTAGCAAGGATGGTTCTTCTTCAACTAAGCCTTTTTGGATAGTACGCAGTGAATTATCTGTTGATAGCAATTTATTGTTTCGTGGAACCAGGTTAATTCCTCCATCTAGTCTTAGGAAAGATTTGATAGATTTGGTTCATGTTGCTCATTCAGGTTTATCCAAAAGCAAAGAGAGGCTTCGCATGTCTTATTGGTGGCCAGGCATGGATAAAATGGTTGAAAGAGTAATTAGGGATTGTATACACTGTAATGTTAGCGACAAGTCTTACAGTACACACACGCAACCTATGTTTTTAAGGAAAAGACCCAATGGTCCTTCGCAGGATATAGCTCTGGATTTGGTGGGTCCTATTCAACATAAAGATTCTCAAGTATTTATACTGGTGGTCATTGATATGTATTCAAGATGGCCAGAAATTTTCTTTTTGTCAGGAACTGATTCAGGTAAGATTATTCAATGCTTGAGTGAATTATTTTATAAAGAAGGTTTTCCTGCAACCATTTTATCAGATAATGGGGTACAATTTGTCTCCAAAGAAATGGAACAGTATTTGTCTTCTAAAGGCATTAAACATAAAACGTGTTCTCTTTACCACCCTGAAGCCAATGGTATGGTCGAGAGATTCAACAAAGTGATCAAAGATACTATTAGTTTAGCAAAGAATTTGTCATCTGATTGGAAAAAATGTGTTATAGAAAAGATAGAAGAATACAGATACACGCCTCATGCTACAACTGGAAAGACTCCATTTTTGTTGTTTCGTGGGAGAATTCCCAACACACAGGTGGAACCTTTTTGGGTTAATAAGCATGAAATGTTGAAGGGTAAAGAATGTGTGTGCAACAAAGATGACATTGTTAAAAACGAGTTGAATAAAGCTGAACGTAGAAAAACTTATTTTGATGTTAAAAATAGTGTTAAAAAAACTGTTGTCTGTATTGGTGATATGGTCATGGTCAAACGTCCTGGCATAGTGAGTAGCTCAGAAACAAAGTTTATGAAACCCATTAAAGTGATCAAAATTTTGAACAATGCTGTACAAACTCAAGACCATCGCATATGGAATTTAAATCGAATTGTTGTTATCCGAAAGAAATTACAAGATGGTGGATTCTTGGATTCCAAAGAAAAAATTGTGAACAAAAGCAAAGCAACGAGTTCTGGAAATATTAGATCTTCGGAACGTGTGTCTAAGAAGCCTTCATATCTTTCTGACTTTGTGTAATTTCTGTATAGTATTGATTTTACTTATTATTCCATTTCAATTTTGTTTTTCGGAGGGAAGGAGATGTGTGATAATCAGCTCTGCAGCTTATTAAACACTGCAGCTTTAATAGAATCTTATTATGTCATTAGTAATGTGACTTCATGTACATAGGAATGTTCTAAGAGAGTCAGTTGATGTCTGCTGGGTTTGTTGGTGGATGAGATCTTTATTCCTGGATTAAACTTCATCAAATTCATCTACCTGAATCTTGGATTTATTTAAGGAGAATACTTCAGTGTCCCCATATTTAATCTTCCCAACCACATCTTATCTACAGATGAGATCACTTTACTCAGTAAGCAGCTCTTTTTTGTGTAAAGGAAAGGACAGATTTATTCAAATTACACTCTGAACTTCACAAATTATTCCAGAGAATAAGATTAAAACATTTTCCCAGGATAAATTATGTCCCACTGCTTCCTCAACATCCTTGCTGAGATCTCTATATTCCTTTATCCTACCCAGTGCCATGATGCCTCCTCAAATACTTCTTACATTTAGGCCCAGATCTATGTACTGGGGTGAATGTTTGACACTGTGCAGCATGCCATCCATCAACTGTTTTTTTTTGCATTTGTCAGCCCAAGTTGGATAGGTATGCTCAAACGTGGGTTCCTTTCTCTTTGGGCACTGGAGTAAAGTTAGCCTAGCTGATGAGGGGTGATACCCTGGAACCAGTCCCAGGATGATTGCTTTTTAGTCCATGCAGGACCTGGCCTAGCAGTTTGGGCTGGACTGTTCCATGATGAGCAGTGTCAAGGTTGATTTGTGTAAGGCTGGGTCCAAACTGGAAAGGCATGGTGAATGATGAAACAATGGATTTAGGCCCAAATCTCTGTACTGGGAGTGAATGTTTGGCATTCAACTTGTTGTTCTTCAACTGTTCTTCCTACTGAAATAATGGCATTTGAAAAGGTGGTCTTCAAAGACATTAACTGTCTGAAGACCACCAGATTCCTCACACAGTACAATATCTCCTGGTCCGAGAGGGTATCACTCAACCAACTGAGGACAGATGAGTTTATTCTGATCACGCATGCAGACAAAGGGGCAGGATTGTGATACAGGATAGAGAAGCCCATGACTCTGAAATCATCAGGCAACACAGTAACCATAATCACTATACTATACTACCTGCCTACCCACCACCCAAAGTTTAGAAGTGATCAGACATATTCTAGAAAGACCTCCTGCCCCCTACCCAGTACCCACCAACTTAATTATTGAACTCCTAGAAATTGCCCTCACTACTTCCTGTACGGCAACACATATTACCAACAATGCTCCAATACATCAATGGGAGCTATTTTTGCTCCTAATCTAGCTAACCTGTATGTTGACCAATTTGAAACTGATTTTGTCACTTCTGACCGCAATCCATTTTCCAGTAACATATGCTGCTGGAAAGTATATATTGTTATGATATTTGTATGACCTGGATAAGTTCCATTGACATCTTAAAGCTCTTCATACAGTCTGAATAGCACAAGCCCTATCTCAAATTCACTTACAATAGTGATTACAGACGTTTACCTTTGTTAGATATTAAAATCAAGAGCTTCTCTTGTTATTACATATAGGGCGCTTTAAAGAACAGGGCGAATGTATGAAATAAAAGAAAACAACATTCAGAGAGAAAAAGATTTAGCTGTAAGCTGTTATATGAGGGCCCGAAGTGCATTACCAGATGGGTAGCACACTCAGCTGTGGCCCGTGCAGGTAAGAGCGGTGGGGTCAGGATTTCAATGGACAATGAAGAGGGAAAATTCTGGTCGTCTGTCCAAATCCCACACTGCCCGGCCTTACCGCCCCACCGCTCTAACCTCACTTGCCGCGGCTGAGCACACTGCTTAGTTGGAAGAATAAACACTCTTAGGGGTTAATTTTAAGTTTGATGGTCTAAGGACCGCCAAACTCACGGTGGTGCAGTGGTGGCTGTCTGGCTACCGCTGCACAATAAAACTGCTGGCGGTGAGGAAAGAACGGGCGACATACCGGGCCCACTTATTGAAACTGTGCACTTGGGTGCATGCAGGGGGGCACATATTGTGCCTCCCTGTGTACGTGCATGCCATTCCTGCACGGCATGGACTGCACAGCCCATGCCATGCATAAACGAGCACTGGCAGCCCACGGCGGTACAGTTTAAGGCTCACATATGAGCCTTTAAACTGCACCACCGCGGGACTGCCACAACACCCACCCGCCAGACCACTATTCTACTCATAATCTGGCCGGTGGGCGGCAGTAAGGTTTTGAGGTGCAGGAGCGGGCGGTGACACCACCGCCCACGTCCACACCCCCACAACTCGTGATTAGGCCCTTAGTGTGAATGGGGACACTGTTAGTGTGGAAAGGCAGGCAGAGGAGGTCTGTATGTGTAAGGTACAAGGTTTTAAAGGGGTGAAAGTTATTGATCAAGTTGGGGTCTGTTAAATAAATAGCAATTGTGTTTGTGGAAACCTATGGGGTGGGTGGAGGAGGATACATAGATGAAGTTTGCATAGTTAGCTATAGTTTTGTGAGGCAAAGGCCGAGACTGTGTTTTGTAAGGTGCACCTGTCTTCAGTACAACAGCCTTTTTCACACTTCTGGTAAGTCATTTGTCGTTCGTTCCGTACACTGTGGCCCAATTGCGCTGCTGTAACTGTTTTATACCTTCTGCGTTATTGGCATTTCTCTTGTTAAATAATACCATTATAGCACAGCATGTCATGTGCGGTTATTCACACAGATTGGATAACTATCACTTAAATTGTGTTTTGTGTGGGAATACTGTTGAAAGGTAGGGCCGATTTCGACCAAGAACCCTTCAGTATTTGCCCGGCGTTAGTCGCCTCTCATACCATTCAATATTATCAAACAAAGAGGCAGGCGCTGGAGACTGGAAAGCGGGAAACAGGAGTTTATTCCGACGGAGCAGAACACGTCAAATCAGACAACAGGGTATCTTCTCGAGGTGCTCTCAACGCATCTCTGAGGCCTTGCCTCTTATACACAAGTTTATGGTCTTTATTGCAGTTTATTACATGTGGCACATTCTTGCAAATACTTTGAAGTACGGAAAGACATCCTCGGAATCCCCACTTCATACCCGTTCCCACACACATTTACAGTAGAACTCCCCACCCCGATCTCAGTAGGTGACGGCTATCGCGCAGCTGGACATTCCGCCAGTTCCCGGAATGTGTGATGTTGATCGGATCTCATGGGGTGGGGGCTTTGATCAGTCGTAGATCCTTTGAAGAGATCAGCTTCCTACTGTATGGGGGCAATAAACTGCATCCGCAGGGCCAGGTGGTGGCCTGGGAACGAGCAGGACAATCGGGCACAGAGGGAAGGGGGTTTATCAAAGGATGGGGAGGTGTTGGCTGGGTACGGGATGCGATTCCGAGGCAGGGTTGCGCTGGAAGGGAGGTTTATGGCCCAAGCATGTGAGAGCGGGGGCTGTCAGCTCGCGGGGGATGCCTGCGAGGTCAGAGGGGGAGACGCGCTGGCTAGCGGCAGTGGGCAGAGAGGCCATGGCATTCAAAATGGCTGCCACTTACATGCACATATGAGCCTGAAAGGGTGCAAGATGGCGCCGATTATGTTGACATCGCAAACCAGATTTTAACAGTCCTCCCTTTTCAACATATCTAGCCAGCTTGTCAGTCGACTTCTATCCCCATTATGTTTTTCACCTCGATCTCATACATAGCTCTCATGCGTTCGGCTTCAAAGTCCAAAGTCTTGGGGCAGATACAGTTAGCGCAAAGTGAACACAGGGGTGGCAGACATTGAACACCCAGGCAGAATCCACACATTACGACAATCGGTATCAATATGACCATAAACAACCTCCACCCCCAGTCCTTTACAGCACTCCAGAACCAACTCCCAAGCGACCATTCTTCTTGTTCTTGATGAACTTCTGAGGAAAGTTTGTGGAGATGTTCAATGGCTTTGTACACTGAGGGTGAATTGTCCGGTATATAGGTGCAACAACTGGACCCAATGATGCGGCATGCTCCTCCACGATCCGCTAGAACCACATCTAGAACAAGGCGGTTCTGAAGAGCCACCAAGCGGACCGCCTGAAGCTCGGCTGTATTGTTCGTGAGGACGCCAGCTGTAATGTTTATTGTTGTTTCAACTGCCTGGGTCAAATGTCGGATGGCACGGCTGTTTGCCATCGGGCCCCAGAGCGGAACAAGTCCCTTCATGGCGTCCAGGAACTGTGCTCCGGTGGAGTCGGCTTGCTCAATGTCCTTTGCTTGTTTTTGTCGGTGGTGGTTTGCTGGAGCCACATAGGTCGGGGGAAGGATGAAGGCAATGTAACAGGTGCCCCCCCAGCCTTTGCGGAGCCAGGTGTAAGCCTTTGTACCACACACAAAGTACATGTTCGGAGAGGTGACAAAAGAGGGTGGGTCAGTTGAGTCCAAAGTTCTGGTGATACGGCAAGCGCTGTGGCCTACCAACTGGGTCCCGAGGCCTTCGATGCATACAAGGCCCGAGTCATTGATGACAGATAGGGCCACAGTGAGGGTGGTGGCTGTTCGTTTCCGGAGGTAGGAGAAGGTGGGTCTGGCGGGGTTGTTGAACACCTGCATTTCAATCCGTTCTTTGGCAGGGATGTCCAGATGGATAGAGTCGTTAGATGTCAGAGGGCAAAAGGGGGTGGCAGTTCTCCCTGTTTTGTTCTGCCAGACCCCATGATAGAAGTGCGCCATAGTTCTGCTGGAAGTGGTATTATCCCTGTAGCTTTCTTGCAGGAGGATCAGCCAAGCAAGACAGGAACCATGAATGGAGAATGGTGAAGGAATGAAAGGGATAGAATGTCCAGTGGCGTGGGGTAGCAACCCACAGATCCAGCAGTTCGTGGCATTGGCGGCAAGGTTGTGCTGGTGCAACAGCTGCACGAAGGAGTTGTTCCAAAACTCCTTACGCCTTTCTCGGAGTTGTGGTGAAAGAGAGATCTGGTAGTGTTCTTTCATTGTGACAGGCTGTGCGGTGGTTAAGAATGTCTTATGAGCTGGTGCGTTATCTTCCAAGATCCAAAGGGTGGTCATGAGGAGGAGGCAAAAGAGAAGGGCGATAAAGAGGGCAATAGTCTTTGAGCTGTGTATTTTGTCAGTCTTTGGGTTTCTGTAGTGGGTCTTCGGATGTCCGGTTGCTTCCATCATCTTCATATCGGGCGCTTCCATCATCTTCATATCGGGCGCTTCCATCATCTTCAAGGGGGCTCGGTAGCGGGCAGAACCACAGACTTCGTTTGGCTTTCTCTCCTGGCAACCTTTGTAGTGTTAGGCCACCGTTCTGAGAACTGTAACTTAGCCAGTGGTCTGCTTAGCCGAAGCTCCCTCCTTTCGTCGCAGGTTATACCCTCCTCTGGATGGCACAGTGGGATCGGGGAATTCTGTCAGTTCAAGTGTCTCTTTATCAGGGTAACAGCTCAGGGATGGTCGATCTTTGTTCAGGAGCTCTTCTTGGGTAGCCACGTCTTCGGTCGTCGTCAGGGCTGGGGAGATCTTCTTACAATGATGTGCGTGCAGCCAATTTTTCGTTCCCTCCACTCGAAGAGCTGTTCGGGTGGTGATCAAAACTTGCCAGGGGCCCGTCCACCGGGGTTCCAGACTCTTTGCACGCTGGAAGTTTCTGACTAGTACATAGTCACCGGGCTTGATATCGTGCCCGGGGCCCCTGGAAGCGTCAGGAATGGCATGCAGCACCTGTTGATGGATAACAGACAGTGTCTTAGTCAAATTGTACAAATAGTCGGACATTAGGATGTCCGGGACGTCGTGAATGGATGTTGGTTTTGGTGCAGACCAGATACTCATGGGCCGGCCGAAAACTACTTCATAAGGGGTCAAATGGTGTTTGGTGGGAGTGGAACGCATTGAAAGCAATGCCAGTGGGAGAGCGTCTGGCCATTTCAGTCCTGTGGTAGCCACTATCTTAGCTAGCTTCAGTTTCAGTGTGGCATTGTGTTGCTCAACTAGTCCAGCAGATTGGGGGTGGAAGACTGCGTGGAACCTTTGTTTTACACCCAACCCTTTCAAGATGAGTTGGATAACTTCGGCTACGAAGTGGGGGCCATTGTCGCTCCACAAAATTCGACAAAGGCCGTAGCGAGGGAAGAACTCTTTCAGCAGCACTTTTGGGGTGGCAATGGCAGTGTTGTCGCGAGTTGGGTAGGCCTCCACCCACTTGCTAAATGCGCACACGACAACAAGTACATACTTCAGGCCTTGGCATCTTTCTAGTTGGATGTAGTCCATCTGCAGGACTTCAAATGGGTGGTTGGGAACTCCAAACCCTCCCCGGGGTACTACGGTTCCTTTCCCAGGGTTGTGTTGCAGGCATATCAGACATTGTTGGACCAGTCGTTTAGCAGAGTCTGTAATTTTGTCATTGTGCCAAACTCTGGAGACAAGTTCGGCCATAGGGGTAGACCCTATATGTGCAGGGGAATGTGCCATGGTCAGTATGGGAATCAGGTACGAGTTGGGTAGCAACCATTTGTTTGTGTCTTTTGTTCGCCAGCAGCCTTCATCGTCTTTCAAACCCACCCGTGCCCATGTAGTCAATTCTTGTGGTGAGCTGGCCATCTGGATGTCCCTAATAGTCTCCATAGCGTCTGTCCATTTTTCGGCTTGTGACCTAGTCACGTACATGTGTGTCGTTGTCCTGTCCTCTGCAGTGGTTCGGGCAGTAATGTCGGCCAGCGCATTTCCCTGCCCAATGATGTCTGTCACCTTTTTGTGTGCCTGGCATTTGATGACTGCGAGTTGCTTGGGGAGGAGGACTGCTTCAGTCAGGGCGGAGACTAGATCTCCGTGTAAGATGGGTGTGCCATGTGAGGTCAGGAATCCCCTCTCCTTCCATAGGAGCCCAAAATGATGAACCACCCCGAAGGCGTACTGGCTGTCGGTGTAAATGTTTGCTGTGGTTCCTGCTGCTAAGATACAGGCTCGTGTGAGGGCAATCAGTTCTGCTGCCTGTGCAGATCGTTGCGTGATGCGGGCTGTCTCTACTACAGTTCGGGCTGTGGTGACTGCATAAGCAGCTGAGGTGGTGCCATCGGGGAGTTTGATGCAGGAGCCGTCCACCCACAGTTCTCCGTCAGGGTCTGGGAAGGCAGTGTCTCGGAGGTCAACCCTACTCCTAGTCTGTTCGTCCGTGAGTGTCATACAGTCATGTATAGGGGGCATATTAGGGTCGTTCTCAGGTAGGGGCAACAGGGTGGCTGGATTCAGGGTGGTGCATCTTTTCAATGTGATGTGGGGTGCGAGCAGAGTCAGTTCGTACCCGGTCAGTCGTGCACTAGTCAGATGTTGCGTCTTAGTCTGGTTCAGGAGGGTGTCGACCGCATGGGGTACTAGCACCGTGAGGGGGTTCGAGAGTACGATCCCCTCACTTTGTCGGATAGAGACAGCAGCGGCAGCTACAGCTCGAAGGCAGGCAGGCAAAGCTCTGGCTACAGGGTCAAGAGTGGCAGAGAAATAGGCACATGGGCGCTGCTTGGGGCCAATGGACTGAGTCAGGACAGATAAAGCACACCCCTCCCTTTCGTGAGTGTAGAGGGAGAAGGGCTTTGTGTAGTCGGGGGTTCCTAGGACGGGGGCTGAGCAGAGGGCATCTCGTAGTTCTTTGAAGGAGGATTGGCATTCAGGGGTCCAAGGGAGCGGGAAGGGAACATCTTTAGTCAGTAAGGAAAGCAGTGGTTTCACAATGAGGCTGAAATTTGGCAACCACTGTCGGCAGAAGGAGGTGAGGCCTAGCAGGGAGCGGACTTGTTTCTGTGTTTTCGGAACAGGAATCTCGAGAATGGTCTGAATTCGATCGGGTGTAAGCTTCCTTCCGTCTTTCGACAGAAGGTGGCCTAGATAAGTGACCTGGGGTTGACAGAATTGCAGTTTCTTTCGGGAGACCTTGTGGCCATTTTCCGCAAGGAAGTGCAGGAGTTGGATGGTGGCTGTGACTGCAAGTGGGGTGGTGTCGGCCGCCAAAAGGATATCATTGACGTATTGTATCAACACCACTCCATCCGGTAGCTGGACCGTGTCCAGTTGTCTCTTGAGGGCCTGGCTGTAGATACTGGGGCTTTCAGTGTAGCCTTGGGGTGCTCGACAGAATCTATACGAGCGGGCTTTCAGGGTGAAGCCGAAGAGGTATCGGCTGTCTGGGTGGATGGGGATAGAGAAGAAGGCGTTCTTGAGGTCAATGACAGTGAAGGTAGTGGCAGTGGAAGGAATCAGAGTCAGAATAGTGGTGATGTCTGAGACTACGGGGTACTGAGGTACAACCACTTTGTTAACCTCTCGTAGGTCGATGATGAAGCGATACGCTTTCTCATCTCCCTCACCTTGCTTTTTAACGATGGGTAGGATGGGGCTGTTGCAAACATTGCTAACTACTTCTTCTACCACTCCTGCATCTATCATGGACTGGATAATCTTTACCAATGCCTTCTCGCCCTCGGGTGATATCCGATATTGTGGAAGTTTTGGGAGTATTGCGTCTTGTCGAACAGTTATGTGCACCGGGTCAATCATCATGCGTCCTACGTCAGCATCAGTCTTGGCCCACAGATATGGAGGTAGGGTGTCAAGTAGGGACAAGTCAGCATCAGTGATAGAAAACATGCGTCGGGTGGGACAAAGTCTGAGCAGAGTCGGGTTATCATACAAAAAGACTCGAACTCCGTCATGTGAACACCTAATAGTAGCTCGGAAATGCTTCAGTAAGTCAAGTCCCATAATGGCATCGGGGGTGTTGGATGAAAGCAAGAACGTCGTGTCAGTGGTGTTATTTTCCAAGTCAAAGGAGATCGGTGTGTACAGGGGATTAGTGGAGGGCGTTCCATCGAAACCTATCGATGTTACAAGTGAGCCAGACAAGGGTGCCCTTGGAATCAGTCGTTTAGATAATGCACTACGTGTCGCGCCAGTGTCTACCAGAAATGGAGACTTCGTACCCAGGACCTTAGCGGTGACATAAGGACCTTGCTGGTCAACATAGAGCTCGACTGGATCCCTCCCATGCCCTTGGCAGTCCTATGCGAAGTCATGGGTGTCGTTGCAGTCAGACTGCTGGTACTGGTTCTGTCGGGGACGGTCAAACGTGTTTGGTCTGCCTGGCCTGTCGTTGTTGGTGTCGTTCGTGAACCCTTGTCCCTGTCCACTGTTTCTAGGCCCACCCGCTACATCTCTTGTGTCCCTATTCTTGTTCATTTCTAACAGGGCCGGACACTGGGATTTCCAATGGCCAAATCCCTTGCAAAATGCACACTGGTTCTCGTCAATGTCTTTACGTCCGACATAGGGTGCGGGCGTTCGGTCTTTAGGGGGCGGATTTCTAGGAGCATTCGATTGGTAATTTCCCTTGTACTGCTCTCTCCCTATCGTCACCCCTTGCAACTGCGCGATCATCACCCTTTCCTTCAGGTCCTTTTTCTTTTTCTCTGTCGCTCTGTCATTCTCGTTTTTCTGATGCTCGTAATACTGGGCCATCTGAAGGATAGCCGCAGGCTTGGAGGCCGCCCAACTACTCTCGCTAGCCTGTAGTTTCTATGAAACCTCCTGCGACAGACCTTTAACATAGTTCTGGACAAACAGATGATGTCCGGTCGCAGTGGTCATGTCCTGGCCACTGTAATCGGAAAACACTGTTTCAAATCGGGAGAAGTATTCTGATACGTCTTCCTGGGGTTTCTGGCGGCAGGCCGTTACTATCGACCAGTCCACCTTCTTTTCTGGGATCAGGGTTTTCAATTTCTGTACAATTTTGTCTGGGAGTTCTAAAATGGACTTCAAAGGTTTCTGTCCAGGTTCTCGCTGTCTGTCTATGCCATCGAGTTGTGACCAGGTATGTCCGAACAGCTCAAGGTGGTCGACTTTCCGGATTTGCTTCCACACATCAGCTGGCAGACATAACTCAAAAAACAAATCGATGTCAGCTAGGGTCATAATCGTTGAACCTAGGGCTGTGCCTAATTCGGTGTAAAAGGCAGTGGGGTTTTTCCGTAAATCGGGTAGGGATTTTCGGAACGTCAGGATATCTTGTCGATCCCATGGTTGGTAGACCCAGTTGTACACTACCCTCCCTTTCGCATCTTGGTGGTTAACATCATCATGTGTCCCCTGACCTCGCGGGGGAACCCAGTAGGGAGTGGCCTCCCTTATAGGCATCATTGCGCTGGCTTGTTCTATTCGAGGTTTGGTCGCTACAGGGGTTGTGGGTTTGGCTTCTAACCTCTGTTCGGTGAGGTGGCGGAAAACTTCGAGCGTACGCGTGAAGAGGTCCGTCACGTCACACTCGCCTTCATCCCCAATGTCGACTTTCCGATACAAAGTCGTTAGATTCTCGGGACCTTTGTCTTGGTATCGATCCTCATAAGTATTTAAGGTGTGGTAGCAAAATCGTACAACAAAGTGTCGCCTGTGACTATCGGCATATGAATTGTACATATCTGTTACATATTCTTCGTTTTCCTTCCGTTCCACCAGTGTCCTTACTATCTTATTGATTCCTGCTCGTTCATCCTTACTCAACCTGCTCACTCTAGCGGGATCTTTCTTTCGGGCCTCGAGGTTATCTGAGTTTGCTGTCTGTGTTGCATCAGGTGCAAGAGGCTCGGCCGGCGCGGAGGCCGTGAGGACCGAGGCCCTGGCACCATTCTCACCTGGGTTTGGGGGCTGCGGGTGCTGTGCTATGGGTTGGGAAGGGGCATATGGAGGGGGCATATAGATGATAGGAGGACCTAGTAATAGATCATCGTTCGCTCGCTGTTTCGAGGGTAACTCGGGGTAGAGGGTAGAGGGTGTTCTAACTGGACACTGGCTAGATGTTTCGGACTCTTGCTTCTGTTTGGCTTCCTCTCTTTCCTTAATCTCTTCTTCTAACTTTCTGGCAGCTAAGTGAGCTGCTTTTCGTAGCTCTTTTTCTAATCTGGCTTCATTTCTCTTTTTTCGTTGTTCTGCTTCTTTTCGCCACATGCCGAGACTATCGAGCATAGTGGCGTTGTTTTACTGTTTCGTAGGGCTGTTTCCAGCACGTTTATTTTATCATTATCAAAGGATCCTATCAGTGGCCACTGACTTTCCCGATCCTTTTTGGTGTATTTATGCCACAGCTTGCTATAGGCTATAGCGACTAGTCCATGCTTCATGTACATGTCCTTATTAGGGGTGCCTTCCAGTGGAGCTGGATGGTTCATCTCTAATAAGCGGTCCGGGCTGAACCAACTACCGATCAGTGGTGGGAAGATAGGCATGACAGGTTACAATGGGGGACAAAGGTCCGCACTACCTATCCTTCACTACTTGCAAAGACTAGACAGAATATTTCTATTCTACGTTATTTGCAATCAGAGAATACCATAAAGAACCAATTTCGAACAGTCAATGTTCGGACAATCAATCAATCAATGGCGAGAAAGAAATAGGCACGACGGGTTACAATGGGGGACAAAAGTCCGCGTTACCTACCCTTCACTATCTGCAAAGGAAGATAGAATATTTCTATTCTTCCTCGTTTGTAGACAGAGAAATCCCAAGAGCAATCAGTGTTCGGTCAATCAATCAATCAGTGGGGAGAGAGATAGGCACGACAGATTAAAATGGGGGACAAAAGTCCGCGTTACCTACCCTTCACTATCTGCAAAGGAAGATAGAATATTTCTATTCGTCCCCGTTTGCAGACAGAGAATATCTCAAAGAACAAACAATCGAAGAGTAATACTAGTGTTTTCCAAACAATCAAACAATCATTTCACAATTTTGTCGTGCTACACGACCTTACCCGGACCGCATGGACAGTTTCCCGTCTTCCGCTTCCAGCGCCCGATCGTCCTCTATTCTCCGTAACCGTTGCGGCACTCCTGATGGTTCCCAGTCAGGACCGTAGATCACTCGAGAGAGGTCTGCTCGGAACCGGTGAAGTTCGGATGATCGGCTGCCAGACGAGGGTCTATCGGGCAGGTGCACTTCCCGATCGTTGCAGTCGTTCACTCTGTCGTTGGGACCTCTCCCACTGGATCCACGTGTCGCTGATGGGCCCCACGTTTGGGACGCCAATTGTTGAAAGGTAGGGCCGATTTCGACCAAGAACCCTTCAGTATTTGCCCGGCGTTAGTCGCCTCTCATACCATTCAATATTATCAAACAAAGAGGAAGGCGCTGGAGACTGGAAAGCGGGAAACAGGAGTTTATTCCAACGGAGCAGAACACGTCAAATCAGACAACAGGGTATCTTCTCGAGGTGCTCTCAACGCATCTCTGAGGCCTGGCCTCTTATACACAAGTTTATGGTCTTTATTGCAGTTTATTACATGTGGCACATTCTTGCAAATACTTTGAAGTACGGAAAGACATCCTCGGAATCCCCACTTCATACCCGTTCCCACACACATTTACAGTAGAACTCCCCACCCCGATCTCAGTAGGTGACGGCTATCGCGCAGCTGGACATTCCGCCAGTTCCCGGAATGTGTGATGTTGATCGGATCTCATGGGGTGGGGGCTTTGATCAGTCGTAGATCCTTTGAAGAGATCAGCTTCCTACTGTATGGGGGCAATAAACTGCATCCGCAGGGCCAGGTGGTGGCCTGGGAACGAGCAGGACAATCGGGCACAGAGGGAAGGGGGTTTATCAAAGGATGGGGAGGTGTTGGCTGGGTACGGGATGCGATTCCGAGGCAGGGTTGCGCTGGAAGGGAGGTTTATGGCCCAAGCATGTGAGAGCGGGGGCTGTCAGCTCGCGGGGGATGCCTGCGAGGTCAGAGGGGGAGACGCGCTGGCTAGCGGCAGTGGGCAGAGAGGCCATGGCATTCAAAATGGCTGCCACTTACATGCACATATGAGCCTGAAAGGGTGCAAGATGGCGCCGATTATGTTGACATCGCAAACCAGATTTTAACAGTCCTCCCTTTTCAACATATCTAGCCAGCTTGTCAGTCGACTTCTATCCCCATTATGTTTTTCACCTCGATCTCATACATAGCTCTCATGCGTTCGGCTTCAAAGTCCAAAGTCTTGGGGCAGATACAGTTAGCGCAAAGTGAACACAGGGGTGGCAGACATTGAACACCCAGGCAGAATCCACACATTACGACAATCGGTATCAATATGACCATAAACAACCTCCACCCCCAGTCCTTTACAGCACTCCAGAACCAACTCCCAAGCGACCATTCTTCTTGTTCTTGATGAACTTCTGAGGAAAGTTTGTGGAGATGTTCAATGGCTTTGTACACTGAGGGTGAATTGTCCGGTATATAGGTGCAACAACTGGACCCAATGATGCGGCATGCTCCTCCACGATCCGCTAGAACCACATCTAGAACAAGGCGGTTCTGAAGAGCCACCAAGCGGACCGCCTGAAGCTCGGCTGTATTGTTCGTGAGGACGCCAGCTGTAATGTTTATTGTTGTTTCAACTGCCTGGGTCAAATGTCGGATGGCACGGCTGTTTGCCATCGGGCCCCAGAGCGGAACAAGTCCCTTCATGGCGTCCAGGAACTGTGCTCCGGTGGAGTCGGCTTGCTCAATGTCCTTTGCTTGTTTTTGTCGGTGGTGGTTTGCTGGAGCCACATAGGTCGGGGGAAGGATGAAGGCAATGTAACAGGTGCCCCCCCAGCCTTTGCGGAGCCAGGTGTAAGCCTTTGTACCACACACAAAGTACATGTTCGGAGAGGTGACAAAAGAGGGTGGGTCAGTTGAGTCCAAAGTTCTGGTGATACGGCAAGCGCTGTGGCCTACCAACTGGGTCCCGAGGCCTTCGATGCATACAAGGCCCGAGTCATTGATGACAGATAGGGCCACAGTGAGGGTGGTGGCTGTTCGTTTCCGGAGGTAGGAGAAGGTGGGTCTGGCGGGGTTGTTGAACACCTGCATTTCAATCCGTTCTTTGGCAGGGATGTCCAGATGGATAGAGTCGTTAGATGTCAGAGGGCAAAAGGGGGTGGCAGTTCTCCCTGTTTTGTTCTGCCAGACCCCATGATAGAAGTGCGCCATAGTTCTGCTGGAAGTGGTATTATCCCTGTAGCTTTCTTGCAGGAGGATCAGCCAAGCAAGACAGGAACCATGAATGGAGAATGGTGAAGGAATGAAAGGGATAGAATGTCCAGTGGCGTGGGGTAGCAACCCACAGATCCAGCAGTTCGTGGCATTGGCGGCAAGGTTGTGCTGGTGCAACAGCTGCACGAAGGAGTTGTTCCAAAACTCCTTACGCCTTTCTCGGAGTTGTGGTGAAAGAGAGATCTGGTAGTGTTCTTTCATTGTGACAGGCTGTGCGGTGGTTAAGAATGTCTTATGAGCTGGTGCGTTATCTTCCAAGATCCAAAGGGTGGTCATGAGGAGGAGGCAAAAGAGAAGGGCGATAAAGAGGGCAATAGTCTTTGAGCTGTGTATTTTGTCAGTCTTTGGGTTTCTGTAGTGGGTCTTCGGATGTCCGGTTGCTTCCATCATCTTCATATCGGGCGCTTCCATCATCTTCATATCGGGCGCTTCCATCATCTTCAAGGGGGCTCGGTAGCGGGCAGAACCACAGACTTCGTTTGGCTTTCTCTCCTGGCAACCTTTGTAGTGTTAGGCCACCGTTCTGAGAACTGTAACTTAGCCAGTGGTCTGCTTAGCCGAAGCTCCCTCCTTTCGTCGCAGGTTATACCCTCCTCTGGATGGCACAGTGGGATCGGGGAATTCTGTCAGTTCAAGTGTCTCTTTATCAGGGTAACAGCTCAGGGATGGTCGATCTTTGTTCAGGAGCTCTTCTTGGGTAGCCACGTCTTCGGTCGTCGGTAGGGCTGGGGAGATCTTCTTACAATGATGTGCGTGCAGCCAATTTTTCGTTCCCTCCACTCGAAGAGCTGTTCGGGTGGTGATCAAAACTTGCCAGGGGCCCGTCCACCGGGGTTCCAGACTCTTTGCACGCTGGAAGTTTCTGACTAGTACATAGTCACCGGGCTTGATATCGTGCCCGGGGCCCCTGGAAGCGTCAGGAATGGCATGCAGCACCTGTTGATGGATAACAGACAGTGTCTTAGTCAAATTGTACAAATAGTCGGACATTAGGATGTCCGGGACGTCGTGAATGGATGTTGGTTTTGGTGCAGACCAGATACTCATGGGCCGGCCGAAAACTACTTCATAAGGGGTCAAATGGTGTTTGGTGGGAGTGGAACGCATTGAAAGCAATGCCAGTGGGAGAGCGTCTGGCCATTTCAGTCCTGTGGTAGCCACTATCTTAGCTAGCTTCAGTTTCAGTGTGGCATTGTGTTGCTCAACTAGTCCAGCAGATTGGGGGTGGAAGACTGCGTGGAACCTTTGTTTTACACCCAACCCTTTCAAGATGAGTTGGATAACTTCGGCTACGAAGTGGGGGCCATTGTCGCTCCACAAAATTCGACAAAGGCCGTAGCGAGGGAAGAACTCTTTCAGCAGCACTTTTGGGGTGGCAATGGCAGTGTTGTCGCGAGTTGGGTAGGCCTCCACCCACTTGCTAAATGCGCACACGACAACAAGTACATACTTCAGGCCTTGGCATCTTTCTAGTTGGATGTAGTCCATCTGCAGGACTTCAAATGGGTGGTTGGGAACTCCAAACCCTCCCCGGGGTACTACGGTTCCTTTCCCAGGGTTGTGTTGCAGGCATATCAGACATTGTTGGACCAGTCGTTTAGCAGAGTCTGTAATTTTGTCATTGTGCCAAACTCTGGAGACAAGTTCGGCCATAGGGGTAGACCCTATATGTGCAGGGGAATGTGCCATGGTCAGTATGGGAATCAGGTACGAGTTGGGTAGCAACCATTTGTTTGTGTCTTTTGTTCGCCAGCAGCCTTCATCGTCTTTCAAACCCACCCGTGCCCATGTAGTCAATTCTTGTGGTGAGCTGGCCATCTGGATGTCCCTAATAGTCTCCATAGCGTCTGTCCATTTTTCGGCTTGTGACCTAGTCACGTACATGTGTGTCGTTGTCCTGTCCTCTGCAGTGGTTCGGGCAGTAATGTCGGCCAGCGCATTTCCCTGCCCAATGATGTCTGTCACCTTTTTGTGTGCCTGGCATTTGATGACTGCGAGTTGCTTGGGGAGGAGGACTGCTTCAGTCAGGGCGGAGACTAGATCTCCGTGTAAGATGGGTGTGCCATGTGAGGTCAGGAATCCCCTCTCCTTCCATAGGAGCCCAAAATGATGAACCACCCCGAAGGCGTACTGGCTGTCGGTGTAAATGTTTGCTGTGGTTCCTGCTGCTAAGATACAGGCTCGTGTGAGGGCAATCAGTTCTGCTGCCTGTGCAGATCGTTGCGTGATGCGGGCTGTCTCTACTACAGTTCGGGCTGTGGTGACTGCATAAGCAGCTGAGGTGGTGCCATCGGGGAGTTTGATGCAGGAGCCGTCCACCCACAGTTCTCCGTCAGGGTCTGGGAAGGCAGTGTCTCGGAGGTCAACCCTACTCCTAGTCTGTTCGTCCGTGAGTGTCATACAGTCATGTATAGGGGGCATATTAGGGTCGTTCTCAGGTAGGGGCAACAGGGTGGCTGGATTCAGGGTGGTGCATCTTTTCAATGTGATGTGGGGTGCGAGCAGAGTCAGTTCGTACCCGGTCAGTCGTGCACTAGTCAGATGTTGCGTCTTAGTCTGGTTCAGGAGGGTGTCGACCGCATGGGGTACTAGCACCGTGAGGGGGTTCGAGAGTACGATCCCCTCACTTTGTCGGATAGAGACAGCAGCGGCAGCTACAGCTCGAAGGCAGGCAGGCAAAGCTCTGGCTACAGGGTCAAGAGTGGCAGAGAAATAGGCACATGGGCGCTGCTTGGGGCCAATGGACTGAGTCAGGACAGATAAAGCACACCCCTCCCTTTCGTGAGTGTAGAGGGAGAAGGGCTTTGTGTAGTCGGGGGTTCCTAGGACGGGGGCTGAGCAGAGGGCATCTCGTAGTTCTTTGAAGGAGGATTGGCATTCAGGGGTCCAAGGGAGCGGGAAGGGAACATCTTTAGTCAGTAAGGAAAGCAGTGGTTTCACAATGAGGCTGAAATTTGGCAACCACTGTCGGCAGAAGGAGGTGAGGCCTAGCAGGGAGCGGACTTGTTTCTGTGTTTTCGGAACAGGAATCTCGAGAATGGTCTGAATTCGATCGGGTGTAAGCTTCCTTCCGTCTTTCGACAGAAGGTGGCCTAGATAAGTGACCTGGGGTTGACAGAATTGCAGTTTCTTTCGGGAGACCTTGTGGCCATTTTCCGCAAGGAAGTGCAGGAGTTGGATGGTGGCTGTGACTGCAAGTGGGGTGGTGTCGGCCGCCAAAAGGATATCATTGACGTATTGTATCAACACCACTCCATCCGGTAGCTGGACCGTGTCCAGTTGTCTCTTGAGGGCCTGGCTGTAGATACTGGGGCTTTCAGTGTAGCCTTGGGGTGCTCGACAGAATCTATACGAGCGGGCTTTCAGGGTGAAGCCGAAGAGGTATCGGCTGTCTGGGTGGATGGGGATAGAGAAGAAGGCGTTCTTGAGGTCAATGACAGTGAAGGTAGTGGCAGTGGAAGGAATCAGAGTCAGAATAGTGGTGATGTCTGAGACTACGGGGTACTGAGGTACAACCACTTTGTTAACCTCTCGTAGGTCGATGATGAAGCGATACGCTTTCTCATCTCCCTCACCTTGCTTTTTAACGATGGGTAGGATGGGGCTGTTGCAAACATTGCTAACTACTTCTTCTACCACTCCTGCATCTATCATGGACTGGATAATCTTTACCAATGCCTTCTCGCCCTCGGGTGATATCCGATATTGTGGAAGTTTTGGGAGTATTGCGTCTTGTCGAACAGTTATGTGCACCGGGTCAATCATCATGCGTCCTACGTCAGCATCAGTCTTGGCCCACAGATATGGAGGTAGGGTGTCAAGTAGGGACAAGTCAGCATCAGTGATAGAAAACATGCGTCGGGTGGGACAAAGTCTGAGCAGAGTCGGGTTATCATACAAAAAGACTCGAACTCCGTCATGTGAACACCTAATAGTAGCTCGGAAATGCTTCAGTAAGTCAAGTCCCATAATGGCATCGGGGGTGTTGGATGAAAGCAAGAACGTCGTGTCAGTGGTGTTATTTTCCAAGTCAAAGGAGATCGGTGTGTACAGGGGATTAGTGGAGGGCGTTCCATCGAAACCTATCGATGTTACAAGTGAGCCAGACAAGGGTGCCCTTGGAATCAGTCGTTTAGATAATGCACTACGTGTCGCGCCAGTGTCTACCAGAAATGGAGACTTCGTACCCAGGACCTTAGCGGTGACATAAGGACCTTGCTGGTCAACATAGAGCTCGACTGGATCCCTCCCATGCCCTTGGCAGTCCTATGCGAAGTCATGGGTGTCGTTGCAGTCAGACTGCTGGTACTGGTTCTGTCGGGGACGGTCAAACGTGTTTGGTCTGCCTGGCCTGTCGTTGTTGGTGTCGTTCGTGAACCCTTGTCCCTGTCCACTGTTTCTAGGCCCACCCGCTACATCTCTTGTGTCCCTATTCTTGTTCATTTCTAACAGGGCCGGACACTGGGATTTCCAATGGCCAAATCCCTTGCAAAATGCACACTGGTTCTCGTCAATGTCTTTACGTCCGACATAGGGTGCGGGCGTTCGGTCTTTAGGGGGCGGATTTCTAGGAGCATTCGATTGGTAATTTCCCTTGTACTGCTCTCTCCCTATCGTCACCCCTTGCAACTGCGCGATCATCACCCTTTCCTTCAGGTCCTTTTTCTTTTTCTCTGTCGCTCTGTCATTCTCGTTTTTCTGATGCTCGTAATACTGGGCCATCTGAAGGATAGCCGCAGGCTTGGAGGCCGCCCAACTACTCTCGCTAGCCTGTAGTTTCTATGAAACCTCCTGCGACAGACCTTTAACATAGTTCTGGACAAACAGATGATGTCCGGTCGCAGTGGTCATGTCCTGGCCACTGTAATCGGAAAACACTGTTTCAAATCGGGAGAAGTATTCTGATACGTCTTCCTGGGGTTTCTGGCGGCAGGCCGTTACTATCGACCAGTCCACCTTCTTTTCTGGGATCAGGGTTTTCAATTTCTGTACAATTTTGTCTGGGAGTTCTAAAATGGACTTCAAAGGTTTCTGTCCAGGTTCTCGCTGTCTGTCTATGCCATCGAGTTGTGACCAGGTATGTCCGAACAGCTCAAGGTGGTCGACTTTCCGGATTTGCTTCCACACATCAGCTGGCAGACATAACTCAAAAAACAAATCGATGTCAGCTAGGGTCATAATCGTTGAACCTAGGGCTGTGCCTAATTCGGTGTAAAAGGCAGTGGGGTTTTTCCGTAAATCGGGTAGGGATTTTCGGAACGTCAGGATATCTTGTCGATCCCATGGTTGGTAGACCCAGTTGTACACTACCCTCCCTTTCGCATCTTGGTGGTTAACATCATCATGTGTCCCCTGACCTCGCGGGGGAACCCAGTAGGGAGTGGCCTCCCTTATAGGCATCATTGCGCTGGCTTGTTCTATTCGAGGTTTGGTCGCTACAGGGGTTGTGGGTTTGGCTTCTAACCTCTGTTCGGTGAGGTGGCGGAAAACTTCGAGCGTACGCGTGAAGAGGTCCGTCACGTCACACTCGCCTTCATCCCCAATGTCGACTTTCCGATACAAAGTCGTTAGATTCTCGGGACCTTTGTCTTGGTATCGATCCTCATAAGTATTTAAGGTGTGGTAGCAAAATCGTACAACAAAGTGTCGCCTGTGACTATCGGCATATGAATTGTACATATCTGTTACATATTCTTCGTTTTCCTTCCGTTCCACCAGTGTCCTTACTATCTTATTGATTCCTGCTCGTTCATCCTTACTCAACCTGCTCACTCTAGCGGGATCTTTCTTTCGGGCCTCGAGGTTATCTGAGTTTGCTGTCTGTGTTGCATCAGGTGCAAGAGGCTCGGCCGGCGCGGAGGCCGTGAGGACCGAGGCCCTGGCACCATTCTCACCTGGGTTTGGGGGCTGCGGGTGCTGTGCTATGGGTTGGGAAGGGGCATATGGAGGGGGCATATAGATGATAGGAGGACCTAGTAATAGATCATCGTTCGCTCGCTGTTTCGAGGGTAACTCGGGGTAGAGGGTAGAGGGTGTTCTAACTGGACACTGGCTAGATGTTTCGGACTCTTGCTTCTGTTTGGCTTCCTCTCTTTCCTTAATCTCTTCTTCTAACTTTCTGGCAGCTAAGTGAGCTGCTTTTCGTAGCTCTTTTTCTAATCTGGCTTCATTTCTCTTTTTTCGTTGTTCTGCTTCTTTTCGCCACATGCCGAGACTATCGAGCATAGTGGCGTTGTTTTACTGTTTCGTAGGGCTGTTTCCAGCACGTTTATTTTATCATTATCAAAGGATCCTATCAGTGGCCACTGACTTTCCCGATCCTTTTTGGTGTATTTATGCCACAGCTTGCTATAGGCTATAGCGACTAGTCCATGCTTCATGTACATGTCCTTATTAGGGGTGCCTTCCAGTGGAGCTGGATGGTTCATCTCTAATAAGCGGTCCGGGCTGAACCAACTACCGATCAGTGGTGGGAAGATAGGCATGACAGGTTACAATGGGGGACAAAGGTCCGCACTACCTATCCTTCACTACTTGCAAAGACTAGACAGAATATTTCTATTCTACGTTATTTGCAATCAGAGAATACCATAAAGAACCAATTTCGAACAGTCAATGTTCGGACAATCAATCAATCAATGGCGAGAAAGAAATAGGCACGACGGGTTACAATGGGGGACAAAAGTCCGCGTTACCTACCCTTCACTATCTGCAAAGGAAGATAGAATATTTCTATTCTTCCTCGTTTGTAGACAGAGAAATCCCAAGAGCAATCAGTGTTCGGTCAATCAATCAATCAGTGGGGAGAGAGATAGGCACGACAGATTAAAATGGGGGACAAAAGTCCGCGTTACCTACCCTTCACTATCTGCAAAGGAAGATAGAATATTTCTATTCGTCCCCGTTTGCAGACAGAGAATATCTCAAAGAACAAACAATCGAAGAGTAATACTAGTGTTTTCCAAACAATCAAACAATCATTTCACAATTTTGTCGTGCTACACGACCTTACCCGGACCGCATGGACAGTTTCCCGTCTTCCGCTTCCAGCGCCCGATCGTCCTCTATTCTCCGTAACCGTTGCGGCACTCCTGATGGTTCCCAGTCAGGACCGTAGATCACTCGAGAGAGGTCTGCTCGGAACCGGTGAAGTTCGGATGATCGGCTGCCAGACGAGGGTCTATCGGGCAGGTGCACTTCCCGATCGTTGCAGTCGTTCACTCTGTCGTTGGGACCTCTCCCACTGGATCCACGTGTCGCTGATGGGCCCCACGTTTGGGACGCCAATTGTTGAAAGGTAGGGCCGATTTCGACCAAGAACCCTTCAGTATTTGCCCGGCGTTAGTCGCCTCTCATACCATTCAATATTATCAAACAAAGAGGAAGGCGCTGGAGACTGGAAAGCGGGAAACAGGAGTTTATTCCAACGGAGCAGAACACGTCAAATCAGACAACAGGGTATCTTCTCGAGGTGCTCTCAACGCATCTCTGAGGCCTGGCCTCTTATACACAAGTTTATGGTCTTTATTGCAGTTTATTACATGTGGCACATTCTTGCAAATACTTTGAAGTACGGAAAGACATCCTCGGAATCCCCACTTCATACCCGTTCCCACACACATTTACAGTAGAAGTCCCCACCCCGATCTCAGTAGGTGACGGCTATCGCGCAGCTGGACATTCCGCCAGTTCCCGGAATGTGTGAGGTTGATCAGATCTCATGGGGTGGGGGCTTTGATCAGTCGTAGATCCTTTGAATAGATCAGCTTCCTACTGTATGGGGGCAATAAACTGCATCCGCAGGGCCAGGTGGTGGCCTGGGAACGAGCAGGACAATCGGACACAGAGGAAAGGGGGTTTATCAAAGGATGGGGAGCTGTTGGCTGGGTACGGGATGCGATTCCGAGGCAGGGTCGCGCTGGAAGGGAGGTTTATGGCCCAAGCATGTGAGAGCGGGGGCTGTCAGTGCGCGGGGGATGCCTGCGAGGTCAGAGGGGGAGACGCGCTGGCTAGCGGCAGTGGGCAGAGAGGCCATGGCATTCAAAATGGCTGCCACTTACGCGCACATATGAGCCTGAAAGGGGGCAAGATGGCGCCGATTATGTTGACATCGCAAACCAGATTTTAACAATACGGGCATGTATTCTTTGATTTAGGCATGAACCTGGTTGTGTGGAATATTGTGAGGGTTATGGGCTGTTTGTGTGGAAATCAAGCCTCATTGCCGTGGTTATGGGCCGATCGCTTTGGGCCATTAAATGCAGAGAGCCCATATGATGATACCTCCTTTTTCAATGATCAAAACCGGAGTGGTTTATATAATAGAGAATATAATAGAGAATATAATCTTTCTATCTTTTCTTCCTGAAGCATTTATGGTAATATCTAAAGCACGCTTCCATATTACATTCACAGGCACATATTGTAGGAAGGTAGATACCTGACTATGGTTACCCCCAACTTTTTTCCTGGTGTTTTGCTGGTTTTCTGACTTAGTTGACCTGGGGCCCTGCTATTCAGGACCCCAGGCCTACTGCTCTCTCTGTAAAATGGATTCCATGTACCCTAGGTGCATATCTACTTGGTACTGGGCCACCTTATCAGACCCTGTAACTCAGGGCATAGGTGTACCCAGGGCCTACCAGGGGCTGCAGCATGTATTATGCCACCCCTGTCTGGCCATCTAAATCTGACACAACTGGCTGCACGACAGCTGGGGCAAGGTGGTGTAATCACCCTTTGCTTTAGATATAGTATACCTATATCTAAACCTAAAATGGACACATAGATTCCTATCAGTCACTCCTATGGCAGGCCTTGACAATCCTGAAGGCAGAGTGCTTGGAATCATGTGAAATGGTGCTCTGGCATGAGCTGAGCCCGTTTGCAGCTTGCGGAACCAAGTCCTAATAGCTGTTCCATGATAACGCATACCATACACTCTTAAGTGCATTATAATCCTCGCGGTTATATGCCAACTCTGGTATGGCTTTATCAAAACATGTCGAGTAAGGTGTCATACGAATTGGAATACTAACCCCTCGTCAATTCTGGGGACGGGGTTAGCATTCCACCCTTATAGAGGGACACGACATGGTAGTAACTGTGAACCCCGGTTAAAGTTAACTCAAGCCTCAGCTCCACAAAATGGATGCTGCCACCACAGACACGAGTCTGACCCCCTACAGCTGGGAGTCCTTCCAGCGAGGGGAGCTTGGACAAAGGGTTTCCTGTCAGGGGCGGTGCTAGCACCATCCCAGACAGGGTTTTGTGTATCCTGGGTAGGCAGGGCTTTACAGGAAGGTGACTGCAAAGTGGCACCCCGGTGCTCACTGTGCATAGGCCGTCTAGAACCAGTTCCAGGGGCACACAGCCCCTGAGCTGGGGAAAGCCCGGCATGGGAGAGGGGTGTAACCACCCCCCTTCCTGGTCCCACCCCTAGGGCAGGACCTAGTCGCGTACCCACCCCTTTCTTTAGGATAAAGGCAGGAGCGGGGACCCTTTCAAATTAGATCATCTTTGAATCAAGAACTACTTTCTACGAAAGGAAACTCAAGACTCTTCTCAAGATTTCTCCCTTGTGACTAAGGAGTAGTCACCCTGCATCCGCGGGCACCATCCAAGAACACTGCGGTTTGCTGCACGTCCTTCCTCCGGAATCCGACCGACCAGCACGATGAGACCCAGCTTCCCTGGCACCTCTGACCTCTACCCACCTCTACAGCTAAGCTGAGATCCGTGGGTGCGACGAGACCTCGAGGGACCGGCCATCATCAGAACTGCACGACTTATATCCAGCACGACCGCCGAGGGATCCTCTGGTGAGTGCTTTGGGGTCCGAGAAGCCCCGACCCTGAGCAGCTCCAGCACCGAAGTCCAGCCTCCCAGCATCTCCACGATCTGCGTGGGGCCCTTCTGCTTTTTGCTGCTCACCGCGTTGTTTGGCTACTAGCCCGCTGGCTTGTGGCCTCCTTAACGACGCCCGACGACATCCCTTCTGCTGGTCTGGTTGCTCCAGACTGTCCCTTGCTCCCTCCCAAAAGAGGAGCACCCCGGACCCTCCTGGTCCACTCCAGACGCCATTTTAGGTCCACCGCGTGGGCTTGAATTTGCCAAGACTTGTTGCCCCACTCCTGGGTCCAGCGACGTCGACAGCATCAACCATCGTGGGACAGCTCGCACCTCCATCCTGGTCGCCGACAACGCCTCCTGGTCCGTGAGACTGCAGAGCCCAGCGTCGCCCACTCACCTGGTCGAGGTGACTTCGCCCGGTGCCATCCTGGTGCCCACACAATCACTGGCTAGTGACTAAGAACTTGGTCCCCTCTGCTTTCAGGTGTCATCCCTCTTCGATCCAGGCTTGGATCCATCGAACAATCTTCACTGGTCGCCTGCCAGCAACTTCTTTCTTCAGGCTCCTGGTTCGTCAACGAGGATTCCCGACGTCTTTTCAGACCTATGCAGCCGCAGCCCCTGGGCTAGGTAACTTCGGCATTTCGGTGCCCCAGCATAGCCTCACTATCCAAGGGTCCAGATCCACTTTCGTTTTCAACCTACCTAGTCGGGTTCGCCCGAGAACACTAACTTTTGCTTTTACTAGCCTCCATAGACTTTGTCCCGCTTCCCGCGTGAGAGTGCACACTCTGCACCCGAGTCCCCTAGGCCTCCTACTAGTAATCTGAAGGTTCAGTAACGTAGTCCTAGCGATTCCAAAGCCTATTAGTCCAGTACTTACCTGCTAGTAATTTCGCATTCCACTTTTAGAGTATATGGTTTTTCGTGCCCCTCGGGCATTTGTGTAAATTGTGCAACTTAAAGTATTTTCGTAAGAGTTTTGTTGTGTGCTTAGTACCCTGTCCTCATAAAGAGTACAGGGCTGTTGTGATCTAAATAAATAACTGTTTATTTTCATAACACGTGTGTGGTGTCCTTTCACTTGGTGTTCAAGGGGTATATGTGATGGTAAAACAGCTGGCTTAACACGCCCCCTAGAGTCTTAGCCTTAGACTGCTCGTATCCATGCTACTAGGATAGCTGGTCTATAAGGTTGACTTACAACCAATCATCAATAAGGGTTGTTTGGACTGATACAAAGTGCTCACTAGAATAGTGAACATTATATATCAGGCCAACTTCTCACATTGGTGAGCAGCGGTTGGGATTTGAGCTTGCTGTTGTTTTACCACACGTATCCTAAGAATATCTTGTGAAAGATCACATAAGTACTCCAGGTACATATAACTTAGCTTAGAATACTCTGAGTTCTACTGAACCAGCTGTTGTAGTTCAACAAGGCTTAGCACACCTTGACTACAACTCTTAGCAAGGGATCAGTAGGCAAACATATAGTGTAGGTAGGTGCATCACTTACACCACACTAGAAGCATGTCTAACCACGGAGAGTCTACAGAGACCCCTCTTGTGGTTGAGGACCCTCCACAGGCCTCTTCCAGATATGCTGCTCTTAGTTTCCAGGAGATTAGACAAGTGTGTACCTCCAGGAAACTAAACCAGGGGTCTAACCCCACAATCCCCTTTCTGATTGGTCTTTTAGAGACTTATGATGCCAGAAAAGCTGAGAAACTTAGCTCTTCTAATCCAGATGGGAACATGCCTCCCCTAGAGGGAACCAGGGGTGACCCTGACCTCATCCACCTCTCTGAAGAGGATGATGCAGATCAGGAGTTATCTGAGGATGAGGCAGAGAAAGGTCCAGCAGTAGTTAGCCAGCTAACTAGGGACAACTTAAGCAGACATGAGGATGGAACTAGGGGACCCCTAGGGCCACTCTCAGGTGGGCTTAACATTAGAGTGGACGAGTTAGATCTCTCTCTAGAGGCTCTAACAGATCCATTCGAACCCATGGCTCTCAGGCCTCTTCTCACAGAGGGATGACATCCCCTCAGAGAAGAGTGTATGAAGCTAAAGAGAGGGAAGTCAATCTGAGGATTGAAAGGGAAGAACTTGCCCTGGCCAAAGAGAGACTTGCCTTTGCTAGAGAGCAAGAATTGAGTGGGGCAAACCCCACTGGTGGCAGCATTCTCCCAAGAGAAAAAGACAGGAGTTTAGACACTAGACACCTGAGTAAGATAGTGCCCCCCTTTAAACAAGGGGATGATATCCACAAATGGATAACTGCTTTGGAGAGGGCTTGCACTGTACAGTGTGTCCCCCAGAGTCAGTGGGCAGCTATCTTGTGGCTCTCCTTTGAAGGCAAAGGTAGAGATAAGCTCCTCACTACTAGAATTGAGGATGCTAACAATTACCAAGTCCTAAAGAATACACTGGTTGATGGGTTTGGCTTAACAACTGAACAGTACAGGTTGATGTTCAGAGACACCCAGAAAACACAGTCTCAGGATTGGGCTGACTTTGTTGATTGTGCCACTAAGGCTTTTGAAGGCTGGCTACTGGGAAGTAAGGTTACTGATTTTAAAGGATTGTACAATCTAATTATGAGAGAGCAAATCTTAAGTAATTGTCAGAGCCAGTTATTACACCAGCACCTGGTAGACTCTGATCTGACCTCTCCACAAGAATTGGGTAAGAGGGCAGACAAGTGGGTCAGAACCAGGGTCAAGCCTAAGAACCAGGGTGGTGACCAAAAGAAGGAATCAACCAAGCCTCAAGAGAAGGGTGGGAATAAATCTTCTGATCAAACCACAGGGCCCCAAAAATCCTCTGAAAAGGGTGGGTCCCAAACTTCTCCCAAAACCAAAAAGAAACCTTATTGTCATACCTGCAAACAGGTAGGCCATTACAAAAGTGACAGCAGTTGTCCCAAGGCCACCAACAATAAGGAGAACATACCCCCAGGTAATACTCCCAGACCTCCTGTTACCACTAGTGGTAATCCCCCAGGTGGTGGGAGTGCCCCCAAGAATGTAGTGGGCATTACTTTGGGAGACCAGGTGAACTATGGCCTAGCCAGGTCCCCTAACAACACTCTTGTCTGTGAGACTGGCATGGGGTTTGCCAACTTCACTACTGGTTCCCACATTTTGGGAAAGTATAGACAAGAGCCCCTTATCAATGGTCAGAAAGTTGAGGCATACAGAGACACAGGGGCCAGCATCACCATGGTGATTGACCATCTGGTCCCCTCTGCTCAACTGACCCCTGGTTTCACTTATCAGGTGACAGACGTTCATGGAGTGAAAAGAAGGCATCCCATGGCAGTAGTCGAGCTCAGCTGGGGTAATGTCACAGGGCCCATGAGAGTGGCAGTGACAGACAACCTACCTGTAGATTGCTTACAGGGGAATGACCTGGAAATCTCAGCATGGGCTGAGGTGGAGCAAGAAACTCACTCCAGAATGATAGGCCTACCCAGAAAGGTTAGTGGGGCAGTAATAGCTACAGCCCCAGTCCAAGCCCCAGTCCTCCCTGAAAAGGTTGGAAGAGCAGTGGTAGCCACTGCCCAGGCTCAGACAGACTTTCCTGAACAGGATAGGAGGGCTGTGAAAGTCACAGCCCAAACACAAACTGAGTGCCTTCCTGAAAAGGTTGGTAAGGCTGTAATGGTCTCAGCCTCTACTCAAACAGATAGTGGGGTTGTGAAGCCTGAAACAATGGATCACTCCACCCAAACTGAGAGCATTGAGGAGGAAGAACAATCTTCCCCCTCCCAGACACTAGGTGAGAGCCAGCCTCCTCAGGGAACTGACTCTACCCCTGGTGAAGGAACTGCCCCAGAGGTAGTCAGGCCTAGCCTGGCAGAGCCCCTGATGGCAGTGGACCCTTCCCAGGTGGAACCCAGTCTGGAGCAGGTAACCTGCCCCTCTCAATCCTGCCTCAGTCAGCCCAGGGCTGCAGAGGTCAGGGAGGCCAGTGGTGGACCCCAAAGGGCCCCCTGTCCAAAAATTCCCAATCAGCAGATTAGGAGCACTGAAGCTAGTAGTCCTAGCCAAGTGAAAATAAAACAAACTCCTGAGGGATCCCCCTTAAAAGTAGTTAGGGAACTCCCACAGCTGGACACTGCTGGGCACAGCCAAACCTGGGGCCTAAAAACCCCAAACCTGACCTGTCCCTCCAGTAAGCCAAACAGAGGGACTCAGCCTCCAGCTTTAGGTAGCCAGAGGTTGACCCTGAGAGCTCATAGCAACTCAGTCCTGGAAAGAAAGGCACATATGGTGGATAGTGATTGGAGGAAGTTGAGCCCAACAGTAGTGGAGTCTCACTTCAGTACTCCAGTCCCACACCAGCCTTTTACTTTGCCAAAACACACCACAGGTAGTGATTCCCTATGGTGGAGACCCTCAGATACCCTTAGGGTGATTGCTTAGTGGACCATGATACAGGGGGTAACTATGCCAGTGCATGTACCACCTCATATGGCCACTCAGGCAATATAGGCTTACCTGGTCAAGGATAGCCTTATCTCCTTTCGTTTGGGGGGGGTGGGGGGGGGGTTGTGTAGGAAGGTAGATACCTGACTATGGTTACCCCCAACTTTTTTTCCTGGTGTTTTGCTGGTTTTCTGACTTAGTTGACCTGGGGCCCTGCTATTCAGGACCCCAGGCCTACTGCTCTCTCTGTAAAATGGATTCCATGTACCCTAGGTGCATATCTAATTGGTACTGGGCCACCTTATCAGACCCTGTAACTCAGGGCATAGGTGTACCCAGGGCCTACCAGGGGCTGCAGCATGTATTATGCCACCCCTGGCTGGCCATCTAAATCTGACACAACTGGCTGCATGACAGCTGGGGCAAGGTGGTGTAATCACCCTTTGCTTTAGATATAGTATACCTATATCTAAACCTAAAATGGACGGTGTGTATCACTTACAACGCAACTTTTACGTCGTAATGCTGTTACAACGCAGCTATTACAACGCAGGATCCATTACAACGCATGGCATTACAACGCATGGCATTACATCGCAGATGCTATTACAACGCATACCATTACATCGTAAGTATTGGTAAGTATATAATTTATTTTAATTTTATTTAATATTATATAAATGATTTAATTAATATTAATAATAAATAAAAATAAATAAAAATATTTATTTATGTTTTTAAATATTATAAATTAAATTTATTAATTTAAGTAATTTTTTAAATAAATATGAGTATAGGAGTATATGTATAGGTGTACTGAGGTTTTAGGGCAGGGTTTGGGTTTTGGGGTACAGGGGTGTTTTTAGGTTTCAGGTTTGGGTTTTGGGGTACAGGGGTGTTTTTAGGTTTCAGGGTAGGGTTTGGGTTTTGGGGTACAGGGGTGTTTTTAGGTTTCAGGGTAGGGTTTGGGTTTTGGGGTACAGGGGTGTTTTTAGGTTTCAGGGTAGGGTTTGGGTTTTGGGGTACAGGGGTGTTTTTAGGTTTCAGGGCAGGGTTTGGGTTTTGGGGTACAGGGGTGTTTTTAGGTTTCAGGGCAGGGTTTGGGTTTTGGGGTACAGGGGTGTTTTTAGGTTTCAGGGTAGGGTTTGGGTTTTGGGGTACAGGGGTGTTTTTAGGTTTCAGGGTAGGGTTTGGGTTTTGGGGTACAGGGGTGTTTTTAGGTTTCAGGGCAGGGTTTGGGTTTTGGGGTACAGGGGTATTTTTAGGTTTCAGGGCAGGGTTTGGGTTTTGGGGTACAGGGGTGTTTTTAGGTTTCAGGGCAGGGTTTGGGTTTTGGGGTACAGGGGTATTTTTAGGTTTCAGGGCAGGGTTTGGGTTTTGGGGTACAGGGGTGTTTTTAGGTTTCAGGGCAGGGTTTGGGTTTTGGGGAACAGGGGTGTTTTTAAGTTAAATAAAATTAATTATATTATATTAATTACATTTCTTAATTAAAATAATTAAATTAAATACATTATTTTAAATAATTTATTTTAATTACAATCAAAAAAATATTTAAATTAAATTAATTTAATTATATTAATTAAATAAAATTAATTACATTTTTTATTAAAATTAATTTAAATAAATAATTACTATTATTTTGATTAAAATAATTTAATTAAATTAAAATAATTACATTTTTTTTAAAAAGGTATACTTACCTATACTTACGATGTAATGCCATGCGTTGTAATAGCATCTGCGATGTAATGCCATGCGTTGTAATGCCATGCGTTGTAATGGATCCTGCGTTGTAAAAATTGCGATGTAACGGTCTGCGTTGTAAAATAACGCGTTGTAACATCATAGATCCAAAATGGACACATATATTCCTATCAGTCACTCCTATGGCAGGCCTTGACAATCCTGAAGGCAGAGTGCTTGGAATCATGTGAAATGGTGCTCTGGCATGAGCTGAGCCCGTTTGCAGCTTGCGGAACCAAGTCTTAATAGCTGTTCCATGATAACGCATACCATATACTCTTAAGTGCATTATAATCCTCGCGGTTATATGCCAACTCTGGTATGGCTTTATCAAAACATGTCGAGTAAGGTGTCATACCAATTGGAATACTAACCCCTCGCCAATTCTGGTGACGGGGTTAGCATTCCACCCTTATAGAGGGACACGACATGGTAGTAACTGTGAACCCCGGTTAAAGTTAACTCAAGCCTCAGCTCCACAAAATGGATGCTGCCACCACAGACACGAGTCTGACACCCTACAGCTGGGAGTCCTTCCAGCGAGGGTAGCTTGGACAAAGGGTTTCCTGTCAGGGGCGGTGCTAGCACCATCCCAGACAGGGTTTTGTGTATCCTGGGTAGGCAGGGCTTTACAGGAAGGTGACTGCAAAGTGGCACCCCGGTGCTCACTGTGCATAGGCCGGCTAGAACCAGTTCCAGGGGCACACAGCCCCTGAGCTGGGGAAAGCCCGGCATGGGAGAGGGGTGTAACCACCCCCCTTCCTGGTCCCACCCCTAGGGCAGGACCTAGTCGCGTACCCACCCCTTTCTTTAGGATAAAGGCAGGAGCGGGGACCCTTCCAAATTAGATCATCTTTGAATCAAGAACTACTTTCTACGAAAGGAAACTCAAGACTCTTCTCAAGATTTCTCCCTTGTGACTAAGGAGTAGTCACCCTGCATCCGCGGGCACCATCCAAGAACACTGCGGTTTGCTGCACGTCCTTCCTCCGGAATCCGACCGACCAGCACGAAGTGACCCGGCGTCCCTGGCACCTCTGACCTCTACCCACCTCTACAGCTAAGCTGAGATCCGTAGGTGCGACGAGACCTCGAGGGACCGGCCATCATCAGAACTGCACGACTTCTATCCAGCACGACCGCCGAGGGATCCTCTGGTGAGTGCTTTGGGGTCCGAGAAGCCCCGACCCTGAGCAGCTCCAGCACCGAAGTCCAGCCTCCCAGCATCTCCACGATCTGCGTGGGGCCCCTCTGCTTTTTGCTGCTCACCGCGTTGTTTGGCTACTAGCCCACTGGCTTGTGGCCTCCTTAACGACGCCCGACGACATCCCTTCTGCTGGTCTGGTTGCTCCAGACTGGCCCTTGCTCCCTCCCAAAAGAGGAGCACCCCGGACCCTCCTGGTCCACTCCAGACGCCATTTTAGGTCCACCGCGTGGGCTTGAATTTGCCAAGACTTGTTGCCCCACTCCTGGGTCCAGCGACGTCGACAGCATCAACCATCGTGGGACAGCTCGCACCTCCATCCTGGTCGCCGACAACGCCTCCTGGTCCGTGAGACTGCAGAGCCCAGCGTCGCCCACTCACCTGGTCGAGGTGACTTCGCCCGGTGCCATCCTGGTGCCCACACAATCACTGGCTAGTGATTAAGAACTTGGTCCCCTCTGCTTTCAGGTGTCATCCCTCTTCGATCCAGGCTTGGATCCATCGAACAATCTTCACTGGTCGCCTGCCAGCAACTTCTTTCTTCAGGCTCCTGGTTCGTCAACGAGTATTCCCGACGTCTTTTCAGACCTATGCAGCCACAGCCCCTGGGCTAGATAACTTCGGCATTTCGGTGCCCCAGCATAGCCTCACTATCCAAGGGTCCAGATCCACTTTCGTTTTCAACCTACCTAGTCGGGTTCGCCCGAGAACACTAACTTTTGCTTTTACTAGCCTCCTTAGACTTTGTCCCGCTTCCCGCGTGAGAGTGCACACTCTGCACCCGAGACCCCTAGGCCTCCTACTAGTAATCTGAAGGTTCAGTAACGTAGTCCTAGCGATTCCAAAGCCTATTAGTCCAGTACTTACCTGCTAGTAATTTCGCATTCCACTTTTAGAGTATATGATTTTTCGTGCCCCTCAGGCATTTGTGTAAATTGTGCAACTTAAAGTATTTTCGTAAGAGTTTTGTTGTGTGCTTAGTACCCTGTCCTCATAAAGAGTACAGGGCTGTTGTGATCTAAATAAATAACTGTTTATTTTCATAACACTTGTGTGGTGTCCTTTCACTTGGTGTTCAAGGGGTATATGTGATGGTAAAACAGCTGGCTTAACACGCCCTCTAGAGTCTTAGCCTTAGACTGCTCGTATCCATGCTACTAGGATAGCTGGTCTATAAGGTTGACTTACAACCAATCATCAATAAGGGTTGTTTGGACTGATACAAAGTGCTCACTAGAATAGTGAACATTATATATCAGGCCAACTTCTCACACATATTAAGGGGCGGATTGGTCCTAATCTTTGGAGTCACTGCGGCTTAAACAGATAGGGGCTAATTCACAGAACTAATCTGAGATAAAATCCTAAACTTACTCCTTTTGGTATTCACAGAAGGCATTTAGCAGTAGTAAAGTTAGGACTCCTAATTTTACTATTACTAAATGCCTTTTGTGAAAGTTAGGATTTTGTCTCAGCTTAGGTCTGAGAACGTCGAACAAGGCGTTTTTGGTGATTCCTCGCATCCGCACCTCAAGATATTGTGGCAGATCATTCTCCTACACTACCCTCTAGTATTGGAACAGACTTTCTGAGGTGCTCCTTCGGGAGTGATACGTGCAAGTTCTTCAATAAATAAATAAATGATCATTTGATCTATACAAACCGTGTTCAGTACACTGGTTCTTCTTGGATTTTAAAATTGAATTGTTTTCACAAGCCGTGGCATCGATTGAAGAAGGCTTGAGCCATGAACACCTGTTCCATACATACTTTTTTGGAACGTTTAATGGGAGATACATAATGATGTGATGGACCACACTTATCTTAAATATTCAAACACTTGAAACAGCGACTCTTTTCCCTCTCTATCTCCTTCTGTTCTCTTTGTGAGTACCTACTGATTCCTTGACCTCTCTAGTGTCTTTTCTTACTTTTTTTTTTTACTTTATTTAGCATTTTGCGAAAAATAAAGCAGAGCACAGAGTTCGATTGCGGTATACATAGGGTACAATCTCAACATAATAATTTTTACAAGTTCTTTAAATCACAGTAGGTCAGTCAATTGCTTGCAATAACGTATCTAATACATACCAAAACCCTATCAAGCGTCCCTCCAATGTGCCGATCCATGGATACCCTCCCTGATTTCCCACCAAAACAAATATACAAGAAAAGACAACGGGCCCACTCACTTCATGTGGGTAGAGTATGTTAAGGACCATTTACGTGTATATTGAATCCCTTTAGCCCACCCCAGTAGGCACTATACCCTTTTCCCGTTGTGTGTGGGGGGGTCTTGCTGCTGTAGTGAAAGGAAGGATCGGAAGGGACCCCAAATGTCCTTAGGCCTGGAGGAAGGCGGGACAGTACTAGCATACAGGTCGTTCCTCGTAGAGCAGGTTGCTAGGCTTTGAATCCAGCTATGTGTCGTCGGAGCCCTCTTACCACCCCAGTGGATTGCGACTTCTCTTTTAGCCAGTAGTAGTGAGATGGCAGCAAATCTGCGAATGTTAGGGGGAGCTGGACTACATATCCCAGGAGGATGATCTTGGGCAAGGGCTCCATCAGGACCTGTATCATTTTGCTTAAAAGTTTGTGTACCTCAACCCAAAAGGTGTGGATGCACGGGCAAGTCCAGGCAAGATGTGCAAAGTCAGCTTGAGGGGCTTGACACCGCTGGCAGCAATGCAGCCTGGTGGGATCCATCTTGTGTGCTCGGGCAGGTGTAACATAAATTCTGCGTAAAAACTTAAAGTGTATACATTTATGTCTGCTGTTGAGAAACACTGTTTTAGTAACCTTGCAGCAGGCCGCCCATTGCTCATCAGTAATTGGGTTGCCTAAGTCTGATTCCCATGCGTTACGTATTCTTTCAACATCCACTGGGACCAGGTCGGCACATGCCTTATACAAGTGAGATATAAGGTGGATTCCTTTGCTGCTACCTATCACCAATGTAACAGGGGGGAACGAGGGAGGTTCTAGTGGGTAGTCAGGGAGCTGAGCTCGCAGGGCGGAGCGTAATCTAGCCAACACAAATCTAGCCATGAATGTGGCATCCGAGAAGGTAGATACATCCACTGGGTCAAAAATGTGGCCAGCAGGAAATAGATCCCCCATCGTGTTAATGTTAAATTTAATGCAGGTCCTCTGAGCCAGCTTTTCGCCAGTTATAGGTAGCAGGTTGGCGTTGGGGAGTGGGAGGGAGGAAGAGTACAATGTCTGGGTGTGGGTAATACGGCTCAGCTTAGCCCATGCCCAACTAGAGGTGGAAACTGGTTGTATATCTTTGGGATCCTTAGGGATACCTGTGGGCAAAACTGTGTCAAGCGTGTTAGGCAAAATAAAGTCTGAAACCGGGCGCAGGTAATCCTGGCGTCCGGATGGTACCATGTCTGTGTGAAACTACATTGTGCTGCCAGAAAGTACAGTTGAAGGTCAGGGACCCCATACCCTCCTCGGTCACACGGGAGCGTCATTACCTGCATTCTCACCCTGGCTGTCTTGTTGCCCTTACTAGCCTGATTAAGTGCAACCGCAGAGAGATGAAGAATTTGTTCGTGAGTGGGATTGGTATATTGTGGAACAAATATAAGAACTTCGGGAGTACGATAATTTTTACCAGGGCTACTCGCCCCGCCATAGAGAGAGGGAGTTTAAGCCAGGAGTCAATTTGCGCCTCCAGTTTGGAGATCGCCACTCCATAGTTACGGCGTATGACCTGGTCTGTATCGAGATGGATGTGTATCCCCAGATATTTTACTGAATCAGTGCACCAGTCCAATCAGAATTCCGGGACCCAACGGGTCGTTCCAGTCGTGAGGGGAAAGATAATCAATTTACGCCAGTTTATCCCCAGCCCAGAGAACGTGCCAGAATGGAGGATCTCTCTGAGAAGTGGGTCTAGGTTGGTTAGCTGCATATAAGGAAACCAGTAGCGGGCCTGTATTGAATTGCAATCCTCTGTGTAGGTGTTTTTCCTGAAAGTGCCTAATCAATGGGTCAATCGCTAAAATAAACAATAAGGGGGAAAGGGGACATCCCTGCCTTGTGCCGCACAATAAGGTAAAGGGGGGTGATAGAGTACCATTAAGCCGGAGCCTAGCTGTAGGCTGTGTATATAACAGTGCTGTTGTGGCAATGAATCCCTGTGGCATTCCCATGCATTGCATTATGGAAAGGAAAAAGGGCCATTCCAGGGAGTCAAAGACCTTTTCGGTATCTAGCAGGATTGCTGCTGCGGGAACCTCCGGGTTTATTCTGTGCAAAGTGTTAAACAGGGTGCGGAGATTAAAGGCGGTGGACCGGTGCGGGATAAAACCTGATTGAGAAGGGGATATTATAGACCCCATTAGCAGTGAGAGGCGGCATGCCAAAGCCTTAGCGAGGATTTTATAGTCTAAGTTTAGCAGCAATAGAGGTTGGTACGAGCCACACAGTAGGAGGTCCTTGCCCGGTTTGGGGAGCAGAATAATGACTGCTTCAAGTAGGGTAGGAGGGAGCAGTTGTTTCTCTAGAGCTTAAGCATAGAAGTCTAATAGTCGGGGATCAGGAGATCTTTGTAGGCTTTGTAAAATTTGCCTGTAAATCCATCCAGCCCGGGGGCTGTGGATGAGTCTAGGCCTGTAATGGCTTCATTTATGTTATCTACCGTGATGGGTTCTGCTAAAAAATCTTGCATGAATCTCTCTAAGCATACCAATGCTATCTCAGAGAGGTACGACTCCTGACTGGTACGATCCCTTCCCAATTTGGTAGTGTACAGTGTATGGAAGTAGGATAAAAACTCTTCTGGATCATCAGTGGGTCCGTGAGTGTGTTCCCTGTTGTGGACCGCAACTCTGTGATGTATGCTTTAGTGTAAGGAGGTTGAAGCATTTGCGCTAGTACTCATCCAGGGCGACCTCTTTCTCCATAAACTTTATTGATTGTGGTATTTCCCCATGTAAAGTATTTCCCTGTCAGCTACCTCTCTGTATTCCAAGAGCAGAGCTGCTCTTTTCGTGTTGTACCCTGGGTCTGCAGTCACCCTCTGCCCAGTGTCCAGTGCGGTCAGTTCGTTCTCCAGCCGGGAAAGTGCGCCGCGTGGGCCACAAAGTACCCCGGAGCTCTTTGAGATGCATACTCCGCTCATGTAGGCCTTAAATCCCTCCCACAACACCGCCTCGAAGTGTACAGACCCTGTGTTTTTTTCAAAGTAATCCTCGATGGCGTCATGAATTTCTTGTCTGAACACCTCGCCATCTAATGCGTGGCTTGGGAATCTCCACTGCCTTCCGAACCCTTCAGGGCGGGGGATTGTCAGGCACAATAAAACTGGGGAGTGATCATAATATGACCTGGGCAATATTTGTATCTTGTGGAACCATCTAGAAATTTCAGGGGAGGCTAACCAATAGTCAAGTCACGTCCACATGTCATGTGCGCTGGTATAATGTGTATATGTAGTGTGATCTGATTCGCGGAGCAGGCTCAAGTCTAGCAGTGAGAAGTGGTCACACAGAGAGTGCAAGGCTTTGCACGCTCTCGGTTTAGGTTCCGGGCCATGGATTTGCTGTCAGAGGCAGGATTGAAGGTAATGTTAAAATCACCCCCCAAAAGAATGGGCTTGGAGCCCAGTTGCAGCAGTTTCGAGTGGAGAGCATGGAAAAAATCAGGAGAATCGACATTAGGACCATATATGCACCCCATCCCAATCTTGTAGCTAAGCAGCGTGCCCTCCACAATTACAAACCTACCATCGTCATCATAGGTGATAGAGTGGCATTTGAAGGGGAGTGGTTTATGAATGAGAATGGTTGTACCCCTGGCATAGCTGCTATAGTTTGCGAAGAATCTGTTTGGCCCCAATGAGGATGCGAATCTGGACCGATCACCAGGTGGGAGATGCGTCTCTTGTAAGACGGCAATGTCTACCCTATGCCGGATCAAATAATGCACAACCTGCCTTTTTTTGCAAGCGTTGTTCAAACGCATTGTTCAAACCCCGTACATTCCATGAGGCTAGAGTAACACTTGAAGGGCCAAAGTTGTGACCTAACTGTGCCATAACAGTGTTCTGTCTGAAATAGTGAAGAATAACCAAAGCTTGTACCAATTAAAAGCTTCGGTGACTAAACATATCATAAACTCAGTGCAAAGCAAAAACTTCAATACACCTCCTGCCACCCCCCACCCAGCCTCCCCGCCCATTCGGAGAGGCAATACCAATTTTCCAGAAACAGTGCATGATACCAGTAGACCTCTTAACCTGTTGAAAACCATACAATTGAGGTACATGCTATCTTTATCAAAACAATCTCTGGGTCTACACCAAAGGTGGGGACGTACACTATCCAGCGGTCTAGTAATCAATACCATATGATACTTTTTATAGGGCAAACCCCATTATTAACTATTAACAAACAAATGTGCGGCAATATTAACAAATGAAACAGTCAGCCATGGCCCGAGCTTGAGAACAATTCTGCACTGGCCTCCGGCCCACTATGGGGGGGGGGGAGGGGGTGGAGAGACATTGGAGTCTGAGGGGTGTTTGTTGTTAAGTTTGTAGGTGTGGCAGAATTCTTGCACCTCAGTTGGGTTTTCGAATATTCGTGAGCGGCGGTTGACTTCCACCCATAACCTGGCCGGATATAACATACCATATTTTAACCCCAAGATCTTAAGTGTTGCCTTAACTCTGAGGAACTTTCTTCTGGTGTCTTGCACCATGGCAGTGAAGTCAGGGTATAATGACAGCTTGGAGCCTTGCCAGGAGAGTTCACCCTTTTCACGAGCCAGTCGCAATGCAGTATCCCTGTCTCTAAAGTTCATTATTCTTGTGATAATGGGCCTCTGTGGGCAGCCGGGGTTGGGTCTAGGACCAAGTGACCTGTGGACGCATTAAACCACGAAGCCATGGGTGAACGCCTCTTTGCCAAATAGATCGATCAGGATAGTTTCCACCATATTGTCCATGCACCCAGCAGCTGTGGACTCCGCAGGCCCACGAGGCAGACCTTGTTGCGGCGACTCCTCGCTTCCAAATCCTCGTTTTTGATTGCAACTTCTTTCAGTATTCGTTTCATGTGATCAACTCTTTTCAAGGATTGGGCCATCTCGTCCTCCAGATCGGTTGTACGGGACTCCACCACATCCAGACGCCTATTGTGTACCTGGATCTTTGCCCCTAGGTCTGCCATATGTTTATCCAAGGTTTCAAAGTGGACATCCAGCGCCTTGAATCCTGCCCTCATCTCTGACAGCAATGGACCCAGCTGGCTGGTATCATCCACCAAGGCGGTTGGCGCATGCCCTCCTGTCGCCATGTCGCTAGGCAGTTCTTGATTCGTGTCCACTTTTTTTTCAAAGGTGTTTAAGATGTTTGTGGCCCATCCCACGTTAGCATTGTAGAGTCCGCGTTGTAGGCAACTATGGGGAGTGGTTCAGAGGAGCCCCTTGATGGAAGCCGGGCCGCAGGTGGTGTTACCCCAGTAGTGGCTCTTTACACCACTCTAGTGTGGACTGGACTGTGTCTTCAGAGGCAGTCTGTGAGGATATTATATATGCAAGACTGCGCCCGGCCGATTCCGATTCGGGTCGGAAATCGGCCCGACCGACTCGTACCCGGAATGGAGTCCGACCACCACCTACCGGCACCATACGACCCGTGCAGTACTATGCAAAGCCTGTGATTTATAACCGAGCTGTACGGGTACGAAGCCGTCCGACCGAGCCATACAAAATTCAGCCATCCGGCTGGAAAATTAACACGAGCCGCACTGACCGAACTGAGCCCGGAATGAACACGACCGATATGTATCCGAGACGTCCGAGCCGCACAGTACGATGCCAAATGCATTAAATTAGACCGAATCGCACGGAGCCCAAGCCGCACGACCGACCCGGACCGAAAGCGTACCTGAAGCGAGAGAGGCCACGGCGGTAGACTTGCATGCAACACAGAACACAATCAGCGTGAAAGACAAGGAGCAGCCCACACAAGCCAACAAGAGAGTCCGACTTGGTCAGAAGAACGTCTCCTACATGCCAACCAAAAACAATGCCAAAACACAAAAAAGGACCAGTCAAGCCATGACAAAGTCAATAAATACACAAAAAGTAAAAAAAACACAAAGACACACCCACAACTCCACCTATAAAAAGGCAAAACTACACTACCATCATCCTTTGCAAATGCAACAGAGCAGCCAGCACAGAACAACTTGAGACACCATCCACAGACACACACACAACTCACCCATCACCCAAACCACACACCATCAGCACTCCTCCAAAATCTCTCACAAAACAGACACCCACCCACACACCCTCACTTGCACCCACACACTTGCACCCACACACTCACCCACCCACATCACTCCACACCACCAACCATCACCATGCCCCCTAAGAAGAATCCACAGTTCACAGACACTGAGTTAGAAATATTGGTAGATGAGAGCCTCAGAGTAGAGCCATATTTGTTTGGCACATTGGTACAACGGACCCCCATGTCACAGAAAACCAAGATGTGGGGACAGAATCATGAAAAAGGTGAACGCACAATGCACCAGCGTATCGCACAAAGACCGACATCCAGAACAGGTGGTATGGCATGCGCAGGAGGGTCAAGAAGCTTCTCCAGAAGGAACACACCTTGAGCCAGGTTACCGGCAGTGGCCCTCCTGCCAAACTAGTCTACTTCAGGTAGTGGGAGGCGAAGGTGCGGGACATCCTACCACCAGAGGGCATCCATGGCCTACCTGACATACCAGAGCCTGGTGAGTACACAACCAATAGGCCCAATATTGTGTTGCAATACACACACAGCACCGTTAAGGGGACTGTGAAACAATGCACTGAGAGCAAAGGCATAGGAAACAAAAGTCAATCAGCCCATGAAGTCTATGCTAGTCAGACAAACACAATGATGGCCACATCATAGTGAATTGTAACTGTGTCATGACATGTACAAACCTACCAACAAAATAGGGCAAGGCAGTGGCACTAATCTGAGTTAACACTGTCAAATATCCCTGCCACTACAACCAATAGCTCACAGTGAAGCTGACTGACAGGAAGGAATAGTGGGTATGCTTGCGAAGTGAGTGTATACCAAAGCAGGATGGTGTTGTTGTCACAGATAATGCTCCCCATCACAATTGCACCATCAATATCTCTCTGAACAATGCTCACCTCACAGGGGCATGACAATGGGCTGGCAAGTACCCTGGGAGTGGGCTCTGTTGTGGGGAGCACAATGCCCTGCTGGGACTTGGCCACCATCAAACATAAGAACTCCACTGTCAGCCATCTTGTCAGCACAGGCACACCCCCTCACAGGGAAGCAGAGTCAGAAGGAGGGAAGTGAGTGCATGCTGGGAAGGGGGATGTAGCCCAGAGCATGGTGGGAGTTGCAGTCACTCAAAATCCTCAGCCACCTACATGACCCGGCAAGCCCACACTGCACCATGGGCACCTCACAGGGGGTGAAAATGGGTTTGCAGGTACCCTGGGACTGGGCTCTGTTGTGGGGAGCACAAGGCCCTGCTGGGCATTGGCCACCATCAAACAACACAACTCCACTGTCAGCCATCTTGTCAGTACAGGCACACCCCCTCACAGGCAAGCAGGACAAATGTGAACAGGGATCACACTCCTGTGTCAGCCACCTGATGGCCCTTGAGTAAGAATTTCCATGTACATGGAAATCCATACATGAGCTGGGTATGTGCACACATCAACATGCACATTGAACGGCTCCATGTTGGCAGGACAATGTGCTACCACAACATCAGACTCTGTCTGTGACAACTGAAGGCAATGCAGTGCTCAGTCATGCATCCTGACGTCACGTTGCAAATGTCATGTATATAAAACATTGTTACAAAGCTCAAGGAGGGGTGAATGGTCTTCTCCTCTTGTGCAACCTGGTTCATAACGGATTGTGTTGCCTCCATTGAAAGCCATATGTACACATGCGTAGTGCGTGACATCATGTTTTTCCGCATCAGTGTACTGTAGCAGCAGCAGCATTGGCTCCCCCTTGTTGCAAATATGCTGTGCCTCCAGCTGGAGGTAAATTGGCTGGTTCCCCACTAGAGCCCAGAGGAGAAAACTGAGAGTGTGTGTTTGTGCTCAAGTGCTGTGAGTCAAAAACACACACAAAACCCAAAGGCAAAGGAAAAATGTTGAACATTGTGATGTATGAAGTTACAAACAAAGGTGTTGTGTGTGGATCCAGCTACTCTTCCACCACACCAGGGTTGGTCACTGTTGGTCAACATGTAGCAGCCCCATGTGATCCTAGACCTAATATCTCCTCTGGACACTACTGGGAAAGCAGCCAGTCTACCTCCAGGTGGAGGCACATCATATTTACAGTAAAGGTGAACCAAAGTAAATGCAGCAACAGTACACTGAAGCGCCAATCCAAGTAGCACGGCCCCATTCCTGTCTACGTATAGGAGGGAATCTACTAAGGAATGAAATCATGTACATATCATGGCTGCACAGGATGAGTGATCCGTACGCATATGATCCCCGCAACCTCTAGTTTACTCTTACATCTCCACCCATGATTTGATGTCTAGTGCTTGTTAGTATATGTTCCTTGCCCATATGAAATATTCCGGATTTCTCTTGTATTTCCCATGTATAACTTTGCATTTTTAATAATTTTTAATGTAATGAATTGTTTTATCAATTTTGCTTGTATGATTTGTATTTACAAATCGAATAAAAGCTTTGAAATTGAATTGAGTGATCCACTGCCCCCTCCTTCATTGTTAGTACTATCCATTGCAAGATGAATGTAAAAGTACCTCTTCCCCCCTCCCTGTTGCAATATACATAGGTCAACCATTGATGTCTGTAGTAACATAAATGACAATGTCTGTCTCTTCCAAACACAGGTGCCACTGGGGATTCAGCACCAAGTGAAGAAGAGTCCCTGGCCCAGACTCTGGTGGAGGATGAGCTCTCTGGTTTCGACCTGGCTCTGTCCTCTTTGGATAACGACCCTCAACCTGGCACCTTCAAGGGATTTATTAGACAATCTGTTTGAATTATTTGAAAAAATTGAATTGAAGACCTTAGTCAATAATGGCCTATCCTCACAAGTAGGTTCCCATAGTTGAAATCACACAACTAAATTGGTCGAGCAAAATAATTACAATGATTAACATTGATTCACAGCATAAGACTGAGAAATTAGCACAGAAAATGGGTGCATATAGAAAAAATATTCACGTTATATAATTTTGAAAAGGGTACTAAAAAGTATATGAACAAGAAAATAAGAAGGTGACAATACAGATTTCAAACATCTTCACTGTAACACTTGTAGCACTTTTCTTCTTTGTTAAAATTGATACACAAAGATCGATTTTAGTCCGATATTAAAGGAACGAGGGAATCTACAATGTAAAAGTAATGTTAAAGGAACGAGGGAATCTACAATGTATCACTCAAGGCTTCTGGCATAAACATACCTTGAGTACTTTGTGACCGGGAGCAGCAATACAATTTGCGAGTGTATCGAACTAAAATCGATCTTTGTGTTTAAATAGGGCTCCAGTATATCGGCGTCATTAAGATACGAAATTTCTACATCATCGCATTCTACAGGTGATGTTTGTATTAGATTTGGCACAGTTCAAGATAGTCATCTTTGCCTTTTTAAAATAATAAGCTTCGCTTTGACTAAGCGATAAAAAGGACGCTTTATCCTTATCTGATAGTTGACAACCCATACCTTTCATCTATACATTATTTACAACCAAAGATGTATGGTTTTGACTTGATAGTTATACCGCACATGCGTAAGGCCTATATTGGACTGTTTTAGTCTTGAGTCAAGCGTTTTGTAAATAACGTTAGACCATTGTGTAAAGCTAATCGCACTCTCTACATAAAACATCGCCCTAAATAAATGTATTTCATATTTAACAGATCTTTAGGCTTAACAAGCGGCCCCAGGCGAACAATAGAAATACACTTTGGCTTTGATCTTCATAACAATGAAACAGTGAATATTTTACTTACAATGATGATTTGAATCGCTAAAAAGAACGGCACATGTGCCACCAGACATATAAATAACTTTTAATAAATGAGGCGATATATCTAATATAGATATTCATGCTAAAATTGCTCCTAACGAACTATTGGCCGATATAAATTGATTGAATACAAAGATATGTGACCTCAGATAAGATCGATTGTATGCATAACAGTTTTGGAATAATTCGGTCTAATTTTAGTCTTACATCCAAGATGTGCTAATATATCAGACTTGGCACATATCAGGTATAACTACTATGCATATGCACTTATCAATTCGATTTGAATTTTTGCAGATTCAACACTCTGATCAATGGAGTTACCTTTCCAATAATTCTGAATACATTGTTTCCCATTTCGACATAAGGTACCAATGTCTTTGTTTAAAGAAATATAGTTCTCTTTGAAATAGCTAGCACTATGAGACTTTAAACCTTACTTGCAGTTCATAATAAGATGTTGTAATATGATACAGCTTTACAGTTGTTTAACAAAGGGAAACCATAAATTGACCATAGGTTGGCTTTTTCAATGTGAAACACAATCAGATTGCAAAAATTGGAGTATGAGAATTGTTTAAAATCAATTTATTGTCGTTTGTACCATATGAGCAGTTGTCTAATATGGAGGAAAGAATTAAATGTTTCAACAACATGTTTTTTCTTTGAATTTAAATATCTATATGCACAGTTATCTCTTTTTTTGGGGGTTATTGTCTATGTATATTAGATATTAGATACGTGGTGTAATAATCAGTAATTATTTCTTGTTTTACATCAATATAGTGGTCAACTTTTGTATATTTGCTCAGTCTTGAAGATGGTCTCAGTAATGAAAAATTAGAGACCGAAACGTCGACCTACGCTTTTTCTTCTATTATTTTATATCAATTTTAACAAAGAAGAAAAGTGCTACAAGTGTACAGTGAAGGCGTTTGAAATCTGTATTGTCACCTTCTTGTTTCATTGTTCATATACTTTTCAGTACCCATTTCAAAATTATATAAAGTGAATATTTTTTCTATATACACCCGTTTTCTGTGCTAATTTCTCAGTCTTAGGCTGTGAATCAATGTTAATCATTGTAATTATTTTGCTCGACCAATTTAGTTGTGTGATTTCAACTATAGGAACCTAATTATGAGGATAGGCCATTATTGACCGAGGTCTGCAATTCAATGTTTTCAAATAATTCAAAAAGATTATATAATAAATCCCCTGAAGGCACACTTTACCTTATTTTTCTACTTTAGCCCGAGCACTCAAGGGTAGATTGGGTTGCCCATTTCTGTATAGTAACCTCCGGTGTGAGACATCAGGCAGCCCCGCCATCAGAAACACCAGCACCCCCTGCAGCCATGTCAACCCCATCTGCCCACAGACCTAACACCCCCGCCAACAGGGACCGACCTAGGAGACCAAGTTCAAGTAGCACAGGGGCCCCGGCCACCTAGGATGTTACCAACAATGACACCAGTGGCAACAGCCAAGGGGGTCCCGGGTCAACTGTGCCTGCCACCACAGGTACAGCCCATGTGTCAAGGGGTGGTGGGAGAGGTGTTAGGCCGAGGGCACGGTCTGCAGAGGGGCCTGGACTGCCTGATGACCCCCAACTGGTACGCATCATAGATGCATACCAGGATAGCACCAGAGGACTCAGCCAGGTAGTGGGGGTCCTCAAGAACATGCAACAGGAGCAGCTGCCCATCCTGCCTGCATGGAGGCCAAGTGGGACAAACTCATGGCGGTGCATACTGACATATTGACCTGTCTCCGCCAGATCAGCACAAATATGTCCACACCTCCCTGTGTGTCCACAACATCTCAAGCAACAACATCTGCTAATGCCACAGGGAGGGAGGATGAATCTGGTGGGGACTCCGATGCACCATCGGCGCCTGCTCCTGAGGATCCCCCACAGAAGAAGAGGAGGGGTCGTCCGAAGAAGGACAAGTGAGCCACAGTTGTCACTGCACATCCCCCAGGAACCCAGAACCTGTTTTGGATGTTGGTCTTTGGGTGCAAAGCGTTCACCTTGTTGCACATAACACAGGGTCTCCATCCCGACATTGAGGGTCCATGTAGTACCAATGTAGAAGATGAATGTGGACTTCACTCTGGACATTTCATCTACCAATACTTTGGACTCATGTGAGAACTGTGGATTCTAAACCTCATGTACAGCACTATCTCCACACATGAATGTAAATCAAATCACCATTACTCGATACTTGCCTATGTTGTGATTCCAACTTGGTATGTGTCATGGAGATGATGAAATGCTGAAGCACACAGTGCATGCCGACTTCTACAGCAATGTCATTACCAATATGTGACTCATGTTGATGTGACACCTATGTGGGAGACACACCAATAGGGCTTCACAACACATACTCACCTTGGACATGTGAAACATTGCCTACAAAGATGGTTGCCAGATATACGGTGGAATGCACAGACACCACACCTTTCCACAGTCACTGCCACAGCCCACAGGTGAGGTTAACAAATGTCAGTCAGATGTGTGAAGACAGAAAACACACATTACTAAGTGAAGCACAGGTACATTACAAATCAGAAACAAGTTTAATACACAACAATATCAAGGTGAATCCACATGACTTTGGGCACAGGGTCACCAAGTATCATCAAATTGAGCTTTAAGGGTGGATTCTGGATGTCGGTGTCAGACTTGCCCCTGGAACTGGCAAAGTACCTTGGGAAGGACAGAAATGAGACACAGTCAGAAGCACACCAGAACAGGATGGAAATGAAATAGACATGTCACAAGAAACCTACACACTAACAACTTAGCATGTCAACGCCATTTTGGACTATAGACCATATGACAGGACACATCACTGCACGCTTCGAGTCAAGTACCACACTGACAAACTCAAACAGCAACTGAGCTGCACAAGCACATCACACGCTTACTCAGGACATTGACATGACAACCCTGTGAACTCACCTCCAGCTGAAGAAGTTGTTGATGAGCTGTGTGCGGACGTCACCCTCATCATCATCATCACTGGCCTCGTGGCCCAGGCCAGGATCCTCCACAGTTGGTGGATGTTGGTCGTCGTCGTCGTCCTGGATGACAGGCACCTCCTTTTGTCACGCCATGTTGTGGAGCATGCAGCAGATGAGGATTATTTTACACACCTTTGAAGGCTCGTATGGGAGGGCCCCTCCGGTCTTGTCCAGGCAGCGGAAGCAGCTTTTCAGGAGACCAAAGGAACGATCTGGATGACAGGCACCTCCTTTTGTCACGCCATGTTGTGGAGCATGCAGCAGATGAGGATTATTTTACACACCTTTGAAGGCTCGTATGGGAGGGCCCCTCCGGTCTTGTCCAGGCAGCGGAAGCAGCTTTTCAGGAGACCAAAGGAACGATCGATGATTCGCCTGGTTCTGACATGTGCCTCATTGTAGTGCATCTTGGATGCTGTCACAGGGTTCCTCAGGGGTGTCAGCAACCATAACATGTTGGGGTATCCAGAGTCACCTACATTCAAAGAATCACACATATGTTGAGTATTGTAAGGGGGTGGGAGACAACATTGCAAAACACACACAATGGTAAACAGTACACACCAAAAAGCCAGGCACGCTGGTTTGGCATATGTGACATAATCAATGGGATGGGACTCCTCCTCATGATGTAGGCATCATGGGCTGAACCAGGGAAACGAACACACACATGTGTAATCACCATGTCCGCCAGGCATACCACAAGAGCATTAACAGAGTGGTAATGTTTGCGGATGCGGTATATCTGTTCCTGTGCCCGTGGTGGTATCAGGGCCACATGTATGCCATCAATTGAGCCAATCACGTTTGGCATCCTCCCCAGTCCATAAAAGGCATCCTTGATCTCTACAAGTTCACGCAGTGTCGGAAACTTGATGTAGAAGTCCAGGTGACTCAACATCCCCTCCAAGACATCTCGTAGCACACGGCTGAACATTGCACTTGCCACAGTGTGTTGGAATGTACCGTTGGCAAAGAAGTGCAGGGCTGCCATCACCTTCACCTTTAGTGTTAGTTCTGTCGGGTATGTGCGGCCAGGTAGCAGATTTGGTGCCAACTGCTCCGCCAACTCATCAATCATGCTCCTGGTGAACCGATACGGTCAGATGCTGTCGCGTTCCACCATGGTCTCGAGGTCAGGGAACGGTCTATGGACTACTGGGACCCTGCAGTACAGAGATGAGTAAAGTCACATCATATATTTAGCTACCCATGTGGCACTCAAATAACTAAGGTGTGTGCGGTTGGTTATGGACACATATGTCACGTTCATGCCCATCATCTCACATATTATTCACACATGTATACATTAGTTCCTTGGGCTGCAATGGCAAATCATTGGGCTGTGGCACAGTACCCATGGACTGCTGTCACGTTCAAAGCACACAACACAGTGACAAGGGAGGACTGATGTTTCACAGGCATCACAACTCCATGTCAGGGAAATAGTCATGGCCCCTGGAATGCGACATATGCACTGGAATGACATGTTGTATCATGTACATTACACAACCAATAATGAGTCACACAGTTAGTGCCCCTGTGGTCCCTGGAGGCCATACATGGATGCCCCTTACACACACACACAGCATGAAATTGCATGCACAAAGCACATGGTGGACCCTGTCTCACATTGGGCACAGGGAACCACAAACATCAGAGACACAACATGCACACAGACTGTGTGGGTAGATCATGATTGTAGCAATGGGTCTGGCTGTGACGTACATGACATGCAACCCTGTACTCATGGTGTATGTGACAGGTCATACACATCTCCAAACTGGCACTGTGTCCATTACTCATGCCCATAAGCCAACACTTTGAAATTACATTTGTGGAGGAGCTACGCGAGCGTCCGAGATGGCCGCGTGAGCACAGAGCTCCCCGGACCCTCGCCACTCTTTGCAACTTATCCTGACAACATCCTGAATTTTTGGACGGATTATTGAAGAGGAACCTTGGCTGATGTCATAACTCTTTTAAAATTTTGATTCGGACTTTGGGAGCTGAAACTACGTCGATTTGAACTTTTGAGGCCCACCCGGCGGTAAGCCGGGGTCTTGGAAGATTGTGACGCCGGGACGAAGTTGAACAACAACGGCGGAGGGGTCTTCCCCCAGTAGCCCTACTTCAACTTTCGGTTTCACTTTTGTCTGACTGCGGGCAGTTCCGATCAGTCGGAGATCTGTCCGGCCTTGGTTCAGTTAGAGTGAGACTCTATCCTCTACGCAGTTGGGTCAGACTGTGTCTTCGCCTCAGCCACGCGAGCCTGTTTTTGTGGACTGTTGGTGCCTTGCCCGCAGGCGGCCATTTTCACTAGGTCTCACGGGCCCCTCCGGGGCGCATCTTCCAGCATGGCGGCCAGGACCGAAGCAGAGAAACAGAAGACTAAGACGCCCCTCCGCGGGTGACCGGTCCAAACCAACATTATGGACCGGTACACTCAATCTAAAGGATCCCCTGGTGGCGCCAGCCGTACCCCGGACGACCCCAAGGATGACTCAACCGCCCCTACGGATCCATCTCTTCATGACATCATGGGCGCCATCGCCAGCATGAAGGAGACCATCGGCCAACAGTATGAGGCTCTTGCTCGTAAAATCGACACGGTTGCCATCGATGTCACCCTGATCAGAGCCGACCTGTCCAAAACCAACGAGAAGGTGAAATCGCTGGATTTGAAGACTTCTAGCCTCACGGCGGATGTATCTGAACTTCAAACCGAGATTGGTAATCTGAAATCAGCTAATGATCTCATGTCTCATCGGCTGGAGGATTTTGAGAACAGCACGCGTCATAGGTGTTCCGGAAAACCCCGAGGATCACTCGATGGATCTCCTGGTTGAGGATCTCGTCCTGAACCATCTTGCCCCTTCTGGACTGAGCAAGTTCTTTGCAGTGGAGCGTGCCCATCGCGTTCCGGGTGGAAAGCCCAAACCGGGCGCCCCTCCGAGGCCTATCATCGCCAAGCTTTTTCACTTTAGGGACCGTAACGCTATCCTGCAGGCTTCGAGGGTTAGCGGCCCGGTGAAATTCGAGAACTCCAAAGTCAACTTTTACCCGGACTTTACTCAGCTCGTCCAGAGGCAAAGGATGGGCTTTCAAGGTGTAAAGCGACATCTCTGAGACTCAGGCCTGAAATACGCGATGCTTTTCCCTACTAGGCTTCATGTGGAGTATGAGGAGAGGACATTTTTCTTTGACCGGCCAGAGACTGTGAGTGACTGGCTGGATTCTCTGCCTGCCCGGAGCGACCGCACTGAGCACCCTGGTGGTGCCGAGGGTGGTGAGCCTGAACAAAAATGATGAATCTACCCCTGCTCACCGAATACTAGACACTGGTCAGCTGGATTCTATACTTTTCATACACATGTGTTTCACTGATGTTCTCCCTAGGGTGGCGGGGGGGATGGGCCTCTTCCCTCCTCAGAGTTCTTTTTGTAGATTGGGAATGTTAGGGCGACAGGCACACTGCATGTTGGGGTGGGTATTTAGTCTACTGCAGGGGTGCAGGGAGGGGGGAGTTGTAACGGAAGTTGGTTGGGGGTGGGAAGGGGTGTTTGTGAGTTTGTTTTTCTTTCTCAAGGCGACGTATTTTTTTTTTCCAAGCTTCAAATGTTCTGCTCTTTGTGGGGTGACTCATGCATCACTTGTTGGGATGGGGGGTAGTGGGTTGAGGTTAATATCTTGGAATGTCAATGGATTGGGCGATCGCATAAAATGGGGTGTGGTGCTGCAGTATCTGCGTCGCTTGTCTCCTGATGTGGTACTTTTGCAGGAGACGCATTTGGTGGGAAATATGTGTCATGCTATGAGTAGGTGGGGTTATTGTCTGGTCGCACATTCCGGGTTCACCTCTGGTTCTAGAGGGGTGGGTATTCTGGTTCGGTCTTCTCTCCCTTTGGAGATTGATGACGTAATCCTCGACGACAGAGGGCGTTACGCCGCCCTCACTGGTAGGTGGGAGGGTAAGACTCTTACACTGCTCACTATATACGTTCCCCCGGGTCTCCAGACTTCTACCTTCTCAGATATTGGCCGTGTGATGCTGGAGCTCCCTGATTGCATTCTCCTCATGGGCGGGGATTTTAATTCGGTGCTTTCTGGCACTATGGACCGTCACCCCCCCAGGGATCTTCCTAATTCCCAGGCATGGCTTAGTGGGTTCTTGGACACCTTTGGTCTGGTAGACTGCTGGAGGCTGATACATCCGACACAGAGTCAGTACACCTTTCACTCTGGGGCCCATGGGAGTCTTTCCAGACTTGATTACATCCTTATGCCCGCTGTTCAGTCCTCTCCTGTTAGGGAGATCAGACACTTGGCCAGGGGCATTTCGGATCACTCTCCATTGTGGCTCTGCATGGACACTGGGGTGAACGCTGCGGGGCGGGTCGCCCCTATCAACCCCTGGCACTTGCGTAATCCCAAGACCCGTAACAGTTTGATAAAGTCCCTAGACCACTATTTCCAGGAGAATGTTATCCATGGACAGGCCCTATCCTTAATTGCTGAAACTAAGAAAGCTAGGAATCAGGAGGTGGTGAGGCTTGAGGCCGAAATATTGGAATTGGAGGCTGACCTAGAATCCGGCGTCACCCATGACGGACTCCACGCCCTTGGTCTGAAGCAGCTAGACTATAAATCCCTTGTTACTGATGCTGCCAAGACGATGTATAGGGAGCAGCAGGGTAGACTGTACGATGTCGGGGATAAGGCGGGGAAACTGATTGCGTGGCTTGACAAGAAGGAGAGAGCGAGTCGTGTGGTCCCTGTGATTCAGACTTTAGATGGTGTGAGTGTGACTGACCCGAGTGAGATAGTGGAGTGTTTTGCGGATTATTTTCGTGTTGTGTACTCCCCGGTGTCTGATAGAGATGAGGACGACTCACATTCATTGCTGCGTGACATAGCGCTGCCCTGCCTTTCCGAGGAAGATCGAGAGTGCATGGAGGCTCCGTTGTCCGTAGACGAGATTGCGACCGCGATTCGTTCTCTCCATTCGGGCAAGGCTATGGGCCCGAACGGCTTGCCTATTGAGCTGTACAAACTGCGCCATATCTTCGTGATATGTTTATGGAGTCACGTGACCTGGGCACTGTCCCTTGTGACCAGCGTTTGGCAACGATCGTGGTCATTCCCAAGGAGGGCAAGCCTCGGGACCGCTGCGCATCGTACAGGCCCATCTCCCTGTTGAACGCTGAGCCTAAGGTTCTTGCCAAGGTTCTCGCCAATCGTCTGATTTCAGTGATTTGTGACCTGATCCATCCGGATCAATCAGGTTTTATCCCGCATCGGAACACTGCTCTCAACTTGCGGCGCCTACATGGTGTTCTCGCGAGGGCGAGGTCTCTTTCGGAGCCGTCCATCTTGGCTTCCTTGGACGCCACGATGGCCTTTGATACGATAGAATGGCCTTATCTCTGGGCCGCCCTCACGAAATTTGGTTTTGGTTCGGAATTTGTCGGCTGGGTGAAGCTCTTATATAGGGAACCGTTGGCGCAGGTGGTGGTCAACGGTCGAGTGTCCAAGCCCTTTGCTCTTGGGGGGGTTACTAGACAGGGATGCCCGCTGTCCCCCTGCTCTTTGCTCTTGCTTTAGAGCCTCTTGCAGCCTGGCTCCGATCGGAGCCGTCGATAAAGGGCATCCAGTGGGCCCCTGATTTTGAGGACCGAGTCTCGTTGTATGCCGACGATATTCTTTTGTACCTTACCTCCCCTCGTAAGTCCCTTAACGTCTTGTTTGATGTTCTCACCTCGTTCGGCAAGAATTCAGGCTTGATTATAAATTGGTCTAAATCTTGTGTATATGCCATCTCGGGCGGCCTTCCCCCATTACCAAGTAGATTTCCCATTCAGATCTCTCAATCCGGCTTCAAATATTTGGGGATTTTTATATCGCTAGATCCGGCTGCCCGCTATGAGCATAATCTCCTTCCTCCTCTCCGAAGGTTGAGACTAGACGTGGCTCGGTGGCGTAGATTGCTGTTGTCGCCGCTCGGCCGCGCCGCACTTTTTAAAATGATGTCTCTCCCTCGGTTTTTATACGCACTCCAGAATTCGTTCGACGTCATTCCGGCAAGCTACTTTCGGGAGGTGGAAGGCTTACAGAGGCGGCTCATTTGGGACGGCCGCGCACGAATTGCTCTTGCAAAGCTAACTCTCCCCTGGTATGACGGGGGCATGGCGCTCCCGGATATCAGGCGGTATTATTGGGCCTCCCAGTTGTCCGCAAAAAATCACGCAATGTATGCACCCAGCCTAAATCCGGCTTTCGAGATGGACAAGCATCAGCTGCCGGGCGGTGACTACAACAGGGCGCTCTACTCTCGAGCAGCGGGGAGGAATCTGACTGGGCCCACCAAGATTGCTGTGCGTGTGTGGAAGGATGTGAATGCGGCCATGGGATGGAACGATCGATTAACACGAGCGACCCCTTTGTATGCATCGGAAAGACTGGGATGCCTCTGGACAACGAAAGGTTTTGAGAAGTGGGATATGATCGGTATAAGCAGAGTGGGTGACCTTGGGGTGAAAGGCGCGGTTAAGACCTTTGAGGTGCTTCAGAAGGAGTATGAGTTGAATGATAGAGAGTTTTTCAGGTATGCGGAGATCCGCCATGCCTTGACGTCGGTCTTCGCTGCCGGCACTAATGTTCCAGAGTCCTCTCCACTTGAGGACTGTATACTCGATGGTCACCTGCCCGATAGTACGATTTCGTTAATATAGAAGAAGTTAATCAACATTCGGGCAGATCTCCTTGTGCGTCTCAGGGAGGCCTGGGCTGGAGACAGGTTAGAGCTGGATGACGAAGACTGGCAGTCAGCACTGTCTTCCCCGAAAGAGGTCGCCATTCCCGCCCGTCTTCGTCTCATCCAACTTAAAATTCTTTATCGGGTGTATGTCACTGGTCCTCGTTTGGTTGCCATGGGCTTCTCCTCGGATGGGTTGTGCAAGCGCGGGTGTGGTTTGAGTGCTACTTTCCTTCACATCATTTGGGAATGCCGGGACGTGGCTGCATATTGGACTCGTGTGCATGCAGTAATGGAGTGTGTCACCGGGGTCGCTCTTCTGCCTGAGGCTCGGAGCTGTTTGTTGAATGTGTGGGAGCCGAATGATTACAACATTGCTCAGGCCCGGTGGGCGGCCCTTGGGAACATGTTCGCAAAGAGGGACATTGCACAGCTGTGGGGTTCCCGACGGCCCCCCACGTGTCAGTATGGAAGGAGAATATGGACTGGTGTATGTTTAGAGAGAAGACTGTGTATTTGGCTAGGGGCAAACCTAGGGCGTGGAATAGAATCTGGGGTCAATGGAACGCTTATCGAGGGAACATCTGTACACCCCCGTTTGAAGAAAATCCGGACATTTCTCTATCTCCCTGATCCGACATTCCTGGAAGAATCTAATCTTTTTCCTGATTCTCTGACTTCCCCACTGACTCCTCCCCCGGCCATTTCCATCATTTACCTGGTCATTTATCCTGTATTGAGGGTCCCCCCGTCGGAGCACGACTTTGTCTGCAATGCTTTCTGCCTTGAGCTTTGTTTGTTTGTTTCTCTTTTTGTTCTTTTCTAAAAAACGAAAATAATTATATCCTGACTCCATCCTGTGTTGCAGAGACATGTATCCTGTATTTTACCGGACCTCTAGGGTATCGGCCGCTGCTTTGTGATGTTCGATGACTGCTCTCTATGCTCTAGCGGCTGTGGAATTTTAGTTTACGAACTGAACATCATCTGCGCCAGCTTGTCATCCACGTACAACATGCACGGCAGCCATTTTAGGTACCACGGTCTCCCTGTTCACGATCGATCACCAGCGCGCTCCCCTGACCCTGCGAGCATCCTCCGCGCACCCTGGCTGCCCCCCTCCCTCACATGCACAAGTCCGCATGACCCTGTCCTTGGGAGTCACACCCGCGCCTGACCAACACCTCCTCTCCTTTCATGAATACCCCTCTGTTGATAAACTCTCCCTCCGCGCTCGATTGTCCACACAGACCATTCCTTTCATGAATACCTCTTCTTTGATGACCCCTTCCTCTGAGCCCGATTGTCCGCACGGGTCCCAGGCCATCATCTAGCCGGGAGATACAGTTTATTGCCCCCTATTGTATGGAGTCGCTCCTCTTCAAAGGAACCACTATTGATCATGGCCTCCCCACCCCATGGGATACGATCAGGCGCACACACCCTAAAGAATCGGCGGAACACTCAGCTGCGTGATAACCCCCCTCCTATTGTATGAGGGGTGAAGACCTCTACTGTAGATATGTGTGGGGGTGGGTCTGAAACAAGGATTCCGGGGATGTCTTTTCATAGTTCAAAGAGTTTTTCCTGCAATAAAGAATGCTCACATGTCATAAACCAGGGTATAAGAGGCCAGGCCTCAGAGAACTTGTTAGAGCACCTCGAGACGATACCTTGTTGTCTGATCTGATGTGTTCTGCTCCGTCGGAATAAAAACTTCTGTTTCCTGCCTTCCAGTCTCCAGTGCCTGCCTCTTTGTTTGGTAACTAGAGTGGTATAGAGGCGGTTAGCGCCGGGCAATCTTGAAACAGGCCATCAGCCCTACCGTTTTCTACAATTGGCGTCCCAAGTGTGGGGCCCATCAGCGACACGTGGATCCAGTGGGAGAGGTCCCGACGACAGAGTGAACGACTGCAACGATCGGGAGAGCTCATGTCCGATAGACCCTCATCTGACAGCTGATCATCCGAACTTCACTAGTTCCGAACAGACCTCTCTCGAGTGATCTACGGTCCTGACTGGGAACCATCAGGAGTGCCGCGAACATCACGAAGAATAGAGGACGATCGGGCGCTGGATTCGGAAGACAGGAAACTGTCCATGCGGTCCGGGTAAGGTCATGTAAACGCAACAAATTGAGAAATGATTGTTTGATTTGGATAATACTAGTATTACTCTTTTGTTGGTTCTTTTGGAGATTCACCGTCTGCAAACGGAGAAACAACAGGCTCTCTCTTTGCAAGCAGTGAAGGATAGGTAACGCAGACTTTTGTCCCCGTTGTAATCCGTCGTGCCTATCTTCCTCCCCCACTGATTGATTGTTTTCCCGAACTGTTGTTCGCGGATTGTTGTCTGGAGATTCTCTGTCTGCAAACAGGGAAGAACAGGGTCTCTCTTTGCAGGTAGAGAAAAAGTAGGTAACGCAGACTTTTGTCCCCGTTGTAACCCGTCGTGCCTACTTATTCTCCCCACTGATTGTTTGATTAACCATACATTGAGTGTTCGGTATTGGTTCTTTTGAGGTATTCACCGCCTGCAAACAACGGAGAATAGAAATATTCTGTCTAGTCTTTGCACGCCGTGATAAGATAGGTAGTGCAGACCTTTGTCCCCGTTGTAACCCGTCATGCCTATCTTCTCCCCACTGATTGGTAGCCTGTTTAGCCCGGACCGCTTATTAGAGATGAACCATCCAGCTCCACTGGAAGGCACCCCTAATAAGGATATGTTCATTAAGCATGGACTAGTCGCTATAGCTTATAGTAAGTTATGGCATAAATATACCAAGAAGGACCCCGAAAGTCAGTGGCCACTGATAGGTTCCTTTGATAACCATGAAATAAAAACGTTAGAAACAGCTGTTAAAACAAATAAGGCAACACCCACCATGCTCGATAGTGTCGGCATGTGGCGCAAAGAAACAGAGCAACGAAAGAAAAGAGAAGAATCAAAAATAGGGAAAGAATTACGAAAGGCAGCCCACCTAGCCGCTAAGCAACTAGAAGAAGAAATAAAAGAAAGAAGGGAAGCTATACGAAAGCAAGAATCAGGGTTGACAGGCCAATGTCCTGTTAGGACCCCCTCTACGCTCTACCCGGAGCTGCCCTCCAAACAACGGGCGAACAATGAATTACTGTTATGCCCTCCGATCATCTACATGCCCCCTCCATATGCCCCCTGCCAACAGCACCTGCCTGCCCTGAGTGCAAACGAGAATGACCTTAGCGCTAGTGCGCCAGCCCTCGCGGCCTCCGCACCAGCCGCATTAGTAACGACACCAGATGATCCCGAGGCTAGCGAACAACCACCAGCCAGACCAAATAGACTGGGTAAAGATGAACGGGATGGGATTGACAAGATAGTGAAGACACTAGTAGAACGGAAGGAGAGTGAAGAATACACGATGAATATGTATAATTCACATGCCGGTAGCCACAGACGGCATTTCATTTTACGATTCAGCTACCACACCCTGAACGCATATGAGGATAGGTATCAGAGTAAGGGTCCCACTAAACTGACAACACTATATAGAAAGGTCGATGTGGGAGATGGGACTGAACGCGATGCGACGGACCTCTTCATGCAAACGCTTGAGGTCTTCCGCCACCTCACGGAACAGAAACCAGACGTCAAGGTTACAGCCCCTAAAACGACCGAGTCCTCATTAGAAGTAGCCAACACTATGATGCCTATCAGAGAGGCGGCTCCTTACTGGGTTCCACCACGAGGTCAGGGAACAAACGACGATATCAACCACGCAGATGCAAAGGGGGGGGGTTGTGTACAATTGGGTTTACCAACCATGGGATCGACAAGATATCTTAACTTTTAGACAAACCCTGCCCGATTTAAGAAAGAACCCGAAAGCATTTTATACCGAATTAGGCACAGCCTTGGGTTCGACGATAATGACTTTAGCGGACATTGACTTGTTTTTCGGGTTATGTCTGCCGGCTGACGTGTGGAAGCAAATCCGGAAAGCCGACCACACAGATCTGTTCGGACATACCTGGAATCAACTCAGTGAGCTAGATAGACAGCGAGAGCCCGGAAGGAAACAAGAAAAAGACATATTGGAACTCCCAGACAAAATAGTTCAGAAGCTAAAGACATTGATCCCAGAGAAAAAGGTAGATTGGTCGGTAGTCACGGCTTGCCGTCAGAAACCCCAGGAAGATGTATCGGAATACTTCTCCCGATTCGAGACAGTGTTCTCCGACTACAGTGGCCAAGACATGACCACCGCTACCGGACAACACCTGTTTGTGCAAAATGATGTAAAGGGTCTATCACAAGAGGTCTCCCAAAAGCTGCAGACGAGTGAGAGCAGTTGAGGGGCCTCCAAACCCGCAGCTATCCTTCAGATGGCTCAGTACTATGAACATCAAAAGAATGAGAGTGATAGGGCATCCGAGAGAAAGAAGAAAGATTTGAAGGAAAGGGTGATGATAGCCCAGATACAAGGTGTAGCGGTCGGACGAGAACCCCACAGGAGGAACTACCAATCAACCGCCCCTAGAAATCCACCTCCTAAAGACCACACCCCAACACCCCACAACGGACGGAGAGACATTAGCGAGGACCAGTGTGCCTTCTGCAAAGGATTTGGCCATTGGAAATCTCAGTGTCCGGTTCTGTTAGAAATGAACAGAAATAAGGACCACAAGGACGTAGCGGGTGGACCGAGAAATAGGGGACAGGGACGAGGATACACAAATAACACCAACAATGACAGACCAGGGAGATCGAACACATTTGACCGTCCCCGACAGAACCAGTATCAATTATATGACAATGAGAATACCCCCGACTTTGCATAGGACTGCCAGGGACAAGGGAGGGATCCAGTCGAGCTCTGTGTTGACCAGCAAGGTCCTTACGTCACTGCTAAGGTGTTGGGTACAAAGTCTCCCTTTTTGGTAGACACTGGGGCGACACGTAGTGTGTTATCGAAACAACTGATTCCAAGGGCACCCTTGTCTGGCTCACACATTACATCGATAGGTTTCGATGGGACGCCCTCCACTAACCCCCTGTCCGTACCTATCTCCTTTGACCTAGAAAATAACTCCACTGACACAACATTTTTGCTCTCCTCCAACTCCCCTGACGCCATTATGGGCATTGATTTACTGAAGCATTTTCGAGCTACCATCAGGTGTTCCCCAGATGGAGTCCGAGTCATCCTGTACGACAACCCGAGCATGTCTAAATCCTGCCCAGCACGACACATGTACTCCATAACTGACTGTGACCTGTCCTTGCTCGACACCCTGCCCCCGTACCTATGGGCCAAAAATGACTCTGATGTGGGACGGATGATGATTGACCCTGTACACATAACTGTAAGACAAGACGCTATGCTCCCGAAACTCCCACAGTATCGGATATCGCCCGAGGACGAGAAGGCACTGGTAGCGATCATCCAGTCCCTGGTAGACGCAGGAGTGGTCGAAGAAGTAGTTAGCAATGTCTGCAACAGCCCTATCCTACCCATTGTTAAGAAGCAAGGCGAGGGAGATGAGAAAGCGTACCGCTTCATCATCGACCTGGGAGAGGTTAACAAAGTGGTTGTACCCCAATACCCTGTAGTCTCAGACATCACCACCATTCTGACCCTCATCCCGTCCACTGCCACCACCTTCACTGTTATTGACCTTAAGAATGCATTTTTCTCTATCCCCATCCACCCAGACAGCCGTTATCTTTTCGGCTTCACCCTGAAATCCCGCTCGTACTGATTTTGTAGAGCTCCCCAGGGCTACACTGAAAGTCCCAGCATTTACAGCCAGGCCCTCAAAAGACAGCTGGACGCTGTCCAGCTACCAGATGGAGTGGTGTTGATCCAATATGTTGATGATATCCTTTTGGCGGCCGACACCACCCCACTTGCAATCACAGCCACTGTCCAACTCCTACACTTTCTTGCAGAAAATGGCCACAAAGTCTCCAAGAAGAAATTGCAGTTCTGCCAGCCACAAGTAACATACCTAGGCCATCTCCTGTCCAAAGAAGGGAGGAAGCTTACGCCCGATCGAATCCAAACCATCCTAGACACCCCCATTCCAAAAACACAAAAGCAAGTCCGTTCTTTGGTGGGTCTTACCTCTTTTTGCAGACAATGGTTACCAAATTTCAGCCTCACTATAAAACCCCTACTTGCCTTGTTGGCCAAAGATGCCCCCTTCCCGCTCCCTTGGACCCCTGAGTGTCAAGCATCCTTTAAGGAGTTGCGAGATGCCCTTTGTTCAGCACCTGTCCTGGGAACACCGGATTACTCCAAGCCCTTCTCCCTCTTCACTCACGAAAGGGAGGGGTGCGCATTGTCTGTCCTAACTCAGTCTATCGGTCCTAAGCAGCGCCCTTGTGCCTACTTCTCTGCCACTCTTGATTCCGTAGCCAGAGCTTTGCCTGCCTGCCTTCGAGCAGTAGCTGCCGCTGCTGTCTCTATCCGTCAGAGCGAGGGAATCGTACTTACAAACTCCCTCACCGTGTTAGTACCCCATGCGGTCGACACCCTTTTGAACCAAACCAAGACCCAACACCTGACTAGCGCACGACTGACAGGGTACGAATTGACGCTACTTGCACCCCACATCACACTGAAGAGATGCACGACTTTGAATCCTGCCACACTGTTGCCCCTGCCTGAAAATGACCCCGACGTGCCTCCCATACACGACTGTGTGACTCTCACGGACGAACAAACTAGGAGTAGAGTTGACCTCCGAGACACTGCTTTTACAGACCCTGATGGAGAGCTATGGGTAGACGGCTCCTGCATCAAACTCCCAGATGGCACCACTTCAGCTGCCTATGCGGTAACGACAGCCCGAACAGTAGTCGAGACAGCCCGCATCACACAGGCGGCAGAGCTAATAGCCCTCACACGAGCATGCATCATAGCGACAGGAACCACAGCGAACATATACACAGACAGCCAGTATGCCTTCTGGGTGGTTCACCATTTTGGGCTCCTGTGGAGGGAAAGGGGATTCCTGACGTCCCACGGCACACCCATCCTTCACGGAGATCGGGTTTCTGCTTTGGTTGAAGCCGTTCTCCTCCCCAAACGATTAGCAGTAATCAAGTGCCAGGCACACAAGAAGGTGACAGACTTAGTCGGACAAGGGAACGCACTGGCCGACATCACTGCACGAACCACAGCTGAAAATAGGACGGTGATGCGCATGTATGTGACCAGGTCACAAGCAGAGAAATGGACTGACGCTAGGGAAACGATTAGAGACATCCAGTCAGCCAGCACCCCTTACGAACTGACCGAGTGGGCACGGGTGGGTTTGAAGGACGACGAGGGCTGCTGGCGGACAAAAGATGCAAACAGATGGCTGCTGCCTGACTCATACCTGATACCCATACTGACTATGGCACATTCCCCCGCACACATAGGATCCGCCCCCATGACCGAACTCATTTCCAAAGTCTGGCACAACGACAAAATCCCCGACTCAGCCAAACGCCTGGTCCAGCAGTGCCTTATCTGTTTGCAACACAACCCCGGGAAAGGAACTGTGGTGCCCCGGGGAGGGTTTGGGATCCCCGACCACCCCTTTGAGGTTCTCCAGATGGATTACATCCAGCTAGAGAGATGCCAAGGCTTGAAGTATGTACTAGTCATTGTATGTGCCTTCAGCAAATGGGTAGAGGCCTATCCAACCCGTGATAATACTGCCATGACTACTGCCAAAGTACTACTGAAAGAGTTTTTCCCCCGCTATGGCCTTTGTCGAATTTTATGGAGCGACAATGGCCCCCACTTCATAGCTGAGGTTATCCAACTAATCTTGAAGGGGTTGGGGGTGAAGCAGAGGTTTCATGCGGTCTTCCACCCCCAATCCGCCGGTTTGGTGGAGCGACATAATGCCACATTGAAGCTGAAACTGTCAAAAATAGTGGCCACCACAGGACTTAAGTGGCCAGATGCCCTCCCACTGGCATTACTATCGATGCGCTCCACTCCCACCAAACACCATTTGACCCCCTACGAGGTTGTGTTTGGGCGACCAATGAACCTCTGGGCCGCCCCCAAACCGACCTCCATCCGCGACGTCCCCGACGTCTTGCTGTCAGATTATTTGTGCAAGTTAACTAAAACGTTGTCTGTCATTCATCAACAGGTGCAGCAGGCCATCCCCGATGCTTCCAGGGGCCCAGGCCACGACATCCAACCAGGGGACTACGTATTAGTCCGGAATTTTCAACGGGCCAAGAGTCTGGAACCCCGGTGGACGGGCCCCTGGCAAGTACTGATCACCACCCGGATGGCGCTTCGAGTGGAGGGGAAGCGGCACTGGCTGCACGCGCACCACTGCAAGAAGATCTCCTCGGCCCTGGCCGCAACCGAAAACCTCGACAACCAAGAAGAGCTCCTGAATAAGGACCGGCCATCACTGAACTGCTATCCTGATAACGAGACACTCGAACTTGCAAAATTCCCCGATCCCACTGTGCCATCCAGAGAAGGGTATTTCCTGCGTCGAAAGGAGGGAGTTTCGGCTAAGTAGATCACGGACTAAGTTAAATCTCAGAACCGTGACCTAAACACAACCAAGGGTCACCCGGAGAGAAGCTAAACGAAGTCTGTGGTTCTGCCCATTACCGAGCACCTTGAAGGTGATGGAAGCGCCAGATAAGAAGATGATGGAAGCGCCAGACAAGAAGATGATGGAAGCAACCGGAAATACCCACTACAGAAACCCAAAGACTGACAATTTGCACAAATCAAAGACAATCACCTTCTTCATTGTCTTCCTCTTTTGCCTCCTCCTCATGACCTCCTTCTGGATCCTGGAGGAAAGCACACCCGCTCATCAGGTATTGCTGCCCACTGCACAACTGACCCCTATGAAAGATCTGATCTCCCTGTCACCTCAGCTCCGAGAAAGGCGTAAGGAGTTCTGGAACAATTCCTTCGTGCAACTGTTGCACCAACACAACCTTGCTGCAAATGCCACAAACTGCTGGATCTGCGGGTTGCTCCCGCATGGCACTGGACACTCCATCCCCTTCATCCCTTCTCCTTTCTCAGTTCACGGTTCCTGCCTTGCCTGGTTGATCCTCATGCAAGAGAGCCACAAGAACAACGCCACTTCCGGCCAAACAGTGTCACACTTCTACTATGGGTTCTGGCTGAACAAAACCGGAAGGACATCTGCTCCCTTTTGTCCTGTGCCCTCTGGTTCCGCCTTTCTTATGAACATCCCTGCCAAAGAACGAGTCGAAATGCAAGTGCTCCACAATCCAGCTAGACCCACCTTCTCTTACCTGCGGAAACAAACTGCCGTCACTCTGACTGTGGCCCTGTCTGTTATCAATGTCACAGGCCTTGTGTGTCTCGAAGGCCAAGGAACACAGCTGGTGGGTCATAGCTCCTGCCACGTCACCAGAACATTGGACTCAGCTGATCCCCCTTCCTTTGTTGCTTCTCCGAAAATGTACTTTTTTTGTGGCACCAAAGCTTACACCTGGCTCCCGAAAGGTTGGAGGGGTACTTGCTACATCGCCTTCGTTCTCCCTCCCACGTATGTAGCCCCTGCTAACCATCACCGGCAGAGGCGCTCAAATGACATTGGACAAGCCAACTCCACTGGAGCACAGTTCCTGGATGCAGTAAAGGGACTTGTTCCTCTATGGGGCCCAATGGCAAACAGTCGTGCCATCCGACACTTGACCCAGGCAGTAGAAACAACCATCAACATCACAGCTGGCATCCTCGCTAACAACACGGCTGAGCTTCAGGCGGTCCGCCTCGTGGCCCTTCAGAACCGCCTTGTTCTAGATGTGGTTCTAGCCGACCGTGGAGGAGCGTGCCGCATCATCGGATCTAGCTGTTGCACCTACGTGCCAGATAACTCACCCTCAGTCTATAAAGCAATTGAACACCTCCATAGACTTTCCTCCGAGGTTCACCAAGAGCAAGAAGGATGGTCGTTTGGGAGCTGGTTTTGGGACACTTTGAAGGACTGGGGATGGAGGTTGTTTACCTTTGTATTGATACCGGTTGTGATACTATGTGGGTGTTGCTTAGGTATTCAATGCTTGCCATCTCTGTGTGCACTTGTTTCTAACTGCATGTGCCCAAAGACTTTGGACTTCAGAAATGAACGCATGAGTCCCCTCTATGAGGTAGAAATACGTGGCTTTATGGGGATAGATCTGAATTGACAAGTTGGCGAGACATGTTAAAAGGGAGGACTGTGGAATTTTAGTTTACGAACTGAACATCATCTGCGCCAGCTTGTCATCCACGTACAACATGCACGGCAGCCATTTTAGGTACCACGGTCTCCCTGTTCACGATCGATCACCAGCGCGCTCCCCTGACCCTGCGAGCATCCTCCGCGCACCCTGGCTGCCCCCCTCCCTCACATGCACAAGTCTGCATGACCCTGTCCTTGGGAGTCACACCCGCGCCTGACCAACACCTCCTCTCCTTTCATGAATACCCCTCTGTTGATAAACTCTCCCTCCGCGCTCGATTGTCCACACAGACCATTCCTTTCATGAATACCTCTCCTTTGATGACCCCTTCCTCTGAGCCCGATTGTCCGCACGGGTCCCAGGCCATCATCTAGCCGGGAGATACAGTTTATTGCCCCCTATTGTATGGAGTCGCTCCTCTTCAAAGGAACCACTATTGATCAGGGCCTCCCCACCCCATGGGATACGATCAGGCGCACACACCCTAAAGAATCGGCAGAACACTCAGCTGCGTGATAACCCCCCTCCTATTGTATGCGGGGTGAAGACCTCTACTGTAGATATGTGTGGGGGTGGGTCTGAAACAAGGATTCCGGGGATGTCTTTTCATAGTTCAAAGAGTTTTTCCTGCAATAAAGAATGCTCACATGTCATAAACCAGGGTATAAGAGGCCAGGCCTCAGAGAACTTGTTAGAGCACCTCGAGACGATACCTTGTTGTCTGATCTGATGTGTTCTGCTCCGTCGGAATAAAAACTTCTGTTTCCTGCCTTCCAGTCTCCAGCGCCTGCCTCTTTGTTTGGTAACTAGAGTGGTATAGAGGCGGTTAGCGCCGGGCAATCTTGAAACAGGCCATCAGCCCTACCGTTTTCTACACGGCCGGCCCCTGTGGTTGTAGGCCCGTATTTGTAACCATATTTGCATTGCCCAATAAAGTTTAAAAAAAAATATATATATATTACATTTGTGAGGTGGACCAGACCAAAACTAATCTGTCCCCATTAACTCCTGCCCAGCCTGGGAGTGGCTTGACCTAAGTGCCATTCAAGATTAGGAATGTTACCCCCCCCTACACACAGAGGTGGTACAGCCTTACATGCCATGGGATGCAGTGTGGGAAATGCTGTGGTGTTGAAGGTGTGGGCATGGCACTTAAATCTGTGTTAGAACCGTCTGCAAGTCACACCAATGTGACCTGATGCGGCTGACTCGTATGCAGACTCGCCGTACATGCATGGACCGAGTAGTGCTCACACGTTGTCCATTGACTGCACGATGCGTATGCATTACAGTCACCCGCATCTGATCACATTCATGCCAATGGGCAATGCGTGCTCACGGCTCGGTTCATGCATGTTGGACGCGTATGCATTCTGACCCGAAGCAGTTGACTTGTAAGCAGACGCGTCGTACAGGCATGGACCGAGATGTGCGCAGGCATAGCCCATAGAATCGTATCCGGACAGATGCATCTTGATCAAAAAATACGCATCGGATAGTCAGTTTACCGAGCCGTGCGCAGTCATTGGCAATGGGCTGTCGTGGAGATGGATGTGAATCCAAAAAACGTTCGAGTCGTGCACTGGAAATACAGTTGGATGCATACAACATTGTTGCAATCCTACGGCGTCCTGAAGGTGAGTGATTTGAACGATGCAGAAATCGTGTAAGAGTTGTACATTTCCATGGATTGGACAGATTCATTAAATGCAACCATGTCTGGCCTATCAGTGAGGGGCAATGTCACAGAATCTGCCTCTGCAGCACTGATTTAAGGCTGTCAGGTCCCCAGTGAGCTCACTTGCCTGCACTACATGCTACAGGACCACTTTCCCAAATCCACTGCTGCTGCTGTCTGTGCTTCCTCTTGATCCTGCAATGGCACGTACTTTGGAGAGGGCCCCAAAATTCACTGAGGAGGAGAACCATGCCCTGCTGGATGGGGTCCTCCAAGAGTACAGCAAGCTGTATGGGAAACCAGGGGAGCAGGTGAGTGTGCAGTCCACTGCCTATCATTTGATACAAGTTGAATGACTAAAAGTAATAGAAGTGTGCACAGCAGTGTGAGGCATGTGCACTGAGTACTTTTAGCTACATATTTAAGTGGGTACATGTGATGAACAGGTGTCCTGCTGCAGTTGTGCAGGAGTGCTAGCCTTAAATTCCTAGCCAGTGTTGCCATGTCAGACCCACAGCACAAATGCACATTCACATGGGCCCACTACCTGTGTGCCTCTTTTAGCTTTTCGATGACTACATATATACTCAATTGTATGCAGCACAATTATGTGGCATGTGTGGTAATGTTCTCTTCACTTTGTCATCCTCACAGGTTGATGCCCACCAGAAGCAAGAAATCTGGCTGACCATCACCCGGGCAGTGTGATCTGTGTGGGTCTACAAGCGCCGGATCTGTAACTGCTAGAAGAGGTGGCAGGACCTACGTGGCTGGACCCGGAGGATCGCGAGGGTCCAGCTGAAGCTGTCGCCTCCTCGCCGTAGGGGCGGCACCGGACCCTGACCCCCCACATTCTTAGGATCCTGGTGGTGGTCTTCCCGGACATGGATGGACAACTGAAGGCCAGACAGCAGCAAGGAGGGGGGTAAGTCCATGGCTGATCTGTGAACATGTCTGACATGCCAGTTGCAGTCTTTTGGCCTGGTAATACTCCCACATTACGTTGGTCTTGGAGTCCAGGACTCGTGTCCCTCAATTGTGTCAGTCACACTCCTCATCTGATCCACAGTTGTGGTCCCTACAGTCTGTGAGTTTTTCAACTTGGGCACTGTGTCCCTTCATTCTGCTATGATGAGGGTCCTGCACAGCCTATGTTACTGGGACTCTGATGTGTGCATTGTGGGTGGGTCTTTTCTTTGCACTCTCTGACATGTGTTCTGTGTGTGCCTTTCATATGTGTTCAAATTGCTGGTCTGGGTCACAACATGTGTGATGGGGTACTTAAAACATGCACATGCATCTAGGTGGGTCCATGTAATGTCCTCAGGAGTTTGTTTTGGAAGTATGTCACACTTGCCCGGAAAACTGCCAACTGTCCTGGCCAATACACTGTTTTAGGTTAACCTGGTCAGTCATGCCCACTCCACAGCATTAGGGGAGTCTGTACTCACACTCACGTGTATGGACCAACTGATTGTGCTTCCTGAAATGTGCCATCAGGTGTCTGACACAATGTAATTGTGTTGTGGCTTCCTTTTTGTGACAACTGGTGTGTTGAGGATTTTAGTGTCAGCAGGACATCTGAGTTGTGACAATGGTGATCATACCCGTGCAACATATAGGGGTGTGGTCAATTGAATGTGCATAATGCTGTATGCAAGAGTGGCTTTCACGCAGCTGTGTGTCATTATCAGCAAACTGTGAGGTGCTCATATTCATGTAGTTGTGTTTGCAGTATCTCATATGTGAAATCTGAGTGATGTAGGTTCATCATAGTCCAAGAACAGTGTGTGGCAGGGGACAGAGTGGTACACTTGTCAGCTGCAGAGTTTGGTATGGGCCTGACCTATGAATGTGACGCAGTGCAGACTGATGTTGTGCGGATGCATTGCCCCATTGCATGTGACTTACCATGCATGTCTGTGCCAGGGCATTGACTTGAGAAGAGGGATCCAGCATCCGAGTCAGAGGTGCTCCATGCACCCCATTGTGTCCTTAACTTTCAGGACATAAGGACATCATTGTGTGTTGTGCTGCTAGGCATCACAAGATTGTGAAATGTGAATCTGGGCATACATTCATCCAGACCCCTGTACTGAGTGATTGGAATTTGATGTGATGTTTGTCTATAGTTCTGTTCTTCTACATGGTCATTTGCATGCTCAACAACTGTGTATGTGGTGCATTATCAGCCAGCATGCAACAGACATATGGGTCCAGGTCCAGGAGGGATATGGGTGCCATTGTTGATGTGCAGACTGGCTATTGCCCTACGTACACCTGTGAGGGCATTTTGAGTAAATATCAGCTGAGGATGCCAGTGCATGCCCTGTAATGTGCTGTATTTACAGGGTGTGTGCGGTCAGTGCAGGCAACTAATGTGGGCCTTGTTTTCCTAATTATATGCAGATACATCCATGGGCACAGGAGACAGTACCACGGAACAGGAGGAGCCGCAGAGCCAGCCTGGGCCAGCGACTGAGGAGTCAGAAGGGCCCAGTGGCACGGAGGGTGAGGGGAGCCACACTGAGGAGTCCTCAGCACCATCCACCTCAGCTGAGGACCACAGCAGCTCGGAGGATGACTCTCTTGTGGGGGCGGGTATCAGCAGCCAGGAAACAACAGATAACGAGGCTGTTACCGCCACTGCCACCGCCACCACCACCACCACCCCCCTCCCCTCGGCGCCCATCCCAGAGGTCCACAGCAGCTCCCGTGTTCTGGCGCATGTCTCCTTCCTGCCAGGCACCGCACCCCCTGCCCCTGTGTCCCCTGCTGTCCTCAGTGTGGAGTCTGTGGACTTACTTAAACAGATCCATTTAGGGCAGACATCAATGCTGAGTGTCCTCCATACACACACCGGTCTGTTGACACAACTGGTGTTGTTCATGTAGGGCATCTCTGCCCTACAGAGGACCAATCAGTCCATGGCCTCCTCACTGACGGCAGCAGCACCCCTCCTACAGCAGTCCCTGACCCCTTCATCCTCAGCCCAAACAACTACTCCTAGCACCCTACCTGTCCCCAGCACACACACACTACTGCATGGTCACCCAAACACACAGACACAGGCAGCACACAATCACCCAAACATAAGTCTAAACGTGCACGCAAGCTAAGTCAGGGGACTGATTCCACACACACAGTGGATCGGTCGCATACACACACAAAGGCATCCACAACCACTCTGCAGTCCTCAGATCCATCTCCCTCCAAGAGCCCTTCCCTTGCCTCACCTGCAACCCCATCTCCTAAGAAGCTCTTCCTGTGTGACCTCGGCCTCTTCCCCTCAGATCCAGCAGATCCTGACTACAGGGGGAAGGGAAAGTCCCCACACACAGAGAAGAGTGCCCCTCACACACAGACAGCCTCCCCCAGGCGCAGGCAGACTGAGGCCCCCACCCGCAAGTCACCCCGTACCCGGAAGAGCAAGGCCCCACCCCCCAGCTCCACTGCACAGTCTCCTTCCTCCATCCCCCAGGTCAGCACACCACAGGTTCCCCCTCCACCATTCCCTGTCCCAGGTTCCCCCACCCACAGATACATCATCCCCAAAATGCTCAGGCCCTCCCCAACTCCCACTTGCTCTTCCATTGACACCCCCACCAGTCTGTCTGTTGCTGCAACTACTGTGGGGAGGGTGTCCCCCCAGCTGTCCAGCCAACCTCACCTGCACCCCTTTCCACTCCCATGTTGTTGGGCACTGTACTGGAGTCCACGCCCACCCAGTCTGACATGGGCACTCCAGTGGAGACCATGTCCACTACACCTGACTACCCACTGCAGTGGGTCCAGCACCCACCCCATCAGACCTGTGCCCCACAGTTGTGACGGCACAACCCATGCCAGACACCTCCACTGCAGTTGCCACTGACTCTCCTGCACCCAGCACCCCTTCACTACCCCCTTCTGATGAGCCCTGATCCTGTCCCTGCGGTGCCTGGCCTGCCCCATGTATGCCCCTCAGAGTGGATTTCCCCAGTCCTTATCAGTGCAGGCAAACAATGGGTGACAGGTGTCACTCACACCATCATTGGACTTTGGTTTTTCAAATGGACATTGGACTACATTTCTTTGTTGTTTTTCCCTTGCAGATGGCAGATTGCTGATTAAAGCATTTTTTGTTCTCCTTGTGCATTTGATTGAGCTGTAGATTTTGTTGATGCTGTTTAGCCTGACCTTGGTTGATGATGCAGGATTTTCAAATGTCTGTTACTGAGGTGTTGATGTGGTGTACTCCATGTGGCCCATGAGATGTGTTTCATGTTCTGGTTGGTATCTATTTCATCCTTTGCTGCTGAGTGGGTGTGTCATGGTTAACTAATTTAGCACAGGGATGTTAACATTTCATTGGCATGGCCACATCTGTGGCTTGCACCCATGCACATATGATGTGCTTCACAATGTCCAATTTGACATTTTCCCTGACTGTTGTGCCATCTCCACTGTACATGCAGGTGTGGTCATCATTGGTGTAAAGTCAACTGTGTCCTCAGTGCAACTTGGTAGACATATGTATTGTCTATGTGCAGGTGACTTAAGGGGCAATACCGTACCCAGGCGTATGTCACCAGTGCCTACATGGGGTGGTAGATGAAGGTTGAGTGTACAGGTGTTGTGCTGACATGCCCAAGAATCTTACCTACTGTTTGGCATGTGCTGCTATTTCCATGATGTCACCTACCTTGTGCGCACTGTGATGATGGGTGATTTTCACCCTTTGCCACAATGCTCAACTTTAGCTGCAGTTTGTGTCCACACATTTTACATTGGATGTACACACTGATGGGGTTTTTTCACACATTGGCCCAGTGCTATTTCAAAGCTTGAATTGACTTGTGTAGACCACACTCTGGTGTTGTTCACACATGTGATGTAGTTCATGTTTGTGTGATGAATCAAAATCACTGTTGGGGATATGTGTCAGGCACACTGTTGGCATGATGTTGTTTTGAAATGTATTTGCAGACATTCATGTGGTTGATGTTTGATGATGTGTGTTGCATCATCCTCCCTATGGGTGGGGGTGTTAATATTGTGTGCCACACTGACCCCTATGGGTGGGGTGGCATCAGTGATAGCTAACAGGCCCCTTTGGGTGGGGTGGCATCAGTGATAAAGTACAAGACACATATGGGTGGGGCGGCATCAGTGGTAGAGCACATAACACATATGGGTGGTGTGGCATCAGTGGTAGATAACATGCCCCTATGGGTGGGGTGGCATCAGTGATAGGTAACAGGCCCCTATGGGTGGGGTGGCATCAGTGATAGGTAACATGCCCCTATGGGTGGGGTGGCAGTAGTGGTGGCCATGGGTTCCCTAAGGAGGCGTGGTACTGGTGGACAGGGTCTGGACCCCCTGCATTAGTTTGTAGGGTGGGTGTCCGACTTACCGTCTGCGCCGGCCGCATCTGTTCCTGATCCGGTCATATATGTACAGGACTGGTATGACCTGCGCGATTGAATTCATGCTCCATCCTTATCTGTTGCTGGCTGCTCCGGTTCGAACCCGTGGGATGAGTTAATGGCGCGAATCGGAGTTGATATGCAGCTCTTCCTGGTGCTGTGACGTTCTGTACGTGGCGACCCGTACGGAATGTAGGAACTACGCATCGTACTTGACCGGCTGGAAGAAGCAGTGTTTATGTTGGCGTGCGGCGCGGATTGGGTGTTTCCGGGTCAGGCTTGGACAGAAATTGATGATGGAGTTGGAGCATGTGAGTCGGTCGGGAATTTGGCACTTTTCCGCATCGTACTTCCTCGCCCAGATGGGCCCGCTCCTGGTACGGTTCGGCCATAAGGTAAGGCTACTAACACGTCTCGGAGGGTTGACCGACCGACATCGGAATCGACCCCTCAGTGTTCAGCGGTTCTTTACTGTATCTAGATGGGCCACTGGCGCGCTGGGAAAATGTCCCCTTAATAGTGCAGTTGTTGTGCCCTCCGGGCTAATCCAGCGCTATTAGGCGAGTCAGGGTTCCCACGTAGGGCTTCGTTCTGACAGAAGGATCGTTATCAGAGCAGCCTAAAAGGGTGACCCAAGGCTGTGCCAGGATTCTGTGTGGCACATGAGTTCTTCTATGTCAGGGGAGCCGGGGGGGGGGGGGTGGCTGCCCAGTGCGCATCCAGCCGCCTGATCGCGACAGTACCCAAGTCTCCAGGAGTGCTGAAGGAGCTGGTCATGCGAGGCCGTGTTCTGGGCCTATAGGGTGTATACTGGCGCTAGGGCGAAGGCCCTCCCCCCGTCTCTCGCGGCTCCCGGTGGACCTCTCGGGCCGCAAGATACTTGCCGCCGATTCAAGCATGGTCCAGACTCTACAAAGCTGCCGCCCCCACTCACCTCACCGCTCACATCTGGGCTCCTCTCAGCTCCCTATTTCGCCTCCAGGATTGAAGTCGGGTGTTCCCGTCAGGCCGCCATCTTTGTGGAGCGCGTCTGTTTGCTGCGGCGCTGCTTCCCTCAATATCTCCGCTTCTAAGCTTTCTTGTTGGCCCCTAACTCCGCCAGAGTATATCACGCTGTTCTACCAGCTGTCATCCTATTATGGGCGCATTGGAGTCCGGGAAATGCACGGATGGTTACTTCGAACGGGAGAGCTTCAGCTCAGCACGGCCATTCCGGTCGATGGCTAAGCCACGCCCCCCCAGTGTCTTTTCATACTGTTTTCTTGGTTTGGAGACGTGAACTACCAACTGAGATGGTATCATTAGAAAAGAATTCTCAGATATACAGATGTGGCAAATATATGCATATACGAGTGATCTTTATAAATTTCGTCAGATATGCTCAAATATGAGTCATAAACATGTCTCTCACATGCCTATCGTGGTTATATATATAACACGTTTGTTTTTTTCTGTCTGTATTTTTAAATTGATCTTAGTTTTGTAAATGTCTTTTATACATGATGGATCTGATCAATGTGCTTTTAGATGTAGTGGGGAGTTTGTGTCTGAAACTTCTTTTGGGGCAACACTTAATCCCTGGTGACAACTTACCTGCATTAACGCGCCGCCAGTGCTGTGGGTCATCGGCTGTTGGTCTCCCCCGCCGTCGCTTCCAGAACCACCACGCGGCCGCCGAGGGGGGGACTACAGCCCCCAGAACTCTTTGCTTCATCACCCCGCCCACCTCTGCCCACTTCCGCGCCCGGAGGTGCGCAAAGGAGCGGCGCTCCCTCGGTGGAGCGGGAGCTCGTGTCTGAAACTACTTTTGGGGCAACACTTAATCCCTGGTGACAACATACCTGCATTAACGCGCCGCCAGTGCTGTGGGTCATCGGCTGTTGGTCTCCCCCGCCGTCGCTTCCAGAACCACCACGCGGCCGCCGAGGGGGGGACTACAGCCCCCAGAACTCTTTGCTTCATCACCCCGCCCACCTCTGCCCACTTCCGCGCCCGGAGGTGCGCAAAGGAGCGGTGCTCCCTCGGTGGAGATACAGATACAGATTCAATTGGGTATGATGCCCAAATTAGTGCACTCTCCAATTCATACAGGAAACAATTTCCAAGAGACAATGGAGTGTTGGAAGACCTAGCAATCAAGCACTCGGACATCTACTCTACAGGGCAAGAGAAACTAAAAATTCTGGTGAACAAAGGTCAACGGGCCGTTTGGTATCAAGCTCCCAAAATACCTGAGAACGGTAATAGCACAAAGTCTTGGGCTTGGGTATCAGAGACTCTAAATAGCAACAAACCCAAGAGATCTCAACAACAATCTGTTTAGCACTGGCATAAAAATATCCTCCTGGAACATCGCAGGTGGATTAAAGAACAAATTGTCCATGGCCACTAGAAATTGGCCGGATATCTTGATTTTACAAGAAACATGGGCAACCGAACCTACAACTGTTCAAAATTATTATGTTTACGAAATCCCGGCAATAAACACACATCGAGGTCATGCTAAAGGCGGTTTAGCTATTTTGTTAAGGGAAGAATATCTGTGGGCCCAGGAAATATTAGATACCAACTCAGACAACCTCCAGTGCATCAAAATCTCCGTTAAAACATACAGTACAGCTCACCCTAAAACAATTCTCATCTTTAATGTATACGCTCCTCCAGGAAAAAAGCATGATATAACACTCTTAAATATCATGGAAAGGATTGAGAGTATAACAGAAAACCATCTTCACTCATCCTTTTTAATTGTTGGCGACTTCAACAGTAAAATTTCTAATTTTGAAATTAATAAATGGGCAAAACTACATTTTGAAGAAGGTCTGGACATAATATCTCCACAATTCCCGGAGGGCATACAGACCGACAAAAGAGGGAAACTGTTATTATCAACTCTTACAAACATCAATGGAGTAATATTGAATGGTAGCATGGAAGGGGATATCCCTGCAAACTATACCAGACGGGGAAATGGGACTTCATCTATAATTGATTATGTAATCACAAGTTATGACTTGCTAGAAACAGTTTCATATCTGCTTAACCAGTTTTGTCAAGAGAGCGATCATACCCAAATGCACTTGACAACAGATTGGTTACCTAAATCTTCCGCACCTTGTCATATAACATATCTAAAAAGCAATGTAGTTGTGAATAAAGATAAGAGACGCATATTCTGGAACTCTTATACCATCGACAAAATTACGTCTCTGATTGATCATTCAAAACTTTTAACGAGAACGTTCTCAGAAAATCCCATCGAAAATTTTGAATCCATCATAATAGAGTACAGATCTCTTATCCTTCAGATGATAGTAAAGGATTCAGCTGGTAACAGTAAGAATAAAGATAAAAATAATCGTACCCTTAAGAACTCTGAGGTAAAGAAAAAACTAAACAAATATATACGCGCCCAATATATGAATCCTACTCCAGAAATAAAAAAGGAAATAAATAAAACCAAAAATCAACTAAGACGTGAGAATCTGAGACATAAAAAAACTGTACAAGATCGTAACTGGGTAGATATACAGATAGCGGCGAACAAGAACGACCAGCGCAAATATTGGTACCTAATAGGAAAACTTACTGGATCCAAAAAGAAACTACAACCAATACCGGTCCCTCCGGATGCCTGGGAAAATTTTCTGACAGACCTTTACAGATCAAACTCAATAGTTTCATCAGAAAGCAGTGGGGTCTACAACAAAGAAAAAGTTAAACTCTCATTAAATAAAATCACCGCAACATCTGTGGAATTAAACATACGTAAAGCAAGATCAACAGGAGCGTCTGGCCCAGATCAGATCCCGATCAAAGCACTAAAAATTGCCCCAAAGGAATGGAGTCAGCTGTTACATCCCCTTTTTAATTACATCTTAGATACTGGCCATATCCCAAAATCATGGCAGGGAAGTATAATCATCCCGATCCACAAAAAGAGAAGCAAAACCCGGGCAAGCAATTTTCGTCAAATAGCACTTATGGACTCCGTGGACAAGGTATTTGCAGCAGAAATTTTACATCGTCTAAAAGAATGGGCCTTTACGACTGGCCGGATACCGATGTTTCAAGCAGGCTTCAGGCCTAAACATTCGGTAACTGACAACATCGCAGTTATTCAAACCATCATCGACAAATATATAACACAAAAAAATCAGGTTGTATACGCTGCCTTTATAGATTATTCTACAGCGTTTGACCGGGTGGACCGACCAACCTTGTGGGAAAAATTGAGGAAACTTGGCATAAATGAACAACTATTACAGTCTATAATCAGCTTACACACCGATACTTGGTGCCAAGTTCAAATGGGGGGAGAAAGAGGTTATACGGAAAGAATTAAAACGGAAAATGGACTAAAGCAAGGGTGCCTTCTAGCCCCAATATTATTCTCCCTCTACCTAAGCGACCTGTGCCATTACCTGCAATTGGGTTCTAACCTACCTCCAAAAATTGCTGATCAAAAAATAATTGCTTTACTGTATGCTGACGACATAGTGTTGTTGGATCTTACCCCCTTCGGACTACAAACGTCACTAGATATTCTACACAAATACTCTAAAGAAAACTATCTAGTCCCAAATATACAAAAAACAAAAGTGCTGGCCTTTTCAGGGAGGAAACAAAGTGCGAAATATACCTGGAGATTAGGAGGGGAAAAGATAGAAGAAGTTAAGAACTATCCCTACCTTGGCAGGATCCTTTCAAAAAACTTATCTAACATCACGCAATTGAATAATTTGTCAAGGAAATCAGATATACATGTAGCGGCCCTCCTGAGACTATATAGCGCAACAGGGAATAGACATTTTTCTTCTCTGATAAACATTTATAAAGTAAAAATACCTCCTGTACTTTCTTACGCGACGGAGTACATCCCCATAAAACAATGGGCTTTTATGGATCGGAAAGAGGGGAAGATTTTAAGGAAAATTATGAAACTGTCAGATGCAGTTCCTGTCCAAGCACTGAGACTGGAACTATCAGTGACCAGTTCTTATGCAGTAGCAATTGCAAATGTAATAAGGTGGGCCTACAACTTATTGCACGCAAAAGAGAACACACTAAGGTCACTGTTGAAAAAAGAAACCTTTGAGTCCGATGCTAAAAAGCAAGTTTTTAGAGGGAACATGGCTGAAGCATTTCGTGTAGCAAATATTTCCGTTGATATGCTGCAAAATTGGTCACCAGCACAACTAAAACTGTTCTTAAAATGCTTTACCCCAAAGCTCAGTTACGAAATGGATTCCCGACACTGCACCAAATTACCCACTTATAAACTATTTGCTGATTCCTTAGAATTTAAACAAAGTCGGCCTTATATTGGGCTAACCCTAACACATGGAGCTAGGAGAACAATCACTATGCTTCGACTAGGCATTCTTCCCTTACTTTCATTTATCTCAAGATGGTCCCGGGGGGATCTGCTTTATGTACATTGTGCGCTGGGGGTAATCAGACTCTGGAACATGTTCTATTTGTATGTCCGAGCCAGATTGTAATTTCTGCGCGCACTAGATTTTTAGCACCAATATATTGCTCATGTAGAATCACGACAGTAAGTGAACTTATTGCTCTTTGCAAGCAACCTCCGAATGAATTTGTTTGTTTTAACTTGTATAAATTTTTAAAATCGTTCTTATCTCTGTATTGATAATGTTGAATCTCATTTTATATGTAACTTGTATATTTTGTGGTCCTCTGTTGAGTACCAGTACAAATAAACTTTTTTGACTTTGACTTTGACTTTGAGTGGGAGCTCGTGTCTGAAACTACTTTTGGGGCAACACTTAATCCCTGGTGACAACTTACCTGCATTAACGCGCCGCCAGTGCTGTGGGTTATCGGCTGTTGGTCTCCCCCATTGCCTCTTCCAGAACCACCACGTGGCCGCCGAGGCGGGGGACTACAGCCCCCAGAACTCTTTGCTCCATCACCCCGCCCACCTCCACCCACTTCCGCGCCCGGAGGCGCTCAAAGGAGCGACACTTCCTCCGCATCGCGGGACGCACACAGCTGGCGCCGGGCTAAGCCCGGGCAAAGGGCGGGCCGTCTGTGGCCGGGAGAGGCTGGGCTGGGCCATATTTCTTGGACATAGGCTCCTAATGACTTAAGGACCTCTGTGGTGGTAAACACTTAACATTTACCATTTTACTAATGATGATAGCAAGATTGTATTGAAGATTTCATTTCTTTTTAAAGTTTTATAAACTTTCTTATTGTATTTCAGTGCCAGAATCCTTTTGTGTACGTCTGTATTATTGCATTGTTTCGCTGTTTAAGACCATGGGGAAGAATACTCTCGTAAAGCCTCCCCCTGCCATGAAGCAAAGAATGGCTCCAAACACCCCTCTCCCTAGTTTGACAGCGATTGATAGAATGTTGCAGAAAACCATAGGGGTAGTTGGGTCTGCCATTGAAAGTACAGAAAGGCGCCTTTCCCTTCCAGCTGGAAACACTCCCTCCTTTGCCCAATGTAAATGTATCGATGTTGACAATAAATGCCCAGGACTCGATATTAGCACCATCCTTTGTTGGCTTACCAGGTGTCCAATCGATTTCTCTAACCCATGAAATTGTACCTATCCTGCATAATTTACCACCCGAGCCCATGCCTTCCTTAACTAGGTTATCTTTGAAACCCACAATTTTTCCAAAGAATGTTTCCTCTGATCCTCTACTCCTGATTGAGGATCTTCCATAGAAGGTAGGCTGTGATTCGCCTTTAAGCCCGATTTCTGTCTCACTGTCAAGTGTAAATAGCGACAGCCCCCACGTAACAACTAGAGGGCAGAAGGCAAGGCGTAAACAAAAGCATATAAATGAGGAAGGGTCATCTGCAAAAAATGCCAAAGGGAATCCTAGTTATAAACAGCATAAAACTGCCGCAAAACAACTTGGAACCAAAGGCAGAGTAGTAGTCAAACAGAGATTGCTCTTCCTTCAACTAGTATAGGCAATCCAGTAGTTGATGAGAGTTTCTGGGGAAAAATGGAGACCCTGCTAACAACAATTCTAGAGCCAATTTGTATTAAAATTACAAACATAGAAACTAGGGTAATTAGTGTAGAGGAAAAGTTTGCTAGTAATCAGCAACCCATTCAGGACAAACTATCTCCTACATTACCTCAATCAAACCTGGTTGACACAAATGGAAACCCTAAAAATACATCACGGGACCCAGCCACTCAGGTCCAACATAAGAATAAAGAGGCTAACAGACGATTGGAGTCTAAAAAGTCAGGGGGTAACACTGAAACTAGCGTAATTGTACAATCTGGTCCTGCTCGAGCAATTAGTAATAATACTATCAGCAATATAAGAAGAGATGAGGATCCTCAAGAGGATAACTCAATTCGAACCTTACCTATTTTAAACTTACCTCCTGAAGCCACACCATACACTGTGGTGCTGGCTAATGTTCCACCTCTTCTCCCCAATGTCTTTGAACACTGGTCAACTTTAAGGAACAAATCCCTTCACTTCCTATCCACCAAACTTGCACTTAAAAACTCTTTGTTCTCTGAATTTAAGATGGCCAGAAGGGTTAGCTGGCTGGGCATGTCAAACAAATCATTGAGTGGGGACTGTGTAATTTTAACATTCCGGTCGCCGTCATTGGTTCACATTATAATTGAGAGGGGCTTTACTGGGTCAGTTGACCCTGAATTTGTTAACATTCTCCCCCTGGGTTTCTTCTATTCCTCTCTGCGCCCTGGTGGGTGCCCAGTTCCCCATTGTCCACCATCAAATTACGGGGGTTTTACGGAAAGAAGATACTGTGTCCCGACATTTAATCCTTTAGACACACTTAGCGGTTTAGAGAACATTGATTGACTGCAATTAGACATCTTTCAAAATCTTTCAGGTACTGTAGTTGATCCCATGCCCGCTTGCAGTTATGGGGAAAATGCAAAGCAAAGGATGGGAAGAGTTGCTAATGTGATAGGGACCGATGGTCATAGAGGGGGGATGGAGGTTCAGGGCGGTGGGGTATAGGTAGGGAGCGAACATAGGACTGTAACACTACCAGCAGACCCTAGACCTGTTACCCCTGCTTCTCCCACACTGGTTCCCCTGTTATGTAATATCATCTCCTGGAATGTTGTCGATATTAAGTCAAAAATTGGTAACCCACTCTGGCAGAACTTCATCCGGTCTCAAGATTTGATTTGTCTCCAGGAAACATGGAGCAGGGAACCGGTCCACCTTAATGGTTTTAGGACTTTTCATACTCCAGCTGTTGATACTGTACATGGGAGAGCTAAGGGCGGATTGAGTGTCTATTTGTCAAATAAGTTAGATGTAATAAGCATTACAGAGCCTGTAAAAGATATCTACTTTCAACTTTTGATACTTGTCATTGACTCTGTTACTCCCATTGCCCTGCTTAACCTATATAACAATATTCCCCCTGGCGACGTACCCAACGTTCTTAAAAAATTGGCTAAAACCCTGTTATTGCAGGAAAAATTATTTACGCAGGAACTGATGATATTTTTTTTCGGAGATTTTAATTGCAATTTGTGTAGCATGATGGAAGACAATAGGTGTGTATTTACATTGGAAGAGGGCTTGTGCCAGTCACATTTTAATCATTCCCTTCTGGGTGAACAGTTAAATGAATAACTTGCTAAATTTGACTTCGGATTTGCAAACGAAGTCTGTATGCTACCATCTTCCCTTTCTTCAACTTTTAATGGGAGGAGTTGCTCTTCTATTATGGATTATGCCCTTGTAACAAATAAGCATGCTGATAGAATTTATTCTTTCAAAGTCTCAGATATTGCTTTAAGTGATCATTTTCCGCTTTGTGTGACCATTCTGATCCCAATGAAGTCCCCCATAAGATGCAACTTAGGGACTATGTGGGTGAGAATTTGTCCATTGGTAGCACAAATGGCTACACGTTAAGATGGGCCATGGTGGATCAAACCGAAATACTAAATATCTTAATCGGCAAATGTACACCTGAGCTAGCGATCTGTTTGGGGGAAGACTCTGTGCCTGAAGGGCTCCTTGCGTCCTTTTTAACCATCTGTAATGAAATTAGGACCTCCCTTACTAGACAGAGTAAGAACCACAAACAAAAAGGAGGCTTGTTTAACTCTGATTCTACTAGAGCCTATGCACTCCTAAAGAAAGAATTGCATAAAAAACCTAGGTGTGCTACGGAGGATAGGAGACTCAGGAAAGAGTATAAACTCGTTGTAAAAGATAGAAAGAATATGTTGAAATCAGAACCTTAGGAAGCCTTGCACTTAGCCTCTGGAAAAAATTATAGTGTGGGCTTCTCGACGATTATTTGAACACCCTTTCTCAGGGAAGAGGTTGGTCCCAGACTAGAGATAGCAATTCCTGAATCAGACTGGATTAGGCATTTTTCTAAAGTATATGAGGGAAAGCAATCGATGAGTTCTCTTTCTACCAATACTCTCCACTCTACCTCACTCTACCTCAAGAAACCTAATGTTCACCCTTGAAGAGGTTGAAAAAGCATTGCATGCAAGTCCATAATTGTGCCCATTTATAAAAAGGGGCAAAGACATGACCCGGGTTGTTATAGACCCATCTCCCTTTTAGACTCTTTTACAAAAATAGCTGGCCGGATAATTCTGGACCGTCTTCTGGTTTGGACCGAGGAAGGTTCTATTTTATTTTATCCGACCTACAATATGGTTTCCGTTCCGGTCTAGGAACAGTGGAACAGGGCTTAAATCTTCTAATGCTTGGTTGGGAAGTACACAAGGGCAAAGAAGGGGAACTTGTTCCTGGCCTTTGTTGACCTCACAGCCGCATTTGACTGTGTGGTCCATTCCAAGTTATGGATCTTGTTGGGACAACTTGGGGTTGATGAAAATATTATTTATTTTCTTAAACGCTTCAGCCTGCGTCCGCTATGGCCTGAAGGGGGAACGTACGGACAAAATCCCAATCAGGAGTGGTGTCAGGCAGGGCTGTGTCCTGGCCCCTTTCCTTTTTAATTTGTATATAAATGGTTTGGAGGAAGTTCTGTGCATTAATAGTGCAGATCCCCCTTATATAGCCGGCCGTCCAATCCCGGCACTTTTGTACGCTGACGATGCTCTGCTTATGTCTCCCACTCAAGTGGGACTTCATCTCGTGGTGGATACTTTGCCCTTTTTATGAAAAGACCTGAGCTTAAGGGTAAACACATCCAAAACTTTCATCTTGCGTTGCGGCAGGTACACTAAGACTAAGAGGGCCTTTTTTATAGCAGGACAGAAGCTTGAATCCACTAAGCAATTCTCCTACCTTGGTATACTGTTCACACAGAACGAGTCTTGGGGGCAGGCAATAGCAGCGAAATAATTGGCGATGGTTCGATCAACTGCTGCCCTAAAGACTTTTTCTAAGAAATTAGGTACTAGACCACCAGTGGAGCTAATTAAGATCTATAAAGCCAAATGTGTTTCTGGTGCAACCTATGGTAGTGGGGTATGGGGCTTTGCAGACTCTATGCCCATCCAGGTAGTTAAAAACTCCTTTCTGAAATGTATCCTCGCAGTCCCTAAGAGTACTCCTAATTACAATTGCCATGCAGAATTCGGACTTGCTTATATATCTGACTTGGTTAAGCTTGAGCCTGTGCTTCTATCGCACGGGTTGTGGACTAGAGAAGAAACCAAGCTGAATAGAGATATCTTGACAGATATTCTTAATTTAGGAAGGAGCTATGAGGATACCATGGCTGAGCTATGTACGTAAGTTTTTAAGAGATATAGGAAAATTGGAATACTTTGTAAATCCCCTTACTATCTCAGCCATCTCACGTAAAAACTTGAAGAAGGAGGGTTTGGCTTTTTTGGATTCCTTAAGAATAACAACGGAGGTTTTAAAACCCACTGTCCTGCAACATCAATTGTTGTTAACAACTTTTAATATTCAAACCTATTTGATTCATGTCCCTGGTAACTATGACAGATTTTTATTATCCCGCTTCAGATTTGGAATTTTCCGCAGATTGGTGAGCTTCCCAACAATAAATGATTGGACGCATGATTTATCGCCCTGTCCCTGTGATCACGTCTCGACCCAAAGTACCATGCATGTTCTTTTATTTTGCAAATTTTACAGCTTAATCAGGCGTAGGGTTTTATTGCCGTTATTGAGAGAGAGGGGTCTTCGGCAATGCCGCTTGGCCTTGCTAAATACTCAATATTTGGACAATCATCTATGCGTTGCGACAATTACATTGTTTCTGAAAAAAGTAATGTACAGTAGAAAAACTTTGATTGTGTAATGTATTTTACTTAGAGAAATGGTATCTTGAATCGGTGAATTCTTTTTTGTATGGCACTGAGAAACTAAATGAGTTGATCTGAACTGTAATGAATGTTTTTTATGTACTCTTTTATGATTGTTTTTTAACAATAGAATAAAGTTATATTTGATTTGATTTGATTTGTAGTGGGGATGGCAATGGTTCCTTCTGTATTGTTGTTAGAATGTACTTACCTTCTTCAAATAGGATATGTTTTCTGTAAAGAAATGCTAGCATGACTCATGTTGGCCCTAAAGAAGACATGTAATCTATGAAAACAATTGTATGCATATATTGTCTGTTTTTATTGTAATAACAATCAGTGTTTTATGCAATGTCCGTTGTCTTTTAGTTAGGTATTGTTTGTCTACTTCTGTTACAGCCCTGAGAAAGTCCAGTATATGGGCAAAACGTATTGGCTGTGTCTCATTGCACTATAATTACTGGATGCCTTTTTTCAACAGCAAATAATGAATAAAAGAGAAGAACCAAACAAGTTGCCTCCTGGAATCTGATTGGGACTTGAATCGTGAGTGGTGCATCACTAGCTGTGTTTTGAATACAATTGACCATATGGTCACATCTTGGCCAGTGGATGCAAGGAGTGAATGCAAACACTTCTTTGAAATTTATTTTTAGATATAATTGGGATAAGGACCAGGTGCAGTTTCCAAGACTTGCTGTCCATAGTTCTTTGTACTCTAGATATCCAGGCTAATCCTTGCCATAGGCCCTTTGGAGGGAAATACGTTTCTTTTTGAGGTTGCGTAATAAGTCTTGTTTAAATTGTCACTGACTTTTGCTATCTTTTCTTTTTTCCAGATCTGGATTGGTGCAAGTACAGCGATGAGAGAATGGTAAGTTGGTGAGTGAAGGGCTCGCCAGAATCCAACCTCAGCCTCAGAAAGATGGAGCAGGTAAGCGCGGGTGTGTGAGGTACAAAGAGAGACTTTCAAAATAAAGAAAGCCAAGCACTGCATGTGAGTTGGGTGTGGCTTATATAGCTAGCCAACTAGGACCTCCACTATATCACATGATCAGGCCACACCTCAGCTGAAATATCGTGAGATTTCATTGAACGCGTGCCCAGGAACATGGAGAGGGCTACAGACTAGGTGACGCCGGGACTGGTCCCAGAAATGCATATAAGTGCTGCTAAAGCGCTACTGAGCTTAAGTTTGGAGCATCACTCTAAGTTTGTACTCACTGTGGGGAAGTTCCTATGGCAATGTAGAGTCTGGAGGAAGTGCCTGCAAGAAGGTAATGGTGTGGGGGAGGTTGGGCAACTCATGAGTAGTAAGGGCAGGGTTGCAATTCAACCTGTATGTGACAGATGGTCCCTTTCACTGCAAGCAGTTGTATTTCGTAGAGTTGCCCATCTGAAATAGACTTTGCTATAACATGGTGGTAATTTTTCTTTTCTCTTATTGGGTTTTAGCATACCCGATTAAGAGGTGTGACATCCTTACAGTGGTCAAATAATTTCTGAGGGAATTGATTCTCCAGTTTCTCTGGAGTCAGATTGCAGGACACACTTCAAGACTATTCAATTCAATTCAAAAAGGCTTTATTCGGTTGTAGAAAACAGCCATAAAAGCACAATACATTTACAGACACATAAAAATACAGTTAAAAAAGTGTAGCCAACATGATAAAATGTCATAATAATGACAAGTTCAATTTAGCACCATACAATTACCTCAATCTTCCATTAATAAAAGACAGACAAATAGTTTTCTTAAGATGTGACTCCTAACAAGAGAGCTTCAACATGAGATATGTAAAGTGCTAGGTGCGTACACAGAGAAATGACAATAATCTTAAAAACGGCAAGTTAAAAACAAATATAAGAATTCAATACATCAGAATTAGTGCAAAACGCAGGCAATACAGGCGTTGACAGTTACAGAGAAGCTCGTGTTGGGAGAGGTGCAGCCCATATTACTCCAGGTTCTGCCTATGCTTAACAACCAGTTTCAGGAATTTACTATCAGTTTAGCAAAAGGTTCAGCATCCAAAAATTGAAGGGCAAGAAATGCAGGACGGCACCTGCGTAGGCCAAAGACTTTCAAAATTGATATAAGCCACTGTTTCCTCAGATCTTGATAGAATTTACAAAACAGTGTTGTATGGATCGTAGTTTGGGGAGGAATTTAATCACAGGGACAAGGTTGGAGGGATTTTTCCCAGATGTTAATTTTAGGAAAAGTGACCAGATGGTGGAAAATGTTTAGTCTGAACCTGGTTAACAAGAATCTTTCATAGCCCGTGAGATTAAAAATTAGATAAGGCTGAACCGCCATAGTTGTTTGGATTTGTAGCGAGTGTTGTACTGTAACTTTGAAGACCTCGCTAGACAGCCTTAGAGACTCTAAATGAGCCAGACAAACCTTTTTGAACTATTTTCTCGGTATTACAGCAATTAGGGTGGGGGAGTGATAGTATTGTAACATGCCCAGGTCGCTAAGGAATTTCTTGATATAAGCAATCCATCCGATCTTATGTGCATTATCTAGGGTAATACAGTGCTCTATGAACCCTTGGCAGAGAATGGTTTCGCTAGATGACCAAATGCGATGCCATAAGAGAAGGGGTTGGATCCTGATCAAATCTGTTAAATAAGACAAACCCACTTCCAGATGACAAGCATAGGTCGACGTACCCCGCGGGACTGCCAATAGAAATCTCAGAAAACTGTTTTCCACCCTTTGCACCTCCTCATCTTTGGTATATCCCCAAACCCCAGCCCTGTATATTACGCTGGATATACATTTTGCCCTGTAGATTTCTAAGAGTTCTACCGTGGGTTGTCTGCCTTTTTTTTGGCAAAATAGCCAAGGCATCTGTTGTTCTCATAAAAGTGAGTTTCCTGGATTCGATAGCATACTTCCAGGAGCATTTGTGATTGAATACAATGCCCAGATAAGGATACGTGATTGTGCTCCCTAGTTTTTGGTTTTCAATATACATGGCCTTAATGTTCTTAATCGCCAATCCAGCGGACATAGCAAATGTTTTTTTAATGTTTACCTTTAGGTCGAGGTTGGCCATAAAAATGTGATATTTCAGGAGGGCACGCTGTAATTCCGTGGGGGTACGGGCTAAGATTACGGCGTTGTCCGCATAGAGTAGAACCGGTATTGGGCGATTGTTTATGGTGGCTAGATCCTGGGACCCTGTTACCATGGCTTTTTCCAGGCCGTTGGTATATAGATTGAATAAAAACGGGGCCAGGACACAGCCCTGCCTTACCCCATGCTCTACTCTGAATGACTTTGTTAACTCGCCCCCCCAGGCCGTATCTAACTCTAGCTGTGGCGTCTGAATATAGTTTGTGCAAAAAAGTTATAAGGGGCTTCTCTATACCCATATCCGCTAAGGTAGTCCACAGCTTGTTATGTTAACACAGTCAAATGCTGCTGAGAGATCGACGTTTGCCATATATAGAGCCCCCCCTTTAGCGTTTACATATTTGCCTATTAATAGAGATAGGTTGAGGGCTTGCTCTGTTGTTCCCAGGCCCTCACAAAACCCAAATTGCAGGTCAGATAGGGCTTTATTGTCTGATGCCCACTGCTGGAGGCGCTCTAAAATATTGCGGCCAGCCACTTTCCCCAGTGAATCCAACAGGGAAATAGGCCGATAGCAAGATGGCGATTGGCGGTCCCCTTTTTTAAAAATGGGCACGAGAATTGATTGGGACCACGAGTCAATAAGTTCCAGGGCACAGGATGCTTGAAGAACCCTAGTTAAAATTGGCGACCATAGATCCATGTTGAATTTAAAGAGATCAATTGGAACCCCGTCGGGGCCTGGTGCTTTACCACTTTTACTGGCCATCAGGGCGAGCTCCACCCCCTCGTGTGATATATGGATAGACAACGGGAAGGGTGTTCAATTTGACCCGGCTAGAATCGATTGCATTGCGGTTGAAGGGAGGCTGAATATCTGCTCAAAATAGTCAACCCATAGCTGTTCATCAATCGCAACGTCAATACTGGGATTAGCCATTGTGTCTGATAGAAATGGGGACTTCACAACCTTCCAGAAGGTGGCGCTGTCCCTCAGGGTACATGATTTATGCAGTTGATCCCAAAGATATTTTTTCAGGTTACTCTTCCTGCATTTTAGGGTCTGATTGTATTTCTTCCTGAAAGCTGCAATTTCCCTAGTCTTTCTATCCTTTTTATGTAAGGCTGCTTTTAGGTTCTGATAGGCTTTTGTACAGGAACTGTCGAACTATCCCTTAGTACTAATTTGGCCAGTTTTCATATTGACGAATAGAATTTCCTTTATTGATGTTATCAATATTGCATAATTTGCCATAATTCCCTCATTGGTAGTGGCTGGGTCAAGACATTTATCAATCACTGGTCTTAGATTTGAGACCAGTCTTGCTGTAATGGCCAGCGGATCCACTTTTTCCCACCTTAGTGAATAGCCATTTAATCTATCTATTGTTAGGTTATTTTGACTTAAGGTCATCTTGATGTTAAACCTCTCACGTTTCTTGGTGATTTTTAGGGTGATATTGTTTGGGTAGTGGTCGCTGATAGTGATGTCATAAGTTTTACAATTAAGTAATTCTTTTCCCAATGTCACAGAGATAAAAATAAAGTCAATTGCACTTGGCCTGCCTCTACCATTAAAAGTAGGTATAACGGGTATGGGAGGATTCACCAGATCATTAGCAAGGGCAAGATCTAGGCCACACATGGTTTCGTTCAGGCAATACCCGAATGGGGTGTGGGGAAAATGGGTTACTGAGTCGCCGGTTTCATCCATAATGCCACAGACTGTATTTGTGCGCTGCTTACAAAGAGTTTGTTTAAAGTCCCCACCCCAAGTTATGGCCAACACCTTATGTACCTTATTGGATAGTTCATGGAGGCAGGAGTGTATTTCCTTTATAGCTTTTATTAAATCGTCCACAGGTAGGTTGTTATAAAAATTCACAATTACAAGGGCATTGGTGTTATTCTGATGGAGAATAAGTATTTGGAAGTTTAAATCCAATTTAATAGGGACTATACTTGTGAATTGGAGGATATTGGATACGGAAATAGTCAATCCACCTTTTGCTCTACCAGAGGGAGAAGGTAGTGCTGGAGAGAAATACGTTTTGTAGCCCTCAATGTGTAATTCGGATGGCGCCCATGTTTCCCGTAGACATAAAATGCTAAAGTTGTGAACGAAATCAAGTCAGATGCCATTCGCAACCTTTGCACGCAGACCCGCAACGTTTCAGAATAGTATTTTCAGGGATGGATCGTCCTTGTTTATTACAAGTTCGGGGTCAATTCCAGTGGTTTCCTCATAATGGCTAACCTGGCAGATGTTGGGGGGACCTTCTTCATTCACAGCACCATCTTGGTCTGAATTATCTAAGTGTACACAAGGGGTAAATATGTTGGGCATGGTGTTAGAAGACAGACCCTCTGACTGAAGTCAATCCACCCTTTCCAGTTCGGAGAGCTTATCGAAATAATTAAAAGTCGGGAGTTTGTATCTAATTCTAGTCCCTTCCATCAGTTCCGCGTTTGCTAATCCCCTGTGACGCGTAGTTGTTGGTGAAGGGGGAAATTGGGGATAGGAAAAACTCAGGTCCCTGGTATGGATTTCACTCTCACCGAACTGAGCAGGCCAATTGCATATATGTTGGACCACCCGCCTGTCCCTAAAATTGATGACAATACAGTTCCCCGGGAGATCCTTTCTTCTGTGGCCCAGCCAGCTTAACCTTCTCGCAGATAATATTTCCCCAGATGTATCAAACGGGAGTGGCCTGTTCTTGTTTAGCCAGTGTGCGGCTTTATTTCTTAGCTCAGAATAGGTTTCTAATTTTTCTTGGGGCAGCTCCGGGACACCAACTAGCACTGCGGTATATGGTGATGATTGTGGGGGTAGATCGATGTGTGGAAATGACCTCTTTGGTTTAGCAGTCAGGGAAGAATCCTTGGCTGCACGGAGGTTATTGTTCGCCTGTCCCGCAGATTCTGTGGCCTTACGCAAGGCACCCTCCCCTATTTCCAAGTCCTTAACTTCAGCCGCCCTCGGAGCCCTCTGAGAAAGCCTACCAATGTTTTCAGTGTTCTTCATTGTTTGAGCAACTAGGGGCCTACGGTCAGGTAATGGCTGGATAGTGTTATTGGTACCAGTTTTTTGGGCTCTAGTGCGCGGTTGTGGATTAATATCCTTTGTGTGTGTTCTATCCGTTGATTGCCCTGGGGTAGTGGGGCTGTTTTTCATTACTTGCACCAGGTTATCTATTTTTTCGCCTTATGCGCTTTACCCTTTCCAGGAGTGGTGCCATTAAGCATTTCATGAGAATTTCAATTTTATCCAAAACTCCCTCGTTGTGTAAGGGGAAAGGTAGGGGAGTAACAGTTTTTCTGTAATTAAGACATAAGGGCCTCTGTCATTGGTTGGGGTGGATACAGTGTCAGATACGTTATTTCTAACATTTTTCCCTTTTATTACATTATGTTTAGCAGCAACTTTCTTTAGTTTATTGCCACCTACATTCTCCTTAACATTTTTTACAGTTAGGTCTTCCCTGTTAGTGTGTTTTGACTTGCGCCTAGCCTTCTGCCCTCTGGTTATTACCCGCGGGCTGTCACTGTTTGCACTCAGCGGTGAGGCAGAGACCGAGATTGGGCTTAAAGGCGTGTCACAGGACCCATTACCTATAGGATCCTCTACCTGAGGAGGAGGATCGGGAATAACCTCATTTATGAAAGTAGTGGGGGTCAAAGATAACCTTGTTGATAAGGGCAGAAACTCGGGGATACATTGCCCATTGTGGGGCAATATCCTGAATTGTTGAGGTTTAATGGACCCCTGGAAGAGCAACAAAAGATGGTGCCAATATCGAGTCCTGGGAATTAATAGTGAACATCGATACATTGGTAAAGGGCAAAGGGGGAAGAGAGCCAGCAGGGAGCGAGAGGCGGCGTTCTGTATTTTCTATTGCATTAGTCACCACCCCGATGGTTTTATGCAGCATACGGTCAATTGCTGTCAGACTGGGTAGCGGAGGATTTAGGACTGCTTTTTATTTTGGTGCAGGAACAGATATCACAGGGTTATTCTTCCCCATTCTTTACCACTATGGATACAGGGGTAAGTGTTGTGGGCACATGTGCTGTGCTGTCAACAAACGCCAACAGATACAACTCTATATATTACACAATAAGAGGTACTAGAAGATACTTGGAGATAATACTCATTTTCCTGTATGCGACGATTGCTGTATAGAAGCACCAGTTCACAAACCCAAGAGGGGTGGCCCGACCCGGCCTCTCCCGGCCACTAACGGTCACAAACGGTCCCGCCCTTGTCCCGGGCTTCTCCCGGGCATGCTCTCGCGCGCTCCCATGTAGCGGCTCACAGGAGTAACTATATAGCATCCGTGAAGGATGGGCGGGCCTTAGCGAGATGACCAGGTGTTGCAGAGGCCCAAGTGCTCCTAGGACTTTGAGTACTGCAGGCGGGCCGCGATGGCTCCTCTCCTCTCAGGCTGCGCACACGGGCGATTGTCACAGGGACTGTAGAACTCCCAAGGATCTGTGGTAGCAAAGAGCAACAACAACTCGCCCCAATTAGCGCTGCGGCACCCGCGAAGCGGGTTCGGCGAGGCGCTATGAAGCGTCCATGGAGAGTGAGCGGGCCTCAGCGAGATGACCAGGTGTTGCAGTGGCCCAAGTGCTCCTGGGACTTTGAGTCCTGCATGTGGGCCGCGATGGCTCCTCTCCTCTCAGGCTGCGCACACGGGCGATTGTCACAGGGACTGTAGAACTCCCAAGGATCTGTGGTAGCAAAGAGCAACAACAACTCGCCCCAATTAGCGCTGCGGCACCCGCGAAGCGGGTTCGGCGAGGCGCTATGAAGCGTCCATGGAGAGTGAGCGGGCCTCAGCGAGATGACCAGGTGTTGCAGTGGCCCAAGTGCTCCTGGGACTTTGAGTCCTGCATGTGGGCCGCGATGGCTCCTCTCCTCTCAGGCTGCGCACACGGGCGATTGTCACAGGGACTGTAGAACTCCCAAGGATATGTGGTGGCAAAGAGCAACAACAACTCGCCCCAACTAGCGCTGCGGCACCCCAAAAAGATTAAGTTATTGTGTGCAGAACTACAGATGTATCAGAGATTTCACTGCAATTACAGGTCAGAGGCTTCTGGAATTGTAGAGCGGATTAAAGGCACTCTGAAAACTAAGACGGGAAATGTGTGCTTGTCTACCTCTTTGAAGTGTCCTGACATTCCTCCCCTTGTTTTGATTAGCCTTCAAATCACTCCACATCTAAAGATTGGACTCTCTCCCACGAAATCCTAATGGAGAGACCCATGAGACTTTCAACAGTAACTGCAGCTGCACTTCTGACTTTAACATTTTAAAAGGTGATGGACTACTCAAAGAATTGAATGAAGTGGTGCATTTCTGTCTCTCAGCAGGTTGATTTGATGACCTCACTTTCAAGACAAGCACAGTTTCATGACTTAAGTCCAAGAGACTAGGTCCTGGTGAAGAAACACTCCAGGAAGTGATGCATTAAGCCCTTTTGGGACGGGCCCTACTTTTGAACACTGCTGTTAAGTTTGGCAGACTCCACTGAATTCATCATTTCCACACCAAGGGAGTGAGACAAGCCAGTAAAGAAACAACTAAAGCAACCACTGATTCACAGTCACACTCAAGCACATAATGAATGTTCAGAGGGAAGACAAGGCAGGACGCAGGGGTCTAAAATTCATGTGGTGATGAGTGCATAATCTGTGTTGAATGAGCATTAAAAACCACAACAACCTGCAGCTGAAACGGGAGTGTGCACCACAAACCAGAGGAAATTACAAGCAGTTCAGGAAGTAGAGTGCAGGGAAAAGAAAGGTGTCTTAAAAAGTGTGAGAGACTGAGAACTGTTGTATCAGAAAAATACGTTCCATAAGCGATCAAAGAAGAAATAGATCCAATCGAACAGAGTGAGAGTGATTGTGAACAGCCAGGATTCAGACAAACAAAAAGAGCAATACTGCCAAATCAAAGGTACTTCGCTCCTGGGTAGATCTACTTTTATAAAAGTGAGCATGACCTGAGATCTCATGAAATTAAGAATCATCAAAGTGGTTTTGAAAAACCCCATGAACCATGCTACCACAACTAAAGATTGAATGCTATTTGTGATTGATGAACACAAGTGACAAATGTCCAGATGATGACATTTCATGTTTTGTATCTTAGGTATTCAGTGAAGATTTTGATGGCCTTGGGTATCCAGGAGAAGAGTTGAATTTTTGCCTTATTGGGTATGCAGTGAAGATATGGGGTTCCTAATCTTATAGTCAATTGAAGCAAAAGACTTACATTGACAAGCTTTGCTTATTTGCACAGTTAAAATCAATTAGTAGATTTTAGATTTTTTCTTTACCTGTTGGATCTGACTTGAGAGAAACTATGATATTAAATTCTACAAAAAGTTGTAGAATTTTAATAGTAGTCATGGTATTTGCTAAAGTCATATTAATGACTGTGTTAGAACTGGGGGTCTCTAGTTGGCAATGGTATACAACTTTGACCAAATAGGGACCCTTGCTTCTAAGTCAGGGAAAGGGGATTACACTACTGGATATCCTTCTCACCCCCTTGGTAGCTTGGCATGAGCAGACAGGCTTAACTCAGATGCAGTGTGTAAAGCATTTGTGAACACACAGAGTAATACAGGGAAAACTTTACAGATGGACACAACACAGGTTTTTATTAAAAAAAATAGGTAATCTTTATATAGACTTAACACAAGACCACAAACAACAAAAATCCATAATACTGGATTTAAAATAGACTTAAAGATGGTAGAAGTCACTTAGTACAAATTGATGATAAATGAGACACAGTTCTCACAAACGTACCTGGATGTGTAACGCGAAAAAAACAAAAGCCTCATAGAGTTGGATATGCGTTGGTTCCTTGCTTCGGGAGAGCCAATGCGTCGTGCCTCAATGCTTGCACAGAGTAGGAGATGCGTCTTGGTCCATACCGGAGAGGAGGTGATGCGTAGAATCTCGTACTGGGCCTGGTTACGATTCAGCAAGATGTCGCCGTGCGGCGAACTCTGTAACTTTGAAGCCGCCACTGTGTCACAAAAATGATGCAACAGCTGCCCAAAGGTGCCATAGGGGGATCGAAAATCTGCCCCCTGTTTCCGTGCCTGCTGTTTCCCCTGTCATCGATCCCCGGACATCCATTCCCACCTTCCCATCACTCCACTGAGTCTCTGTCACTACTTGCCTTGCTGTATTTCACCTGCCTGTCCAGATGCCATTGAGAAAAGCATTAAAGCAATAGCGATTAGCTTTGCTCATGCTTGTTTCTTTAGCACACCCAATATACTTGAGCTTGTCGACGATCGGAACATGCACCACCTCAGCTCAAGGGTGAAAGGCAGACCAGCGTTCATACAAATTATTGAAAAATGTGTAAGGGGTAAGCTTAATAGCTTCCTCTAAACACATTTTGCGCACTTCCAAATTTTGATAATGTAAGAGGTCACAGAACCATTGCATTGCCCCCTGTTGCTACTATTTTTCTTATTGCACTGAGACTTTTGAAGTATACTTCCTTGAAAGTTTCCCTAGACTGGCCCAAAAAATTACTATTACATAACTCCTTCATACTGCAGTCTTATAGCGCACTACAGAAGGCTTTACCAGTTGTTAAAGACCCTGAACCAGAGCCTATAACAAGGGTGAGGGCCTTTTACAACAGGTATAACCCGAGGCAAAATCTCACACCGCTACCAATGGCCATTATTACCTGGAGCATGTGTTATTAGATAGCACCAAACCCACTACCACGTGAAACGCCTGTGTTAGTTTAAGTATGATTGACAAACAGAAGGCAAATTCATATTATTTTCTGGAGACTCATGTAATTTACTGTATCAAATCAGTAACGTTGAGCTAAAGATAGGTGGTTAGGGAAGTCCACGCTGGCCTAAGTGAATACATATGTGTTATCTGCCCACCCAAGAATGCCCTTGGAGATTGGGAAGGAAGTTGTGGTAAGCAAAGACTGACTGTTCACAGAATAGACTCCAGTGAACAGGAGATCCCTCTGAGAATGCTTCCACCCACAGAAGTATAGATGTGCACAACTCATTAGGTAAACAGATGTGCCCTTGGTGCAGTCTAAGCTGCCTGCATCCACCTACATCTCTGCAGGAGCAGAGACATGTGGTAGAAACATTCAGCCATGGCGCTGTCATGAGCGTACTAAATTATTGATCTCAATGAAACTAGAGGTCTTATTTGTTAGCTAAAAATATAACACTGACTGCACATTACCATTATTGTGTGTGATCTCAGTGCCACTGATATTAGAGTGTCCCAACCAACATTCAAGACTAAACATAGATTCTTCAGCCTCACTGCTCCTTCAGTGTCAAAGCCTGAAAATGAGATTCTTGGGAATTCAGTAAGTTTGCATTTGTGTCATGGCTCTTGTGGTACCAGGGAAAACAGGTAATATTTTTAAAACAGAGATTGCCCTGTACCCTGAGTTCCCTATGACCCGAAATAAGTGGCATATTAACAAGGAACAGGTAAAATTAATGCTAAGGGCACCTGGATAATACTGCCTGGTTATCGCGTTATTAACAATGCTAACCGCCTAGGCGATAAACAAAATACAGCGATAGCGGCATTTTGGGAGGTTATCGCAGGTAATGCAGTGATAAAACTAGAAGGATAGGAATATCCTTGTTGATAGCTCATGGTGGATTTAGCCAAGTAATCTACCTCCCATTGGATTACATGGCTAAGTCTGAAAATTAGCAGATGTAAAAAGGCAGCGTTAACCGTGGTTAGCGCTGCTTTTTTTGTCTCTAACAGGGTTAGCGTGAAAGTTGATAATAGGGGAAATGTCGCATAACGACATTTCTCCTATTATTTTGGTCTGGAACGCCCACTTTGCATCTCATTAGAGATGCAAAGGGAAGCGTAGTGAAAAAGGGTGCTAACATGCGATTTTGCATGTTAGCACCCTGTTGTTGATAGGCCAATATTTTCATCTCCGCTTCTTTGGCTTTTAAAGCCAAAACAGAGAAGATAAAGCCTTGTTAATATGTCCCTCAGTGTCTTGAAATGAAGCTATTCTAAATTTAGAATTTTCATGTTGGTATATGTCTGTGGTTTTGATGCACGCTGGACCTACTGCCCTCAGACATTAGGTGTTTGTATCTCTAACTAACAAAATACACATATATTTCAGCTTGAGTCTCACCACAATGTCCCTTCACAGACACACCAGCGATAGCACTTGTCTGCTCACTTCTCAGAAACATGCCAGGGACCATTGACTACAGAACCACAGGAAGCGAATGGCCACAGTCCATTTCCGTTCAGCAGGTTGTACAGTCACAGAAATGTGTTTCTGTTTTAACACCCAGAGATCGAAAGGGTTTCAGACTTAGCGGTTATTGTTTGACAGCAGCTCAGCTAGAATGAAACAGTGTTTTACCATCTCCTAAAAAGCATAGTTCAGAGGTGTCCCTGAGTTAGAGGGCCCCGCATTTTGCACTCATTTTTACCAACAAAAGGCCACTAATGCGATTTAACTGCTGTGACAATTCAGATGTTTCCTTCATTCAAATGGATTCTTCATACTAGACCCGAAATAGCATGTCAGGGCCCCTCATAAAAACTTTACGAGGTTAAGAAATAGGAAATACAAATGTGTTCATTTCACTCATGACCGCATTTTAATGTTTCTCTTAAGTGAAAACGACATGAAAGAGTAAATAAAGGATGTGCTGGAGCTAGTCTGTCAATTAGGGGAATCAAGAGTCAGCAACCAGACTCTTTCTGGGTAAACCTCTCATAGTGCTAGACAGGGAATTAAAAGCATTCTTGAACATCCAACCTTTAAGGAATCCAGGGGGATATTCACAATAGAATGGCAGAGCGTAGTGTTACGTACAAAATAATAACTCGTGCTTCGATATTCTGAAAACGTAGGGATGCATCGTATTTACAATAATACAACACACTCCTGTGTTTTCCCTAGCTCTGGTACTACTCTAAATGTAGTTGCCAAGCGACAATGCAGGCACCCTTGCACCATAGTGCAAGAGGGCCTGCGTTGCAGGAAATGATTCTTCATGTGCAGGAAGGTGTTCTATCTGCTCATAAACATTCACTAATGGCGATTTGTAACAGCGATGTGTGCTGCAGAAAGCAGCACATCTAGAAGTTGCAAATCATCATTATCTAATGATTGTTTATGTGCAGACAGGGACATCTTCCTGCACAGGAACAATCACTAATGGCAATTTGCTCCTTCGTCATGTGCTGCAAAATACAGCGCACATAGAAGCAGCAAAAACGAGGATAAAAATATTAATTTCTCGTTGTTGCACCAGTTTAAGACCAGGTCAAAAAGCAATGGGTGTTAAGGAGGAATGCCCACTGCAACACCCATTGTCCGCCCCTTTCATGCTAAGTGCAGCATGAATAGTGTATTATTTACAAGGCAGTGTTAAGCCACGTTACGTGGCTCAACGCCGCTTTGTAAATAAGGCCATCAGTACGTCAAAAAAGTGACATTTTGGTGGGAATAACCCATTGTAAATATACCCCCTAAACTCACCAACCCGACTCTTTCTGTGGACATTGCACACCCGTGTGTTGAAGTCATGTACTCAGGAAGGCGGATCATTCTCTTCCCCTTTGTGTCTCTCTCCCTTCCCAATGGTTTACCCCTTTGGAAATTCAATTCAAATGTTGGTGACACAATTATTGTTGTTGGAGGATGCTAATAACCAGAGTTATCTCTTCCAACATGTCTTGGACTGAATGATATCACTGTGCTGCAGTCAAAAGCACCCCTTCTGTGTTCCTCTTTCCCCCTTGGCTGGTACTGTTCCCTGACGTCAACACTCCCTCCTCCTGGCACCCACTGACGCATTGCTCCACAATTAGTTGCAGATTGCTCAAAACACCCCCTCTGCACCTCCACAGAGGGTAGGTTTGAGGAGGGTAGGAGGGACTGAAAAGAATCATGAACCACCTGGAGCTTCTACTTATCTGAGGAGATGAATGTTGTATTGTCACACAGGCTGTAGACGTTCTCTGGATTTGTACTTTCTGCAGTAATCTGTAACTTGGTGCGTGTCTCCATGTTCCCACATTCTTCTTCTTTTAACTTCTGAATCGTCTGCCAATCTCCCACTTGAAATATTCCAGTTAAATTACATTGTCACCTAGTTGGTTGGCGAGCTGTTCACTCAGAGACTCTAGCAAGATGTTGGTGAAGCTTCTACATGTACAGTAAAACTGTCACCTCATTTTGGGCTCATTTTCTCCTTAAAGGTAATTTTGTCAGTTTGGTTAGGGGCTGAGATGTCTGCAGGAGGGATAAGACATTGCCCCAAGCAACCAACACAACATATGTTCTAATCACTGGTCTTAAAATCACAGGTTACAACAGAAACAGAAATATTATTGTACCAAGGGTTTTGATTAGTCCTAGATTCTTAACAGGGCGCCTACCAGACCTTAATCTCAATCCTCCCTGCCTAACCAAAAAGAATTTGTTGGACAGAACGCTGAACAATGGCAAACATTCACCCCAGTGCAGAGATCTGGTCCTAAATCCATTGTTTTTTTGCTCCCAATGCCATTCCAGTTTAACTCCTACCCATATGCAAATCAGTCTTGACCCTGTGCCTCATGGGAACAGTCCAGCCCTAACTGCCAGGCCAGGTCTTCCTTAGCCCGGAAAGAAGCATCCAGGGAACGTTCTTGGATATCTGTACTCAGCAGCCAGGCCAGCTTGGCTCCAGTGGCTAGGAGAAGCACATCTCGGCATTACAGCTCCAATCTGAGTGGTCTAAAACCTACTCAGGAGACCAAAATGTATTACCCTGCAAGAAACAGCTGTCTCTCCTCTATTAAACATTGGTCAGCAGGGAAGGTCATAACCCACATGCCTCAAAGGCAGTACCTCGGGTTTGGTATTTCTGCTGCGAGGTCCCTTGGACTTTAGTTGCTTACCATTCAGGATAGTGTAGTAATCTGCTGAGCTGTTACCTGCTTCACTAAGCTGTGATGTCATCTATAGAGCTTTAGAATGTTCTGTTTGAATCCAAGGGACTGCTGTGACAGTTCCCTGGAAGCTGTGGAGACGAACAGTCATTAAACATTGATTCCTACCCTTACCTGTCCTGTGGTAGTTACTTTAAATTTGGCGACGAGGATGGCTACTTCAGATGGCTTCCTCCATCTTCAGTTAGGGAATAAGAGGCTGGGCATTAAAGCTTGGGTGCTTGGCTGAGAGCCTCTTTTTAGCACCTGTGGCCCGATTTACTAATTTGTTAGAAATGCCCCTTTCAGAAAGTGCTGGAGTCCCTAAGCAATGGGAAAGAGTAAATGATACGCCTGGTACACAGCAATAATGCCAAGGAAATATCCAAAAGATTATTTATAGAATAGTTTATTTATATAAAAAAAAAATTTTCTAGGAGTATGTACCCCTACAGGGCACACAGTTTTGTGACAAGAGTTTCGAAAAATCATCATACTTATATCAAAGACAACACTACTGCACCAAAGAAACAATTTAGCATAATCACATGGGACAGAGCGATTCAGTCAACAACGTTTTTGATTCACTAAACATATGGGAACATCATTCGGACACTACAATGTTTGCCTGAATATATAAATCAATATGAAAACAAGTAGATACAAATTAGAACGTGTAAGAACAATGGAGAGCGGGGATAAAGAGAGAGGTAAGAGATGGGAAAAAGAAAAAAGAAATATTAATTTTGGTTACTTGATTAAAGTATAGAATCTAAGCAGAAAGGTCTCTGTACTGTGGACATCGTGACTCAACCATGCGGAAGACTCCGTGTAGTGTCTATGATAGGTAATAATATGGCGCACGCCCAAGGAGTTACATGCAATGCTTCCTGCCAATAAGGTAGCCATCAATTGGATTGGTCCACAATAAGTGAGTGACATTTAGAGTGGTCAAAAGCATGTGTCATACAGAGATCACCTGTGAAAGTTGCACAGTAACTACTGCCGAAAGATTAAGTGCCCCATGCCAATATTGACAACCAACAGATAAGGTTGTCCAGTCAAAGTAACATGTATAGTGGTAAGTGTCATAAAGAAATAATCTGTGCAAATGAATACCAGAATTACCCGAATCATATGGCACCAGGATCTGTTGCAGTCAAGTATCCAAACATCCAGTCAACGGGAATACCAGTGGCACTATCATGAAAAAATGGAATTGGAACATCAGACTAGTCAGCTTATTATATATAAACTGTCTTTCGGATAAACTCAAAACACACATACCTAGTGCTACTTGTTCAGGTAGCGACCCATGCGCGTATTCAAGAAAGGAGGACAATGCCCGATGCCCAAACCTTTCAGTCAAGGGCTTGCTGGCTCTAAAAAATGACAAGTAATTTATAATCAGACAGTCACATCACTCCATCTCTGACAAAGGGGAGGAATAGTTATACAAGATACTCACTAATACAAAAATGAAATAATGAGACAAATTTCTAACAGTTAACATTACGTGAGGCTGGCGACTGATCCCACTACGGTCATCTCCACGGGCTTATCGTCTTGCCCCCTGTTCTCTTCGAGGTCTCAGGGACATCAAAGACCTCATGCTTTGTCTCAGCCCCCACATTACTCCATGAGTGTTTGTGCCACTGGCAAAATGGAGAAGTGAGTGTGGTGCTTCATCTTTTCCCCACACTGTTCAGAGCTTGCCTGTTGCTGCTGGCAAGTCAGAGAAGTGAGCGTGGTGCATCACCTCATCCCTGCATTGTCCTGAGTGTGCTTGTTGCGACTGGTAAGTCAACAAAGTGAGCGCAGTGCTTGACCTTATCCCGCACTGTTCTGAGCAAGCCTGTTGCTCTGGCAAGTCATAGAAGTGAGCGCAGTGCTTCATCTCCTCCCTGCACCATCCTCAGGGTGCCAGCCCACCTTTACGGATGCCCCCAAAGGTACTGAAACAAAGGGATGCATGAGTCCCAGAGCACATTTGCTCTATTTTTCTTCACGTTTAAAAGATTACGGTAACAGCTCTAACAGAAGCTCTTTATTGCCAGTTACTGACTTTTGACCCTTGCTGCTATGGAGGTATAATGTGTGATAGCCTCATTGGATTTCTGTTGTCTTGGTTTTATCCTGCACAGATAAAGATTCTTTATTTTTCTAACCTGGTGCGGGGTCTCGTACTGTGGTGTATTTATTGTGTTTTTGTAGTTTGAGATATTGCACAAATACTTTACCCATTGCCTTCTATGTTAAGCTTGCCTGCTCTGTGCCAAGCTACTAAGACGATCACAGGATAATTTAGTATTGTGTTGTGTCTTACCCTGAGAACCCTGGTCCCTACTTGGACAGGGTGCATACCTCTGCCAACGGAGACCCGGTTTCCAACATTGGTGATCAGCTGTGAGGATAGGACTTGTGTTTGTGCAGTGCCATACAGTAGCCATGTGTATACTACCCATCCAAATCTATGACCACTTCTATTTTTCTTCTTTTTTCCCTGCTTTGATTTTTGATCCATCTTCTACATGTCTCTGGATGGTGCTGCAAGTGGAGCCATGGAGTTCAGCTGGCCAAGCTGGACAGTTATGCAATGGTGCAGTTGAAAAGCTTCTGCAAGGAGATGGGGGTACCTGACCCAGGTCCCACTAAGAAGGTGGAGTTCCAAATGGACCTAAGGGCATGGACAAAGTCCTGCTCCCAAGAGAATGATGAAGTGGAGGAGCCTGACATGGGTTTTTCTGAGGTACTACCTGCATTGGATGAGGCGGAAACTCCTGGATTTCAATTTCCTGAGAGAGAAGGAAGCAGTGTATCCGCCCAGGGCCTCTCCCCAGAGAAGTTGAGAGAGAGGAAGAAGGAGAGGGAATTCAAGCTGCAGATCAGAAAGCTAAAGATGGAGGCTGAGGAGAAAAAGTCTGAGAGGGAAGTCAAACAGACTGAGGCTGAAAGGGCCCTAGCTGAGAAGAAACATTTATTGCATCATGAACTGAGTCTAAAAGAGCTGGAGATCAAGGCAAGGAGGGCTGATTATAGCTGTGATGGTGGCAGCATCACATGAATGACACCCACAAAGGTGGTCAGCCTTCCCATCAGAAGAAAGAGGGGGAGAAAAGCTTAATAATAAGGCGTTCTCAAAAGGATTCAAAATAATTCTCAAGAGAATAGTGCTAATCAGTCCTAGTCTGATCCAAAAAAGAAAGGATTTCTTTGAACCATAGGATAGGGAGGTTTGTACCCACAGTCCTGAGTGCTCGAAATATGGTCACATAAAGAACGACTCTAAATGTCCTAAGAGGGCACAGCTCCCCACTGTTGGGAACACACAAAGGTTGGTGAGTGGAGTGCTTGAGGAAGAGCTGGACCCATTCAGTTTGGGGGACAGACAGAGATTACACTAGTTTCCCTAGAGAATAGAGAATATAGAAAGGGTGCCTAGAGGTCACGTGCCATCCAATACTTCCAAGTATATGCAATGGGTCACCATTAATGGACAATGGGTAGAGGCTCTGTGTGACACAGGAGCCAGCATGACAACTGTCATGTGTTAGCTGATGTCAGCAGAGCAGGTCCTACCGAACATATTTCACCAAGTCATTGCTGTCAACAATCATGAGAGGCATCTAATGGTGGTTCTGGTTCCCTTTGAATGTTGAATGGGGAGGGGTCTTAGGTTCTCTGAAAGATGCTGTGAACCCTGCCATGACATAACATAACATGCCCTGGCCAATTGGTGCCTGTAAGGTTAGGAGGTAGACGCTGTGCCTAAGGACTGCGCGATTCTGCGCTAACGCGCTCATTTTAAAATTGCTAGCATAACGTAGCACTTTTGTTTGTCTTATTTGTGATTTTAAAACAAATACTTTCTCTCTGCCTTAGCGTTTATTCTGGCCCCTCACTTGCACTTAAAATATTATCCTGCACCGCCGTTTGGCGGGCCCGGTTCTGGGGTGGTGAGGGAGCGCCATACTGGTGTAACCAGCGAAGCCTGACGCCGCCATATTGGTGCGGGTCGTGGCGCCTGGGTTTCTGTACTTCCGCCGGCCTACTTAAGGCGGAACCTGCCGGACGATCTTCCCTGGCCAATTGGTGCTTGTAAGGTTAGGAGGTAGACGCTGTGCCTAAGGACTGCGCGATTCTGCGCTAACGCGCTCATTTTAAAATTGCTAGCATAACGTAGCACTTTTGTTTGTCTTATTTGTGATTTTAAAACAAATACTTTCTCTCTGCCTTAGCGTTTATTCTGGCCCCTCACTTGCACTTAAAATATTATCCTGCACCGCCGTTTGGCGGGCCCGGTTCTGGGGTGGTGAGGGAGCGCCATACTGGTGTAACCAGCGAAGCCTGACGCCGCCATATTGGTGCGGGTCGTGGCGCCTGGGTTTCTGTACTTCCGCCGGCCTACTTAAGGCGGAACCTGCCGGACGATCTTCCCTGGCCAATTGGTGCCTGTAAGGTTAGGAGGTAGACGCTGTGCCTAAGGACTGCGCGATTCTGCGCTAACGCGCTCATTTTAAAATTGCTAGCATAACGTAGCACTTTTGTTTGTCTTATTTGTGATTTTAAAACAAATACTTTCTCTCTGCCTTAGCGTTTATTCTGGCCCCTCACTTGCACTTAAAATATTATTCTGCACCGCCGTTTGGCGGGCCCGGTTCTGGGGTGGTGAGGGAGAGCCATACTGGTGTAACCAGCGAAGCCTGACGCCGCCATATTGGTGCGGGTCGTGGCGCCTGGGTTTCTGTACTTCCGCCGGCCTACTTAAGGCGGAACCTGCCGGACGATCTTCCCTGGCCAATTGGTGCCTGTAAGGTTAGGAGGTAGACGCTGTGCCTAAGGACTGCGCGATTCTGCGCTAACGCGCTCATTTTAAAATTGCTAGCATAACGTAGCACTTTTGTTTGTCTTATTTGTGATTTTAAAACAAATACTTTCTCTCTGCCTTAGCGTTTATTCTGGCCCCTCACTTGCACTTAAAATATTATCCTGCACCGGCGGGCCCGGTTCTGGGGTGGTGAGGGAGCGCCATACTGGTGTAACCAGCGAAGCCTGACGCCGCCATATTGGTGCGGGTCGTGGCGCCTGGGTTTCTGTACTTCCGCCGGCCTACTTAAAGCTCCACTTTTTCAACGCGCAGCGGTGACGCGCAAGGTGGCGCCCTCCCTGCGCCTGAGTCGTGCCAGAGTCCTGCCCGTCTGCGCCCGTCAGCGTTCCGGCAGCAGACGGGGCAGGACGGCTGGCAGGCTTGCTTGGTTGCCAGGTATTGTACTACTGGTTTTATTAATGTGCTATTCTTATTCGTTTGAGACCCTTTTCGATCTTCGTCCTCCGATAGGGCGATGCCACTCGGTTTTTCCGGGCCATCGGGCTTTTAGAAAAGGTTGTCAGGTATGTGGCCTGCGAGCCCCTTTATATAAGAGACCTATTCATCCTCTTCCAGAGACTACCATTACTTGTTTACTTCTCAACACGCGCTCTTTAGGGGGCCACGCCTTAGATATATGGAATTTGCTTGCGAACTCTGATATATCTTGCCTTTATCTTACCGAGACATGGCTGAGTGATTCCTCTGCTCCAGACTTAGCAAACGCCATCCCACCTAATTATACCATCTTTAGGAGAGACAGAATATCTGGCCGTGGGGGCGGTGTAGCGATTATAGTCAACAACCAGCTGCACTGTACTACCTTTCCGGTAGATAATATTCAGAATACTGAGGCACTAGGTTTCACTCTGCATCTGTCTCCTCAGTATGCTTGTACTGGCATTCTGGCATATCGCGCCCCTGGTCCTTTAGGTTCTTTTGTGGATGAGTTACAGGCTGCCCTATCGGTTCCATGCCTTAAATCTAAACATTGCCTACTGTTGGGCGATTTAAATATACATATGGACGAGGTTGTTAATCCCGACACGATAAAACTTATGGAGGTTACTGGAACATTAGGATTCACTCCATTCATCCATGATGCAACACACAATAAGGGCCATATTTTGGACCAAGTTTTTTCTACGGTTCCTATTAATGTACTTGTCCCTCAGCCTGTACTATGGTCGGACCATTCTCTAATCACTTTTAGTCTTTCTAGTATTTCTCCTGCTAGATTGAACCCTGTGACATGTACTAAGCGTGTGTCCAGACCTTTTCATCTATTATCTAGTGATGCGTTACTTCACTAGATAGCTTTGGCTAGCTTCACTAGATGGCTTTGACTAGCTTTGGCACGCTCGCCTTGCACTTTGTCCGGTAGTGTAGAAGTTGACCTACCCCTTTATACGGAGTGGCTCACAACTATACTGGCGGATCTGGTGCCTGAGAAAGTTGTCAAACCTGGAAATAAACGTGCTTCTGCTCCTTGGTTTTCATCCAAGCTTAAAGAAGTCCGTCAAAGTTGCAAGAGAGCAGAAAGAATCTGGAGAAAAGACTATAACCCTCGTGAGAGAGAAAAATTTAAAGACCTGACTAGATCTTACCATAAGATGATTTGGAGCGAAAAAAAAACCTACTTTGAACGTCGGATAGATGATTCGGATAACTCCTGTAAGGAGATTTTTAATATTGTTAGAGACTTCACCTCTCCGCCTTTGGCCAATTCTACTCAGGGTCATTCCAAATCTTGGCTGAATGAACTAGCTCATTATTTTGTTGACAAAATAATTACCATTCAAGCCGACCTTGCAACTTATTCTAAACAGTCTCGGGTGGTTGATCCGGATGCTGTTTCTTCTGTGAATCCCACTCTCTGGGAATTTCCGCAGTTAAGCCTTGCCGCTTCATTAGACTACTTGACAGGCTTGAAATCGGGCTCCCCTTCAGATCCTTGCCCGGTCTCTTGTCTTAATAAAATAGCCTTTGTGCTAAATAGTCCTATTAACTCCATTCTAAATTCCTCATTTTCTTCTGGCATTGTTCCACAGGCTTGGAAGAGTGCTCTTATTCTTCCACTAATTAAAAAAACAACTTTGGATCCCATCATACACGCCAACTATAGGCCTATTTCTCTCCTCCCTGCTCTGGCAAAGGTGGCGGAAAGGCATGTGCACCGATCCATCTCAGATTTTATTGAGAATAACAACATGTTGCACAGTACTCAATCTGGGTTTCGTGCGAATTACAGCACAGAAACCGCTTTACTGGAAGTCACCACTGCCATTAGAGAGGTCTTAGACTCGGGAGGTAAGGCCATGTTGGTCATGTTAGACTTGTCGGCGGCGTTTGACACCGTTCCCCATGACACTCTCCTAATTCGACTCTGGGATTGTGGTCTTAGGGGGACGGTGTGGAACTGGCTTAAGTCATTTCTAGCCAACCGCCGGCAAACGATCTGGGCGCCACCTCACTCCGCAGCTATGTCAGTCCTGGAAGTGGGGGTCCCTCAGGGGTCTATTCTTAGCCCCCTGCTTTTCAACATCTTTATGGCCCCCCTTGCAGAGGTTGCGGAGTCGTTTGGCGCTCAGATCGTGTCTTACGCTGATGACACCCAGCTCTTGTTCACCCAGAACAAGAATGAGATGTTTGATGGGACACGTATCAGAGGCTGTTTAGAAGCAGTCTTTGACTGGTTCAAGAGACACGGCCTGAAATGCAACTCCGATAAATCGGAGCTGCTTTTTTTCGGGTGTGTCTCTGAACCTAATTGGAAAAGTTGGTGGCCCCAGGATCTTTTCCCTCCTACCAATGCTAGTACCAAGGTTAAAAATCTTGGTATCATTGTAGACAATGAGTTGACTTTTGGACCCCAAATAGCCAGTCTTGCAGGGAAATGTTTCGGTATCCTGAGGATGCTCAGGAAATTTCTTCCTTTGATTTCCGTGAACCATCGCAGGGTTATCGTCCAAGCATTGGTAGGGTCTCGCTTGGACTATGTAAATGCCCTTTATTTAGGTCTTCCTAAATATTTGGTAAAGAGACTTCAGGTTGTGCAAAATTCAGCTGCACTGGCCATCTACGGTCTTCCTAGACGAGCGAGTACTTCTAACCTGCTTAAGGAATTGCACTGGCTCCCTATAGCCAAAAGGGTGCTGTTTAAGAGCCTGACTCTAACCTATAAGGCTCTTCACGACCTGGGCCCCAGGTATATTAGAAAACGGCTTGCTCTGTACAAACCGAGCAGAGCTCTTCGCTCTGCCTCCCTGCTCAAAATGTGCGTTCCATCCATCAAACGCACTCGACAAGGGGGGCGCTCGTTTCACTACCTGGCTCCACGTGCCTGGAATGAATTGCCTTTCGATCTTAGACAGGCCCCTAGTCTGATGTCTTTTAGAAAGGCATTAAAAACCTGGCTTTTTAGTTATGAATTGTGAAGTCTTTTAATCCCAGTTATGTTTTCTTTCCAATAAAGGTCCTCTTCGCCAAAGCGCCGGGACACTCCTTTGTGAGTAGCCGTTGCGCTATAGAAGAGCCCAATTAACATAACATAACATAACATGTGTATTTGCAAAGTGGACATTCACCCGTTGCCGCTGAATAACGGATGTTTATTGTTACCCAACTCAATGGTACTAAATTATCAACCTGAAAATGATAAACGTTTGAGTGGACTCTCAGGGATTTTAACCTGTGACCATGAGGTCAAACACAGGCTCCTACAGTGGACACATTAGTCCAGCAAGCCACCAGACCCGCCTAGCCATGTCTGTAGATTTCTGTTGGGCAACAATCTGGAGCACACTACCTGGAGGGAGGTAGAGCTATGGTCTCACTTAGAGATGATGGGATTGCCTGAGTGGGTCTTTATGACCACATGGTCCATGGCTGCCCTGGAAGGGAGTCAAGGGCGTCTGGACCATGAAACTATGGCCCAGACAACTACCAAGAAGAGGGACAGGGGGCACGGGGCACATGAAACCAGTCCCTGAAGTTCTCACAGTTGGGATTGACAGGACCCCTAAGGAGGTGACCCCTGAGCCATAAGACCATAAGGTAGGAATTCTGCCTAGTGCAGAGAGTGGCCCACTCTTGAGGGATTTAGGTAGCAGGCCTCATCCCATGCCGCAGGTGATGCCACTGGGGATCATCTAATCTATTGGGAGAATAATCTCTTCCACAGTAAGCCTAAGGTTCTAGGTGGTGGGGCTGCCTGTGTGCTGGAGGTTCCCAGTCTTACCAATCCTTCCTACTAGGTTGGGCTTATGATATACCCCTGGCAGAATATTTAGGGAAAGACAAGACCTTCCCCAGGCTTGTCTCCCACTTCTGTTGACCCAGAATGAAGACAGCCTCAGACACGTTCTGCAGGACCTGCCCCATGCGTCAGGCCAGTGGGAAGTCAGGGAAGAAGCACAAAGTTCCCCTAATCCCAGTCCCCTTCATTGACATGCCCTTTAAAATGGATGGGCATCAATGCTATTGGTCACTTGGACCCCAAGACAGCCCTAGGCAACAGGTTTATCCAGATCTTGGTGGACCATGCCACACACCACCCAGAGGCCATCCCTCTGTGGACAGTGACTGCACCAGTGGTAATCAGAACTCTGATATTTACCTGTGTGGGTTTCCCCAAAGAGATAGTGTCCGACCGCTGGACGAACTTCATGTCTGCATACATAAAGTCCATGTCGGATGACTGTGGTTTAACTTAAAAGTTCACCACAACCTATCACCCCCCCCAAACAACGGTCTATCTGAAAGGTTCAACGAGACCTTGAAGGGCTTGATTGCAGGCCTACCTGAAGCCAAGAGGCATAAGTGGGACGTCTTCTTGCCGTGCCTTCTCTTTGCCTACAGGAAGGTGCCACAGAAAGCCCTCATAAGCAAGATGCTACTTCTAGGGGAACAGAGGTGGAGTGCCATTGAAAGAGAAGCTTTTGCTTTGGTCTGGGCACTGAAAAAGCTGAGACCATACCTGTTTGGGACTCACTGCTGGATTCAGGTAGACCACAGGCCCCTAAGATGACTCATGCAGATGAGGGGTGAAAATCCTAAACTCTTGAGGGGGTCCATTTCCCTAGAGGGAATGGACTTTTCGGTGGAACATCACCAGGGGACTGACCACACCATTGCTCATGGTCTCTCTAGATCACGGGTACTCATAGTACGGCCCGCAGGCTGCCAGCGGCCCGGCAAGCCTTCCTTGGTGGCCCGCGGACCTTGCAGACATTGTACCTGCGTTTTTTTGTTGTTTCTTTTGAAGAGTGTCAGCAAACACCCCTGCGGCAGCGTGGAGAGACTCTGCTGTATGGGGGTCGGGCGATTCTAGCGATAGGCAGAGTGGAGATGCAGGGGTGCTTTATTTATTTATTTATTTATTTTTTGCACCCAGATACACAGCTGATTTCACATATTTTTGATCCAGCTTAGTGATGTTACTCGTGCATATGATCTGTGTTTTTTCCTCATTCAGGCGATACCCTGACCGTACACCAAAGTCCTTAGCCAACTGACATATCTCGGCCATAGCTTGTTGAGGGGCCGTTGTTATAATTGCCAGATCATCAGCGTATGCCAGAAGTTTGGTAGTATGGCCATTGAGTATCACTGGGGTGATCTGTTCAGACGCCAGAATTTTTTGTATAAAAGGATCGATATACAGCAAAAATAAAATCGGGGAGCAGGGGCATCCTTGCCGAGTCCCCCTTCTAATTATTATTTCATCCGAGCTTTGACCCATAACCATAACCCTAGCAACCGGGTCACTATACATCGCCTTGATTGCCCTCATGCTCTTATTCCCAAATTCTCTTCCGGCCAAGATCCCCCACAGACATTCCCAGATCACACGGTCGAATACTTTCTCCGCATCGAGGAGGATCATGGCCATAGCTCCTCGAATGGGCATCGAATAATGTTGCATCGAATAATGTTATAGCACGCCTTATGTGATCCGTAGTGCCTCGACCTGGCACGAACCCATGCTGCCACGGTGAGACCAATGATCCCCCCCAATCTTTTCGCCCAGACTTTGGAACATAATTTTGTGTCCGCGTTAATAAGGGAGATCGGACGATATGAGCCTGGATTATTTTTAGGTTTACCTTTTTTATGGAATATGACAATATTTGTCTCCTTCCTGGAATCAGGGATTAAACCCGAGCACACTATACCGGTAAATAGATCCAGCAGGATTGGGGCAATTTCCTCCTCTAAGCATTTATATACTTCGAGGGGGATCCCATCAGGTCCCGCAGCTTTACCAGCTGCTAGTTCCTGAAGCGCCATCTTTATCTCGGTCAAAGTCATGTCGCGTTCTAACATCTCCCTGCTTCTTTCGTCTAGTTCTGGGCCGTCATCTTTGAGGACTGGACTTTGTACAGTTCCCCCACCCTCTTGATCATATAGTTTTTGGTAGAAAGTCTGGAACACTCTCAGTATTTCCTTAGGCTCAGTATGTTCAGTCCCATTTTCCTGTATACTGGAGATCAAGTTTTTAGATCTCTCCTGCCTGATCCGGAGTGCTAATGCTCTTCCTGCCTGTTCCCCCGTCTCGTATCACTTTGCCCTAGAGGACTGATACTCCCTAGACTCCTTCTGCGTCACTACCCTCTGGAGATCCGCTTTGATGGTGGCCATTCTGTTTAAACTTGCCTGACCATCAGCCCCCTGCCCTATCTCTTTGATATGTTGTGCTTCTACTATTCCTAGCTCCCCAATAAGAGTCTCAACCTTCATTCTGTCCTCCTTCCTCAATCTGGCTGAGCAACTTATTGTCTCACCCCTCAGTGACACCTTAAAAGTTTCCCAGACTACATTGCGGGAAGCACTATACCGATTCATCTCATTGAATTCCCTAGTCCATTGTCTGATATGTCTGACATACCTGTCATCCACAAGGAACTTTCTCTCAAATGACCAGCTTGTTTGTCGCCTTTCGATATTATCTACATCACATATTAAAATCATAGGGCTATTGTCAGATAGAGATTTGGGTAGCTTTTTAATCCTAACTTTACCAAGCTTTTCTGAGGATAGCAGAAAATAGTCCAGCTTGGAGTATTTCTGATGTGGGAAAGAGTAATATGTGAAACCTGGATCGATAGGTACTTTTGCTCTCCAGACATCCTTCAGACCGTGCGATCTCATTAAGGAGGTCAGAGCCCGAAGCACTCTTGGTTTACCCCCTGAGTAGCTACCTGGTCTATTCCAGTCAACAGAGATATGGAGGTCACCACAGAATATTATAGGAGTTGGCCAATCTGCAAGCTCCCCCTCTAGTATATCAAACACTTCCGGATCGCCATGATTTGACCCATACACTGTACATATCGTATATCCAAGGGTCAATTCCGCTATTACCCATCTCCCTGAGCTATCAACCTTAGATCTCTTAACCCCCCCTAGAATTTGTTTGGCAAGGATAGCCACCCCCCTGACCGTCGAAGTATGCGAAGAGCAGGCCAATAGCTCATAACCCCTTATATTTAATAAGTTTCTCCTGGCCCATGGAAGGTGGGTCTCCTGCACACACAGAACATCCAGATTATTAAATTAACAAAATGACATCATCTTTGGTGCTTTCTCCAATCATTTAACCCACCAACGTTGATGGAGCAGATTTTAATGTGCGACATCCTCTTGAAATAATCTTTCCTGATGGGAGATATCCAATATCCATAACTTAGCCATTGTTATCAATATTATCCTCTGATTGCTACCAGAAACCTCTTTACTCCAAAACATCTAATTTTTTGTTTTTTCCCCTTCCCACCCCTCCCCCTTCCTTCCCATCCGCCTCCCATCCACCCCCCCACCTCCCTTTCTTGCTCTCCCCCCCTCACCGCCGACACACCCACTCAAGTGAGGCGCTCAGACCTGGTCTGTGCACGCTATGGGATAAGCATCTGAAGCAGTGGAGATGAAACTAAACAAAACCGTACATAAAATCCGAACCCTGGATATAGATAAACCAAAAATTGAAGTCCCTAGATGCCACAAAACACACCACACCACCCGCCTGCAGCCATGAATGATAATTTCAAGTGAATTAAATTTGACCCACTAGTAAGCTTATCAAGCTAGTCAATATTTCATTAACCGACTCTTGAAGCAAAAACAAAGGCAGATTATTATCCAGAATCCAACCCCATGAGAATCTAAATATTCCTTTGCCTTGATTTCAGAGGTGAAATACAGAGTTCTACCAGCATTGATTATTTTGAGTTGTGCAGGATTAATCAGGTAGGCCTGCATCTTTTTATCCTGGAAGGGTTTTATCAACTGTCTCAACCTCCAACGTCTATCCACTGTTATATGACAAAAGTCAGGTCTGATGAAAAACAAAATTCCTTCCACAACCTTCCTTGAGTTAGGTCTTGCTTTTTCCGATATCGCCTGTCTTAACACAAAATCACCTAAGAATACCAGAATAGCTCTCGGCTTGTCTCTTTCCTTTGAATTCCTGCCAAGCTTGAACGGAGTGCGGTGGGCCCGCTGAATTTCATCTGCCCAGTTCCAACCTGGCAAATCTACAAATGCTTGCTTAAAGAGCTTCATGACGAATGCCCTCACATCTGTCCCTTCAGGGGTGCTAAGAAGAGGTGAAACACAACAATGCCTCATTAACAAATAAATGGTCTTTGAAAGACCTGTGAAGTGCTCGGGTGCAGCTGTGTGTATGCCCGGGAAGCTGTCTCAGCCCGGGTCTTCACACATGTGGGTGAGGTGCCAGAGGGTGACAATGGGAGGGAGGGAGACATAGAGAGAGGGAGACAGAGGGTGAAAGAGGGTGAAAGACCGAGGGAGAGGGAGGGACAGAGAGAGGGAGACAGGGTGAAAGAGGGAGGGAGAGAGCGGGAGACAGAGGGTGACAGAGGGAGGGAGACAGAGAGAGAGACAGGGAGACAGAGGGTGAAGGAGGGAGACAGAGGGAGGGAGACAGAGAGTGAGGGAGACAGAGGGTGACTCAAAGGGCAGGGTGCTATGTAAGTAAAAGTTAGAACATGTACTTGCAGGTCTATATGTTCTAGTGGCGATGTTCCCTCTAATTATTTTTTCTTTGTGCAGAAGTGAAATGTTTGTGAGTGTGCTTTATTCAGCTGTGTGTGGAATCAAGATTGTAACATAACGATCTGCTTTGAGGTGCACAGCCTCCAGTAGTTACCACAGAGACGGACAGGAACTTGGTTTCCCTTCAATACAGTATAAAGTAGCACAGCCTGATAACATTTTAAAGCAGAAACATTTTTGGTGTTAATTTTAATTTTTATTATCCGTTAATTTAAATTACAGTTGGAAATAATATTGGCTAAAAAGTGAGCTAGAATTTTATTGAGTTTGTTCCCCTTGGAATTAGGACCTTATAATTAGGACATCTGTGACAAAACATATTATCTAAAGCACACAGGGATAATAACAATTGGTCAAACCTAATGAGATTTAAGAAGAACAATCCATGGACTTTCTGGGGTCTTGTATGAGGGGCTGTGGGAAAAATAAGAGGTAGATTTTAAAGTATATTTATTTTATTTATTTTTTGATATTTAATAAAGCGCGAACAAATGCCCGCAGGTGTCTCGGCGCTATTACTATTGCAGACTTCTCCTCTACTGGGCTTACTATTATTTGAGGTTAAACAACCAAGTTTTCAATTGCTTTCTGAATGACAAGAGGTTTAGGCTTGTTCTGATGGATTGGGGGAGTGTATTCCACAATTTCGGGGCAGCAACAAGGAAACAACGATCTCCCCATGTGACAAGTTTGGTGCGGGGGACCACCAAATCATTCGAGTTGGCTGAGCGGAGAGAGGGAAGGATTATATGGAGTAAGCTGGTCTCTTAGGAATTGGGGTGCTTGTTGGTGCAATGATTTAAAAACTATGCACGAGGTCTTAAATTTAACTCTATTCCTGATAGGGAGCCAGTGATAGCTTCTGATGGTATTGGCTATAGATTTATATCTGGGGATTCCCGAAAGAAGTCTGGCAGCTGCATTCTGCACGGTCTGCATTTTCTTAATGACCCTGATTTGGGAGTTGGCAAACAAGCCATTACAATAATCTAATGCTGATAGGACTAGCGCGCTTACCAGAGTCTGGCCTACGCTTTTTGGGAGAAAAGGCAAGATCTTTTTTACCATTCGTAGTTTATAGAAGGCCGTAGTGGCCGTCTGATTGGCGTGTGCCATGAAATTCAGGTCGTTATCAAAGATAACACCTAAGTTCCTCACCTTGGAGGTTGGTATTGGCAACGTTCCGAAGGATGCTGGCCACCAGACTGGGGACCAGATGGGACGAAGCTGTCCGAAGGTTACCACCTTCGTTTTTTCGGAATTTAATTTTAAACAGTTTGCCGACATCCATTGTCCGATTGCCAGCATACTCCGCCACCACATATTTGGTCAGTAACTGTCATGAAAAATGAAAGGCATTTAAATACAGTGGGACTTCACATTTCTGGGACCAATATTGAAGTATGATTCAGACATTTAGCTGTAATCACTGATCTTATATATGGCTACAATGTAAACTTAGGCACACTACTTAATTTGTGAAAGAGCAAGTGCTGTACCCACCTTTTCCTCAGAAGCCCACCAGTGCCACGGTTAAATGTTGGGGTTGCTGAGTACCAAGACTCCCTTCTCTTGATTCACCTCATGCTTCCACCACAGTACTCCCCCCATCCCTTTATCTCACTCTTGAAGGTTGCTTTACATCCCTTCTTTCTCAGTTTGTTACTGTTTTGATAATTAAAACATTTGCAGTGGTCCCCAAACAAAAGTGCTCGTGGGCCCCACCTGCAGCCATCAGCACAGCTTACAGCTTACAGCTTACAGTAGAGCAAAATATCTGGCAAAAGATGGATTTTGCACTGGATCTGAATGGACTTAGAAGGCAGCTCCAAACGAATGGATATAAATGGGAGAATGACTGCCTCATACTCTCAGCGGTTTGAGTAGCAAGGACTTCACAATGAGGTCTAGAAGAGACTGCTAGCAGCATAACAAATGGTCACAGTAGGGCTAGACACTAGGGGGCCGATTCACAGAACTAACTTAAGACAAAATCCTAAACTTACTACTTTTGGAATTAACAGAAGTTAGGATTTTGTCTTAAGTTTGTCTTAAGACAGAATTAAGACAGACTTAAGACAGACTTAAGACAAAATCATGTCTTGAGTCTGTCTTAAGTCTGTCTTAAGACAAAATCCTAACTTCTGTGAAGCGCCAAAAGTAGTAAGTTTAGGATTCTGTCTTAAGTTAGTTCTGTGAATCGGGCCCAATGATATGTGAAAGGTGAGGAGAGATTCCTCCTATTAAAGGAAACACTGATCATTCAATAAATGATTTATTTCGTAATAGCACAAAGTTGCAAGGACTAGCACATGATAATTTGTTAATACATTCTTAAAGTTTTTTTCACAACGTGAATAGTAGTCCAGTCCTTGTTGTGAAGAACACCGGAAACAGCCAACGCGGGTTTTGTCACCACCATGACTTTCTCAAGGCTCCAATGCTGTCAAAATGTACGCCGGGAATGTGGACGGCTCAGCGGGCATGGTCGAAGAGATCCTTTTGGATAAGCATTCAAAGTTCTGTCGTGAAAGGGTCTACTTCGCTTTGAATTCCGTTCTCGCAGATTATTTCAGAGGACCTATCCTCAGGAGATTCATATATATAAGTTTATGTTATCAGCAAAGATTCTTAGTCGCATTGTCAATAGTCAGTGAAGTCACTAGGGCACTATGATAAAACTCTTGTTATTAAGTCTGTTAGTCCAAAGCAACCGTCTCCTCCTGTCTCTACTACTGTGTGTTACTTATGCCTTAGGTAGTGGGGTATCTTATCCTGAGTGGCACCAATTGTACTTGCCTGTGTATAGATTATTTTGTAACCCCTACCTTACTAGCCCATCTATTTAGCTGTTTTGAGGTGCAACCTTGTATCTACCGCTACCTCGCCCATAATCAACGATCTACTCATTTTACTTGTCTTCCCAAGTCAAGGATTAGTGTTTGCAAAGAGTTAACATTGGCTGTTGGATATCGCCTGCCTTGGTAGGGCACCTCCTGTGGACTATACTCCGGGACCTTTGGTGATGTTGTATGGGGAAACCTAAGACAGTGGGAGCTGCTATCAAGGTTCATGTGAGCTCAGTAACCACCTTGCATGTGTTTTTACAACAAGCAGCAGGTGATAGAGTTGGTGATCTGTCACCTCTCTCGCTCTCCTATAAATCATCTATTCCTGGCTCTCCGAGTGCCCTTTTATCACCATGCCCAGATATATAGGTATAGGCCACAGGGTTCGCCTATAGATCAGAACAAGGGTAGAGGAGCTTGTTTACCTCCCCTTGACTATTCTCGCTTAAAGGGTTTGTTAACAAATATTCAGATAGCACCAGTAGCCCTAGTAAAGGGCCCAAAGTGAGAATGGGTACAGGAGTTAAAAGGAAGCATCCTCTGACTGGAAGCAATCCTAAGCATTTGAGGAGTGACAGTCTGCAATCCAGTCCACACGACCTTCAAGCTCTGTCTAGACGAGATATGGAAGCCTTTCTGGATTCACTTATTGTTTCTATCATAGATTCCCTGGACACTAAATTGGACCCTATTAATCAATGCTTAACAGGAAATGAAAAGGAACTCACCATCCTCAACCAAAACAACAGAGTTGGACATACTGTAGTACATGCCTCATCTCCAGTGCCAACTGGTCCTCTTAATATTGAGTGTTGTAGTGTTCCGCTACGAGACATAAGCAGTAATAACCCTCTGTTTTTACAAAAGCTGGCACTGGAGTATGTTACTCATCTCTCATGCCCCCCCACGCAACTTGTCTGCTCAACAACATCTAACTTGAAGGAGGGGACACCTCCAATATGTCAAACTGAGGCCAAAATTATCCGTGGAAGCGTTGAGAGCAAGCCGGACGTGATGCCTAGATGAAGTCTACGGTTTGGGGATACCAATATCTCCACTCAGAGACCAATTATCCTACACCTACCACCAGAATCAACACATTATGTAGTGGTTTTATGGATCCTACCCACAATCCCACTGGGTGTGATCCTAGATTATGGCCAATTTAATAATAAAGTTTTGCAATGGCTGAACTCCAACATTATAGGCATGAGAGTGGAAAGATACATCAACATGGTGCGTAGAGTGAACTGGGTGGGTAGGTTAAGAAAAACTGTGAGGGTGACTGTCATTAATAATTCCAATAGTCCTCATATGGCGAAGAGAATCCTATCAGCTGCCACCCAGTCTACCAATAATGGCCCTATCTCTACCATTGTGACCCTCCACTTGGGATATTTTTACAGACCGCTGACCCACCTATTTCAATCTGGTGCTAGGAATCTTATGAGGTTTTCTAGTCCTGGCTAGGTGAGTTGGCAGGAGGTTGCTCCAGGTATATATATCTCTTTTGCACCACTAGATTCATTGAAAAGCTGTGACTGACAGTTGGATGCAGCTTTATTAGAGCCAACAACCCCCCAAAGAAGAACTTTTCTGGATCTTTGGGACTGGATCCTCCAACTAGAAGGAATATAACTTCATTTATTAGAATGTTGTCGGGTTGGTGAGTAAGTTTAATGACCCTAGATGGATGCTTTTCATGAGAAGGTTTGATCTGATATGCCTGCAGGAAACGTGGGCTATCCAGAATTGTGTTTTTTGGAGGGATATAAATACCGTTTAGGTCGATATCCATCAACCTGTAATATCTCTTTTGCAGGGTTTCGCAAATTTCCATTGGTTACTATCTGTGGCATTCAGAAATGCTGGATTCTTATAGGTGCATTTCTGTTGAAGTCCCTCCTTTGTGTGTTTAGCTCTCTTTCTGGCGATTTCACTCAGAGAGCATTTTGGGCGGCTATCACACAGCACAGCGAGTGATGGCCTCTCTTCCTTCCTACCATCTGTCTATTGCAGGTCAGATGTGTTTCTTTTTTTGTTGTTTTATATAGCGCAAACTGGACTGAAGCTATTGGAGCTCTTTGCATGAGCTCCAATTATGTTACGCATTGACATATTCATTATTTGGTAGGCACAGGGAGATTAAGGGCCAGATGTAGGTAATCAGTTTTTACCGATTCTAAAATACCGAACTTTACCGAATCGGTATTTTAGAATCGGTAAATGGTATGTAGAAAAATCGGTAAAAAATACCGATTCGGAAAAATTCGGTATCGGTCAATCAGAAAATACCGAATTTGTATTTACCGATTCTGTATTTACCGAATCGGTATTTACCGATTCGGTAAATACAGAATCGGAAAGCAAACAAAAGCGAAACTCATGTAGGCAGCCAATCAGGTGCTACCACCCTCCCCCTCCCTCCCAGGAAGTGGCTACACAAGCAGCTGCAACTAATTAGGAGCTTCTGGAAAGGCAGTTGGAGCAGAGCTGAGTCACTGAGCAGCAGAAAGCGTTTGGTGCACTTTTAAAAGTGTAAAATGGCAAGCAGCAAGGAAAAAGAGCAGCCTGAGAGGAGGAGGAAACTCAAATTCAGCAGCATGGAGTTGCAGGTCCTTGTGGAGGAAGTTGTGAAGGTGCACCACAAACTGTTTGGCAGGCAGTCCCTCACTGTGGCAGAATCTGCCAAAAGAAAAATCTGGCTGGACATTTTGGAGAAAGTTAATGCAGCTGGGGTGACCACCAGAGACACAGAGGACCTTAAAAACGATTTTATGACCTCAGGAGCCAAACAAAAAAGAAAATGGCAGAACATCACAAGCAGGCACAAAAACCCAGCACCCCCCCCCCCCTCACTGACCTGGAGGAGATGGTGGCCTCTACCATTGAACCTGAAAGCGTCTGCGGACTGGGAGAAGTGGACAGCTCAGCCAGAACTGCAAGCAAAAAAGGTAAGACACATGCACAGCATTCCCCCCATACCATCATCCTTACCTGTACCCTTAGTGGGCTAGTGAACCCCAGTCCAGTACTGCTAGCACTATACAGGGCCAATGCATGAGGCGATATGTAGTCAGTGAATGTAAGAACATGTCATACAGCACACCAACAAACTAGTTAAGGAAATGACTGCATAGAGTATATTGCAAATGTGACATATATTTAATTGTAGTGACTGTCACACAGTAGCGCTTAGCTAATGTACGCTCATATGTCCACAGGTGAATCGTCTCGCAGGCGTTCGCCGGAGACTGAAGGCACACCACATGAGAGGGAGGACAGTCAGGAGGCAGGTCCCACTACCTACAATGTACCACAGGACACAGGTGCATCAAGTAGCCATCCTCCTGCACAAGACTCAGAAATGCCTCAAGAGTTCCTTGCGTCCCCTGGCAGATCTCAATCCCCTCTCTTGCTGTCATCCCCAGAAATGCCAGCATCACAGCACGATCCCACACCTGCATCACAACCCAGCAGGAGGCATGTTGTGGCACCACTCCTTGAAATGGAGTCAGCAGCAGCTGACACTGAGGGGGACGAAACACACAACTTGCCTGCCGATGTCAGCTCTGGTACTACGCACTCCAGTGCAGGGGATAGTGGTGCAAGACGCCGCAGAGTACAAGAAGGGCCAGCAGATGCACCAGTTGAGGGTCCAAGTGTATTCCGTGGTCTGGAGGGGAGCATGGTGAGGATACAGAGGATGCAGGGAAGATCCATCCAGGCATGCCAACGACAAATGAGGGCCCTGAACAGTAACATTGGAGAAATTGGAAAGGGCATTAGTGAGCTGGTACTAGTCAACAAAGAGATGGCAGCAGGGATGCGCGGTATTCACAACTCAGTGCAGCTGCTATGCACCAAACTAGACACTGATTTCGAGGCAAGGCGCAAGGAAAGGCGGCGTGCTCATGGCCAAAGCAAAGCCATCAATCGCCTGGCCACTGCCACATCCCTGTTATGCAGGAGAAGCAGTAACATGCAGGAGGCTATCACCCAAAACACCAATGAGGTTACTAGGGGCATGGGCAGGATGACCAGTGCTCTTGAGGCGCTGTTGAATGCCCAAACTGCACATACAGCTGCTCTGGATGTGCCTGTAAGTGAGGAGAGCACAAGCAGGAGCAGCATGGGAAGCACCCTTGTCCCTGAAACAGGGAGGAGCAGGCGCCACTCTGAGGCCACAGGCCAGCAAGAGAGTGAGCAGGGTGAGCAACCTACAAGTGCTACTGGGAAGCGTGGAAGGAAATAACTTTTACAGTTCATGGTGAGATGAACCAGGACTGACATCATTGCAGTTAAATACTTTCTGTTGCACATTTGTGCTTTGATAACCTTCCTCATTACAAAATTAAACTACTTTTGGTGCTAACTCCACCTGTCTGTGTCGCTTCACTTACTTAAAAGTAGTTGCGTGTGATCTCATCACGTCTGTGTCTGCCATCAGTTGGTGTTGCAACTCCAGATGCAGGTGGTTCAGGCACTGCTTCCTCATCATCATGGTCTTCATAATCTGAGAGTTCCACTGCTGTGCCCTTCTTGACAGCAAGGTTGTGCAGCATTGCACAGGCTGCAATAATCTTGCAGCAGGTTACAGGTGTGTACTGGGGGAAACCTGCTCTTCCACATGCCAAAGGTGCGCTCCACAATGTTTCAGGTTGTTCTGTGTGCCCTCTTGTATCTCCTCTGACTTGGTGTAGTAGGGTTGAGGTAGGGAGTGAGGATGAAGGACCGGAGGGCATATGCACTGTCCCCTATAGTAAGAAGAAAAATCATTACTCACATGCACACACACAAATCCACCTGCAATACGTATCAAGGCAGTTTCACAGAGTGTGTTACCTAGAAAGTATCCTTCGCCAAATTCCCCCGCTGTCAGGCGTGCGTAGATCCCACTGTTTTGGAAGATGTAGGAGTCGTGGGTACTCCCGGGGTACTTGGCTACTAGGTCAGTGATCATGTACTTGGAATCACAGATCACCTGTACATTTATGGTGTGGGTGGACTTCCTGTTCCGATAAATGTACTCTGTGGCAGCAGGTGGGTATATTGGTATGTGGGTACCATCAATACAGCCAATTATGTGTGGAAAATGCGCCATCTGATAAAAGTCTGTCTTTGTCCTTAGCAGTTCTGTGTTGCAGGGAAGCTGATGTAGTGGTGCATTCTCTGCAGAATGGCATCAAGGAATCTTTTGAAAAAATGTGACAGACAGCTCTGGGACACCCCACCTACCGCAGCAACCACACTCTGGTAACTCCCAGATGCAAGCAGGTGTAGGCTGCACAGCACCTGCACATGGGGTGGGATGGCGTGTGCCCTTGGGGTTGAATGGTCCAACAGTGGGTGGAGGTCCCTGATAAGGTCCAGGATAGTTTGGGGAGCCAATCTGTACCTTTGCAGGATCTCTGGCTCAGTTAACTGGAAAAGAGTGATCCTCTGCCTGTACACCTGCTCCTCCCTCCTCCAGACTCTCTCTCCTTCTGCTTGTAGACGTAGCCGCCTTGCAATGACATAGAATGCCGCCATTGTTGAGAACATTTTGCATTTTGGGGCCTTTTTTATACCCTGCACCTGTTTACCACCTGTTTTGAATCCATGGTAAATACCGACTCTTAAATACCGATTTTCAGGCAAATTCGGTATTTCTGAGGTTACCTACATCTCAAAAACTCATTTTTACCATTTCTTATTTACCGATTCGGTAAATTTACCGAATCGGTAAAGTTTCTGACTCGGTAAATTTACCGATTCGTTATATTTACCGATTCGGTATATTTACCGATTCGGTATATTTACCGATTCGGAAACTTTACCGATTCGGAAACTTTACCGATTCAGTATTTTTTCCAATTCGGTATTTTTTCTGATTCGGTAAGGTTTCCGATTCGGTAAATTTACCGATTCGGTAAATTTACTGATTCGGATGTTTTTGGCTCCCCTACATCCCAAATGCCCAATACCGGTCGGTAACGGCCGAAAATCTGTAAATTCGGCCGTTACCAACCGGTATTAGGCTACCTACATCTGGCCCAAGGTGATTTGCCCGGAATCACCAGATATTGAAGCGTTGCTGTGGCTCGTTGTTAAATCCCATCTAGTTCCTGTGATCAGTTTAGTGAAAGCACCGCTAATTTCAAATAATCTCTGCACAGCTACTCGGCATTGCATGGCTCAGCGATTTAGGAGCTGGCTGAACACCAACAATGTTGTGCTCTATAACTAATGTTAACCAAACTTGAAACCGTCTCTCTCTTCAGATCGAGAGCGTTCAAGTACAGATCAATTCTCATGCTTAGTGGGTTTTTTCTGACTTTTTTTTAATGTTCACCTGTTTAGTCCAAAATGTTTGCCAGGAAGCATGCAAGCCTTGTATCTAATTAGCCAAGGTTAATGCATTTAGTATAACATTTGGGCGCGGAGTCATGGTTTTACTTTTCTTTCAGAACATTTATTTTGTGAATCAGGGCTTCCAATCACCGAGGTTGTTCTTTGGCATAGTCGACATTGTCAAAATGCTCTCCGTCAGCGAGTGCCCACTTAGCAACGCAAGGCAGGCAGCTGCGTTTTTATAACCTCCATCTATATTGTTGTGATAAAACAATGCCTCGCGAATGGCAGCCTCCTACCTTACAATCAATAAATAGGCCACAAATATAAGATTTATAGATGAAGATGCCTAGAGAACGGCGAAGGCAGGAAGATAAAATGGTGTCTGTGGCCACAAGTGAAGAGCATGAGTTTTGGTGTGCACAAGGACAGGTGGGAGTAAATGTCACGGTTCTGAAGACAATGCCCCTGAAGTGCGGATGCACCACTTTTTATTAATCATCTTCTTCACTATGTTGGAAGCTGTGTTGTATGTTATTACGAATGTTAAGATGTCTCTTTATTCCACTTTGATGGTTGTTTTCCAGGTTCTGGGTTCTCACTCATTTGTGGCATTTTCAGATGCTTTTTTTAGGTATTCCTTTCTTTAAGTTTGTCGCTTAAGTCTTTGGCCTGTTTTACATAATCCTGTTACTACAATTCCGCCTGATCCGTAAGAATTGGCTGTATGAGAGGTTTTCTCTCAGAGTGCGAGGATGGAAGATGTTAAATAAAAGGAGACTATTTTTGTGGGTGTGTTTCCAGAAAGTTTTTATTTTAGTATATTTTCTTCATAGATGATGATGTCTAGAAAGTCATGTCTTTTTTGATCTACGGTGTTGGTGAACTTTAGGAATTCATCTCTGGTATTGATCCATGCATGGAATTCTGGTAGTGTGTCCAGTGTTCCTTCCCAGATCATCAGAACATCATCTATATATCTTTTCCAGAATTAGATATTGGTTCTGAATGGGTTTGTTTCACATAGAATATTTTTCTCTTCAAAAGTACTAAAATATAATCCTGCCAGGTTGGGGCAAATGAGCTTCCCATAGATGTGCCGTCTGTTTGGAGATTAAGGGTACCCTCATATTAAAAGAAGTTTTCAGTTAGGGCTAGTCGGCAACATTCCAAGATGAAGTGTCTAGGGGTTTTGTGTGGCCACTCTTGTTTTGAAAGGATCTCTTTGATAGTTTGAAGAGTTGCTTCTACGGCTAGGCTTGTGTACATGCTTTCTGTGTCCATTCCTACTAGACAGGTGGTTCCTCAATGGTATGTCAGCTCTTTTAGGTGGTTCAGAAGGTCTTGTGTGTCATTAAGGTATGTTGGTGTCTTCTGAACCAGCAGTCTATGGTAATGGTCCACAAATTGGGACAAGGGTTCGAGTATGGAGCATATTCCTGAGACTATCGGTTGTCCTGGTGGTGGTATGTTGTGCAAAGATTAAAAATAGGTTGTTCTTGGATTTCTGGTCCTCAGGTAATCCGCTTCATTCTTTGAGATCCAGAGGTTAATTTCTGCTTCCTCTAACATTATATCGATGGTTCGTTTCATTCTAGGTGTAGTGTCTTGGGTGAGGATTCTGTAGTACCTTTCATCGTATAGTAAGTCTTAAATTGAGTATGGTAGTTCCTTGTTGACAAGAGCACAATTCCTCCTCCCTTATCGGACGGTTTTATTACTAGGCCCTCTTTTTATCTTCAATTCACCAAGAACCTGTTTTTTTTTTTGTCAAATGTATTTACATTTTTTATGTTTTTTCTTTAATTGTCTTCACTACTTTGAATAAGGCCTGCTCAAAGTCTAGATTTCTACTGGTATAGAATGATTTAGTGGGCAATAGGTGGATTTCGTCCTTGGGTTTTTATCATCATCTTTTGGAAGGCCCATTCTGTCCCCTCTAACATGCACCCCTCCACTCTGAAACAACCTACTCTATGCTGCTGCACTCTACACCACTCTACGCTACTGCACTCTATGCTGCACCACTCTATGCCTCTGCGGTCTACGCTATGCCAATCTACTATAAACCAATGCACTCTACACCAATGCACTCTACACTACTTTACTCAAAACCAATACACCATACGCCACTGCAAATATGCCAACTACTTTGCACAACTGCACTTTACAACATTATACTCTACAATGGTCTACTCTATGCCACTGCACTCTATGCCACTGCACGCTACATCACTCTACACCACTATACTCTACGTCACTGCTCTCTACACTACTCTACCCCACTTTATGCTCCTGCACGCTAGGCCCCTACACTCTATGCCCCTAAACAACTCCCCTCTACACCAATCTACAGCACTCTCACTGCACTCTATGCCACTACACTCTATGCCACTACACTCTATGCCACTACACTCTACACCTCTACACTCTGCATCACTTCCCTCTACACCACTGCACCACTCTACTTAATGCCATTCTACTCTACTCTGCTAACTCCTCTCTACCCTGCACAACTCCACTCTATGCCACTACCTTCTTTGCCACTCTGTGCCATTATACTCTATTCCATTGCATTCTAGGCCACTGCAGTCTACTCTGGACCACTCTACTCTATCAATGCACTCTACGTCACTGCACTCTACACCAATGCACTCTACACGACTTCACTCAAAACCAATGCACCCTACACCACACCACTCTACGCCAATCTATTCTTTACAACTGTACTTTATGCCACTGCACTCTAAACCACTCTACTCCGCTCTACTATACTTCATTCTATGACCCTCCACTCTACTCCACGAGACTCCAATCTATGATACTCTACTCCAGTAATCTCTGCTTCACTTGCTCTTTAGTCCACCCTACAGCACATGAAGCAATGCTGCGGCACTACTCTACTCTATGATGCTCTAAGCAGCTCCCTCTATGCCACTCCACGCTACTTTACTGCACTCTATTCCATGGCACACTACTGCACTCTATGACACTCCGCACTATGACACTCTGTAGGAAGCTGGCCCTGTATACACTATACAAAAGAAAGGTATACTGTGCACATAGTCCAGGGAGTCCCCTGGGGTATAGAAAAGGCTAAATTAAGTAAGTACTAACTGCCCTCTTTGTGGTAGTGTGGGTAAGCAGTTAGGCTTATCGAGAGAGTGTGTTAAGCATTTATTGTATTCACTCAATCAAGGACTGATACACACACTCAGAGACAGAATCAAGACCAATTAGGTAAGTATAAAAAAGGTAAACTTATGTTCTATTTTAGAACCAAGCAGGACTTGGCACAGGTAAGTAAAATATACTTTCAAATGCAAGACTGATCAAGGAAATGTAGTTGTGCTTGAAACTGCAATTGGCACAGGTTTGTAGATGCTGTGCAGACTGTTTAAACTGCACAGTAATTACTTTCCATGACTCAGATTACTTTGAGTACTGGGGTGGTATGCCTAGATACTGCACCTTTAGATCTTTAAATACAAGGTAAATATGACATTGTATGCTTTGCAATAGAATTCTCTTACCTATACACAACACAGTCTAACATCTCTTAACATGGGTTCCTATGGAGAAAAAGTGTTCGCGGTTTCACAGGTAAGTACACAACTATTGAGGATGAGTTTTTGGGGTTAGCATCAAGGTTCTCGAAGGTCTAGATGGGCACTCAAGTTGCACCATCAACTGCTCTGGGGTGGCCGGATGCAGAGTGCAGTGGCCCAAAGTTAGCCAATGGGTCTTAGGGAGCCTTTGGTTAGGGACTGTTGACCAGCTGGCCACTTGGTTGTGGGAGCTAAGCGCCTGGGGTTAAGGTCAGCATTGCAAGGGGCAACAACCGGCACAGGAGCTGCACCACCAGTGGCACTTGGGCGGCTGGGTGCAGGATGCAAAACCGACTTTGGGATCCTTCTTTTTTTCCTTGGAGACCTTCTGTTTTGCAAAGATGCTGCAGGCTCGGACAGGGAGGCACCCTGAAGGCGACCATCAGCTGGAGCGGTAAGTTAGAATCTGGGAGGATGCCTGGACATGGTCAGTTGGGCTACGCAAGGCCTTGGGGCATCGGGTGCAGGGACCATTCAGGTTGAGGCTGCAGTGTGGAAATTAAAAGTATAAATTCTATGTTAGCATAAGTGGCAGCCATTTTAACTGTTGCGTCCAGTTACTTTCTGTCGTATTCATTTTGTTCTCTGTTGTCCTCAACCTTAGCTAACCTTTCTGACATGGTCAATCGGATGTACGTGCTCAGGTGCTGCAGTTGCCAGTGCACCTGGTCTCAGATGTTATCAAATGATTGCTTATTGCCGCCATAAACATTCTTCCCCCCTCATCTGCCAACCACCTGGTCACGCATCTGCCCTGGTTTGCCTCTAGCTATTTCCGTGCTTGTTTCTTCCAGTTTTTCTTCCCATGCGGTTTCACTGCAACAACAGTATATAAGGATGATGGTTTTTGTATTCAAGCTACTTCCTCCGACAACACTCTAGGGTGTTGCTCGGACGCGGTCCCACTCATGAGTGATTAATAAACTTGGTTTGTTTTACTTCACTCCAGTGCCGATCTCTCCTTTATTAGTCTTCGGACCCGTGGACGGAGAGGGTGACCTTGCACCAGTGTTGACTCACGGGGGTACATTTCCACAGCAGGTGTCGTCTTGAGGCTTGAGGGAGGTCAGGGATCACCAGATCCCAGGTCAGGATCACTGGGGAGACCACCTCGTGGTGTTGGGCCACTCGAACTCGGGCTGCAGGCATCGATTGCAAAGTGGTGCAGAACCTCAGAGTCACCGGAATCCGGATTCTGGAGGTGAGTTTTGTTTGAGGAAATCCGGTGCTCACTGGAGGCAGAGTCTGTAGGAAGGTCACAGGGCAAGGCCTCTGGGCTATAGGGGTTACTGGCTGCTGGGCTTTCCAGGGTTCTGACTGTAGGCAGGTCGTTGATTAGACAGGCCAGTATGGCTGGGGCCAGGGCAGTTTGTGTCCTCTTCTTCCTATGTCAGCACAGCTCTTCGGTCCTTCTTTCTTCCTCAAATCTGCCTTTTGGTTCAGGGATATATTAAGGGGTCTCGAGGTAGTAGCCAATGGGCTACTGACCTTTGGGTGCCTATGCCCTTGGTGTGCTCACCCCTCATGGGGGAATGGACACAAACGCTAATCCTGATTGGAGAGTGCCCGCCATCTGCAAGATGGCAGGCACTGAAGAGTGGGCTTCACCTTGCCTCCCCCATCTGAGGGGTAGGATTGGGAGAGGTAGGCACACCTTCTGTGCTGTTCAAAATTGTTCTGCCTGTCTTCCTACTGAAAAGGGAGTGAGATAGGAAGGGAGCCTGCTACTGAGAGAAGGAGAGGCTTGGGGTTGTGTTGCAAAGGTGGCAAGGCCTTTGAAGCTCTCCTGCCACAGATGGATCTTCCGGACCCAGGAGAGGTGTCAACACCTCTGCCCAGGAAAGGCTTTGTTTCTTGGCCCAGGCAGCAAATGTTCCCACCCCAGGGGTCCAGAAAGTTGCCTCGTGGTGGAATGCTGGTGTTTACCATTTTGGGAACCCAACAGCGGCTGGTTGTTTTTCAGGTGGAATCTCTAAGATGAACTCTCAGTGCATTGTATAATAAATCCCACACTGTCATCAGTGTGGGTTTATTATGCTGAGAGGTTTGCTACCAAACATCCCAGAATTTAGTAAAGCCATTATAGTGCTGTGTAGTTTGTAATGGCAAACTTCCAGACCATATACTCTGTATGGCTTTACTGCACTGACAATGTCTAAGAATGGACTTAGACACTGTAGGCGTACAGTGATCATACAACTGTAGCCACACCAGTGTGCTATGTCAATTCTTCACTTTTCCATGCAACAAAACACACAGCCTGCAATGGCAGCCTGCACATGACCTCTTATGTGCTGCATCCCTTAGAAGCATTCCCTTGTCACAGTGCTCTTGGTTTACAAGGGACTTTACAAGGGACTTACATGTGGACAGAGAAGTGCCAATTGTGGGTACAAATGTACTGGTTTGGGAAATAACATAGGCCCTGGGAACCTGATTGGCAGGGACCATGGGCACATCAAGTCAAAGTGCATCAGAAGTGCAACATGTGTGGGGGTGACTGCCTCAGAAACTCACCTTCGTACCCATTCTATGCCACTCCAGTTAATGGCACTCAACGTTTCAACAGTTTACTCCACTCTATGCCAATCAACTCCACTCTATGCAACACCCTCTCTGCTACTGCACTCTGCTCTTCACTACTCAACTAAACTCTATGCCCTTCCACTTTACGACACTCCACAATACTGAATGCTTCTCCATTGCACCCCTTCACTCCTCTCCTCTCCATACCACGCCTCTCAACTCTACTCTACGTCACGCCACTCCAACGACTCCATAACACTCAACTCTACTCTACGACACTCCACTCCAAGCTACTCACCTTTAACACAATAAGGGACATATATACAAGCCCCTATTGCCACAGGAATGTCACTTTTAAGGACGTTCTTGTGGTGAAAGGGGTTTCGTTTTATCTACACGGCAGCGTTAAGCCACTTAACGTGGCTTAGCGCTGCCTTGTAAATAAGGAACACTTTAACGCTATACTTAACGTGAAAGAGGTGAGCAATAGGTGATGCAGTGGGCGGTCCACCACAACACCCATTGATGTTCCCACTGCCCCCTAATTACAAGGGTGGCATAAATAGGAGGCAGCAACAAAATTAAGACCAGGGTAAACCTGGTCTTAACATTGTGAAACGGTGAGAAATGCTTTAATTTTTTACCCTGTTTTTGCTCTTTTTATGTGTTCCTCATTGTGCAGAACACATAGAAACAGATAAACTCCATGGATGAATGTGTATGTGCAGGAAGGTGTCCCTTCCTGCACATAAACAGTCATTTAAAAAACGTATGATTTGCAACTTCTATGTGTTTTGCACAATGTGTGTAGCACAATCATTTGTGTTTGTTAATGTGCAGGAAGGGACACCTTTCTGCACATAAACTATCATTCCCTCAATGCAGGCACCCGTGCATCATGGTGCAAGGGTGCCTGAGTTGACGGTAGGGAGCTTAATTTAGCGCCAGGGAAAATGCAGTAATGTGCTGTATCTTGGTAAATACGGCTCATCCATTGGTTTTCAGATTGGCGGAGTGTGGTATTAGCATGCTTCGCCATTACATTGTAAATATATCCCGAACTGTTAGCAATGCTGAACAGCAGCGACTCTGGTGTACACATTGCTAAAACATATTGGCAAAGACAATAACTCTTGCATAAGCTAGACCTATTGGCTTTGCCAAAGATTATTTTTGTTGAACTGGGAGAGGTAGCAGGTTTTTTGTAAGGCTGAAGCTTTTAGCCTCACTATCTCATTGTTACATCTTTGGGCCGACATCCCCGAAACATCATGAGATGGAGGTTGATAAAGTTTAAATATTTTTTCATGTGGTAACAATTTGTACAGATAAGACAGCTACTGAATGTTGAAGCTCAGGTCCAAAAGAGGTGGTTTTGGACACTTTTACTTGCAGCACGCAATTACAGAAAAGAGGTTGCCATAAAAAAGTGGTGTATGGTCAGTGCTGAATTTGAGCCGGTGGTTGCAGGTGGGGACCACCGTTACTCGTATTTGAAGATTGGGACTTTCTTTTCATCATCAGACGTTGATCCCGAACAAGAGAGAGAACAGCAAAAAAAGGGGAAAGAAGCAGAAAGAGAAAGACTGAAGTATCTCCATCAATGAATCCAGGATACAGGAAGGTAGATTAAGTGAAGTTTAATCCAGGAATAAAGATCCCATCCACATACAATGCCAGCAGACATCAACTGACTGATAATAGAACATTCCCATGACAACACAAGCGACTTAGCTAATGACATCCTTAAATTCTATTAAAGCTACAGTGTTAAATATCACAAAGACGGCAAAAGAGTGAGAAAGGCAGAAAAAAAGAGCCCGCATAGGGAGGTAAAAAGGCAACGAGCGAATGGTGGTGGATTAAAGAGGCATGAAGTGGAATCAAGGCAAGAAAAAAGTGGTAAGCAGTGAGCTTGTGTAAAAAATGTATCTTTGGTCTCCGGCATTTATTCTTTCATAAATTGTAAACTGACAAAGTTTACGTGTGGTTTGAGAGCAGAGGTGGCACTCTCAGCAAATCTTGAGACAAACAATGGCACTTATTGTAGTCTCTTTGTGGTAGGAGGGGATGTATGTCTTTATGAGCAACTAACTGAGGGAAAGTGGCAGCAACAGAACTTAAACAAGATCACACAAAAAACGTAGCGTAGAGCTGAGAGCTGCCAGGCGACGCCTCTCTTCCCTTTCAGATCTTTGCACATCACAGAGCTGCCTTCGTCTTACAGGGAGGGTGGCCACAAGTAATAGAACAACACCACCTCCTGGGTTCTAGTGAGGCAGCACCTGTGTCAGTTGTGCACTGGTGAAGGTGGGTAGCAAACAATGCCAGTCAAAACTTAAGTGGTGAGTCGGAACGAGGCGTGGGAGGTCTCTGGCATGTCCTTTTCTGTGGAAATTCAGTTACTATACCGTCACTGACAGAAAAGAGAACTGTAAATATTCATGCCCAATTGTGTGGTTCAGAGACCTGTGATTAAATCGAGTTACATTTTCAAAATAGAAAGTTTCTACTGCAGTGCATTGGGACGCGCTAATGAAAAAAATGTATGCAGTGTCGGCTTGTAGGGGACAGTGGAGAGGGCAAGGGCGGTTTGTAAGAAAAATCACCAAAAAGACTTACCTGTGGGTTGCCAGCCGCCGCCTCTCCTCCGTCCGCACTGCATCCTGCATCCCAGAACCACTCAGGTTCCCAGACTCCTCTAGACAATCACGAAGCTGGCTTACAGCAGCGTTGTGATTGGTCTGAGCACCATGGTTCGATGCCCAAAATGGGGCTGGTATCCTGGCCATATTCTCCACCCAGGTTGTACAGAACCAGACTAAGAACCAAAAACGGTCCTGGCAAACTGCTCAACTGGACCCCTCTGGGACGGAGGGGGGTGCAGCCGAGCTGTCTGCTAGGTAGGGCTGGTTTCGGACGATTTTGTTACAGGGGGCCAATATTGCCCACCCCCGGTAACAAAAATGGCCCCAGGGGCCCACAACCGGCCCCCACCCTGGCGGCCTACCAGGGAAACCACTGATGCCCGCTACGGCCAGTCCGGCCCTGGAACCGTCATGTGCACTTACGGTGCAGCCACCACTCTTTCCCCTGCTGTCGGCACGTGAGCCTAGCCCTGCCCTACTATGGAGCTTGCAGGCAAACTAAAAATAAAATGATAATAATGATCTATTATCATATTAGTTTTACTTTGCTCTGCTCTCAGAACAGTGGGGCGACGCTCCTCTGCCCAGCGGATTATCCAACCCTGATTTATGCCATTGTAATTCATTTGTAAGTATGGGCGAAGAACGCGAATTCGTGCGAAAGCGAATTCGTGGTCCGCGAAATCCAAGAATTTGTGCGAACTTGTGAATTTTTTTATTTTGGCATGTTCGCGGGTTTTTTTTTCGGCGCGGATACTGCAAACTTACCAATGCGGTCGTTTTTTGGGCGCGACCATCTTGTTCGCGGGAGGAAAACAACTCGGCAAACTCAGAATCAAGTTAAGTCAACGCAGCGCGCGCGAGATTGTATTTTTGAAGCACGAACAAGCAAAAAAATTCACGAACTTGCGAATTGCGGATTGTTTGGCAATTTCTCGCGATTCACGGAACGCAAAATTGCCAAAAATCTGCACATTTCGCGAGTGGAACGAATTTTCAGCCCATGCTTATTAATTTGCTTATGCCAAACCTGGGAGGGCAGTAAGAAGAATTTTATTTGGGGGCTACTTTGTGTGTGGCTGTGCTCATTGTGAAAGAACACAATGCTGTCACTCACAGTGAGGCTGAACTGGGCAGTCCATCTACTTTTCTGCTGAATTTTTCATGCAGTGGTTACTTAAAAAATGTAAATCTAGCACATAGGTAATGCTGTTGGTTGCAGGGCTGTTAGTTGTACCTGGCAGAGAGGACTCTTATGAAGCGCCTTTTTTCCAAAGTAAGCAAACACAATGAGAGGATGAACGGAGCGCTGACACGTTTCTGACACTCACCACCAGTCACAGATCTGGGTTGAATCCATCATCGTTCTTTAGCTAACTTCGCCATCCCAGTTCCGACATGGCTATAAGCAAATCAGTCTTGACCCTGTGCCTCATGGGAACAGTCCAGCCTGAACTGCCAAGTCATGTCTTCCCTGGACCAGAACAAGCATCCTGGGACCAGTTTCTGGCTAACAGCCTGTGTTTCATTTTCATATGAAATATTACACTGGCGTAGTCGGCAGTGTAGAGAGATTCCAACACTTTGGACATTGGATTATCGCTTCGACACTGATCACTTTGGATTACAGCTTGTCAAGCGTGAATGTCTACTTTCCTTTATGAACTTTAATGGCTTGGTGAGCTCTTTATGTATTATTGACATTAATACAAGCCTATTTTAAGATCTTCTAATCAAACTTTCCTTCGCCTAATGGAATTTATGCCGTTTACTTTATTGGTATCGGGCTTCAACTGATGTTTTGACTGTTCGCTGTATTTACTGTAGTTTTGAAAACGACTGGCTGGAGGGGGCTAACAACATTCTCCGTGGCTTGAGCAGCTTGAGGGGCCAACAGCATTTTCAGTGGCTCAAGCGGACATTATCTTTTAAAATACCATAGCTCGAGTGTACATTATTATTTGAATACCTCACTATTCCAGCGCTGTCAGGAACGCTCCTTTGTTACTGCGTTCCTCTCCATCAAGTCATTCTGCCGGCAGCTGCTGTTAAAGTGTGAGAACGGAAAGCATCATTCCTTCTACTAGCGTAGCGTGACCCAAGCGTCTAAGCATGACCTCATTATGCTCACGTCCGCTGCCATATTGGAAGGATCTTTGAACTTAGATTCGCGTCAGTGCACATCGTGGGAGTGACTGCGGATTCTAGGTGAACTTCACTTCTGCGATCCGTACGCAAACCGTTATGGAAGCAGATTATTAAAGTAGGTGAGAGCTGATTGCTGGTTCTGTGATCCGCGCGCATATTATTATTGCTACTTTGTGATTTAGCTTTAAGATCCGCACGCATACGTTTATGGAACAAAATTATTAAAGTAGGTAAGAGTGGATTGCTTGTTCTGCGATCCGCACGCATATTATTATTGCTACTGCTGTGCTGTGATTTTCTCTGCCCTGCGTGCACCATCACTCGCTTTCACAGTGTAGTTTACAAACTCTGTGGATGCGGATTGCTTGTCCTGCGATCTGCATGCATATCTTTGAAAGCAGCGAATTACACACTGTCAGAGCGGATTGTTGGTTCTGTGATCCGCACGCATATGCTTATTGCAATTTGTAACTTCTGCTTCTTGGATTGTGTTTGCATCATTTTCTATTGCTCTACCATTTGATAACATGATGTGAATTATTATTTTACAACAAATACCAAAGTTACCAAAGTTACAACGTCTATTTTAATTTATACTTGTTTTATCTGTGCTAACAACCTTTCTTTTCTGTGGAAATATTGTGAATTTCTCATGAATTTTGATATTTTTGGTGAATCACAGATGTTTGGAGCCATGCAAAATGCACGGCTGCTCCTTTCTTTTTGGCTAGTCCAGGGGAGCCCCCCATTAAATGGAAAAAGTGGAAAAGTGTGTTCGAGAGGTATGCTAGGGTCTGTGGTGCTTCTTTAAGTGCCGAAAGGAAGACCTCTCTTCTTCATTGTCTGGGCGCGGAAGGTCAAGATGTATTCGACCAATTGCCTGATTTAACCGAAGAAGAGGCTAGTGGTTTAAATGATTATGAAGTTAGTATACTAAAGTTAGACAAACACTATCTTCCAAGATGTACAATTTTGGGAAGAGAACACAGCATGTGGATGAAAGTGTAGAGTCTTATGTCACAGTTTTGAGAAAACTTGCTTCGTCATGCAAATATGGTAACCTGTTGGGATGTAACGTGGAGAAAGTAAGGGAGGATCTCTGGTTAAAGGACAAACCCAGCTTGGATGAAGTTCTGTCCATTGCTAAAAAAGATAGAACAATCATTGAAATGTGTTGAGGTTGCTAAAAGTTAGAATTCTAAGGACATCAAATTGCAAAGCGTTAAGGATAATAAAATAAAAAGCAACGATTTTGAGTGTCGACAAATTGTTGTTCATGTTCTAAAATCCTCTTGTAAGAGAAACTCCCCTAATGATTTTATCCTTGTAGAATGGGAGTCCACAAGTGTTTTATTTGACTCTGGAACTAAAATAACAATTGTCTCCAGTGCTTTCTTTATGGATAAACTTAAAGACAAAAGTTAATTTAATAAAACCTGATATTATTCCTTTGGTATATGGTGGAGAGCCAATAAAATTACATGGGTATTTCCTGGGGGTAATTGAATACAAAGGTAGATTAATTTCTGGAAAAATTTATGTATCTCGAAAAGGAGATAGCTTTATCAGCTGGCTACACCAAGGGGACTTAGGCGTGTACTTAGATCCCAATGCTGACCCTTCTATTCTTTTGAGGGAGAGATTAGTTGTGGTTGATAAAGTTAGCTGTAAGGATAAAGTTCATAATGCATCTAAGTCTGGCAATGATAGGTACGTTCAATATCTTGTTAAGGACTTTCCTAATGTTTTTAATAAAAGCCTTGGTTGCTTTAAGGGGTACCAACATAGGATTAAATTGAAGGCAAGTTCAACTCCTGTTAGTTGTAAGGTTAGGAATGTTCCCATCTCTGTTAGACCTGAGATGGAAAAAGAAATTGAGAAACTCAAGAGTGGGGGCATAATTAAAGAGGTCGAGGGCACCGAATGGTTGTCTCCTGTGGTTGCTGCATGAAAATCGAATGGCCATTTAAGATTGTGCATTGATTTGCGCCAGTTAAACAAGAGTGTTGTTGTGGATAGATATCCTCTTCCTAATATTAATGAACTGATAACTTTATTAGGTGGTGCTAAAGTCTTCAGCACAATAGACTTAACATCTGCTTACCACCAGATCGAATCGGAAGAATCCTCAAGAAACCTGACAGCATTCATCACACCATTTGGAACATTTAGGTTTGTCCGAATGCCTTTTGGATTGGTTTCTGCTTTGTCTGCGTTCCAAAGAACTATGGAAAATGTTTTGAAAGGTATAAAGGGTATTTGCATTTATCAACACGATTTGTTGGTATTTGCGTAGACTGATGAAGAACATGAGAACATTTTAAGATTAGTTTTGGGAAAGGTCAATGATCACAACTTATCCATAAAGGTAGAAAAATGTAATTTTAAAAGTGATGCTTTGAATTACCTTGGTCATAATATAAGTAAGGATGGAATTAAACCAAAACAAGACTTGATCAACACTATTCACTATTCCAGGTTCTGGGTTCTCACTCATTTGAGGCATTTTCAGATGCTTTTTTTGGGGTAGTTCCTTTCTTTAAGTTTTTCGCTTAAGTCTTTGGCCTGTTTTACATAATCCTGTGGAACGGGGTTGTCGACATGATAATCAGGCCCCGGGTTGAAAGTGATCACAACCCCCTTTGCGTGTCGCATAGGTGGTGGAATGTAGGTTCAAGAAATCTGAATGAGACACATAACGCAACTCCCCTGTTAAGCAATGACGAGCGAAGGTTAAAATGGCCCAAGGTGATAGCAAACGAAGCCACTATGACATACATAACTAACATGGTAGATTGTGCTATTTCTGCAATTGAAGCTGTGGCCCTAGTAGCTCCTGGGGATAATGTTATCACAGATATCCACAATAAGTTATTCTCCGCCTTAAGACCATGTTTTTTTATAAAGAAAAGTAAAGGGATGAACACTAAAGAAGTGGGTAGGTGGTTTGACAACCAGTGTAGAGCTGCACGTCTAGATTTGGGGCATGCGATAAAGAATAGGGATCTTCCAGCAGTAAGATTGAATAGGAAACTGTATAAAGCAGCTATATATCGTGCTAAAAAGAAATGGGATGAAGACCACTGGGCCCAATTAAAAGAAGCCTCAGATAATAGAGACCAAATGTTATTTTGGAAAATTATTAAGTGGGGTAGTGGTGCGGGCCCTGCAAAACCCGACAATAATGTACCAGTGGAAGCCTGGGTTGACTATTTTGGGCCTCAGTACGCGGAAAGCAATAAGTCTGTGACTGCTGATGATGTAACACCGGTCTACGCAACCGAGGATCTGTTTTCCCTTAGTGAAGTGGTAACTGCCATTAGTTCTGTGAAAAGTGGGAGGGCGCCAGGCCCTGATGGTATCCCCCCTGATATTTTTAAACACGATGTGGCTAGATGGGCGAAATACATCCTCCTTGTGGCAAACGCATTAGCAAAGGGGGCAGTGGTTCCAGATATCTGGAAATGTGCAACCATTATCCCCGTCCACAAGAAGGGTGACCGCTCATTGCCTGCTAACTACAGGCCTATAAGCTTAATAGCCACCGTGCAGAAGATAGTCGGGAGAATGGTAACCAACCAGCTGATGGATTGGGTAGATGACAACAGCGCCCTCTCGCCATACCAGGCGGGATTTAGGCGTGCTACCAGTACCATCGACCAGGTCTTTCGCTTCATAATATTGCGGTGGAAGACCGTCGAGCTGGGGAGGGGCAGCCTGTATGTCGCGTTTGTTGATCTACGGGCTGCGTTCGACCTAGTACCCAGGCACAAACTATGGTCGGTGCTCCAAAAGCTGGGGATTCCTGCAGAACTTCTAACTTTAATCATGCAACTGCACGAATCCAACTATGCCAGAGTCCAATGGGGTGGAAGCAGCGAGACAACGGTGGACTTTCGTGTCGAAAGGGGTGTTAGGCAGGGATGCTCCATGGCCCCTTTACTTTTCTCGTTATTCATTAACGGGATAGTCGAGAGAATGTTGAGGGTCAGTGTTGATGCCCCATCGTTAGCGAACACCAGGGTCCCGATCCTGATGTTCGCTGACGACACTCTTATTTTGTCAAAGACTCCTATGGGGCTACAACGTGCATTAGACATCTTTGACGCTTTTTGCTTGGAGCACGGGCTAGAGGTAAACGTAGGAAAAACTAAACTAATGGCCTTCTCTGCAGGACGCGGCAGCGATCCTAAAATTACCCTAAATAACAGCCGGCTCGATATAGTCAAGGAATTTACATATTTGGGAGTGCAGATTGCGGGGGGGACAGGCTGGACGCATCATGTCAATAAAGTAGTCCTAAAGCACCAGCAGTTATCGGGGGCCCTAAGGGGGGAACATCGCAAATCAAAAACTAAACCTATAAAACCCGCTCTGGCGGTGTATGATGCGAAGGTCTTGGGTGCCACTTTATACGGCGCAGAATTATGGGCTTGGAATGGTCTGACTGCTCTTCAGACTTCCGAGAACAAATTCATGCGTGGTATTACAGGACTCCCCCAGAGTACCCCCCTAATCCCATTGTTTCTGGAGCTTGGCACACGCACTATTATCGACAGAGCTCGACTGCGGCCAGTCCTTTACTGGAGGCGTCTTTGGACGACTCCGGAAATAAGGCAGTACGCTGAGAGCTTTCTGTGGATAATCAGGGAAGATATCTTCCACAAAATAAAATGGTTAAAACATCTGAAGACCATGTTGGAAAATCTAGGGTTTTCAAATCTTTGGAATAACCCCGTGGGAGAAACCTTCCCAAGTAAAGAAGCTCTTAAAAATCGATATTGGGATTGGGTGAGTGGCAAGATGCTGAATGAGATTAGGGCAGACTCTATGTCTGGCCGTTTCCTGGAGACCAAAATTTTACCTGTCTTGGAAAACTATTGGGATAACGTTACGGTACCATTGGACAGGAAACTTGTCTTTCAGTTGAGGTCAGGATCTATCCCACTCAAGAAATTGACATCTGGTTGGCACAGACCCACTAACAGTCTATGTCCTGCCTGCGAACACGCTGAGGAGAGCCTTGGCCACTTTCTCTTTTCATGTGAAGCCTATGTGAATCCTAGGAGGAAATGGCTCTCGCCGGTTTGTAAGAATTTGGGGACACGTGATAGTTCAGTGGCTCTAAGAATCCTATGCACAACACAGCAGGATTCGATAGTAATGGGTGTCGCCAAATATATGGGTTGGGCGTGGGCTATAAGACGATGGCTGTTGGGGGATCGTATGTAATTAGGTATTCTTTTATTTCACTTTTCGTGTATTAGGCATTTTATTGTCTTATTCTGTGATTTTGTATGAGCTTATTGTGTTTAATGAATTTCTTATTCTGTATTTATGTATATTGTAAATATTTTGATTTTATGTGCTTTTATGAGATTTGTCTCGAATAAAGCTTATACAAACAATAATCCTGTTACTACAATTCTACCTGATCCGTACGAATTGGCTGTATGGGAGGTTTTCTCTCAGAGGGCAGGATGGAAGATGTTAAATAAAAGGAGACTATTTTTGGATGTGGGTTTCTAGAAAGTTTTTATTTTAGGTTATTTTCTTCCCAGATGATGATGTCTAGAAAGTCATGTCTTTTTTGATCTGCGGTGTTGGTGAACTTTAGAAAATAATCTCTGGTATTGATCCATGCATGGAATTCTGGTAGTGTGTCCAGTGTTCCTTCCGAGATCATCAGAACATCATCTATATACCTTTTCCAGAATTAGATATTGTTTCCGAATGGGTTTGTTTCACATAGAATATTTTTCTCTTCAAAAGTACTGACATATAATCCTGCTAGGCTGGGGGCAAATGAGCTTCCCATAGATGTGCCGTCTGTTTGGAGATTAAGGGTACCCTCATATTAAAAGAAGTTTTCAGTTAGGGCTAGTTGGCAACATTCCAAGATGAACTGTCTAGGGGTTTTGTGTGGCCACTCTTGTTTTGAAAGGATCTCATTGATAGTTTTTTTAGAGTTGCTTCTATGGCTAGGCTTGTGTACAGGCTTTCTGTGTCCATTCCTACTAGACAGGTGGTTCCTCAATGGCATGTCAGCTTTTTTAGGTGGTTCAGAAGGTCTTGTGTGTCATTAAGGTATGTTGGTGTCTTCTGAATCAGCAGTCTATGGTAATGGTCCACAAATTGGGACAAGGGTTTGAGCATGGAGCCTATTCCTGAGACTATCAGTTGTCCTGGTGGTGGTCTGTTGTGCAAAGATTGAAAATAGGTTGTTCTTGGATTTCTGGTCCTCAGGTAATCCGCTTCATTCTTTGAGATCCAGAAGTAAATTTCTGCTTCCTCTAACATTATATCGATGGTTCGTTTCAGTCTAGGTGTAGTGTCTTGGGTTAGGATTCTGTAGTACCTTTCATCGTATAGTAAGTCTTAAATTGAGTATGGTAGTTCTTTGTTGACAAGAGCACAATTCCTCCTCCCTTATCGGCCGGTTTTATTACAAGGCCCTCTTTTTATCTTCAATTCACCAAGAGCCTGTTTTTTTTTGTCAAATGTTTTTTCTTTAATGGTCTTCACTACTTTTAATAAGGCCTGCTCAAAGTCTAGATTTCTACTGGTATAGAATGATTTAGTGGGCAATAGGTGGATTTCGTCCTTGGGTTTTTATCAACTTCTTTTGGAAGGCCCATTCTGTCCCCTCTAACCTGCACCCCTCCACTCTGAAACAATCTACTCTATGCAGCTGCACTCTACACCACTCTACGCCACTGCACTCTATGCTGCACCACCCTATGCCTCTGCGGTCTACGCTATGCCAATGTACTATAAACCATTGCACTCTACACCAATGCACTCTACACTACTTTACTCAAAACCTATACACCATACGCCACTGCAAATATGCCAACTACTTTGCACAACTGCACTTTACACCATTATACTCTACAACGGTCTACTCTATGCCACTGCACTCTATGCCACTGCACGCTACATCACTCTATACCACTATACTCTACGTCACTGCTCTCTACACTACTCTACCCCACATTATGCTCCTGCACGCTAGGCCCCTACACTCTATGCCCCTAAACCACTCTCCTCTACACCAATCTACAGCACTCTCACTGCACTCTGCATCACTTCACTCTACACCACTGCACCACTCTACTTAATGCCATTCTACTCTACCCTGCTAACTCCACTCTACCCTGCACAACTCCACTCTATGCCACTACCTTCTTTGCCACTTGGGGCCATTATACTCTATTCCATTGTATTCTACGCCACTGCAGTCTACTCTGGACCACTCCACTCTATCAATTCACTCTACGTCACTGCACACTACACCAATGCACTCTACACCACTTCACTCAAAACCAATGCACCCTACACCACGGCACTCTACGCCAATCTATTCTTTACAACTGTACTTTATGCCACTGCACTCTAAACCACTCTACTCCGCTCTACTATACTTCATTCTATGACCCTCCACTCTACTCCACGAGACTCCAATCTATGATACTCTACTCCAGTAATCTCTGCTTCACTTGCTCTTTAGTCCACCCTACAGCACATTAAGCAATGCTGCGGCACTACTCTATGATGCTCTAAGCAGCTCCCTCTATGCCACTCCACGCTACTTTACTGCACTCTATTCCATGGCACACTACTGCTTTCTATGACACCCCACACTATGACACTCTGTAGGAAGTTGGCACTGTATACACTATACAAAAGAAAGGTATACTGTGCACATAGTCCAGGGAGACCCCTGGGGTATAGCAAAGGCTAAATTAAGTAAGTACTAACTGCCCTCTTTGTGGTAGTGTGGGTAAGCAGTTAGGCTTATCCAGAGAGTGTGTTAAACATTTATTGTATTCACTCAATCAAGGACTGATACACACACTCAGAGACAGAATCAAGACCAATTAGGTAAGTATAAAAAAGGTAAACTTATGTTCTATTTTAGAACCAAGCAGGACTTGGCACAGGTAAGTAAAATATACTTTCAAATGCAAGACTGTTCAAGGAAATGTAGTTGTGCTTGAAACTGCAATTGGCACAGGTTTGTAGATGCTTTGGAAACTGTTTAAATTACATAGTAATTACTTTTCATTACTCTTAGATTACCTATGGAGTACTGGGGTGGTATGCCTAAATACTGCACCTTCAGATCTTTAAATACAAGGTAAGGATGACTTTTTATGCTTTGCAATAGAATTCTCTTTCCTATATACAGCACAGTCCAAACTCTCTTAACATGGGTTCCTATGGAGAAAAAGTGTTAGCGGTTTCACAGGTAAGTACACAACTATTGAGGGTGAGTTTTTGGAGTTAGCATCAAGGTTCACCAAGGTCTAGATGGGCACTCATGTTGCACCACCAGCTTCCCTGGGGTGGCCGGGTGCAGAGTGCAGTGGTCCAATGTTAGCCAATGGGGCTAAGGGGGCCTTCGGTTAGGGACGGTTGATGAGCAGGCCACTTGGTTGTGAGAGCTAAGCTCCTGGGGTTACGGTCAGCATTGCAAGGGGCAAAAACAAGCACAGGAGCTGCACCACCAGCGGCACTTGGGCAGCTGGGTGCAGGGTACAAAATGGACTTTGGGACCCTTTGTTTTCCCTTGGAGACCTTCTGTTTCGCAAAGATGCTGCAGGCTCGGACAGGGAGGCACCCTGAAGGCGACCACCAGCTGGAGCAGTAAGTTAGGATCTGGCAGGATGCCTGGACATGGTCGGTTGGGCTACACAAGGCGTTGGGGCATTGGGTGCAGGGCCGTCTTCTGGCATTGGGTTTTCTTACCAGCCCCAGACGTGGTCGGGGGGACCATTCAGGTTGAGGCTGCAGTGTGGAAAAGTGTAAATTCTATGTTAGCATAAGCAGCAGCCATTTTGACTGTCACGTCCATTTTGTTTCTGTTGTATTCATTTTGTTCTCTGTTTTTCGCCTTTTACCCAGCCTGTGTTCTCAACCTTAACTGACCTCTCTGACATGATCAGTCGGATGTACGTGCTGAGGGGCTGCAGCTGCCGGTGAACCTGGTCTCAGATGATAACAAATGATTGCTTATTGCTGCCATAAACATTCTTACTCCCCCTCCTCATCTGCTGACCATCTGGTCACGTATCTGCCCTTGTTTGCCTATAGCTATTGCCGTGCTTAAGCTTGTTTCTTCCAGTTTTCCTTCCCATGGGATTACACTGCAACAACAGTATATAAGGAGGATGGTTTTTGTTTTCAAAGTACTTCCTCCCAGCACGCTCTAGGGTGTTGCTCGGACATGGTCCCATTCATGAGTGATTAATAAACTTGGTTTGTTTTACTTCACTCCCGTGCCGATCACTCCTTTGTTAGTCTTCAGACCAGACCAGATCAGACCAGATCATACCTGTGACAGAGAGGGTGACCTTGCACCAGTGTTCCCTCACGGGGTACATTTCCACAGCAGGTGTTGTCTTGAGGCTTGAGGTAGGTTAGGGATCACCAGGTCAGGAGACCTCCCCGTGGTGTTGGGCCACTCGAACTTGGGCTGTGGGCATCAGTTGCAAAGTGGTACAGAACCTCAGAGTCACTGGAATCCGGATTCTGGAGGTGAGTTTTGTTTGAGGAAATCCAGTGCTCACTGGAGGCGGAGTCTGTAGGAAGGTCGCAGGGCAGGTCCTTTGGGCTATGGGGATTACTGACTGCTGGACCTGTCGGGTTTCTGGCTGTAGGCAGGTCGTAGATGAGACAGGCCTGTATGGCTGGGGCCAGGGCAATTGGTGTCCTCTTCTTCCTATGTCAGCACGACTCTTCGTCCTTCTTTCTTCCTCGAATCTGCCTTTTGGTTCAGGGATATATTTATGGGGCATTTTAGGGGTCTCGAGGTAGTAGCTAATGGACTACTGACCTTAGGGTGACTATACCCTTGATGTGCTCACCCCTCATGGGGGAGTGGGCAAATTTCCTAATCCTGATTGGAGAGTGCCCACCATCTGCAAGATGGCAGGCACTGAAGAGTGGGCTTCACCTTGCCTCCCCCATCTGAGGGGTAGGATTGGGAGTAGTAGGCACACCTTCTGGGCTGTTCTAAATATTCCTGCCTGTCTTCCCACCGAAAGGGGAGTGAGACAGGAAGGGGGCCTGCTCCTGATAGAAGGAGAGGCGGGGGGTTGCGTTGCAAAGGCGGCAAGGCCTTCGAAGCTACCCTGCCACAGATGGATCTTCCTGACTTGGGAGAGGTATCAAAACTTCAGCCCAGGAAAAGCTTTGTTTCTGGGCCCAGGGAGCAAATGTTCCCACCCCAGGGGTCCAGAAAGTTGTCTCGTGGTGGAATGCTGGTGTTTACCATTCAGGGAATCCACCAGAGGCCGGTTGTTTTTCAGGTGGCATCTCTAAGATGCCCTCAGAGCGCATTGTATAATAAATACCACACTGGCATCCGTGTGGGTTTATTATGCTGAGATGTTTGCTACCAAACTTCCCAGAATTTAGTAAAGCCATTATAGTGCTGTGTAGTTTGTAATGACAAACTTCCAGACCATATACACTGTATGACTTCACTGCACTTACAATGTCTAAGAATGGACTTAGACACTGTAGGGGTACTGTGCTCATACAACTATAGCCTCACCAGTGTGCTATGTCAACTCTTCCCTTTTCCCTGCACCAAAACCAAAACCAAAACACACGCAGTATGTGTGTGTGTCAAGACACATGACCTCTAAGGTTGGCCCAATATGTGCTGCAGCCCTTAGAGGCCTTCCCTTGTCACAGTGCCCTTGGTACCCATTGTACCATTTACAAGGGACTTACATGTGGCCAGAGAGGTGCCAATTGTGGGTACAAATGTACAGGTTTGGGAAAGAACATAGGCCCTCGGAACCTGATTGGCAGGGACCCTGGGCACATCAAGTCAAAGTGCATCAGAAGTGCAAAACGCGTGGGGGGTGACTGCATCAGAAACTCCCTTTCCTACACACTCTATGTCACTCCAGTTAATGGCACTCAACTTTTCAACACTTTACTCCATTCTATGCCACCCACTCTAGGACAAACTACTCCACTCTATGCAACACCCTCTATGCTACGGCAGTCTGCTCTTCACTACTCCACTCAACTCTATTCCCTTTCACTTTACGACACTCCACAATGCTGCTCCATGGCACCTACCTTCACTCCTCTCCTCTCCATGCCACGCCACTCAACTCTATTCCATGCCCCTCCATAACACTCCACTCTACTCTACGACACTCCACTCCAAGCCACTCTCCTTTAATACACTAAGGGACATATTTACAAGCCCCTATTGCCCCAGGAATGTCATTTTTAAGGACGTTCTCGTGGTGATAGGCGTTTTGCCTTATCTACAAGAGTCTACAAGGGAATTCATTCGATATTTTTCAGATATATGATATACTTTGGTTCGTTAAAGAATTGAGACCTGTGTATCCATAGGATTACTTACATTATTACTCAAAGGTATTTCTTTTAAGGAGCATTTGAATGAAAAAGAAAAAAGAGACACACAGCAGTAGAGGTTATATTGAAAATCAATTATATTGGTATAAATCACACCACTGTGTCGATACAGATATCCAGAAACGGCTAACCCGAGTGATACCGGAGCGCTTTATCTGCTAACTAATTTTCAAGGATTTCATCCGCCCTGTTGGCATACAATAACATACTTCTTCAAATTGCCATCTCAAAAACCTCGTTTGATTAGAGGAACCCACCCAGAGCCTTCTGAAAGATCTGCTTCACAAAGTGCCCATCTTCAAAGAGTGGCTTCAAACTCTGTACATATCCAAGGGGTTTTTATCCGATGAAAATATAGTCCTGATGATGGTCTTACAGACGTCAGCTTACAAGACCGAAACGTCGACATAAAGCATCAACTCCACACCCATTTTGTACAAAGAAGGATATCAAGTTTCATTTATGATTCTGTTTTCCTTATCATTTTATGGAGCTGATGTTAATGTGATGGACTGTTGATAAGATGCTAACACATTGCTTTCCATGACTTTTTATTAGTTTTGTTCCACTTGTCCCCATCAATTGATTTTGTGATTTATACCAATATAATTGATTTTCAATATAACCTCTACTGCTGTGTGTCTCTTTTTTCTTTTTCATTCAAATGCTCCTTAAAAGAAATACCTTTGAGTAATAATCTAAGTAATCCTATGGATACACAGGTCTCAATTCTTTAACGAACCAAAGTATATCATATATCTGAAAAATATCGAATGAATTCCCTTGTAGCCACTATTTACCTTGACAATTGACTGCCCGAGCCTACAAGGGTTGATTGGGTTTCCCCACGTTTTTTGATATTATCTACAAGAGAGCATTAAGCCACTTAACGTGGCTTAGCGCTGCCTTGTAAATAAGAAACCCTTTCATGCTATACTTAGCATGAAAGGGGTGGGCAATAGGTGTTGCGGTGGGCTTGCCACCACAACACCCATTGATTTTCATGCTGCTCCCTATTTACAAGGGTGGAATAAATAGGAAGCAGCGCCAAATTTAAGATCAGGGAAAACCTTGTCTTAACATTGCGAAACGGGGAGAACTGCTTTATTTATTATTTATTACACGCAATTACAGAAAAGAGGTTCCTATAAAAAGTGGTGTTCGGTCAGTGCTGAATTTGAGCCGGTGGTTGCAGGTGGGGACCACCGTCACTCGTATTTGAAGATTGGGACTTTCTTTTCATCATCAGACTTTGACCCCGAACAAGAGAGAGAACAACAGAAAAGAGGGGGAAGAAGCAGAAAGAGAAAGACGGCAAAAGAGTGAGAAAGGCAAAAAAAAGAGCCCACAAGAGGGAGGTAAAAAGGCAGGGAGTGAATGGTGGTGGATGAAAGAGGCATGAAGTGGAATCAAGGCAACAAAAAAAATTGGTATGAAGAGTGCTTGTGAAAAAAAAAATATCTTTGGTCCCCCGGCACTTATTCTTTCATAAATTGTACACTGACAAAGTTTACATGTGGTTTGACAGCAGAGGTGGCACTGTCAGCAAATCTTGAGAGAAATAATGGCACTTATTGTAGTCTTCTTTGTGATAGGAATGGATGTAAGTCTTTATGAGCAACTAACTGCGTGAAAGTGGCAGCAACAGAACTTAAACAAGATCACACAAAAAATGCAGTGTACCCTGAGAAGCTCCCCGCGGACCGCCCCTACATCCTGTCTAGAGCAGAGAGCTGCCCAGGCGAAGCCTCTCTTCCATTCGAGATCTTTGCACATCACAGAGCTGCCTTCGTCTCACAGGGAAGGCGGCCACAAGTGATAGAACAGCGCCACCTCCCGGGTTCTAGTGAGGCAGCATCTGTGTCAGTTGTGCAATGGTGAAGAGGTGTGTCAGAAAATACTAGTCAAAATTTAAGGGGTGAGCCAGAACGATGTGTGCAGGTCTACGACATGTCCTTTTTTGTGGCATTCCGCAACTGCACCGTCACTGTCAGTAAAGAGAGCTGTAAATATCCAGTGACCTCTGATTAAATGGAGTCAATCTTTCATAATAGAACATTTCGATAGCAGTGCATTGAGACATACTAATGAAAAAAATGTATGCGGCGGTGGGGGAGGTTGGTTAGAAAATAAACAAGCATCTGCAATGCAATAAGTCTCACATTAGGAAAGTTTGAGCTATTGGTATTGTAAATGACAATTTTTTTATTTATGTGTTGGTTTTGAAAATAGCGAAATTAATAGCTTTGTCATTTACAATGCCAATAGTTATAACTTTCGCAAATGTGACACCTATAGCATTTGTAATGCAATATTTGTTGTATTTACGTGACTTACATGTATTGATATTACAAATAACAATTGCTTTAAAAAAAATGTTTTAATTAATACTTAAAATTTTTTTTTTTAATTTGTTTATTGGTTTTACCAAAACAAAGGCACATACATAACTTTTGCTATTAGCAGTCGATACATTCTTTCATATAGAGTGACAGCGAGTGGCAAACTAACTCCAACAACGTAAAGAAATCGTCCCGGTTCTATACACATACTCGATTTGCATGCAACATAAAAAGCATTAAATACATAGTGTAGTCATTTCGTGATCATGGGTACATACAGTGCGTCACACATTATTGTACGGTATATCTTTTACACAAAGAGCCAGAGGCGTCCGATGGCAGATCAGACTCAAAGCATCTTATCTCTTCTCCTGTCTAGGGCAATTCCAGACTTATGTAACAAACTCATGTACATCAGTGAGGATGTATCGTCCAACACAGACCAGGCAAGGGATCATGCATATATCTTAAGTGTTGTCTTTATGAGCCTCCTCAGCAGGGGAACTCGCTCTATCACGTGACCAATGCAAGAATGGTTCCCATATATCTGTTGGTCGTGAGGCCGGCGGCATTAGTTCCCAATAGATTCCCAATTGAGTGTGACCATAAGTTACATCCGTCAGCCATGCGTTAAATTTGGGTACCCTTCTCCTACCCCATCTAAAGGCTATTTGTCTCCTGGCATACAGCAACAAAAGAGCATGTAATTTACGTGTTTTGGGCTCAGTGTCTTGTACCAGTCCTAGAAGGCCCGATATCGGGGAGGGGGCATCAGTTCGTTCTACTATCTGATTTACTGCCTCATAAATGTCTCTCCAGAGATCGGCTAGTCTGGGGCAGTCCCAGGCCATGTGTAGGAATGTTGCTGGTTCAAACCCACATCTCCAGCACCTCTCATCGTCCCTTAGGCGCATTCTATGAAGACTAACAGGAATTCTGTAGTACCGGTGTAAAAATTTTAAACGAATGAGGCGTAGTTTGTAGTTAGGGGATAGTTCCAGCAATTGTTTGCAACAGAAATACCATTGCTCTTTCGACATTGGGGGATCAAGCTCCCAGTTCCATAGCCGCAGGGACTCGGGTTGTACAATCTGGGCCTGATTCCGCATATTGGTATATAGGCGCGTTACCAGTTTTCGCGGGGAGGACCGTGTCAAAATGTTCTACAGAGCTTGCAGCATTGGGGGAGCCTCAGGAAACCCCTCCCATAGCGTATGACATGCTGTTTTCAATTTATGATAGGCAAACCTCTCTATGAAGGGCACCTCCCTGTCTTCCACCTCTATGGGTGGAGGTCTGAAAGTACCATCGGGGTAAAGGTCAGCAAATGTAAGTAACTGTGTACCTCCAATTTCCACCACTCCCCCTCTGTCTTCCAGACAAGGGAACATTGGGTTATTCCGCAAAGGCATGGATGGTACATATAGAAGTGGGAGGCGAGCGTGTTTTTGGAGCTTGCGCCATGCCCATCGCAATGTGTCTGCCGTATCGATGTCTATCTTAGAACGTGGTGCTTTCTTATAAAGCGCCACTTTCAACGGGGTCGGCGCAACTGCGCCAATTTCAACAGCAACATGGGGTTGGTACGGTGTCTGGTATATTAAAAAATGCAAAAATTGGGCCTGCGCACATGGCGCGTAGAGGTGCATATCCGGAGCCCCCAAACCGCCTTGTCGCAGCGGCAAGGTTAGGAGATCCCACGACACTCTAGCTTGGCCACCCGCCCACACCAATGATAGCAATTGGGAGCGAAGGCATTTAAAAAATGTTGCATCAGCGGGACTAGCACATTCGTAAATAAATATAAGAATTTCGGTAATATGACCATCTTGGCCAGGGCCACCTTACCTGCAATAGACAGGGGTAGCTTAGACCAGATCTTCACCTTACTTTCCAGCCACATTATTGCCCGCCCAACATTTAAGCTCCAAATTTCCTGCAAGTTCCGGCTAAGCCAGCTCTCTAAGTACTTAACTTCCTCTGCCTCCCACTACAGTGGATACTCAGACGCCACTTCTGGAGTCCTATCCGTCAGTGGAAAAATGACCGATTTTGTCCGATTTATCGAGATGCCGGACAGACCACCGAATTTGATGAATTCTCTAAGCACTGGATCTAGATTTACAGTAGGGTTCAAAATGTACAGGGTGACGTCGTCAGCATAGAGTGAGATCAAAAGACTCCTAGTGCTGAGACCAATCCCTCTGGCCGTGTGGTGTTGGCGTATTCTGGCAGCGAGAGGCTCCATTGCAATGGCGAATAAGAGAGGCGATAGAGGTCATCCTTGTCTGGTGCCCCTGGTGACATCAAAACTCTCGGAGATCATTCCGTTTACTCGAACTTGAGCTTGCGGCTTGGTATATAGCAGTTTGATGCGGCTAATGAAGAGAGGGCTGAATCCCATGCGTCCCAATATTTGAACGAGGTATGGCCACTCGAGGGAATCGAACGCCTCTGTGGCGTCCAAGAAGATGGCAGCAGCTTGGACGCTGGGATACAAATAATGCAATACCGAGAACAACGTTCTGAGGTTGTGTGATGTTGAGCGTCCCGGTATAAATCCTGACTGATCCAGGAGGGCAACCATGGGGAGCAGTGGTTGCAAACGATTTGCAAGTAGTTTTGCATACATTTTAACATCCACATTGATTAAGGAAAGCGGACGGTGGGAGTCTAATTCCTTTTCCTCTTTATCGGACTTAAGCAATGTCATGATCATAGCCTCTCGCATAGAAGCCGGGAGTAACCCTACCTCCAATGCCTCTTCATAAACGGCCAATAATTTGGGAGCTAATTCTTCCCGAAAGGTTTTGTATAAAGGCAGTGGTTAGGCCATCTGGCCCTGGAGCTTTGTTCAATGGCAGGCTTTTTATCACTTGTTTAATATCCTCTAATGTTATGGGGAGATCCATATATCGCCTATGCGTGTCATTGAACCAAACTAGAGCCACCGAGTCCAGGAATTCCTGTAGGCCTTCTGGATGGGTGGACTGAGTGGCAGTATATAGGGAAGAGTAGAAGGCCGCAAACTCCTGCATGACCTCCGACTGTCCCGAAATTGTATCACCATCTGAGTTACGTATTGTGTGTATGAATGTAGTGGATCTAGATTTACGAATCATACCAGCTAGTGTTCGGCCTGGCCTATCCCCTTCGCCATACCTTCTCGCTTCCGCATATTTTCCCAAAAATGTTAGTTCTCTCTGTGCCTCTTCCGCAAATTCCAAGAGTTTACCCTTGATCTCCGTCGCGAGCTCGGGGCAAGTGTCAGAGCAGAATTGTTGCCCGAGGTCCTTGATCTGGCCTTCTATAGTTGCAATGGTACCCCTAATGGCTTTCAGGACCCCTGCTTATCTTGCTGTGCATTTCCCCCTTATGACTACTTTAAAGGCGTTCCATAGCGTCGGCGCCGAGGAGACGGATCCAGTGTTTAACTCAAAGTAGTCAGTGATGTCAGTTCTGATCTCTTCTTTAAATGCTTCGTCTAGGAGAGCATGGGTGGGGGTGCTCTTTTTTAATTAATACTTAAATAAAAGTTCTTGTAATTTATAATGGTAATAGCTTAACGTTTTGTAAATACATTTTGTGAAGATTATGTTCAGTGTATTTTATTGTGACGAAAATCCAAGAAAATAAGTGAAATATTAACATCTTTTTGTGACATTTGTAATAAAGCTTGAAACATTGAGAGAACATATTTGAACCAGTTGTTGTTGAATGGTTGCACAGATTGATGCTGTGGTGGTGCTGAGTGATGTTGTGGTGGCGACGAGTGATATTGTGGCGTTCAGTGATGCTGTGGTAGCGCATAGTGATGTTGTGGGGCCCCTGAGTGATGCTGTGTTGGTGCTGAGAGATGCAGTGGTGATGCGATAGATAGAGTGTGATAGATAGATAGAGTGAGGGCGATAAATAGATAGAGGGAGGGCGATAGATAGACAGATAGAGTGAGGGCGATAGATAGATAGACAGATAGATAGAGTGAGTGAGGGCGATAGAGTGAGGGCAATAGATAGATAGATAGAGTGATGGCGATAGACAGACAGATAGAGTGAGGGCGATAGATAGATAGACAAATAGATAGAGTGAGAATGGGCGGTAGATAGATAGATAAAGTCAGGGCAATAGATAGATAGATAGAGTGAGGGCGATAGATAGATAGATGGTAATAGATAGAGGGAGGGCGATAGATAGATAGATAGATAGATAGATAGATAGATAGATAGATAGATAGATAGATAGATAGATAGATAGATAGATAGATAGATAGATAGATAGATAGATAGATAGATAGAGTGAGGGCTATAGAGTGAGGATGATAGATAGAGTGAGGGCGATAGATAGATAGTGAGGGCAATATATAGATAGAGTGAGGGCGATAGATAGAGTGAGGGCGATAGATAGGTAGAGTGAGGGCAAAAGATAGATAGAGTGAGGGCGATAGGTAGATAGATTGATAGAGTGAGGGGCGATAGATAGATAGAGTGAGGGCAATAGAGTGAGGGCGATAGATAGATAGATAGAGTGAGGGAGATAGAGTGAGGACGATAGATAGACAGAGTGAGGGGCGATAGATAGATAGAGTGAGGGCGATAGATAGAGTGAGGGCGATAGATAGATAGATAGGTAGATAGATAGATAGATAGATAGATAGATAGATAGATAGATAGATAGATAGATAGATAGATAGATAGATAGATAGATAGATAGATAGATAGATAGATAGATAGATAGATAGATAGATAGATAGAGTGAGGGCGATAGAGAGCTGGATAGATAGATAGAAAGATAGATAGAGTGAGGGCAATAGATAGATGAAGTGAGGGCGACAGATAGATAGAGTTAGTCCGATAGACAGATAGATAGAGTGAGGGCGATAGATAGATAATGTGAGGGTGATAGATAGCTAGAGTGAGGGCGCTATATAGATAGAGTGAGGGTGCTATATAGATAGAGTGAGGGCGATAGAGAGATAGACTGAGGGCGATAGATAGAGTGAGGGCGATAGATAGATAGAGTGAGGGCGATAGATAGAGTGATCGCAATAGATAGATAGAGTGAGGGCGATAGATAGATAGATAGAGTGAGGGTGATAGATTGAGGGCAATAGATAGATAGAGTGAGGGTGATAGATAGATAGAGTGAGGGCGATAGATAGATAGAGTGAGGGCGATAGAGTGAGGGCAATATATAGATACATAGATAGAGTGAGGGCGATAGATAGATAGATAGAGTGAGATCGATAGATAGATAGCTAGATAGATAGATAGATAGATAGATAGATAGATAGATAGATAGATAGATAGATAGATAGATAGATAGATAGATAGATAGATAGATAGATAGATAGATGGTTGTGTGTGTGTGGTTGCGTGTGTGGTTGTGTGTGTGGTTGTGTGTGTGGTTGTGCGTGTGTGGTTGTTTGTGTGGGGTTGTGTGTGTGGGGTTGTGTGTGTTGTATTTGGGGTAGTGTGTGTTGTGTTTGGGGATGTGTGTGGTTGTGTGTGTTGTGTTTGGGTTTGTGTGTGTGGTTGTAGGGTTGTGTGTATGGTTGTGTGTGCTTGTGTGTGTGTGTGGTTGTGTATGTGCTTGTGTGTGTGGTCATGCGTGTGCTTGTGTGGTTGTGTGTGTGCTTGTGTGTGTGTGTCTGGTTGTGTGTGTGTGTGGTTGTTTTTGTGGGGGGTTGTGTGTGTGGGGTTGTATGTGTGTGGGGTTGTGTGTGTGGGGGGTTGTGTGTGTGTGGGGCTGTGTGTGGGGGGTTGTATGTGGGGTGTGTGTGTGGGGCTGTGTGTGTGGGATTGTATGTGGGGTGTGTGTGGGGGCGGTTGTTTGTGTGGGGTTATGGGTGTGGGGTTGTGTGTGGGGGGGTGTGGGGGTGTGTGTGTGGGTGTGTATGTGGGGTTGTGTGTGTGTGTTTGGTTGTGTTGGTGGAGTTGTGTGTGGGGTTGTGTGTGTGGGGGGTTGTGGGGGTGGGTGGGTGTGGGGGGGTCTGTGTGGGGGGTTGTGTATATGGGGTTGTGTGGGGACAGTTGTTTGGGGGGGGTGTGGGGGGGTTGTGTGTGGGGTTGTGGGTGTGGGGTTGTGTGTGTGGGTGTGTGGGTGTGTATGTGGGGTTGTGTGTGTGGAGTTGTGTGTGTGGGGTTGTGTGTGTGGGGTTGTGTGTGTAGGGTTGTGTGTGGGGTTGTGTGTGTGGGGGGTTGTGGGAGTGGGTGTGTGTGTGGAGGGTTCTGTGTGGGTGTGTGTGTGTGGGGGGTCTGTGTGTGGGGGGTTGTGTGTGGGGGGTTGTGTGTGTGGGGGGTTGTGTGGCGATGGTTGTGTGTGTGGGGGGGTTGTGTGGGGGGTTGTGTGGGGTTGTGTGTGTGTGTGGTAGTTGTGTGGTTGTGTGTGGGTTTGTGTGTGTGTGGGGTTGTGTGTGTGGAGTTGTGTAGAGTGAGGGCAATAGATAGAGTGAGAGCGATAGATAGAGTGAGGGCAATAGATAGATAGACAGATAGATAGACAGATAGATAGACAGACAGATAGACAGATAGATAGATAGATAGATAGATAGATAGATAGATAGATAGATAGATAGATAGATAGATAGATAGATAGATAGATAGATAGATAGATAGATAGATAGATAGATAGATAGATAGATAGATAGATAGATAGATAGATAGATAGATAGATAGATAGATAGATAGATAGATAGATAGATAGATAGATAGATAGATAGATAGATAGATAGATAGATAGATAGATAGAGTGAGGGCTATACATAGAGTGAGAGCGATACATAGAGTGAGGGCGATAGACAGATAAGTGAGGGCGATCGATAGATAGATAGCTAGAGTGAGGGCGAGAGATAGATGGTTGTGTGTGTGCTTGTGGTTGTGTGTGTGTGGCTGTGTGTGACTGTGTGTGTGGGGGGGGGCTGTGTGTCTGGGGTTGTATGTGTGTGGGGTTGTGTGTGTGTGGGGGGTTGTGTGTGTGGGGGGTTGTGTGTGTGGGGGTTGTGTCTGTGTGGGGTTGTATGTGTGGGGGGTTGTGTGTGTGGGGGGTTTTGTGTGGGGGGTTGTGTGTATGTGGGGTTGTGTGTAGGGGTTGTGTGTGTGGGGGGTTGTGTGTGTGGGTATGTGGGGGTTTGTGTGTGTGGGTTTGTGTGTGTGGGGGGTTGTGTGTGTGTGTGGGCTTGTGTTTGTGTGGGGTTGTGTGTGTGGGGGGTTGTGTGTGTGGGGGCTTGTGTGTGTGGGGTTGTGTGTGTGTGAGGTTGTGTGTGTGTGGGGTTGTGTGTGTATGATGAGAAAAAACAGCAGATTGCTCTTTTGTGACTGATGGCGGAGACCACTGGACAAGCTATTCGTCAGCTGCTGGCCTCAGACAGGAGTCCGCATTCCTGAACTCCCCAGTTGTTAATGGGATATTCCTTTTCCGTCTCATTCTTGTCTCTGTGACTGTCCAGGCACCCGCGCCTGTGAGGCTCGCAGTGGGGGACACGCAAATAATATTCTCATTTCAGGAAATGCCCTGAAGTGGGAGTACTGGCCTCCAAAACTATGAACGTGGAACAAACAGAGAGATCATTGGGGGATGCGGTAAGAAAGCACGAGAGAGGCGAAATTAAAACACGCAAAAGATAGGGCACGAGGGAGTGCGCGAGAGCGACCGTAAGTAAGGCATGAACGAGAGAGCAGGGTGGAGAGGGGATGAAAGGAAGAAGGGAGGGATAGAGGCACCGAGATAGAGACCGAGACGATGAAAGAAGAGATTAAAAAAAGACGGAGGAAAAAACCAGCATAGAGCTATAGGTAGATGGAAGGAGGGAGAGGGCAAAAAATAGAAGAAGCTAGGGGGGTAGACAAAAACAGACTGCAGAGCACGCTGACAACGCTAGACAGAGATAACGAACAGGAGGGACAAACGGAGATCAGAATATGAAAAGAAAGAAACAACAGGAGAATGAAGAGAAGGAGAGAAACAGAGGAGTGAGAGCAGAAAAAAGGACAGCGCAGAAAAGAGGTGAGAGGGGCAGGAAAGGAAAGGATAGAGAGGGTCAGTGAGAGAATGAAGAAGCAAGAGAGCATGAGGGAATGCAGAAGAGAGAGGGCTAGCGATAAGACACAGAGAGAGGGCGGAAAAGACAGCACGAAATAGAAAAAGACAGAAGACTGAAACAAGAAGGAAGTGGGATAAGGGAGGGGGTGGCAAATGGTGAGCAATTTTGCGTCCGCTTTGATGTTCTCAGTGGCCACGCGGCTCACTGAGAACATCAAAGCAACCGCGAAATTGCTCCCAAAGGCTGCAGGCGGGCGAATGGTGCACGCACCCGGTGCACATGCACTGTGCCTGATCCGCCTGCAGACTTTGGGAGCATTTTTGAGAGCCCTTACTTAACTCCCACAGAACAACGCATGCGGGTTGGTTCAGCGAGACTTAAAAATGACTTACCTGTGGGTTGCCAGCCCCGCCTCTCCTCAATCCGCACTGCAGCCTGCATTCCAGAAACACCCTGGTTTCCAGACTCCTCTAGTCAATCACAAAGCTTTCTTACAGCAGCGTTGTGATTGGTCTGAGCACCATGGTTCGGTACCCAGAGAGGGGCTAGGAGCCTGTGCACATTCTCTACCCAGGCTCTACGGAGCCGTACAGGGCCAGACTGGGAACCAAAACCGGCCCTGGTAAACTTCTCAGCTGGGCCCCACTGGGAGGGAGGAGGGGTGCATTTGAGCTGTTTTCAAGGGCCGGTTTCGGCCAATTTTGTTACAGGGGTCCGATATTGCCCACCCTGGTAGCAAAACCGGCCCCAGGGGCCAAAACCGCCCCCCACCCCGGTGGCCCACCGGGGAAATGCCGGGTGCCCGCTCTCGCCAGTCCTGCCCTGGAACCGTCATGTGCACTTACGGTGCAGCCACCACTCTTTCCCCTGCTGTCGGCATGTGAGCCAAGCCCTGCCCTTCCCTACTATGGAGCTTGCAGGCAAACTAAAATAAAATGATATTTGTTAGACCTGTCTGCCTTTGGGTAGTCCCTCCAATTTATTATTTATTTATTTTTTGTCCCCTTTCCGCCCCTCATACCTTTTAATTTTTATGTCCACTGGATACTTTTGTGGTGTTGGTCTGGGCAATAGATGTTCTTTTTGCCTTCATCGTTTTTACCAAGGGCCCAGGAGCCTGTCCTGACTAAAATTCACCCAGACCTACAAAATGGTGGACATCAACTGTCATAACTGCCACTCCTGAGGCTTGACCCATAGGGAAGAATAGGAACACTCTAGAACCTTCTGGTCTCTTCTGGACCTCCTAGGGTCAGCCTATATAAGGCCAGAACCAGGGCGGCCATTTTAGAGCTGGTCAGAGAAAGGGTGAAGTGGGTCTGGTCAGGAGTAAGGTGGCTAGTGAGGAGGAGCACGCACTGAGAAGGGGAGAGATTGACCTATAGGCGGATTTCCCTTCCAGACTGACGGGCCCCCTTGCCTGTCTACCAAGCCCTGTGCCTATGGTGAACGCGCTTGTCCCCAGGTCGTAACCCTGTCTGCTTTGGAGTTCTCAACACGGAGTGAGAAGTGAGCTGAGGTGGACTCTGGCGTGCCACCACCTCGGTGAGAGAATCGGACCCCACCTGTCAAGTGGGGAAGAACTTCCGGATTGTGTCGCAAATTCGGGCCACACCCCTGCTGAGGTGCTGCGTTAAGTTGTGTCTGCTGGCGCTAAAAGGAAAAAGGCTTACTGCGCAGCTGCCGGCTCCGCGACCCAAACCGCCCTTCAGGAAGGCTCCAGTGGCGAGTCAAGGGACGTTGCAGCACCGGAGAAGGATTGCCGCAGGAAGATCTGTTGCCGGGTAAGGAGAGGTGAACAGCCCGGAAGAGGTCGGCTGGAGGCGGAGACCTGTGGGAGGAGTCGCTGAGGAGGGCGCAGAAGTATCCAGGCGCCGAAGTGAGACGCGTTGCTACGGAGCACCGTCCTTCAGCCGGTGAAGTGCCAAGGGCTGCCGAGTGGGCTCCGGAGGAACGCCTTCTCTCCTGACTGAGGGGAGGGCGAGGATTTCCCGCTCACGGCAGTAGAGGTGCTTTTAAGCAGAAGGGTCGGGTGGAGTCCGCCCCGGTAACTTCAAGGCCAAGTAAGCCGGGAAGGTGGGGGAAGCAGTGGGACTAGCCCGGAAAAGCGGACTAGATGAGAGTTTTGGGCAGCATAAAACTTAACAATTTAAGTAACCACTCATTCGATCAGCTCAGCTTGGTACCAGGAATTGTCATGCAGTAAGGTCTACTGTGCAAGGGAGCTTTAATTCCCCAGCTGACGCCCTGTAGCCCTTGGAAGTAGAGAGAGAGAGCTCCAAGAGGGGAATTCACAGGGCAAGGCTGTACTTGACAAAGGCATAGACTCTTGCTGTTGTGGAGGGGATATGAGGTAACATAAGCCAATGTGATTTCATTTGCCTAATCTACTCCAGCGTCAGTTAGGTGTAACCTTCTTCTCTCATAATCAGGGGAAGGGCTCTCTGTCTGGTGGGATTAGCTGGAAAATTGTTAACCTTGAATCTTCTGGGGTATAATTCCTGCCAATCTGCAGTTCTTGGAATGAAACTCATGGCGTTATGGTTTAATGGTGTGATACGGAAATAATTTCAGGAGGAGGTATAAAAGTGTTATTGGAAAGCTTTACTGTTGCACATTATCTATTGAAAGATGTAAATATATACCTGCTAAATGTAGAAAAGTAATGAGGTTGTGAAAACTTAATTACATTTGATTGTGGAAATTTGGAAAACAAAGAATCTAAGAGAACTTTTATAAAACAGCTCATATTTTTCCAGTCTTGGTGTAGTGTCCTTATTTTTGAGTGGATGGATGTTATGTTACTGATGGGTGTGGCGCAAACTTAGCACATGTTCCTTGGAGTTAGGCCTTCCCACTTAGTGCCAAGCTACCCTATGTGACTTGGGGTTCTCTAGGTCCAACATAATTGGTGTCCAGCGGTGGGATAAAAACTGTGTTTGCGTCTACTCTGAAGTAACAAAACATACCCCACAGGCCTACACCTGGAGTTTTCTCCTGGCGGACTTCCCAATTACTACTTTTGTTTTTTTCTAAATTCATTCCTGGTGGTGGGTGGAGGTAGCTTCAAATTGCCCTTGTGAATCTATTCTTTTTGTGTGATTGTCCCTACATTGCTCTTCAGCAAAAATGGAATTTGCACTGGAAGAACTGGAAACTTATTCTGTAGCCCAGCTTAGGGACTTTTGTCAAAAGATGGGAGTGTTCTTTAAGCGTGGTGCTAAGAAGGGGGAACTCCAGACCAGTTTGAGGGCTTGTGTGGCAGCACATGGAGAAGGGAAGGAGGAGGAAGAGGGGATGGACCGGGACACAGTCATAGAGGTAGAGGGATTGTTCCATTCTGAGATTGGAAACCTACTTCCAGGACCAATGACCTACTCAAGTGGGGGCAGTAGTGTCTCCGGAGGAAGCTTGACTGAAGCTGAACTAACAGACAGGAGGGAAAAAAGGAAGCTGAAGTGGGAGTTAGCCAGGTTAGAACAGGAGAGGGAGGAACAGAGGATGACTCATGAGCTTAGACTAAAAGAGCTAGAACTCAAGGCTCTACAGTTAGGACTCGCCAACTCTCCAAATGGTGGCAGCGAAACAAGAGAACCAATCAGGGAGTCCAGACCCTACCTACCTAAAGACATAGTTGCCAGCTATAGTCAAGGGGATGACATTGCCAAGTGGCTGGCTGCCTATGAGGTCTCCCTAAGAGCCCATGGGATCCAGGAGAAACACTGGGGGGGTGGATTATATAAGTATATGCCTCCCACTGGTCGGGACACATTATTGGCCCTAGAACAAGAGAAGCAGACCCACTACCCCACCATGAAGATAGCGCTAATCAAAAAGTTTGGGCTAACCCCGGAGAAGTATCGCCAAAAGTTCAGGGGGAGCCACAAGTTAAGCATCCAGAACTGGGTGGATTTCCTGGACTATGCAAGAAAGGCATTGGAGGGCTGGGTACAGGGCAGCGAGGTGAAGGACTATGAGGGGTTATATGACCTTTTTCTTAAAGAGCATCTACTTGAGAAATGTTTTCCCGAGCTGCGCCAACACCTGGTGGATAGCAAGCTGACCAACCCCCGGAAGCTTGCAGAGGAGGCGGACATCTGGGCAAGTACCCGGGTGTCCTCAAAGGGGACTGGAGGGGATTCCCAAAGGGCCGGACAGGGCGCCCCTCAGAAGAAGGAGGGGGGAGATAAAAAGCGGGAGTTCTCTAAAGGTCCCCAAAACAATTTCCAGGGAAAGGGAACAGGTTTCACCCCTAAGGCTAACCCGCCCCGAAACCCTCATCCTGGTCAAAGCCAGCAGCCAAGGGTCGTCCACTGCTTTGAGTGTGGTGGTGTTGGACATTATAAGGGAGATGTCAAATGCCTAAAGAGACCACCCCCTCCCACCGGAGGAAAAGCCCCGGGAGTAGCTAGTGTAGCGCTCGGGGAGGAGTTGCCCTTAGTTAAGGGGGGTGAGTGGGCGGGTGTCACCTTTGTGTCCCTGGGAGACCGGAAATGGTTCCTAAGATCCAGGTGCCCTCAAATACTGTAAAGTATGGGCAATGGGTCACCATCAATGGCCAAAGAGGGGAAGCTCTGAGAGACACAGGAGCCAGTATGACTATGGTAAGGAGTCAACTGGTGTCTCCAGAGCAGGTGATTCCACATGTACTCCACCCTGCCGCGATAGCTGATGGCAGAATGGGCCACTACCTGGTGGCCGAGGTTACCTTTGAGTGGGAAGGAGTTGCAGGTTCACTTCGCGTTGCCGTAAGCCCTGCCGTGCCAGTCGATTGCTTGCTGGGGAATGACATGGAGCACAATGCTTGGAGAGAGGTGGAATACCGGACTCATTCGGAGATGCTGGGTACACCTGACTGGGCCTGTGTAAGCACAAGGTGTGCGACTGCCCAGAGAGGGAGTTCGCCTTGGTTGGAGCCTGGAACAATGGCCCAGCCCGCTGCCAAAAAGGGACAGACCCGAAGACAGGAGAAGCCTGCTTCGGCTTCCACGCCCCATGTGACAGATCGGCCACCTGCGGTGGTGAGCCAGGAGTCTGTGGAGGGGGAAGTAGTCTCCCTGGAGGACCTACCCATCCCTGCTGAGTGGCATGTGGAGGGAGGGCCTACTAGGGAGGAGTTTTGTAAGGGCCAGAAGGAGTGCCCTACCCTTGAGGGACTGAGGCGACAGGCTGAAGCCCAGGCAGCAGGGAACATTGCAGGACACTACCATATTTACTGGGAGGATGGACTCCTCTACAGTGAACCCAAAGTACCTTTACCCAGTTCATCCTGGGCCTTGGTAGTCCCTCAACGATACCGAGCCTTTCTGTTAGAATTGGCTCATGAAATACCCTTGGCAGGACACTTAGGTCAGGACAAGACCTTTGCTCGGCTTGTCCCCCACTTTTACTGGCCTCAGATGAAAGTGGCATCTGACACCTACTGTCGGACATGTGTATCCTGTCAAGCCAGTGGGAAGACAGGGGTGAAGCTGAAAGCTCCCCTGGAACCACTTCCTGTCGTTAGCACCCCCTTTGAAAGGGTGGGCATCAACATTGTGGGGCCATTGGCGCCACCAACTACAGCTGGTCACAGGTTTATCCTGGTTCTGGTGGATCACGCCACACGGTACCCAGAGGCCATTCCTCTGAGGACTGTCACTGCACCTGTTGTGGATAGGGCCCTGATGGGGATCTTTACCCGAGTGGGTTTCCCTAAGGAAGTTGTGTCCGACAGGGGGACCAACTTCATGTCAGCATACATGCGGGCAATGTGGAAGGAGTGTGGAGTGACCTACCGGTTCACCACTCCCTATCACCCCCAGTCAAATGGACTGGTAGAAAGGTTCAACAAGACCTTGAAGGGCATGATCAGAAGTCTGCCTGAAAGCCTGCAGAGGAAATGGGACGTCCTCCTACCCTGTTTGCTATTTTCCTACAGGGAAGTGCCACAGAAGGGAGTGGGCTTCAGCCCCTTTGAGCTTCTGTATGGGCACCCTGTACGCGGTCCTCTCAGCCTGGTGAAGGATGGATGGGAAAAGTCTCCCAGGAAGCCTCCCCAGGATGTGGTGAGCTACATGCTGGCCTTCAGGAGCCAAATGGCGAAGTTGTGGAAGCAAGCTTCTGACAACTTAGAGGCCAGCCAAGCTGTAATGAAGGAGTGGTACGACCACAATGCTCACCCGGTGGAGTTGGAGCCTGGCCAGAAAGTGTGGGTGATGGAGCCTGGAGAGCTAAGTGCCCTCCAGGATCGCTGGACAGGCCCCTTTGGGGTGTTAGAAAAGAAGGGTAAGGCCACATACCTGGTGGACCTTAAAACCCCTCGACAGCCCCTAAGGGTGCTACATGCTAACCGCCTCAAACCCCAGCATGAGAGGCCCGAGGTCATCTTGGCGATGGTGAGCGATGGAGGAGAGGAAGCGGAAAGCGAACCTCTCCCAGACTTGTTTTTGTCTCAGGTAAAGGATGGGTCGGTGGAGGGAGTGATTCTCTCCCCATCCCTAACTTCTGAACAGCGAGAAGACTGCCGCCAGATACTGGAGCAGTACTCTACATTGTTCTCCCTTGTCCCGGAAAGGACCCACCTGTGTACCCATGATGTGGACACAGGAGACAGCCCACCAGTGAAGTCAAAAACCTACCGGCTGTCAGACAAGGTGAAGGCTAGCATTCATGGTGAGGTTACCAAGATGCTGGAGCTAGGAGTTATAGAACCTTCCAGTAGCCCCTGGTCCAGTCCGGTGGTTCTAGTGCCAAAAGCAGCTCCACCAGGCACCACTCCAGAACTGAGGTTCTGTGTGGATTACCGGGGACTGAACTCAGTTACCAAAACTGATGCTCATCCGATCCCTAGGGCGGATGAATTAATTGACCGGCGGGGAGCTGCCCAATACTTGAGTACCTTTGACCTCACTTCAGGGTACTGGCAGATCTCCCTGACAGATGGAGCAAAGTAAAGGTCAGCCTTCTCCACGCCTGAGGCACACTTCCAATTTTGTGTGATGCCCTTTGGGCTCAAGAATGCCCCTGCCACATTTCAGCGGCTGGTGAATCAGGTCCTCTCCGGAATGGAGGGTTTCTCCGCTGCTTACCTGGATGACATTGCTGTCTTCAGCAGCAGTTGGGAGGACCATTTGCAACATTTGCAAGCAGTTCTCCAGGCCCTGAAACAAGCTGGCTTGACAATCAAGGCCAGCAAATGTCAGATTGGGCAGGGGTCGGTTGTGTACCTAGGCCACTTGGTGTGCAGGGGAACAGTGCAGCCCCTCCAGGCAAAGATTGAGGCAATCATGGCCTGGGAACCCCCCAAGACCCAGACTGAAGTCCGAGCTTTCCTGGGCATCACAGGTTACTACCGTCGCTTTGTGAAGGGGTATGGCACTATTGTAGCGCCCCTCACAGAGCTTACCTCAAAGAAACAACCTCGACGGGTAGTTTGGACGGAGGCTTGTCAGCAAGCCTTTGAAAAATTGAAGCAGGCAATGTGTGCAGCACCGGTCCTGAGGGCCCCAGACTTCTCCAAGGAGCTCATTGTCCAGACAGATGCATCAGAACATGGCATTGGGGCAGTGTTATCGCAACTCAATGAAGAGGGTCTGGATCAGCCTGTAGTTTTCCTATCCAGGAGACTGCTTCCCCGGGAACAGAAGTGGAGTGCAATTGAGAGGGAAGCTTTTGCGGTGGTGTGGGCTCTGAAGAAGTTGCGGCCATACCTGTTTGGCTCGCACTTCCTGGTTCAGACTGACCACCGACCCCTTCGTTGGCGGATGCAAATGAAGGGGGAAAATCCCAAGTTGTTGAGATGGTCCATCTCCCTAAAGGGAATGGACTTCCGGGTGGAACATCGGCCTGGAGTGGACCACGCCAATGCAGACAGTCTCTCTAGGTATTTCCGCCTTAGTGATGAGGACTCCCAAGGGGTTGGGTAGCTCTCCCCACTTTCAGCTGGGGGGACGCGTGTTAGACCTGTCTGCCTTTGGGTAGTCCCTCCAATTTATTATTTATTTTTTTTGTCCCCTTTCCGCCCCTCATACCTTTTAATTTTTATGTCCACTGGATACTTTTGTGGTGTTGGTCTGGGGGATAGATGTTCTTTTTGCCCTCATAGTTTTTACCAAGGGCCCAGGAGCCTGTCCTGACTAAAATTCACCCAGACCTACAAAATGGTGGACATCAACTGTCATAACAGCCACTCCTGAGGCTTGAACCATAGGGAAGAATAGGAACCCTCTAGAACCTTCTGGTCTCTTCTGGACCTCCTAGGGTCAGCCTATATAAGGCCAGAACCAGGGCGGCCATTTTAGAGCTGGTCAGAGAAAGGGTGAAGTGGGTCTGGTCAGGAGTAAGGTGGCTAGTGAGGAGGAGCACGCACTGAGAAGGGGAGAGATTGACCTATAGGCGGATTTCCCTTCCAGACTGACGGGCCCCCTTGCCTGTCTACCAAGCCCTGTGCCTATGGTGAACGCGCTTGTCCCCAGGTCGTAACCCTGTCTGCTTCGCAGTTCTCAACACCGAGTGAGAAGTGAGCTGAGGTGGACTCTGGCGTGCCACCGCCTCGGTGAGAGAATCGGACCCCCCCTGTCAAGTGGGGAAGAACTTCCGGATTGTGTCGCAAATTCGGGCCACACCCCTGCTGAGGTGCTGCGTTAAGTTGTGTCTGCTGGCGCTAAAAGGAAAAAGGCTTACTGCGCAGCTGCCGACTCCGCGACCCAAACCGCCCTTCAGGAAGGCTCCAGTGGCGAGTCAAGGGACGTTGCAGCGCCGGAGAAGGATTGCCGCAGGAAGATTTGTTGCCGGGTAAGGAGAGGTGAACACCCCGGAAGAGGTCGGCTGGAGGCGGAGACCTGTGGGAGGAGTCGCTGAGGAGGGCGCGGAAGTATCCAGGCGCCGAAGTGAGACGCGTTGCTACGGAGCACCGTCCTTCAGCCGGTGAAGTGCCAAGGGATGCCGAGTGGGCTCCGGAGGAACGCCTTCTCTCCTGACTGAGGGGAGGGCGAGGATTTCCCGCTCATGGCAGTAGAGGCGCTTTTAAGCAGAAGGGTCGGGTGGAGTCTGCCCCCGGTAACTTCAAGGCCAAGTAAGCCGGGAAGGTGGGGGAAGCAGTGGGACTAGCCCGGAAAAGCGGACTAGACGAAAGGTTTGGGCAGCATAAAACTTAACAATTTAAGTAACCACTCATTCGAACAGCTCACCATGGTACCAGGAATTGTCATGCAGTAAGGTCTACTGTGCAAGGGAGCTTTAATTCCCCAGCTGACGCCCTGTAGCCCTTGGAAGTAGAGAGAGAGAGCTCCAAGAGGGGAATTCACAGGGCAAGGCTGTACTTGACTAAGGCATAGACTCTTGCTGTTGTGGAGGGGATATGAGTTAACATAAGCCAATGTGATTTCATTTGCCTAATCTACTCCAGCGTCAGTTAGGTGTAACCTTCTTCTCTCATAATCAGGGGAAGGGCTCTCTGTCTGGTGGGATTAGCTGGAAAATTGTTAACCTTGAATCTTCTGGGGTATAATTCCTGCCAATCTGCAGTTCTTGGAATGAAACTCATGGCGTTATGGTTTAATGGTGTTATAAGGAAATAATTTCAGGAGGAGGTATAAAAGTGTTATTGGAAAGCTTTACTGTTGCACATTATCTATTGAAAGAAGTAAATGTTTACCTGCTAAATGTAGAAAAGTATTGAGGTTTTGAAAACTTAATTACATTTGATTGTGGAAATTTGGAAAACAAAGAATCTAAGAGAACTTTTATTAAACAGCTCATATTTTTCCAATCTTGGTGTAGTGTCCTTATTTTTGAGTGGATGGATGTTATGTTACTGATGGGTGTGGCGCAAACTTAGCACATGTTCCTTGGAGTTAGGCCTTCCCACTTAGTGCCAAGCTACCCTATGTGACTTGGGGTTCCCTGGGTCCAACAATAATAATTTTCTATAAGCATTTTATTTTTACTTTGCTCTGCTCTTAGAACAGTGGGCGATGCTCCTAAACCCAGCGGATTATCCGATCCTGATTTATGCCATTGTGATAAATTTGCTTATGCCAAACATGGGAGGGCAGTAAGAAGAATTTTATAAAGGGGGCTACTTTATGTGTGGCTGTGCTCCTTGTGAAAGAACAGAATGCTGTCACTCACAGTGAAGTTATCCTAAGGCAGAAGAGGGCAGTCCATCTATTTTTCTGCTGAATTTTTCATGCAGTGGTTACTTAACAAATGTAAATCTAGCACCTAGGTAATGCTGTTGGTTGCAGGATTGTTGGTTGTACATGGTATGGTGGACTCCTATGTAGCGCCTTTTTTCCAAAGTAAGCAAAACAAGGAGATGATGGATGGAGTGCTGAAACTTTTCAGATACTCACCACCAGTCACAGATCTGGGTTGAATCCATCATTGTTCTTTAGCTCACTTCGCCATCCCAGTTCAGACACAGATATATGCAAATCAGTCATGACCCTGTGCCTCATGGGAACAGTCCAGCCCAAACTGCCAAGTCATGTATTCCCTGGACCAGAAACAAGCATCCTGGGATGGGGTTCGGTCTAACAGCCCTCATCAGCCAGGCTAGTTTGAATCGGGTGGCAAAGTGAGCAAGGAACCCACGTCTGAGCATACCCTGCCAACTTAGGGCAAACAAAGCAAACACAAGGAGATGATGGACGGAGCATTGAAACTTTTAAAACACTCACTCCCAGTCACAGATCTGGGTTGAATCCATAATCATTCTTTGGCTCACTTCGCCACCCCAGTTCAGACACAGCTATATGCAAATAATTCTTGACTCTGTGCCTCATGGGTACAGTCCAGCCCGAAATGCCAAGCCATGTCTTCCCTGGACCGGAAACAAGCATCTTGGGACCGGTTTCGTGGTAACAGCCCTCATCAGTGACCACACTAGCTCCAGGCTGTGCTGCGGGAGGGAACTAGAGGCAGACAGGACTTCAGGAGCTGGCTAGCCTACAACATAAACTGTTATACACACATGAGGCCGCTCCTGATTTTGTGACCTAAAAGGTGCTCAGGGTTGTTTTGTGTATGTCAGTGTAGGCATCTCACAAAAAGTTTATGACTGGCCTCCCACACCACCTGGTGTCATGCTTCATCATCGGCCGTCCACGCCCTCTAAAAACTTGGTTTGATAGAGGGCGGGCATTCACCTGATGACAGGAAGCACTTCTAAACTAAGTGGGGGCCCAAAGTGAGTGAGTGAGATTTAAAAACAATTACAGTTGCCTCACTAAATTTTAATGAAATAGATAGCTGTATGATGTTGATAACAAGTGAACTGTGATATGGGGAAAGTTATTAACCCCTTATTGTATAGAATTGGGTTGACATGTTTCTGCCTAGTGTCATACAGTGGTACATGGAATTCATCAGGACCTATATTTGTAAAGTACTCTGTTCTTACCAATTCTGTGGTGAGAAAAACACTAGGTGGGGTGACCTGTGTCACTCTCCACTTCCTGGGGGTCCTTTGTAAAGGAAATAAGAAGCGTGCAAAACAACCATCAGGATACTTAGGTCATTTAACTAAAAAGAGGAACCACACCACACAATTTTAGTGAGCGTGGTTAAGTGTGTAACACATGCCTATCATACGTGAACACACAAGTAATTATTTTTATATATAATCGCAACTCCGCCCCCTCGCCCCACCGGACGATCAACTCGGGAAATGTTATACCCCAGAGGTGTTGCAAGGGGGTACCATGGGTACCCCCCCAGCGCAAAACCACCTCCCCCCAACCCATGGGGGGCCTACAACGGGCCCCCGAAACCAATCCCCACCAGCCTTTCCATATCGGTTTACCTGCCAAGGAAAGTCTGGCTGCAGCCAGCATCCTAATCTGGCGGACGGTTTGTGCTAGGCAGCGCCATCATTTTACTGATGGTCACCACTCCACTAGGCAATTTTAACGATTGCCTGTGGCGGATCCGTGGCAGGTAGTCTTTGCACCCGCCATGGTCACTGTGAGATTCCCCCTGCCATCGTAATGTGGCAGGGGGAAATTGCTTTCCAAAAGCGGAAGGCCCGCCTCCGCACTGCTAGCAGTGGCGGGCCTTCGCCATCATAATGACCCCCTAAGTTTTAAGTAGTGTCTCTGATATCAAACCTGGTCAAAAAATGGAAATGTAGGTGGGCCATCTGGCACATATCAACTATCAGTATGTACGGTTTTTATTTTCTATGGGCTCTAGAAAGAATAAAATTGCATACTTGCTTAGATTAGAAACTGATAAATGGAATAAACAATACACAGATCCTGCAGTATACGGATTATGAAATACAGGTCTGCAACAAGGAGGTTAGAGGCTGAGTTATAAAAAAATACATTATTCAGTAAAAAAAAAATATATATATATATATATACATTATTTTTTATACACACACATATATATACAAAAGCTTAGGCACATTGGACAACAAAATTCTCATCGGCCGCCCGGTCGGGGGGATGGCACCATCGACTGCAGCAGCGGACACCAAGTGCGGCAGTCGAGGCTAATCGCTTCCAAACTTGTTGGAGGTTGAGGACAGGACTCCATGAGAAAATTATAGCGCACTGAACCTTAACACAGCCTACAAAGGTATGAACACTTGCATCACTCTTCAAGAATGACCGAATAAAAACTACATGCATCAAACGGACTACCTATCCCAGAAAGCATGGCAAGACGGTGTACTGAACACACGCCTCCCTTGGGTGTGGTTTAAGCAATGCCCGGTAAATACGATCGCATGAACGAACATTTCTTGAATGCAGCCCCTGATGACGGGACCAAGCTCCCAGAAACGCGTCGGGCAGATTTGATTTTATGTGAAATGAGGCAGTGCGCTAAGAGAGAAGCCCGCAGGGCGGAAGAATGTCGAGTGCCTCCCCAAAAGCTTAGGCACATTGGACAACAAAATTCTCATCGGCCGCCCGGTCGGGGGGATGGCACCATCGACTGCAGCAGCGGACACCAAGTGCGGCAGTCGAGGCTAATCGCTTCCAAACTTGTTGGAGGTTGAGGACAGGACTCCATGAGAAAATTATAGCGCACTGAACCTTAACACAGCCTACTAAGGTATGAACACTTGCATCACTCTTCAAGAATGACCGAATAAAAACTACATGCATCAAACGGACTACCTATCCCAGAAAGCATGGCAAGACGGTGTACTGAACACACGCCTCCCTTGGGTGTGGTTTAAGCAATGCCCGGTAAATACGATCGCATGAACGAACATTTCTTGAATGCAGCCCCTGATGACGGGACCAAGCTCCCAGAAACGCGTCGGGCAGATTTGATTTTATGTGAAATGAGGCAGTGCGCTAAGAGAGAAGCCCGCAGGGCGGAAGAATGTCGAGTGCCTCCCCAAAAGCTTAGGCACATTGGACAACAAAATTCTCATCGGCCGCCCGGTCGGGGGGATGGCACCATCGACTGCAGCAGCGGACACCAAGTGCGGCAGTCGAGGCTAATCGCTTCCAAACTTGTTGGAGGTTGAGGACAGGACTCCATGAGAAAATTATAGCGCACTGAACCTTAACACAGCCTACTAAGGTATGAACACTTGCATCACTCTTCAAGAATGACCGAATAAAAACTACATGCATCAAACGGACTACCTATCCCAGAAAGCATGGCAAGACGGTGTACTGAACACACGCCTCCCTTGGGTGTGGTTTAAGCAATGCCCGGTAAATACGATCGCATGAACGAACATTTCTTGAATGCAGCCCCTGATGACGGGACCAAGCTCCCAGAAACGCGTCGGGCAGATTTGATTTTATGTGAAATGAGGCAGTGCGCTAAGAGAGAAGCCCGCAGGGCGGAAGAATGTCGAGTGCCTCCCCAAAAGCTTAGGCACATTGGACAACACATATATAATTATACACATATAGGTGTGTGGGTGTGTATATATATATAATATTCATTGAAACAACCAAAGGTTAAAGTAACATTATAGTTAAGTGTGATATAAAGATCTGTTTTTCTTTAAAAAAAACTTAGAAAGTCACTGAAAAAGACAATGGTTAAAGTGAGGCTATAGTTAGGTGTATATGCCAGTGACAACATTAATTTTTTGAACTCAACAAAACACAGACAATCACCAGTTATAGTTAGCAGAGGTAACTATAACTTGCTCTGAAAAGGAGTGAGGGCGTCCTCCTGTTTATTTTATATCTTTTCTTATTCCTTTTTTTCCTCTGTAGTACATATGAGTACTGCTTCTTATGTGTTGTCTCCCTTTTTATTCATCAGCAACAAGTGTCCATCATTTTGACATACATGGCATGTTTACAAGGTATCAAATGTAGAGGCAGCAGGCACGTGTTTCACCTGCTTTTGTCCCATTAGCCTGGGGCTTTCTCAAGGCTGCAAGAAATACAATGGACTGTCATAAGTCATGGGATTCAAGTAGAGACAAAGTGAGACCGTTACCAAGTGTAAAGTGAAGCAAACAAGGAACACATAGAGATGACACACCTATATCCTGCTTCCCAGGTGTTTATCACAAAAGATATTTCACAAGTTAACTATACTACTAGATTGTAATCTCTTATAGAACATGCACAAATATAGTTATTTGTACAGAGGGACAGGTTAATTAGAACAATGATCCTATGAGACTTTCATTGGTTTTGTGTTATCAAACAGGCAAAGTTTCATAGGATCTGAGTTCTTCCAGTCGATAGTTACCATGCTTAACCTAGCACAGGGGACAATAATTGCTATTAAAAGCATAGGCATGCTGGTGTTAGTGAGGGTATTGTATAGAATTGTAATTAGACAGGGTATCTCTTGTATTAAAGTGAACATCAAAGTATCAATAATCCTTGTAATCGATGTCCCAAGTGACACCTTTATAGCGTTGTGCTGGGGTCAAAAATATGCCATGTCTGAACAAAGACAAAGCAATATACATTGCCGATGCTCTTTGGATAAAACCCATAATGAAGACAACATTGTTACGACAAAATCATGAGCAGCATTGGGACAGGTTTGAGACCCTTCGGTGTTTTCCAGGGAGAGAGATTTGGACATTGAAATTCTAAACTGTAACTATATCTTGTGCCCCACTCAATGCACTGCTTACGACCTCACATATAACATCACTGATGACATGTTCTATGACATCATTTGTGGCATCACTGATGACATCTCTTATTACATCACTGGGGAAGGGGGCCCTCCCCTCTATTTTTTAATACAACCACGTAATAGCTAAGCAAGGGCAGAGTCAGTAAGGGAATCAGAGGGTTTGAAGGGGCGTCGACTTGATTGCTATTACATCAGCTGTGTTGGCCTTGAATGAGAAAGAGCTGTAAGCAAGGCTATTGTCACAATTATCATTTGTGTATTTACGAGGGTCTGGCAGTTCAGCATTTTCAATATGACATTTTCTTATACTGTCAAGTAAATCAATGAAATAGTGACTTAATTGATTACTGTCTAGAGAATAAAACCTTTTGCATTCAGGTTACTGTACTCCTGTTCCTATCGGTTTGAGGACACCCCAGTGATTTTATTGCATTCCAACACCTAAAACATCATCTGAATCTCAAAACGTTCCTGATAATCAAGGGAGGGTTTTATCATAATTTAGGTAGACATGGTTGTTTCATACCTGCAGATTTGCTTTGAAATCCATTATTGTGGCAGGTGGAGCACTTCCTGCAAGAATATTTAGCAATATTAACTCAAATGTATACAGCTTATCCAAGAGCAGCTAAAGAAGGCTCTGTGGCTCATTGCTTTTGTTTGGTATTTATGTCTAAAGAGCATTGGTCAAAAGAAGGAAGAATTGTTTAATTTGGGCTGAAAGAAGAAGAAACAAGCATTTGCAATGCAATAGGTCTCGCATTTGCGAGAGTTTAAGCTATTGGCATTATAAATAACAATTCCTTTCATTTATGTTTTAAAAACCAACACGTTTACAATGGCAAAAGCTCAAACACTCACAACTGCAAGACCTATTGCATTGCAAATGCTTGTTTCCTTAATACTCAATTTGCCATGGTTGCTGTGGTTTACAAGGCATCCCCATCACACAAGCAGTTAAAAAACAAATTCATTTTCTATAGTCTGCGGCTATGTCCTCTCCATTGGATGGCCAAATGCAAATGCCCAAACTTATCCTTCTAGATATCCCTTCCACACTGCCTGAGACTTGAAACTGAGTTCCTGAGTTTCCAGAGGTGCAACGACCCACTTCTTTTACACCACCTGAATACAGCCACCGATTACGTGAATTATAGCAATTCCTGTCTATTGTGCAAAAGGGCAGCTTCTAGAGCCAGAAAGCAGTTAATCACCTAGGACCAGCTCCTGAAGTGTGCACAAAACTCATTACCACAAATTTTGCCTCAGTTAGTTGTCAGAAGTTTTACCTCATGTAAATACCGCGCTTCGCGATGAGGGCCTGTTCGTCACATAATTTTTTCTTTGCTTCAGTAAATTCAATATATTAATAATTGTCATTATAGTTGGTGGGTGGGTGTGTGCGCGTGTGCATGCATTTGTTTATGTGCATTCATGTGTGTGTTTGTGTGGGTGTGGGTGTGCGTGTACAGTTGCAAGAAACATTTACAATATTACCTTGATCTCCCTACAGGTTGATTTGCCCCTAGTTAATTTTCGAAAGTGAATTGTAAATAGTGTAGTTTGAAAAACTATTTTCTCATTAACATCAGAGATCATGGTGTCTTTTTTGCTGAACTGTGTTACTTAGAGTCATTTCATCTTGCTATTGGGTTTAGAGAAAGACTTTTGTTCTTTCTGTCAAGCAGTCAAGAAAAAGCCTAGGAGCTGCAGACAGGCTGGCAGCACTGGACCTGGAGAGATGTTGATAAATTCCATTTAGCAAAATTACACATTTTGCGTTGTAGCACAATGGCCTTTCCACAGGCAGATTATCCCAGTCTGAGGCTTTGCTATATTAAAATGAAACAAAATGAGAGCAGAAGAAAGAGAAACGCAGGACTCAGCCGGCAATCAATGCTGCCCTTTGTGCAGACTGACATTTGAGGGACTTGTTATCAACGATTGGCGGATGACTATCTAAATTTATCTTCACTGCTGACAGCCGCGTCTCTGATAGGACGAGAGAACGTGCCAATAGACTTCGAGATTAAACCCCAACATCATTTAAGGACGCTGCGTTTTGTCAGGCGCTTGGTAGCTTCTGTCGGTTGACGCTGGCAGCCTCCCACAGGGGTTAGGGAATGGGGCGGAAGAATTTACTGCTCTTTAAGTGTATTGTTTTAAAGGGAAGACACTGCATTGTGGTGAGGTGAGTGGAGGGGAACATAGCTCTGTGTCTGCTCTTCTTCGTTTGACAACACTGTTTGTTCCTCTGGCTGAATGATCTGTCTCTGTTTACTGCAAGTGAGTGATACAGCTAATCTGCTCTGTGACAGCTGCTGTTACGGCCATGGAGGTCCAGCCTCCCTCGGCATTCTCTATTTATGTGTTTCCGCTTTTAAGGACATGGTGGACTTTGTGTTGTTGCTGAGCACAGGAGCAAATACCATGCAATTGACATTGGGCCACCCACGTTGTCCCTAAAGAAAACAAGCGTGTTCCTTGCAGGAGGCAGCAGGGGGAGGGGCGAGAGGAGGGGGCGAGTGAAAACGTTTCACTTGTGAGAGAGTGCAACGCCAGGAGCGATAATTGCTTCCGTATGGCGCCGCGTGCTCCCACAAGTGAATCGCCACACCTGCATGCGTTGCCATTGAAGGCAATGGAACGCGTGCATGTGTTTGGCTGATAAGCCAAAGCGATCACAAAAGGTCTTTTTGCCTATGCAGCGCATGCGCGCTGCGTAGGTAAGACCTAAAAAAGGCCAACTAAGTCCTCTAAATCCTAGTGGAAAGTGTGCCCGTGCATGAAAAGTGGAGTCTGTGGCCTCTGTCCCCGTGGCTGAGGACTGTCCACCCTATTTAGCGATCTCTCTCCCCCACATGCTGTAAATGATATTAATCTAAACACAGTGCACAGTGGAATTCCAGCAGAAAAGAAAAAAGACTGAGGAAGTAAGAGCAGTTGATGGGACAAAGTAAACATCTGAATTATTAAGCACAAGCAAAAAGAGACCATAGATGCCACAAACCTGGATGTCGTCTAGCAATGAGAAATAGTACAAGGGAAGGCTCTGGGTAAAATTGCATTTTTCTGCTGGAGGAATCCCCATACACTAAGAAAAAACAGCTTAAGGGACTTTTTGTATTGTTTATCCCCTTCTGCTAGTGGCAAAGATGGCAGTGCATGGCCCCTTGATCCATTTGAAAATTATAAAGCGTCATTCAGTTCTGTGAGAGGTTGAGGGCAATGTCTGTAGGATGGTGGGACATGAGAGTTATTTGCAATAATGCAAGGTCGTCACAAGCATTGAAGAACCTGGTAAATAATTTTAAAAAAAGGCATAAAACAGTAGTATGAGTAGTCCTAAGAATGCATAAATGGTAAAACATCACCACCAAAATCCTGTACAACCATGTTGAGGCTATGAATGGAAGTGCTGTATGGCAAAGTTATGTGCAATAATCTTAAAATAATAGGACGCTTTGAAATGGTATCCATTAGTATGACAGGTGAAGTGATTATTCTAGACATTTCAAGTGGTAAATGTATCAATCTATCTAAATTGTAAAAAAGTCATTAATATTATTTGAAAAAATATAGTTGTTTCAAATATCGATTTTTGTAATTAGTGTTATGTATTTTAGTTTACATTTTAAAAGTATGTGATGTATTGTTCATATTTTTTACTATATGTGTTAAATTATTTTATTTATCAATTTTATTTGAAATACATTTTGCATTTTTTAGTTCTGTAGCGGGTTGTCAGTTTATAGGGGAATAGGGTGGGATGTAATCTAATTATAATAAATTAAAAAAAATGTTTTTTTTATTAATATTTATTTAATTGAGAAGTCATAGTGTTAATTGTAGGAAGTAATGTATTTGTAATTAATTATAAATTGGTTGTTAATTAATAATAATTAGGTATTTGGTAATTCATTAAGGTAATTGTATAATTGTTTTTAGCTGCAAGTTGTTGGGTTTATAGGGCTAAAGGGTGGGAAGTAATTTATTTTTAATTAATTAGTTGTGAACTAATGTTAATTAATTAATTAATTGGTAATTAATTATGGTAATCGTGAGATTTTCTTTAGGTGCCAGTTGTGGGGTTTATAGTGGTGAAGGTTTGGAAGTAATGTTTAATTAACTCATAATTAGTTGTTACTTAATATTAATTAATTAATTGAAAAGTAAATATGGAAACTGTAAATAATTTTAGCTGTGGGTTGTGGGGTTTATAGGGGTAAAGAACTGGGAAGTAATTTATGTTTAATTAATTAATAGTTGATCATTAATATTAATTAAGTAATTGATATTTAATTAGGGTATTTGTTTATAATTGTTTGAGTGTGGGTTTTACTTTTATAGGGGTTAGGTGTTGGGAGTAAATTAATTTTACTTACTTTATAATTAGTTGTTAAATACTAGTAGTTTTATAATTGAAAATAAGTTTTAAATGTGTAATTCATGTTTTTACAGTTTAATTTTACCCCTTCACTATCCAATACTTTCCCTACTGTTGCACTCACTGGAGTGGAAATAGTACTTTTTCCCCTCCGCTATCCTAAACTTTCCCTACTTTTTCACTGACTGGTGTGGGAATAGTAATTTTTACCCCTTCGCTATCCAACACTTTCCCTACTGTTGCACTCACTGGAGTGGGAATAGTAATTTTTACCCCTACGCTATCCAACACTTTCTCTACTGTTGCACTCACTGGGGTGAGAATAATAACTTTTTCCCCCCGCTATCCTACACTTTCCCTTTGTTCCACTTACTGGAGTGGTGGGAATACTAATTTTTACCCCACCGCTATCCAACACTTTCCCTACTGTTATTAGCAATTTTTAAGTTTTTACCCCTCCTCTATCCAACACGTTCCCTTCCGTTACACTCACTGGAATGGGAATAGTAAATTGGATAAGAAGGCGTAGCAGAAAGCAATTGTTTTAAACTAATTTGACAAAAACAGCAATAGTGTGTGGTCAGCATATGTGCAGGTCAATATTAAAATGTTGATACTGTGCAATTTACCCAGCATTTGTGCATATGCTAATTAGTCACAAAATCATCTAATGAGCGCGAAGGCCAAGAAAATAAACATGCTGAAAGAAGATGTCTCACTACAGAGAAGGAGAAGAACTCTAGTGCTGTTGTGTGGTTTCCACTTTTCAGTTGGAACTGTTTGTTTATTGGACAACATAAACGTTGGGATTGGTGGCGGACTGAATCTATGCATCCCCTCAGGATATGTTGTCCAATAGATCAGCTAGCTCATAGTACCTGCCTCCACAAGCCCCTCTTAACCTAAACAGGTAACAAATGGTTCGGTCAACCTCAAAACATGACAACTCTGATCCCCACAGGAATTGTGGAAACAGATCTAAAATCTTTTTGCTCAGTCACTTGTGAGCTCTTGGAGAGATAGACAAGAAATACACAAAGAGGCATTTTCAATATTCATTGAAACATTTATTTATTTATTTATTTATTTAGCTGCTTTTATAGCGCCAGAATCGAACCCAAATGAGTTATCTCCGCGCTTTGGCCGCAGGCACAGGTGACGAGTAACCACTTTACAGAATATCTGGGGATGCAAGTGGGGAAATGCTAAAGCTTATATTTCTGTAAACAGATTGGTTTTTAGCATTTTCCTAAATGTATTCCACATACATACATACATTGTCTTCCTTATATAAAATATATGCGCTGCAATAATTAATTGACAGAAGCAGATAAAAGTGATTAGTAGTATAAGGATGGTGAAGAGAATAGCATATATGTACTGAGTATAGTGTACTCAATTACGGAAAAAATAACACTGCACTGTCATGAAAGCAAATGTGTGTCAAAAGTCCTTGTATGAAAGGGAAGGCAACGTAAGAAACATGTACATGATAAAATGGCAGTGTTTCTTCCCGGGCCTAACAGAGCCACCTGCCAGTGCATGCATCACTATGCATGCACATATATTGGTGAACATTTCTAATGGCTTTTCTTTAATAGAAATGCCGTACAAAGATGGTGCCATGCATCCACATGCCTTCACATTCAGCATATGGCAACTGTTCACATGCGTGTTCCAAACTAGAGGATAACTATTGAGACCTATTGACTTTGCCAATGCTTTTTTTAAGCCTTGAATAACACAGCAGCCCATTTGAACCGGAATTTGTGTAGGCAATAGGCTTATATTGGGTACATTTGGGTCTGTAAAGTTGGTTTCCCCCGTAAGAATCGTACAGGTTTACTTAGAAGTAAATGCCATAAAAGATACTAATTCCAGTACCAAACATTATAAAAAGAGTAAACTATCTTCATTCTGGTGTTTTTTAGGCAAATTTTGAAACAAGCACTGGGGTCAGCCTTAATCAAACAATCAGGCATAAGTGATAAGAGAACTAGAACTAGCTCAGATTTTGATGCATGGAGGAAGGTAGGAATCAGGCCCAGATTAACAAAGGTTTTGTGTGGCTTTGCCTTACTTTTAAATGCAGACCGAATACAAAAGCCAGGATGTTATTTACAAACTATTTCAAATTGCAATTTACATTGGTTTGTAACCAATGCAGCTCAATGCTCTGCCATTCATTAATTTGCTTCTAGATGGGGTTCAATGGGTGGTGCACGGGCATTTCAATTCTTCTACCCCTGGACCATGACAGAAATTCACATCCGCAAAGAATTGAAGAAATTGATTTTCTCCAAAATCTAGTGCCTTCCTGAGGCTGATGTAAGGAGGAGAAATATTTGTATTTCTCCTTGTGTATTCCTTTTTGAATGTGTGCTGCATACAAAGAGGAAATTCACCTAAACAAGCTGACAGAGCGCCATTTACAGTGGAATTTGTAGGGGTGCAGCATATGTACAAGTAGTCAGCACCCGCATATGTAGAGGCCTGTTAATCATGTTTAGATGCAATGTTTGAAAGAGTACTGAAGTAAATTGGTATCAGAAAATGTGCAGAGTCAACATCAAGAAGTATAATCTATGCTTGCTACAATAGAGATGCTTTTAAAATGAAATCTTTTTCTTATACAACGTGTGTTTAACAATGCAGTTGAACTTTTAGATCTGCTTTAGCTGAAATGTAACGGTCTACATATATATTCGATAATTAGCCTAAAGTAGGATGCATTTACTGTTTAAGGTTGAAGGTCTAGAGAAGCAAGAAGTGCTAATGTAAAGCGTTGGGCCTATAACTCAAGCAGAGGCCTAGTTCAGTGAATTGGCGCAGGCCGGTTGAGAAATGTCTTGCTTAACATTTAACTGTAGAAATGATTTATAAAAAAGCAGTTTAGAAATGTTGCAATAATCATAGACTGTGAGCTATTTGCGTGTATTCCTTTGCAGGCGCCTCATCGAGCAGATAGTAGAGTAGAAGGGCCCATTGTGTGAGAATGTTAGGATGCTAGACTCAGACATGGAGGAGTAGACCAGGAATTCAAGAAGGCAACTTGAAAGGATGAAGAGCCTGGGACCCAAGGACGTTTGAACAGACAAGAATGGACCCAAGCCATGTGGAATTTTACAGAATCCAACACCTTCTAGAGGGGCGTACCTATAGGCGTTTCATTAACATTTTGGGGTTTCGTATTAGGGACAGCATCCCGAGGGTGGAGGCAGAGCAGATGGCTGAGGAGCTAGAGAGAGCGGTCGCATGGGCAAGGAGCTTAGCAGCGGTGATGGAAATTCTAATCTAAGAAAGAAGGTGGCGAACTTCTTAGGAAGTCACCACGGCTGACACCTTTTGGTTAGGTTGGGCTGTTGTTGAGTAGGGATGTCATCTAGCATAGAGTAGGGACAGATTAATCTGAATTCATGATTTCTCCAATGAGTACCAGAACACAGGTTATAGCAATTTTGTGTAGTCTGATGGTTCTGGAATTGATTCTTGTCGTATTCATTGGTCGCTTGAGACTTTTCCGTAGGATTATGTTTGTATTAGTACCTGTTTATCTTCTGAACCTCTTGATGAGGTGCCTGTATCTCCAGTTATTTTTGGTTATGTAATAAACCCTTTAAATTCAGTCTTAGTCAGTGGTTCTTTGGGGAAAAGTAATTGGGTATTTTGAAATTGAATTGTTTCAGTATGACTAGGTTGCCTAATTCACTCTATGACAGGTAAAAAGGTCCAGTCGACCTGTGACGGGATTCTGGAGAATGGTAAGCAGACTCTAGAAGTGAAATCCCACCTTTTCAGTTGGTAGCAATTTAGGATGGTTTATCTTCTGGAGTAAGGGTAATCTAGAAGTAGGTTGAGATTTCCCCGAGGCCCATAGAGAAGAACATGAAGAGTGTCCAGAGAGCCACGGACGGAGGATGGCGTTCCATGGAATCTGACGGAGAGTAACAGTGCGGCAGAAAGCAGCAGGTCGAAGGAGAGTGAGTATGAAAAGGGTCATGCGTTGTTAGATTGCGGTGTTATGTTGTGTTGTTGTGTTGTAATGTCTTGCGGAGTTGAATGCCTGTAGTGTGAAAGAATCAGGTTGTGAGCGCGCGCAACCGGTGAAAATCTTAAGCTCAAGGAGAGTTTAAGTGGTTCGGGTGCATCGAACATCCAAAGTAATTGTCGACCATTGTGAAAGGGGGTCATGAGGTACCATTGATCACCCGAAGGAGAGTGTGGGTAACGGACGCTGGTCGGACGTTACCGTGTGTTGACATTTGCAGGGTTGGTGACAATTACAGTTAGACTGTGGCCGTACAGTCAGGGAAGTGGTTGCTTGGTCGGAAGTAATCACTTTTCAGAGTATGATTGGGACGCATGCGTGACCGGCGAGACATCGGAGAAAGGAGGGGAACTGCTGCGAAACGGAGGCGAGTGACGTCAGAAGGAGCCGCGCTGTGATAGGGCGGTTGGTGTGAAGCCGCGCTGGGATAGGGCGGTGAGCGCGAAGCCGCGCTGGGATTGGTGGAGTGTCATCAGGAAGTAAAACGAGTGTTGTAAACAAGGAAACGTTGTGGGTTTCATCATGAAATGTTTTAAAGTATTGCAAAAATGTTTCAAAGGAGAAAACAGGATAGAACCTCGGGGTGGGGAGGAGGCTCCACCCGAGGATACTCCAGCTTATTACATGGCAACGAATGTTGGGTTGCATACCATATTGTGGCTTGATAATTGGTGTAAGATGACAGACGGAAACGAGGAATTGACCTTTCCTAAATATGGAACGTTTAGACTAGAAGTGTTACACCAGTTGAAAGCGATTATGGCTACATTGTGACCTTTTCCCAGACCAACACAGTTTGAAGCGCTTAATGCATGGATCAGGGCAGCCCACGACAGGAACAGAGACAGGAGACAGGAAAGAGTGAAACGATCGGTAAGGGCGGTTCAAGAAGCGAGATGGGATGCCATGGAAAAGAGATGGAGGGTACAGACCATTGCAGTAGATAAGTTGTATCCGTTGCTGGAAAGTGCAGGGGATGGGCAGAAAAAGAGCACAGAGGATGAGGACAGTGAGACAGACGACAGCCTGATAGAGAGGCTGTTGTCAGAAAGGCCACCCCATACAATCCAGAGCTAGAGGGAACGCAACAACCGAGAAAGCATTGGGAAGCCCCAGCAGGGGAAGGCGGAGTCCCAATGGGGAACGGATGGGACAGCATATGGGACAAGTTTACCCCAGAAAAGGGAGAAAAGGCACCTCCACCCTCACCGGTAGCGAGAGTAGTGGGAAGATTTACAGTACAGAAGGTATGGATGGAAGATGGTGTCCATTCTCAGAAACTGCCAGATGCCCTTACAGTACCGGTTACCATAGGTCCCATAGTATCAGTGTACAATCCAGAACAGACACAAAATGAGAGTCCACCACAGATGGGGAGTGAGAGGAGTGCAAGCCATGGCAGAACTCATGTGACAGATGGGTGGAAAACATTACCTCGACCTGTAGAACGGAGCACCCCTTTGGTGGCATCGGCTGACTCCACGGAAGGGAATGGGGGTCAGAGGGGATCGATGGATCTGAGAGGACCAAGGCCGAGATCGATGAGGGAGTTAAGGCCAGACTTGAGAACTTGGGAAACAGTGGTGGACACCCAGAGCGACAGGTCCAGGAATGTGTTTGGGTCAGAGAGCGAAGGGAATCAGATGGGTTCTCACTGTGCAGCTAGTGAAAGCAGGCAGGGATGGGAACACGGGGTGGGGGAAGCAGGGGGACTCCACACCTCCGGAGACAGCAGGCAGGAGTGGGACTGCTAGACCTGTGAGGGTAGAAGGGTTCCTCCTAACACACCTGAAGAGAACAGAAGAGAGAGTCAGAACGGCAGCGGGAGGGACTCTAAGGAAACTTCTAGCCAAGGCACATTAAGGGCGGCAATAAAGGCAAGAAGGTTAGACGTGCTGAGACTAAAGTCAGAAGTAGAGGAGATAGTGGAAGGTACACTGCCACTAGAAAGGATTGAACTTTACGAACCAGATGAGCTGTTGTTTGTGGCAAAGGATGTCACTCGGAAGGCTAGGACTGCTCATGAGAAACTCTCAGAATTAGCGAATAAGTATGAGGTGGATTTGACAAAGACAAAAGCCTTGCAGGGGGGCCATAGGTTACAGTACTCAGATCAAGACCTGGAAGAAAAGAGGGTGATCGGGTTAAAAACCCATATCAGGGAGCTGATCATGGGAATCCGAACATGGTCCAACTTGGAGAAATGGGAGGAAAGGTGGTCAAAGAAAAAGACTGTTAGGCGGAGTGTTATCGGGACACCCCCGGGAGGAGGGTTGATGCATGCAGAAGCATACCCCTTGCGGGAGGTGGCTCATGGGGGATATGTACATGTGCCCTGGAGCAGGGGAGATCTGGCTGCCTTTACTAACACTTTCCCAAAGTTGCGCGAGAGCCCAGTGGAATGGTACAAGCAGGTAGAGAGGTTCGTTAAAATCTCGAAGGTATTGTGGATTGATTTGAACACACTGTTTGACATTGTGGTCCCAGGAGATCTGTGGATAGCATGCAAGATTAGTGTTGAATGGCCCACGGTAGAGCCAGAACGTGATTCTGCCACGAATGGACCGTCACCTAGGGTGATGGTAAAATATGAGCAGGCGATCACGTGGCTAAAGACTAAAGTACCACCAGAAGACATTGATTGGGTAAAGATAGATCGCACCAGGCAGGAACCAAAAGAGACGGTGCATGAATTCTATTAGAGACTATTGTTGATTTTCAAGCAGTATAGCGGATTAGATGTGATGGATCCGAGGATATGGGACAGTTCGTATCCAAGTTTGTGTTGGGATTGAGGCCTGATATCTGCCTCATGATACAACAACATTTGATCTGTTGGCAAAACAAACCTCTAGATGAGATTTTGAGGTATGCGAGGTACTGCAGTGATGAGATAGACTCGAAGACAAAGAAGCTTAAGGATAAACTGATGTTAGTCCAGATGCAAGCGGGAGGACAGGGTCAGTCAGGTAATGGCACCTTGGGAAGGAAGTCAGGGGGGCAGAAAAAGGACAGCGAGGAAGGTTCGAAGCCCAGAATAGACATAGGGACCTTGAAAAAGACGACTAAGTGCCATCAGTGTCACGAGATCGGGCATTGGAGACGCGAGTGCCCCCATAATCCAGACAATCAGGTACAGGAGGAGGAGGAGGAAGTAGAAGCCCCTCCGGTACGAAAGGTGACAGTGAATAAGCCCCAGATGACAAAAAGGGGGACGTCAGCCCCTCGGGCTCCGGTTCCCCAGCCACCTAAGATTTCAGCAGGGAACAAGGTTTACAAGCAGATGCCCTTCATTGTAGAGGGAGATGAGCACTATTACTTTGATCCAGTTTCAGGACGGTGTCAGAATGGGGAGGAGGATTGCACCCTTGGAGCAGTACTGGAAGTAGATCAGAGGGGACCCTTTGTAGAGGCTGACGTAGATGGGCACCCTACCACCTTCTTGGTGGATACTGGCGCTTCCAGATCTACTGTGCGGTCCGCAGTGGTCCCTAATTTGCCCCTTTCTGGACAGACTATTCAAGTGGTAGGAGTTGCAAACAGAAGAATGACAAATCCCTTGACTGAGCCAGTTCCGGTAAAGATCGGAAGTTTCAGAGATAGACATCAGTTTGTAGTGTGCGATTCCAGTCCTGTATGTTTGCTAGGAAGGGATCTTTTGTGCAAACTCAATTGCACCATCTATTGTACCCCCAAGGGAATAGAGTTGCAGACCAATGATGATGATGCCGATTTAAAGGTCGCAAATTCGCATGTGTGCATTGAATTATACCCTGCCATAACTGTGGAAGAACTTCCCTGGGATTTGAGAGACTCGGTCTCACCGGAAGTGTGGGACTTTACGGGGGAGGAGATCGGACTGATCAAAGGAGTAGAGCCTGTCAGAATACAAGTAAAGCCGAACGCTGACTTCCCCAGAACACCACAGTACAAGCTGACCCCAGAGACACTTGAAGGTATAAAACCTGTGATTGAGTCCATGATTAGACAAGGGATCCTGAAGGAGGTTATGGACAGTCCCTGTAACTCTCCAATAATGGGCTTGCAGAAGCCAGGTGGGAAGTACAGGATAGTGCAGGATCTACGAAAAATTAACAACATAGTTGTCCCATGTTGTCCAGTGGTACCGAATCCACAGTAATACTGTTTCAGATACCGTTCCAAGCTGAATGGTTTTCTGTGATTGATTTGTGTCAAGCCTTCTTTTCCATCCCACTGCATGAGGAAAGCCAATTTCTTTTTGCGTTCAAAATAGAGAGTCGCGTCTTAACATGGTGCCGTATACCTCAAGGGTATACAGAGAGCCCATCGATCTTTAATCAGTTGTTGAAAAGGAATTTGGAGAGTCTGGTACTGCCACAGAACTCAGTTCTCGTACAGTACATAGACGACCTCCTTGTTGCGTCAGACTCCGAAGATGCTTGTAGGATTGACACCATCGCCTTGTTGAACCATTTGGGAGAGAATGGACACAAGGTATCACCTAGCAAGTTACAGTACTGCCTGCAAGAAGTGCAGTATCTGGGTCACAGAATAGAGCAGGGAAAGCGGAAAGTGTCGCCTGACAGAATTGAAACGATCATGAAAATGACTGTGCCCTCAACCCAGAGAGAGGTTAGAATGTTCCTGGGCATGGTTGGCTACTGCCGACAATGGATTGCAAACTTTTCTCTGAAAGCGAAACCCTTGCAGAAACTGACGCACAAGAACGTAATTGATCCGGTACCATGGGACACAGACTGTATGATGGCTTTTCTCGAGCTGCGAGAGGACTTGTGTCGAGCTCCGGCTCTGGGAATGCCAGATTACCACAAATCATTTGCATTGTTCTGTTGTGAAAGGGAAGGATGTGCTTTGGCAGTTTTAGTGCAGAATCATGGAGGAGTCCGTGGACCAGTTGCTTACTTTTCGGCTAACTTAGACCCAGTAGCCGCAGCGTTGCCCGGATATCTCAAATCCGTTGCTGCAACAGGTGTCAGCATTGAAAGATGTGAAAGCATAGTGATGGGATATCCACTGACAGTGCATGTACCTCATTCTGTGGAATTGTTGATGACCAGGACCAGGACGCAGCACTTGACCAACAATAGGCTCACACGCTACGAGCAGGTTATACTTGCTGCGGAGAATGTGACCCTCAGGAGGTGCTCTGTCTTGAATCCTGCTACTTTGTTGCCATTACCAAATGATATAGATGATCATTGGGAAGACCATGATTGTCTTGATGTAACTGAGCTATGCACCAAACCTAGGCCGGATATTGTTAATGTGCCGTTGACAGACCCCGATGAAATTTACTTTGTGGACGGCTCATGCATAAGAGACAATACTGGTCAGTTGAGAGCAGCATTTGCTGTCTGTACCATTTCTGGAATATTTGAAGCAGCCTCCCTGGAAGGAGTACACTCCGTGCTGGTGGCTGAGATCATTGCGTTGACGCGTGCCTGTCTGGCAGCCAACGGAATTCGGATTACCATCTTCATCGACAGCCATTATGTGTTTGGGGTGGTTCATGACTTCGGTCAGTTGTGGTCTCAGCGGGGTTACATGACGTCATCTTGCTCCCCAATCAGGAATGGCGAATTTGTCAGGTTATTGCTGGAGGCCTTGCAGGGTCCTGCCGCGATAGCAGTGGTTAAATGTACAGCTCACACCAAAGGCACAGACTTCGTGACTATGGGGAATCGTTATGCTGATGAAGTCGCACGCTATTGTGCGGAGCAGGGATACTCCTTTACTGAACAAACAATTGAGGGACCCAGGGGAAGAACCGAGCTAAGCATGATGCTTGAGGTGACAGATACCTGGGAAGAGTTGAGAGACATGCAAGGACAGACGTCAGATTATGAGAAAAAGGTGTGGGAATGGGCTGGTTGTGTCAAGGGAGATTTGGACATGTGGGTTTCGGCTGATGGAAGAGCTGTGTTGCCGAATGAACTGGTGAGTGCGATGGCACGACAGATACATGGTCCTGTGCATCTGGGAAGGGATGCGATGTTGCGTGTGTTCAGACAGACATGGTATAATCCCAAATTTAGACAGGCTGCGGAAGCAGTTTGTCAGAGGTGTGTGACGTGTCAACAGATAAACGTTGGAAAAAGAACACCAGTTACACTGAGTCACATTGGAAGGTCCGGCGGACCTTTTTACAGGATGCAAATAGATTTAATTGAAATGCCGAGGTGTAATAGCCTTAGGTATGTCTTGGTGATTGTGTGTGTGTTCTCTAGATGGGTTGAGGCATATCCCACTCGCAGGTGGGATACACTCACTGTAGCCAAACTATTGTTGAGGGAATTGGTGCCACGATTCGGGGTTCCGACCTCTTTGGAATCGGACTGAGGAAAACATTTTAATAGCGAAGTTGTAAAGATGCTCTGCTCTGCCCTGAACATTGTAGCTACCGTCCAGAGGCTTCTGGCATAGTAGAGCAGATCAATGGGACCCTAAAGGCCCGAATGGCAAAAGTGTGCTCATCCACGTCCCTGAAATGGCCCGATGCACTGCCGTTGGTACTAATGAGTATGCGTAGTACCCCGGATAGGAGGACAGGGCTCTCACCTCATGAAATCCTGATGGGGAGGGCTATGCGACTGCCATCTATTCCTACAACTGCCTTGCTGAATATCACAGAGGACCTAATTCTTGATTACTGCAGGGGATTATCTGATGTCATCCGTTCTGTGTCCCTTCAGGTGCAGGCTGCTGAAGTTCCGGCTGCTAGCGACCTTTGTCACGACCTGTGCCCGAGTGACTGGGTATTCGTGAGAAAGCACGTGAGGAAGAGCTGCCTGGATGTACGCTGGAGAGGACCTTTCCAGGTGATACTCGTAACCACTACTGCCGTGAAGTGTGGTGGATTGCCGAATTGGGTCCACGCTTCTCACACCCGACGAGCTCCAGCACCTGAAGAAGGAACAGCTCCTCTCGTGGATGAGAACAATAACGAAGAAGAGGATCCGAGAGAGGGAACAAGTCAAGCTGTGGGGGTGCCAGTGGAAGTTGGGGACTCCCCTGATCAGGCTGTATATGACCACGACGACAGTGATACTGAATCCGCCCCAGAAGAAGGAAGTGGCGGAGAAGGTGATCTGAGCACAGAAGAGGCTAACAGTGAGGACGAACAGGGTGCGCAAACAAGAGGCCGGCGAGCAAGAGGTGCAGAAGCTCATTGGCCCGAAAGACGGAGGCGAATGAATGTGATATTGGCTTCCGAAAGAGAACTTGCCCCTGTGTCCGAAGAGTCCGATCTGGAAGGGGAAAACGAAGGAGCTGCACAGAGTAGTCCGAGAAGGTCAAGGAGGGTGCGAGTACCGTGCCAAAGATATGCCACTCCAGAGTGGGCCTATCCTTTCACAAATGTTAGGATTACCAATGCCAGGGGTACTGAGGTCCGGGAGGGTGAGGTCAGTGGAAGTAACCAGCACAATCCCCAATGTTAAGCTGCAAGTGGTGCTGTTGATACCTGGACTTGAAATTGAAGGTATCCTGACACTCACCATTCCCAATCCCCCTCTCCTAAGCAAGATACGTGATTTACTCCTGGAAAGACTGGTTATTCCTACCTTTGTTCCGGACATGCCAGCCTATGATGTAGTTGTGCTTCGCATGGAACTTTTGGATTATGTGTTGCAGGCAATTGGATCAATTATAATCATCGACTATTAAGAACTGTGAATTGAACTTTGAACTTTTGACTTTGTTTAAATTGCTTTGAAAAGAACTTTGAAAAGACTGTTGTGAATAGCTGTTGAAACTAACCGAGAGCCGAGTGGAAGAAGAAGAAATTTAGGGACTTTCCACAGAGTATGGAGAAGGGTTAGGGCTGTCTGATGCTGAAGTAAAAGAAGAACTGAAACAGAACTTCTGTTGCCAGGTGTGGTTCAAGAAACTCAAGTAACAAAGAAAAGAGACTTTGGGTGCTTTCCGAGAGCAAACTGCTTGAGCTGAGACCATGGCGCCTGGAAACCCGAATCGTAGAGCCAAGTGCATAGTAGGCACCCTTTTTGCTGGAGTGATCCTCCTTATAGTTATAGTAGTTTCAGTTTCATATTTTGCCCCACACGAACAAGTAGAGAGAGCTGAGGGGGCATCGACACCTAAAACCCCTAGCCAGAAAGAAGAAAGAGAAAGAAGAGAGAAGGCCTTGCTGGCTGCAGAAAGTCGTAGGTAACTCACTGACCTGTCTAAAGGCAATTTTGGACAGAACGCCTATGCAAAGCTGCTGTATGAATACATTGATGCAATGGATGCGAAAGACTGTTATGTGTGTATGCAGTTGCCAGCTTCAGTAGATGAGGGTATTAGATACCATCACCTTCCATTGACATATGGAATTTCATGTAGTTTGTTGATTAGCATATTGTATGGTAGAAATCATTTTGAATATTATTTTTCCAATTATGATGCTGTGTTGCCAGAAGTCCCAAATTACAAGCACCTGAATAAGTGGGACTATTATAAATCAGAAGACAGACTGGGATATTTTTTCATTCCAACACAAGAGTTAGACACCCCGTATGCACACCAACACAATTTGACTTGTTCATTGTCAGAGGTAGAAAATAAGTTCATTGAGCAGGTGGAAGATAGGTACACGAAGCAGAAGCAGTTGCGAGATTCAGGACAAGGAAAGGTAGATTGGACCGAAGAAGAAAAGAAGCACAAATCAAGAGGGAGTTATGGTCCAATAGCTCTAGACGAAGTACAGAAAGGGAAACTGTGCCTGCACAGACCACAGACATACTATGAGAACGTGTATGTAGGTCATACCACGTTCGAACACACCTTTACGTTAGAGTACTACACAAAGGACTTCTTGAAGAGCGTGGTGCAGGTGATCCCTACTGTATACTTTGTCTGTGGAAAGAATGCGTACGTGAGATTGCCAGAGAAGTGGTATGGAACGTGTTATCTAGCAATTATCTTTCCCAAGATTTACCATACTGAGGATTTTGCTCTCTTGGAGGGAGGGTCCCAGAGGAGGGTAAAGCGAGGAGAGAATGCTGGAGCAATCATTGGAGATGTGTTTGGAGCAGCGATACCTATGTTGGGAGTCATTTTGAATGACATCAAGATAAGACGGTTAGCAACTGTAGTGGATGAACTGTCAATGAATACAGCCAAGTCATTAGTGCTGGTTGAGGGTGAGATGTTGTCGATAAGGACAATGGTTTTACAGAACTGTCTTGCCCTAGACGTCATCCTAGCAAAAGAGGGCGGGGTCTGTAAATGTTTGAAGATTCAGGAATGCTGCACTTATATTCCAGACAACTCTAAGGATCTGGAGACATATATAAGCAACATTACTGCTATCCATTATGAGATTGAGGACTTGACCCAAGAGAATGCATGGGAGACCGTTGGTAAGGGATTTGGGAAGGTTGGAAACTGGTTTGCCAACCTAGGAAAGGGTTTCCTTGGATACGTACTGAAACCCCTTATCATAGCAGTGGCATGTGTGATTGCCTTGTGGGGTTTAGTCAGGATGTGCAAGTGGTATAAGGCGAATAGATTGGCGAGATCAATGAGAGTGCAAGAGATGCGAATGGAAAGACTGCAAGACGATCAGTACCGCAGTTTGAGAGCATTGGAGATGCTCAAAAGAGGGAAAATGGCCACAAGCTCTGTTTAGTTTAGTTCTTACCCTGAGGATGATGTGAGGGTGGTGATGACACGGGTCATCAAAAGGGAGAACTGAGAGAGCGCCATTTACAGTGGAAATTGTAGGGGTGCAGCATATGTACAAGTAGTCAGCACCCGCATATGTAGAGGCCTGTTAATCATGTTTAGATGCAATGTATGAATGAGTACTGAAGTAAATTGGTATCAGAAAATGTGCAGAGTCAACATCAAGAAGTATAATCTATGCTTGCTACAATAGAGATGCTTATAAAATGAAATCTTTTTCTTATACAACGTGTGTTTAACAATGCAGTTGAACTTTTAGATCTGCTTTAGCTGAAATGTAACGGTCTACATATATATTCGATAATTAGCCTAAAGTAGGATGCATTTACTGTTTAAGGTTGAAGGTCTAGAGAAACAAGAAGTGCTAATGTAAAGCGTTGGGCCTATAACTCAAGCAGAGGCCTAGTTCAGTGAATTGGCGCAGGCCGTTTGAGAAATGTCTTGCTTAACATTTAACTGTAGAAATGATTTATAAAAAAGCCGTTTAGAAATGTTGCAATAATCATAGACTGTGAGCTATTTGCGTGTATTCCTTTGCAGGCACCTCATCGAGCAGATAGTAGAGTAGAAGGGCCCATTGTGTGAGAATGTTAGGATGCTAGACTCAGACATGGAGGAGTAGACCAGGAATTCAAGAAGGCAACTTGAAAGGATGAAGAGCCTGGGACCCAAGGACGTTTGAACAGACAAAAATGGACCCAAGCCATGTGGAATTTTACAGAATCCAACACCTTCTAGAGGGGCGTACCTATAGGCGTGTCATTAACATTTTGGGGTTTCGTATTAGGGACAGCACCCCGAGGGTGGAGGCAGAGCAGATGGCTGAGGAGCTAGAGAGAGCGGTCGCATGGGCAAGGAGCTTAGCAGCGGTGATGGAAATTCTAGTCTAAGAAAGAAGGTGGCGAACTTCTTAGGAAGTCACCACGGCTGACACCTTTTGGTTAGGTTTGGCTGTTGTTGAGTAGGGATGTCATCTAGCATAGAGTAGGGAGAGATTAATCTGAATTCATGATTTCTCCAATGAGTACCAGAACACAGGTTATAGCAATTTTGTGTAGTCTGATGGTTCTGGAATTGATTCTTGTCGTATTCATTAGTCGCTTGAGACTTTTCCGTAGGATTATGTTTGTATTAGTACCTAATTATCTTCTGAACCTCTTGATGAGGTGCCTGTATCTCCAGTTATTTTTGGTTATGTAATAAACCCTTTAAATTCAGTCTTAGTCAGTGGTTCTTTGGGGAAAAGTAATTGGGTATTTTGAAATTGAATTGTTTAAGTATGACTAAGTTGCCCAATTCACTCTATGACAGGTAAAAAGGTCCAGTCGACCTGTGACGGGATTCTGGAGAATGGTAAGCAGACTCTAGAAGTGAAATCCCGCCTTTTCAAAGCTATGCTGACTTCAACACAGATAACCTTGTTGAAAGTGTAGGAAGTGTGCTAGTGCCGGTGGGGAGCAGAACTGTACCGCATCTTTGGAGATATGGTGGAGTTCTGCTCTCCCCATTTCTTGCTACCCTGCGTTACGTCAACTCTTTGTAAATCTAGGCCCCCGTGTGTAATTGTTTATGTTACTTGAGCAACAATGCATCAAGTTTTCATAATGTTGAGACACTGGAAAATATAAACCTTAAAAAGGGAATAATATCTGTTAGAATGACCCCAAGTAATCAATCCTCAGGTGGAAGGGGCAGCTTCTAGGGCTGTTATCCACACACAGCTTGAATACACCCCACAGAGTATTAAAGAGACTGCTAAGCCACACCTTTACACCGTGTCAAGTAGGAGGTTGTGTTAGCCACTGTTTTTAGTCAGGTTTCAGGAAATTTAAGCTTGATAAACTAACAATTTTTCCATCAGCAGCCACTTCCCGGACGTTTTATATTTCTATGGAGGCCACAAAAAAGAACATAGCAGTTTAGCCACCTATTGGTAAGAAGAATTCTGAATTTTCTTGCTGCTCCAGTTGTTAAATGTTTGGATGCACCGTGGAGCAAGAAACAGATGCTTCCTTCTGGCAAATCCAGTATAATACATTGTGACAGACTTCTGATTCAATGAACCCACGTTTGAAGGTTCCGCACCAATCCACACCAGCAGAGCCAGAGATAGGGAGCCTGCAGAAAAAAGGACATTAACGTGATGACAAAGGCTATCTGCATCGTGAGATACATTTAACATTTTGTAGGCAAACATCAAATTCGAGACATGCAATAGTGAATGATGTCAATAACAAAAGGGTGATAGCTGCGGTTCGAGTAGGAAACTTACTCGAACAGCAGCAAAATCAACTTGAGAAGCTGCACCCTCTGGCGCTCCTGTGGTGTTGTTTGCACTGATCTTTCAGCGCGGAATGAACTCCTGGCACTAAATCACAGTGCGACATGCCTATTTGTGTGAGATTCCACATATTGGAAATATGTGGAATCTCGTGGAAATTTTTTATAACTCAGTGGAATTCCACTGAGTGAATCTCTGCGAGTTCCGCCCACGCCTACCTTGCACCTCTATATGGTACATTTGAATGGATTAATGGAATAAGGTCCTCTCCAGAGCAGCCACCTACTGCCATTGTGCTAGACCTTCCAAATGTACGCTAGCCTGCAACATCACCATGGTAACTATAGCCCTGGGTATGTAGTGGAACATCATTATGTAAAGCACTAAACTGAAGGAAACAGCGGGGCATATTAGCAAGAACCTGTAAAAATGATCGCCGTTGTAGCGGCAGGAACCTGTGGTTTGGGGGCCCCCTGCGGGCCCCCCTGGTGATGGCCGAGGTGTTTGGTGCAAAGGGGGGGTACCTGTGGTACCCCCCCCCGCATTTGCATACACCAAGCAGCAAGCTGCTGCTTCGTGTATGCAAATGCGTGCAATGAGGATTGCGCCCGCCACTGTGGCGGGTGCATACTAATGCACATTTCGGGACCCCCGCCATTGAGGCGGGTGGTCCCGTTTCCCGATAGGGTGCCCGCCATCCTAATAGCCAACATAGTCTCTTGCTCAACTTTTGGTAGCTGTAACCCATCAGTCAGGCCTAATGTAGGAGACAGAGGTGTAAAATAAAAATCCCACACCAATTTATAAAAATAGGAAATATCTTTATGAACAAATAGACAGCAAAACGACAAAACTCCAATGAAGGGAACCGGAAATATGATTTTTTAAATATTAACCATTTTCTAGTGCTTAAAAGCCTATAGCGCAATTCGGGGACGTCTGGTTGCACTTGACAAAGCCATCATTTCAGGCTGACCGTGATGGAGCCCTGGTGCACTAAGCAGGACACCCAGGTCAAAATTGTACCTAAGTACTTAGAGTAGTTCCGGAGGTTTTTCTTCCGACACCCCTCGATGCTCCTCTACAGGCCTGACATGAAGAGGGTTCACTGGCTTAGGTTTTTCCACAATGCCCCAGTCAAATCATGGAAGTTGGAGCTCCTGATCTTTTCAGCAGGATGAACCTGCAGTTCAGGCCATGTCGCGGTTTAAGGTGTCTGGCTTGAATCTCTGGTTGGGTCTGTAGCCAAAAGTTCTCCAAACTTAAGGAGTTACTTCTTGAAGGTCTCCTGGCGGGTCCAAAGTGTCTAAAACACAGATCCAAGAGTCTGGAGTCTCCTGGATGATCCTTTTAAGTTGGGATCAGAATTCCCACAATGCACCTGGCCAAATCCATAAAAGTCGACTGGATGCAGACTAGACTGGGGACTCAGGGTGGAGATCATGCAGGTGGGCACAGTGAACCTGTAGCTGCAGGTAGTCCTTAGTCCTTCTTGAAGCAAGGCAAAGTCCCCATGGCTGTAGTACCATATGGTGCAGCAGGCGCAGTCACTCAGGATGCAGGGTCTTCCATGAGAATATTCCATCTCTTCTTTGTAGTTTAAGGCAGCAGAATTGAGAGGCTATGCACCTCTCACATATTTAATCACAGCTTCTGGGCATCAAGAGGGGAGCACCCCTGACCAATGGGATGCAGGGTGCCACCCAGGCACATGACCACTTCTTCCAAAGTGTGGCATGTTCTTGTCCCAGGAAGCACAATTCTTCCAAAATCCATCATGGCTGAAATCTCAACAGAGCAGTAAGAGCTAACTGAAACAACTCTCAGTGTTGCTCATTTCCATTGCTCTCCTCCCCCTAACAGCTTCAGATGACTTCCTTAAGGCACAGGGGACGGGAGTAGGTAGACCTGGCATTATTTGCCTGCCCTGTCTTCCTTTGAAGCCTCATGCTTTATGACCTCTCCACCCTGCCCTGACATTCCTGTGTAGCTGCAGAGCTCTCTCCAGCAGAAAGCCTCTCCCCTGGATAGCCACTTATCACCTAATGAGGGCATCCTTGCTACGCCTGTTAGCAATGCCCAATCAGGGTAGACTGCAGGAAGGCTGGATTTTGGCTTACAGAAAAGAAAGTCTTATAACTGCTTTTCTGCTAAAGTTATGATACATTCAACAAGAGCAATTTGCTGGATATATCGTGACAATTCTGCTAAGTCCTTGAATTATATTTATTCCCTTCCTAGCAATAATTATGCAGCCATAAAGTATTGCATGTTAGCCTATGGACAAAGTATCTACAATGGGGAAAAAAGTAAAATGGACAGATTTCCCTCACCAGGCTTTATAAAACCTATTTTGTAAGGCCCCTGCTTATAGTTACATGACGCCCTTCCCCCACCCCCACCTCTGGAATATGAACAAATTAGGTGGAATATCACTTTTTAAGTGCCCACAATGTGTATTTAAAAGCAGGGCTGCAGAGCAGGACTGCTTTTAAAATGACCTCAGTCATTCTAAACTGCTCACATGCAAATGCATTAAAGGCTGCTGTCCTCTAAACTTCCATGCCTTGTCAAGTACCGAGGTCTTATTGGTAGTTTGGTAGTTTCAATCCCCCTGCCCTAATATCTACTAGGGACTTATAGGCAAGGTCAAACCAATTGTGTGAATTTACTTTTAAAGACAGTCTGCAAGGCAAGGCTTCGTTTAACATGACAGACAGACACTCAGCAGTGCTGACAGAATGACACTCAGCAGTGCTCACAGACAGACACTCAGCAGTGCTCACATGCAAAGTGCATAAAACCTGAGAGCTTCTAAACATCCATTCCCTATTATCTACTAGGGGTTTATAGGCAGATTAATCCCCTTTACCCTATTACCTACTAGGAACTTATAGGATCTGTCAGGCCAATTGTAAGTGTGTAACCTAATACTAAATGTATCCTATACATGTGTTGTGTTTTAAACACAGCACTGGCCTGGGCCTGCTAGCAGAGCCCAGATCACAGATAGAGTCGGTCAATCAGTTACCACCAGTATAATTCAGCAACAAATGGGGGTTAACGGAGAAAAAGGAAGACTTTTCAACAGGGAAATAAAAAATAAAAAACACAAAAAAGGAGTCACATGAATTTCCCAGAAGTCTGTCAGGAAACCTATGACTGGTTATACAAAATTGGGGATCAAAGAATTGATACACGCACCAGTCCTCACATCCCTAATTATTCAACACAAAAGTTGCAAAGGGCTTCAGAAACAATCCCCTATGTCTCAATATGGTGAAACCAGTAGTGACCCACCCGGTTTCCCCAAATCCTACAACAGAAAAGATAGCCCAGCACACTTATAATATCAAACGTGTGAAATACACAGTAAAATGAATTTGTAACACAGCTGTTTTTCCCAAAGAAGAGTCGATGTTATGTTGTAGTATTGAACTTCAATACTACACATTAGACCATCTACCTACGCTGACCATCTCCCAGGCTGACAGGCATGTCGCTGCTGGTGGCGGAGCCCCTGCGGGTGTTCCGCGCCGGTCTCCCTCCGCCGTTGTTCCTTGAGCAGCCGCCGAGAGGGGGGGACCGAGAGGGTGAAAAAAACTACCCTTCCCAGCTGCCCCGTGACCCAGGTCCAGACGCGCGGGATCAGAGAGCGCGCCTGCTGGCGCATAAAAGTGACCAGCCCCATCGGTGGAGCGGGGGGCTTTGAACATTAGACCATCTACCTATGCTGACCATCTCCCAGGCTGACAGGCGTGTCGCTGCTGGTGGCGGAGCCCCCGCGGGTGTTCCGCGCCGGTCTCCCTCTGCCGTTGTTCCTTGAGCAGCCGCCGAGAGGGGGGGACCAAGAGGGTGAAAAAAACTACCCTTCCCAGCTGCCCCGTGACCCAGGACCAGACGCGCGGGATCAGAGAGCGCGCCTGCTGGCGCATAAAAGTGACCAGCCCCATCCGCGTCGCGGGAGCGTGCGGGAGCGCCGGGTGAAGCCCGGGTAAAGGGCGGGCCCTCTAAGGCCCTCCAAGGCCAAACGAGGCCGGGCTGGGCCATACCATCAACATCTGCTTTACCGCAACGACCGGTAACACCCAAGGTACTGTCTGCGATACTAGGTCTTGTTCTGTGGTGGCATTGTTCCGGTATTGCACTACGCCCCTTACAATTACTGTAATTTGAATTTGCGGTAACCAAATTTATATACTTAAAAGGGGTGCGATTTCGAAGACTGCCGATTGACCCACCAAAATATGAGGAGGGGGACCAAAACCAATAACATGCCTAAGCTGAGATCTAACACTAGGCAAAAAGCCAAGTCGCCGCTGCCACAGCCCTAACCACCTTTAACGGCGATAGACAAAATGTTGCAGCAAACTATTGGGGCTGTGGCAACTGCTATTGAAAACACCGAAAGGCGGCTCTCGATAGCGCCTACAGTAGCCACTCATGATAATGAGGAGGGTCCCGTGGTAACAATAACAGACGATCCTGATACAAGTTTTTTGTTAACATCTTCCTACGCAGAGCTCCCATGTGCCCAGGCAATCACAGAAACACCAAGAAATACAACCAGAAATGCTGATTTTGCTAACCCAGAGGAGATATTTTTGTCTAGTCCCCTAATTAGAAACCCAGGTAAAACTGCCTCGAGATCTAGAAAGAACACTGCCCCAAAACTTAATAACAAAAAGGGGGGGAGAGATAATTCTAAAACCAACCATAATCTGGTGACCCCAATGCCCACTATTTCATCTGGCATACCTTGTTGGGTAGCCAATATGGTGTCAGATCTTAAGCCAGGATTAGAGGAGACCATCAGTGCGCACCTTGAGCCCTTGATGTCCAAACTTGACAGATTAACTTCTCTAATAAATAAGAAGGTGATAGGCTCAGTCAAACCAGTGACACAAGTGATAACCCCAACACTATGTATTCAGGACTCAGGTAGTCGAGGAGTAGAAAAGATCACACATAAGGGCAAGGTAGCGTCAGATAACAATTCTGTAAACCAAAAAAATAGTGCTGCCTTACTAAATAGATCAGCAAGTAAGACATGTGTTCCACCACCTCCCGGCGTTAATGGTAATGCTGGGCAGGTATGTAACAATCAAGGGAATAGCTCACTGCCACCTAGTAAGGACACCGTATGTAACACCCTAAAGGATATTCCTAAGGAGACCCCTAGTCAAGTAAAGACTACCACCCCAACAGTTCCAGCTAGGGTAAAAACGGGAGTACGCTTCCGATCATTTAACTTACCACCTGAAGCATTACCCTATGTAGTCGTGCTAACAGGTGTGCTGCCTCTAAAGGAAGGCAAAAGAGAAAATGAAGTGGAGTTGAGGAATAAATGCATACAATGGCTAAGAGCCAACAGGCCATTACCCTCACACATCTCTGGGGAAATATTGTCTGCAAGAAGGGGGCAATGGATTGGAAATGGAGTAAAAACTATTGCTGGGGATGTCATTGCTATAAACTTCAGGGATACCTCTGCAGTAACCCAGATATGCAACTCCCCGATGTTGGGACTGCAAACTAATATATTCCCCTTACATTTATCCTATGTTTACCCCCAAGCCCCTCCACAGAGACCTACATATCTAAATAGGGGCCAGACGAATAGGGCTCTGCACCAGGTGCAGTTAAATAGAGCAGACAATTGGCAGACTCCATGGCAGGCATTTTCCTCTTATGATCCTGCACTTGCAATGCATGCACACTGGAACAGGTTCTGTGCTCTGGATAATGTCGATTGACCCGAGGGGAACAAAATGTGTCCACTTCAGACTAGGAGGGACAGTTTAGAGAAAGATTCATGATGGCTAGAGTGCTTACCGTTTACCCCCTTAGCAGAAGCAGTTAGCTCTGTTGTGGTACCTACTCACAAATCTTTAGCAGTTGACTCGAATGACATACAAAGGATTGGGCATGTAGCTGAATCAAGGGTAGAAATTATACTAGATAAGTTGGATACCCCGGCTGCAGAAGGGGAGGTTGCAGATAAGAGACCCCTGGGGGCTGGGGCAAATCAGTTAGTGACACAGTTTGGAATAAGTGCCATTTCCTGGAATATTGCAGGGGTGGCTGCTAAATATATCATACAGGAATGGAGAGACTTTATAACTAGGTTTCATATTATTTGCCTCCAGGAGACCTGGGCTGCCGAACCTGAACAATATATACTAGAAGGGTACAAAAGTTTCGTGGTTGCCGCAGTAAGGGCCCCATCTGGAAGAGCTATTGGTGGTCTTATAACATATGTAGATCTTCGCATTCAGGGGACCTGGTCAGATTTGAGCTGGGATTCAACAAACATGCAAGCGATAGGCTTTCGCCATAAGGGCCTAAAAATTACACTGATCAACTGGTACAATGCGGTGGGCTCGAATGGCAGAAATAACACCATGAAAGAACTGGACGATCATCTCAAACCTAGGTCATCTGTTAACAAATCCACAGGGTCCCCATATATCATTCTAGCGGGAGACTTTAACTGCCACTTGTGCGAAAAATTAAGACCAATAAATAAGGACTGGTCACGTTGTCCAGAGGAAAAAGGACCACATTTTGCTCACACCTCAGAGGGCAGGGAAATGGAGAACCTTATAAAAGGGCACAATCTTTTATTTACAATGGATTTAATAACGATCGGCAACGTGGGGGAACCTAATGCAACGTATAAAGGAAGGGGCTGTCATTCCTTTATAGACTTTGTTATGATGTCTCCAACATTTGGACCAGAAATTTTGAAATTGTATATAGTCCTTTCAGTGATCACAACCCGCTGGTCTTTTCTCTTAAATACATGAACCTCAGAACAGTAGAGGGTGTACCCGATGCCACAGAACAGGCAACGGCACAAGGGAGAAGACTTAAATGGGCCAAGGTTAATGGAGATTCATTCTACTTCAATCTTGTAACGAAAGGTCAAAAACAACTAAATGTCTGCCTGGATGAAAATAAGAGCGGTGAAACTGTGGTTAGGGCCTTTGAAGAAATCGTCCAACTTGTGGATACCGTAATGAAATCCTCCACAGGAGTTAAACCGTCTCATATGCCACGCTGGTTTGATCATGATTGCACCAAGGCTCTGAAAGATCTGAAAAAATGCCTTGCTGGTCTGCCAAAGGATAAAGTTAAAATAGCAGCCAGCAGATCCCATTACAAAAAAACCCGTAAGTGCGTAAAAGAACTTTACAAAATCGAGCCTGGGAGGACCTAAGGGAAGCAGCAGAGAGTGGTGATCTCACGGCATTTTAGAGAGTTATTAACGACCCGTGTTTCAAAGATCCGAGGGGGCCAGATATAGTGAATACAATTCTCCCTGAACAATGGTACAATCATTATCTGAGCCTGTACAATTATACTGGGATGGTCTTGCAAGAGGAAGGCGCAAAAATAGCAGTATCCGTAAGTTTAGACTTCTCGTTGGGAGAAGTAAAATCAGCAATTCAAGGGCTTTCAAAAAACAAAGCGCCAGGCCCTGATGGCATCCCCCCTGTCCTTTATTTGAGCAATATTGACTTGTGGGCACCCATCCTTACTAGGGTCCTGAATGAGGCAGTAGTGGCAGGACTGCCTCGCTCTTGGTCCTCGGCAGTCATCGTCCCAATCTATAAGAAGGGCAGCCGGGACGACCCCCAATGCTATCGTCCTATATCATTAATAGATGTAACGGCCAAGGTTTTGGGACGGGTGATTTTAAATCGTTTACAAATTTGGGCTGAGGACAACCACATTTTAACAGATGAACAATATGGGTTCAGAGAGGGGAGATCCACAACAGATCAAAGCCTAAACTTGTACCTCCTCACTGCTAAATATACTATTGCTGCCAAAGGGACCATCCACATGGGTTTTATGGACCTCTCAGCAGCCTTTGATCGTGTCAACAGACAGAAGCTATGGGCCCTGATGATCTCCCTGGGGGTGGATCAAGGGCTAGTTGACACATTGAAGGCATTACATTGGGAGACCACAGCTTCTGTACGCTATAATAAAGAAGGAATGAAGACTGAGCCCTTTCCTTGTACAAGTGGTGTCCAGCAGGGCTGTATATTAGCTCCCTTTTTATTTTCATTGTATATCAATAACTTGGACCAAGAACTCTTGAAGCTGGGAGTAGACTCCCCCCAAATAGGTCAGCGTTTGGTACCCTTCCTCTTGTATGCGGACGACGCAGTGTTGCTAGCCCGCACTCCTCTGGGTTTACAAAAGCTAATTGATGGTTTCGTTACATTCATGAATTCATTGGATCTCTCAGCTAACCTGGATAAGTCCTTTGTCATGTCCACAGGTACTAATACAAAAAAAGACTTTTTACATAGTATAGGGCAACATAAACTAGGAAGAGTTAAGTCCTTTTCCTATCTAGGTGTGCTTTTCGACGAGAAACTGGAATTTAGAAACCTGGTTTAAAAACACGCAGTTAAAATGGTGACCTCAACGGGTGCCATAATGGCATACGGGAGGAGGCTAGGAAAATGGTCGCCGGAACAGATCCTGAACTTATATAGAGCGGTCTCCTGCTCCAAAGTGTCATACGGTGCAGAAGTTTGGGGCTGTAAAGTCAACCATGTGCACCAGATACAAACTGAGGAAAATACATTTTTTAAAAGACTATTAAAGGTCCCTCAGAGCACCTCCTCATACATAACACACATGGAATTGGGCGAGCCATACATTGAAGACAGAATTATGGTCCGACCCATCCTGGCCTGGATAAAGATCTGGACTAACCCAGAGGCTGGTCTTAGTAGACAGATCATCAAGGATTGCCTGAGCCGGGATAGAGGGGGACAGATCCCGTGGCTCAAATATGTAAAAGATACTTTGGAAGGAATTGGTTGCAAGAATCTGTTCTCTGAGCCGGAGTCCATGACAAACTCTAAGCAAATTTTGGCTAAAAAACTGTTCACGGTTTGGGCATCCGCCAGAAGAACCCACGTTGAAACCAGGAAAACATCCGTTGTGGCCCATAGTCTACTAAAAACAACGCCTGGAATGGAACCATACTTAGCGGTGATGCACAATGCGCAGGAAAGATTCTATATGACTAGGTTCCGATTGAATCTTCTTCACCATTTATTGGCCATTCCTGCAGGCTTCAAACGCTCGGTAGAGTTGAAGGGTACCTGCGGCTGCGACCCTAGGTCTCCGCAGGATACCCTTCACTTTCTTTTATTATGTCCTTTTTATTCAGTTCCCAGACGGAAGTGTTTAATAAGGATCTTGAAAAACAATAAATTGAGACATGCTAATGCAGCCCTCCTTTTTTTGCAGAAAGCCTCAGACCCAAATACGCTACTCTGTATTATAAGTTTTATTAAGGTGGCCATGAGTTTAAGGAACACCAGGGAAATATCGGCCCACATCAACCCATAGACAAATTCAATGTCTGTATTAAATTCCCATTGACTTTTTAGACTTATTTTTATTGTTCTCAAAATGTTATTTTAAAAATTCCTTTTAAATACTGTATGTATGTATTTTTATGCTCTTTAATGGTATCTTTTTAAGTACCGAATAAAGATATTTGAAATTTGAAAATTTGAACTTCATCCATTATTTTTCTTTTTTGAAAAGACAAAAACGTTTTGCAACCGCCAATGCGTTTCGTCCACAATTGGACTTCTTCAGGGCTCATAGTATATATTTGGTGTGTCTTCACTTGACCATTGTAGAAGTATTTAGACCAGTTGATTTGAAGAAAGTTATTTCCTGGACAACAAGTATGAGTGGGCACACAGAGAGAAGGAGGCAGTTGCTGCTTTGCACGCCGCTACTCTCTCCCCCGGCAATACTCGGTGGGAGTGAGCTTTTCAGAAGAGGTGGGACATACACCCGCTGTTAGCCATTGCAGGGTTCGATTCCTAAAAGACACACGTAAAAGCCAATCCAATGCGTGGGAAGAGTGAGACCCACACAAAGTAATCACAACAGATCGCCTAACTGTATAGGCTTGACCAAAAAGGAGTAGTAATAAACATATTTTTCCTCGTTATGCCTCATCTCAGAAGGCGTACTGATTTGGAGCTTCCCCAGATTTCCATTACTTTGTAAATTTAGGGCAGTGTCAAATTACCTGGGTGTTTGCGTGGGAAAACCCACCACAATGCCCATGGAAAGCCTCCCGGTTTCAGAGTAAGGTGTTGCAGTGATTTGCGCTGCGTCGCCTTACTCATGTGGTCACTCAAAGCCATGCTGAGTGGCTTTGCGTAGCATCATAAATTGAAATGACGGCCTTGCGTCACGCATGCACCACCTTACATGGTGCAAAAGAGACGCAAGGGCCCACTTCTATATCATTGGCTTCTGAAACCTGGCTCCTTGCCAGCAGACTTTCCAAATCAAACAACCATGACAGCACTTCTAAAAGTCATCTTTTTTTATTCCAATAACGTGTCAGCATGTTTTCTGTTCTCGTCACCACACTGTACACTTCAATCAAAGGAGGGTTATCTTTTTTTTGTTGCCATAAAATAATGTTTATTAAGACTTTAGTCTTGAAACAACAGTAAAACCAATATATACAATACTAATAATAAATACCCTTATTCGTTTTACATTGCATAAAAAAAATGCCACATGCAGGATATACTTAAAATCAAAATCCATATAAAATACCTTGTAAAAAATTGTAAAGTATGAGGTAAAAATTCCTTAGTTTAACAGTAGATATAATATACCACCAGTACTATGCATGGCTAAAAACACAACCGCTGTATTGATCTTAATATACTCTCTGAAGCTGAAATAAAAGTTCCCTAACAGCTGCCATAAATATTCCCAAGGCACAAATCACATCCAGGTATCTGATAGCAATTAAAAAAGCAGCAATCCCGAATGTCGTACTTTAAAAAGGAGTGTCTTTAAAAAAAAGAATTTATATAGACAGCACCTTTAAACTGTAGCTTGGCACAAAAGCAGCCAGGCTTATTTTAGAGGCTCTGTGTTAAGTATTTAATCAGCTCACAACCAGAAATAAAGTGAAAACACAACACAATAAGTAGAACTGGAGTTATAGATTTTTAAAATGAAAAATCATCCAAAAAGAACAAAGTGCTAACCGTGGGACTCTAATAGAGGAAGATCAGGGCAAATTCATAATTTAAGGTTGATTGTGATGCAGCATGGTATGGCTACAAAGAGTGGATTGTGCCTAGTCTCAGGTTACCCTCGGATTTAGAAGAAATTTTGAAGAAAAGTTCTTGAGAAGGTAAAATGCATCAGTGCAAGGCAACCAGCGGTATCCGAGGAAGAGGCAGCATCTTTGAGGAATTGCAGGATGATGTTGTGGTGAAGGTTTCTACATTCGAATTTTGTCACTTTTATGGGAAGTCAAAAATCTCCAGTGGGACAAGGCTGCAAGCTCTAGCTGACGAGGGCTCCATGAGACTGGATAGCTTCCCCAGGAGGGCCTCCTGAGCAGAATTTGCTGCTGTTGAGAAGAACATAACGGGAGCTACCATGAAGTCAGGACGACCAGAGATGCAACGCAGGTGTATTTGATTTGATTTGATTGGAGTTTTATATAGCGCTCTATCGCTCCGAGGAGCATCTTGGCGCTAGATGTGAATTTGTGTGGATCAAAGGAGGGGTAAGAGATATAATAACCCCTAGAGACGTTTCAGAATTAAACCAGGGCTTTGCAGGTGGTGGCTGTTTGGTTGTAGATCCAGGTTTTGATGGCTTTCCTGAATCTTCTTTCACATGAGATTTCCCGGATTTGAGGAGGGAGTTTGTTCCATGCTCTTGGTCCTTTGACCGTCAGAGACTTTCCCCCTCTAGTGGACAGTCGAAACTTTGGGATGATCATTAGGTTGGCTGTGGCAGATCTTAAGTGACGTCCGGGGTGGTAGCGGTTGAATTTGTTGTGAAGGTAGGTTGGACCTGTTTTGTGGAATACCCTGAAAGAAATTATCAGTAGTTTGAATAGTATTCTCTTTTGAATGGGAAGCCAGTGGAGTATATCTAGTGCTGCTGATGCCGAGGACTTTTTCTATGTTTTTAGCACTAATCTTGCTGCAGTGTTTTGTACCATTTGCAGCTTATGTAGTAAGGCTTTGTTGGCCCCTACATATAGACCATTACAATAGTCTAACCTGGATGTAATTAATGCAACCGCTACTGTTTTCTTGGCTGATAGGGGAAGGAAATCAAAGAATTTCCGAAGGCTCTTGATGACATTAAAACATGAGCCAGCCACTTCAATGGTCTGTTGTTTGAAAGATAATGCTTCATCAAATTTGATGCCTAGATTACGGGCACTTTTTATAGTTCTTGGCGGGGCTTCGGCATTGGGTGGCCAGCAGGTTTGGGGGGAGAACAGGTTGTTTTTCCCGAAGGGTAGAATTTCGGTCTTTGCGGTGTTACATCTCAGGTGATTTGTGTTCATCCACTTAAAGGTGGCCTCTAGACAGTCCCTAAGGGAGCGTTCGGCAATTGCCGCGTCCTCATCTAGAATTAAAACTAGTTGAGTGTCGTCGGCGTATGCTATTGAGCTGATAGCAAAGGAGGAGATGAGTTTCATTAATGGGACCATATACAAGTTGAACAATACAGGGCTCAAGCTAGAGCCCTGAGGTACCCCAGATTGAACTTCTCTTGCCTCAGAGTGATATGGCCCTAGGATGATGGTTTGTTTTCTTTGTCTGAGAAAATTGGTGAACCATTTCAACACGGTGCCCCCTATGCCTGCGCTACTCAGGCGATGAAGTAGAATATCGTGGGACACCGTGTCGAACGCTGCGGATAAATCAAGTAGGATCAGGACAGCTCTTTTGCCCTGATCCAATGCAGTCCTAATTGTTTCCGTTGAGAAGATGAGAGCAGATTCAGTGGAATGGTGGGAATGGAAGCCCGCTTGGTTAGGATGAAGAAGGTTATTGTTCTCCAGGTATGCGGTGAGCTGTTTGTTTACGTATGTTTCTGTAAGTTTACATAGTGCTGGGAGAAGTGATATGGGTCGCAGGTTTGATAATGTCGTGGGGTCTTGGATAGATTTTTTTTGGAGAGGTTTAACTACTGCGACTTTCCAACATATAGGAATGTCTCCTGTTCGCAGGGAAGAATTCAGAATAGAGTTGATAATTGGGTTAACCTCGTCTTTTATGGTCTTGAGTAGTAGAGGTGGACAGGGATCAAGAGGGGAGCCTGAGTTCAGTTTTGAAATGGCTTGAGAAGACTCAGTTAGGTTGATCATGGTAAAACTGTCCCATGTTGTGGTACCAGATAAATCTTTTGGAGAGATAGGATCCATTATGTTTAATGCTAGCTGGCTAATCTGTGGGAATTCTTTAGTAAAGTTGGTAATTTTCTGTTCGAAATATTCCGCGATTTTATCGCAAAGAGCTTGAGACGGTGGAATGTCCTGTGATAGTATTTTAGGTTTTCTGAAGCTGTTAACTATTTGGAATATCTCTTTTTGGTTGTTATTGGACGATTCTATCAGGTTGGTATAGTAATTGGTTTTCGCTAGCTTGATAGAGGTATGGTAATTCCTCCTGGCGTTCTTGTAATTTTCCCTATCTACCTTCCTGTAATGGCGTCGCCATTTTCTTTCTAGAAGTTTAACTTCTCTTAGAGTGACTTTTAGGGATTTGGTATACCAAGGAGCGGATTTTTTCCTTTGTGTCTTATTAGATTTGGTTCCTCCTGTTGTCAATCTATCTCCAATGGATTTCATCCAGCTCTTATAGTGTTCATAGTCAGTGTTCACATTTCCCATAGGTGGTCGTTTTTCTGTCTGTACCCAGTTCATTAGATCCGGGTGCTCGATGATTTTTTTCCAGCAGGGGGTTGAACTTTTAATGCAGGGAATTGAATTAATATCTTTATTGTTGTCTGTTTTTATGTTAAAACTGAAGAATTTATGGTCTGACCAAATTTGGGTCAGTGGAGGTGCTACTGTTATTGTATTGACATTAGAGCAAATGCAATCCAATATGTGCCCAGCGTTATGAGTTGGTTCCTCAGTTAGAATTGTCAAATCAAGTATGTTTAGGATATCTTTGAAGCATACGGTGTTAGGGTCATTGGAGTTGTCCAGGTGTATATTAATATCTCCTAGTAGGGTGAAATTAGCAAATCGTAAGATTAAATTGGCGAGTGCTTCCCCAAGGCTTTCCAGGAAAAGGGTTGCTTGTCCAGGGGGTCGGTATACTAGTAAACCGGAAAAAGTAAAAGAGTCGTGGGCTTGCAGACTAAAGCTTAAGCATTCTGCTTCTTTTATTTCTGATATTTCCGAGGTGGAACATTTAAGGGAGTCTCGATGAATTATTGCCAGTCCTCCTCCTCGTTGAAGAGGTCGGTCCAATCTTTGAATTAGAAAGCCCGGGGGTAGGGCTTTTACTATATCGGGATTGGACCAGTCTTTGAGCCACGTCTCAGTAATCATTAGGCAGTCAAGGTCATTTTCAGCAATAAGATCGTATACATATTGAGCGTTCTTGCACATGGAGCGTGCATTTATAAGGCCTCCTTTGAGTGACCTGTCAGTATTTTTGGGGTGTTTATTTGTGAAGGGTACAATTGTTTGGTTACATTGTGGGAAGGTGAAAGGTTGGGTCCACTTATCTACCGCAATGGTTTGGGGGCAGTGTGAAGTATGAATATTCAGCGATAGAAGATGTTGTTTAGTAAATGACATGTGGGGGGTGATTAGAGCAGAGTTTCTGGTCCTGGTCCCGGACTCAGCGCGGACGGGCGCAGACGGGCAGGACTTTGGCTTGACTTCGGCGTCACTACGGCGCCGCTGTCCGCGTCCGCTGCGCGGAGTAGTGCCCATCTCCTTTTGTAGTCTGGCGCTAGAGCGCACTGATTGCCTACTTCCCTCAATATGGCCGCCACAGAACCACTAGTACATCAGGGTCTGTGAGCAATGTTGTCCGAGGGTGGGGGAATGCAGGGATGCAGTGAATGCCTTCTAAAATACGGCGCAAATCAATAAATTTAACGAGGATTTTCGGAATTTAAAAACGAAGTGTTGCAAGTGGCCTAACACCCGGCTTTCCGCCTCAGGTGCACACAAAAACACAAGTCTCGCGAGGGCTTGCGAGGGCTCCTTTTGTAGTCTGGCGCTAGAGCGCACTGATTGCCTACTTCCCTCAATATGGCCGCCACAGAACCACTAGTACATCAGGGTCTGTGAGCAATGTTGTCCGAGGGTGGGGGAATGCAGGGATGCAGTGAATGCCTTCTAAAATACGGCGCAAATCAATAAATTTAACGAGGATTTTCGGGATTTAAAAACGAAGTGTTGCAAGTGGCCTAACACCCGGCTTTCCGCCTCAGGTGCACACAAAAACACAAGTCTGTATTGTGTATTGGCTAGCAGGTGACAGTCTCCTGTTGTATTTAAGGCCATTTTGAGTGGCACATTTTTAAAGTCCCAGGATTTATGGTTAGGCTGATTTAGCACCTTTATCACCACTTCCAGTGGTTCAGGACTAGTTGGGGCCCACTTGAGGCAGGGTCTAGGTGCAGGTCTAAGGGGTGGGAACTTGTTATACCCCTATAACCCAGAACAGGAGGCCAGTCTACTAGACATTGGAGCAACTATGCTAGCCCTTGGTTCAAACAACAAGGCTGGCCTCAAGTAGCAGGGCAGTACTCTGAGGGTACAAAGCAGGATTCAAGCAGCAGGGCAGTCCTCTGGTAGCTGAGCAGTATTCCTCTGAGGTACAATGCAGACATTAATCAGCAGGGCAGAATTCTGAAATACAAAGCAGGCCTTCTGGCTGTCCTCTGCACATACAGGAGTGAATTGAAGAGTTGATCTGAGGATCCAATATTTATACCTGGGGTCAACCTTCGAAGTGGGAGAAACTTCTAGGTTTTCCCTACTTCTGTTTCTCAAAGCTTCCCGACCTCCCCTGTCCCGGTTCCAAAACAACTACGGTCACAAAAGGCTGGTGTCAGGCTCTTTGTGAGTATGCTGGAGGTAGTCCTTTGAAAGGTAGGTGGTGCTGTGACCAGCTCTGTCCTACCCATCCTGGTAGGATGGCTCATTTTTTAAATGTATTTATTTTTAGAGTTTTATATAGTGCAACTAGACCCGAGACATCGGTTATCAGAGCGCTTTACATAGCACCAGTTTCATTACAGAAGGACACATTCCTTTGTGTTAGGGACTGGTAGATTAAGTGATTTGCCCAGAATCACAGGATGTTGAGCGTCGTTGCCAAGACTCGAACCCGGTTCCCTAGCTTTGAGGTCAACCGCTCTAGCCGTAAGGCTACATCCTCTCACCTCAATCTCATCCTAGTCCTCCTATGTGTAACTGTCTGGGAGGTTTACACAGAGGCCTACTTCCACTCTATTCACCGTTATGTGGCCCAGTACACAGGTGCCATATGTTTAAGACAAGAAAATTCCCTACGGGCTGTTTACAGACTACCTTTGTGGGGGCTTTTATGTATCAAAAAGGAAGGGTTAGGCTTGGCAAAAGGTGCATTTCCCAAGTCAAATTGGAAGTTTAAAACAACCCACAGGCTGCAATGAGGCAAATATTAAGTACCAGCCAAATGGCTGCATTCTGCATATGTTGAAGGCAAATAGCAGGGGCGACCAAGTTGCAGAGAATTGGCTAAATCAAATTGAGTTAACATCATTGAAATGACAACACATTTCTTAGCAGAAGACGGAAGAAGGTGAATGGTTTTCCATAGTCTCTCTAATAGAAGAAAGAATATGTGGATTCTTGGCTGATCTGATTGATGAAAGAGAGTGAGGTGTCAAAGAGAAAGTATGTATGTATGTATGTATGTATGTAGGCATACTTATATAGCGAGACTGTCACCCAAAGGGTATCCTGGCGCTTTGACCACAGACATTCCTACCGATGACAATTACACTGCCTTCGGAAAAAGGTAGGTTTTAAGATCCTTTCTAAAGGACAAGAGATACTTCTTGCACCTTAGGGTCAGAGGAAGGGAATTCCAAAGCTTGGCGGCCGTAAAGCTGAATGAGCGGCCGCCCATCCTCGCCCTTTTTACCTTGGGAACAGTCACCAAGAAGGCCGAGGAGGATCTCAAGAGCCTGGCAGCAGAGTACCAGGAAAAAAGACCTCGCAGCACCACAGGACCCAGCCCGTGCAAGGCTCTAAAGACCAAGCAAGCTGATTTAAAACAGATCCGTTTTTGCACCGGTAACCAGTGTAGGTCCGAAAGGGCAAGAGAGGACGAAGCAGACCATGGCCGCGAGAGCGCCAATTTAGCTGCCATGTTCTGTACCCGCTGTAACTTCGTAATTAGAGTACTGGGGGCTCCCAGAAGCAGTGCGCTGCAGTAGTCTAACCTACTGAGGATGATACTACGCACTGCTTCTGTCCTCGCTGAGTGAGGGAGTAGCGGAAGAATCTTCCGCAGCATGCGTAACAGCAGCATGCAGGTCGCCGTGGTTTTATTAACGAAGGCGTCCAGCTGGAGACTAGGCCCGAGCAGGACACCTAGGTTACGGACTGAGTCTGCCGCTGTGACAGTGCCCAAGGTGGAAGAAGGCCAAAACCTCTCTGGCAGAGGGCGAGGCGTACGGTCTACGGAACAGTAGAGAACTTCAGTTTTTGCCCGTTAAATTGTAACGAGTTCAAACGCAATCAATCCGCAGCTGCCGAAAGTCCAATTCTTATGCTGAAGTAACTCGAGTTGGGGTAGATCCAAGCTCCAGGAGCCAGTAAGCAGAAGACCATGCAGAGGGTTGCAGCCCTGGGGTTCGAACCTGGGTTTTGCCATTTTTCTTAGACATTTTGGGCAAAGCAATAATAACTCATCTGTAAAGGTTTACTTTTCTCTAGTTGTATTAACTGCTGCATTTATATGAAAAAGCAAATAGTAACATTGCAACACAGTCAAGTGCTCCCTAATGGTACTTCTTGAAAGGTGGGAAAAGTGGTCACATGGACCCCTCACCGACTGCACCCTGCAGATAGGTACCGGCATTCACAGGACCTTCCTGCAAGGGGAACTTTGCCTTTCTTAGGTATAACTAGTTCCACCTGCACAGTGAAAGATGGAGTAGCTGCTATCCGCCTTCCACCGTGCACTACCCCGATGGTAGGCACATATTTGCAGCTGCTCTGAGAGCAGGAGATTAGCTTGAATAGGGCTCACTGTGCATTTGAGCTTGGTACATGCAGTTGAAGGTGCACTGTGGCACAAACATGGACAATGCACCTTGCGTATAATACGGCCCCTAATGCCTTTTTGGCACTGAAAACATTCAGCATGAGCTGTGTGTGACACTTGTGGCATCTCATCAGTAGGATTGTATTATAGTCATTGAGATGTGATGACACAGGGAAGCCACTATAAATTTAATAAATAACTTTCAAGTGGATATTGCAATTCATCCAGGAGTTCTTTGATCACAAGAGTGAGATGCCCAATAACAGAATCACTTGCTTGGAGTAAATTGCACAATTCTGCGGAGCTACATAAAAACTCTGCAACATTCCCCAGAGTTCTGCCTATGGGCGGAAAATATGCAGCTTGTGCTGCAATTTAGCGCTGATAGCATTAGCAGCACCGAAAAAATGTGCAAACTGCTCCATGTATTGTACAAGAGTAGAGTGCACTGCCATTCAAGTTAATTTTGCTTCCACTTGAGTAGAAAATCTACTTGAGTGGCATCAAATCTACTCGAGTGTCATCCCCCTGACTGCAACAGCTCATGACCACCAGCTACCACCCGTACTACAAAATCAGGCTAGGAGATGCTAAATCTTGCTCACCAGTTCTTATTTTCTTGAGCCTCATGGGAGATAAATTCCACCATGCATTGATTAGCAGAATTTGCCCGGAACTCTTCATTAAAGAGTAATGCAGAGTGTCCAAAATTCGGCCTCTTTTGAGGACAGAATGAATCATTTTGCCCACCCCTAATTACAGGCACTGTCACTGTCAGTACACACCTCTAATGAATAAATAAATTATATAACACTCTCTACCCATTATCAGGGTACTTTGTTTAATTATTTCTATAGTTTGATTTAACACTTGATTATATAATGAGGTAAACAGAGACACCTCTTTTCGACTGATTAAAAAATGCTTCAATCACCTAATGGAGTGTGAGTGGTGATGACAATTGTTATGCCAAAGGGTATTAATAAATGTGCATGAATGTTGGTATCTGCTGTAACTTATGGGTAAAATTGTAAAGTACTAAATTAACAACATGAACAATAGTAAGAACTGAAATTCCACAGAAATGTTGGAAATACGATTGACGGACTTACACATTTTCATCCAAGTTGGATCCATTGACCCAGGTCCAGCGCTGTCCTGCGGGCATGTTGAAAAGTCCAATCCAAGCATTGATGGGTATTTTGGATCTAAGGTAATCCTGTACACAACAAACACAATGATAGGTTTGATATAAGCATAGTTCCACTTTTCTATAGTAGAAATTAGAAGAAAATGATAGCTTACACCACACAACACTGTTTATCCTGTGTATAGGTACATGTTAGGCCACTGCATGTACACTTTAAGTAGAAATTCAGGAAATCAGCGACTAACATTAAATATGTATTTAGATGTTTTATGTGGGTCTCATGGAGGGTAGTTGGGCCACAATCCCATCAACTCAAGAATTTGTTTCTTAAAACTGGAAATAACCAAATAGTTCTATGGATATAGAACAACATGTTTCCAGTCCTGGACTTTCATTTTTCAAATGCTTGTGAAAAGCAAACAAAGGTAACAACCTGTAAAGCATACTTAGTTCTAAATACTTGTATCAAAAAAAATTGTTGAAATTTGCAAACAGTATTGGATTTTACAAACCGACCTTTGTACTAATTAGTCATTCTGATCGGTGGCCATCTCGGGCATGGTCTCCTGCTAGGTTCAGCAGACTACCATGGCAGTGATCAGCTTTAGATCAAATAAAACTTTTTTTTAGGCAGCCAGACTCCCTTAAGGGATGTGGAACTGCATTAAAAAAAAAAAAAACACAGTACGTTCTCTTTCCCTTTAACATCTGTCTGAGAGTGGGACGTGTTCCAGGTGTGCGCTGCCTACTTTCCCCCCCAAAAAAAATCAACCTCAAAAGAGAAGGGTTTTGCAACTGGCTCCCCACCCCTACTCCAATGTCATTAATTATTCAATATTGTGGACACAAAACATCAATAACTCTCATACTGGGTCGATACTTGGAAGGGATGCCTAGAATACGCCTCACAAACTACTGAATTGATATGCGATCTCAATCCCATTTTAGGGGTTGGTTAAACTTACCAGCTCCTAAACTAGGATTGGTGCATTTGAAAAAAGCATGTTTGCACCTTCAAATTTCGAATCAAAGTGTTTGCAAATTTAGAAATGTTTTGTACATGAACGCAAATATTCTAGCTGGAAACTACTATGCATGCACAGCTGATTTATTCTGCTACCATTACAACATCCTGTAGCATTCAAAAGATAGTAAATTCCTACCAAAAAATTATTCGTAATATTCTTAATTCTGAATCAATTAGAAAAGTTCAATATTCACGGAACATACCAAAGTCAGAGGCAGGCAAGAAACAAGAATATTGAGCTAAATACTATTCTTCGTTTTTTTGTCGACTAAGAGTGTTTTAGACTAGACTTAAAACAAGTATTGATGGTCCAGGAATCGTTCTAGAGGGCTAACATATGTCACAAACCACAGTATCTGCTATATGCTATGTGGAGAAGTGTGGCTCAGGGGTTAGAGGCAGCAGACCCCGAAGCTGAGATCGGTCCTGGACCAGGGTTCAATACCCCGCCTTGGCGGGTCTTGGACTAAAAATAATTCTCGCCCCGGTGCCTCCTCGACTCACAGGGTTCACACTCTGCGACTCTGGGCAATAGCTTGCTTAATCTCCACAACGGCCCCTCTGTAGACAATACAGAGAGACTTAAAAGCAACTCTGCTCCCAATTGGCAACCAGTGTAGTTCTCTAAGTGCCAATGTGGTGGAAGAACTATGGGGTCTGTTTAGAGCTAGCTTGGCCGCCATGGACTGGACTCTCTGGAGCCCCTGTAAGATGTAAAGAGGAGCTCCCAGGTATAGGGAATTACAGTAGTCCAGTCTTGCCATGATCACACTTCTGACCACTAGTAGTCTAGTAGCATCGGGCAGAAGAGGCAAGATCTGTCTGAGCGCTCTCAGTAGGCCGCAGCAGACACTGATGGTTTTGTTTGTCTGTGAGGTCAATTGGAGATCGTCATCCAGCATAACTCCCAGGTTACGCACGGTCTTCACTGGGATACAAGGCTCTGCTCCCGGTGCGAGCCTGATCTCACAGGACGGCTGCTGGCTCATTTTCGGTATTTGGCAATAGACTACCTCAGTCTTCCCCTCGTTAAATTGGAGAGAGTTTATTTTCAGCCACTTGGAGACCTTACTCATACAGTTCTGGAAGGTCTCCATGGTCACTGCCTGCTTTCCCTCTAAGGAGAACACCAATTGGGTGTCATCGGCGTAGTTAACCAGATCAATCCCATATGACTTTATCATAGGGATCAGAGGCTGTAGATACAAATTAAAAAGAATCGGGCTAATCGAGGAACCCTATTGGTACTCTGTGGCCAACCCGAGACTTGGGGGAGGTAAATGGGACCAGGGTCACTACCTGCTGTCTGCCCATCAGATAAGATTGGAGCCACTTTAAGGCCCTGCCCTTCACGCCCAGTTTCTCCAGTCTGTGCACCAGGACCGCATGGCTGACCGTGTCGAATGCGGCCGACATATCCAACAGTACTAGTACTGAGGAGTTGCCACTGTCAGCTCGCATTCGAAGAGTGTCCAACACGGTCGCCAGTGCAGTGTCATTTCCATGTCCTGGGCGGAAGCCAAACTGATCCTTGTCCAATAGGCAATTATCTTCCAAGTAGCCTGACAAGGACCTACTGACTAATTTTTCTACAATCTTTATCGGGTAGGGCAGGAGCGATATAGGTCTGAAGTGTGCTGGAATTGTGGGGTCTAATGAAGACTTTTTAAGCAGGGGCGTGACCACTGCCTGCTTCCATACCTCCGGCACTACGCCTTCCTCCAAAGACTGGTAGCAGATCTGGTACAACCGGGGAAACAGCTCTGGCCCTTATTCCTTCCAGATCTTATGTGGAAGTGGATCTAAAGGGGACCCTGATGACACACATTGTGCCAGGCTGAGGAAAAGCTCCATTGTCAGAGGGGTAAAACTTTCCAAGGACGATGAGATTGTGGGCGAATCTTCCTCCTCCAGCTGGTCTGCTATATCCTTACTGCCATCTCTACCCTCCTCCAGCCCCCCCATAATTTTAGCGATCTTTTGCTCAAAATAGGTGGTGATCTCGTTGCACAGCTCTTGGGTTGCAACCACTTTAATGCTCATGCATGCGGGTTGTGAGAGGTCCCTGATGATGTTAAAGAGTGTTTTAGTGCTATTGGGAGATTGAAGGATAGTGGTGGCATAGAAGAGTGCTTTGGTTTTAGCTATAGCCCTTTTGTATTCTGTCTGCAGTATTTTCAGAAGTATTTTGTCTAGCTCTGAATAGCATTTTCGCCATTTTCTTTCTGCCTGTCAGCATTGATATCGCAGGGTTTTCAGCTCCTCATTGAACCAAGGGGCAGACGGCTTTTTTTTGTTCTTAACCTTTTTCAGGGGGGCGTGTCTATCCAGGGTACTTAAAATATGATTGCAGTATTCCTGGTAGTTTAGATCTATTGATCTCTCTGGGTCATAGGGTGTTTCATTTATGAAAGTGGGTTTTGTTTTGTCCATTGACAGTTTAGCCCAATTTCTCCCCCTCCTATAGGTTACCGGGTCCTTACTTCCATTCCCTTCAATTGGTAGGGAGGTCTGAAAATGAACCAGGGAGTGATCAGTCCAGCACTGAGGTAAGATATCAACCATCTTAGTCTCAGTCTGGTTTGCAAAGATTAGGTCTAGGATATTTCCGCCTGAGTGCGTGGGTTTTTGTACTAGCTGTTCAAGGCCCCAGTTACTGCATATATCCTGTAGTTCCTTCAGATGATTTCCTAGGGACCCATTGTCCCAAAGGTTAAAATCTCCCAGGATCAGTAGTCTAGCGTGGGTCAGAGCCAAGGCAGCAATGGAATCAAACAGCGCCTGATATTGTGTATCCGCGCCGGGCGGCCTGTAGCAAATTGCTCCGGTCAGGATTCGTCCCTTGGGTTCTTGCAGAGAGAACCCCAATAGTTCTATCCCTGCTATCTCATCAATATGTAAAGGGGACAAGTCCCATTTATTCTTATGGATGACCCCAAGTCCCCCGCCCCTTCCTTGCGGCCTCGGTTTGTGGAACAGGTTATACCCTTCCGGGCATGCAAAACCTATTCTACCGAGGTATCTGCATGAGTCCAGGTCTCAGTGATAAAAAGGACATCCAAATCCATGTCCGTTAACAAACTTGCCACCTCCTGATGGTGTTTTACCAGAGATCTGCTATTTATCAGCCCGCAGTAAAGATTTCTAGGGTTTGGTGAATGTGTAGATGGAGATGTTCCCCATATCCCTTTTCTTATGTTAATTAGTTCATCCCTGGAGTACTTTATTCCATCAGCGTTTCCAGCCCCTGGCCCGTCCGAGGCACGGACGGGCACAGACGGGCTTTCCTCTGGCACTCCTCCAGTGCTCCGCTGCGCGCGTGCTCTGCGCGCTTGCATGCTGGTCCCCTAAATAGTGTGTGGCGGGAAAGAGCGGCAACACTAGAACGCTACCCCAGACACGTCCAGGTAGCGTCTCTGGCCTCCCACACCTAAGATGGTGGTCGGAAGAAGGAAGACTTGGGATTCACCAAGTGGTGAGTGGTGCTTCTTAAGCTCAATTATAGTGCAAGCAATGCGATCGTAAATGGAAAGGGCAGTGTTTTTAAAATACATTTTTAAATCAGATGTCAGCACACAGATCATTTTAAAAGCGAGTCGAAAATCACTCAGGTATTACGATAACTTTAAAAGTAGGCAACAATCAACACAACTTGTCCCTGTAGCAGCTAACAGAATGCTATTCCTATTCTGTGTTCAGCACGAGTCAACTGGTCCCCTAAATAGAGTTTGCCGGGAAAACGCGGCAACACTAGAACACTACCCCCGACACATCCAGGGAGCGTCTCTGGCCTCCCACACCTAAGATGGTGGTCGGAAGAAGGAAGACTGGGGATTCACCAAGTGGTGAGTGGTGCTTCTTAAGCTCAATTATAGTGCAAGCAATGCGATCGTAAATGGAAAGGGCAGTGTTTTTCAAATAAATAAATTTTTAAATCAGATGTCAGCACACAGATCATTTTAAAAGCGAGTCGAAAATCACTCAGGTATTATGATAACTTTAAAAGTAGGCAACAATCAACACAGCTTGTCCCTGTAGCAACTAACAGCGTGCTATTCCTATTCTGTGTTCAGCACGAGTCAACTGGTCTCCTAAATAGAGTTTGCCGGGAAAGCGCGGCAACACTAGAACGCTACCCCCGACACGTCCAGGGAGCGTCTCTGGCCTCCCACACCTAAGATGGTGGCCGGAAGAAGGAAGACTGGGGATTCACCAAGTGGTGAGTGGTGCTTTTTAAGCTCAATTATAGTGCTAGCAATGCGATCGTAAATGGAAAGGGCAGTGTTTTTAAAATACATTTTTAAACCAGATGTCAGCACACAGATAATTTTAAAAGCGAGTCGAAAATCACTCAGGTATTAGGATAACTTTAAAAGTAGGCAACAATCAACACAGCTTGTCCCTGTAGCAGCTAACAGCGTGCTATTCCTATTCTGCAAGTGGAGAACGAGCCAGGAAGCCATTAACTAGGCTGTCTTCCGATCTGCCTTGAGAGTTACCACCAGTAAATTCAGAACACTAAGTGGACATCCCCAGCAAACAGCATTATTAAGAGCTCTAACAGCAACAAATACACTTTCTCTATTATCAAAGACTTCAGCACGGGACGTGGTCAAGATGGGCACCACATCGGACGCTCTGTGAATGAGCACAGTGCCAGGCCCAGCCAAAATCCTAAATCCTGTCACATTGACCTGACGGTCGGCTACCCGGACGTGCCTGGTCCTCGATGGACACTCCCGGAACCTGATCTTGCTGACTGCAACAGGAGGCTCTGTCCTCCTGTTGCTGCCGGGGGTTGCGGCGAGGTGAGGCTTTGTTGAACTGGTGACGGTCCCGAGTACCTGTGGAGAGGCCATAGGGTGTAGCAGCGCCGGCCGGTAAAGTGCGGGTTAAATTGAAAGACAAAGACATCAAAAGGTAATTCTTGATTTGCTTTAATTCAGGATAACAGCAGCTACACGGGAGTACAGCTGTCCACACTGAAGCCCAACTTCTTAATGAGCTATTCAACAGTTGGAGCCTCGGAGTAGACAAGAACTTGAAGAATGCAGCCTTTGAAAATACACACTTACAGGGCTGCGCATGCTAGTATGATGAAACAGAACATGGAATACAATAGTAATGGTAAACATAGAAGAAATACATATGAATAACAAAATCACGATACCTAATAAAGTAAAATGTAACACTTTACATCATCTCCTTTTTTTTATAAACAATGAGAAAAAAACCTATAAAAGAAAGTTAGGTTATGACATATAATAATCTTTAAATCTGACAGGAACAGAACAATTTCGAGATGATCTAACAGAGCCTGGAGAAGAAGGTAAATTGATGGTGGTAGAAGTATGAGAAGTGGAGGTGGGGTGGAGAGAGTGCTGAAAGTTGTCAGAAGAAGCACCCAAAGGAAAATGTGAACAATCTTGAACATCTGCAGGAGTGTGTTTGAATGAAATAATTTTGTTGGCTTGTTCAGGTAATGATTTAACCACAGCTCTCTTGATACACCACCCCTTTTTTCTAAAAAGAGAGACCCTTTAGAGGTTTTTAAGACCTGAGTGGGAGCAGAAAACTTAGAGTCCCCTTTTTTTTCACTTTGTTGGGATTCTTGATCAAAACCCAATCACCAATTTCAAAATCAACAAACGAAGAAGAATAAGAGGAATCAAAGTGTTTTTCGGTACAACTTGTTGTCTCAAGGCTTTTTTTTTTAAGTACTTTGTCTTGACAGGCTATGCATGAGTTAGAAGGGGACGCCTACAGGAGCTACAGGAGCTTCTTACCGCCATACCTTGTTTTGGACTCTGAATCCTGGGCATTGTGTCATTGAACCCTGAACCCGGGGCGCTACTACATCGCCGCAAATTGCCCCCCTCCCGCCGCCGCAGTGGTCACCTTTAGCAGCCGCAGTGTGGAGGGCGGCAGCAGCAACTACATTTCCCAGGCTCCATCAGCGGTGGACAGACGCCACACAATCGCGCTGGGCGGTGCATAAAGCAGGCGTCACCCCAGCTCCGCGGGACGCGAGCGGGATGCCGGGCTAAGCCCGGGCAAAGGGCGGTCCCTCTGAGGCCCTCAGAGACCGTAAGAGGCTGGGCTGGGCCCCCCTCTTTCTTTGACTGATTCATGATACAGTAGATCTGGAATTATATGTAGAAAGTTGCAGTATCCATAACCACACTACCATATTTTTTGATAAGTTGCAGTTTGTGGGTCCACATTGTTTGATCCACTGTAGTTGTTTCTGTTTAGTTAGAATTGGGTTTACTATCAAACTATGACGTTATCTCCCACGAAAGACAGGTATTCACTGATAGGAGGAGTCAACCAGCGTACGCTGGATGATTTCTTATTCAGGGTTAACACAGGGACAGACAAGGAAATCGCTATGTCTGAGCGACGGGCGGAGAGACGCCGTTCTATCGAATGTATCAAAAATAAGAGAACATCCATAGGTTCCCCAAAGCTCACGATTTCCCCAATCCATAGTATTTCCCCTGTAATTGGGGACAGTGAGGCTACCCTAAACATCAGCATCCCATTACTTTTACAAGAAAACACACCCCCTCCAGCTGTAGTCAATGTTTTAACTATAAATGACTCATATTTGAATTGCAGTCTGATTGCAGATGCAGAACCCTTGCCCGACACTTTGCCAACGCAGGTGGACTCATCTATCATAGCAAAGGGAGCACCACAAAAACATAGAGCCCAAGGTCCACCACCCTAAAGAAGAAAAAACAGGGGGGACTCTCTACTTAAAAACAAGGTGATTGGTAAAAAGGGGGGGACCTCTATTAAACCTACCCCCAATGCATCTGCATCTACACCAATCCTGATGGTTAAGTCAATACCCACCCTGCTAAATGATCCATCTAGTACAAATGTATTGGGCAGCATAGAGCATTTATTAAGATCGCTCATGTTGCCACTAGTTGAGAGATTAATGGGATTAACCAGTCAAATGGAGAAGTTAGAAAAAGATTTAGGGGACATTAAAGCGGCAATTATAGATCCCTGCAAACATGAACTAGAGTACAATCACCTTGTACCGTCGCTAAATACCGTTGCTCAGAAGGGTACTAAAACCACGTCCTTGCCCAAACCGAAACCCCGCAAAATATTAACCACTATCACTGAAGCGATAAATAGTAGGAATACTGCCAAGAAGACACAAGATGGGGCACTATTAGACAAACCAGGAAATGGACCATTATTACACCCCCCCCCCCCACAAAAACCTCTAAACCCATTGAGCACGAAAAAATCGTCAGGACACTCCCAGCGAAGAAACCTAGAGTAGAGCTGCCCCCGGAAGCGGCGCCATTTGTTGCAGTCCTGACCGGGGTACCAGCACTTGTGGATGGATGTGTAGAAGACCAACGTGGGTTAAAAAATATAGTCATACACTGGCTGAGGCAGAACTGCCCACTTCCACCAGATATAAACGGGACAATACTTAACGTTAGACGTTTAGCTTGGCTGGGGAAGAGAATTAAGGATTTAGCGGGTGACATTGTCATCATAAATTTTCAGGATGACAGAGTAGTTAGGTACATTGTAAATGGGTTTCCACAAAATGTAGGCAGTGCCATCACTATACGTGATCTAACTTACTTTTACCCAAGAGGAATGGTTGCCCCGATACCCAACATTAGGCCCTTGAGTTACAAACAGAACAATCATGTAACCCCCTTATTCAGCCACCAGAACCTGGGTCGTGGGCACTCTACTCAGAGACTGGATGGTTATTTTAGACCCATTCTTTACCATCAGCAGAACAACCAAGCAACCCCCTCATACTGCCCCGGGAATTTTGGTTTTGGGCCACCCACTCAGAGGCAGGATGATTATCCTAGACCACCCCCGTTCCATCAAAGTGATTATTACTGGCCCACTTTTAACCGCTTTACAGCATTAGCGGACATGGAGGGTGTCGACTGACTCTGTTCAGGGGATATAGCAGATAATCTTGCCGCTGAAAAGGGCCCCTGTTCAACTGTAAAGCTACCCATAATCTGTAAGGTGCATGTTTCCCCCCAAAGCTTAACTATCCCCAAAAATTAGCACATGTTTGTGTGAGCACAGATAAGGGTCAATCAGCCCACGCACAATTTACAGGCAGGGGAGATATAAGGGGGAAGGTGGCTAATGAGGCAGTTAGAATGGTGTCTTGGAATATTGCTGGTTTGGCCACTAAAATTAGCAACAAAGAATGGTGCCAGTATATACACCAATTCCCTGTAATTTGTTTACAGGAAACTTGGGCATTTGACAAGCATTCTTTACACTTACAAGGGTACACATTTTTTTTTGTTCCAGCAAGGAAATCTACATCAGGCAGGGCAAAGGGTGGGCTATCGGTATATGTGGACCTGAACCTCCCTGGCACATGGTCAACCACTAATCGTCATTCTCATGATATCCAAGAGGTGCGGCTCAAGGGTAAAGGATTTAACCTGATACTACTGAATGTGTATAATAATGTGGCGGGTGGGGGATGTAATGCTCTGATACTGGAACTGGAGTATAGACTGTGCCAAGTCCCTACCTGCAAAGCCAAAAATCACACCCCAAATAGTCTAATCGTGGGGGACTTTAACTGTCATCTTTGCCCAGCCCTTCTTCAAATAGACTTGACATGGTCGCGATGCCCAAAGGACAACGGGGCCCACTTTGAGCACACTGCAGAAGGCGAGGCTTTAACAAAATTTCTAGCGAACCAGGATTTGGTCCACACCCTGGATATGGTACATATGTTAAAAGACGAGACCCTGCCACCTACCTTCAAGGGGAGAGGATGCTCTTCGTATATCGATCATATCATCGCCTCAAGGGCCATTATAAATAGAGTCTCTAGGGTTGGCATAGAATGGAACCCATCCAGCGACCATAACCCCCTGTTGTTGGATATACTATACCAGCCCGCCCCAATTAGGGAAAAGTTTGCAGCGGTATCTGAGAGGGCTATTGACCAGGGTAGACGCCTAAGGTGGTCTAAGATCAATGGGGAAAGGTTTTATGAATCACTAATGGAGAAGGGGAAAATATCCATTGAGGCGTGTTTAGATGAGAGAATTGAAGGGCGGCAATTACTCACAGCATTTGACCAAATAGCACACCTGGTAGATGGGTTGTTAAAGTCTTGCGCCCCAGCAAAAGAGACTGGTAGCCACCCGCGATGGTTTGACCGAGACTGCTCTAAAGCCCTGAGGGATCTCAAAGACAGTATCAAAGCAAAGCCGAGGGATGTCACTCGGGTTGCGTCCTGCAGTGAGTTGAGCAGGAGGAAAAAGGCATTACAAGCAGAAGGTTGGGCGGGCCTTAGAGAAGCTGGGGAAAAGAGGAACATGACCGAATTCTGGAAAATAATTAATAGACCCACATTCCAGGATGATACGGTCCCTAAATTAGGAACGAACATCACGCCCGATATGTGGATCACTCACCATAGGGGTCTATATAACCATGAAACAGACACCCAGTATGATAAAGGGAATACAGACCTAGGTCAGCTGGTAGCTTTTTCCTTAAAGGAAATCAGGGTCGGGATCAAGGGGCTATCAAAAAATAAAGCACCAGGCCCGGATGGAATCCCGCCTGACTTGTTCCTTAGTTCAGTGGAATTATGGGCCCCTATTATGACGAGAGTCAGTAATACTGCAATCCGCTGTAGCTTACGGCCCTCATGGTCTACTGCCACCATCGTCCCCATTTTTAAAAAGGGTAACAGGGATGACCCACAATGCTATCGCCCCATTTCCCTAATCGATGTATCCGCTAAAATCTTGGGAAGGGGGATACTAAACCGATTGACTGGGTGGACTGAAGCAAATAACATCGTCTCAGACGCACAGTATGGCTTTAGGATGGGTCGTTCTACGAGCGACCAATGCTTGAACTTTTATATGATAGCAGCCAAATACACTATGGCCAGTGATGAATCGCTGTATTTGGGGTTTATGGATCTGGCAGCTGCCTTTGATCATGTTAACAGAGGTAAGCTCTGGAACATGATGACTAGTATGGGGATTGAGGTTGGCATCATTAACATATTAGGAGAACTGCACAGTAATACATCAGCACAAGTTAGGTATAATATGCAGGGTGGATGCACAGACTCCTTCCAATGTAACAGTGGGGTCCGCCAGGGTTGCATTCTGGCGCCTTTTTTATTTTCCCTTTATATTAATAATCTCGAACAGCACCTCTTACAGTTGGGATCCGACTGTCCATGAGTAGGGTTGCGTCATGTCCCTGTGTTACTCTACGCAGATGAAGCGGTCCTCCTCCGGTGCACACCAAAGAGTTTACAGATTTTAATTGAAGGTTTTGTTTCTTTCATGGGTTCATTAGACCTTTCTGTTAACTTGGGCAAATCCTATGTTTTACCTGTTGGTAAAAAACCCTCTAACAAATGCATTTTTACAATAGGGAGTCATAAGATTGAGAAGGTCAAGTCGTTCTCATACCTAGGCGTTTTGTTTGATGGGTTATTAAAATTTAACGCCCTGGTAGAGGACCGTTGTCGTAAAATGATTGCCGCCAATGGGGCAATAGCTGGTTATGGCCGAAGGCTGGGGAGGTGGTGCCCCGCACTGGTGATGATCCTATACAACTCAGTATATTGCTCTAAAGTTACTTATGGGGCAGAGGTGTGGGGCTTTGCTAATGTTTGCCAACTGCAGCGGGTGGAGAATAAACATCTACGATCCGTCCTGAAAGCCCCACACAGTGTAACAGCCGCAATAGCACATAGGGAGTTAGGGATCCCCTACCTTGAAGATTTGATTAAGGTTAGGCCAATTTTAGCCTGGCTTAAGCTCTGGATAAATCATGAGGCTAGCCTAAGCAGGGAAATACTGAAGGACTGCTTGGGCAGAGAAAAATGGTTGCGAATCCCGTGGCTCAGTTATGTAAAATCTGTACTGGTAACTCTGGGTCTAGGGAATCTTTTTATTGACCCGACATCGATCACCCCCCAGCACAAGACAATTGTTAAAAAAGCTTTCTTTGCACACAAAGCCGCACAAAGAATAGAACAAGAAAGGGCTAAAACTACGGTGTGTGCATACAATCTCGTAAAGACCACAGAAGGAATGGAACCCTATCTATATCTGTTACACAACGCACAGGAAAGGTTTTTAATGACCCGTTTTAGGCTCAATTTTTTACCTTATTTATTGGGATCACCATTAGGGTACTTACCCTCTATTGAGCAGAAGGGAACCTGCGACTGCGACAATAGGTCTCCGCAGGATTCCCTTCATTTTGTATTAATATGCCCGTTTTATTCTGAACCCAGACGTAGATTCCTGGTAGATATTTAAAAAAAATCAAATATTAAATGTGCAAAAGAGGCCTTGATTTTTTTGTCAACTGGCGTGTGACCCACGTCAAAGTAGCTGTCCGATTAAGAGCAACTAGAGGGGGGGGGGAATCATGAGAATTTTGTGATTGTTTTTAATGGATCATAATGTCTTATTTTATTCACTGGGATCTTGCTGTTGTACTCACATCAAGTCACATGTTAACTTGACTGCTTGTTCTTTTTTAAGAAATGTACTTAACGTATATTGTTTGTTTGTACTTTTATGGTGATTTTTAATCATCGAATAAAGAACCCAAATGAAAATGAAATGAGTTAGTAGTATTTTTTCTTAAGTAGCTTGATCCAATTGGGAAAAATGTTTCCATTGGAATCCCTTTTCTGAGTAGTCTAAAAGGAGAAATCCCTGTAGTTGAATGTGGAGTGACAAGGTAGGGCCAGATTTTTCTTCTTGGAAAAAGATCAACATCAATGTTGCAGGCCAAGGCAGATTAAATGCCTTCCTTAATAAATCTGTTCATTCTTTCAAGGAGACCATTGGAAGAAGGTGAATATAGAGCAATCATGAGGTGTTTGATATCATGAATGACAAAAAATTCTTGCATAAGTGTTGAACAAAAATGAGAAGCATTATCAGAGACAATTTCTCTGGATGAGCCTTCCGAAAGAAACACTCTGTTTAGAAAACTGATGACTGAAGAGGTATTTCGTGTCTCACAAAAATCAAAGTCTACCCACTTGGAATGATAATCAATGAGAGCAATAATGTAACGTTTATCTCTAGGTAACAAATCAAAAGGTCCTGCAAAATTAATTGCGCCTTTAAACCAAGCTTCCTCAGGAACTTGTACTGGATGTAAAGGAATTTTAGTGGTCTTCCAATGCTTATCTGACAGTAAACAGGTATCACAGTTGTTGATCCAATGAGTGACATCTTTACCTAGAGCAGGCCACCAAAAATGCTCCTTAAGTTTCCTTGAGGTAGCACCTATGCCTAAATGTCCTTCATGTGCTCTTTGAACAAGCTTTGAGCGAAGGGACATGGGAGGAACACATTGATCACAACACATTATGATGTTGTTGACAAAAGAAAGTTAATCTTAAATCTGCGCATATGATTTCAGAGGAGCAGGAAGCAAACGCTCTATCGGCCAACCAGAAATTATCATATTCTTAACAGAGCGCGAATGTGTGCTTCCTTCTTTTTCAGAAGATAAGTACATCGTCTTGATGTACTTAATGCTTAGTCTGAAACCTAAAGTAAAAGGGAAGGTAGCAGCTACAAATATTGGAACCCAGGGTAAAAATTGATTTTCCATAAGGTGGTCAGTGGTCGAGCCCACCTCTTTTATGGAACATCTTAGGGAGAAAGCACAAAGAGAATTTGATATATGTTCAGATAGTTCCGCCACAAATTCAGCCGTTATTTCGGCTTTTTGCAATATAACTACAGAAATATCGGGTGATTTAACCACTTAATCAAGTATGCTCAAGGCTAAATAGGGATCTAAAAAAGGCTTTGAAAGTAAGACCAAGGGATGGCAGAAGGATTACCCTGTTGCGGAAATCCCCATAAAAATGCCTTGAAAGAAAGGAAAATGGAGATCCGCGAGGAGGCCTGGAAGAAATTAACTCAGGCCGCTGATACTCATGATGTGGTCCTCTTCTGGAAAACAATTAACTATCCGTTTTTTAATGAGAATGCAGCAGTTAAAATTGACACCGTAGTCCCTCCTGAGGACTGGATATCTCATTTTGAGAATATTTTTAATCATGATACTGTGAAAGTAACAAAGCGCAATAATGTCAGTATCATTTTAGTGGAACCTGTAGAATTGTCCTCTATCACCCTAGAGGAAATCACATCCGCCTTACAAAATTGTGCTAATGGGAAAGCTGCTGGCCCGGATAGGGTCCCAATTGATGTATTTAAACATGATATGGATTTTTGGACCCCAATTTTATTAAAAGTTTTTAATGCTACATTAGGAGGAGTATTGCCTGCATCCTGGGTACAAAGTGTTATTGTACAAATTTTCAAAAAAGGTGATAGAGGAAAGGCCAATTGCCATTCCTCCATCCCATATGCCTTCTGGATTCTACCTCCAAACTAATGGGGGCAATAATGTTGGGGAGGTTAGAAAAATGGGCCAATGAAAATAAAATCTTAACTGAGGCCCAGTACGGATTTAGAAGGGGTATTGGGACAGTGGACCAATGCATGAACCTGAAGCTTTGATAGGCAAATATACCTTAGCAAAGGAAGGGCTCTTACATCTCTGTTTTGTCAATCTCACTAGCCCCTTCGACCTTGTTAATAACGCCAAATTATGGCAGACCTTTAGGGCGCTATGGGCTCCTGATGACATAATTGTATATTTGGTATCACAGATGTATACCCTCTTAACCTCTAGAGTTCGCTTTGGCCCATCTGGGGAATGCACCCCGGATTTTAAAGTAACACGAGGCTTCCAACAAGGATGCGTGCTAGCTCCACTTTTATTTTTTCTATATATTAACAATGTGGATGCCTATTTACAAACTCTGATAGCAGATGCACCAAAAGTCGGGATGCGTACGACCCCTGTACTCTTATATGCAGACGATGCTGTCATGATTTCTAGTACATGAAAAAAAGGGGTGGGTGACCCATTATACCCTCGCGGGCTTGGGCAGATAATATGTAAACTGGAGATTGCCAGCAAGGGTTTTATTTTGTGATATATTATACAGCATATGGAATCTATACTTCAAGTTTAAGATTCAGACTGTGAATATCAGTAGCTGTGTTCATTTTAAAGATTCAATTATTAAAGGTACATGTAAATAGCTACAGAACGGGATTGGTGTCACTACAACGCATGCTTTTACATCGCATGCCTTTACAACGCGGTTTTTACATCGCATACCATTACAACGCATAATGCTTTTAGGCGCTGGATAGTGAATTATTTAATTTACTATTCCAACTCCAGTCCCCGTGGATAGCAGGGAAGGTGTTGGATAGTATATTAAATACATTCCCTATCCTAGAGCGCCCCCCAGCGCATTGCGTTGTAATGGTTTGCGTTGTAATGGTTGCGATGTAATGGTAGTGCGTTGTAAAAAATTCGTTGTAAGTGATGTTCCCCACCACACTAGCTAGAAAAACAAAAACATGCAACACAGGGAAATTTTGAATCAAAAATGTTATTATTTGTTGTAAAATCATAAGGGTTCTTGATCAGTCATGAGAGTTAAACAGACACGTCCATTTCTGTGCTATTGACATCTTGCCATCAGTGACTTACCTCTATTGTAGTAGTAGTCATTGTTTCTTTACGCAACAGTTTGGACTTTGTCTTTTGTATTATAGGAAAGACAGTTGTATTCCTTGTACATTAGATTTGTTTTGTCTGTTTAACTCTCATGACTGATCAAGAACCCTTATGATTTTACAACAAATAATAAAAATGTTGATACAAAGTTTACCTGTGTTGCATGTTTTTGTTTTTCTAGCTAGTGTGGTAGCTAATTACATGTACCTTTAATAATTGAATATTTGAAATTAACACAGCTACTGATATTCACAGTCTGAATCTTAAACTTGAAGTATAGATTCCACATGCTGTATAATATATCACAAAATAAATCCCTTGCTGGCAATCTCCAGTTTACATATGATTTCTAGTACAGCAATCTGGAAAAGACCTACAGATAAACTTTAAAAAAACCTTTTGTTATTACTTGTGGGAGTATTAGGTCCAAGAACAGACAACATCATGTGGGAGGGGTAGCTATAAATAGAGTTGTAACTTTTTCATATCTGGGCCTGCTATTTAATAGAAATGGCACATGGCACTCCCACATAGAAATGTGTAACTTGAAATGTCTAAGAATTACTGAGGGGATTTTTAGATCTGCTACAAAAATAGGTAATAAACCTATACGGGAAATCTTAACATTATATCAAAGTAAATGTTTTACAGGAGTTTGATGTGGGGCCAAACTTTGAGGGAGAGTAAATATTACCCCGTTCAAATACAAGAAAATAAATTCCTGAAACGATTGTTGGCAGTGCCTAGCTCTACTGCGAACTACATTGTACACAGATAATTATCAGTATCTTTTCTTAGCGACCTAATAAACAGGCAAGCTCTCACTTTCTGGAACGGAATATGGTGCAAAGACGAGACCAAATTTACCAAAGATTTAAATATGGACTGTTTACCTCTCGACTATTGCAAGAAAATCCCTTGGTTGGAGCATATCTATACCCTTTTGAAATTCTCTAAGATAGATACTGATAGAAAGAACCCTGTAGCTACCCAAGATTTTAGCAAAATAGACTTAAAGCTAAGATACATGGATTCTGCAGAATGCGTAAGGGAGGCAGCCAAATGCATAGTGTTATTTCTTTCTGTGAAATTATACCTGTAAGGGGCGTACCAATGTACTTAACACAGGTTAGGAATTTACAACACAGATTCTACTTAACACGACTTAGATTAGGCACGCTTCACTACTTAACAGCCTTCCCCAAAAGGGAAAAGTGGTGCCATAAACTCCTGTATTGCCAATGTGATGGTAAAACACCTCAATCCACAATGCTTTTTTTCTTTTTTTGTAGTTTTTATAAAGATACCCGAAAATGTATTTTAAAACCTCAGTTTTTATCTAATACGCTTATATGTGGCCTGTGCAGTGAAAAATTTATCAATGCTGTTATTCTGTTTATACTAGTAGCAATAAGGAAAAGAAAAGCATATGCATTTTTGGACACTCTGCAATACGAAAACTTTGATGATTAATTATAGCCTGTTACATACCCTGTTCTTTTACGTTTAATAGCTTCATGCACTTTATTCACTTGTTTGAAATGTCCGCATCCTGTTAGGATTTTGCACCTTGCACTTTACTATTTATTTGATATATCTGCGCTTTGCATTTTAGGCATCCGGTCACTTGCTATATGCATTATTTTTAAAGTATAATGCGCTGTCATACTGAATGTTCATGAAATGTTTCAATTTTTATTGTTTAATTCTGACATCTAACTGCAGCTTGTATTGATTCCTCTTGATTAGCATGCTTTTATGGTGCTATAATTTCATGAATAAAGTTGTTTTTGACTGATTGACTGACATCGTCTTGATAAGCTTGTACACATTTAAAGTCTTTCAATAAACAATCCATACATTTTTGAAAAACACTGGCCGCAGAGGCCAGACCAAATGGTAATCTCAAATATTTAAATGCTCCAAGGGGAGTAATGAAAGTGGTTAATTCTGAGGATTGTGACGCTAAAGGGATATGATGGTATGCACTACCGAGATGAAGTAAAGTGAAGTAAATTGAACCACTGATGCCAGTTAATAAATAAATCCTGTATCTTGGGAAGAGGGTGATAATCAATGATTATATTTTGATTAAGGAAGCGAAGATCGGCACACAGGTGGATACTGGAATCTTTTTTCCTTCCAATAACAATGGGACTAACCCATTGGGACGAATTAGTTGGTTCAATAGTACCATCCAAAACCATTTTGTCTAGTAAATTTTTTATATCATCCCTTACACTCAAAGGAGTAGATCTTAGCGTGTGTGTGATTGGTATGGCAACAGGCTTGAGTATAATTAAGTGTTCAAAATTTTGAATTTTACCTATGGAAGAATTGAAAACATCAGGAAATTCAGAAATTATATTATCAATTAATGGTTTAAAGTGTTCAGTAACTAGAGAAATGGACACCTCGTTGAGCTGGACTGGGTTTTCTGACCCTTTAACCAACTTCAAACCCATTTTAGAAAGATCTCTCCATCCAATAATATTTTTGCCTTTAATAGCGATATAAATGTTTGTGTTAATGTGTTTACCCAAGCAAGTTAGGTCAGCGAAAAAGAAACCCAGCATATCTATGTCTTTGTCACAATAGGCTTTTGGAATAATGTCTAAAGATTTTAACTGAACATTAGCAGCCCAATACAAATCAAAAAGTGAATAAGAAATGATGGTGATGGGTGCACCTGAATCTGCCATCATGTTTGTATCAATAGAAAACAATAATCTTTTCTTTAACAACTGGAGGAATTACATGCACAGTATTAATATCCAGACTCTGTAAATGTGAATCAATCGAAGAGACATTAGGATCGGGGTGTTCATTTGAAGAAATAGAACTAACAAGAACCATTTGTTTGCTCCTGCAAACAGTATAAAAGGAACCTGTTTTGTGGCAATTGGTACACCTGTTACCAAGAGCTGCACAAATGGGACTATTAGCCAGATGTGTCTTGGAACCGCACCTGTAACACATAATATTAGTTCTCTTTTGAAAAGGTTTTGCAAACTTGTTTTTTACTGCTATAGCATTAATCACAGATTCATTTTGCACTAAATTGACAGGGGAGACACCATTGTTTGCTATACATTTTGGAGAAATGATGGCCCTCTTAATAATTTTAGCCATGTCTAAAACCTCTGACAAGGTTGGACCTCCACAACTTAGAATACGCTCTTGAATTTTCTTGTGGTAACAACTATATACAAACTGGTCTCTAACCAAAATTGCAGTCCGCAGCCAAATTTTTAAGTACTGAAATAAATTCCTCCACTGTCTCGTTTGAATCTTGTTTCAGTTTCATGAAGTTAAAGCGTTCCAGCATTACATTGGGTTGCTCAAGAAACCTTTTATTAAATCTCTGCACAGCATCTGTGTAAACATTCCAACCTTCACCGTTTCCTGTGGGAGGAATGGAGGCTGGGAGATTGTCAAATATTTGTCGTCGAGCACTTCCTAAATGATTATATAATATGGCTACTTTGCGTTTTGGACAATATTCCTCAGCATCAAGTGCAACTAAATAACTTTCAAAACTGCGAAACCACGTTTCGGTTTACCTGAGACTGGAAGAAAGTGGTTTCATTGAACAACTTGTTGATTTGATGCCATATTTAATTATTGGTTTGATACAAAATGTAAAAGCAGTTACACTTACATAAAGTCAATGTTGTAAAACTGTAGACTGAGGCTAGTAAAATGAATGAGAAATTCTCCAATTTAAGTTCGTAGAGAAGTAAAAATATATATTTTTATTGTTTTTTAAATACCTTGTTTTTTCCGTTTTTGAATCGGTGAAAGTGAAGATGAGAATGAAACAGCTTCAAAATTTTAAACCGATTGTGTAACCAAACGATTGTGTTATGAGGAAACAGCTGAAATTACTGAAGCGTAAAGCTTAGTTGATCATTGACATGCAATGAAATGTGTGGCTTTCAACTCACGTTATGAATCCTTCAAAGATGGAGGCACGTAGAGTGATTACCTCATCACATTTTGTTGAGCATGTGACGTATGGGGTGAATGTCAAAGAAGACGGCTCCAGCTTGTTGAAAAATCAGGAAAACCCTCCTAATTCAATAAGAGGCGATTTGGGGGTCACATCCAGTCCCGGAAAAGAGACTCAGTGACCGCAGGTGTTTAATCCGATGAGCAGCATTTGACCCACATTTGGAGGACACCGGGTAAAGATGAGAAGTGAAGGACAATGATCTGCACAAAATTACTGCAGCTGCTGCCCGCTCCTTGCCAAATGTAAAGTGCGGGTTACATTGAAAGACGAAGACATCAAAGGTTATTCTTGATTTGCTTTAATCCAGGATAACAGCAGCTACACGGGAGTACAGCTGTCCACACCAAAGCCCAACTGCTGAATGAGCTATTCAACAGTTGGAGCCTCGGAGTAGACAAGAACTTTGAAGAATGCAGCCTTTGAAAATATGCACTTACAGGGCTGCGCATGCTAGTATGATGAAACAGAACTTGGAATACAACAGTAATGATAAACATAGAAGAAATACATATGAATAACAAAAACACAATACCTAATAAAGTAAAATGTAACACTTTACACGCCCCTTGGAACAGCAGTGTTCCTGAGAACAGGAGTTGGGACCGGTGCTTGGACAGCACGCACCGCAGAGCAGACTAGCCGTGCCAATGGTCCTGTCCCCGGTGGATGTCGACTCTTCTCCGGCCGAGCGGATGCACAGCAAGGGCGGTCTGGCAAGGTGCTGAGATGCGGGTGAAGCCACATGGATAGGTGTACTGTGCTCAGCTGAGAGCAGGTCTGGGACCCGTCTGAGATGGCATGGTGCCTTTTACACCATGACACTGCATGTGAAAGGAGGCCTGGGTGCATGCAGAGAGTGAGGGCCCTTGCCGGATAGGGGACCCTCACAGCACACCTACCTGCACCACAGGACTGCTTCTGAGGGGACTGACTAGTGCAGGCCACGCCATGCCGGGGCCTTTGGGCTGTAGTTTCACTCTGAGCTGGTAGATACCCTGTGACCCTCCTTTCTGCTTTTTACCCTAAACTGAATCCGGGTCCTGTGAGACCATCCTGTTGCCCCTCTGAGAGACTGGTGAGGCTAGGCGGCGTGTGAAGCCACCATTCAGCTCCTGGTATCACAATGAAGGCACGCCCACACCTCTCTAGTGGAGCGGCACAAAACTTTCAAAGTGCCTGGCCCGTTATGCAAACACAGATGGAAAAAAACAGAACCAAACCAGGGTGGGCCCCACGAGACCCAGCACCTTTCTCGCGATGCTGCTGTTGAAGATGGTGCAGCCGTTCCTTCTGTGGATCCCATACAGCCCAAACTGGACAAGATCCTGGCGGCCATGACTGACAGTTAAGCTGAACTATGCAAAGTGTTCGTGGGCCCGGCCTATTGCGGGTGGAACACCATAAATTGGCAGACCGAGTCAAAGCTGTGGAGACCACGCACATGGAACAGATACCTGAATTCACACCACTTACAAGCCAAATGTCCGGACAGAGACTGAGAGTTCAGCTCCCTGAAAGACGTGATGAAGGGCCCAATAGGCAGAGCAACATACCAGTAGTTGGTCTTTCAGACAGGGTTGAAAAAGGGGACATGGTGGCTTATTTGGAGACCTGACTGTGGGCGGAGGTGCCCCCAGGCCTGCTGATTCCCTTTTTCACAATGTAGCGAGCCTACCAAGACCCCTCACAACCACTGGCCCCGGGCTGGCCCCCCAGGCTGGTAGTGGCCAGGTTACTTCACTACCTGACCGAGATATTATACTGAAGAGACCATGTTCGGGAGGCCACTTTGCTGTCGACAATGGTAGGGTCTACATATTTACAGATTACATAGCAGTAGTGCAAGTCAAAAGGACCTCTTTTTTAGTGGTCTCTGGAAGAAGGAAATGCAGTACTTCCTAATGTTCCCCTCCAGGCTCTGGATAGTCCGTGACAGCTCCACGCTTTTTTGCGAGGACCCGGAGTCGGCCTGGAAGCATACAAAGCAGGGACTGCCCTCCTGACGGTGCACTCACAGACTCCCACGTTGGGCTGTGCAGGGTGGTCCCGGAGTGGCTCATCTTCCTTAAAGACTGAAATGGACTGAGCAGCAGTAAGATCTGACTCGATGTCCTCACATGAGGATGAGAATGGACTCTATGTGGTAATGACCCAGACAGCAGATGACATAGTTTGATACACTTTATCATGTGTAGCTCTGTTGATGCAAAGTTGGGGAGTGCTTGGGTGGGAGGAAGAGGGCAAAGGCCGGTCCAGGACACATACTCATCTAATGGTCCCTGTATGCACTACATTGCATGCGGTACGGAATGTTAACTGGAAGAACTTTGGTTTGTCAAAATGGTGTTGGGCTGGTACAGTGAGTTTGGTACACCCCTCTTGGCCAGCCCCTTCTTGGGAAGCGTTATAGGCTGACTGGGGGAGATGTTCACTAAGAGTATATTTGTAATCAATAGTTAGGACAGCCAGCGTTGCTGAGCTGCCCTTAGATTGGGAGTTAATGTTGGGGATTGTTTATGCTTTCCCTTTTTTCCTTAATTTGTTTTTAGTTTGTACATGGACCTTTGTATCTGTTATGGGGATGGAGTGTTGGGGAGAGGGATTCCAGGGAATGGTGGAAGGTATGGTACTCTGTTATCTCGCTTGGCTGACCATAGAGAAGCAGTGAAATTTATGTCAATGAATATCGGGGGGGATCAGCCTCCAAGAAACATAATATCCATAGGTATCTCAGAAGGAAGGGAGTTCAGGTGGCCATGCTCCACGAGATGTGCTTAGCTAGGACTGAAGTGGATAGAACGAGGCACAGATGGCGGGACCAGCTTCTGATTCTGCATACACTAGAAGGGCTTTAATACGAATAAGGGCCGGGACAACATCTGAGCTAACCCGTTCACTTATAGACAGGGAAGGTAGAACTGTCCTTTTGGAGAGCAGACTGTTTGGAAAAGAAATTGCATTGGGGAGTATCTATGTCCCAAACCAGGACCAGATCGCCTTCTTTCACTCCCTTTCTACCCACGTAGCTGGCCTGCCATCAGATATTGTATTGCTAGTGGGTGACTTTAATTGTGTACTAGATGTACAACTGGGTCGCTTGACTACCCCACTATTGGGGACAGCATTGGGTAAACTGGCAGAGGGTCTACATGACTGGGTGAGACACTGGGGGCTGGTTAATATGTGGAGGACACAATACGAGGACAAAAGTGTCTTCTCAGATTCCTCCCATGTCCGTCGCCTACATACTCAGAGAGATCATTTCATGTGCTCCTGAAGACTTACCCAAAATATTGTCTACTATCAATATGTAGGTTGCACCTTATCTGACCACAGCCCTGTTTTATGGACGTTTACACTGATGGGGGAGCGCTCACCCGCCCCTACATGGAGGCTCAATCCGGTCTCTCTGGAAGATGCATGCCACCGCAATTGCCTGGCAGAGGCGATCTCTGACTACTTCACTAATAACCAGGGTTCCGCATCCTCAAGTATAATAGAATGCAAGGCCTTTAAGGTCATGATATAAGGGCAGTGTATTGGCAAAATGGCCAGTACTCAGAATGAGTTCCATAAGGAACTCCGGAATCGGGAAGACAGATTACATGCCTTAAATAATTCCCTTGGTACTTGATCAGAACTACTAGATGAGGTTCAGGAGACGAGAGAACAATACAATGCTACCCTAGATAGGCTGCAAACCACAATTTATAAGCTGGATATCGCAAGGGCTATGGAAAAACGTACACTGAAATAGTGCAGAGCGGAGTGGCATACAGTAGAGTGGCTTACACTGGAGTGGTATGTAATGGTGTGGCATTGACAATCAGTATAGAGTAGAGTGGCCTAGAGTGTAATAGCTTGAAGTTGGAGTGGAGTAAAGTGATGTGACAAAGTGAAGAAGCATACAGTGTAATAGCGTATAATGGAGTAGTGTAGAGTGGAGTAGTGTATAGTGGACTGCTGTAGACTAGAATAGCGATCAGTAGAGTGGCATAAAGTGGAATAGCATAGATTGCAGTAACGTGCAGCAGAGCGTACAGTGGAGAAGCGTGGAGTGGCGTAGAGCGGAAAGTAGATTGGCCTACAGTGGAGTTGCATATACTGGAATAGCGTGGAGATCAATTAGCATACAGTGTAGTGGTATACAATGGAGTGTCAGAGTGGAGTGGCGTACAGTGAAATACTGTACAGTAGAGTGGGGTATAGTGAGCAGCCTAAAGTAGAGTGGTGTAGAATGGGGTGGGGTACAGTAGAACAGCATACCCTGGAGTGGGTTGGAGTGGAGCTATATAGAGTGGAGTGATGTACTGTGGAATAGTATAGAGTTGAGTGACATTAAGTGGAGTGGCATGGAGTGAAGAGAGGTTCAGTGTTATGGCATACAGTGGAATAGCATAGAATGGAGTGGCATAGAGTGGAATGAAGTATAGTGGAGGGGCGAAGAGTGGAATACTGTACAGTGGAGTGGCATACAGTGGACTGGTGAAGAGTGGAATGTTGTAGAATGGGGAGGTGTAGAGTGAATTGGAGTAGACTGTAGTAGCACGCTGTGTATTATCCTAGAGTGGAGCGGTGTAGAGTGGAGTGGGGTAGAGTGGAATAGCATAGAGTGCTGAGGCATAGAGCTGATTGCTGTAGAGCAGAGTGTCATAGAGTGGAGTATCGTAGAATGGAGTGTTGTCGAGTGGAATAACATTGAATGCAGTGGCATAGAGTGGAGTGATGTACAGTAGTGTGCCATAGCAGAATAGTGTAGAGTGGAGTGGTGTACAGTCGAGAGGATTGTTAATTAGTGGAGTACGGTATAGTATAGCAGTGTACAGTGGAGTGGCGTATATTGAAGTGGCATAGAATGGAGTGGCATAGAGTGTAATAGCATAAAGTGGAGTAGAGTGTGTCCCCTTGCCCTGGCACACATCTCCCAAATCACGGAGCCGCAGCAGAGGTCGTTACTTTTCCTACCTCGCCTCCAAGTCCTGGAACAACATCCCCCTCCACCTGCCCACCTTCCTTTCATTTGATGACTTCAGGAAGGGGCTCAAGACATGGTTCTTCAGAACCGCATGGCATTCAGGACCTCAGTGCCTGGAGACCCCCAGAGTGACAAGCCATGCTTTACAATTACCCCGATTAATTGATTGAGTGGTAAAGATTTGAGTGACATAGAGTAGTGTGGGTTTGAGTGGAGTGGTGTAAAGTGGATTAGAGTTGAGTGGCTTGGTGTTTAGTTAAATAAAATGTTAAGAAAATGATGAAATCCACTGAAAAAATAATAAAGTAAGGTTTTGAAATGAGATAATACCTAGGGTCTGATTGTTTGCTATTCACAAGGGGATTTAAAAGTAGTATATTTATGAGTACGGGGGCTCTGCATATAAAAAGATAGTGCTGTCCTTTCTTTTTATGTGTGCACACTTTGCACTTGTAAAGGTACTACTTATGAATCTCTTTGTGAATCAATCAATCATTTGTATAACGCACTACATACCCGCGAGGGTCTCAAGGCGCTGGGGGGGGGGCGCTACTGATCAAACAGCCAGGGCTTCAGTATCCTCCTGAAACTCAGCAGGTCTTGGGTCTGTCGTAGGCTCAGTAGGAGGGTGTTCCATGTCTTGGCGGCGAGATGGGAGAAGGATCTCCCACCGGTGATTGTTCTTGATGCACGGGACGGTGGCGAATAAGAGGTCGGAGGAGCGTAGCTGGTGGTTGGGGATGTAGAAGGAGAGCCGTCTGTTGAGGTAAGCTGGGCCGGTCTTGTGGAGTGCCTTGTGTGCGTGGGTGAGGAGCTTGAAGGATATCTTCTTGTTGACGGAGAGCTAGTGCAGGTTTCTCAGGTGGGGGTGATGTGGCGTGGGGTGGTACGTCGAGGATCAGTCGTGCCGAGGCGTTTTGGATGCGTTGTAGTCGTTTGATGAGCTTGGTCGGGGCTCTCACGTGGAGGGCGTTTCCGTAGTCAAGTCTGCTGTTGACGAGGGCCTGGGTGACTGTCTTTCTTGTATCTGTCAGGATCCATCTGTAGATCTTGCAGAGCATGCGGAGGGTGTTAAAGCAGGAGGAGGAGACGGCGTTGACTTGCTTGGTCATTGAGAGCAGTTAGTCGAGGATGATTCCCAGGTTGCGTGCATGGTCGCTGGGTGTCGGGGCTGCCCCCAGTGCCGTCGGCCACCAGGAGTTGTCCCAGGCTGAAGGGTTGGAACCGAGGATGAGGACCTCCAACTTGTCCGAGTTCAGTTTCAGACGACTGGTCTTCATCCAGTCGGCGACAGCCTTCATTCCTTCGTAGAGGTTGGCTTTGGTGGTGATGGGGTCCTTGGTTAGGGAGAGGATCAGCTGAGTGTCGTCGGTGTAGGAGATTATGTTGAGGTCGTGCTGTCGGGCTACGTGTGCGAGCGGGCCATGTAAATGTTGAACAGCGTCGGGCTGAGGGAGGATCCCAGGGGTACACCGCAGATGATCTCAGAGGCTTTGGAATGGAATGGGGGGAGGCGGATGCTCTGGGTTCTACCGGAGAGGAATGAGGTGGTCCAGTCCAGAGCCTTGTCTCGGATCCCTGCGGCGTGGAGGCGTGCGCGTAGTGTGCGGTGGCAGAAGGTGTTGAATGCGGCAGAGAAGTCTAGGAGGATGAGTGCTGCGGTCTTGCTGTTGTCCAGCAGGGTCCTGATGTTGTCGGTAGCGGCGATGAGGGCAGTCTCAGTGCTGTGGTTTCTACGGAACCCTGACTGGGAAGGGTCCAGGATTCTGTTTTCTTCGAGGTATTGGGTTAGCTGTCTGTTGATGGTTTTCTCGATGACCTTGGCCGGGAAGGGGAGAAGAGAGATGGGCCGGAAGTTCTTGAGGTCTCTTGGGTCTGCCTTAGGTTTTTTGAGTAGGGCGTTGATCTCGGCGCGTTTCCAGATCTCTGGGAAGGTCGCGGTCTCGAGGGAGAGATTGATGATGTTGCGCAGGTGGGGTGCGATGGAGCTGCTTGCTCTGTTGAAGACGTGGTGCGGGAATGGGTCTGACGGAGAGCCGGAGTGGATTGATTGCATGGTTTTGATGGTGCCATCAATGCTCAAACAAAAACCAAAGTGGATGATGGACGGAGGGTTGACAATACAAACACTCACCCCCAGTCAACTGATCTGGGTTTAATCCATCACCGTTCTTTATCTCACTCCGCCACCCCAGTTCAGACATGGCCATATGCAAATCAGTCTGACCCTGTGCCTCATGAGAACAGTCCAGCCCGAACTGCCAAGCCATGTCTTCCCTGGACCGGAATCAAGCTTCCCAGGACCGGTTTATGGCATTACAGTCGTCTTCAGCCGGGCTTGCTTGAGTCCAGTGGCAAAGTGAGCAAGGGACTCACGTCTGAGCATACCCTGCGAACTTAGGGCGAACAAAGAAAAAACAAAGGGGATGATGGACGGAGCGTTGACAATACAAACACTCACCCCCAGTCAACTGATCTGGGTTTAATCCATCACCCTTCTATAGCTCACTCCGCCACCCCAGTTCAGACATGGCCCTTTGCAAATCAGTCTGACCCTGTGCCTCATGGGAACAGTCCAGCCCGAACTGCCAAGCCATGTCTTCCCTGGACCGGAATCAAGCTTCCCAGGACCGGTTTCTGGCATTACAGCCGTCTTCAGCCGGGCTTGCTTGAATCCAGTGGCAAAGTGAGCAAGGGACTCACGTCTGAGCATACCCTGTCAACTTAGGGCGAACAAAGAAAAACCAAAGGGGATGATGGAGGGAGCGTTGACAATACAAACACTCACCCCCAGTCAACTGATCTGGATTTAATCCATCACCGTTCTTTAGCTCACTCCGCCAACCCAGTTCAGACATGGCCATATGCAAATCAGTCTGACCCCGTGCCTCATGGGAACAGTCCAGCCCGAACTGCCAAGCCATGTCTTCCATTTACCGGAATCAAGCTTCCCAGGACCGGTTTCTGGCATTACAGCCGTCTTCAGCCGGGCTTGCTTGAATCCAGTGGCAAAGTGAGCAAGGGACTCACGTCTGAGCATACCCTGCCAACTTAGGGCGAACAAAGAAAAAACAAAGGGGATGATGGACTGAGCGTTGACAATACAAACACTCACCCCCAGTCAACTGATCTGGGTTTAATCCATCACCGTTCTTTAGCTCACTCCGCCACCCCAGTTCAGACATGGCCATATGCAAATAACCCCAGTTCAGACTTGGGCTCACGCTGGCCGAGGCTAGCAGGGGGTCGTGGCCGATGGTGTACGGAGGGTCTGTTGTGTTGCTGTCTGTTGGGGCTGTCTAGGTGTTGAAGCGGTCATGGATGTCTGCTATCTTGCGGTGGAAGAAGGTGGGGAGGGATTCGCACAGGGTTTGCGATGGCGGGATGTCGTTGGTGTTGGAGCTGGGGTTGGAGAGTTCCTTCACGATGTTGAAGAGCTCCTTGCTATTGTGTGCGTTGTTGTCGAGGCGGTTTTTGAAGGAGGTCCTCTTGTCCGCCCTGATGAGGTGGTGGTGGTTGCGGATGGCAAATGCGGATGGCAAACAGTCATAAACTTAAACAAAAGTATAAGTTTACCTTTGTGAGTCAGGCACTTAATGTTAACCAAAGAACCCCGTACTTCATCAATTAAAGTTTACTGAACTAACCTATATTTTGCAGCTCTGCCTATGACCTCACTTTACATCATTCATGACATGTTAAATTACATCATTGATGACATCACTCATGACATTTCAAATGACATCATTGATGGCATCACTGATCACATCATCAAATATACTGCTATTCACATTATTCCATAACCCCATGCATCATTTAAAAAAAGAAAGTTGTTAGTAACAAGCTGATGTTTATATACATCATAGAGTTGCTGTGTGTGCATGTGTGGGTGCACAGGATGAAAATACTGTAAGCCTTTGAGGCAAGTGTCCTTGCGCATATTGAAAGTTACATGATGCATCGTTTACAAACTTGTCAAGTTTAGGGTACAAGTAGTACTCTATGTTTAAAAAGATTTAGGCATGGCATACTTGATGTGGGTTGCAGAGTCATGTTTCAATGTATGTTGTGGCTTAAAGCCAAAGTTTGCTGCAAAACAAATGTGAGAAAAGCAAAGCTTCTGTTGACAACAGATTACCCACTATTGGATAGATGTTCATGTGCCCATATTTACCAGGTGTAGTACAGTGCAATAGACACATTCTATATATCAAGGACGTTTATAAGGTCTGGATATCTATCTCTAGAACTTTTCTGAAGATGTTGAGCCATTGCATTTTGCTGAATGAATAATGTAGAGGTGAGCCAGATATGGTTTAAATCACACACAGTGTTTAAGCATGACTCTAAGGTAGGATGCCATAGTGCTCATCTCAGAAATGGGTGGTGAGAAGTGTATCATTTACCATTTTAGCTCACATTTGAAATGTTGCAGTATGAAAGTGCAAACGCTTTATATGCTGCTTTTTTTTATTTGCTCAAATTCATCCATTCGTTTTTCAATGGGAGAAGGGTGTCCCGCGGATTGAAGGGTTTAAGACATTTTTATATCATGTCAGTAGCAATGCCATTTGCCAATTTGCTCGTACCTTTGGCACCATTTGCTGAAGATGCGTGAAATTTGTCAGACACTTAAGGCTTGATCTACAAATTTGATGAGCAGGATACTCTCTAGCAAAAGCAACTGAGTACCCTGTCTGCCAAACTCTGGGTCTGCCCCCTCATTAGACCTGGATGGAGCCTAAGCTTTCTGTCAACAGACCCCCAATTGCTATGTTGATGGAAAAGTTCCTTCGACAGCACAATTGAGGCGTGGCAGTCGGAGGAAGGCCATTACCCTACCTTTCCTATTTAGTTTGGTGAACGGCTGTCAAAACCAGAGGTGGCATTCACCAATCATTTTAAACCTGCAAGGGAACCAATGCAACAGATCTAAATTTGGCAGAGAGGCGGAGATAATGTAATCTACCATACTGAGGGGTGCAGTCCCGCCCACCAAATCCTAAATCAGGCCTAATTTAGGGTTCGGCATGCAGGTTACTCGTTCATAAAGATGGCGATATCCCACCCACATATTGTTAGTGCCATTGGATATAATGCCCTTGTAATAAAGAGGACGGGATAGCTATTATATTTGTTATGATGTAACCCTTCAGCCAAAATCTAAACCAGACCCTTAGTATCTTCAGAATTCTATTATATTTTTTTTATTGCATTTTTATAAAGATGGGCACCTTTAAAAAAGGGGGTTTATAGTTTCAAGTTTGGCACTGAGTAATGAATCTGCCCAAAATTTTGCATAACCTAGGAAGAGTTGGTTTTCTATTGGTATGTCAAGGTTTTTGCAAATTCAGAATGGGGGCCATAATTAAAAGGGAGTTCAATACAGTGTTAATTTGGTTATGACTTTGCTGCTGTTTGATTATTCTGTGCTAAGCGTGGCAGGTACCTAGCAAGTGATACCCAGCACAGCTTTATTAGGCTTCATAATAGTCCACAGGGCGTGGGGAAGAGGATGTGGTTCAAAAATACTTTAGATTTACTCATAACTTTGACAGAATTTGATGGATCTGCATGAAAACACAGTGTTTCAACAATTTAACCTCAGCCTGCTGCCATATCACTTTAGCCTTGTTAGCTAAACTTGGTTCTTTCACTGTTGTCTTGCTACCACTACACATATGCAGCAATAACGTCTTACCAGCTCCACCTGCTCCATTGTCACTGATGCCTTTCCAGCTCTGCTTGGTCCTGTAACACTGATGCTCTACCAGCCCTGTCTGATCTTCTATGATTGATGTCTTACCAGCTCTGCCTGCTCAGTAGCCGGCTGCTAGATCGCTGCTACTCACAGCATGGTCCTTTCACTGTTGCCTTGCAACATTGCTTAAAACTGTATACATACCTTCATAACAGATCAGCCTACATCTTTGCAAGCAATTTCTTGCCAGCACTGCCTTTCTGGCTCTATATCACTAACAACTTACTAGCTCTTTCAAGTTCTCAGTTACTGTTGCCTTACCAGCTCTTCCCACAGTTGTATCTTTGATGCCATATAATTCTACCCGTTCTAGTATTACTAATACCCTCAGCCATGTCTTGTACCACTAACGTCTTAACAGCTTTCCCTGATTCTAGTCCTCAATCAGCGATGCTTTACTAGATTCGATCTATCTTGTATAACTTGTATATCTGGTCTCTCTGGTACTCACCCACTGTTTCATTCCTAGCTCTACAAGGTCCTAAATCACCAAAGCACTTTCAGTCCTGCTTGGTCCTGCATCACCAAAGCATTGTCTGCTCTCCCTGCTTCTGAATTACCTAAAAATTGCCTGTTTTACCTGGCCCTGTATGGCTGAAAACTTTCCGGGTTTTTCTGCTCCTATATTATGATTAATTCATGATGGTGTTTTATAATTCTATCTGTTGCTGTATCGATGATGCCTTACCAGCTCTGCCTGCTCCTGTATTACTGATGCCTTTGCAGCTCTCCCTGCTCAGTATCACTGATTCCTTACCAGTTATGCCAGTTCTAGTTTCACTGATGTCTTTCCAGCTCTACCTGCTCCTGTATCTCTAATGACTTACCAGCTCTGACTTGTCTTCTATCACCACCAGGCGGGAGTCCCTGGAGGAGCAGTCTTCATGGCTCTCTCTCCAGTTCTTCAGAGTTATGATCACTGGGAAGTGGTAGCACTTTCCTCCATGCTGCTCCCAGTGCAGAGGACAATATGGCATAGGATGAGCTCCTGTCGAAGGAGAAATTGAACTGTCATTTATAAAGTTTCAAACCACACAACTATGGTAGCAGTTGTGCGCCACCACTGTGAAAATAAAAGAGGCAGAAGAAAAGCAAAGAATGTTCACCTGGCTGGTTTCCATGAACAAACTTGACATTACATTCTTTATTTATTTGGGTTACTATAGTTGCATGCTGAAAACTAGTGTTCTAACAAAACCCTTGGTTCATGGAATTTTAGCTGAACCCAAAAAAGATAACTCATCTTTTCGATAAAGTGTTGTGCGGTGAGGACTATCAGAAAGTTTGGGCAGTATATTAAGGTTGTGTAGGGTGTTGACATCATGGAGTAACTATATGTTATGTTATGCTGTGTTATGTTATGCTATATTATGTTATGCTACATTATGTTATGCTACATTATGTTATGTAATGTTATGTTATGTTATGTTATGCAATTACCATTTGAGTAGTACGCTGCCATTGGTATGGCTACGCTTCACAGAATGTAGCCAGGGATGGCTTTGGAAAGGCAAAAATGAATGAGCAGTTGAGCAAAAGATAGAGCAATTCAGTTGAGAGTTGCATAGATGAGCAGGTTTGGCTGGGTATTTGGCCATATCCGAAAAAGGCTCAATTTGAACAATTGTGTACTTTCCATATTCTGTGTACTGGACTTGGTCCTTCCGGCATGGTGATCCCCAGACTCTCTGCCTTCCTCTTTCTATTTTTACTGAATTTGTTTTTGTTGGCTTTAGGACTCTGTGCCTTTTACCAATGCTAACTTGTGTGTGCTCTCTTTAAATTATGGTAGAATTGGCTTATATCCAGTTGGCATATTTATTTTACCTGTACGTCCCTAGTATAGTAAAGTGTGGTCCTATTTTGACCATTAAACTAAAAGGTTCTAGTGGGCCAACAGCACTGATTGTGCCACCCACTTAAGTAGCCCTTTAAACATATCTCAGGCCTGCCATTGCAGCCTGTATGTGCAGTTTTAAACTGCTATTTCAACCTGGCAATATAAACCTTTACCCCAGGCCCATACCTTACTTTTTAATATATGTCACCCCTACAATATGCCTTGGACAGTCCAGAGTATATAGCATACAACAATGTCCCAGAAGGTATTATTTTGTTGATAATTATAAAAGATTATGCACATAGCATGTTTCAAGAAATGGGAAATTAAAATGGGGGAAGGGAGACAAGAAATCATAAAAGATTGAATGCAAAAAATATTTTTACACATATTTGGTTAACAGATCAAAACAAAAGCACTACGTTATATCAAATGTCATGTAACCTGTACAAAACTGTGCAAAAGGGCTCGTGACGCAGGTGAATGGCGCAAGTGACAGGTGAAGGGATATATACAGCGGGAGAACGTGCAGAAAAAGACAATGATATATACAGTAAACTCTTATTGGTACCCAAACATTTGATACATCAATGGACAAAATTGGCATTTGGGACCACGCGGATGGCACCTTGAAATGCGCTGCAAGGTCGACGGCGTTTTCGGCCTGTATTGATTTTAGGCCATCATCAAGACCAGGTTACAAATTTTAAACAAGTACTTGCTCGTAGGCGAGAGTAAGTGCAACCACTCGGGTGTCGCACGACGTAGGTGATGAAGATTAGTAATGAACATGAAGTGGTCTGGGATACTGAGGAATTAGTCTTGCAAGGCTAGGCTGAAAAAATGAGGCTCAATGTGTGATCGGGCTGCCGCAGTCAAGGGAGAGAAGGGGGGGGGGAAATTGGTGCTTTAAATCGCATCCAGTACAGTTTAGCAAATGTCAGAACGGTGTGCTAGTACGGACCAGGAATAAATATAATTGGTGTGTCTCAGTAGTCAATCAAGGATCGAAGCGTCGCCGGCATGAGTCTGGGTTTAGCGAGGACAATCCAGAGGGCAGGGTGCAATGTATTTACAATGTAGGACATGCACCTTTCAGTCTTACATGCACTTGTGAAAATCTCATAAATTTGTTTTTCGCTACTGCAAGGCCTTCCTCTCCTATAGAAAAACATTGGGTTACCTTATTATATTTCATAAGGGATAGCTTTCAATTACAAGCAGGTATGAATATTTAGTTGGTGTTCAAATAGTTGTAATTAAAAGCCCTATTTAATGGTAAACTCATATTTGTATTCACAATTCTGACAATGCCAAGTTTTCATCTTCATTTCCTAACCACTTGGTGTTGCAGCCTGTTCCTGGGTTCCATGACTAGGTGTAACTGGCAGTTGGTCTTTGTGCATTGTTCCCAGACAATGGGACAAAGGGAGAACTGGTGTTAGCAATAAGGGCCACTCTGAGTTAACAAGGGCGAAGAGCTCTTACATACCACACTTGCATATCACAATGGCCCTGCCTGAGCACTCTCACAAATGGCTTGACACTAGGCTATTGTGACCCACACAAGCTTGGCCCAGGACAGGGAGGAAGTAGATGTCTCTGCCAGGAAGAATAACTGTGGTGCTGTTGAAAGGACTGCAATTCTGCCTGACTGATACTCTGAAGGAACTGTTGTGCTGAGCTGCTGCCCTCCTGCCTGGGCGAGAAGGGTTGGACCTACATTTGTTAAACCCTGGACCCCAGAGTGACCCCCAAAGTCTATTTGGCTGGCCTCCTGATTTGAGCCTGAGGGATAGAAGGTTCCAACAACCTCCACCCAACAGCTGGACTCTGCCATTTGTGAGTATACTCTGCCAAGTTGTGCCGCCTCCACGCTGGACCCTTGGAAGTGCGCCTAATGTGTTCCATCGGCCTCTGTGGATACAGAAGAACTGACGCATCTCATCTGCTGTGTGACCAACCGTGAGCGGAAGCGCTGCAGCATCGTCACTGGTTGGGTCTCTTCAAGTGCAAAGATCCGCATAGCATCACAGACCACCAACTCATGGTAACCACCACTGAGTGATGCATCCCAGGAGCAGTCTCTCGCATCACTTGTTAACTGCAGCCTTGATGACAGACTTTGCATCACAGCCCCGCAGCTTTTCTGAACCAGTGCGTTGCCCTGACTCCTCGACGAATCCTCGACGCCAGACTGTGTATCGCAAGCCATTATTGACAGGATTATCAATGATGATGCAGGACCTCACACTGCAGCCTTGTCACATCACACGATGCATTATCAACGTGGACACGTGCAACGTTCTGCAAACAAGGTTTAAAGGTACTTTGTTCAGCGGACCTAACTGGGTCCCTATAGCAAGCCCATGGTCTAGCCGACTGTGCCACCCAATATCCACAGTTGGCGCTTTGTGCATTTTTGGCGCTATTTTTCACTTAAAACTTTAAAATTGCATGCATCTGGTTTTACCGATTGGATTTTGTCGTGTTGGTCTTGTTCAAGTTATAAAAAATAACTCTATTGTTCTAACTTGGTGTGGGATCCTTTTGCGTTGTGTTTTTCACTATATTACTGTTTAAAGTGTCACAAAAATACTCTACACATGGCCTGACTGCTCTGTGCCAAGCTACTATATGAGTAATGAGTTTAATTTAGAGCTGACATCTGCCTCGTCCTAACAAGGACTGTGTTTGCTGCTTGACCAGGGCTCACGCCCCAGTCAACCAACAGCCCAATTTCTTACACTTCCAATGTCACTATACAGTAAAAAGAGACTCTCTTTATCTAAAAGTAGAAATGTGTCCATGATGTTTTAGAGAGAACAGATACTTATGTCCTCATGTTATGGGGTTGTTAAAAATTGTTTAGGTACTTGAAACAAATGTTTTCCTTTGGTAGCAGGACTTTCGGTAAAGCAACATTGTTTGACCTACCACAGCTTTCCTTACACACTTTTGAAGGCCTTATATCTCTAAATAAGAAACAAACTGTCATCAACCTATTGGATAATGTGTCCTTGAGATAGACACTGGTTTACTTACACTCTTCTAAAAAACTCTTCTAAAAGTCACCTTTACCTAAAAAGTGTTTTAATTAATGTTCTAGCTTGTCCCATTCCTGAGCTACAGTATTAGTATTTAATCTCTAGTCTGTTTTTCAATATAGTACGACTAGCCCTTTCACTGTGAAAATAGTTTTTAGGACCTTGTCACTGTACGGACATGGTAATATTCCTTTTCTGCATGTCCGACTGCCAAAGACCATGCACCATACTACAAGGCCTACAGAGGGATGACTTAATACCATTTCAAATGGAAGTTGTTATCGATTCAAAGGGGTTATTTTAATTGTACTAAATTGTAGTCAGGCTACAGTGATAATCTTGAAGCCTTGTTTTTCTTTGTCACACTAGAGGATGGCACAATAAGTATGGCAGTCAACGGGTGACATTCAACTTTTCATGACATGGGTGTATTTCCACACCATATACTATAGTAATATAGAAATGTAAAGAATGCCAGTGAGGAGTTAGACAATTTTGTCAAACTTTAGCAGCCCAAACACATGCACTGGGGCCTAAGTGGTAAGCATTGTCACCATGGCAGAGTAAAACAACCAGCAGCATCCGTCCAGAAAAATTGTGGTTGATCAGACCAAAAAGGTCACTTTCCTATAGAAGGTATTTATTTGAGTGAGGATTGTTACAAGTTATGATTAGGCAAATTTGATACTTGTTGTATTTTCGTGTCATTGTTTCAATGTGTGGTACTCTAATTATGAAGCAGTGACCCATTTTGCTTGAATAAATATTTCTATTATTTCTATAGGATTTATTTTATTTATCAATTGGTATATTTTTCTGATTAGGTGATAGGCCATCATACTAGAATTTGCTGCCAATTATTGTTGAATATAATTTGCCTTATCTTAAAATACTGAGATGTTGTTTGGACAACCAATCAGGCCAATGGGGCAGCTGACATACAGCCACTTCATTACAAGCCCTCGCCACTCCAGAGGGTAATTTCCATTCTTCTGTGGGCAAGGCTGGAACACTTTTTGTCACCGTGTCATGGAACTCAGTCACTCGTATTTTCCAGAAACAAAACTGAAAAAGGAAGAGATTGTTTCTATAAAGCAAAAAATAAATACTCCTGTGTGACAGTTCAACATTGTTCCTGTCTGTGATTGCTGTCCCTTTCACAGCAGCCGGCTTGAGAAAACTACAGCGAAGGAAAACCTGACCTTCCCATGGCTCAGTGGGGCATAGGCTGACAGGCAGATGTGATGTCTGCTAATGTTTCCCTACCAATGTCCACTATGTAAATAACAACACATTTGTTCCCAAGCACAGGAACAAAAAAAATTAGGGCCACTGGTTTCTTTTTTTTGAGAAAGAGACTGCGCTTTGGAAGTCTGTTCCTTGAAACCAAACAAAGATGGAAAAACAAACATGGCGTCCATTCGGAAAAGCTTCAGGGATTTAACTGGTGCACAGGTGACTCTGCTGATGGAACAGAGATGATCCCTGTCTGCCGGGTGAGAATCTATAAATATGGTTGGATATCCTCACAGCCAGGACATGCCACCACCCGTCAGGGTCTAAATGACCCTGCTAGTCTCAAATTAATTGTTCTGGGAAGTTGCATAGGGTTCTGTGATTTCAAGTTGAATTGAGGGCAGTGGCAGTCGACAACACATTACAAGGGAAAATCAAATCTTCGCTGACAGCCTTTAGGCTGCTTAATCTACAGCATGGAGTATGCATCTAGGACTCGAAAAAAGTAGTACCAAAGTTCAACTTTCTCTTTCTCTTGGGTAAAGAATCCCTGTCATCAAAGTTCTGAATATAGTCTCCCAAGGCACCAGTCCCATGGATGTGCAAGCTTTACTGTCCAATGAGGCCACATAGGGGAGGTATATATACCTGTTTGGAATGCTCTGTATTGTTCTGATGATGTCTCTGTCTCATTTTCGTTTCTTAGTCAAATCAATGGTCAGGTTTACTAACATTTCCAAAAAAAGCAACACAGCAAGAGAGATTTTTGTACTGTGTAGTGTGTAACACAGAGAGCAGAAATGCTCTATATCTACCAAGATATATGCTAAGCTATACTAAGATATGTAATGCAAGCCACTAAGTTGCATTACATTTCTTTTCAAAGTCACGCAAGGAGTCGCAAACCACTCTTTGCATGGCTCTACATACTCCATTTAAGGACTTACATTGCCTTCAGGTGACTTGCATCATGCAAGTCCTTAGTAACTCTGGCCCTACTCTTGAACTGGACTGTGCCTCTAGCAGACTGGGCCCCTGATAGTTTGTCTACCTGTTCTGAGATCTAGCCTGATGGTCTGATGCATACATTTCTGTTGATTACACTGCATGTTCTGCTGGTACACTGGCTAGCCCTCTCTATGATGGGAACTGACCGGTGGGCTCTTCCTCCTTGTCCATGATGGAGTCCATGATGTACAGAAATGGAGATCAGTTGGAGGCATCAGCCCCGGTCAACTCTGAGAGCTGTGAGATGGATATGGGTTAATCGTTCTAGGAGTGGGAGAAGAGTGCCCTTTTACAATGTAAGTACCTCTGGGGATCCAACTGGCCATATGTTCAGCATATGAACCTAAACTATAAAATGGAAAGAGGCCTTCATGAAATGTATTCCACTTTGACTAAATGAAGCAGCATAAACAATTGTTGAAATAAAATGTTGAAAGTATACCTGATAAGCTGCAGGTATTACTCTTACCTTTCTGCTTCATCAGGTACTCATCCATCCTCTGTAATCTGAACACTGAAGCAAGAGAGAGGTCAGGTGAGGAGGAAGCTATTAGAGCAGAATGCAAACATGAGCAAATGTGAGAGACAGAAAGCAGGCAATCTTTTAGATTTCATTTCCACGCCTTAGTGCGACACACCATCCCAACCCTTGTGACTGACCGCTTTGGAATGGGAAACCACTACGGTCATGTAATCATGAAAGTTTGATAATGTAGACTGAGAACATCTACAATATTAGAGAAACACGTTTAGGGTAATGCTGTTGACTCTATTCACTGATTCATTTAAAGGACCAATATGCAGTATCGGGGCTGTGTTAGTCCCACAGGACAGTGGTATTTAAAGTTAGAATAGAATCTTTCCATGACAAAATTCATTGTCAAAACCCATGTATTCAAACTTTAAGAATCATTGAAGTAGGCAAATATAGGGGTACGCATGGGCTGCGGCGTTCCCTCTGTGCAGATTAGGATGTGACCGCCAGGGTGGCGGTGACATCCTCCATCTTTAACATTGCGGCGGGTGCAGCTTCAAGCTGCACCCGCCGCAATGTTAAAGATGCATGCATCGCTTTTGCATGCACAAGGCGGCAGGCACCGCGCAGTGCCTGCTGCTTTGTTCACACAAATGCAGGGGGGTACCATAGGTACCCCCCATGTGCATCCCAACCCCCTTCACCCAGGGGGCCCGCAACGGGCCCCCGAAGTGAAGGTCCGTATGCTTTTTCACAGCGGAAAAGCCGCCGCGGAAAAGCATACATCTTACACCATCCTAATATGGCTGGCGGTGTCTGATAGACACCGCCAGCCATGTTAAAGCTTTTCCGCCGCTGTCGGAAGCCGACCGCAGCGGAAAAGCTGCTAACAGATTTCAAGAGCCACTGCCATCCTAATATGGTGGTGGTTCTTTTGAGGCTCCGCAACGGCTTTCCCGTATCCTCCAGGCCGGCGGTGGCTTCCGCCGGCCCGGAGGATGCGGGAAAACCGCGATCCCAATCTACCCCATAGTTAGGTAGTCAAATTCAAATCAGACTCAATAATGAGAGTCCATAATTTAGAGACTTAACATAAGCCACAATATAGTTTAGCAAAGAACTAGCAGAAATCTACTCAGTTCATAAGTCAATGGAGAGTCTAAACATAAATTAGCAATATAAAATCGGCCTCAGATGAAAGAGACTTAGGTCGAAATATAAATCAGCAGTCAGTCCAACTTGGAGAGCGCTGAGTTCAAAAGGCAGGGGAAGGTCTACAAGTATACATTTGCTGACGTGGAGTCTGCGTACGAGATAGCAAGCAGAAAGCCTGGCACACATCCCAGAAAGGGGACCAAATTTATTAGGTTTCAGACATTAAACAAACACACTTACCATGGTATGAAATAAAGCCATAGTGAAAAAGTCTATGTTTCAAACATACAAGAATTAACTCATAAGGAAATATTTTTGCAACACTTAATAGCAGTGAATTTATTAAATAAATAGAGAAATGAACAGGTATAGGCAAAAGGTCTTGAACATTGCTATGTACAAGAACATATAAACATGTCTTCTTCATAAGGCACACTAGTACATACTTTGTTTCATTACAAGAAAACAACACAATAAAGGAAATGCAATTCCATCTATTTTATGAGAAGGAAAACCACAGAAGAAAAATATGCATGTAGGAAACTTGTTCTCGCAATGGTATTTGCCACCTTTTCTTCTGCAACTTTATATATGAGGAGAGTGCAAGCAGGCTTAGGCCCAATAATTTAAATGTGTGACCTAGTTGTGCTAACTTAGTAGAAGAAGAAGAAGAATACTTTATTTGATTTGTGAAAATCATAAAAGGGTGGAACTTACCTCCATTTGATACACATCAACATAAAACAACATAAAACAGCATCTTTAAATCAGCATAGAACAACATAAAACAACACTAGCCCCCGTGTCCTGAGCGACTTTGCAAAAATATACATAATAAGTAAAATCAGAGAGAGAGTTTTTAAATGTCTAAAACAAAAAAGAAACAGGGGTAGTACTATTGTAAGGCAGTCACCCTCTCATTGAGGTATAGGGGCCTGCTAACTTAAACACGTGTGAATAAACATTATTTTCTAATTAATAAAAATACTTTCATAGCTCTTCCCTCTCATGATTTTTAAAATCATCAGAAACTACCCATCTCTACTATGCAACAACTCATCTAGCAATTATGGTTTCTTTAACATTATCTTCTCCATGGCCCTCATTTCATCACAAACCTGGCCTTTGATACCATCAAATTAAATATCTTCCCTCTTTCTTTTTCTTGTCATCTTCTTCTTCTTCATCTTTCCACAATCACATTTAAAACCTACCTTAAAATAGATACTCTCCAAAAAGTTTATGAAACACATAGATCAATCAGACTAAGAATAATTAAAATAGATGGGGTTAGTATGTTTCTAATAGCCCCCATTCACATCACCAAGCCCTTCATCAATGTTTGCAGTTCATTTCCAAATAGTACTGAACCATGAACCAATTCTTTCCCATGCAGCAATCATCCCCAAGTTTTTTTTGTAGCATCATGTGAAATATTATCTACATTATTAATTTTCTTATTAATTGGCAAGCTATTATAAGGCAGAAGTGTACCACATTGTAGGACGTTTGGTTTAATACACTGTACACACTACTTTACTCCGCAATAAGAATATCTAAAGCATGACAATTCTGATTCACCAATGCACACATTTCTATGATTTAATTTTAGTTAATGCACTTGCAGTATTCATAGCCAAACATTCCACTAGAGAAGATAACTTTCTAATCTTAACATAATTCAAAGCTATACCAATCTGGGGAATCGGCATACCAAACATATCCATAAGCATTAAACCAAACCAGCATTTAAAGTTTTTCAGATTGTTTCATTCATGTCATTCATCTCAACTACATGTTATGCACTTGGAAAGACTAATGCAAGATAGCAGAACACTTCCAAGTTACTAATAGGTTTATCATCCAGCATATAATCTTGGTCAACTATATAAATATAGCTATACTCACTTGCTGCAAACACCTCTGAATGTTTACCTTTCATTATGCTTTTTACACATTGCACATATAATTATTTTCTCTTCTCATCCACCCCAAGTCAAGGATGTACCTTGGAATTGCTAAATCTCTTCTCATGTTCCTTCTGTAATCACCTTTACCTCTGCAGCATTTCTACAAATGTACACTGTCATTAGTTTTGTTAAAACTTTGGATAGATAGAATAATATTTTCAGTACTTACGTGGTTCTGGCGTTCTCTGCCATACCCATGCTGTCCTCCTCTGTCCTGGTCTCCTCGGTGGAAAGTGAACCTCCTACGCTGTATGTCTTTGGAGGACTGTGCATATGCACACATGCGCAGTCCTACCAAGACATACAGCGTAGGGGGACTGATTTTCCACCGAGGAGTCCATTACATGGGAGGACAGCCCAGGAATGGCAGAGAATCCCAAACCCAGGTAAGTGCTACAAAGCAGGTGGCAGTCTGGGGGTTAGGAACCCTCCAGGTCTGTCGCCTGCATGTAGGGTGGAGCAGAGTGGAATTCCACTGAGATTTTAGGCAACTCTGTGGAATTCCGCATAGTGGCACTCCTCCAACTTGCTAATGACGTTCGAAAAAGAGAAGAACACTCGAAACGCATCTGGTCACAGTTAATTTCACCAAGGAATGCTGATGCGAGTTTCCTGTATTGTTAATAAACCTCTGGGTTTCATTTGCTGTCGTGTGCACTTCTAAAAGCTTTCGGGCCTTTGTTGGACTAATTAATTACACGGCAGTCCTGTCGTGGGAGGTTGTACCATCCACAAAATGAAAGGAGGCTGCAAGGTGAGAACTGTGTCTTCACTCGTCATGCAGCACAGCAGATGGGGACACTTTCAACTCGCTAAATGCATTCAGGGGCCCACTGAGGGTTTTACAATGCTTTTAATAGTATGGATTGTGATGCAGGACCTACTAAAGGGAGTGAGTTGCGTGAGACAAAGACTACAGATCCCAGGAGTCATTGTGAGCACCAAGCACGGCCCACCATGGGCAGTACATAAAGTGTGATTCAAACTCCCTGCGACAAATGCATACTTGCTAATGACCTTCGAGAAAGAGAAGAACACTCGAAACGCATCTGGTCACAGTTAATTTCCCCAAGGAATGCTGATGCGAGTTTCCTGCATTGTTACTAAACCTCTGGGTTTCATCTGCTGTCTCGTGCGCTTCTAAAAGCTTTCGGGCCTTTGTTGGGCTAATGTATATATGTATATGTATATATGTATGAATATATGTATGTATATGCATGTGTACATGTATGTGTATGTATGTGTACATGTATGTATATGTATGGGTGTATTTGTTACTGTGTATGTGTGTATATATGTGTGTATGTGTATGTGTGTGTGTGTGTGTGTATATGTGTGTATGTGCATATGTGTTATATACGTGTGTGTGTGTATGAGTGCTGTATATATGAGTGTGTATATGTTTGTATGTGGGTTTATGTGTGTGTATATGTGTGTATGTGTATATCTGTGTATGCATATATGTGTATATGTTTATTGGTGTGTATGTGTATAGGTGTGTATGTGTATATATGTGTGTATATTTATATGTGGATATTTGTGTGTTTGTGTGTATATATGTGTATATGTATATCCCTATGTGTATATATGTGTGTATGAGTATGTGTGTATGTGTATGTGTATATATGTGTGTATGCGTGTATGTGCATTTGTGTGTATATTTGTTTGTATGTGTATATGTGTGTATATATATGTGTGTGTATATCTGTGTGTGTATATGTGTGTGTGTGTGTGTATGTGTGTACTTTGAACTGGTAATGTTAAATAGAGAAAATGCTTAGAATGTATGTTAGTGGTAGGTGAAAAATCACAATCTTCACAATCATGGCTCTGTGTGTAACTAACTCTGAATAAGTCATCAATAGTTTCATCTTCTTCATCTAAATCTCCAAACATAACCATAATACATTTCTGTGCATCATGTTGGCTGTTGAGAGTAAACATTACTGATCCACTGCATATATCTAAACAATCTTGGATACCTGAAGCAGAATGAGATACAGTTCTACAGTGCAGAACACATTCTCTTACCTTGTTTTTGTTGAATTTGATTGACTAGATGTTGTAAACAAAACAGTGCATTATGAACAATATTTGCATAGCAGTTGACACCTGAACTGTTTTCCAACTGGTATCCCATAATAGCGCTGTAATTATTCAGTTTAATGTTCCTAAAGCCCTCTAGATTATTTTGTGTCCCCCCCTCTTTTTTTCTCAGCATCTGCACACTCTTTTGTAATCTTCTATTTTGGACAGATTATCCATTTCTCTTCTAGAGGGTATTGGTCTAAATGAGTATATACTTCTTAACCAATTGTACTCTCTTACGCAGCTTCCATCTGCACTAAATTTCTTTAACATATGACAATCCTTCTCTAAATACAGTACTTCCAATATTAGCAGAAGCTGCATCTACAGTTAAACCTTGTGACTTATGGAGAGTTACAGCATACGCTAGAGAGAGTGGGAACTGCCGTCGACGCACATAGTCTTTCACCAGCAACACAACGGCCAATCTGATTCATGCCATCAATATGCTCACATTTTATGGCTAAGTATTCAACCTCATCTTTATGTGGGAAATTAATAAAAATCAATTACTTTACCTATTGCACCATTTACTAACCCTTCCTGTACATTTAAATTACAGTGCAAAATTATTCAACCATTTTTGCTTGCATGTAAAATCCTTTCTACTCCTGCAGTTTTCAAGACAGATTCCTCCAGGAGATCCAATTGTACTTGTAGTGTATCTGTGAGTAGTATTGTGACTCCTTGATGTTCCATTTTCGCAATGATATATAACACAATGAGCAACCCAACATACCCTTGAGGGTTTGGGCAAGGAGATAAAAGGGTAGAAATACCTTCAAGGGATTCTGATTATAGAGTTTAGATATTTTTGATGATTTTAATCTAAGACCCACAAAAATGGCAGTCTGTAAATAAATTCAACAGTTAATGAATTAATTTGATATAGTCACACTTTGTGATCCAAACATAGAAAATAAAAAAAGAAGAACACGGGTGTATGTAAAAAGTTGTATTTATACGTATTGTAAATCATAAATAGGATACTGAAAGTATATCAACAGGAATACAAGAAGTGCATATATTAGACATCAAACAACTTCATTGTAACCGTTATGACTTTCTGTCCTGAAGATGGTCTCGGCATTTTATTTATAGAGACCGAAACGTCGACCTACGCTCGTTCTTCCTGGACTTAAAATAGCAAACTGCAATACAGAAGGAAAGCATTCATAACGATTACAATGAAGTTGTTTGATGTCTAATATATGCACTTCTTGTATTCCTGATGATATACTTTCAGTACCCTATTTATGATTTACAATACGTATAAAATACAACTTTTTACATACACCCGTGTTCTTCTTTTTTTTTTGTTTTCTATGTTTGGATCACATAGTGTGACTATATCAAATTAATTCATTAACAAAAGCTGTTGAATTTATTTAAAGACTGTCATTTATGTGGGTCTTACATTAAAATCATCAAAAATATCTAAACTCTATAATCAGAATCCCTTGATGGTATTTCTACCCTTTTACCATTTCCTCAATAGCAGCAATTTTCAAAATGTCTTCTTTCTCCAGTTGCAGTAAATGTTCATTGAAGTTAGAGCGCTCTTGAAGTGTTGGCATTAAATAAACTGTAGACTTCTGTTCTTCAATGAAATTGTGCAGTAGTTCCGCTGCTGTAATATTCGATGGAAAAAGTATCTTGATAAGACGACTTTTCAAAGCACTTTTACGCTCTTTTGTTAGAACTCCTATTCTTATGTCCTTCAGTATGTCTGCATAATTTACATAAGATGCTTGACGCATATTTTTCACTAGTTCCTTGTATTTAAAGTTTAAACAAATACTGACATTTCCAATACTCCCCAGAGAATTTCTTGTTTTGATATGCACAAGTGTTTTGAAAACAGTTTATCCTTTTGCAGGAGTGAGTTGCAATAGGTCACCAAATACAATTAAATGCTTTCCTACAAAAAGGACATCGTAGTTTGTGCATTCAAATCTGCTGCATTTCTAAGTGTATGAAAGCTTGAATTAAGTTAGATCCCATGCTCACCTCATCGATGATTAAAAACTTAGGTTTCTTCAATGCGCTTGATACATCATGGCAATCTTCACCAAATAGTTTCTTGTATTCTAGTTTATTGCCATGTTCAATAAGTACGCATTACTATGTGATGCAAAGTAATACCTTTAATGTTATTTGCAGCTAATCTTGTTGATGCTTTCATTACATATGACAAATTTAGTTTTGCATGTTTCTGTAGATAACCAGTGAAAACTTTAATTCAGAAGCTTTTTCAAGTGGCACCTTGACCACGGATGAATAGTAATTGTAGTATGTATGAAGAACCTGCAACATTTTAATTCTTGATTCTTGCAGTTTTGTTAAACTCGGACTCCTCATCATTTGTCTGAATACCGATTCCATCCAGTATGCAGTAAATTTAGCAGTTAGGTTTACACCTTAGATATCCCCCCCAACAATTTAACTGGAATCAGCTTACTGACTATTCATTCATAATCATTTGTAATTGAACACATTTTTAGCAGGACACTAGCTAGCAATTTATTAGTCACCTGTCCATTTGAAATGCCTACAACCTGGACTACTTTCCTGAGAGGGGTAAGTTGTGATCCTCCACCATGGTGTGTGTAGCACCTGTATTGATCAACAAAAATTCTAGATGGCCATTCCTTACTCCTTCCACAAAAGGGCCATTCTGATCTACATCTAGGACTGCATCAAGCATACAATCCTCCTCCCCCCTCAGTTACACACATCAGCCTTGTAGGAAATCCAAGTTTAGCTGCAAATTGTGGAAAATTATCAATAATCACAGAAGGTTTTTGCTAAAATCAGAAATTTTATTCCAAACTCTGTATTTTTTTTGCGTGGGCTGTTGTTTGAATGGAGCTGAAGAGGCCATTGACTGTGCCATCCGATTCTGTACCATCTGATTCATATATAGCTGCATTTGGGAAACCATTTGGGACACATTTTAAAATGCATTAAAATTAAACACACGTTCCATTAACATTGTCCATTTTTTTTCACAGGTGTGTCAAGGGTAATTTCTCATTTGTGCATTATTCACATTATTAATCTCAGGGAGGATATGGCCTTACAGCCAGAGCTGCTGACTTTGGAACTGGAGAACTAGTTTCGAGCCCTGGTGTCCACTCAAAATCCTGTGATTCTGGGCAGATCACATAATCTCCCTACTCCTAGAGTCAGCATGTCTATCCTTGTGCACATAAGAATAAGCACGCCTACCCAGGATTTGTTTATACACTGCTTGTCTATTGAAGGTTAAACCAAAAGGACTTTAACGTATAACCTGGCCTTTATTCAGCAGATAACCTTATTATGCTGTCTTAAAATCCTTGATTTTAGTAGAACTGTAATGCTTATGATAAATCTAGAAACCTTTGCTCATAATTTACAACAAGTCACACTATCTCCTCATCAAGAGCACAATATAAACCGTTTTAGCCATTTTGGGTAACACATTACAATGCAATGCAGTATTTAATCCATCCATAAAACAAATCGCCATTCACATAACCCACTCTTGGGTAAGGCGCAAAAGAAGTAACTTTCTCTAAATCACACGTCACAAGACAATGCACTCACAATCCGCAAAAGACAAGTCACCAGTCACAAGACATCCCGTTTCAAACAAATCCTATTGGTACTCATCTAATGCAACTCCAGACACCAGCATTAATCCATGTGATTGCAGGATTCCTTAACATCTAATCATTTTTGGGTGTAATTTGTAATTAAGTTTTGCACAAAGATTTGCATCTACTAATTGGTACCAAAATATGACACAACAATTTTGCTCCACATTTCTTGTTATACTTCTTTCTATCATTGACCCACATTTTTATGCGCTTTTCATTGAAAAATTTAAAGTGCCTGTGCACAAGAACGGACCATGCAAATCCCAGAGGATGGTGGCCTTTGGGATTAATATAGAAACCTTTGCCGGACAAAATTCAAAGTCTAAACCATGACTATTTTTTTCAAAATTGAAGAATCATTACTGAAGGCAAAGAGAGTCAGATTCAAATTAGCATCAATAAGGCTTATAAATTAAGCCAATTTCTAGAGGCCATAACGTAAGGGAATCAGCATAAGCGAAAATATAGATCAACAAAGAACTAGCATAAATCTACTCAGTTCGTAAATTAAAGGAGAGTCTAAATATATATCCGCAAAAGTACCTAGATGCAGTCTGCCTGTGAGAAAAGATCCATAAGGTTTAATTATAAATCAGCAGTCAGTCCACAATGGAGACTGGCCAGTTTAAAAGGCAGGGAATTGTCTATAATTATAAATTTGCTAAGGTGGAGTCTGCCTTCAAGAAAGCAAGCAGAGGGGGCTGGCATACATTGCAGAAAGGGCATATTTTATAGTTTCAGACAGTGAAAACTACACCCTGGACATAGTGTGAAATGATGCAATAGTGCCAATAACCAATGACTTTTTGTAAATACGTAATACAAACAGTCGGTGATGCTTATTTTACAAACATAATAAAAATTAGCTCATATGGAAATGGTTTTGCAAGACATGGTAATACTATATTTGTGGAGTAATAGAGCATTGAACTTAGTCAAAATGTCTTGAATGTTGCAAGAAATAAGAACAATAAAACATGGCTACCTCCTAAAGCACACAAATAAATGCATTTTATTCAGTACAAGAAAACAACAGAGTTAAAGGAATCCCATTTCATCTACTTTATGATAAGGAAAAACACAGAAGAGAACAAAGAAAGTTGAAAACTTGTTCATTAAATTTTAAAAGTCACATTATCTTCAGCAATGTTAATATGAATGTCAATGCAAACAGACTAAGGACTAATAATTTAGATCTGTTGCCTTGTTAAGCTAACTTAAAAACACTTAAATAAACATTACTATTGAATAAAACTTTCACAATGGCATGGTGGTTTCATGACATGTAGTATTAAATCAAAAACAAAATGACACTAAAACAACACAGTGAAAGTAGAGGTGCCTGTGATGAGAAAGGAGCGGTGGTCTAAATATAATATGAATGTACTGGGCCAGTAACTATCTGCTGGGGATTGTTCTCTGGGGCAGAACTTCTGTCCTTGTATATATGAGTGGGCACTGCAAACCATTGAGCTATGTTACCAGAACATAAATTATCTGTATCCTGGAGAGTATTTCTGCCACTCTATCCTATTCAGTACACCCACCACTGTGTAATACCATTATAAATATTGGTGCTGCGGTTAACAAATAGGACAAAGGGACTGGGAAAATTGTGTAGTACTTATGTCTTTAAGACAGGGCCTGCTTAAGGCTACTTCAACTGGTTTATGAATGCATAAACGTGTTTCTAAGTTGGAAACAAACCTTTTCAAATAGATTTGCCAGGAAAGGAATGCTGGATAGTTTTGGGGTGAAAATAAGACAGCTTCATCAACGGTGTTTTACAAATCACACAGAAATTTCGGAATTTGTTCTTCAACAAGATTGCCACATCACTTTAGAGCAGTAATATATCACAAGTGCTGTTGTGTACTTTTACTACATGCACACTAATGTGCTTGACTAAGCTGATGCAAACAAAGACCGCAAATCTCAGAATGTACTGATTTGTGAAAGGAAAATCCTGGACTGGATATATTACTAAGGTGGGGTGATAGGGCCCAATAAAAGATGTTTCCATGAAGTGGAGGAGTGTTTGCTTTTCGCTATGGGACATATTAGCAAGAATTTGCAATATTTATCGCAAAACGCCCTTAGCACCTTTATTTTTACCACTGCCTATCACTGGATATTTTAGCGGAGAAAACATGCTATTAGCAACGTTTATCGCCACTGTGCTAAAATATCCAGCAAAATGCCTAAATATCACTGGAAATCCAGCGATATTCACGCATTAACACCATGGTGGACTTAGCCTGAATATCCACCTCCTATTGAGAAATATAGGTAAGTCAGGTTTCGAGCAGGTGTTAAATACTAGCGATAATCGCGCTTAGCGCAACTTTTTTTATCGCTTCGCCTGCGTTGATAATAGGGGGAAGTTGTGTTAGCGACTGTTTTCAGTCGCTTTTAGTTGGGAACGCCTACCTTGCATGTCATTAGTGATAATTATCGCTGGCATGCAAGGCGATAGGAAAATCGGCCCATCTCGCCAGAAAGCTGTCGCTAACGCCTGTTAGCGACAGCTTGCGGCAAGGGCAATAAAAATATTGCTGCTTCTGCAGCAAAAAGTGCCGCTAAAGCGGCGATAAAGCCCTTGCTAATATGCCCCCTATGTTCACAATCTAAAGGGTTTCTTTAACATCATCACACAGATGAATGCAAACTAATGATCATTGGTAGCCCTCTATCTTTGCCTGCTCAGTAGGTACAGCATAGTGCCCTCTCATTTTCTTGAACTTGCATCATGGTGAGATCTTTGCTGATTTGATCAAAATGTAAAGTTGTGATGATTATCAGGAAAGGTAAGTTAAGAGGTAATTATCAAATGTCAGTGTAGTATGTGTGTGTGGGATTGTTCTTGTGTGTGTGTTAGTGATGTGTGTGTGGGATTGATTGATAATACATTGGTGGTGACTGAACTGGAGAAGTTGATTTTATACAACATTGGCCTTTAACTCCTGATAGCCACAATTGGATTATTGAAGCTCCTTTGAGCTACTTCTACTATTACTTGGTATGAAATATACAGTAATAAACATCTACTTCATGATATATTTCTGTAAAATGGTCTGTGTAATTATGCACTTACTCCAAATGCCTGACGCAACAACAGCGATGACGAGCAGCCCCGTCAGTGAGACAAATATCCACAGGGCAGGTCTCTGGAGATGGGGACCTTCGGGGGCAGCTGTAAAATTCAATGAAGTAATATTCCATTAATGATTCACAAGTCTGCACAATTTCAACCATTGTGGTTACATATTTCAGGCAAAAAACATCTGAAGAACTACAGCCAGTGAGAGATGAGGGGTCACTTATCAGTTTGCCATACCTATTCCTTGCCATCCCTTCCCAAATGATGGCTACATGCTGCTCTACAGTCAAATGTCTTCAAAAATTAGTGAACAGCCTTGTATTACTTAGATCAAAAAATATATTCTGAGTAATAGTTTTTTCTAAAAAGCAGAATCTTTGTTCAGGGCCATATTGTTTCAATAAAAGCAAATAATAATCCAATACTAAACCACCTGCTGCAGTCCCTGCAGATCCTTCACTCTATTGTGCAATGTTCCATTCCAGAGAATTGCAAACTTCATTGCTAAGAGCCCCCTTTAAATAAGATGTTTTGAAGTCAGGTATACCTCCAAAATGTTATGTCAAGGTTTGGGGAGAGGGAGGGACAGGGCTGAGTGCAGGAGGGTGGGGCTTATCAGATCTTTTTAGTGGTCCTTTTTCTCTAGATCATAATCCCTAATACATTTGAGACTTTACTTATAAAAGAGCAAATGCATCAAACAAAAATAGAAAATTGCCAAACACCTTTGCTCCACATAATAGGGGTGATATCATCCTCTCACACTCCTGTGTTCCAATTAACTGCACCAGTCGCAGCAATGATAGCAGTGGCTTTGAGTGGCATTGTGTTTCCTGTGCCTCTTTCACTGTTTCTCCACTATGACTCACCATTACTCCACTCTTGAAATAGACTCTCTGTCCCCTTCATGATGTAGTGGGCCCCTCACAGGTGCCTCTGCATCTGGTTCACTAATGAAAAGTACTACCTAGCAAAGTCAGCTGTCTCAGTCCTTTGTTAAAAGCAGAGGACAATGTCTTGCATCACTCAGTCACCACCACATCTCTGTGTCCATGCTATGGTGCCTTCTTTGCTTCAGTTTTCGCCTCCCTTGTGTTATTGCTTCAAACCTAAAATGCAAGGAAGAAAGCATAGTAACGCAACCATAATTGGGGTTTACTTGGCCCCTCACACCATTGTACCCCAGTGCCGCTGCACCTTCATCACCAGTGATCCTGCAGCCTTGTCTTCTTTGCCCACTCCACTGGGCCATTACTCTTAGGCCTGAGGCCCAAAGCAGACTGCCTGACCTGTTATAATAAAAGGAAAAAAAGCCCTGCATGTGTCCCTTGTGGCTTAGCCTGTGTTCCCTGGACAGCAAGGTGTACTGGAGCCCTAATGGGTACTATTTCGCTTTTTGGTTGTAAAATAGCCATGAATGGGGTGCAGTGGCCCCTACCACTCCTGGCCCCTGGTGCTACTGTGCCTGCTGCACTAACCGTAATAATGGCACTTTAGAAGAAAAAAATCAAGCTCCACAATCTCACAGTCTTCCTCAGGGCATCTCTCTGATGATGATGAAGATGTCTGTCTCAATTTGTAAATTAAATAGATTAGCTCCATAAAATGCCCCCCTCCTCTGGGCCATCTCTTTTTTGTCATTGTGAGAGCTGTTTTCCTTTTGTCTGCTTTAAATACATTAGAAACCGAGCTTACGCTAACATAAACTGTGTTTCTTGAATTGACATCATAATATATACCGCATGACAACTACTACTAATATTTCTTGCACTAAATAAAAATTGCATACTTTACACAAATAAACAGGGAGTATTCTCAGAGACGTCACCCTATGCTGTACTTAACCAAGGACATTCCAACTGTCCCAGGCTATCATTATAAAATGTATCAACAATCACGCTTGAGAACGATTGAACCCAAGATAATAGTACCATTAGAGAATCTTTGAATGTATTCTTTAGTCAAATTTTTCTAATTGCTTTTTCCTCATTGGTGTAGACCTTGAGAACCATGTACTTGTATGAAAACCATTGTCTAACGTCTTATAAAAGGACTCACTTTTCTCTCCCTGGAACCTCCATTTGTCAATCCAATAAGGTGAATCTATGCCGGATTTCATATAGAATTTAACTAAGTTCTTTGTACTTACGTTTTGTATGCTTTGCTACTAATCCTATTGAAGGCATAATCTGTGTATTTTTCCTATAAATGTCTTATATAAACCTTCAAACGTTAACCTGTGTCTGTCATTCTATGAGAATGCTACAGCCCTAATATTGAAATGTATGTATTCGTCAATATCCCCACCCCTCTCACTGCCCACTTCTTCCGCAAGGTTTGCACTCTGCTAATCACCCTAATTTGGTCCGGTCGGCAACCCAGGACCGCATATATCATCCTTACCCTCCTGATCTCTCAAGCTTACTGCCTGTCTTATTGCAATCAGATCAAACGTCTCTCCCCAAATTATCGTTTGCGCCTTATTCACTTTAAGTACATTCATAGGCTATTTTGGACTCCAGCCCAACTGCACAAGTTAGGACTTATTGCAAGTGACAGATGCCTGCGCTGCTCTGCGCCCACGGCTGACTTCTCCCACCTTGCCTGGCTGTGCCTTCAAGTCTCCACATACTGACACGAGGTCTTTGCACCTTTCATTTTTATACCTTGCCTTTGCTGCCTTATCTGTTTCATATATACCTACGGTGACACTTCATCTGGGGGGGCCAATAGCTCAGAGAGCATTGCTGGCTAGGCGTGCAAATCGTCAGCCAGTTTATTCTCTCTTCGTGTTCTGTTCATGTGTCTTTCTTCTGCATTCACCCATTCAGTCATGTCTTTCAGCCAGTCTGTTAATTTAAGTGCCATCTGCGAGAGCTATCCAAAGGCAATCCTGCACTTCACCAGCACTAGGCCCAGGATGAGAATTTTTCTGCTTAGATTTTCTTTTTCTTAATGGGTTTATGCCCCTGCAAACAGTAAACCTCCTCCCTAGGTATCTCCCATCCCGGGGCACCTTCCAGTGTAGTGAGGACAACCCTCCAATATTCATTCAAGCCCACACATCGCCAAATTATATGTATAAAGTCTGCATTGTCTCCCCTACAATGGGGGGAGTTAGGGAAGTGCTCCGGGTATATTGTGTGAAGCCTCTTGGGCTTGAGATAGATTTGATGTATCACACTATATTGCAGTAGTTTAAACTTCACATTGGTAGATACAGAGTTTACCCCTTTGTTGATGTCCTCCCAGTGGGACGTCAAGAGGGGTGTCTCCAAGATCCTCTGCCACTTGTGTTGGAATTGGAGCTCTTTCAGGGGAGCATCCTCCCGCAGAGCTCCGTAGATATGGGAAATCAGCCTCCACACACCCTCCATGGCCAACAGAGCATGCAGCGTGTGGGAAATCTGTAGAGAATCTGGAAAAGATGGCCTTATTCCACGTGCAGTTGCTGCGATTTTAGCGAACTGGAGGAATTGTCCTGATCCAAGCTGAAATGTATCTATGGCGTCCGCTATGGTAATGAACCTGTCATCTGGGTATAGATCTCAAAGTGTAGTAGAACCCCCTGCCCTCCATTTATCCACAGACATAGTAAGAATCTAAATGGGTGAAGCACCCCGATATTTCATATCGGGCACAACAGGAGCCCTCCGCAGCACCATCCTGACTGCTCTTTGCCACATCCCACAAACCTGTCTGACCACATAGGGCACGGTGGGTGGGGCTCCTGTCCACATCAGCAACACCTCGGGCAATGGAATGCCATTGCATGAACTTTCAATAACCTACTTTCCCAATTGTCCTGGTCGTCCAACCCGTTTACCGTATGCTGTAACCACACAGGGAGAAAGTAAATTTCCAGGGCGGGCAAGTCAAGACCACCTCTACCCCATGGGCTCTTCAAAGTGGCCGAACTAACCCTTTTCATCGGATCACTGAAATAATATCGAGTGACAAAATATCGACCTTCAAGAATATCGTTGACAAAATATAGACTATCAAAATTACGACTTTCTATGTACAAACAGGTAAGTACAAAAATATCGAGTTTAAAACATCGTTTACAAAAATATCGTTGTAAAAAATATCGACTTTAATAAAAACAATGTTTAATTTCATTAATATAAAAAATTAATTACTAAAATATACTTAACAATACTTAAAATAACTTTTAATAATTAAATAATTAATGAAAGTAAAAAAATAATATTTTTTATTCATATTTCTTAAAACATATATATATATAGTAACAAAATGTAATTAAATAATAGCCAATATTATTTTTTTTTTTTTTTTTTTTTTATAACAAAACCTTTATTGCACTTTGCACATTACACAGCGGAACGCCCACAACCCTGTGGGCCGGCCGCTATCAGAGGATCATTGTATATCATAGCCACCAACAGAAAGGATATCGACATCACATTCACAACCAATGCACGGTGGAGAGTACCGAAAAGTGTAAAAGTGCCTGACGAGCCATTATTAAATGCAAGACATGAGGTTTTGATGTATTTTTGCATTTTTGTGTTTTTCTGTTATAAACAACAATAAACTTAGAAAAATAACAGTTAGGAATGACAGTGCGGTGAAGCATTCTCTCGTGCACTTCAGGACTTCAGTGTCTCTTGGGAATAAGGGAATTTGACAGCATCTCACAGCACTCACATTCCTGTATCCTCCCTACCCACTCCTATCCCTCTTAGCCCAACTGCCTAAGCTCCAAGAAGAGGCTACAGCAGCGGTCCCGGCCCCCTCCCCCCATCCCCTTCACGACCAAGTTCAACCCTCCTCTCCCTCCTCATCCTCAGAATCGTCCTGCTCATCTTCACGCAGTGGTTCGCAGATGTCCCCCCTGTATACATTCCACTTCAGCCATATCTTATTCCATTTCCCGGGACAGGCACGGCTGACGTATACTGCTCGCTCAATTAACATTACTCGATCCATGTTTAAGCACCATTGGGACTTGGTTGGTAGTTCTGCTGCCCCCCAGCGCTGTGCAATGTCACGTTTTGCCACCATTAACCCCGCTGTGACCCATAGTTTCTCGTAGCGGTTCAAGTCAGTGGGTTCCCATATATTTAACAAACATCTCCTCGGGTCAGGTAATATGGAGTGCTCCAGTGCCTGTGAAAGCGTGCGGAGCACCTGTCTCCAGTATTCCTGGATCTTGGGGCAGTCCCATATGGTATGGAAAAAAGTGCCCACCTCCCCACATCCCCGGAGACAGTATGGATGGGGCGCCCTATGTATGTGATGCAGCATTTTCCTTGTGTAATATACCCTATGCAGGATCTTGAATTGCACCAGCCGCATGCGCGCCGAAATGCCCACCTCTCTAGGGGACCCAAGTGCCTCATTCCATTCATGGTCATCCATATCATTAATCTCCCCCTCCCATTTCTCTTTCAGACGTGAAGTGGGTTCAGGGCTGTTATTGAGTAGCTTGCGGTATATTAGGGAAGTCGCCCTTTCGAGCATGTGTTCGGTAAGTAGGCGATCCTCCAAGGGTGAAGAATCTGGGAGCTGTGTGTCTGCTGGAATGGCTGCGAGCAGCGCGTGTCGTATTTGAATATATCTGTACAGTTCCCTGTCATTGAGCTCATAGAGTTCCTTTAACCGGGCAAAAGGGATCACCCCATTCCTCTCCCATAGGTCACCCACAACGGAAATGCCTATTGTGTCCCATCGTGCGAACCCCTTGGTGTTCCTCAGGTTACCCAGCATGCGAGAGTCCCACAGCGGAGTCATTCTCGTAATTTTCCCCGTCCAGCCCAGCGTCGCCGTAGCTGCGTGCCACGTCTGCACCGTTATCTTGGTGGGGCCCGTCAGCGTGCATAATTTGCGGCGATCATATAGTGGGCCCAACAGACTATCTGTTCCCAGCTGCACCCTGTCCGAATGGAATGCCGGCTCATCGTGCGGTGCGTGTATCCATTGATTAACGGGTTTCAGGTGTGCGGCCCAATAGTACAGTTTGAGGTCCGGTAGCACAATGCCCCCGCCATACCAGTCTCTGCGTAACTTGGATTGCGCCACACGCGCCGGGAGGTTACCCCAAAGTAGGTTGGAGACCAGAGCCGCTACTTTCTGGAAGAATTTGGGCGGCACCGGATAGGGAGAGTTTTCAAGGACGTATAAGAAGCGTGGTAACGCCATCATCTTATATAGAGCAGCCCTGCCGAGAAGCGTCAACGGCAGGCCAGACCAAAACTCCACATCCCGCTTGAGTCTATCCAGAGGCGGCCTCAGGTTCTTGTCTATGAATTCCGTCGGGTCCCTAGTGACGTGTATACCTAGATATTTAAAAGATGTCCCCGCCAGTCTCAGCGGGCAATCGTCGCCGAGATCCGGAGCTGGGCCACGTAAAACGTAAACCTCTGATTTGGACCAATTCAGCGTATAGCCGGAGATCTTACCGTACGTGTCACAAATGCGCAACAAGGCCGGTATTCCCATCTCGGGGTCCGTTAGATACAGCAGCATGTCGTCCGCGTATAGGGACAGACGGTCTTCCCAACCTTCGGGCCCTGGTATGCCCTTGAGGAGGGGGGAGGCTCGTATGTGAGTCGCCAGCGGTTCCAAGGAGATGGCAAACAACAGGGGCGACAGAGGGCATCCTTGTCGCGTGCCCCGACCCAGTTGGAAAGTGCGGGAAATGTGGCCATTCGCCACCACCTGAGCCACTGGGGCTGTGTATAGCAGTTTGACCCATGCAAAAAAACGGGGCCCGAACCCCATACGTGTCAGTGTTTCGAAGAGGTACTCCCACTCCACCAGGTCAAATGCCATTTTGGCGTCAAGTGCCAGGATTACTACCGGCGTGTGGATGTTGTCAGCTCTGGCTAGTATACCATGCAGCCGCCGTAGATTCATCGCTGTGTTCCTGTGTGGCATGAACCCGGACTGATCCGGGTGTATAACCGAGGACAGATGGGGCAAGATTCTCAGCGCCAGCAGTTTGGCCAAGATTTTCACTTCCGCATTTAATAAGGAAATGGGTCGATATGAGGTACAGTCCTCTGGGGGCTTACCCGGTTTGAGGATCGGTATTATAGTAGCCGTACGTTGGTCCGGTGGGAGGGTACCCTTCTCCAAACAGTCCTCGAACATCTCTAACAGATATTTGCCGAGGGTGTCCGGCATCATTTGATACCACTCTATGGGTATCCCGTTGGGCCCCAACGCCTTGCCCGGATTTAGCGCCTTAATGGCCAGCTGGATTTCATCTGCTGTAATGTCCGCCTCAAGCTCGCATGACGCCTCCGGTGAGAGGGTTCGAACGGCGATCTGTGCCAAGAGCGTCCGGGCACATTCAGGTGTTATCACGCGAGCCGGGGTATATACTTGTTCAAAATGTGACGCAAGCAGTTCTGTTATCCGCCTCGGATCAGCATGCGTCTCTCCCTGTTCATCCTTTAGACCTTGGATCCCCCTGGAGTTGCCCTCTCGTTTATCGAGCCATGCCAGCATTTTCCCTGCTTTATCTCCCACTTCGTAAACCCTGTTCTGGGTTTCTGCTATGTGCCCCTTAACTATCAACCGTAGGTGATCATTGTACAGCTGTTGCTGGAGAGCGAGTGAATAGCCAATATTATTAACGTACAAATACAAAAGAGTAAAAATTACTATTCCCACTCCAGTGGGTGCAACAGTAGGGAAAGCGTTGGATAGCGTAGGGGTTAAAATTACTATTCCCACTCCAAAGAGTGCAACAGTGGATATATGACGTTACAACGCAACTTTTACAACGCACTACCATTACAACGAAATTTTTACAACGTAAAAACTATTACAACGCATGTTTTTACAACGCATGTTTTTACAACGCAGATACCTTTACAACGCATACCATTACAACGTAAGTATTGGCAAGTATATAATATTTTTTTTTAATTTAAATTATTTAAAATTAATTTAATATATTTTAATTTATTTTAATTTCATTAAATTAATTTAATGTAAATTTAATTTTACTTTATTTTTACACTGTACCCCTGTACCCCAAAAACCCAAAACTGACCCTGAACCCTAAAAAAACCCTTTACCCAAAAACCCAAAACTTACCCTGAACCCTAAAAATACCCCTTTATCCAAAAACTAAAAACTGACCCTGAACCCTAAAAATACCCCTTTACCCAAAAAACAAAAACTGACCCTGAACCCTAAAAATACCCCTTTACCCAAAAACTAAAAACTGACCCCGAACCCTAAAAATACCACTTTACCCAAAAACTAAAAACTGACCCTGAACCCTAAAAATACCCCTTTACCCAAAAACTAAAAACTGACCCTGAACCCTAAAAATAACCCCTTTACCCAAAAACTAAAAACTGACCCTGAACCCTAAAAATACCCCTTTACCCAAAAACCAAAAACTGACCCTGAACCCTAAAAATACCCCTTTACCCAAAAACTAAAAACTGACCCTGAACCCTAAAAATACCCCTTTACCCAAAAATTACAAAAATGTACATTAAAAAAATTATTATATACTTACCAATACTTACGTTGTAATGGTATGCGTTGTAAAGGTATCTGCGTTGTAAAAACATGCATTGTAATAGTTTTTGCGCTGTAAAAGTTTCGTTGTAATGGTAGTGCGTTGTAAAAGTTGCGTTGTAAAGGATGTTTCCCGCAACAGTAGGGAAAGCGTTGGTTAGCGTAAGGGTTAAAATTACTATTCCCACTCCAAAGGGTGCAACAGTAGGGGAAGCGTAGGATAGCGTAGGGGTTAAAATTACTATTCCCACTCCAGTGGGTGCAACAGTAGGGAAAGCGTTGGATAGCGTAAGGGTTAAAATTACTATTCCCACTCCAGTGGGTGCAACATTAGAGAAAGTAAATACTTCATATATTAATAAATAAATTAAAAAATAATATCAATATAAATTTATTTAAAAATGATTAACTATTTAATATAACATAATAATTAATATATTAAAATTACTAATTAACTATAAATATTTCAATTAGTTACCTATTAATACTAATTTATAACTAATTACCAATTATTTATTTGATAATTAAAATTTAATTTACAATTATTTTATATTAAATACAATTAAATAAATGGTATTATTTCATTAATTATTATTAAATTACTTCCCACTCTATTCCCCTATAAACCCACAACCCGCTACAGGAAATAAATAATTTAATTTAACATAAGTAGCAATTAATCAATTAAATTAAATTAATTACCAATTAAATTTTAATTAATTAACAAATATTTTTTAATTACCAATTAATTAAATATTACTACCAATTATTAAATTTACATATTTAATTAATTATAATTAAATTACTTCCCACCCTATTCCCCTATAAACCCACAACCCGCTACAGGAAATAAATTATTTAAATTTACATAATTAGCAATTAATCAATTAAATTAAATTAATTACCAATTAAATTTTAAATAATTAACACATATTATTTAATTACCAATTAATTAAATATTACTACCAATAAATAAATTTACATATGTAAATAATTATAATTAAATTACTTCCCACCCTATTCCCCTATAAACCCACAACCCGCTACAGAATAAAATTACACAATAATTTTAAAAAATCATTAATTAAAAATAATTATAACATAAAATGACACTTTTCACACATATTATAACATGAAAAAACACTATAAATAATTAAATATTATTTAAAAAACGATATTTTTTACTATCTAGATTATATACTAGGATATTTTCACTTTCTATATTATTTACAGTCGATATTACTTCACTTACCTTAAAAATGATATTTTGGCTGTCTATATTCTGTTCTGTCGATATTTTGTCCAAACGATATTTCAAACTCGATATTCTGTCCAAACGATATTTTGGAGTCGATATTATGTCTGTGCACCCTCTTCATCCCATCCGCCCATAGATATTCCACTATTAACCTATCCAGGTCTACAAAGTGTCTCTTGAGGATTTCAAAGAGGATCCCTTGGAAAATATGGAGACAGTGAGGTAATATGATCATCTTCACTAATGCCAGCTTCCCCATCAAGACACGATCAAGCGTTTTCCAGCAAATGATTAAGGGTTTCAAACCATCTATCACTCTGCCCTTAGTTACAATGCGTGATTCTAAATCCCAGGTATCGCACTACCTCTGTCTCCCAGGGAAGGTTTAGTCGAGGTAAAACCTACCTTAATGCTCCTGCTAGCTGCCTCTATGGAAATAGTTTTGATTTAGTAAGATTGACATGTCTACCAGATAAATGGCCAAATTCGGTTAGAACCACCAACATAATAGCGACTGAGTATGCTGCAGTGCAAATACAGTAAGGCATCATCAGCATATAAGGAGACCACGTGTGTGGACTCCCCTATGTTTATCCTCCACCCCTGTATCACGGTCCACAATCGACAAGCCAGGGGATCCATTGCCAGGACGAACAGTAGGGGCAATAAGGGGCACCCCTGCCATATCTCCCAACTCGGAGTGAATCATCACAACACTGCGCCCCGCACCTGCACCCACACCAAGGGGTTGCTGTATAGTAATTGCACCCTGTTAATATCGGTCCCCCCATAGAAATTCCCGTACAGGAAATTAAACGCTTGTTCGATGTCCAGCAGCACCGATGTGTACCGGTCATCGACTAGAATCAGGGAATGCATCACCAAGGACAGTGTCCTCAGATTACAAAGTGTGTTCCTGCAAGGGATAAACCAACACTGATCATCAGCGATCGGCTGGGGCATGTCCACCAGTAGCCTTGTAGCCAATACTTTACTAGGGGGCATATTTACAAGGACGGCGTTAAAATTATCTCCCCTTTAGTGGCAGTAAACTGCCGCTAAAGCGTGGATAATGGGCTTGATAATAGGTTCTTGAGAATTCCAGAGAATTCCAATAGAAACCCAGGTTTACACCCGAACATGGGCTTCTATTGGAATTCTCTGGAATTCTCAAGAGTCTATTATCAAGCCCATTATCGCCGCTTTAGTGGCAGTTTCCTGCCGCTAAAGCGGCTATAGTTTTAACGCCGTCCTTGTAAATATGCCCCTAAGTATTTTTAAATCCACATTGAGAATCAATAAAGGGCAATAGACTTCACCTCTGTGCAATCGCTGACGGGTTTGGAGAGCATAATTATGATTGCCTGCCTCATGGAGGCGGGGAGTATCCCCCTACTATATGCCTCATTAAAGACCTCCAGCAACCGGTCAGTCAATCACCCAGCTGTGCTTTGTTAAAATTCTGCTGGAAGGCCGTCTCCCCCGGAGGCCTTGGCCATCTTCAAGCTCCATATCGCAGCATAATTTCTTCCATAGTAATGGGGCCATCTAACCCATTATTCTCCTCCCAGGACAGGGAGGCCATTCTGATATTTGCCAGGTAATTGGACTTCTTTACCTGACTGGTAATGTCTGGTGGGGCCCTGTACACCCCCTGCAAATGTTGTGCAAATATCTCTATGATGCCTTCTATGACTTCACTAAATGTCCCTCTGAATCTCGAATCTCCATTATGAGCAAGCGATGGGTCTCACCGCGGATAAGCGTACCTTGTCCCCTTCCATGTGGAGGCGCTGTCTGCAATTGGATCGGATACATTTGTCCCAGGTTTCCAATAATTCTCACTTGCACTCCTTCCAGTCAGGCAAACGAAGAGGCTGTTTAACCACCTCCAGAAAACCCAACTGCTGCTAAAGCCTACCCTGTGTTGTATTAAGTTGTTGTTTGACCCCATAGGTCACTTTCATGCACTCTTCGCGTAGTACCACTTTCATTGCTTCGCATTTCAGAGCTCTCATGGCTGTGCTACCCCAGTTTGCAGTAAAATAGTGAATAAGGACTTATGCCACTGTACCGATAAACACCGGTGCGACAGCTCATACACATTCATCCTCCATAACGACACCCTGGGTGTCTCTCTGTGCAATTGAAACGATACTAGGAACAGTGAATGCTCAGAGATAGTGCAGCAAGTAAGACGCACTGTCCACACATTGCACCAAGGTGCCTGATACTAGGCAATAGTCAATGTGGTTATGTGTCCCAATAGCTGGGACAAAGGTAGGGTAAGCCTTGGGAAACAATCTTTACAACGCAGTCATTACATTGCACTACATTTAATACGCAGTCATTACAAGGCAACATCCTTTACAATGCATGTCACTACAACACCGCCATTACATTGCATGTCACTACAATGCATGACATTACAGTGCATGTAACTACAACACAGGCATTACATCGCATGTCATTACCACGCATACCATTACAACGCATAGTACCCATACACTATCAAACACTTACCCTACTGTTGCACCCCCTGGAGTTAGAATAATAATTTCTACCCCTACACTATCAAACACTTACCCTACTGTTGCACCCCCTGGAGTTAGAATAATAATTTCTACCCCTACACTATCAAACACTTACCCTACTGTTGCACCCCCTGGAGTTAGAATAATAATGTCTACCCCTTCACTATCAAACACTTACCCTACTGTTGCACCCCCTGGAGTTAGAATAGTAATTTCTACCACTACACGATCAAACACTTACCCTACTGTTGCACCCCCTGGAGTTAGAATAGTAATTTCTACCACTACACTATCAAACACTTACCCTACTGTTGCACCCCCTGGAGTTAGAATAGTAATTTCTACTACTACACTATCAAACACTTACCCTACTGTTGCACCCCCTGGAGTTAGAATAGTAATTTCTACCCCAACACTATCAAACACTTGCCCTACTGTTGCGCCCCCTGGAGTTTGAATAGTAATTTCTACCCCTACACTATCAAAAACTTACCGTACTGTTGCACCCACTAAAGTTAGAATAGTAATTTTTACCCCCACACTATCTAACACTTACCTCAAATGCAATGTAATGGTATGCGTTGTGTTGGTATGCGTTGTAAAGGTATAATGCGATGTAATAGAATGCGTTGTAAATGTAGTTTTAAAAAATGCGTTGTAATGGCATGCGATGTAAAAGGACGCGTTCTAAAGGATGTTGCAATGTAAAAACTGCATTGTAAAGGCATGCGTTGTAACATCATACATTCGTAAGCCTTAGCCTGAAGGCATCATGCCATCCACACGTCTGGCAGTACCAGTCCTTCCATCAATTATTGAGGAGCGCTCATCATTGTGGGCTTGGTTTCAGCCCTGGGGGTAGACGGTCCATTTCATCATCCAGTACACAGTTGAGATCCCCAACCAGGATTATTTCAGGGCCCATGTGGTCCGCGGCCGCACTCAGAACTGTTCCAAACAATGCAGCATCATCAACATTGGCATTATACACTTTCATCAGACAAATATCTTTCTACAAAATATAAATGAGCTGGGTGTTGTCTGGCTGTGTTCTGCGCTACACAAAAAAACTAAACAAAGATAGCGCCGCCCTGTGGAGCGGGGCGAGAGATTAAAACTGAGCAGTGAGTGCAGGGCCAGCAGGTGTTGGCAGCCCTGCAGACCAGTGGGTGCTGGGCAGTAGGAACAGTACATTATCCTTGTATGAAGGATACTCTCACCCCATAGAGCAGTGTGTGAACAGTCTGCGTGAGGGGTATTGTAGCCCCGTGAATCAGTTTGAGGGTGCTTACTGGAGGGGGAGCTACACAGAGCACTGGGTGCGGGGCCGACAGGAATGGTATGTTAGCCCCACAAAGCACTGGATGCTGGGTCTGTGGGAGGAGACATCTTCGAAGAGTAGCGGGTGCAAGACCAGTGGGAGGGGTACAGGAGAGACATCGAGCTGTGGGTGCAGGCCTGTTGAGGCATTATTATAGCACTCAACAATAGGAGAGAGAGGGAAATAGGAGCACTCTCAGTCCCCCGGGTAAATCTTTATCAAACAACAGAAGAGTGTCAGTCATAATAAGTGCGTGAGCACAAATACGAAAGATAGGTGAAACTAGTAAATCACATTGGAGTTTACAGGAAGCCCTCACTCACCACCCTGGGTGACATGCTTCATCAACGGGCCCACCAGGAGAAGCCGAATGCCTCTCTGGTATGCTACAACGCCAGAATACTGCGGAGCTGGTTTTGTGACAGTAATGTGAAAAAATGTGAGTTTAAAAATGTCAAGGTTGAGTACCACGTAAAAAGTTTATTAAGTGGTCAGCCTGACATATTAAAAATATGTGTTGGGAAATTACCAAATAAATTGTTTGGTTATTTCCACTAAAGTGGGGTCGACATGTTTCTGCCCGTTATGTGTTACTTACTGGGCTTTCTTCAGGACCGTGGGGAGTGTACCTCAGCGGTGTGGGCGCGCTAAGGACCACCCTTACCAGAGGACGTGAAAGTTAAAATTGGGTGTAAAAACTAATAAGTGCAAAAAACAAACCAACAAGTTGTGGGAATTCCCTCAAAATCAGAGGAACATTTATAGTTTGTTAGTTAAAAGATCCACACCCCATAGGTCTCGGGAGGGGTGTGGAGGCGAAAATGGCACACCGCCCGCGACGCCTGGCACCCGCTCAGCACCTAGGTTCTCCCTCAGCCGGACCTCGTAGATTATTCTAGCACTTCAGATAAATAGAAGTTGATCGGCAGGAGTGGTACCCTAGCCCTGTAGATCCGGGTGAATAGAATCTGCAGGAGTGGTGCTCTAGCCCTGTAGATCCGGGTGAATAGAATCTGCAGGAGTGGTGCTCTAGCCCTGTAGATCCGGGTGAATAGAATCTGCAGGAGGGTATTTAGCCACAGACAGCAGTGGGTGTCGGGCCTCCAGAAGTGGTACACAAGCCCCGCAGAGCAATGGGTATGGACCCTGCAAAGAGGTACCTGACCTTTTGCGGATCAGTGGGTACAATGCCTGCAGGAGGGACATCCCCACAGAGCAATGGGTTTATACCCTGCACAAGGAACTCTCTAGCCTCACTGAGCAGTGAATGCGGTGCATGAGGGAGGGGGCAGCAGTTTGGGGCAGTGGGTGTGGGGCTTTTTAGAAAGCTACTTTAGTCCCACAGAGCAGTGGGTGTGCAGCCTCGGGAAAGGGCACTCCAACCTCATGAAGCAGTGGGTATGTGGCCTTTGGGACGGGCAGTGGGTGGATGTGTGGCCTGAAGGAGTGGACAGCTCTGTGGAGCAGTGGGTACAGGACTGAACAGCCCCATAGAGCAGTGAGAGTGCGAGTTTAGGAGTGTTACTCTAGCTCCATGTAATAGTTGCTGCAGGTTTGAAACAAGGATATTTTATCACTAGACTAGTGGGGGCAGGGCTTGCGGGAAGGCTCCTCTAGCTTCACAGAACAGTTGGTATGTAAAAGGAGGTCAAAAAATGGATGCAGAGAATGTGCAAATGGTATTCTTGCCCAGCACAGCAGTGAATGCGGATTCTTTGTGGGGCTACTCTGGCCTCACAAAGTAATGGGTGCAGTACCTGTGGGAGGGGGAGCTCAGAAGAGTAGGTGATGCAGGGCTCTTGGAAGTGGCATGCTAGGAAAATGAAGCAATGGGGGAGGGGCATGCAGAGGCAATATTCTAGCACCTTGGATCCAAACAGAACAGTGCAGGCAGGGATACAGGGGGATATTCAAGCCCCAGAGAGCCAGGACTCTACAATCTGTCTGAGAAGTACCATATCCCAGTGGAGCAGTAGATGAAGTACCTGCAGTAAGGGAACTCTAGTTGTGTAGAGCTGTGGACCCAAGTTCTGTGGGAGGAGAGAGCCCTGTGGAGTTTGTGGTGCAGGGTCTGTGGAAGCAGGCAATCCACAGAACCGTGAATGCTTAACTTACCTGAGAGGAACTCTAGCCCTGTAGATCTGTGGGTGCAGCCAGGGCATGATGGTGGGGTTCTCTAACCTCACAGAATTGTGGGTGAAGGGTCTAAAGGAGAACAGCTCTCTTCTAGCCACAGGGAACTAATATGCAGTTGGGGACAGGTGGAGTCCTGCAAAGCAGTGGGCGCAGGATCTGTGATAGGGAGTTGCCCTGTGGAGTTTTGGTGGGGGGTACAGCCTCGCAAAGCATTGAATGCAGGGCCAGTAGGAGGGGACATCTCTGTGGAGTTGTGCGAGCTGTTTGAGGGTACAGCCTCGTGGAGCAGTGGGTGCAGGATCTGGATGAGGGGAAGGGCCTTTGGATTAGTGTGAGCTGTGAGAGTGTATAGCCTCACAGAGCAGTGGGGGGGCGACCGCCCTTGGGGGTACTGTAGTTCGGCAGAGGGTCAGCCCTGTACCTCCCCATCAAAGATGCCACTGTCAGACAGATGGGAGGAGGAGGACGGCTCTGAACACTGCATGGCGCCATAATGCAGCTGTGGTGCCATTCCAGACACAAGATGCTTGACTGGAGGATGAGTACAATCACCAGCACCAGCGGTGCTCTCAAGGCTCAGGAGCTCATCCGACTGGGATCGGCTCTCCTAGACACAGAGCGGAGCACCCGTGAGGAGTCAAGAAGCCTTTTCACTGATGTAGGAAAGGGTGGGCCTTCCCTGACACAGCACGTCCAATAAACAATAGATACATGGTTTAACAGCTAATCAGAAACTATGACAACTCCTTTGACATTGCTCAACTAACGAGCAACAAAGAAATGTTTTTCTCGGCCAATTACAATGACCACTTGAGTTGAGCACTTTTAGACAACGACATGACAAACCAAAAACTGGAGTAAGGTACTGGCAGCGGCATTCCAAGGAGCAGGTTTTCCATGGACTCAGCGTGCACCATCAGTGCAGCTTGAGTCCTTGGAAAAGCCGCTGGACTCTGGGAAAAACCTCAGCACACGGGTTTCCCAACAAAAAAGGTGCGCTTGAATGGATGCCTGCTTGTGCCTCGGGGGGGGACCCTCGAGTGTGTACTGATACAGGAGCACTCCAGTCGGTCCTGCTTGTGCCCCAGGAGCACTGTAAAGTGCAAGCTGCCTAACAGCAAAGGAATGCCGAAGATTCGCGTCTCACTGGAAATTGAAAGGCTGGGGGGAACAGCTGTGCATAAGGACTTCCTGGGCAATGCTGCTCATTCCCGGGGCAGAACTCCAGGGGGGGGGGGTCAACATTTTAAAAAAGGTGGGACATGCACCAACTATTAGCCATTTGGAGGCTACAATTTTTACTTGACACAGGAAAAAAACAATTCAAAGCACGGGAGGAGTTAGACCCCACAAAGAACAGACAACAGATCGCCTAACAGGGCAAGCACTATATAGACTCAACCTAAAAAGAAAAATTCATGGACTGGAGTTGTTTGTTTGTTTGTAGATTTATATAGCGTGACTTATCACCCGTGATGGTATCTAGGCACTGTCCATGGTCACAGGGAGATTGAGTGATTTGCCCAGAAATACAGAATATTGCGCCAAAGCAGTTGATTCAAACCTACATGCCCCAGCTCGCAAGTCGGTAGCTCTGCCCACTGACCCACGTCCTCTACCCAGAGGAGAGTGCATGCCATCCAACTTAGGGCGACAAATGCAAAAAGACAGATTGCTGGACTGAATGCTGAACAATATCAAGCATTCACCCCCAGTACAGAGATCTGCACCCAAATCCATTGTTTTTCTGCACATCATGCCATTCCATGTCAGACCCAGCCATATGCAAATCAGTCCTGAACCTGTTCCTGTTAGGAAAAGTCCAGCCTGAACTGACAGGCCTGTCCCTCCCTGGACCGGAAACAAGCATCCTGGGACTGGTTTGGGGTATCACCCCTCATCTGCCGATCTAGCTTTACTCCAGTAGCATGGTAAGCACGGGACCCAAGTCTGGGCATATACCCTTACCACTTCAGGCGACAAATGAAAAAAGAACAATTGATGGACGGAATGTTGAACAATGTCAAACATTCCCCCCAGTACAGAGATACAGAGATCTAGACCTAAACCCATTGTTTTTTGCACACAATGCCATTCCAGTTTAAATCCAGCCATATTCAAATCAGTCTTGACCCTGCTCCCCAGAGGCCTATCGCTTGTAATTTCCTTTTAGAAAGTTGGCATTTTCTTACTTAACCCATTTGGTGCCTCTCTGGAATACACATATAGGGTGGATGGCAGTTGGCTTTCTGCATACTCTCTAGTCAGCCCCACACAAAGGAAGGGTAGGTGTGACTGAGTGCCATCAACATGGTGATGGGTCTTCCTGAGCAGGATGGGAGGGAGGAGCTGACACTCTACCTGAAAGTGCTGGGTCCTGCCCCTGCATATCGAGTTGTATACCCTCCTGTAGTGAGTCTGGGGCCAAGATAGGATCTGGCACACTTCAAAGCAATTCTTTGTAGTCTCCCTACTTCAAAGGCTCATTTGGGTATAATTACAAGGTCTCTGACCCCGCCGTATCAGAACACTTCTGGAACTGAGGGCATTCCACCAGGATGAAAGACCTCTGTGCTGCCAGGAGCAACTGCCACTTTCTGAACTGCTTTTCTGTGTTGCCCTGCTGCCACTTGTCTGGGAGTGAGAGGGACAGGGTATTGTGTACTTCAAAGCATTTCCATGAAGTATCCCTACTTCAAAAGCTCATTTGGGTATAAGTATTGGGTCTCCGACCCCACCTTATCAGGACACTTCCAGAACCGAGGACATTCTACCAGGAAGAAGGGTTGCTGTGCTATTTGGAGTGACTGCCATTTCGCTAAACTTCTTTGCTGTGTTGGCCTGCTGCCTGCTGCGTCTTGTCTTGGAGTGAGGAGGACTGGACCTGACTCTATACATCCCAGACCTTAAGTTTCTCTAAGGGCTTGTTGACTTGCTCCTGCTCATGGATATCAAACACTTCACCCTGCATCATGGTATCTGCACCTGGGCTCTGTCTGCTGTGAGTCCTGCTCTGTCAAGTAGTGCCAATTCAGACCTGGGCCCTTGGAAGTGAGTTTCTTTGCTGCAACTCAAGAGAAGAGAATCCGCACATCATTGACTTTGCACCAATCTGATCTTATTTCCTACAACACCACATCACCGCCCACCCCCATTCAACGCCCCCTGATTCTGATGCACTATTGACTTTGGGCAGTCCAGGGCCAATGCATCGCTTTGTGATGCACGCATTTCCTACAGCTCAGCCTTTCAACAATGATACATTGCCTCAATGCCCATCACAGCTTGATCCTCGATGCATCTTCACTGGTATGCAGCTCAGGACCGACACATTGCTGGCATCTTCACGATTGACAGTGATGTATTCCCTCCACTGTGCCACACATAATATTCCAAGCATCAAAGGTAGTGTTTAGCAAGCCTGCATGGCTCCTGTATGTGTCCCGCACTCCATCGCAGTTGGTCTGAACTTTGGGATTTGCTCTGGTCAAGCATGATCGGATAGCCCCGGTTGACGCTATCGATTTCTAAGCAGCACAAAAACATACATTTTTTTAGAAAATTCATACTTTGACTTCTACTTATTAGATTTTTGTCATTTTGGACTTGTTTTTACTCAGATAAATATTGGCTATTTTTCTAAACTGGTATAGAGTCCTTTTGTGCTGTTTTCACTGTGTTACTGTGTGTACATGCACATTTACTTTTCTCGTTAGTTTAGCCTGACTGCTGTGTGCCAAACTACCAGAGGGTGAGCACAGATGAACTTTAAGTGTGTATCTTACCCTGACTAACAATGTGGTTCCTACTTGGATAGGGTGCATACCTCTGCCCACTAGAAACCCAATTTCTAACAATAGAGAACGCTGTACCCAATGCTACATGTATGGGAAAAATACTTGTCCTGCTTGCCATGTTCATCCTTCATCAGAACTTAGTAGATGTTCAGTTTGCTGTGTGATAAGTGCATTACAGTCCCAGCACTTCACATAACAGTGGATGAGACATATGCTATATTCTCCTGGACCACAATATGTGTCAAAATCTACAGTTCTTTATAGTTTCAAATGTTCTCTGTAGGGACCTTCAGCAGAATTTCCCAGGGTGATTGCCTTAGTTTTAAAGGTGGATATGCTCACTCAGTTTGAGTAATGGAGCCTTGGTGGCATACTCGGATACCCTAACCTTGTATGCAAAAACTGGAAGGAGTTGGATTTACTACAGTGAGTGAGCTAAAGACGCATGTAAGAGATGACTGTATGCAAGCTTTTAGTAAAAGTTCATTAGCAATGGGTTTGGTAATGTTCAGGATGGAGGCGGTTACTTGACAGGTGGTAAAAATGGAGTCAAACTGTTTTTTTTTCATTTTTGCATCAACTATACACATTTCTAGACATAAATCTGTCCTATAATTTACAACTATTTTGGGCCCTTGCATGGCGGCGTTATGTTGATGTGAGTGCACTGATCTGTTGGCTTGGGCCAGTTGCTGGCAGTACGAAAGTCTTGTGTGTGGTGAGTAAATGGTATGTGAATGAATTATAAAGCAGGTGATGCCTTGACGCGGCTTTACAGCTCAACTACAGATGTCTTGGGGTATATTTTTAAACAATTTGCTTTCAGTTAGCATCACAAAAGTGACACTAACCAGTGCAAAATGTTTTTGGGGAATTTACTTTCAAGCACGAAACTTGTTTTGTGCTGCAAAGCACATAAAAGTAGGGCAAAGCAGTGCAATGCACCACTGATGTGTGCTAAGAAGCACAGAGGGGGTGCCACGTGAGTGGTACATGGGTGTTGCCATGCAACAACCCATGCTTTTTGACTCAAAACTGTATCTACAAGGAATTGTAGACAGGGTTTTGCGCCAAAAGTTAACGCCACTTCAAAAGAGGAGCTAATAGGAGAAATGTTTTAATTTCTCTGTGCTTTTCCGACTATGCATGTGTGATGCACTGTGCAGCCCACAAACAAAGTGGGAACAGCTTTGAAACTTGTCTAGCCACAGTATTTTGTAAAGGAAGGGTACCTTTCATGTACAAAACCGATGACAGATTCAGGCACACACCTTGGCGCTATGGCACTAAGGTGTGTACGTGGCACTTGGCAGCTGAAATTAGAGTTAACGCTAGGGAAAGGGGAGCAAAGAGCCATATCTGTGATATGGTGCTCTCCTGCTCCCTCCCTGGCACGCAACGCAGTGCAGCCTCTTTTGGGGGCTGCACTGCGTTACATGCCACTTTTGAAAATCTGGTCCTCGTTTTCAATATTAACATAACATGTGACTTTGTAAACCTTGCGTTCACCCTTGGGTATCTTGGCGCTGAATAACAGAAGTTTATCATTACCCAACTCAATGGTACTCTTTTTTATTGACCTCCGATGGATGAAAGGTTGAGTCAAACTTTGGTAACAAACATACACTTTCATCATGTTTATGTGAGGGAAAGACATAGAATCGGAGATTTCCTACCACCCTAAGTTCCCATGTGTCACCCGATAAAAACAGTGCCCCACTTGTGTGGGCTGCCCAAGAGGAAACAACACATAAGGGCCTAATTCACTATGTTAAGAGATATGCAATAGGGATAGGGCTGGTATTTGAGGTGCGCTGTGGCACCACCCATGCATACCTACAAACCACAGTCAACCAGGAGTATCCAGGGTGGTGTGCCTTGCATGGATCCAGTGAAAATGTCTTAGCCACAATGCTCAGCAGGCCTCAAGCTCTGACTGTAATCACACATTTACCTTTGATTCTGTGATGGTAACTTCTGGAATTTGCAGGAATCCGCAAAATTCCAACAGCTCTGCAATAGCCCACTCATGACGATAAAAGCACTGCCCAATTGTGTGGCTGGGCCTGTGGAAAAGTAAATTTTGCTATGTTCTGTGTCCCTACGTGTCATCCATCATATGTTATGTGTGCATGATTCAATATGCATATGTATTCCCCATGTCCGATTAATGACGCAATTATAGTTGTGTCCACCTCTAGTATGTCAGTTTCCAGTCCTCGTGAATACTACGAATATCAGGCCTATGTAAAGCTACGTTGCCACGTTTCTCAGTGTGCACGTTATTCTATTATAAAGTCCCCGTTTCTAGGCCTCAAAAGGGCCTGGACACCAGATTCAGCTCCTGTCTCCTGAAGCCTCGCTGAGGAGCGATACAGCCCCCACCTGTATCCTCGACCCTTCACTTACTTCCTGCCTTGCAGTGCCCGGTGCAGCCTGGCTCAGTCTCTGAGTCTGCCAAGAGTATGTTATGATTCCAGTTATCAGTTCAGTCCTCCTTCTCTGCATTCCTAAGCTACTGAATCGCATCAATAGTTTCCGTCATTGTCTAGCCTTCACGTCTCCACGTTAGAGAAATACTGCACTTAATGGTCATTTAATATTCTTCATCACGCACTACATGTAGAATAATGCATGGTCCAGTCTTAGAATCAAGTTAGCCTTTCCCCTCCTAACTTCTAGTTTATATCAACATGTTCCCTAAACATCAGATACTAGATACTGTTTAGGTACATGTCGCCCTGACTTTCCAGACTTCAGTCTCTGCTCCTAGCACAGAGTTCATAGCCCCCAGTTTCTCCTAGTGATACGTCATTGCCAGTTTGCGCGCACCATCAGGTTAGAGGTCCCGGCTCCTTAGGTAGCCCCCTCCATGGTTTCCGCCCTATTCATGACATATTCTGTTACGTTTGCATCACATGTCTATGTATACGCCCTGTTACACCTCTTTTTACCCTTATCTTTCGCGACTGCTACGCGTCACGCCTTCTGCTCCACCCACTGCTACGCCTACTGCAATGTAATGCTATGTGTTTGCGTTATGTATATATGCTCATGTATTGTTATTAAAAGTCAGCGCGCTCATCCCAGATCCAGCCCCAGCAGCTGCTGGGCCCTGCCATCCTATTCCTATGCAGGTTGTCCTGTTCCTGTCCTTATGCTGTATTAAACCTGCAAAACTCCTACTACCTCGAATCTTGACTCTTATTTATTGAGCTATCTGTTATGATATATGTCTAGTCAAAAAGAGAGGTATTATTTATTTATTTACCACATAATGGCGCCCGAACAGGGACTTGCCCTTTCCCCACGCGTCGGTGAAGCCACGCCGACCCCCTGACCCTCTGCAGTCGTGACGGAACTCTTCTGTGCACCGGCAGATATTTCTGCTTCAAGTATCCCTCAGGCCCACGGAGGAGATGGAGGAGGCGGTCCAGCATCCAAACGAGACGGTGGAGGAACGCGGCGAGTCCCGACCAGAGCCCAAGCCAAGAGTCCAAGGTCCGAGGTATCCGGAGGCCCACCCGTAACTGAAGTCCGAAGTTCGTCGTCCGTCGTCGTAGCAGTCCAGTTCAGTCCGAGGCCTTCCGTTCTCGCTGCCCGGTGAGTACCATTACTGGGGTAGTATCTAGACAGGGTCAATCTAAATTGACTCTGGTCCGTGGGTTGGTGGTACACAGACTCACAAACGAAGTGTTCACCTAGGTGGATACGGGTCTTGATGCGTCCCTTTATGGGACCGGTATGTTCCGTACTGTTTCAGCAGTGCATCCAGTAACTCTAGTCTGTTCCGTTCTCGAGAAATTCTTGTGTTTCTGTTCTCAGTATTCCAGGTAATATTCTGTCCGAACTGTTATGTTATGATGTTGTTCAATGTATTTCCAATGTCGTGGTATGCCTGAATTGTTCTCCAAATTGTTATTGTTTCTCGTGTATTGTATTGTGTTCCGATTCAAGTTTACAATGTCTCTCTTTTCGAGATTACGTCAGCTAAAAACTAGAAAGGGTTTGTTAGAAGAAGCAGTTCCTGTTCCGCCGAGGGACAGTCCAGGTCACTTTATGTATCAGAAGCATGGCATAAGCGCCATATTGTATCTAGATTTATGGGTAGAGTATACCAAACAGTTAGAAGAAAAGTATAGATGGCCCGTATCGGGTACATGGGATGCCGAATGCATCATGCGAGTAGAAGAAGCATTATGGAAAAAGAAAGCCAGACAGTCACAGAAAGATGCCATCGAGTTATGGCGCAAAGAAGCTCATAAAAGAACCGAAAAGGAAATCAGAAAGTCAGAATTAAGTAGAGAATCCTTAGAACGAGCACAAGAAAAAGAACTAATCGAGATTGGTGAACAAGTCAAAGCCGAACAGTCAGACAGACAGAGGCATGCCCTTATTAGGGGTATGTATCCTCTCCTTGCCGAGGGCTTGCCAAAAGCGACCCCAGAGGCATCCAGTAATTTCCCGCCACCATTAGTTCCGACCAAGCTACGTCACAAACAGACCGCAGCTGATATTTTTATTTCGTCCTATTTGGACGACACAGTCCCAGAATATGCAAATCCTGTTCGCGCTCCACCAGTCCCTGTAAATCAGGCACTTCCCGCTCCTCCAGACACCGGAGTACCCGTTACGGTACCCCCGGTCCAGCCCGCCATACAAGTCCAGCCTACATTTCCATTTCCCACTCTGCCAGGACGAAGAGCCTCAGTAGACCTAGACTCCAGTTTAGGGGCCGCAGGGGGAGGTCCTCCTCAAACCCCGCCGCCACACAAGCGTTTAACGTTAGCCGAATTACATGCACAAGCGTCACAGCGTACGCCCAGACATCAGACTGTAGCAGAAATAAGAAAATCCCTTGCCGAATGCGGCTATGATCCAGTCCCAGGCGAGGATAATATGGTTTTATATTCATTCCGCGTAAGAAAGGTGGCCGAGTATCTAATCACCTTACCGAATATGAAAGAAGATCTAGACAGAATATATCGTTTCATCCGTACAGGGGATGATCCAGAAAGCATTAGCGAGGCCATGTCTCAAAGGAAAGCCGAGATCCAGCTCATGATATTAAAGTTTCTGATAAATTGTCTAATAAGAGAACAAGATTACCCGTCTAAAGATCCGGCCGAAATGAAAATCCTGACAAGGTGGAGTGATAATATAGCCGAGGGTAAGCACAAGACCGTCGGTGCTATGGAGAGTATGTACAAGAAAATCCGTAGAGAAATAATAAAGATACACGAACAACGTAAAGCAGCACAAGTAAGCGAGAAAGAAAGTAACTCTGATACTGAAGAGGTAGAGGACGAGAATCCCGCCAGAATAGCGTATGTAGGAAAATCTAGATTTCCAGATCGCCATTTACGCTTAGAACACAAGTCTATTTTTCATTCTCCAGCACCAGAACAAGGTTCTCTAGAACAAGTGTTTCAAGCTACCGATCACATTCTGAAATCACGAATCGGTTACAGTCAGTTAAGTACCATGCATGAACAAGAACTAGCCCGATCAGCAGTCCGATGGATTACTGATTCTACCACTTTTCCAGACGAAATAGTGGCACAAATGTTTCTGAAAATGCCCCCAGCCGAACAACGACTGGCGGGTATGTATATGATTCAGCACCTCATTACATTGTATGAGGGTCAGCACTCTGATCCAGGTCCGTTACATGATGTCCTGAACGAGTTACTCCAGTATAGATGGAAAGGTCTAGGTACCGACTTAATTAGTGTCATTCTAGAACAGCGCCACAAATATAGAACGTTTCTGAACCCGCATTTTGTTCATGCCTCACCCCCAGAAGGTAAACCATTTTACATGGAGAGACAGAATCCGTTACGAGAAGTCCACCCAGTTAAAGGAACGGGTGGCGAAATGCAGCGAGTGTTTGTTTACACTCCGATTACAAAGATGGACCTCCTCGAGATGAAGAAATTAATTCCCTGTCATGACAAAGATCCAGCAGGGTTCCATAGAGAATTAAAAGACATGCTCCGTATGGGAGAATACACGTACCCAGATATAATTAAAATGTTAAAGGTTCTGCTGCCCGCAGGGGTGTATGAAAAGCTCAAGGAAAAAGAATGGGAGGTGGGAGAGAAAAAGATCGATTGGGCAGTCCTAGAAGCTGAAGACAAGGCACGAGTACCAGGTACCGGTCTTGGAGATAAATGTAAAGAATTACCAGAATTATTAATACAAGTTTTACCTAGATTATTGACAACTAGAAAAGAAGACTGGGATGCAATCTCAGCCTGTAAACAGAAGCAAGATGAGGATATTAGTGATTTTTATTCTAGATTTGAAAAATGTTTCAGTATCAACAGTGGCCTCAAGACAAGTAGTGAGTCATACCCTCACCTTTTTGTTACTAAATTAGTCGAGAATTCAAGCCCACAAATTAAAAATCGAGTTCTGAAAGTCGAAAGTACCTGGCAAGCTAATACCCCGTCCCAGATGTTGCAAATGCTTCAATACCACCAGAACAGAATCAGGGAAGAGCAAGAACACGAAAGAAAACGTATGAAAGACACGAAAATGAAAGTACTAGTTGCACAATCTGTTCCTCAAGACAGTCAGAAGAGGGGTCCGAATCAAGCCAGTCATCCTGCAGCTCCCGTTAAAGGGAACTGCAATTATTGTAAACAGCCAGGTCATTTCATAAATGAGTGTGCAGTCCTGAAACACAACATAGCTACTGGTAAGACTAAAGAAAGACCACGTCTGCCTAGACAAGAACAAGTTTCACAGATTCCTCAGCCACAGAATGCACCACAGACAGTTACCGCACCGCAGCCTATTGCTGCAACACAGCACGTTACATCGCAGATGTACCAGTATGCACAGTCTGAGTATCCAGAGTACCAGCAGTATTCATGAAACAGCCTAGAGAGGGAGGTAGGCTTGCCTCTCATCGAGATACCTGTAGATCAAGAAGGTCCCTATGTTCACAGTCAAGTATTAGGGAAAGACAGAAAGTTTTTGATTGATACAGGGGCAAGTAGGACCACAATTAGTCACGCCGAAGTTCCAGGGGCTCCGCTCTCAGGCTCAAGAAATGTTTCCCTTGGATTTTCAGGAAAACCTATCGTAAATGAGATTTCAAAGCCAGTTACTCTAGAAGTAGGTCCATTGTCCCGCACTACTGATCTGTTACTTACTAAGTCATGTCCAGAAAATCTATTAGGCATTAAGACACTGAAAGAGTTAGGTGCAGTTATATGCTGTTCCCCAGAGGGAATACGATTGTTCCTACGAGACTTCAAGGGTCACTATGTATTACGAGATTTTGATTCAAGACTGTCTAATGTTCCGCAGCACTTATGGGCGCAAGGTCCAACTGATGTAGGTTATATGCAAATCACACCCTATCGTGTGACTCTCAAGCCAGGTGTAGTGTTACCACGAATCAGACAGTACAGATTGCCACCAGAGGCTGTAGCAGCCTTATCCAAAATTATTGACGAGCTTATTGCTCAAGGAGTGGTTGTAGAAACTGACTCCAATGTATGTAATTCTCCGATCATTCCAGTCATGAAACGTACTGATCCAAATGCACCCCCAGTATATCGATTAGTGATTGACCTACGAGAGCTTAATAAATGTATCATTCCTCAGTACCCAGTTGTCCCAGACATCTCTTCCCTATTAACGGCCATTGATTCCGAAGCCACGTTCTTCACTGTCATAGACCTCAAGAACGCATTTTTCAGTGTTCCTATTCATCCAGACAGCCAGTTCCTTTTCGGATTTTGTTTAAATGGAAGGAGCTATATGTTTACACGAGCTCCTCAAGGTTTCACAGAAAGTCCTAGTATTTACAGCCAAGCACTCAAGAGACAACTAGACAACATTCACATGCCAACTGACACTGCCCTGCTCCAGTATGTCGATGATCTACTGATCACAGCCCGTTCTGAACGTGGTTGCGAGCGAGCATCCCTTACAGTCTTGTATTTCCTAGCCGAGATGGGGCACAAGGTGTCCCCTTCTAAGCTTCAATTCTGTGTCCAGCAAGTGGTCTACTTAGGACACTTACTGTCCAAGAGGGGTAGGCAGTTGACACCAGACCGTATCCAGTTAATAGCGAGTCTTCCTCAGCCCAAGACACAGAAGGAGGTACGTGCTTTTATCGGCCTTACTTCTTACTGCAGACAATGGATTCCTCAGTATGCATTTCTAGCCAAACCACTGATACAGTTAACGACACAGGAGGCAGCCGTATCGACTGTTCTCCCTTGGACATCTGAACATACACTTAGTTTCAATGAGTTAAAGAAAGCTTTATGCCAAGCTCCAGTTCTAGCGACACCGAACTACAGTAAGCCTTTTACACTTTTCGTTACTGAACGTGAAGGTACAGCATTATCTGTTCTCACACAAGATCAAGCAGGACAATACAAGCCTTGTGCTTATTTTTCGAGCACATTAGATCCTGTAGCCCAGGCGCTGCCTACGTGCCTCAAGTCAGTTGCAGCCACAGCATTAGCTATCAGACAAAGTGATTCCATAGTCTTAGGACATACCTTGACAGTACAAGTTCCACATTCCGTGGAAGTTCTTTTAAACCGAACACAAACTCAGCACTTGACAATTGCACGTTTAACAGGTTATGAACTGACACTGTTCCAGCCACACATAGAAATCAGACGCTGCAACATCCTGAATCCTGCTACACTGTTACCATCAGTTAATTCAAATCCTGACCCACACGACTGTGTGGAAGTAGTTAACATTACGACAAAGCCAAGACAAGATCTGACAGATATTCCGTTACCAGACCCCGACCTGACACTTTATGTGGATGGTTCATGTATGAGAACTAGTACAGGAGAACTAGTCGCCGCGTATGCAGTGACTACTGACACTGAAGTTATTGAGACACACCGTATTGACACCCTGTCCGCTCAAGCAGCAGAGCTAGTTGCTCTGACACAAGCCTGCATACACGCCAAGAACTTGAAAGTTAATGTTTACACAGATTCACGTTACGCATTTGGAGTCGTACACGACTTCGGAGTGCTCTGGCAGGAGAGAGGTTTCATGACTTCTCATGGAACCAAGATTCAGCATGGTCTCCTTATTCAAGCTCTGTTAGATGCCATACACTTACCGACATCTATCGCTATCATGAAGTGCAAAGCACATACGAAAGTTACTGACATTATTTCCCAAGGTAATGATCTAGCAGATCGCACAGCCAAGCTTACAGCACAGACTCCAGACATTCAAGTTAATCCGACACAGACACATACTCCAGATCCGGCTACATGCATGACAGTTAAGGACCCTACACAAGATGTCATAGATATCCAGTTACATGCTACTCCCGAAGAAATCAAGAAATGGTCCGAACAAGGAGGGGTCCAGACAGATCAAGGATGGTTAACGAAGGGTAGAGCCACATGGTTTCTCCCCGACTCTATGGTTCAAGTCATTATCAATACCGCACATAGTCCAGCACATTTAGGAGAAAAAGCTATGTTAGACAGTATCCAGAACATTTGGTTCAACAAGCATTTACGAGCTGCAGCCAAGCAGAAAGTCCGTACCTGTATGATATGTTGTCAGTTTAATCCAGGTAAAAGTGTCCCGGTGGAACAAGGTGGATTCCAGCCCCCTGACCACCCTTTTGAAGTCCTCCAGATGGATTATATTCAGATGGAGCGATGTCGAGGTTTCAAGTATGTCCTTGTAGTTGTATGCGCTTTGTCCAGGTGGACAGAAGCATATCCAGTCCCAGATTACACAGCCGCGACCACTGCCAAGCAGTTGGTTCGTGAGTTCTTCCCTCGTTATGGACTCCCTAGAGTCGTATATTCTGATAACGGTCAGCCATTCTCATCTGAACTCATGAAGCATGTTTCCCTTTTGCTAGGGTACCAGTGGAAGTTTCATTGTGTACGCCATCCTGAAGCAGCCGGTCTCGTAGAGAGACATAATCAGACTCTAAAAATCCGTATTGCAAAAGTGTGTAAAGAAAAAGGTGTGGACTGGCTAGTAGCTCTGCCAGTCGCTTTATTTTATATGCGCATGGTCGCACATTCCAGATCAGGTCTGTCCCCGTATGAGGTCGTTTTCGGCCGCCCCCCTAACATGTGGGGTACTCCTAGACCCCGAAGTATTACCGATGTTTCAAGTAATATGCTGACAGATTACCTAGCTTCCTTGATGTCTGCCCTCAACTCATGTCGTTCACAGGTTGCCGCCGCATTTCCAGACAATACCGAGGTGGCACCGCACGAAATCGTTCCAGGATCCATGGTGATGGTCCGCAACTTTGACAGATCAAGTCCGCTGGAGCCTCGTTGGAAAGAGCCCCGACAGGTCCTCCTCACCACCCGTACAGCCGTGAAGTTGGAAGGACGCAAAGGCTGGGTACACCTTTCTCATGTCAAACTTTTTAATGGACTGAAACCCGTCTTAAAGAACATTTCCCAGGATTTGAAGGATTGCCAAAATATTGTTCTCAAGGACTGTCCCGCAAAAGACATTGCTACAACCCCTCCCCTGTTAGAGAAAACTCCGCAGCAAGAGTATAAACAGAAATTAAGGTCTAGTAAAATAAGTCAGTCAGTTTGATTGTCTAAGTCCTCCCCTAGGTGAAACGGTTAGACTGTTTCTGACATGTATAAAATAGACCCCCATAGTGAGAGAGTTAGTCAAAACTCAATCCGATGTATCGTTTTTCTATGTTTCATATTATTTCTCAGCCTTATGATTTCCTGCACCAGTTACGCATTTTTCTTGTATTTCCCAGTTCTTCATGTAAATAAGTCTGCTAATGCTACAGTAGAGCACACGTTTAGTGATCTGCCTCCTCATGAACTCTCTTACCGCCTCGCTATGAGAAATAACTCATTCATCCGTATGTTACATTACTCACACCAGTCCAGCAATACCACTAATTGTTGGGTGTGTGGTCGACTCCCCCCTTTCCAGACACCGAAAGGAGTTCTGCCACTTTTTCCTTATCCATTTTCACATAATGGTTCGTGTGGAGCATGGTCCACGTTAACGTCATCCTTAACAGATATGTCTTTTCTTAACAGTACATGTTTTCCAGACAAGCAAGGTCTTCCCCACAGAACCGGGTTAGATCTAGAAAATGAAGTGTATAATTTAGGTACTTATTCTTCGAATTTTATGGTCCTGAATGTTCAGTCTGATACTACTCCAGACTTACCCGCTATTTCAGTACTACCAGTCAAAGGCGAATTATGTGTCCGAAATAAGGGTTCTGTACATGTAGGACATAGTGAATGTACTACTATTGTCAAGTATAGTGACAGTGGGAAATCTATCTTTAAAGCTTCACGTCACTCCTATTTTATTTGTGGTCAAACCGCATATGTTCGTCTGCCCCTCGATTGGGAGGGAACCTGTTACATTGCCTTCCTACTGCCACCAGTTTTCCTAGCCCCACCTGATTATCATAGAAACACACATCTAGTACACATTAGACATAGAAGGGAGTCTCCAATTGTCGATTATACTGAAACTGCTCTAGAACAGTATACAGATTTCAACAGAGGTTTCTTTTTCTTTATAGGACCTATCCAGAATAGTAAACTGATCCGTAGGTTAACCAGAACCCTCGAAGCTGTAGTAAATGAGACTGCCTCTGCTCTAGGTAACTTAACCGAAGAGCAATCTGCTATGAGATTTGTCGTTTTACAGAATCGTCTCGTCCTTGACGTCATACTGGCCGATAGGGGCGGGGCCTGTAGAGTCATCGGATCTAGTTGCTGCATTTTCATTCCAAATAACGCGCCGTCTGTTTATTCAGCTATAACCAGACTCCATAAAATTGCCCATCTGATACACCAAGATCCAGGCACCTGGACATGGTCCGGTTGGTTCTGGAATATAATTTCCGCATGGGGATGGAAAGTCTTGTCCTTCCTAGGTATTGCAGTAGCGATCATATTCAGCTGCTGCCTCTGTATACAATGTGGCCCTGCGATTTGCGGCATTTGTGCTACCTCTTGTATTCCTAGTCCCAAGCCCCGTTCTAAATCCCGTTCCAGGATAATTCGAGACGAGCAAATGATACTGTATGAAATGATAGATGGTATCATGAAAATTGATGTTTCCTGATGGAAACGTAGTGACAAGGAGGGAATGTGGAAAAGTAAATTTTGCTATGTTCTGTGTCCCTACGTGTCATCCATCATATGTTATGTGTGCATGATTCAATATGCATATGTATTCCCCATGTCCGATTAATGACGCAATTATAGTTGTGTCCACCTCTAGTATGTCAGTTTCCAGTCCTCGTGAATACTACGAATATCAGGCCTATGTAAAGCTACGTTGCCACGTTTCTCAGTGTGCACGTTATTCTATTATAAAGTCCCCGTTTCTAGGCCTCAAAAGGGCCTGGACACCAGATTCAGCTCCTGTCTCCTGAAGCCTCGCTGAGGAGCGATACAGCCCCCACCTGTATCCTCGACCCTTCACTTACTTCCTGCCTTGCAGTGCCCGGTGCAGCCTGGCTCAGTCTCTGAGTCTGCCAAGAGTATGTTATGATTCCAGTTATCAGTTCAGTCCTCCTTCTCTGCATTCCTAAGCTACTGAATCGCATCAATAGTTTCCGTCATTGTCTAGCCTTCACGTCTCCACGTTAGAGAAATACTGCACTTAATGGTCATTTAATATTCTTCATCACGCACTACATGTAGAATAATGCATGGTCCAGTCTTAGAATCAAGTTAGCCTTTCCCCTCCTAACTTCTAGTTTATATCAACATGTTCCCTAAACATCAGATACTAGATACTGTTTAGGTACATGTCGCCCTGACTTTCCAGACTTCAGTCTCTGCTCCTAGCACAGAGTTCATAGCCCCCAGTTTCTCCTAGTGATACGTCATTGCCAGTTTGCGCGCACCATCAGGTTAGAGGTCCCGGCTCCTTAGGTAGCCCCCTCCATGGTTTCCGCCCTATTCATGACATATTCTGTTACGTTTGCATCACATGTCTATGTATACGCCCTGTTACACCTCTTTTTACCCTTATCTTTCGCGACTGCTACGCGTCACGCCTTCTGCTCCACCCACTGCTACGCCTACTGCAATGTAATGCTATGTGTTTGCGTTATGTATATATGCTCATGTATTGTTATTAAAAGTCAGCGCGCTCATCCCAGATCCAGCCCCAGCAGCTGCTGGGCCCTGCCATCCTATTCCTATGCAGGTTGTCCTGTTCCTGTCCTTATGCTGTATTAAACCTGCAAAACTCCTACTACCTCGAATCTTGACTCTTATTTATTGAGCTATCTGTTATGATATATGTCTAGTCAAAAAGAGAGGTATTATTTATTTATTTACCACAGGCCTAGTGTCCGCTAGAGGAATGGCTCAAACCAAGGTCATTGGGAGCCCTTGCCAGGGGACTCTCTGTGACCTTGGTTTGATCTGTTTTTGTAACAAGCATGGGCCAACCCACAGAAGTGAGATAATATTTTTATCAGGTGACTCAGGAGAATGCGGGATGAATAGAAGTTTGTGACCCCCCACAAATTATAGTACTTTTCATCACAGAAATGTGAGAAAAATATGTTTTCATAGTGAAAATTTGAGGTTTGGCACAGATTCGGGGTTTAAAAAATAGTCATGCAAGTCAGCCCACCTTGGATAACCCGAGGCGATAGGGGCTTGTACATGTGCCCCTAGGTTTTTTGATTCAGCCCTGCATGTTCCTGAAAAAAGGGACAATGGTGAGTTTTGTACAGCAAACCATTAGTTGATGTCATTTTCATGAAAAAAAAACAACACTTTTATTGGGAACCCTTTTTCCCTATTTTTCTACCAAAACTCAACTTTTGCAATATTTCGCATATTTTCTCGGACCCCTCCAGGTGAATCCACAAACCCTAAGTACTTTTAGAATCCCCAAGATGTTGAAAAAAAAGGACAACAATTTGGTGTTATTTTATGTAACCTGAGTGTGAAAGAACCAAACAATTGTTACAGAATATTTTGTTCTTTTTAGGCATGTTTTGACACTGCCACACTCACTTTCCCCTGCCCCCATGGCAGTCGGTATCATCGTTTCAATGCATTTTTATGCACTTCAGCTACTGAAATGAAGACAGGTAATCCAGGTCACTCATTCTTTTTTTCAGCCCGTATTAAAATAAATAAATATAGTATTTTGATATTTACCAAATGGTTCACCTAGATCATCAATTTCTTGGCCAGTTGCTGGTCTCAACGGCTCGGCACAAACTGGGTTTTCATCCGAAACAGCGTCTCAAATTTTGTTCAAATATCTCCCTGGCTTGGCAATTTTTTAATGGCAAAAGTGCACTAAATAAACCTTGCAAAATTTGTGGAAAGCTCCAGATGATTTTCAGGCCAGAACAGTTAAAAGCTAGCAATAAATAGTATTGTGCTGACTCCCATTCTAACTATGGAATCCTTACGCAGGAGAACTGCAGCGGGAAAACACCACCTTCTGCGGTATCTATATCAGTATTTTACCACACCCCCATAGTGGCCAATTTAGAAGAGCTTTTCTTTTCCTTACATAGGGTAAGTGAGCCATTAAAACCACTGGTCTGTTGTTATGTCATTCACATTTTTCTTTAGCCAACTGCAGTACACAGCATGGGGCAAATGGTCAGCCCAATTCAGCCATTGGATAACTTCACTGTGAGTGACAGCATTCTGTTCACAAGGAGCATATCTGTACAAAAGTAGTTCCCTTCATAATAACCTTACTGCCCTGACATGTTTGCCATAACCAAACCAATCACTATGGCATAAAAAATCGTATTTGCACCTCTCAATGCCCAATAGAAACGTTTAGTTTTGATAATCCCAACCAGTTTAATAACAGGGTATCAGACCTCACCAAAGGATCTGCATATATTTGCATCTCTCGTTCTACCAGTGAAGGTAGATTTTACTGAATTGCACAGACGAGAACATGTCAAATCATCCCACGCCTCGTTCTAATTCTCATAAGTAGCATCAGGACTGGTATTAACTGATATCAATCCTGCCGGATAGGAAGCAGGAGAGGCCTTGAGGCTTCTTCACCATTGCGGCACTGACGCACGAGCAGCCGCCCTAGCAGACCAGGCGGTGGCGCTGTTCTACCGCTGGTGGTGAACACGTGGCCCACATGCCAGGAAGCGAGCCCTGTTGTATGGAAATACTTCATTAGGAACCGAGGCCGTCGCGTGCGCAGCTCTCTACGCGCGAGACAGGATGTAGAAGTGGTGAGCGAGGCGCTTCCCGCGCTTTGACGCGGTTTTAGTGATTTTGGCTACAGTTCTCATAAACTCAGCTCCGTGTGGTGTCGCAGTGCAGGCCTCACAGACAGACGGCACAGGACACACGTGTTTACTTTGGTGGCTAGTAAACTATTTGACCACGCCCAGAGCCCTGGGCCTTTTATTGCTTACTTACGTTGCCCACGCACACGTCGGGCTCAACCAACTGCCCCCTCACGCTAGAGGGGTAATCAAAAGGGAAACAGTGGGAGGGGGCGTTTGCCGCTGTGGTACCCGGCAACACTACATTCCTCCTTTGCCTAGGGATAAGACAAACTGGGATACAACAGTACACAAAAGTCTTTTCATAGTCACTAGGGGTGCTGCGATGAATATGGCAGTTTATGCTTAACAAGGTTCGCCAAAAGTCTCTGACGCAGTTTCTGAAAGGAAAATGACAGGGGGTACAAATCAGAACAGTCTTACTTTATTCTCGGCGGGGTCAGCTGTCTTGATCAGTTCAGCGCCAACACTGGGCCACGAAGTCCCGATACCTCTGGGAAGGCTTGGGCCACGGGCGTAGACTGTATCTCGTTTGGCTTTGTTCTTCTGCCGCAGTCTGGGACTGGTCTCCTGTCTCTCTCTCATTGCAGTTGGGATCTTCTGTTGGTCCCTCTGGTTCTTCTTCTCTTGGAGTGAGGTCACGGGCTTGGCTCGCCAGAGTGTCTGCGTCCGTCAGCTCCGACGGTCGGTGCTGGGGGGTCAGATGCCAGTTGTCTGATTCCAGGTCCTCTCCTGCTTCGGGTGTTCGTTTAAAGAACGAAATGTTCCTTGTCACGGTTTCTCCATTTTTGACGGCAGTGACCATTGTCCCATTTACCTCCGTCACTCTCCAGGGATCAAGTTCAAAGGGCAGACGGAATTTCCCACCCGGATGGCGGTCTTTTACCAGGACCATGCCTCCAACTTGGATCGGGCTGTCTGCTGCCCTCCGTTTCCGGGACGCCTTCTGGTTGTTCTTGGCGCGCTGTTCCATGGACCGGTTCTTGGGGATCGGGGCTAGCTCCCACGATGGGTGGTGTGGAATGGTGTCGGCTATAGCCCGGTTGAAAGAGAGTCGGCTTGGAGACACTCCCGTGGTGCAATGTGGGGTCAGGCAATACTCACGGAGGAACTGATAGATAGCCAGCTCCAGACAGTGGCCGTCGGCTATTGCAATTTGGATTGTTTTATTCAGAGTCCTCATCAGCCTTTCAACCTCACCATTGGCTTGAGGCCACCTTGGGGTGATCCGTCTATGTCTGATACTGTGGCTCTGCAGGTACTCTGTGAACTCACTGCCGTTGAATGGGGGTCCATTGTCAGTGCGGACCTCCTCCATGAGCCCATGGGTGGCAATAATTTTCTCGAACTTCGGGATTACCTCAGATGCTGCTGTTTATGTTACAATTTCTACTTCGGGATAGCGAGAGAAGTCGTCCACCACTACAAGCATGTACTTGCCCCCAGGGAGACTGCCGAAATCTGCACTTACTCGTGCCCACGGGGACGTTGGCCCTTCTTCAGTGATCACGGGTGCCGGAGGGTTTGGTAGGCTCGTCGCTAGGCACACTGGGCAACTTTGGACCACCTCCTCAACCGCTTTGTCGAGCCCCGGGAACCACAACTTGCTCCGGAGTCTGCTCTTGGACTTGACGATCCCTTGGTGTGACCCGTGGGCTAGCAAAGCAGCTCGTTGGGTGAGGCTGTTGGGCAGTACCAGGCGAGGGCCGCGCAGGAGGCATCCTTCGGCTGAGATGGATAGTTCATGCCTGACTTGATACAGGGCTTTTAGGGCCACTTGGGCGTCTGGGGTGCGGAAAGATGCTGGGCTTTGTAGCGCCTTCCAATCGTCCAACTCTAGGGCGCGGATCGCTATTTGGATGCAGTCATCTTTCTTGGTGGCACTCGCCACCTCCTCCAAAGACATAGGCCGTGGTCGTGACCGTTCGACGATCAGCCGGACGTATTCTTCTGTGGCCGCTGCTTCGGCTGCTTCAGCATCGGTGACTGGACGGGCATGCCTTGAGAGATAATCCGCTGGGTTCCGTGTGCCGGGCCGGAACTCCACTGTGAACTGGAACTCCTGCAACTGTAATACCCACTTTTCGATTCTCGGAGGTGGACGAGAAGATGAGCCTTGGAACAACGGTATGAGGGGCTTATGATCGGTGAATACTGAGAAAGGATGTCCATAATGGTATATGTGGAAATGGCGGCACCCCCATAGAATGGCGATGGCCTCTCTTTCGATCTGGGAATAGCGTTGTTCGGTGGGCGTCAGGGTGCGGCTGGCATACGCTACTGGTGCCCATTCTCCGCATGCTTGTTGTTGCGATAGGACGGCCCCAAGGCCTGTGGGGCTGGCATCCACTAGCAGCTGCGAATCATGTTGCGGATTGAAATAGGCCAGGGTGGTGTCTGCTGACAGGGCTGCCTTCGTCTTTTCAAACGATTCCTGTTGTTCCGGGCCCCACGTCCAGGTGGCATTTGACTTCGTGAGGTCGCGGAGGGGCCCTGTCAGGTCGGACAGGTCCTTGATGAAACGCCCGCAGTATATTACCATGCCTAGAAAGCTGCGGACAGCCGTGACAGATTCGGGTGCTGGCGCATCGTGTATGTCCTTGACCTTTTCTGGGTCAGGCCCTACTTCTTGGTCGGAGAACTTATACCCAAAGAAACTGATGTCTTTGCGGAGGAACTCACATTTGTCTCTATGAAGAGTCAGGCCTCGCTCTCTTAGCCGATTGAATACTGCCTGGAGGCGTCTGAGGTGTTGCTCTAGGGTCGGGGCGTGTACCAGAATATCGTCGCTCACGTTGAGCACTCCGTCGAGGTCTTGTAAGACGTTGTGAATGATATTCTGAAACACCTCGGCTGCACTCGATATGCCAAAGTTGAGTCTCGTATACCTCCACAGGCCTGCGTGGGTAGAGAAGGTCGTGATCGGGCGGGAGTCTGGATGAAGGGGAATCTGATGGTATCCCGACCTCAGGTCCATCTTGGAGAACCACTTGGATCCTGCGAGCTCCCCGATGATGTCGTCGATGGTCGGCGTCAGGTAACGTTCTCTCTTAATTGCAAGGTTGGGGAGGCGCATGTCCACACATATCCTTACGGCCTCAGGCTGCTTTGGCTTCTTGGCAACTACAATGGGGGACACCCATGGTGTGGGTCCTGTCACACGTTCGATGATGCCGGCTTGTTCAAGCATCCTCAACTCAGCTTCGACTTTGGGCCGGAGGTGAAAAGCGATCCGTCTGTGCCGGAGGGCTATTGGGGCCACTGACTGGTCAATGTGGAGTTGGACAGGGGGGCCTCTTAAACATCCGATGCCCTCGAATAGCGAGGAATGTTCCGAAACCAGATGGTCCAAACCTTGGGCTTGCACTGTCAGGGCGAAGTGTATGAGCCCCAGCTCTCGTGCTGTTCTGCAACCGAGGAGGAAACCTGATCCTTCTCGGGAGACGTAGATCTTCGCCTGTAGCTGTGTCGAATCGTGGGACACTGTTGTCCGGAATACTCCGCACAGGCGCAGGGGGCGCCGGGTTCCGTAGGCAAACACTCTCGTGGGGTGGAGCGTTGGCGCATTTTCAAGGTTCTGGTAGACACTAGCGGCCATGAGATTTATCGTTGCGCCTGTGTCGATGAGGGCTCTGACTGTTTGGCCATGTACTTGGACGGTGCACATCGGTTCGGCTGAAGACATGGCTGCTAAGGTGTTGAGCATGCGCACCACATGGACGGATGCAGCGTCTTCTTCATCGTCGTCCATGTCGCTGCTCGTTGGTGTGTTTGGCAACGGTGCCATCTGACGCACTATCCTGGGTGGAGCACCCTGCTTCTTCCTTTGCGACGAGAGACAGACGCTCGCAAAATGGTTGGCCTTGCCGCACGCACTGCAGACTTTGCCCTGGGCTGGGCAGGCGCCTTTGTGGGGGGTGGCACCCCCACACCACATGCACGCCGCATTTTTCGCGGGTTGGGCCGGTTTCGGCCGTCCTTTTCTGGGGTGTCTCGTCCGGTCATCCGCGGGTTGCGATTTGATGGCACACACCGGTTCCGTCTTGACCGTTATTGCAGCTTTCGGTTCCATGTGGGCCGCACGGGCTTTGAAGAGTTCTTTAGACCGCCCTAGGGCCATAATGTCGCGCATGGACATGGCGTCCGTTTCTAGCACCCTCTCACGCAGCTTCAGGGATGCGCACCCTTGGATAAATTGGGCGCGAATTTCATCCTCCGCATCCGGGAGTGTGCACGTGCTGGCCAGTTTCTTGAGCCGAGCGTAGAAAACATCTACGGATTCTTCAGGGAGCTGTCGCGCTTGACGGAGCAGGAAGCGCTCGTAATCCGCGCTGGTGAAGGGCTCAAAGTACTTCGTGATGGCATCCCGCAGGGTCTTGTATGTGTGGGGCAGGGCACCTTCCGTAATATCCTTAGAGATGTCATGAATGGCTTCTCCCCCCAGGTGCAGCAGCATGGCGCGTTGGCGGGTCACAGCGATGTTAGCCGCGACGAAGTAGACTTCAAGCCGCTCCACCCACTTCTTCCACCGGGTGGCTTGAGAAGGGGGGCTTCCGGTGACATCAAATGGTTCCAGAGGCAGAATGTTGGCCATGATGGACCAGCGAGACAGGCACTAGCGGCGTTCAGACAGGCGCCAGGGCCTGCAGAGGACTTGCCGGTAAACAGGAGGACACCAGGGGCAGACTCCGCGAGATGCGTGAGGTTTAGCAGGGCCGGTGACACGCGCAATGCGTGAGGAATAGCAGGCCGGCAGCGTAGCACGTACAACGCGTGGTTCTTGGCGCGTACAGCGCATGCGCGGGCCCCACGGAGCTCCACCGGGACAGGGTCCGGCTGCAGAGACGGGCCTCAGGGCAGCGGGCGGCGGGCAGACGCCATGGGGGTACCTGGCAGCAATGTCATGGGCCGCGGAGCGGCGAAGGACCGGTGGCGGCAGGAGCAGCTGGGCGGAGGCGCACCGGGGACACGCAGCGCCGAATGGATCCTCGGCAGGCCAAACGGAGGCGCCAGGTGAGCCACGCCGGGCTGGAGGCGGCACAGGGGCGCCGGGGGGCGCGCTGCACGCGCTGCCGGCGAGGAGGAACAAGCGGTAGCTGGAGGGCACGCAGGGGCCGGAAGTGCAACCACCTCGTCGCCAGTGTGGTGTCGCAGTGCAGGCCTCACAGACAGACGGCACAGGACACACGTGTTTACTTTGGTGGCTAGTAAACTACTTGACCACGCCCAGAGCCCTGGGCCTTTTATTGCTTACTTACTTTGCCCACGCACACGTCGGGCTCAACCAACTGCCCCCTCACGCTAGAGGGGTAATCAAAAGGGAAACAGTGGGAGGGGGCGTGTGCCGCTGTGGTACGCTCCACAGGCGGCAACACTACACTCCCATCCTGCCACAGAGGAGACTGTATTTAAAGGCATCAGTTGTCTCAAAATGTACAGGGAGTGTCGCAGCTGCTGTCAAACCACACGTATTGTTGTCAGTGTACAATTAGTAAAAGAATACGGGGCTTATTTACAAGCCCCTAGTGCCACCGGTACGTCACTTTTAACATGGGGAAAAGTGACGAACTGACGGCGCAAGGGACTTGTAAATAAGGCCCTAAGTACAGGGGCCCAAAGTTTTTTTCACAAGCCTCCTTCCGATTACCAAGGTTTGTTTCTAGGAAGAGAAGCAATGCTAGATCGGCTGTCATAAGTTGCAATGCATTTTCCCTGACAGCGCGGCCTCTGTAAGGGCTTTTGCCAAAAAACTGCCCCACGAAGCGGTGTGGATCCAGACTAGGGCAGGAGGCAGGCGCGCAACACCCATTGGGCTCACCGGGCTTCAGCCACCCCCTCCCCCCCGTGGTCTTCTTCAGCCCGGGCTAATTTGACACGCACTGAAATGACTGCGCATCGGAGCTGAGAATGTCATTTTTATTGATGCATTCTGAGAGGCCAAGCAGCCTGAGCCAGACAGCCAGCCTCTGAACAGTATCAAGTAAACCCCCTGCCCCCACCTCTTGTTTTCCTTTACTGGCGCTGAGGTGATATCCTTGCCTGAAGGCAGGGATTTCACCTAAGCACTTGATGTGTTCAGCATGGGGTGGGAGTGGGAAGATGCACACAGCAGGGGAAAGGGACGGCCAGTGCAGGTGATGCTTTTCCTTTGTAAAGGAATTTCTGCTGGTGTCATAGCCCAGGGTTTGCTGTCTGTGCACTTGTATGGATGTGTATTCCATACAAGTGCATGGACATCAAACCCTGGACTATGACGCCAGCAGGAATTAATTTACAAAGAAAAAGCTTCACCTGCACTGGACATCCCTTTCCCCCTGCTGTCCGTGCACTTGTAGGGAATTCACATCCACAGCACAGCTCACCAGATAAATGGTGAACAGGGCCATGGATCTTTCTCTAAAGAGGAGAGTCCCCTCCGAATATGCAAATGTAGTGTAAGTTTGTAGTGTTAATTTTTTGGGGTGCTAGTGGGTAATTTTAGGGTTCAGGGTGGGTTACGGATTGGGGTGCCAGGGGGTAATTGTAGGGTTCTGAGTGGGTATGGGTTTTGGGGTGCCAGGGGAGAATTTAATGTTCAGCATGGGTATGGGTTTTGAGGTGCCAGGGGTAATTTTAAGGTTCAGTGTGGGTATGGGTTTTGGGGGGCAAGGGTGTAATTTTAGGGATCAGTGCGGGTATGAGTTTTGGGGCTCCAGGGGGGTGATTTTAGGGTCCAGAGTGGTAATGGGTTTTGGGGTGCCAGAGGGTAATTTTAGGGTTCAGGGTGGGTATGCGTTTTGGGGTGCCAGGGGGGTAATTTTGGGGTTCAGGGTGGTAATGAATTTGAGGGGGAAAGGTTGTAATTTTAGGGATCAGTGCGGGTATGGGTTTTGGGGTGCCAGAGGAAATTTTAGGGTTCAGGGTGGGAATGGGTTTTGGGGGGTAAGGGTGTAATTGTAGGGATCAGCGTGGGTTTGGGGTTCTAGGGGGATGATTTCAGGGTTCAGGGTGGTAATGGGTTTTGGGGTGCGAGGGGTAATTTTAGGGTTGCATGTTTTCTCCGCTTGACCTGAGCATTAATCGATCCTGATTATCTGACATTTTAGCCCCGCCCCATTGATTAACAATAGCCACGCCCCTTCATTTGCCATGTTAGCCCCCCCCCGGAAATTAACACCTAGTTGCGCCCCTCGCAGGAGGTATTGTAGGTGGTAAGAGTTGTGCACTAGCACATTGAACTGGTGATGTGTTTTACTCCACAGAGATGCTAAGTTTCCTTGTGAAGATTCCCAAACCCTGATACCTCCATGGAATCTGGAGGAGTGTTATTCCCATGTTCGCCCTGGAAGCATTGTTACATTTTCCTTTTCTGGCAGTGACTTTACATGTATTTCTATGGCTGGAATGACATTGGAATCACTCTGTGAGTACTCACAAAGTCATGTGTTTGTTTATGTTCCATTCGTTGTGCTCGGTCAGCTCAATTTCGCCCACCTCTGACCCTACACATGTATGGACAGAAATTCTGCCATGCCAGCTGTGCTCTCAGGTTGTTTGCCATCATTCATAAGTGCACTTTACTACTTTTGAGACAAAGTTTCAATAGTAAGAAAATAATTAATAAACACTGTAGATATTACATTTTGAACGAGATTTCAAAAGTATCTTTTCTCCCAAAAAATATCTTCTTATATTAACGTTTCAGGGATATTAAGGTCACAATATCACTGTCACGTGAAACGAAATGAACAATGCAATCCACAACGACATTTTGAGCACAAAGAAGTGTAGAAAACTATGACATGTTTACCATTTATCCTGATCCCATATTAAGAGTGGCTTATTTTCTGTTACAATTTCCTTCATGCATTTTCTGTCTCTTTTTTTCCTGTCATTTTGAGTAGTCTACCCAACGATGCCCCCTCTTTGATCTCTGGGACAGTATAATGTATTTTCAATGTAAATCTCACCTCGAACCGTCATTTTCATTTCAGAATAGAGGACTATGGGCCACATGTCCTTAGGTTTCATTTTGCAATTACCTAGTAGCGAATTTCTGCGATTCGCTATTAGGCAATTGCAAACACCTATGTACTAATGTGTCTTTGACACATTTAATAATTCCTAATGGGGAATCAGTCTCAAACACCCGATTCTGCAAATTGGCCCTTCTGCAAAATGAAAAAAAGATACATACAAGTGGCCCTATGTTTGAAAGCCTGTGAGCTAAGCCCCGACAGGGAGTGACATGTGAAGACGGGTGTAGGAGACATTGTGACATGAATGTGGTTTATTGGCCTACTGTGCTGGTGACGGGCTGTCTGACCCTGTGGGGGAACAGGTTTATCCCATTTGATTATGTATACATAGTTACTCTTATTATTCATAGCTCATGGTAAGAGTGCATGTGATAAACATATTCTTCTTTGGCTCACATCAGCTACAATCTTCACATAAGGTTATATTTAATCATTGTACTAGTTACAGGGGAATATATAGCAAAGAGCAGTCCTGCACCAGCAGCACATACACCACTGCCATAAAAGCGAAGTCAGGTACTAGCAGAAATCTTTCTCCAGATGGAATGAAGACACAACATGGTGTTGTTCACTGCAATGGGAAACTCAAGAGGAGTCATGTAACCAGAACTAGTTGCAACAACTGAAGGTTTGGGGGCCCTATAGCGATACATCAAGCCATAAAATGCACCATAACAAAGTGGTACCCTGTTACTATTCTATGATGATGCCTCTGATGGAAATATCCATCCTCAGTCCTTGCATGATCCTCTCAGTGAAAAAGATGCTGAGTGTCACTTCAGGTGGAATTAATGTGCATGTGCTAGAGTAAAGAGGGAAGAGGGAAGGTAGCAGGTGTAAGGGGAGATCTCACCTCTCAGTCCTTCTTCACATCTGTCATCTGGTGTCCTTCCCATGAACTGCAGAGCTGTGTATCCCCCCTCGTCCTCTGGTTTGTCCCTCCTGTTCACCTGCGGAGTGCTGTGTCCCTCCTCGTCCTTTGGTTTGTCCTCCCTTTTAACCTGCGGAGCTGTGTATCCCTCCTCGTTCTCTGGTTTGTCCCTCCTGTTTACCTGCGGAGCTGTGTATCCCTCCTTGTTCTTTGGTGTGTCTCTCCTTTTCACCTGCATAGATGTGTATCCCTCCTCGTCCTCTGGTTTGTCCCTCCTGTTCACCTGCGGAGCTGTGTATCCCTCCTCGTCCTCTGGTTTGTCCTCCCTTGTAACCTGCGGAGCTGTGTATCCCTCCTCGTCCTCTGGTTTGTCCCTCCTGTTTACCTGCATAGCTATGTATCCCTCTTCGTCCTCTGGTTTGTCCCTCCTGTTCACCTGCATAGCTATGTATCCCGCCTCGTCCTCTGGTTTCCTCCTCTCCTTGAACTGCAGTGCTGTGTATCCCTCCTCATCCTCAGGTTTCCTCCCATTGAGCTGCAGAGCTGTGTATCCCTCCTCATCCTCAGGTTTCCTCCCATTGAGCTGCAGAGCTGTGCAACCCTCCCTAACATCTGGCGTCCTCCCCAGGAACTGCAGAGCTGTGCATCCCTCCTCACCCTCCATTGTTGAACTTCTAAAACTTGGCTTTTGAACAGAGGATCTGAGCTTTGGATGGTTTCTTGTGGGGCTGGTTGGCTTAGTCACTGCTTTCTATACCGTGCACAGGAACCAGAAACCACCGGCCCTCTGACACAGCATGTCATAGGGTGAAGAGCCGGCCACAGACCTCTGAAAACAAATTGAGGAACTCGAGCAATGGAAATTTCAGACCTTACATTTATGTTTTAAAAGGTGTCAGGAGTAAAACTGCACCATACCTGACAGCTGGCAAGTAGTCTTAGTTACACAAATCTCCCTTTTATATCAGATCAGAAGGGTTCAGGATGGCTGAAGACAAGAGTGCTCACAGTGTGAGGCAGAGCCTGAGTTAAAAATCAATGGTCAAAGAAACTCCTTGGATTTCTAAAGGAAATGCAGAATCCAGAGCTGAAGCCATCAGGTCATGTTCCTCCACCACACAGATTAAGTACTCTATCCAGAAACTGTTATCCCTCGATTCTAGATTGTGTGTTCAGTCTTTTTGCTGGTGTATTGTTACTCGGTTATCTTTCCCAATTATTCACTCAAACATAATGTTACCTGTATAAGACAAAAATTGGAAATCTGAATATGTCAATGAGCTGAACAATTTGTATTTTCACAGAAAAAAGCCATAACTTCTTCTAATTTGTATCTATACATTATTACATGGGAAGTATTACAAATGTGTTGAAGTGCCTTCATTAAAAACCTTCTGGCTGCCATTGGGAGGAAGTTAAATACTTCTCTTGTTAAGACCACATGAGAAACTGGATCCCCTTTTGCGTCACAAAGCCCTGACAGTGAGTTTCAAGTCAGCATCCTATTACTGTCAGACACAAAACAAATATATTTTGCTTAAAATGGCGGAGGAACTATTTACCTACTATAAATAATTCTGTATTGCCACTCCTCAGCATTAGGGTTAAGCAGGGATGGAACACAGGCCCCTGCAGCCCTTGTGGTGCTGGGGTGAGCAATGCTTCAGGGCCCCCCAACCTTCAAGGGGTTCTATTCAGACCAAGGACAATGAATATAGTGTGATATGGCAAATTAAGGGGCCCCTCAACACGTTCTGTAGAGGGGGCCCATCATTTTGTCACTGAGATTTGGCTAATACAAACAATACATAGTTTGTTATACAAGACTGATGAGCAGGTTTTGTCTCACCATCACCACTCCTTTTGGAAGAAGAAAAGAAGAATTGAGGCTCATTTAACAATTTCCCTATGAAGATCATCCAGATGCTGATGGTAGAAGTGAGCACTCATCTCGTGCTCATCACTGTCGCACTGCGAAAATCGGGGACTGGTCCCCCAAAACGTATCCAAATAATCCCGGTATTCCATCGTAGACCTATACTCTCTTGTTTTCACCATCCATTATTGTGTTTCACGTTTTTTACTTCATCAAGACGGAAACGGTTTCTTTAGAATTGTTTGTCTAGCAACAGGGACCCCCTCTACATGTAACACTGAGGCCTGCCCACAGCCGCTACTTAACATCTCGCGGCACCCCCTGCGTGGAACGCGCGTGGGCGCATGCCGGGGGAAGCCTGGGACAAGGGCGGGGCCATCTGAGGCCAAAGGAGGCCGGGCTGGGCCACCCCCTTGGCTATTGCACTTTAAAAACTCCTAGCAACTATTGGGTATGACAAAATACACCTTATCTTATGATAATGTTTTACCTATTGCCAATTATTTTTGAGCTTGTGTTAGATTCTTACCAAGCCAGGGGGTGATTTGGTTAAGAAGAAAAAGATCACCGAATTGCGGCGTCTAGTACTTAATGTTGATAGATTTTGGGTGGTTACCTCTAGCAGATTGCATTAATAAGATACTGGGAACAATCTTAAAGACTAGTGCCATAAGAGAAAGTGAATGGAACAGTTAATACTACTGTCCATTAGGCCAGATAGATCTGTGACTGTCTATTGAGCTATGGTTTCTTTCTTTTTTTTCCAGCCCGTGAATAAGGTCTAATCTTTAATATTGTAGGGCTGCTTTGGGAAGAAATATAATCTTGCGCGGCAGAGTGATATATACTTAACATCTAACCAAGAACAAACAAAAGGGTACAGCAGGGATACTTGATGACTTTATCATAAGAGCAGAATCACTTATAAGTCACGAAATTGAACTGGTTGAGAGAAGATTATCCTTAGATTCATCTAAATTGCCAACATACAAGGAATCCCGCCTACCAATCTTACTTGCCCCATCACAATCGACCTTTTGCAATTGTATTGTATCCCCTTCCCCTGCTCTAGGCAGCCCTGTGACAAATCCCACATTAAGCCTAAATGGTTCTCCTTATGTGGATGCGCCAAAGACACCAGCAACAGCAACAAGGCTTCGAGCCTTAAAGCAGGGGGGAATAACAAAAGAAAGATCAAAGAACACATCGCAGGGAAAACGACACGTTAATAAAAATGGGAAATCAGGGGGGTCAGGGAGACTACCCAAAGGGGACACCAAAATGCCAGAACATAGGGAGATCTCAAGTAGGTCCTTTGGAACCCAAACTGAGATAGATAATCCTCCTTATCCTAGTAGAATTGATGGTATGGTTAAAACAATAGAGCAAACTGTGGCGGATATTTTCAAGACTACTTTAGATTCCGTCCAGGCTCAAATAAACAATTGCTTGGGCACTAGAATGAGGGACATAGATGGTAAAATTGTCCAGATAAACCAGGCCATAGCTAAATTAGATACTATGATTGAAAATGGGAGTAACATTATTGATGAAGGGGCTAAACTACTTGCCGAGTATAGGACCACCTACACTGAAAATAAGGAAGCCAGACACAATGGAAAATCTTTAGCTCAACCAAGAACAGATCTCCCGAATAGTACTGGCATTGTGGAAGAAAGAGTAGAATCAGTAAGGGATAGGGAGGCACATAGTAAGACTAACCATCAAGCAGAAAATATATCTAATTACGTAGAGAATAGATCACTCTGAAAATGAAATTATAAGGGTGCCAGTATTTAGTACAAAAGGAACTGACTTAATCCCCAATTCTGATATTTTAAATTTACCCCCAGTTGCATGCCCGTATGTTCTAATACTAACTGGTATACCAGCTTTAAGGAGGGACCAAAGTGAAACCTGGCACAATTTTAGAAACAAAGCTGTGGATTGGCTCCAAAAGTTTAAAAGGTTTAGCCCACATAAAGGGGTCGATTCTGATCCGGTAAAAAAAACTGTCTGTACGCATCGTATCCGGAGCCCTCTCCGTACGACTCGTACACACGCCGTACGACCCGACGAGTACGATCCGGACCGGGGCATCAGGACGCGATCCGTACGGTCCACGTCAGGTAAGGGCGATTCGTACGGAAAAGCGCACAATCACATACACACCATACGGTGCGTACCCCCCATGATCGCAGGGGTACGCCCCGTATACCCTGCGTACATGGGGTACGGTGCATACCCCCCCATGATCGCAGGGGTACGCACCGTACACCCAGCGTACATGGGGTACGGTGCGTACCCCTGCGATCATGGGGGGTACGCACCGTACCCGGGGGGGCGTTCCGTACCTGTTTCGGCGCGAACTCTGATTTTACGGCTGTTTTCAGCTCCTGTAAAAAAATGTCGTACGGTGCGTACCCGACACATATCGTACTTGCTGGGTCGTATAAACCAGCCGCGAGCCATACAGATGTCGCGTACAGCGGGTTCCGATGGAGACTCGTACGGGGATTCGAGTGGTACGGTCTCTGTACGATTCATAGGGAGTCCGGCTCCTGGTACGAATCGTACTTCGACGTACATACGCGGGACGTTGCGGGGTACGATTCGTACAGGAAAAACGCTCCGAACGGCTATTCGGAGCGGTTTTTCCTGAATCGGAATCGACCACTAAATGAATGAAATCCTAATGGTGCACAGAGTAGGGTGGGTGGGGGACTCTAGGAAAAATATACAAGGTGATTGTATAGTCATAAATTTTAGGCGTCCCCACACAGTTCGTAGCTTACTGAGAATCTTGATGCAGAACACTAACATCCATGCCCTTCCTCCGGGGTATTTTTATAGACCTGGTGGGGTAGAAACAACCCGGAACCATGATAACACCTCTTTCCCTCACACTTCCAACAGTTTCCAAGAATTATCTTCCTTGGAGGCTGTCGATTGACTGCATCCGCCAACAGCTTTGGGAGATGAACTGCTGGTGGTACCGATAGAAATGGAGACAGAGGGGGAAAAGACTGTTCCAATTATTGTACCATAGACCAAACTATTAATAGTAACTGAGTTAGATATGGGTGGGGATGGTTTAGAGCCTCAAAATACAACATGAAGTATGGCTGGTAAAGCAGTATTGTCAAAGGAAATCACGAACACAAGTCATATCCTGACAGATGGACCCATGGTAGTTACGAGTGTTAGCAATTCACTAGGATTGAAATTGATTTCATGGAATATAGCGGGACTTAGGAAAAATGTTAGTGACCTTGAGTGGAGCGAGTATATTGAAACAAGTGATATTTGCCTCTTGCAGGAAACTTGGGCGATAAAGACTCCACATAGAGTGGGGTATAGAACATTTTACATAGATGCAGTTCCTTCTGTAAGTGGAAGGCCCTCGGGGGGGCTTGTAATATGGGTAAAAGTAACACTTGAGATTAGAAACACAGAATTATGTATACATTCAATAGATATACTTGGAATAAGAATAACAAAGAAGGAAGGAAGGGTGCTACATCTACTCAATGTGTATAACAGACCAGGTCCCCTATCAAAAAATTCACTGACACTAGAAAAGATGGACGCATTTTTAAATTGTTTGAAGGTAAAGACAAGTATAATAATAGGCGGTGACCTGAACTGTAACTACGAGCCCATTATAGGGCTTGGAGACATCTTTGAAGATGAAGATAGTGATAACAATATTCCTATATTACATAACATCAATCCGGTTCCCTGCACGGTACTAGCCCTACAAATCATGAGGTTGACAGCTACTCACGGGCTGAGAGCTTGTAACGGCCATTTTCCATCAGATATATTAAAGGCCTCTACATTTTTTCGGAGTAATTCCCAAAGCAAAATTGACTATATTATGGTTTCTCTTGATATCTGGACTTACGTAGCAGACCTGGAGATTATGCCTAGAATTGAGTGACCATCGCACACTCCAACTGTTACTTCATAATAGTTTATTGCCTGGTACAACTACGAATAACGAAGCATCCAATGTAAGCAGTGATGATGTATTAGCCAGTAATAATCGTCGCTCACTAAAATGGGCTCATATGTTTGAGCATGGCGAAGCATTAGCAAAGATTTACAGTATATTGGCTGATACTTTTTGTAGACACTTAACCATACCACTCAAAGGAAGTGTATTTGTAGACTTACACAAGGTTTTTTTTTAAATCATTAATATCGTTGGTAACAAAAATGCCAAATAAAACGATTAAAAACCCAAATACTATGCCAAGCGGGAAACCCTGGTAGGATAAGGACTGCCGCAATGGAAAGACCAAATTACTGCAAACCATAAAAAATAAGAACATGATTGAAATGAAGGGAGCTAAAGGGAATATAGGAAAATACAAGAGAAGGCGAAAATAAGTTGGGATGAGGGAAACTGGTCAGAATTGCTTATTGCTGCCAAGAACAAGGATCAAGTGGGGTTTTGGAGATTAGTGGCCAAAGGGAATAATACGGGCGGAGTAGTTAAGGATGTTTTTCTTGACAAGACTACTTGGGTCGAACATTTTACTCAGTTATATAGAGCACCAGATAATGTTGGGGTCTCAATTAAGGATCAGCTACTGTCACGCCCTAGTGAAGCTAAACTAGAATTCTATCTAGAGGAAACAATATTAGCTATTAATGTAGTAAAAAATGGGAAGGCACCTGGACTGGATAAAATTCCGGGCGATCTATATAAGCATGAAATTAGTGTCGGGGGGCCCTACATTAATTATTTATGTAATGCCGTAGCAGCGGGCGTGAATTTCCCGGATAAATGGAGGGGGGCGGAAATCGTTTTAATTTTTAAAAAGGGCAATAGGAATGATCCAGCTAACTATCGCCCAATTAGTTTAATAGATATTTTACAAAAAATGTATGCAAGGCATATTTTAAACCGTATGAACACATGGATTGAGGAAAATGCTGTCCTTACCAAGTTCCAGGCAGGTTTCGGACCCAAAATAAGTACTAAAAAACAGGTTTTTAGATTTTGTTGTTTATGTTGGAAGTATGATAATATAAGAAAGGGGCATCTCTATGTCGCTTTTATAGATCTCAGGGCTGCATTTGATCTTATTCCCTGTGAATTGTTATGCGAGTCATTAAATTGTCAAGGGCGCCCCGTTAGCCTTTTGCAACAGATTATGAGGTTGCACAAAAATAATTATGCTAAAGTTAGATGGGGCCCAAAGGGCCAACTAACAAACTCTATCCCTATTAAGAGGGGGGTTTGCCAAGGATGCGTATGGCACCCACATTATTTTCAATGTTTGTTAATGACATCCCATTATATCTGGAGGGCTGCAAAAACGACGCACCGAAACTGAAAGAGTTCCAGCCCTCCTTTTTGCAGATGACACTATATTAATATCTCAAACGCCCAGAGGTCTACAATCCCTACTAAATTCATTCCAAACATATTGCAACAGAAAGGGTCTTGAGATCAACACTAACAAGACTAAATATAGGGCCATAAATCCTCATAAAACCTTTAGGGGGAATCTGGCCAAAAGTTGGAATTTGTACAGAATTTTACATACTTGGGCGTTTCATTGGATTCAAAATTATCGTGGAAAACCCAAGTAGAAAAAAGCAAAATGATTCTGACTCAGAATATTTTCCAAATTACGGAAAAGCATGAGAACAGCCATAGCAAGGCTGTTTCTCCGGCACTCGAGGTTTTTAAATTCAAAGCCCAGTCCGTTGCGTTATACGGAGCAGAAATATGGGGGACCGCGAGTAGGAATGCTTTTGTGATTAGCGAAAATAAATTTTACAGGGCGCTTCTGAGACTGCCGATAAGTACACCAGTTATGCTCGATCTAAATATGAAATGCAAGGACCATTATACTATCCTGAGACCATTATCATTGTGGGTAAGACTCTAGTCTACACCGGAGTTGCCAGATTATAAAGATGGTCTACAAGAAATAATGGGATTAGATCGGAACAATACTAACATATGGTTAAAACATGTTTGTACATGGTTAAACAGGATTGGTTTAGCGCAGTTTTGGGATGAGCCATCGACATTGACCCAAAACTCAAAAAGGGTATTGAAATCTGCATTCTGGGCATACATTGAACACAGTTTGTTAAATGAACAAGCTGGTGGAACACTGATAAGCAAGTTCCTCGCATTTAAAGATAGTGCTCATTTTGAACAGTTTTTGGACAAGGTCCAGCCACCTCTGGCTAAAACATTATATATGAAATTTAGGTATGGAATCCTGAAAACGAATGTGACTATAGCCAGGTGGACAAGTACCCATACTGAAAAGACTAGCGACTTATGCACTATGTGCTCATTTAAAACAAGAGAAGATGAGTCGCATATTCTTTTCTTTTTGCCCAGCTTATGAGGTAATTAGAAAAAGATGGATTAAACCTCTCTGTTTAAATCTAGGAGTGCGCTCATATGAAGACGCGGAAAGGATTTTAAAAACTGACACTAGCCAGGTGATAATTTTGGCCGTTAGCAGATTTCTGCTTGCAATAAATATTTTACGTGATAAAGTGGGTCTGAAGCTCTAGACGGAATTATGATCTAATGTTGAAGCAATCAGTCATAAAAGGCTGCTGCTACTTTGTCTAGATTATGCCGTGTATATATATTTTTATCTTAAAATGTTATCAATGTTAGAAAATGTTGAAGATTATGGACTGAAGCAATGAATTCCATGTGTATTTTATATCTTGATGCCTTTTTAATCTATTTAAATTAAGGTTTTAAATGTAATGATTTCCTAACCGTATCTCTGCTATCTTGTAAAATCATTAATCCCCTTATATTGACCTGTAATAATGTAAACTTATGTTTTATGTATCTTTTATGGTTCTATTGTGCCGAAATAAAGATTATGAAATGAAGTGAAATGAATGCTGAACAAATCAAACATTCACCCCCAGTCACAGATTTAGGTTTAATCCATCATTTTCTTCCTCAACACACCACACCATTTTGGACCCAGTCATATGCAAATAAGTCTTGACCCTGCTCCTCATGGGAACAGTCCAGCCCAAACTGCCAAGCCTTTCTCTTGTGTGCTGGTCAAATTTTACATGTTGATGTCTGTTGTGAAAGTTTCTTTCACTACTTTAGGAAACTAAGGGGTCTTGTTTCCTTTGACCGTTGCACCAAGCCATACATTTTCCCAGGATAAAAATAGGTGCGGTTTTGTATCCAAGACCTCTATTGTAAATTCTTTAATCCACAGAACAGTAGATGTTTAACTTACCTGAGGAGAACTCTAGCCCTGTAGATCTGTGGGTGCAGCCAGGGCATGATGGTGGGGTTCTCTAACCTCACAGAATTGTGGGTGCCCAGCCTAAAGAAGAACAGCTCTCTTCTAGCCACAGGGCACTAATATGCAGTTGGGGACAGGAGGAGACCTGAAAAGCAGTGGGCGCAGGATCTTGAGAGGGAGTTGGCCTGTGGAGTTTTGGTGGGGGGGGGGGTACAGCCTCTCAAAGCATCAGATGCAGGGCCAGTGGGAGGGAACATCTCTGTGGAGTTGTGGGTGTGGGAGCTGTTTTAGGTTACAGCCTCCTGGAGTAGTGGGTGAAGGATCTGTGTGAGGGGAAGGGCCTTTGGAGTTGTGGGAGCTGTGAGAGTGATTAGCCTCACGGAGCAGTGGGGGGTGACCTCCCGGGGGTGCTGTCGTTCCGCAGCCCTGCACCTCCCCATCAAGGAGCCCACTGTCACACAGATGGGAGGAGGAGGAGGAGCATGACCACGCCTATAAGAAGCTCTCTTTGCGCGTGCTTTTCCCAGAACCATGGTGGGAGAAGCCACGCATGGTGACCCCCTCCAGCACTGCCGCTCCATCTCTGGTCACTGCATGGTGTCATATGCACCTGCGGTGCCATTCCAGTCACAAGAAGCTTGCCTGGAGGAAGCGCACACTTACCAGCACCTGCGGTGCTCATGAGGCTCAGGAGCTCATCCGACTGGAATCAGCTCTCCTAGACACAGAGCGGAGCACTGGTGATGAGTCAAGAAGACTTTTCACTGATGAAGGAAAGGGCGGGCATTCTAAGACACATCACTTCCAATAAACAATAGACACGGTTTAACATCTAATCAGAAACTATGACAACTCCTTTGACATTGCTCAACTAACGAACAACAAAGAAATGTTTTTCTCAGCCAATTACAATGACCACTTCACTTGAGCACTTTTAGACAACGACATGACAAATCAAAAACTGGAGTAAGGTACTGGCAGCGGCATTCCAAGGAGCAGGTTTTCCATGGACTCAGCATGCACCATCAGTGCAGCGTGAGTCTTTGGAAAAGCCGCTGGTCTCTGGGAAAAACCTCAGCACATGGGTTTCCCAACAAAAAAGGCACACTTGAATGGATGCCTGCTTGTGCCTCGAGGGGACCGTTGAGTGTGTACTGATACAGGAGCACTCCAGTCGGTCCTGCTTGTGCCCCAGGAGCACTGTAAAGTGTAAGCTGCCTAACAGCAAAGGAATGCCGAAGACTCGCGTCTCACTGGAAATGGAAAGGCTGGGGGGAACAGCTGTGCATAAGGACTTCCTGGGCAATGCTGCTCATTCCCGGGGCAAAACTCCAAGGGGGGGGGGCAACATTTAAAAAAAAGTGGGACATGCACCAACTATTAGCCATTTGGGGGTTACAATTTTTACTTGACACAGGAAAAAAACAATTCAAAGCACGGGAGGAGTCAGACTCCCATAAAGTACAGACAACAGATCACCTAACAGGGCAAGCACTATATAGACTCAACCTAAAAAGTAAAATTCATGGACTGGATTTGTTTGTTTGTTTGTTTGTAGATTTATATAGCGTGACTTATCACTCGTGATGGAATCTAGGCACTGTCCATGGTCACAGGGAGATTGAGTGATTTGCCCAGAAACACAGAATATTGCGCCAATCTAGTGACTTAAACCTAGATCCCCAGCTCGCGAGTCGGTAGCTCTGCCCACTGCACCACGTCCTCTACCCAGAGGAGAGTGCATACCATCTCACTTAGGGCGACAAATGCAAAAATGCCAATTGCTGTACTGAATGCTGAGCAATGTCAAGCATTCACCCCCAGTACAGAGATCTGCACTCAAATCCATTGTTTTTCTGCACACCTTGCCATTCCTGATCAGACCCAGCCATATGTAAATCACGCTTGACGCTGTTCCTGTTAGGAAAATTCCAGCCCGAACTGACAGGCCTGTCCCTCCCTAGACCGAAAACAAGCATCCTGAGACTGGTTTTGGGATATCACCCCTCATCTGCCGATCTAGCTTGACTCCAGTAGCATGGTAAGCACAGGACCCAAGTCTGGACATACCCTTACCACTTCAGGCGACAAATGAAAAAAGAACAATTGATGGACAGAATGTTGAACAATGTCAAACATTCACCCCCAGTACAGAGATCCAGAGATCTAGACCTAAACCCATCGTTTTTTGCACACCATACCATTCCAATTTAAATCCAGGCATAATCAAATCAGTCTTGACCCTGCTCCCCAGAGGCCTATCGCTTGTAATTTCCTTTTAGAAAGTTGGCATTTTCTTACTTAACCCATTTGGTGCCTCTCTGGAATACACATATAGGGTGGATGGCAGTTGGCTGTCTGCATACTCTCTAGGCAGCCCCACACAAAGGAAGGGTAGGTGTGACTGAGTGCCATCAACATGGTGATGGGTCTTCCTGAGCAGGATGGGAGGGAGGAGCTGAAACTCTACCTGAAAGTGCTGGGTCCTGTCCCTGCATAACGAGTTGCATACCCTCCTGTAGTGAGTCTGGGGCCAAGACAGGATCTTGCGTACTTCAAAGCAATTCTTTGAAGTCTCCCTACTTCAAAGGCTCATTTGGGTATAATTACTGGGTCTCTGACCCAGCCATATGAGAACACTTCTGGAACTGAGGGCATTCCACCAGGAGGAAGGACTTCTGTGCTGCCAGTGGCACCTGCCACTTTTCTGAACTGCTTTGCTGTGTTGCCCTGCTGCCACTTGTCTGGGAGTGAGAGGGACAGGGTCTTGCGTACTTCAAAGCATTTCCATTAAGTATTCCTACTTCAAAAGCTCATTTGGGTATAAGTATTGGGTCTCTGACCCCACCATATCAGGACACTTCCAGAACCGAGGGCATTCTACCAGGAAGATGGGTTGCTGTGCTATTTGGAGTGACTGCCATTTCGCTAAACTTCTTTGCTGTGTTGGCCTGCTGCCTGCTGCTTCTTGTCTTGGAGTGAGGAGGACTGGACCTGACTCTCTACATCCCAGACCTTAAGTTTCTCTAAGGGCTTGTTGACTTGCTCCTGCTCATGGATATCAAAGACTTCACCCTGCATCATGGTATCTGCATCTGGGCTCTGTCTGCTGTGAGCCCTGCTCTGTCAAGTGGTGCCAATTCAGTCCTGGGCCCTTGGAAGTGAGTTTCTTTCCTGCAACCCAAGAGAATCCGCACATTATTGACGTTGCACCAATCTGATCGTATTTCCTACAGCACTGACACATCGCCTCTGTTGCCCGAGCTGCAAACACCACATCACCGCCCCCCATTCAACGCCCCCTGATTCTGACGCACCATTGACTTTGGGCAGCCCTGGACCAATGCATCGCTTTGTGATGCACGCATTTCCTACAGCTCAGTCTTTCAACAATGACACATCACCTCAATGCCCATCACAGTTTGATCCTCGATGCATCTCCACTGTTATGCAGCTCAGGACCGACGCATTGCTGGCATCTTCACCATTGACAGTGACGTATTCCCTCCACTGTGCCACAGATCATATTCCAAGCATCAAAGGTACTGTTTAGCAAGCCTGCATGGCTCCTGTATCTATCCCGCACTCCATCACAGTTGGTCTGAACTTTGGGATTTGCTCTGGTCAAGCATGACCGGATAGCCCCGGTTGGCACTATCCATTTCTAAGCAGCACAAAAACATTTATTTTTTAGAAAATTCATACTTTGACTTCTACTTATTAGATTTTTGTCATTTTGGACTTGTTTTACTCAGATACATATTGGCTATTTTTCTAAACTGGTATAGAGTAATTTGTGCTGTTTTTACTGTGTTACTGTGTGTGCATGCACATTTACTTTTCTCGTTAATTTAGCCTGACTGCTGTGTGCCAAACTACCAGAGGGTGAGCACAGACATACTTTAAGTGTGTATCTTACCCTGACTAACATTGTGGTTCCTACTTGGATAGGGTGCATACCTCTGCCCACTAGAAACCCAATTTCTAACAATAGAGAATGCTGTACCCAATGCTACATGTATGGGCAAAATGCTTGTCCTGCTTGCCATGTTCAGCCTTCATCAGAACTTAGTAGATGTTCAGTTTGCTGTGTGATAAGTGCATTACAGTCACAGCACTTCACATAACAGTGGATGGGACTTATGCTATATTCTCTTGGACCACCATGTGTGTCAAAATCTACAGTTCTTTATAGTTTCAAATGTTCTCTTTAGGGACCTTCAGCAGAATTTCCCAGCATGATTGCCTTAGTTTCATAGGTAGATATGCTCACTCAGTTTGAGTAATGGAGCCTCGGTGGCATACCCGGACACCCAAAACTTGCATCCAAAAACTGGAAGGAGTTGGATTTACTACAGTGAGTGAGCTAAAGACGCATGTACGACATGACTGTATGGGAGCTTTTAGTAAAGGTTCATTAGCAATGGGTATGGTAATGTTCGGGATGGAGGCGGTTACTTGACAGGTGGTAAAAATGTAGTCAAACTGTGTTGTTTCATTTGGGGAGGTTGTGGATGCATCAACTGTCAACATTTCTAGACATAAATCTGTCCTATGGTTTACAACTGTTTTGGGCCCTTGCATGGCGGCGTTATGTTGATGTGAGTGCACTGATCTGTTTGATTGGGCCGGATGCTGGCAGTATGAAAGTCTTGTGTGTGGTGAGTAAATGGCATGTGAATGAATTATAAAGTGGGTGATGCCTTGACGCAGCTTTACGGCTCAACTTCAGAAGTCTTGGGGTAGATTTTCAAACAATTTGCATTGGGTTAGCATCACAAAAGCGACACTAACCAGTGCAAATTGTTTTGGGGGAATTTACTTTCAGTGCTGGAAAGCATCCTAAAAGTAGGGCGAAGCAGTGCAATGCACCAATGATTTGTGTTAATTAGCACAGAGGGGTGCAACGTGAGTGGTACATGGGTATTCCCATGCAACAACCCATGCTTTTTGACTCAAAACTGTATCTACAAGGAATTGTAAACAGGGTTTTATGCCGAAGGTTAACGCCACTTCAAAGGAGGAGCTAATGGGAGAAATGTTTTAATTTCTCCGTGCTTTTCCGACTATGCATGTGTGATGCAATGTGCAACACACATACAAAGTAGGAGCAGAAACTTGCCCAGGCACAGTATTTTGTACAGGAAGGGTACCCTTCCTGTACAAAACCGATGATAGATTCAGGCACACACCTAGGCGCTATGGCGCTAAGGTGTGTACGTGGCACACAGCAGCTGAAATTAGTGTTAACTCTAGGGACAGTGAGGAAAGAGCAGGGCCGGATTGGCCATAGCGGGCACCGGGCAATCCCCCGGTGGGCCGCACGGGTGGGGGCCGTTTTTGTTACGGGCCGTTTTTGCAGCTTAGCTGCAAAAACGGCCCTGTAACAAAATTGGCTGAAATACGGCCCTGGCAAAGAGCTCGGTGGCACCCTCAACCCCCCGGGGGTGCCGGCCGAGCACTTTGCCAGGGCTGGTTTTGGTTCCTAGCTGGCCCTGGGAAAGAGCCATATCTCTGAAGATATGGTGCTTTCCTGCTCTCTCCCTGGCACGCAACGAAGTGCAGCCTCTTTGGGGGCTGCGCTGCGTTACATGCAGCATTTGAAAATTTGGCCCTCATTTTCAATATTAACATAACATGATTAGTAAAGTTCACATTCACCCTTGGGTATCTTGGCGCTGAATAACAGATTCTTATTGTTTCCCAACTCAATGGTACTAATGTTATCGACCTCAGATGGATGAAAGGCTGAGTGGATGCGACAAAATTTGAAACTGTGATCATGAGGTCAAACACAGACCCCTGCAGTGGGCGCATTAGTCCAATGAGCCACCATACCAGTACATTCAGATACTTTGACAAGTATTTGTCCTTTGAAGCTACCATTTGTGCAGGTGCTAAGACCAACCAGTGTAATTCGTAGTTTAACTTTCGAAAATTAGTTTGAGATTTATGTATGTGGTGGTAAGGACCCTCGTTGCAATAAGGGAAAAATTGATGGATGTCATGTTGATGATGAAGTAGTGCGAAAAACGTAAAAAGGCATTTATAGGAACCACTATTTCAACAGCACCTGTCAATTCTTTTGAATTGAAAGCCAGCTTGGCGGTCATTTCTAAAGTTGGTGGGTGTAGTCATCTCAGCATCGCAGATTTTAAGTCCTCCACCAGGGCGATGCAGCCTTCTTTATCAGCCAAAATTTAAATATGCCCCTTACTAAGAACTCCTTGTTTTTGATTCCCCCATGTTGGTAGCTGTGGATTTTGGGCCCTAGCTCAGTCAGCACCTAGACAAACTGCCACCTTTTTTAAAATTAGACAACCAAGGGAGTCTAGGGGTGCATGACTGAGTGGTTCTCACCAGGTAATTTTACCAGAAATCCTTGCAAATGTCAAACTTTGGTAACAAACATACACTTTCAACATGTTTATGTGAGGGAAAGACATAGTATCTGATGGGAGCCACAGATTTCCTACCACCCTGAGTTCCCATGTGTCACCCGATCAGAACAGTGCCACCATTGTGTGGGCTGCCCAAGAGGAAACAACACATAAGGGCCTAATTCACTATGTTAAGAGATAAGCAATAGGTATAGGGCGGCTATTTGAGGTGCGCTGTGGTACCATCCATGCATACCAGTCAGTCATCATACTTTATTATCGGCCATAGGCCATAAAAGCAGGACAAAAATAAAACAACATTGGACTGATCACAACATACACGAATATATAATAATACATTTTTAGCATAATAACTCTGAGGTTAAAACTAGAAAGATTTCCAATAAAATGCCTTAAAATTGATTTTAAAAAATATAGGTAAAAGTAAATAATCACAAAGCTGTTCTACTACTGAAAATGGGACTTTAGATGCTAGGCTAGTGGTCTAATCTATTAAGTCTGGCCATTTGCCGTCCTCCTTCTTTGTTGGTAAGAGATAGGAACCACCTGGGCGCTAGAAGCAATTTCATGCCTTGAGCTTAACACTTCTATGGCACAACATGGAAAATAAAAACCTAGAGGTCACAAATACCAATTAAGGGGAGGAATCATATTTTAAAATACGATACACTTCCTGGTAGTTCCTGACACCTAGGTTTTTACAGAGTTGAATAATCCATTTGGCTCTTGCTTTGGCATATAAAGGACAGAATAGTAGAACGTGTAAATCCAATTTTACACTAGCGTTACAACCTGGGCAGCCCTTGGGTGGAGAATTTGCACCTGCCCACTTATTCGTAAGGTCCCTTACTGGTAGTGTTCCATGTCTGAATTGCACATAAAGTTTTTTTGCTAGGGGGCGCTGAATACAGTCCAAGAATTGTTCAAAATGATATGTGGACTTGACCTCCAGAAATCTTGAGCTCAACACCCCTATAGCACTATTCTGTAGTAGATTAGCCAGATGGTATTCCTTAAGTATAAGTGTCAGAGATTTTTGGGAGATACAGGGGCATGTCTGTTTTGGTGTAAGCCATAGATCAGCCCTTCCCATTGCATAGCAAAGATGTTTAATATGCATGAGCCAAGGGATCTTCACTGCACCCAAAGTAGATAGGAAATGCTTCTATTCCTCCCTGAAGTTAGTGTAGAGTGGTGTGGCTCACTGGTTAGAGGTGGCAGACCTGTAAGCAGAGAATGGCCCGGGACCAGGGTTCAATTCCCGACGCGGCAGGGTCTGGGACCAGGGTCAACGGACTCGATAATTCTCGCCTCAGTGCCTACTCTAACCACGGAACACACTTGGTAACTCTGGGCATTAAGCTTGCCTCATCTGTACAACGGCCCCCCACAGACGCCGGGGATGCCTGGTTTCACCCTGGAGATACCCAGAAAGGGACCATCTCACAGGGAAAACCAGGACGGGTTCCCCAGCGGTCTACAGCGCCAGGACACTCGGGTAGAGTAACAGTGCGCTTTACAAGAATCCCACATTTACATTCACATTCACATTTACATTTACAAGTTAATTAGCTCGGGGGTGCTCCAGAGACGCCTCCAATAAAATAGGGGGCGATTAGCAATTATATCCCTAAATGGGGGCAAGCCCACATCTAAACATAATGGAAGCAGGGGGGTGCACTGGGGAAGACGTAAAAGACGTCTGAGAAAACCATTCTCAATTACAACCAAAGAGGTTGCGTTGACATGTCCCCAGAGCTCAACTCCGTACAGCGCACCTCCCCTTGCTTGGGCCTTATATATTTCTAATGGAGGGCCTAGAATTTTTTGAGGGCAATCATTATGTACCTTCAAAATGCCCCCTGAAACTTGTGCAAGTTTTAAGTTTGCTTTAGCCACATGGGCCCGCCAATCCATCCGATCATTGAAGGTAATCCCCAGATAATCAAATGTGGAGGTTCTTTCCAGGGCCAGACCGTTCATATGAGGATGGGGACAGTTTACCGATCTTGCGTGATAAACTATATATTTGGTTTTGGAAAGATTGATCTCCAGGTTCCTTATTGAACAGAAATTGCAGAATAATTCCAATGTTCGCTGGATACCCATTGATGATTTAGAAAGAAGTAACGTATCATCAGCGAACATTAGAGCTGGTACAATGCGGTCTGCCAAGCGAGGAGAATCTAAATTCTTTGTTCCCTGAAGATGGTCAACCAGGCCGTTGAGAAATAGGGAGAAAAGTATGGGGCCAAAATACACCCCTGCCTTACCCCCTTTTCAACTCTAAATGGTGCCGAAAGCTCCTCCTTTTTCCCATGGCGCACCCTTGCATAGTTGCCTTGATGCAGGCGTTGTAGCATATGGTAGAGATAAGGTGGAATGCCCATTTTTTGCAATGTGGCCCGGAGCTTGTACGAGGCCAAATGCAGATCGGAGATCTACGAAGATCAAGTACAAGCTACCTCCCCCCTTGATCACCACTTTCCAGTGGATTAGTTGTAATCTGAATAGTTGGTCTGTGGTGGAATCCTTAGCCCAAAGCCCCGCCTGTAAGGGGGTAAGAATCTCATGTTCGTCTAGCCATAGCTGTAGCCTTGAGAGTAGTATTTGGGCAAACAGTTTTTGTAAGATGTCGATTAAGCTAATGGGGCGATAGTTCACCGGATCAAGGGGGAGCCCTTTATAAAAATGGGAATGATATCTGCTCCTAACCAGGTGTGCGGTACCTCCATACCCCGGAGAATGGCATTAAACATCACCCAAATATACGGGGCCCTTCTGCTCGCTTAGGAACAAGTCACCCGGAATCCTGTCCAGGCCCGGCGCTTTTCCTGGGGGTAAGTTCCTCAGGGCCACTAAGGCTTCTATCATGGTACAGAGTGGGACAACCAAATCTGTATGTTCGAGAACTTTGCACTCTAATAACTCTTCAGAGGAGCAAAAAGAGGCCTCAGAGGATAAGTTGTTAGTTTGAGAATAGTTTTTTTTAATGCAAGGTCCAGGCCTCTTCGCTTACATTAGGGGCTAAGCCAGAAGAGCCATCAGCCCTGCCTGTTTTTACCAGATTCCAGAAGGCCCTATAATCGCGATTATCAAGTGCTGTTTTAATATCAGCCCGTCTATCTTCCTCCCATTCTAGCTTAGACTTCGCAATAATGTTCTTCTAATAAGTCCTTGCTTATCTGATTATTTCACTGGAACCACTCTTAACCTGCCGTAAGAGAGCGGATTTCGCCTGTCTGCACATTTAGTGTACCATTTATTTTGGCGGGTGGCCGAGCCTTATTAATAGCGGTAGAATAAAAAAAAGTAGCAAATTTGTCAATGAAATCGGAATGAATATTGTGTAATACATTTAAATGGTCAGTTTCAAGCTTGTCCACAGGAAACGTGGAAGCTTTCTGTAAAGTGTTTGAAACTTGCTGGTACATTTCAGCAACCTTGTCAGGTGATTGCACAAAATTCCCCCATCTGATTCGTCTACCTCCACCAGTGGCGATTACATTTTGGTGGTGGGATCCATCCTTACATCGGGGATTTTGGATAAGACCGGTTGGGTACTTAAGGTCTAAAGATAGAAGATTGTGATCACTATCTACTCTCGAGATAACTGCAAAGGCCCTAATGTATGACCACAGTTCGAGGTTGACCATATTATAGTCAATAGTGGTACTTTTTCCTGGTCTATTAAATGTTACCTTGCCAGGAGTATCTGTGGGAAATCTTCAGTTGCAGGCTCTGAGGGAGTATGAGATAGTTAATCTATTTAGTTGTAAAACAAGTGAGGTCCAACCCTTTGTTGGATACATGGAGCAATCAGGAATGGACCAAGCTGAATACTCCTCCTGGGTAACAGATGTAGTGCCTCATAGGGGTTTGAAGTGGCAGTTAAAGTCACCCCCTATGCAGGGAGCGATAAAAAGAGTTCTTCTACCTGGTTTAATGTTGTAGATGCATCTGTTGGTGGTGAAGAAGGAAGGTAAACATTAACCACTGCCACCTTTAGGCCATCTGGGAAGCTGAGAAGAATAGAAAGGATATCAGAGGCATGGGTACCTAACACTTTCACTGTGCAACCCAGGTGAGTAGCCATCCAAATGCAAAGTCCCCCATAAGGTCTCCCCATAATCCCCCGAAGAGCAGTTGTAAAAAAGGTTGCAAAACCCACTCTATGGGGGGCGGTCAGGGCCCAAGTTTCTTGAAATAGACAAAGGTCGTACTGGTCTATTAATTCTCTCCACTCCGGGTGATCCAATTTTGAGGAAATCCTAGCTAGATTCCATGAAGTGAGCTTGAAAATAGGGGTCTCCTCTTGTGGAGTGGTGGGAGCAGGAAAGGAGCACCTCACAGGGTTTGGACTCGCCATCTCGATTTCATTATAATCGGTGAGTACGGGGGATCGGGGTACAGGGCGAGATGGAGTCATTGCCTTCCTCCCAGCATGGCCACTATTCATAATAAAGGAGAACCGCCTATTTGTCCCCTTCATCTCCCAAGAAGTACCTCGACCAGATGTGGTTTGCTCAATCTCGGAGGTGAGTAGTGGAGATAGCCAGTCTACAGCATTCAGGGGGTTGAATCTGTTTTCTAAAGGGAGGATAAAGTCTTTTCCCTGTGCTCCAAAAGGATATTGATTTATGGTACTGATTCTAGATGTTGGGTCTAAGGGGTAAAAGTAGGCTAGGGGGAGGGTGTGGATTAGGCCATGCAAATCAAAACTGTCCCACTTGAGTATATGGTTAACCACCCCCCTATCTCTGAAATGTATGACCACGCAATGCCTGTCAATGTCCTTGTTTTTCAGACCCAACCACCTGACTCTACGGGCAAACAAAATGTCTCCTTGCCCTTGTCCAGTTAATGGTCTGGTCCTGCTGAGCCAATGAACGATCTTATTCTTGAGCTCAGAAAAAGTTTCATCCCGATCTGAGGATAGGGGGGCTACCTCCGCAAGAACGACTATGTAGGGTGAAGCTGCAGGGGGCAAGTGCAAGCATGGTAGTGGGTGTCGAGATTCAGATGGTTCCGATTGTAAATTACTAACTTGCTGTACCTCTGTCAGTCCTAGTTGCCTCGAATTTTTACCTTGAGGATGCCTTCCTAGGGAGGTATAATGAGGCTTTGTAAAAATAGCATCGTTTGAGGTGGTAGGAACTATCTGACTCGTTTTTAGATCAGTTAAGTTAGGGTTCCCCTGGGCCTTCTCAGGTACAGGATTTACTGTGTGTGAGCCATTACTAGTAGGGGTCCTGAGGAAGATCGGGAGATGCTATCTAGATCAGTTTCATCAACGTTATTCCTTTTGGGGGGAAGAGGATTACTTCCACCCTCAAGCCTGTTGTTTAACAAAGAGACTACCCTGTCGATCCGGCTCATTACAGACCTAAACTGGATCTTAATAAATTGTTCTAGGTGAGTTTGCAAGTCAATTAAAAGATGGGAGGCCCAAAGGGGAGGTAGTAGGGTTTGATTTGTGGGTGCCGAGGCAACCGACAGGCCCTCGTGTTGTTTGGGTTCCTCAGTTGAAATTATCTTCGTATTTTTAGATTTCTTGGGTCTGGGATGGCCCTTATAGGGCCTTTTGGTAGGTTTCGAGACTTGGGTAGGAGGTGGGCAGGGGCTAAGGGTAACATGTTGTATGGGCTGGACACATGGAATTTCATTAATAAATGGGTCATGCAATGTGCCAGAAATATCCATAGATGGCACAACTGTAGACCCTTGTAACATTATGGCTTCTGAAATTGCGGGAGTAATTGAGAGGCGTCACTCGGTATTCTCTATTGCCAATGACACTGCTCCAATTGCCTTTTGCAACATTTTATCAATAGCTGTTGCGCTGGATACTTGGGCGGTTGTTAAAGTTTTTTGCTGAGTCTGTGGGCGGGAAATTGGGGGGTTAGATTTTCCGATATTATAACCAGAGGGTGAAAGTAAGCTATGTAAATACTATACCCCTTCGATTATATAGATAGTAGAGATACCCCGCTCGATGACTCGAAATATTACAATACGCTCATCAGACCTTTCTAGCCATAAATACGTAGGATTATCCAGCAGCACAGAATTATTGTGTCATTTAGCCAATTGTTGGAACTGGCCCTTCTTGCAGGGTCATCCCCAAACTTTTTGCTTCTTCCTCCCTTATTTTTCCTGACCCGTGGCTGTTGGCAATAGAACTCTGCGTACTTTACCACTGCTGATCAGTGCTAAAGTGCATATGCTCTCTGTGTAAATTGTTATTCTGATTGGATATACATGTTTGGCATATTTGTATCACCATGAAGTCCCTAGTAAAGTGCACTGGGTGTGCCAGGGCTGGTGATGACAAATGCTACTAGTGGGCCTGGAGCACTGATTGTGCCACCCACAGGAGTAGCCCTAAAATGATGTCTCAGGCCTGCCACTGCAGTGCCTATGGGCAGTTTAGAACTGCCATGTCCTCCTGGTCAGTGTCCCCACTGACCAGGCCTAACCCTTCCCTTTTTGTGCACATCAGTCACCCCTATGGAAGGCCCAGGTACCCCCCTGGGCAGGGTGCAGTGTATGTAAAAGGTAGAGCATGTACTAGTGCAGGTGACATGCTCTGGTAGTGAATGGCAGCCATTTTCGTTTTTCACTACTATAAGGCTATCTTGCTCCATAGGTTAACATGGGGGATGCTGGCTACAGTGGTTAACAGCATTTCTTCCCATAGGAACAAGATAGGACATGAGTATCTATTATCCCTGAACTCAGAATTTAATAACACATCTTTTAGGAAAGGTTGTTTTTAAATCCTGTGTTTGAGAACAGCACTTTTAGAAAGTTGCTGTTCTCTTGTCTGACCCTTCTGTGTGCCTGGGCCTGTTTGTGTATTGACTGTCTGGTTTGAGAGTGACAGGGGCTGGGGGATTCCCCAGGAGGCTGGATGAGTCAGCACTAGGCTGAATGACTGCATTTGCAACTGGAGTGGTGGGAGGAGTTAGCACCTGGGCTGAATAGGGCTGTGCCTGCCTTCCACAATGCTGGCTCCACCCCCCTGCTGGGCGGCTGAGGACCCTGCCCCTCACTCTGAAAGGAAAGATCAGCCAGCAAAACAAAGTGCTCAGGATCCACCCAGAACTGGTTCAGACCGGGCTCAGGGCCCACATGCACCAAGAGAACAAAGACTTTAGGGGTATAGGTACAGGACCCCTGACAACAGAAAATTAGATCATCCTGGAAATCAAGAAGGAACCTCTGCCAAGGAGAAAGCTGAAACTGAAGAAGGAAGACTGTCCTGCTGTTGCTCTGCTGGACTGACCTGTTGCTTTGCTGCCAAGGAGAGGGGAAGGACTTTGCTGTTGAGCTGTGTCCCCTGTCTTGAAGGAATCTCCAAGGGCCTGAGAAGAGCTGGCTCCCTGGTTTGAAGTCCCAGGAACAAAAGGACTTCACCCCCAGCTTCCCTGAACTCTGCTGAGAGAGTTATGTCCTTCCTAGAGTGCTTGATCCAGTTGTGGGGCCTCTGGAAGTTGTACCTGAGCTGGGAAGCTTGAAACTAAGCTTGAGTGACTTTTGAACTTGAAAAGTGTTGCATCGCTCGCTTGCGGAGCGCATCCCCGACAGTGCGAGAAGTTTCCCGCCGCTACGGAGGTCGAGAGCGTTGCAGCGCCTGACGCCGCTGCCAGAGACGTTGCATCCTTCGTTTGCGGGACGCACCAGACCGGAATCGAACATCGCTGCGAGAGTCGTCGCAGAGCCTGTCGTCGCTGGGTGAGAACGCCGCACCGCTTGCTTGCGGACCGCATCACGTCGCTGCGAGCATCATCGCAGAACCATCGCATCGAGGAGCTGCGAGAGAGAGGATCACCGCTGGACCGCGCATCGTCGCCCCGGAGATCGTCGCAGCCCCTACGAGATCGTCGCATCGTGCCTTTGCGAGAACAGACTTCCTACGGAACCTACGCATCGGAATCCATACAAGTGGCCTTCCTCCCCATACAGACCGGATTCGTCACAACACGCCCGCTGCTGCAGCGGGTCTGTCGCATCGCCTCCCCAGGGTCTCAGGAGCAACGCATCGCTTGTTTTCCACCGCACCAGCTTCTGCTTTTGGAACTTTGTTGCAACTAAAAGGTACTGTGAGTAAACGTGACGCAACTGTGAACTTTTCACGCATCAGTAGAGAATTCTATCGCAACGTAGAGAATTCTATCGCAACCTAAAGAATTTTAACGCATCCTTAAGAACTCTTTTTGAAACCATATTCTTGAACTGTGTATGTTGGATTTTTGTCGTTTTGGTCTTGTGTAGTTTAGATTAAAAATACCTTTATTTTTCTAAACTGTTGTGGAGTCAGTTTGTGGTGTTTTCACTGTGTTACTGTGAGTGTTGGTACAAATACTTTACGCATTGCCTCTGGTTAGCCTAGACTGCTCATGCCAAGCTACCTAGAGGGTGAGCAGGGGTTATCTCAGAGGGTTATCTCCTTGCCCTGACTAGAAGCAAGGGTCCCTATTTGGACAGTGGTACCTACCTCTGCCAACTAAAGACCCCCAGATCTAACATTGGTGGTCAGGTGGTGGGATTTGAACTTGTATTTGTACTTGACCCACAGTAATTGGTGTACATCACTAGTGAGTGCAGACCACTACGCCACCGCATACTACTGTTTTTTGTTCTATTTTTGATCGTAACCCTGAAGGAATCCAAGCATCATGTCTCTGAATAGTAAACCAGCAAGTGATGTTGCAGAATTGGAGTTTGATATTGAAATGTTAAGTGATTACAAAGTAGGTCAACTCAGGCAGTTCTGCAGGAACTTTGGATGCCCCATGAAGCGCCGCTCCAAGAAGGAGGAGCTACAAGAGGCCTTAAGGGCCTGGTGGGAGACCAAAGAGGCTGGGGAGACAGATGATGCAGAAGTGGATGAGGATGGACAAAGGAATGGTTTCAAGCCACAGGATCTGTCTGTGTCCAGAGCAGCCTCAAGGGCTGGCAGCAACCATTCAGCTGAAAGTTTTTCCCCAGAGGAGTTGGAGGAAAACCAAAGGGCTAGAGATCATAATTTAGAAATGTTGAGGCTTGAAATGGAGCTGAAGCAAATGGAAAGGGCGGCGGAGGAGAGAAAAAATGCCCGTGCCCTGGAGGAATTTAAATTGACCTTGGCTCATGAAGTAAGAATGAGGAAGCTTGAGTTGGAGCTCAAGAGGCGTGAGGCCATGAGGGTCTCAGCTGCAGAAGAAACATGGGTAGCTCAGGAGGTGAGCTTTGCTGAGTTGGAGGTGGAGTCCAGCTCAGATGGTGGCAGCATGGTTATGATATCCAGTGCTGAGAGAAAGGTACAAACACCCAGAGATGTGGCGCCTGACTTGAGGGAGGGGGTCGACATACACCAGGGGGTTCCGGTTTATGATGTAGTTCCAGTGGAGTGCAGTGTCCCTGAAGTAGATTGGGGGACTGGCACAGGGGACCATATTCCTAGTGGTGGGAGGGACACTCTACTGACTCTAGATGAGAGGTACAGGGAGAGGGGTTCCCCCATGGTAGAAACCTTGGTGTGTGTGTGTGAAGACCAGCCAGAAGAGTGTGGGTTGTGTGACAGAGACAGTCAGATACTGTCTTGCCAGTCTCAGGAGAGTGGTGTGGGGTACTTGTGTGAGGCACTGGAGGGTGAGGCAAAGGGTAGCTTGGTTAACAACTGTGGGGGGCTGTGTGATTCATTTGTTGGAGAGCATATTTTAAGTCCCTGTTTTCCAGAGCTATGCCAGCACCCAGTGGAGTGTGAGTTCTCTGATCCCAGAGATCTTGCGATGGAGGCAGACCTCTTGGTGGATTCCGGAGAGTCTGAGGAGGCATTGGGGAGTGATCCCAAAAGGAGTGGCTTAGATATCTTCCAGACCTGTGAGGTGGAAGCGGTTCAGTGTAGCCCAGGTAGGTCCCAGTATAGTGGGAGGGGTGTAGGGGCTCATGTCCGGTCTCAGTGGAGAAGGAATGAGTGTGGGACGGCGTGTCTCATGGTGCCCGAAACCCAGTCTCAGGGCCTGGAGGGTTCCTTAGGGGAACACCAGGTTGGGGACCTAGACTGTACTTGTAGGCCATTTGAGGAGGATCTCCTAGTGTCTGGGGAACGGGGAGTGCCTGTAACCAGGCCTCCATCAGTTCTGGTGTCTGGCAGTGCCGCTCCACTTAGGAGGGTACAGAAGTCCAGACTGAGGGGTGAGAGGGGGAAGGAGTCCCCAGTGGGAGAGCCAGTGGGTCAGGGACCAGTCAGAAGGGCTGAGTCCCCAGTGAGTGACCATGGTGACCTCACTTCTGTCCTGGGGGATCTTCCCGCGCTGTCAGGTGGACAGGGGTCGGGAGATCTGCGCCAGGCAGACTGTCACAGGACACATGAGTTGTGTGTCACCCTCAAGGGGGTACTATGTGAGTCCCCAGAAGTCCTGGCGTGCCAGGCAAATGCACAACCGCAGGTTTTGGTCCCTGGGTTGGGAGACCAGGTTCAGGATTTGCCTGACCTGGAAGGAAGGACATCTGTAATCAGTGTCCTGACCAATATGGTTCCCAGAGGTACCCCTCCAGTAGGGAGGGTGCAGCGCTCTGGAAGGGGGTACAGAGGGAGGGAGTCCTCGCCTCTGACCCCGGTACAACCTGAGGGGTTAAACCCTAGGTGGGGAAGCCAGGTTCAGGTGTTGTCTGACCTGGAGGCTTGGGAGCCTAGGTTTGAGGGCCAGGCCCGGGGTATCCCCCCTGACCTGGAAAACCAGTTGCAGGATAGCACCCCTGAACTGGTGGATGAATGGTGCGGGACACCTGCCACAGGTGCCCTGGCTATTCTAGAAGGGGGTACCGCTCCAGGTGGGAGGGTACAGAGCCCCAAGGAAGAGGAGGACCTGGTGTGGGGAAGCCCACCTCAGCCTCTTGTCCAGCCGCCGGATACTGGTCCGACACTCGTGGGTCAGTGCCAGGATGTCAGACCTGACCTGTCAAGAGAGGGAGTGGACAAAGGGTGCCAAGCACCTGGGGCTACTGCCCCCCAACGTCTGATGCCACAGGGGTTTGAGAGCCATGAGAGGCATGAGGCCTGGGTCTCATCCCTGATCACTGTTGGTGGTCACTGTGGCTTGCTGTCGGTCTGTTGGGACACACCTGTGAGTAAATTAAGGTTAGGTGCTGTACAGGTGGTGTCCACAGGTGAAGAGAAGGTTTCCACATGGATTGGCATGGTGGACTCTGAGAGTATGGATAGAGTGATCCAACTGGGTTTAGGACGGCGTAGAACAGGACTGCCCTGCTGTGTGGGCCAGTTTCCGTGTTCTATCGCCTTAAGCAGGGAATCCCATCGAGGTATCGTTTGGTCTACCCTGGCTTTAGGCTGGAAGGGGGTTGTGTTGGAACTGGCCCTTCTTGCAGGGTCATCCCCAAACTTTTTGCTTCTTCCTCCCTTATTTTTCCTGACCCGTGGCTGTTGGCAATAGGACTCTGCGCACTTTACCACTGCTGATCAGTGCTAAAGTGCATATGCTCTCTGTGTAAATTGTTATTCTGATTGGATATACATGTTTGGCATATTTGTATCACCATGAAGTCCCTAGTAAAGTGCACTGGGTGTGCCAGGGCTGGTGATGACAAATGCTACTAGTGGGCCTGCAGCACTGATTGTGCCACCCACAGGAGTAGCCCTAAAATGATGTCTCAGGCCTGCCACTGCAGTGCCTATGGGCAGTTAAAACTGCCATGTCCTCCTGGTCAGTGTCCCCACTGACCAGGCCTAACCCTTCCCTTTTTGTGCACATCAGTCACCCCTATGGAAGGCCCAAGGTACCCCCCTGGGCAGGGTGCAGTGTATGTAAAAGGTAGAGCATGTACTAGTGCAGGTGACATGCTCTGGTAGTGAATGGCAGCCATTTTCGTTTTTCACTACTGTAAGGCTATCTTGCTCCATAGGTTAACATGGGGGATGCTGGCTACAGTGGTTAACAGCATTTCTTCCCATAGGAACAAGATAGGACATAAGTATCTAGTATCCCTGAACTAAGAATTTAATAACACATCTTTTAGGAAAGGTTGTTTTTAAATCCTGTGTTTGAGAACAGCCCTTTTAGAAAGTTGCTGTTCTCTTGTCTGACCCTTCTGTGTGCCTGGGCCTGTTTGTGTATTGACTGTCTGGTTTGAGAGTGACAGGGGCTGGGGGATTCCCCAGGAGGCTGGATGAGTCAGCACTAGGTTGAATGACTGCATTTTCAACTGGAGTGGTGGGAGGAGTTAGCACCTGGGCTGAATAGGGCTGTGCCTGCCTTCCACAATGCTGGCTCCACCCCCCTGCTGGGCGGCTGAGGACCCTGCCCCTCACTCTGAAAGGAAAGATCAGCCAGCAAAACAAAGTGCTCAGGATCCACCCAGAACTGGTTCAGACCGGGCTCAGGGCCAACATGCACCAAGAGAACAAAGACTTTAGGGGTATAAGTACAGGACCCCTGACAACAGAAAATTAGATCATCCTGGAAATCAAGAAGGAACCTCTGCCAAGGAGAAAGCTGAAACTGAAGAAGGAAGACTGTCCTGCTGTTGCTCTGCTGGACTGACCTGTTGCTTTGCTGCCAAGGAGAGGGGAAGGACTTTGCTGTTGAGCTGTATCCCCTGTCTTGAAGGAATCTCCAAGGGCCTGAGAAGAGCTGGCTCCCTGTTTTGAAGTCCCAGGAACAAAAGGACTTCACCCCCAGCTTCCCTGAACTCTGCTGAGAGAGTTCTGTCCTTCCTAGAGTGCTTGATCCAGTTGTGGGGCCTCTGGAAGTTGTACCTGAGCTGGGAAGCTTGAAACTAAGCTTGAGTGACTTTTGAACTTGAAAAGTGTCGCATCGCTCGTTTGCGGAGCGCATCCCCGACAGTGCGAGAAGTTTCCAGCCGCTACGGAGGTCGAGAGCGTCGCAGCGCCTGACGCCGCTGCCAGAGACGTCGCATCCTTCGTTTGCGGGACGCACCAGACCGGTGCGGGAGAATCGAACATCGCTGCGAGAGTCGTCGCAGAGCCTGTCGTCCCTGGGTGAGAACGCCGCACCGCTTGCTTGCGGACCGCATCACGTCGCTGCGAGCATCGTCGCAGAACCATCGAGGAGCTGCGAGAGAGAGGATCACCGCTGGACCGCGCATCGTCGCCCCGGAGATCGTCGACGCCCCTACGAGATCGTCGCATCGTGCCTTTGCGAGAACAGACTTCCTACGGAACCTACGCATCGGAATCCATACAAGTGGCCTTCCTCCCCATACAGACCGGATTCGTCGCAACACGCCCGCTGCTGCAGCGGGGCTGTCGCATCGCCTCCCCAGGGTCTCAGGAGCAACGCATCGCTTGTTTTCCACCGCACCAGCTTCTGCTTTTGGAACTTTGTTGCAACTAAAAGGTACTGTGAGTAAACGTGACACAACTATGAACTTTTCACGCATCAGTAGAGAATTCTATCGCAACGTAGAGAATTCTATTGCAACCTAAAGAATTTTAACGCAACCTTAAGAACTCTTTTTGAAACCATATTCTTGAACTGTGTATGTTGGATTTTTGTCGTTTTGGTCTTGTGTCGTTTAGATTAAAAATATCTTTATTTTTCTAAACTGTTGTGGAGTCAGTTTGTGGTGTTTTCACTGTGTTACTGTAAGTGTTGGTACAAATACTTTACGCATTGCCTCTGGTTAGCCTAGACTGCTCGTGCCAAGCTACCTAGAGGGTGAGCAGGGGTTATCTCAGAGGGTTATCTCCTTGCCCTGACTAGAAGCAAGGGTCCCTATTTGGACAGTGGTACCTACCTCTGCCAACTAGAGACCCCCAGATCTAACACCAATACACATTGGAAATACCGAGTTGTAAAGAGGGTAGCCCAGTCCAGTCCCTCCAGGTCACGAACAGGCACAAACAGGCCCACCCTTGGTCCCTGGCTTCGTCCCGGCTTCGACCCGCGTCCCGCGCCTCGGAGTATGGGGAGTGGCTTATGTGCGCGATGTTCACTCCTCCCCCTGAGTCTGTTCAGGTGTGTGGGGACAGGTACACCTTGGGGGGGGGGTAATCCTGACCCCGGGTGTAGGCGCTGTTACTGTCAAATCTTAGGCAGCAGGCACCCTTCTTCCAGTCTCAGAATCCTGCGCTCTTCTCCTCTTCAAACGAACAGTGAAAAGGAACCCACTTCACAGGGGTAGATGCTGCGCTTATGTGCGCGATGTCCACGCCTCCCCCTGAGTCTGTGCAGGTGTGTGGGCACAGGTGCATCCTGGGGGGTGTAGTCCTGACCCCGGATGAAGGCGCTGTTACGGTTGAATCTTTGGCGGCAGGCAGCCCTCTTCCAGTCTCAGAATCCTGTGCTCTTCTCCTCTTCAAACGAACAGCGAAAAGGAACCCACTTCATGGGGTTGTGTCTGCGCTTATGTGCGCGATGTCCATGCCTCCCCCCGAGTCTGTGCAGGTGTGTGGGCACAGGTGCAACCTGGGGGGGTGTAGTCATGACCCCAGGTGTAGGCGCTATTGCGGTCGAATCTTTGGCGGCAGGCAGCCCTCTTCCAGTCTCAGAATCCTGCGCTCTTCTCGTCTTCAAACGAACAGCGAAAAGGAAACCCCCATCCATGCATACCTACAAACCACAGTCAACCAGGAGTATCCAGGGTGGTGTGCCTTGCATGGATCCGGTGAGAATTTCTTACCCACAATGTTCTGCAGGCCTCAAACTCTGACTGTAGTCACACATTTTCCTTAGGTTCTGTGATGGTAAATTCTGGAATTCGCAGGAATCCACAAAATTCCTACTGCTCTGCATTAGCCCACTTGTGACGATAAAAACACTGCCCAATTCTGTGGCTGGGCCTGGTGCCCGCTACAGGAATGGCACAAACCAAAATCAATCGGAGCCCTTGCCATGGGACTCTCAGTGACCTTCGTTTGATCTGTTTTTGTCACAAGCAAGGGCCAACCCACAGAAGTGAGACAGGAGAATGCGGGATGAATGAAAGTTTGCGACTCCCCACAAATTCTAGAATTTTCCATCAGAGAAATGTGAGGAAGACTGCTGTAATGCCAGAAACCAGTCCTCGGAAGCTTGTTTCCGGTCCAGGGAAGGCATGGCTTGGCAGTTCGGGCTGCGCTGTTCCCATGAGGCACAAGGTCAGACTGATTTGCATATAGCCATGTCTGAACTGGGGTGGCAGAGTGGGCTAAAGAACGGTGATGGATTCTACCCAGATCTTTTGACTGGGTGTTAGTGTTTGATTGGTTCGGATGCTCCGTCCATCATCACCCCCTTTTGTACCGCTTTTGGCCGCCATAAGTGTGGCAGGGTATGCTCAGACGTGAGTCCCTTGCTCACTTTGCCACTGGATTCAAGCAAGCCGGGCTGAAGACGGCTGTAATGCCAGAAACCGGTCCTCGGAAGCTTGTTTCCGGTCCAGGGAAGGCATGGCTTGGCAGTTCGGGCTGCACTGTTCCCATGAGGCACAGGGTCAGACTGATTTGCATATAGCCATGTCTGAACTGGGGTGGCAGAGTGGCCTAAAGAACGGTGATGGATTCTACCCAGATCTTTTGACTGGGTGTGAGTGTTTGATTGGTTCGGATGCTCTGTCCATCATCACCCCCTTTTGTACTGTTTTTGTCACAAGCATGGGCCAACCCACAGAAGTGAGGAAATATTTTTATCAGGTGACACAGGAGAATGCGGGATGAATGAAAATTTGCGACTCCCCACAAATTCTAGAATTTTCCATCAAAGAAATGTGAGGAAAATGTGTTTTTATAGTCAAAATTTGAGATTTGACACAGATTCTGGGTTTAAAAAAATAGACAAGCAAGTCAGCCCACCTTGGATACCCCTAGGCGATAAGGGCTTATACATGTGCCCCTAGGTTTTTTGATTCAGCCCTGCATGTTCCTGAAAGATGGGACAATGGTGACTTTAGTACAGCAAACCATTTGTTGATGTCATTTTTAGGAAAAAAAATACACTTTTATCTGGAACCCTTTTTTCCCTATTTTTCTAAAAAAATTCAAACTTTTGCCATATTTCACCAATTTTCTCGACCCCCTCCAGGAGAATCCACACTCCTAAGTACTTTTAGAATCCTCAAGATGTTGGAAAAAAAGGATACACATTTGGCGTTATTTTATGTAACCTGAGAGTAAAAGCACAAAAGAATAGTTACAGAATATTTTGTTCGTTTTAGCCATGTTTTGACACTACCACACACACACTAACTTTCCCCTGCCCCAAGGCAGTCGGTATCACAGTTTCAATGAATTTTTCTGCACTTCACCTGTGAAAATGAAGACAAATAATCCAGGTCACTCATTCTTTTTTTACAGCCCATAGTAAAATAAAAATAAAAAAATATATTGTATTTTGATATGTACCAAATGGTTCGCCTAAATCATCGGTTTCTTGGCTAGTTTGACATCAGCGACAGCATTTAGGCCCTAATATATATTGTGGTGATATCCTCTAGTGGCCCTACGGAATAAAGAGGCCGACTTCTAATTCCACCCACCTAATTTAGATGCGTAGAATTTCAGGACAGTTTTTACTGCCTATCACCGCCAAGACCACTCTGGTGGCAAGGGGCAGTGAAAACTGCTAAATGCTCACCTCATCATGTATGAGGACTCTCGTGGTGATGGGAGCACTTTCTATTTTATTTTAAAAGAGGAAATTCTGCTTCGGAAATTTCATTTTGGAAATAACAAATAAAACAGTTTGCTGCAGGGCTCCGTCATGTTGAGCTGCACCTAAATGTAAACAGCACAAACTGGGTTTTCAACCGAAACAGCGGCTCAAATCTTGTTCAAATGTCTCCCTGACCTGGCAATTTTTTAATGGCAAAAGTGCACTAAATAAACCTTGCAAAATTTGTGGGAAACTCCAGATGATTTTCAGGCCAGAACAGTGGAAAGCTAGCAATAGTATTGTGCTGACTCCCATTCTAATCTATGGAATCCATACGCAGGAGAATCGCAGCGGGAAAACACCACCTTCTGCTGTATCCATATCACTATTTTACCACACCCAAATAATAGCCAATTTAGAACAGCTTTTCTTTTCCTTACATAGGGTAAGTAAGCCATTAAATCCACTGGTCTGTTGTTGTGTCATTCGCATTTTTCTTTAGCCAACTGCAGCACACAGCATGGGTCAATCGGTCCGCCCACTTCAACCATTGGATAACTTCACTGTGACTGGCAGCATTCTGTTGACAAGGAGCATATCTGTACAAAAGTAGTTCCCTTCATAATAACCTTACTGCCCTGACATGTTTGCCATAACCAAACCAATCACTATGGCATAAAAAAAAAATCTAATGTGCCCCACTCAATGAACAATAGAGACGTCCAATTTCGACAATTCCGAGTTGTCCTAACTGCTAGGGCTGTCGCCATGAGATCTGGGTTCGAGTCTCGGCATGGACAGCTGGACATCCTGTGATTCTGGGCAATTCACTTCAGCTCCCCGTGCCTAACAAAAATGGATGTGTCCTCATGTAATGCAACTGATGCTATGTAAAGCGCTCTGATACCCGGTTCGGGTCAAGTTCGCGCTTTAGAAAACTCTGTCAACGTATTTTTTAATACACGGCACCAGACCTCGCCACAGGGTCTGCATATATTTGCATTTCTCGTTTCTACCAGTGAAAGTTGGATTTTACTGAATTGCACAGACAAGAACATGTCAAATGACTCCCACGCCTCGTTCTGATTCTCATAACTAGCATCAGGACTGGTATTAACTGATACCAACCCTGCCGGATAGGAAGCAGGGGGAGAGGGCCTTGACTGAGCCATCTTCACCATTGCGGGACTGACGCACGAGCAGCCGCATCAGCACACCAGTAGGTGGCGCTGTGCTACCGCTGGTGGCGACCAGAGTTGCCTCACTAGCAGACCATGAGGTGGCGCTTCTACCGCTGGTGCTGACCACTGGCTAACGTGCCAGGAAGCGAGCCGTGTTGGGTGGAAATATTTCATTGGGAACCGAGCCGTCGCGTGCTCAGATCACTGTGCGTGAGACAGGACGTAGAAGTGGTGAGCGAGGCGCTTCCCATGCAGTGCTGCGGTTAAGGTGATTTTGGCTTAAGTTCTGTCTCTGCAACTTTCGCGCAGTTTCTTATACAGCAACAGCATCCCTTCCTACCACAAACAAGGCTATGTATAAAGGCATCAGTTGTCTCAACATGTACTGAATGTCGCAGCTGCCGCCAAACGACAAGTAAACTTTGTCTGTGTGCAATTAGTTAAAGAATAAGTACCGGGGACCAAAGTTTTTTTCACAAGCCTCCTGCCAATTACCAATGTTTGTTTCTAAGAAGAGAAGTAATGTTCCATCGGCTCTCAATAGGTGCTAGTCTGCTCGACAATGTATTTTCCCTGACAGCTGTGTGGAAGCCTTTGGCAGGAGGTTTTCCACATTGTAGGTGGTAAGAGATGTGCACTGGCACATTTAACTGTTGATGTGTTTTACTCCACAGAGACAATATGGTTCTTTTGGGAAGATTCCCAAACCCTTAGACCTCCGTGGAATCTGGAGGAGTTTTATTCCTATGCTTGCCCTGGAAGCACAGTTCCATTTTCCCTTTCTAGCAGTAACTTTCTATGTATTTCTATGACTGGAATGTCAGTGGAAACGATTTTTAAGTACTCACAAACTTATGTGTTTACTGGGCGCAAGTCTTAAAAAACAGAAGTGGGGGGACTAACCTAGTTAGGCAATATGCAAGTGACATCACGGTGTGTGACATCACGGTGTGTGACATCACAGCGTGCGACATCTCGGCACGTGACATCACGGCGCGCAACATCACACATGGCATCACAGAAATTGACATCATAGAAAGGCACATCACAAGCCACGACTTTACAGGAAGTGGCATCACAAGAAGTGACATCAGATCTAAAGCCCTCAAATGTATGTTTAGCCGGTCTATCATGCCTATGTTTAAGCGCGTTGCGAGGATAATAGCACAGTGAGCTATGGGAGATGACATGTGACGTCTACACCTTGCAATCCCCAGTTTTATGTAACACATATTGTTCATTCATTTACAAACTTATATAATTTATTGTACATGTAATAGGCACGTGTTCATGTAAATTGCTCTGAAACCATGCGTTAGGATGAGAAGGGCTATACAAGAAAATATAGTAGTACTTCAATTATTTCAACGTCTCCTCAGGGGAAGTAAGCTCTATATAAATGCAATTTGTTTTGTGTAAATTCTGGGAAAGAACAACACATCTGACATTCTTACAGGGCATGCGTATCTCCTAACCATGGACTGAACAAAGTGAAAAGCTGCCTCTCTTAAGTAAGTGTGAAGTGCTAACAAGGTGTGAGCCTTTGTTTTCCTTCCACTTCATTTGCACCAGGTGTGAAACTCCTGACTGTCTCCAGCAAAGAAGAGACTCTAACAAAAGGGGGCTTGATGACCCTCAAATTAGGCCTTTGTTATGGGCCCAGAAGGAGTGTAAAATAAGAAAGCCCGGTCCCCTCCTGCACGTTGTTGCTTGTGGCAAATGGAAAGCAGACAACGTGTAGGCACTGCTGAAAGTGTCCTGTTATTTGGAAATTACACCGGGACGAGTTCAGCACATTATTCAGTGGGGCCCAAATTCTTTTCAGGGTGGACAGCGTTAACCCTGTGAAAATAGTGGGTGGACAACGTCCGCCCGCTTGTAACCCCGACTCGTGCCCTGCGTGTTTATTTATGTTCGATTCATTTTGCTTGGTCAGCTGACCTTACACTCAAACTTACCTCCCTCTGACCCTACACATGTATTGACAGAAAATCTGCCATACCGGCTGTGCTTTCAGGTTGTTTACCATCATAAATGCCCTTTACAACTTTTGACACAAAGCTTCAATATTAAGAAATGCATTAATAAACATTGTTGGTGTTACATTTGGAACAAGACTTCAAAAGTATCTTTTATCAAAAAAATATCTTCTGATATTAACATTCCAAGTATATTAAGGTCATAATATAACTGTCATGTAAAAACAAAATCAAAAAAGTAGTCAGCAATGACATTTTGAATACAAAGAGGTGTAGAAACCTTCAACATTTTTCCAGTTCATCCTCCTCCCATATTAAGTGTCTTATTTTCTGTTACAATATCCTTCATGTATTTTCTGTCCCTTTTTTTCTCTCCTTTTGCATAGTCGATCCAACAATGCTTCCTCTTTGATCTCAGGGGCAGTCCAATGTATGTACGTATATAATATTTATTGAGCGCAACAAACACCCCCCCGGGTACCCTGGCCCTGCAATACGTAATTTAGAGAACTAGCATTAATCAGGGAGGCAACAGAGGGAATGGGCAATACTCAGAGGACAGAGTCAAATTCTAGGAAACAAACATGTCTTAATCCTTTTTCTAAACGGCAGCAACAGCAATGCATTTTCAATGTAAATCTCACCTAGAACCGTCATTTTCATTTCAGAATAGAGGACTATGGGCAACCTGTTCTTAGGTTTCATTTTTCAATTACGTAATAGCAAATGTTTGCAATTCACTATCACGCAATTGCAAACACCTTTGCACTAATTTGTCTTTGACACATTTAACGATTCGTAATGGGATCACAATTGACCAACCTCATTAATATTCACGAGGTAGGTCGCAATTTGCGACCCATTTGGAATCGCTAAAAACACAGTGATAGTGGCCTAGACCATCTGTGTTTGCTTTTAAATAATCAAATTCTTTTAATGCAAGCCGTTTTCCTTAAAGGGAAATGGCATATGTTTAAAAACCAAAAATGATTTTTTTTTCCATTTTTTAAGAGTAAGCAGTGGTCCATGGCACAACTGCCTGCTTCTAAACAACGTTTTGCATACATTCACAAAGGGGAAAAGGTCCCCTGGGTACTCCATTCCATTTGTGAATGGGTTACCCCAACTTCAAGTTGGTGATAAAACATGTCTATTTTACAACCACATTTCGGTCACACGACATTCTTACATACCACTGCAAGTCGCCATTACGAAGGGACGCCATTAACACGCCCCATCCTCATACCGAATCGCTAGCCCACTTTGCGATTCAGTAATAGGTTACTGAGTCATAAAAGGGGCCTATGTAGATAGAAAAAAGCTTTTTACAGTCGCAAACACTCCGATTCTGGAAAGTGACCCTTTTGCGAAATGATAAAAAGCTACGTACATGTGGCCCTATGTTTGAAAGGCTGTGGGCTGAGCCTCGGGCAGGTAGTGACATGTGAAGATGGGTGGAGGCGACATTGTAACATGAATGTGGTTTATTGGCCTACTGTACTGGTGACGGGCTGTCTGACCGCGCGGGGTAGGCCTACAGGAATGGGTTTGTCCCATTTGCATTTCTGAGAGAGTTTTAAGTATACATAGTTAACGCTTATTTGCTCATGGCTTCTGGTAAGAGTGCATGTGATAAAAATATTCTCCCTTGGCTAACATCAGCTAAAACTTTCTTATAAGGTTATATTTAATCATTGTGCTAGTTATAGAGTAATATGTAGCAAAGAGCAGCCCTGCACCAGCAGCACATACATCACTGCCATAGAAAGCGAAGGCAGGTACAAACAGAAATTGTTCTCCAGATGGAATGAAGACACAACATGGTGTTGTTCACTGCAATGGGAAACTCAAGAGTAGTCAGGTAACCAGAACTAGTTGCCATAACTTAAGGTTTGGGGCATTATACAAATACATCAAAGCCATAAAATGCACTATACAAAGGGTTACTCTTTGTGAATTCAGGTCCTAACTCAATTCTCTATTTGGAAGTTACTATTCTATGGGGATGCCTCTGATGGGAATATCCATCCTCAGTCCTCGCATGATCCTCTCAGTGAAAAAAAGATGCTGATTGTCACTTCAGATGGAATGTATGTGCATATGTTATGAGGGAAGAGGGAAGGTAGCAGGTATAAGGTGAGGCCTCACCTCTCAGTCCATCTTCACATCTGTCATCTGGTGTCCTTCCCATGAACTGCAGAGTTGTGTATCCCTCCTCTTCCTCTGGTTTGCCTCTCCAATTCACTTGCAGAGCTGTGTCTCCCTCCTCATCCCCTTGTTTTCGCCTTCCCTTGAGCTGCAGAGCTGTGTATCCCTCCTCGTCCTCTGGTTTCCTCCCCTCCTTGAGCTGCAGAGTTGTGTATCCCTCCTCGTCCTCTGGTTTTCTTCCCCCCATGAACTGCAGGGCGGCGTATCCCTCCTCGTCCTCTAGTTTGCTCCTCCTGTTCACCTGCATAGCTATATATCCCTCCACGTCCTCTGATTTCCTCCTCTCCTTGAGCTGTCGAGCTGTGTATCCCTCCTCGTCCTCAGGTTTCCTCCCCTCCTTGAGCTGCAGAGCTGTGTATCCCTCCTTGTCCTCAGGTTTCCTTCCATTGAGCTGCAGAGCTGTGTATCCCTCCTCGTCTTCTAGTTTGCACCTCCTGTTCACCTGCGGAGCTGTCCATCCCTCCTCACCCTCCATTGTTAAACTTCTAAAACCAGGCTTTTGAACAGAGGATCTGAGCTTTGAAAAGTTTCTTGTGGGGCTGGTTGGCTTATTCACTGCTTTCTATACCGTGCACAGGAACCAGAAACCACCGGCGCTCTGAGTTGACACAGCATGTCATATGGTGAAAAGCCGGCCACAGACCTCTGAAAAACAATTGAGGAACTCAAGCAATGGACATTTCAGACCTTAAATTTATGTTTTAAAAGGTGTCAGGAGTAAAACTGCACCATACCTGACAGCTGGCAAGTAGTCTTAGTTACACAAGTCTCCCTTTTATATCAGATCAGCAGGGTTCAGGATGGCTGAAGACAAGAGTGCTCACACTGGGAGGCAGAGCCTGAGTTAAAAATCAATGGCCAAAGAAACTCCTTGGATTTCTAAAGGAAATGCAGAATCCAGAGCTGAGGCAACTAGTTATGTTCCTCCACCACACAGATTAAGTACTCCAGCCAGAAATAAGAGGGTTTCCTGTTATCCCTCGATTCTAGATTGTGTGCTCAGTCTTTTTGCTGGTGTATTGTTACTCGGTTTTCTTTCCCAATCATTCACTCAAACATAATGTTACCTGTATAAGACAAAGATTGGAAATCTGAATATGTCAATGAGCTGAACAATTTGCATTTTCACAGAAAAAAGCCATAACTTCTTTTAATGTTTATCTATACATTATTACATGGGAAGTATTACAAATGTGTTGAAGTGCCTTCATTAAAAACCTTCTGGCTGCCATTGGGAGGAAGTTAAATACTTCTCTTGTTAAGACCACATGAGAACCTGGATCCCCTTTTGCATCACAAAGCCCTGACAGTGAGTTTCAAGTCAGCATCCTATTACTGTCAGACACAAAACAAATATATTTTGCTTAAAATGGCGGAGGAACTATTTACCTACTATAAATAATTCTGTACTGCCACTCCTTAGCATTAGGGTTAAGCAGGGGTGGAACACAGGCCCCTGCAGCCCTTGAGGTGCTGGGGTGAGCAATGCTTCAGGGCCCCCCAACCTTCAAGGGGTTCTATTCAGCCCAAGGACAATGAATATAGTGAGATATGGCAAATTAAGCGGCCCCTCATCACGTTCTGTAGAGAGGGCCCATCATTTGGTATTATGCCACTGTGGTTAGGCTAATACTGACAATACATAGTTTGTTATACAAGACTGATGAGCAGGTTTTGTCTTACCATCACCACTCCTTTTGGAAGAAGAAAAGAAGAATTGAGGCTTATTTAACAATGCCACTATGAAGATCATCCAGATGCTGATGGTAGAAGTGAGCACTCATCTCGTGCTCATCACTGTCGCACTGTGAAAATCGGGGACTGGTCCCCCAAAACGTATCCAAATAATCCCGGTATTCCATCGTAGACCTATACTCTCTTGTTTTCACCATCCATTATTGTGTATCACGTTTTTTACTTCATCACAACGGAGACAGTGGATTTCAATCCATAATCTTTATTCAACATTTCAAATACCAACTGTATGCCATTCTAGGCTTCGTACAACCGTATGCACGGATTGAAATCAATGTGGTTGAAAAAATAAGCATGAAGTTGATCTGTCCAATGCATTTCGAGCTCATAAGGCTTTTCGTCAGGGAATCAGGGAATTCTAAAACAAATAAAATAAACAGCTTAACTGCCCGATCCACGATGCTACGTGCATATTATACAAAACAGTGAATGTGTAAACACATGACTCTCTACTTACCCCCTATCCTCTCCCACAATCAAAAAAATCATTGTGGGAGAGGATAGGGGGTATGTAGAGAGTCATGTAGCATCGTGGATCAGATAGGCAAGGTCCCCCAAGATCAGAAGCAAGCTTCCTGGGACCGATTGTGGGGTATCACCACCTTATCAGACAGGCTAGCTTGAATCCAGTGGCACATTGAGCATGGCACGCACACCTGGGCAGATCCTTTCCACTTACGGCAACAAAAACAAAAAGAACAGATGATGTATGGAATGCTGTAAATGTATGGAATGCTGTAAAGGACTCTGCTGGACCCTTTTGGACCTTGCTGGGGGTGAGAGAGAGCGTTCCAGATAGACTCAAAGTCCCAGGAGACTAAGGATTGCTGCCACTTTTGCCTGAGGCCCGCCCACAGACGCTACTTAACTTCTCGCGGCACCTGTGCTGCTTCACTGTAAAGGACTCTGCTGGACCCTGTTGGACCTTGCTGGGGGTGAGAGAGAGCGTTCTAAAGGACTCAAAGTCCCAGGAGCCCTAGGATTGCCACCACCTGTGCCTGAGGCCTGCCCACAGCCGCTACTTAACTTCTCACAGCACCCGCTGCGCGGAACGTGCACGGGCGCATGCCGGGGGAAGCCTGGGACGAGGGCGGGGCCATCTGAGGCCAAAGGAGGGCCGGGCTGGGCCACCCCTTGGCTATTGCACTTTAAAAACTCCTAGCAACTATTGGGTATGCCAAAATACGCCTTATCTTATGCTGATTGTTAGACTCGGGGGACTCTGGTTGGCACAAGTACGTACTTGCGACAAGCAGGGGCCTCCTCTTATAGTCAGGGCAAGGGAACTACTCCTTCGAATAGCCCCTGCTCACCCTCTAGGTAGTGTGGCACGAGCAGACAAGGCTAATCTTCAGGGCGATAGTAAGTTAAGCATTTATGATCATACACAGTAAACCCACTGACCCACCACAAATGGACACCAGTCGTAAGGTTGTATCAAAAATACGTCAACTTTATGTAAAAATACTTCAGCTGCAGAGTTATCACAAGACCATATAACGTTTAGCGATTTGAGGCCACCACATTTAGATAGGCAATTTAGTCTTTCAATGTTCATTGTTCAGCAAGGTACGATGACAGGGAAAACAGAACGTTGCGGACTCTGGATCCGATATGAACTCGAGACGGAGTTCAAGTGTACCTTGCTGTGGGTGTCTGAGGCATTTCAGGCGCGGCTACTGGTGAGGGCGGACCCGGGACGAGGCCGACGGTTCTCCAGAGGATCTCTCCGGCTCGGAGCCCCCTCGAGGTGCGAGGTGGGGGAGCAGGACTGTGGAGGGTTGTGGCCATCCGGGGGTCGATGCAGCTCACGGGGCGAGACGCTGTTCAGGCCTGCGGGGCGTACTACTTCTTAGCATGCCAGGTCGTACTCGTGGATCTGTGAGGGGCGTTGCGTTCTCGGGCAGACGGGTGCAGCACCAGGCTTCCGGTACCACTGTACGGGGAGGCCTTTCTTGGGGTGCGGCACGAGCCTTGGTATGCAGGAAGGCAAAGCGAGAGAGTCGGGTACGTTACGACGTACGGACCGTCCAAGGCTATGGCATGCGCTCCGTGCAGATTCTGGCTGGAGAAGATGAGAGGCACACAACGCGCTCCGTAGCAGGCGAAGTGACAGGAGAGCGGGCGGCCCGGCACTGAAGCGAAGAGCGACTCAGGGATGAGCGGGGCTCTCTGCGGCAGGGTGACCAGGCTCCAAGCTGTCACGACCTTGGAGGGCGAAGGCACCAAAGTCACAACTCCGGCGAGGGAATAAGAACTTAAGGCCCAACAGCAGACGGGCACAAGCAGAATAGAACCCAATGGTCCTGGGGTCCCGTTCAGGGGGCAAGCTCGCAATCAAGCCCTTGGAGATAGTTTCAGGCACGAGTCTACAAAGTCCTCTCTGGTCCTTTCCTCTCCGTTCTCAGCAAGGCACCACTGCAGGCCAGTCTTACAGGATAGAGACTGGTTTCCGTCCTTAAGCTTCTCTTGGTCCTTCTAGTCAGGCAGAGGTTCTTCGTGGTCAAAACTGGATCTGATTTGTAAGGAGCGGAGCTCCTATATTTAAACTGCGTTTCTTTTGTCTTTGCAGGCCAGGGGGCCTGAGCCTAGTTCATCCCGGTTTTGGAGTGCTCTGTTTACAGGAAGCTGCCGTCTTCTTTCAGGTGCAGGGCAGGGACATCAGACGCTCCACAGGAGGTGGAGCCAGCATTGTGGTGGTGGAGTACAACCCTATCTAGAGTCAAGGACTACTCCGCCCACCCATCCTGGTGTAAGCACCCTATTCACCACCTGGAGGCCCAGACTGTCCCCGGGAATTCCCCAGCCCTGTCACTCATACAACCCAGACAACAGATACACATCCTGGCAGAGACTCGGGCCGAATAGTTAGGTGAGCAAAGGCTAACTTTCTAAAAGTAGCGTTTGCAAACCCAGGATATTAAAATAAACCTTACAAAAGGAAGTATTTTATTATCCTGAGTTCAGGCACACTAAACTCGACGTGCCACCGTGTTCCCTGAGCCTGCCGGGACTATAGCTTGTAATAGTTCCGACAGCCCATCTTGGCCTAAGAGAACAGGTAGCCCTTCAATAGAGAAGAACCAAAAGGGCGGTAATTCACTACTAGGACATGCCACACTCTAGGCTTGTCCTACCTTACGCTTACAATGCACCCTGCCCGGAGGCCTACCATACGGGTGACTGATATGAAGGTTAGGGGAGGTTTAGGGACGGGCAAGTGTGGGCACTTGTGCAGTCAGCGTGGCAGTACCAGACTGTACGCAGGGTCTGCAATGGTGGACCCGAGACACATGTTACAGGGCGGCTTCTGTGGGTGGCGCAACCAGCGCTACAAGCCCACTAGCGGCATTTGTATTTACACGCCCCTGCACTCCTCGTGCCCGTTACTGGGGACTGACAGTAAACCAAATAAGCCAATCGTGGAATATCAATTACGGATACACTTTACATTTGGGCGCACTTGCACTGCGGCACGGATTGGCCGTGGCGCAGTGCCCTGAGCATCGAACACCAGCGAAACATCTGAGGCACATCAGCAAAAAGTGGAAGGGAGACCTACGCCAAGGTGCCGGGTCTAACACGTGTCCCCTCCAGCAGAAATGTGGGGAGAACTACCCTTACCCAGGGAGTTCCTCATCACTAAGGCGGAAAAACTTCGACAGACCGTCAGCATTGGCGTGGTCTATGCCAGGGTGGTGTTCCACCGTGAAGATCATACTCTGTAGAGAAATGGACCACCTCAACAGTTTTGGGTTTTCATCCCTCATTTGCATCAACCACCTGAGGGGCCTGTGGTCTGTCTGAACTCGGAAGTGAGACCCAAACAATGAGGGTCTTAGCTTCTTCAGGGCCCAGACCACAGCAAAAGCTTCTCTCTCGATCGCACTCCACCTCTATTCCAGTGGAAGTAACCTACGACTGATGAAGGCTACGGCTGGTCCCAGCCCTCCTCAGTCATCTGTGAAAGGAGAGCCCCTACCCCATGCTCTGAAGCATCTGTCCGCACTAAGAACTCTTTGGAGAAATCAGGAGCACGGGCGCCGTGCACATGGCCGTCTTCAGAGTGTCGAATGCTTCCTGACAGGCGACAGTCCAGATCACTTTCCGGGGCTGCTTCTTCGAAGTCAGCTCTGTCAAGGGGGCAACAATGCTGCCATACCCCTTGACGAGCCTCCTGTAGTACCCGGTGAGGCCAAGGAAGGCCCTCACCTCCATCTGGGCTTTGGGGGGTTCCCAAGCCAGGATGGTCTGAATTTTGGGCTGAAGGGGCGCCACCTGGCCTCTCCCAACTTGGTGTCTCAAATACACCACGGAACCCTGCCCGATCTGACACTTGCTTGCCTTGATCGTGAGGCCTGCCTTGCGCAGTGCTGTCAACACTTCCTACAGGTGTCACAAGTGTTCCGTCCACGTACTGCTGAACACTGCGATGTCATCCTGGTAATCCAGGTAGGCGGCACTGAACGCGTCAAGTCCAAGCAACACCTGGTTGACCAACTTCTGGAAGGTGACAGGGGTGTTTTTCATCCCAAATGGCATGACCCGGAACTGGTAATGCCCATCTGGTGTTGAAAACGCTGACCTCTCTTTGGCCCCATCAGTTAAGGTGATCTGCCGGTACCAAGACGTTAAGTCAAACGTGCTGAGATACCGTGCAGCCCCCAACCGATCGATGAGCTTGTCAGCTCTGGGGATGGGGTGCGCGTCAGTCTTTGTGACTGAATTGAGTCCTCGATAGTCCACACAAAACCGTAGTTCGGGTGTGGCTGCCGGCGTCGCAGCCTTCGGGACCAAGACCACTGGGCTGGCCCAAGGACTGCTGGAGGACTCAATAACCCCAAGAGCAAACATCTTCAAGACTTCCTCCTTGATGCATGCTCATACCCTGTCAGTCACACGGTAAGCCTTGTGCTTCACCGGCAAACTGTCTCCCATGTCCACATCATGGACGCACCAATCTGTGACACCAGGAACCAGGGAGAACAAGTCAGAGAATTGCCCCAGCAACTGGCAGCAATCATCCTGCTGCTCCGGGGTCAGGGAGGGTGAGAGGTGAACTCCGTCCACTGACCCATCTCGCACGGAGGCTACCAAGAGGTCCGGGACAGGCACGGTCTCCTCTTCCATTCCATCATCGGTGGCCAACAGCATGCCCACTTCGGACCTCTCCAAGTGGGGCTTAAGGCGGTTAACATGTAGGACCCTCAAAGGGTTCCTGGGAGTTTGCAAGTTCACCGAGTAGGTGACAGGACTCTTGTATGTTGTCCTTGTGCCTAGTTGGATCCCCCTTCTGATAACATGTATATCTGTGTGTCCAGCGTATCACAACCCTGACAAAGAATAACGTTTGACCTTCTTCGGTACAAACCAGACTGCATTTAATCTTTGGTCTACTTCTCTCTATGCATTCATTTGCTCAGTAATGAGGCTACCAGCCTGCCTGCTCTTAAATGTCTGTTGATGTTTTTCATTTAAAGAATTTTCATTCTTATGAGATATGACACTACAACACATATCTAGGTCTACAGTAATATCTATTCTTCGGTATGCTAGATGAACCTCAAATTATGATGATGCGATAAGCTTATTATACTGATTTGTATTTCTGTACGTTGAACTGTTGTTATACATTGTGTGAGATCTAACATGTAATCTATGGTTGAACAACAGGATTTAATGTTTAGAGGCTCATTGTTTGTGATAAATGTGTTGCGATTAGGAATATGTAGCAACATTAATGGCTCTGTCAAAAAAAGTGAATGTAACATGCATTAAGTGTGTTTAGCAGACCATAAAAACACTGTTTTTTATATGTATATATATTTTTAATATTACAGATTTTAATGGGATGGTAATACATTTTCCTGAGGAAGGTGACAATATCAGTGTGGCTCACCGAAACGCGTCGATGCTTAAGGAGAAACACATTATATTTTGATAGAAAACAGTTTTTGACGCAAAGCTTCACTGTGCTCATTAATTTCTTGTCAGAAAAGGGGGTGGTGATGAACAGAGTGTCTGAATTAAGCAGACCACTCTTACCCAGTCCAAAGATCAGGGCTTGATCCATCACCGTTATTTAGCTCACTGCCCCATCCCAGCTCAGAACCTGGCTATATGCAAATTAGTCTGTCCCTGGCCCAGTGCATCATGGGAACAGGGCAGACCAAACTACCAAGACAATTCTTCACCAGAAAGGATACAAGCTACCGGGGACCGGTTTCTGGCATTTCAGCCTCGTCGGCCCGGCTTGCTTGAATCCTGATGGAGCAGTGAGCAAGGGACTCATGTCTGAGTATACCCTGCCACACCTATAGTGGCCAAAAACGATTCAGAAAAGGGGGTGGTGATGAACAGAGTGTCTGAATTAAGCAGACCACTCTTACCCAGTCCAAAGATCAGGGCTTGATCCATCACCGTTATTTAGCTCACTGCCCCATCCCAGCTCAGAACCTGGCTATATGCAAATTAGTCTGTCCCTGGCCCAGTGCATCATGGGAACAGGGCAAACCAAACTACCAAGCCAATTCTTGTACTGGGAAGGAAACAAGCTTCCGGGGACCGGTTTCTGCCATTTCAGGCGTCTTCGGCCCGGCTTGCTTGAATCCTGATGGTGCAATGAGCAAGGGACTCACATCTGAGTATACCCTTCCACGCTTATGGTGGACAAAATGATTCAGAAAAGGGGGTGGTGATGAACAGAGTGCCTGAATTAAGCAGACCACTCTTACCCAGTCCAAAGATCAGGGCTTGATCCATCACTGTTTTTTAGCTCACTGCACCATCCCAGCTCAGAACTTGGCTATATGCAAATTAGTCTGTTCCTGTCCCAGTGCATGATGGGAACAGGGCAAACCAAACTACCAAGCCAATTCTTGTACTGGGAAGGAAACAAGCTTCCGGGGACCGGTTTCTGCCATTTCAGGCGTCTTCGGCCCGGCTTGCTTGAATCCTGATGGTGCAATGAGCAAGGGACTCACATCTGAGTATACCCTTCCACGCTTATGGTGGACAAAATGATTCAGAAAAGGGGGTGGTGATGAACAGAGTGCCTGAATTAAGCAGACCACTCTTACCCAGTCCAAAGATCAGGGCTTGATCCATCACTGTTTTTTAGCTCACTGCACCATCCCAGCTCAGAACTTGGCTATATGCAAATTAGTCTGTTCCTGTCCCAGTGCATGATGGGAACAGGGCAAACCAAACTACCAAGCCAATTCTTGTACTGGGAAGGAAACAAGCTTCCGGGGACCGGTTTCTGCCATTTCAGGCGTCTTCGGCCCGGCTTGCTTGAATCCTGATGGTGCAATGAGCAAGGGACTCACATCTGAGTATACCCTTCCACGCTTATGGTGGACAAAATGATTCAGAAAAGGGGGTGGTGATGAACAGAGTGCCTGAATTAAGCAGACCACTCTTACCCAGTCCAAAGATCAGGGCTTGATCCATCACTGTTTTTTAGCTCACTGCACCATCCCAGCTCAGAACTTGGCTATATGCAAATTAGTCTGTTCCTGTCCCAGTGCATGATGGGAACAGGGCAAACCAAACTACCAAGCCAATTCTTGTACTAGGAAGGAAACAAGCTTCCGGGGACCGGTTTCTGCCATTTCAGGCGTCTTCGGCCCGGCTTGCTTGAATCCTGATGGTGCAATGAGCAAGGGACTCACATCTGAGTATACCCTTCCACGCTTATGGTGGACAAAATGATTCAGAAAAGGGGGTGGTGATGAACAGAGTGCCTGAATTAAGCAGACCACTCTTACCCAGTCCAAAGATCAGGGCTTGATCCATCACTGTTTTTTAGCTCACTGCACCATCCCAGCTCAGAACTTGGCTATATGCAAATTAGTCTGTTCCTGTCCCAGTGCATGATGGGAACAGGGCAAACCAAACTACCAAGCCAATTCTTGTACTGGGAAGGAAACAAGCTTCCGGGGACCGGTTTCTGCCATTTCAGGCGTCTTCGGCCCGGCTTGCTTGAATCCTGATGGTGCAATGAGCAAGGGACTCACATCTGAGTATACCCTTCCACGCTTATGGTGGACAAAATGATTCAGAAAAGGGGGTGGTGATGAACAGAGTGCCTGAATTAAGCAGACCACTCTTACCCAGTCCAAAGATCAGGGCTTGATCCATCACTGTTTTTTAGCTCACTGCACCATCCCAGCTCAGAACTTGGCTATATGCAAATTAGTCTGTTCCTGTCCCAGTACAAGAATTGGCTTGGTAGTTTGGTTTGCCCTGTTCCCATCATGCACTGGGACAGGAACAGACTAATTTGCATATAGCCAAGTTCTGAGCTGGGATGGTGCAGTGAGCTAAAAAACAGTGATGGATCAAGCCCTGATCTTTGGACTGGGTAAGAGTGGTCTGCTTAATTCAGGCACTCTGTTCATCACCACCCCCTTTTCTGAATCATTTTGTCCACCATAAGCGTGGAAGGGTATACTCAGATGTGAGTCCCTTGCTCATTGCACCATCAGGATTCAAGCAAGCCGGGCCGAAGACGCCTGAAATGGCAGAAACCGGTCCCCGGAAGCTTGTTTCCTTCCCAGTACAAGAATTGGCATGGTAGTTTGGTTTGCCCTGTTCCCATCATGCACTGGGACAGGAACAGACTAATTTGCATATAGCCAAGTTCTGAGCTGGGATGGTGCAGTGAGCTAAAAAACAGTGATGGATCAAGCCCTGATCTTTGGACTGGGTAAGAGTGGTCTGCTTAATTCAGGCACTCTGTTCATCACCACCCCCTTTTCTGAATCATTTTGTCCACCATAAGCGTGGAAGGGTATACTCAGATGTGAGTCCCTTGCTCATTGCACCATCAGGATTCAAGCAAGCCGGGCCGAAGACGCCTGAAATGGCAGAAACCGGTCCCCGGAAGCTTGTTTCCTTCCCAGTACAAGAATTGGCTTGGTAGTTTGGTTTGCCCTGTTCCCATCATGCACTGGGACAGGAACAGACTAATTTGCATATAGCCAAGTTCTGAGCTGGGATGGTGCAGTGAGCTAAAAACAGTGATGGATCAAGCCCTGATCTTTGGACTGGGTAAGAGTGGTCTGCTTAATTCAGGCACTCTGTTCATCACCACCCCCTTTTCTGAATCATTAATTTCTTGTGTCTCCTTTTTTTACTAATAGGAACTTCACTTTTCCTTATATTTCTCCCTTTTTAATGTGTTTTTATGATTGAATTATGTTATTTTGATATATGTTCTCGCGACATGGATCATATTGGTCATTTTTACTGTCTGTCTTGTTTAATAAATTTGTGATATGCATTGATTGTATTTTAACTTTTTTGCGTTGACTTTTGTGATTGCTACATATATACCTAGTGAAGTGTGTTATTGTAAGTAGTTCTACTTAGATTCATGTGCCCAAGGGGACTTACATTTCCTGACATTTGCCTCAGCAAGTTGCCTGAATCGCCTGTTCTGGTTTCGGAAGGCCAGCATGTAACTGTATACAGACTGGGGAGGTTTTCTGGGAGATTGCTCCCAGCCTTCCCTAACCAGACTCAGAGGTCCGCGGACCGGGTGACCGTACAGAAGCTCGAAGGGACTGAACCCGAGCGACTTCTGTGGCACCTCTAGGTACGCAAAGAGTAGGCATGGCAAGAGGACGTCCCACTTACACCTCATCGGTCCTTCTAGGCCCATGATCATGCCTTTCAATGTTCAGTTGAATCTCTCAACCAACCCGTTTCCTTGGGGGTGGTAAGGGGTGGTGAACTTGTGGGTTACACCACACTCTTGTCAAAGAGACTTCATATACTTGGATATGAAATTGGTGCCCCTGTCAGACACCACCTCTAGAGGGAATCCCACTCGTGAGAAAATTCCCAACAGTGCTCGTCCCACCACGGGGCCGTCACTGTCCTCAGAGGGATGGCTTCAGGGTACCGGGTGGCATGGTCCACCAAGACCAGGATGAACCTGTTGCCCAGGGCTGTTTTGGGGTCCAGAGGCCCCACAATGTCAATTCCCACTCGCTGGAATGGGGTACTGACGACGGGGAATGGTTGGAGTGGAGCCTTGTTCTTCCTTCCACACTTACCACTTGCCTGGAAAGTCTGGCAGGTCCTAAAGTGAGCATCGGAGCTCCTGTGCATTTAGGGCCAATAAAAGTGGGTGACTAGCCTGTCATAGGTCTTGTCCATCCCCAAATGTCCTGCTAACGGCACATCGTGAGCCAACCCCAGTAGACTCTAGTTGTGTGGAGCTGTGGACCTAAGCTCTGTGGGAGAGAAGAGCCCTGTGTAGTTTTTGGTGCAGGGTCTGTGGAAGCAGGTAATCCGCAGAACAGTGGATGTTTAACTTACCTGAGGGGAACACTAGCCCTGTAGATCTGTGGGTGCAGCCAGGGCATGATGGTGGGGTTCTCTAACCTCACAGAATTGTGGGTGAAGGGCATAAAGAAGAGCAGCTCTCTTCTAGCCACAGGGCACTAATATGCAGTTGGGGACAGGTGGAGTCCTGGAAAGCAGTGGGCGCAGGATCTGTGAGAGGGAGTTGCCCTGTCTAGTTTTGGTGGGGGGTACAGCCTCGCAAAGCATTGGATGCAGGGCCAGTAAGAGGGGACATCTCTGTGGAGTTGTGGGAGCTGTTTGAGGGTACAGCCTCGTGGAGCAGTGGGCCCAGTATCTGTGTGAGGGGAAGGGCCTTTGGAGTTGAGGGAGCTGTGAGAGTGTATAGCCTCACGGAGCAGTGGGGGGCAATCTACCTAGGGGTAGTGTAGTTCCGCAGAGGGTCAGCCCTGCACCTCCCCATCAAGGAGCCCACTGTCAGACAGATGGGAGTAGGAGGAGGATCGTGACCACGCCTATAAGAAGCTCTCTTCCCATGCTTTTCCCAGAACCATGGTGGGAGAATCCACACATGGGGACCCCATACAGCACTGCCGCTCCGGCTCTGGACACTGCATGGTGCCATAATGCAGCTGCAGTGCCATTCCAGTCACAAGATGCTTGCCTGGAGGAAGAGTACACTCACCAGCACCAGCGGTGCTCTCATGGCTCTGGAGCTCATCCGGCTGGGATCGACTCTCCTAGACACAGAGCGGAGCACGTGTGAGGAGTCAAGAAGCCTTTTCACTGATGAAGGAAAGGGCGGGCCTTCTCAGACACATCACGTCCAATACACAATATATACACGGTTTAACAGCTAATCAGAAACTATGACAACTCCTCTGACATTGCTCAACTAACGAGCAACAAAGAAATGTTTTTCTCGGCCAATTACAATGACCACTTAAGTTGAGCACTTTTAGACAACGACATGACGAACCAAAAACTGGAGTAACTTACTGGCATCGGCATTCCAAGGAACAGGTTTTCCATGGACTCAGTGCTTACCATCAGTGCAGTGTGAGTCCTTGGAAAAGCCGCTGGTCTCTGGGAAAAACCTCAGCACACGGGTTTCCCAACAAAAAGGCACGCTTGAGTGGATGCCTGCTTCTGCCTCGGGTGGACCATCGAATGCATACTGATACAGGAGCACTCCAGTCGGTCCTGCTTGTGCCCCAGGAGCACTGTAAAGTGCACACTACATATCAGCAAAGGAAGGCCGATGACTCGCGTCTCACAGAAAATGGAAAGGTAGGGGGAACAGCTGTGCATAAGAACTGCCTGGGCATTGCTGCTCATTCCCGGGGCAATACTCCAGGGGGGTCAACATTTGAAAAAAGTTGGGACATGCATCAACTATTAGCCATTTGGAGGCTACAATTTTTATGTGACTCAGGAAAAAAAGCCAATTCAAAGCACAGGAGGAGTCAGATTCCACAAAGTACAGACAACAGATCACCTAACAGCGCAAACACTATATAGACTCAATCTGAAAAGAACAATTTATGGATGGAATTTGTTTGTTTGTTTTTAGATTTATATAGTGTGACTTATCACCCTTGACGGTATCCAGGCACTGCCGATGGGCACGGGGAGATTGAGTGATTTGCCCTGAAACACAGAATATTGCGCCAATGCAGAGACTCAAACCTAGATCCCCAGCTCCTGAGTCGGCAGCTCTGCCCACTGCGCCATGTCCTCTACCCAGAGGAGAGTGCATACCATCCCACTTAGGGCGACAAATGCAAAAAGAACAATTGCTGGACTGAATGCTGAACAATGTCAAGCATTCACCCTCAGTACAGAGATCTGCACCCAAATCCATTGTTTTTCTGCCATGCCTTTCCAGTTTAGACCCAGGCATATGCAAATCAGTCTTGACCCTGCTCCTGATAGGAAAAGTCCAGCCTGAACTGGCAGGCCTGTCCCTCCCTGGCCCGGAAACAGGCATCCTGGGACTGGTTTCGGGGTATCACCCCTCATCTGCCGAGCTAGCTTGACTCCAGTAGCATGATGAGCACGGGACCCAAGTCTGGGCATACCCTTACCACTTCAGGCGACAAATGAAAACACCTTGGTGCTCCATAAGCACCATTTAACACAAGCACATGTTGCACATTTCTTTGAGCTCTTCAGGTGGATTGTTTTGGATGCACTTCCTTCATTTGTAACATCGGGTAGAGCATGAGGTTTAACACTGAGATCCTTACTGACCATAACACAATCGTCCCGTCTTCCTTGAAGCCCTGTTGACAATTTAGTTGTCTTAGATAAGGTTTAGCATTATGCATAGGATGCAACAATTCTGTTTATTAATTTGTAACAGACTGAAGAAGGGCTCCTTTTAGAGCCTGACATGCATTGGGAAACATCATGTTGTCAGCGTTTTTGTTGTTTTTAAACCTTCTTTTAGTTACTTTATGAACTATCTGGTACCATTAAAATTACAGCAGATTTAACACGTTTTCATGTTTGCAGAATGATTGTGAATTTAGGATGCACTAATTCCAGATGGTTTACTATTTCAAGAACATTACTTTTTGCAATAACATTAACAAGCACTCTAGATATAAATTGTTTACACTTATTATAAGTGATTTGTATGTAGTGCACTTGGCTCTCCCAGATACATATCTGGGTCTTGTAATTTCCTTTTAGAAAGTTAGCATTTTCTTACTTAACCCATTTGGTGCCCCTCTGGAATACACATCTAGGGTGGATGCCAGTTGGCTTTCTGCATACTCTCTAGGCAGCCCCACACAAAGGAAGGGTAGGTGTGACTGAGTGGCCATCTACATGGTGATGGGTCTTCCTGAGCAGGATGGAAGGGAGGAGCTGACACTCTACCTCAAAGGGCTGGGTCCTGCCCCTGCATATAGGGTTGCATACCCTCCTGTAGTGAGTCTTGGGCCTAGGCAGGATCTTGCGTACGTCAAAGCAATACTTTGAGATCTCCCTACTTCAAAGGCTCATTTGGGTATAATTACTAGTTCTCTGACCCCCCCATTTCAGAACAATTCTGGAACTCGGGTATTCCACCAGGATGAAGGACTTATGTGCTGCCAGGAACAACTGCCACTTTTCTGTACTGCTTTGCTGTGTTGGCCTGCTGCTTCTTGTCTGGGAGTGAGAGGGGCAGGGTCTTGCGCACTTCAAAGCATTTCCATGAAGTCTCCCTACTTCAGAGGCTCATTTGGGTATAGGTATTGGGTCTCTGACCCCACCATAACAGGACACTTCCAGAACTGAGGTCATTCTACCAGGAAGAAGGGTTGCTGTGCTATTAGGAGTGACTGCCATTTTGCTGAACTGCTTTGCTGTGTTGGCCTGCTGCCTGCTGCTTATTGTCTTGGAGTGAGGAGGACTGGACCTGACTCTCTACATCCCAGACATTAAGTTTCTCTAAGGGCTTGATGACTTACTCCTGCTCATGGATATCAAAGACTTCACCCTGCATCTTGGTATTTGCACCTGGGCGCTGTCTGCTGTGACTCCTGCTCTGTCAAGTGGTGCCAATTCAGTCCTAGGCCCTTGGAAGTGAGTTTCTTTGCTGCAACCCAAGAGAATCCACACATCATCGACGTTGCACCAATCGGATCGCATTTCCTACAACACTGACTGTTGGCCCGAGCCGCAAACACCACATCACCACCCCCCACACCCCCATTCAACGCCCCCGGATTTTGACGCACCATTGACTTTAGGCAGCCCAGCGCCAATACATCGCTTTGTGATATACGCATTACCTACAGCTCAGCCTTTCGACAATGACACATCACCTCATTGCCCATCACAGCTTGATCCTCGATGCATCTTCACTGTTATGCAGCTCAGGACCTTCGCATTGCTGGCATCTTCACAATTGACAGTGACGTATCCCCTCTACTGTGCCACACATCATATTCAAAGCATCAAAGGTACTGTTTAGCAAGCCTTCATGGCTCCTGTATCTGTCCCGCACTCCATCGCAGTTGGTCTGAACTTTGGGATTTGCTCTGGTCAAGCATGACCGGATAGCCCTGGTTGGCGCTATCCATTTTTAAGCACCACAAACACATTTATGTTTTCGAAAATTCATACTTTGACTTCTACTTATTAGATTTTTTTCATTTTGGACTTGTTTTACTCAGATAAATATTGGCTATTTTTCTAAACTGGTGTAGAGTCCTTTTGTGCTGTTTTCATTGTGTTACTGTTTGTGCATGCACATATACTTTACTTGTTAGTTTAGCCTGAATGCTGTGTGCCAACCTACCAGAGGGTGAGCACAGACATACTTTAAGTGTGTGTGTATCTTACCCTGACATGGTGGTTCCTGCTTGGATAGGGTGCATACCTCTGCCCACTAGAAGAAACCCAATTTCTAACAACAGAGAATGCTGCACCCAATGCTACATGTAAGGGCAAAATGATCCTTCATCAGAACTTAGTAGATGTTCAGTTTGCTGTGTGATAAGTGCATTACAGTCACAGCACTTCACATAACAGTGGATGGGACATATGCTATATTCTCTTGGATCACCATGTGTGTCAAAATCTACAGTTCTTTATAGTTTCAAATATTTTATTTAGGGACCTTCAGCAGTATTTCCCAGCATGATTGCCTTAGTTTCAAAGGTGGATATGCTCACTCAGTTTGAGTAATGGAGCCTCGGTGGCATACCCGGACACCCAAAACTTGCATCCAAAAACTGAAAGGAGTTGGATTTACTACAGTGAGTGAGCTAAAGACGCATGTAAGACATGACTGTATGGGAGCTTTTAGTAAAGGTTCATTAGCAATGGGTGTGGTAATGTTCGGGAGGGAGGCGGTTACTTGACAGGTGGTTGTGGATGCATCAACTGTCAACATTTCTAGACATAAATCTGTCCTATGGTTTACAACTGTTTTGGGCCCTGGCATGGCGGAGTTATGTTGATGTGCACTGATCTGTTTGATTGGGCCGGTTGCTGGCAGTATGAAAGTCTTGTGTGTGGTGAGTAAATGGCATGTGAATGAATTATAAAGTGGGTGATGCCTTGACGCAGCTTTACGGCTCAACTTCAGAAGTCTTGGGGTAGATTTTCAAACAATTTGCATTGGGTTAGCATCACAAAAGCGACACTAACCAGTACAAAATGTTTTGGGGGAATTTACATTCAAACACAAAACTTGTTTTGTGCCGGAAAGCATCCTAAAAGTAGGGCAAAACAGTGCAATGCACCAATTGTGTTAATTAGCACAGAGGGGTGCCACGTGAGTGGTACATGGGTATTCCTATGCAACAACCCATGCTTTTTGACTCAAAACTGTATCTACAAGGAAATGTAAACAGGGTTTTATGCCAAAGGTTAACGCCACTTCAAAGGAGGAGCTAATAGGAGAAATGTTTTAATTTCTCGGTGCTTTTCCGACTATGCATGTGTGATGCAATGTGCAGCACACATACAAAGTAGGAACAGAAACTTGTCCAGGCACAGTATTTTGTACAGGAAGGACACCCTTCCTGTACAAAACCGATGATAGATTCAGGCACACACCTTTGCGCTATGGCGCTAAGGTGTGTACGTGACACACAGCAGCTAAAATTAGTGTTAACTCTAGGGTAAGTGAGGAAAGAGCAGGGCCGGACTGGCCGTAGCAGGCACCGGGCAATCCCCCAGTGGTCCGCACGGGTGGAGGCCATTTTTGTTACAGGGCCATTTTTGCAGCTTAGCAAAAGTTACACCCGAGCTGCGCGAATTAAGGAAAAACTGTAAAATGCTTGAACGCTTATGGAGAAAGGATTGGGCTGCAAAGAGTAAAGGAGAATACAAAGCAGCCATGAAGCGCTACAAAGTCAGCCTAAAAAACACCCAAGCTGCCTTCTTCGAAGCTGCAGCCTACTCCTCTAAAGAAACCTACCGTATCAACCGTTTATTGACGAAAGTACCTGAACCACAGCCTATTGCTGATCCCTCAGGCTCCAGATGTAATCAGTTAGCTGAGTTCTTCTCCTCTAAAATTAACAACATCTTAAAAACCCTCCCCACTCTCCACATCCTCCCAGACCTGCCATCCTCTCCTATGGCATCCGATGCCCCTTGCCTTGACTCCTTCTCCCAGGTAACCACGGAGGTGTTTCTAGCCACCCTAAACTCAGTTAAGAGCGGAGCACCGACAGACCCCGCCCCCTTGAATAAAATAAAACTGGTAGCCCCCACGGTGACCCTCCTCTTCACCAACCTAATCAATTCCTCCCCTAACTGGAAAAGGGCCATAATCAGATCACTGCTGAAAAAACCCCACCTTAACCCCTCAGATCTGGCCAACTTTAGACCGATCTCACGTCTCCCCGGTATCAGCAAGGTGGCTGAAACATGTGTTAATCAACAGCTTTTCACCTTTCTGGAGTTCAATGACCTCCAGCGTCTCTCCCAGACAGGGTTTAGACCAGGGCAGGGCACAGATACCGCCCGCATAGCCGTGATCGAAGAAGCAAGAACCATCTTGGATGCAGGGGGATCAGTGGCAGTGATCCTCCTGGACTTAAGCGCTGCATTCGACACCGTGGAACACGCCATCCTCATCCACCGACTTAACAGAGTGGGAGTCACTGGCACCACCCTGGCCTGGCTCAAATCTTTTTTGGAGCATAGAACTTTCTAGGTAGCTGACGGGCATGCTCATTCCAGAGCATTACCCCTTCAGTGTGGGGTCCCCCAGGGCTCCTCCCTGAGCCCCATACTTTTTAATGTGTATATGTCCCCTCTGGAAGATATCGTGACACCTTTTGGCATAATGGTAGTCATGTATGCCGACGACATCCAACTTGTCGTCTCCCTAAATCAGTCGGCCCAATACTTGGACAACCTAGCCACTTGCCTTCAGAACATCTCAAAATGGATGAGCGCCTCTCGCCTTAAACTTAATGAGGAGAAAACAGAGATTTTACTTCTTGGCGACCCATGTAAACTCCCTACCACATCTTATGGCCACCCTGCATGGGAACACCCCCACCCCTAAAAAGGAAATCAAGAGCCTAGGCATCTGGATTGACCAAGACCTCAACTTTAAAGCCCAAGCGAGGAAAACCGCGGGAACATGCTTTGGCCTCATGCGGACAGCACGGAAAATCCTCCCCCTAATCCCCCTCCAGTCCAGAAAACTCTTTATCCAGGGCCTAATCATCTCAAGACTGGACTACGGAAATGCCCTGTACCTAGGGGCCCCACAGTTGGTCATCAACAAACTGCAACACGTCCAGGTTGCAGCAGCCAGGCTCCTCACTGGGACAAAGCCCAGATGTTCCGCTAAACCTGCTCTCACATCACTACATTGGCTCCCAATTCATGAAAGAATTATCTTCAAAACCCTCTGTATTTCGCACAAAAACCTTCATGGCAGAGGCCCCCCCATACTGAGACCGCTCATCAAACCTCACAAAGCCAATAGACAGCTGAGATCAAGTACCCTCTCCCTGGCCAGTGTCCCCAGAATAAGAAGAGCACGCTCAGGGGGACGCCTCTTCTCATACAACGCCTCAAAGCTATGGAATGCCCTTCCCCTCAATATCCAAAGGGAAACCAACCTATTGGCCTTCCGTAGGTTACTAAAAACCTGGCTCTTCCCCTGAACATCCCCCCTTCCCTGGATCTAGCATGTTGAGCAACAGCGCTGGGACGCCCATGGGTAGCTATGCGCTTTAGAAATCCGACTCAAATTCAAATTCAAATTCAAGTGAAAGCACAAAAGAATAGTTACAGAATATTTTGTTCGTTTTAGTCATGTTTTGACACTGCCACACACGCACTCACTTTCCCCTGCCCCAAGGCAGTCCCGATCACAGTTTCAATGCATTTTTCTGCACTTCGGCTGCTGAAAATTAAGACAAATAATCCAGGTCACTCATTCTTTTTTTACAGCCCATAGTAAAATAAATAAATAATAAATATTGTATTTTGATATGTACCAAATGGTTCGCCTAAATCGTCGGTTTCTTGGCCAGTTTGACACCAGCGACAGCAATTAGGCCCTCATATATATTTTGGTGGTATCCTCTAGTGGCCCTACGGAATAAAGAGGCAGACTTCTAATTCCACCCACCTAATTTAGATGCGTAGAATTTCAGGACAGTTTTTACTGCCTATCACCGCCAAGACCACTCTGGTGGCAAGGGGCAGTGAAAACTGCTAAATGCTCACCTCATCATGTATGAGGACTCTCGTGGTGATGGGAGTATTTTCTATTTTATTTTAAAACAGAAAATTCTGCTTCGGGAATTTCATTTTGGAAATAACAAATAAAACAGTTTGCTGCAGGGCTCCGTCATGATGAGCTGCACCTAAATGTAAACAGCACAAACTGGGTTTTCACTCGAAACAGCGTCCTAAATCTTGTTCAAATGTCTCCGTGACCTGGCAATTTTTTAATGGCAAAAGTGCACTAAATAAACCTTGCAAAATTTGTCGGAAACTCCAGATGATTTTCAGGCCAGAACAGTGGAAAGCTAGCAATAGTATTGTGCTGACTCCCATTATAATCTATGGATCCCATACACAGGAGAATCGCAGCGGGAAAACACCACCTTCTGCTGTATCCATATTACTATTTTACCACACCCAAATAATAGCCAATTTAGAACAGCTTTTCTTTTCCTTACATAGTTTAAGTAAGCCATTAAACCACCACAGGTCTGTTGTTGTGTCATTCGCATTTTTCTTTAGCCAACTACAGTACACAGCATGGGGCAATGGGTCGGCCCACTTCAGCCATTGGATAACTTCACTGTGAGTGACAGCATTCTGTTCACACGGAGCATATCTGTACAAAAGTAGTTCCCTTCATAATAACTTTACTGCCCTGACATGTTTGCCATAACCAAACCAATCACTATGGCATAAAAAAAATCATATGTGCCCCACTCAATGAACAATAGAGACGTCCAATTTCGACAATTCCGAGTTGTCCTAACTGCTAGGGCTGTCGCCATGGGACCTGGGGTCGAGTCTCGGCATGGACAGCTGAACATCCTGTGACTCTGGGCAAATCACTTCAGCTCCCCGTGCCTAACAAAAATTGATGTGTCCTCATGTAATGCAACTGATGCTATGTAAAGCGCTCTGATACCCGGTTCGGGTCAAGTTCGCGCTATAGAAAACTCTGTCAACGTGTTTTTTAATACATGGCACCAGACCTCGCCACAGGGTCTGCATATATTTGCAACTCTCGTTTCTACCAGTGAAGGTGGATTTTACTGAATTGCACAGACGAGAGCATTGTCAAATGTCTCCCACGCCTCGATCTGATTCTCATAGTCGGGGTACCACGCGGGTGGACGGCGTCCCTCCACTTATTTCACCTGCTGGAGCAAATGGAGCCACACATTCACTCTTTGGCCTCTCTGGGGCGAGATCGGAGCCCATTCAGAACGCTGCTTACGCGCTGGCTTCTCTGATGCATTCGCATTTAAGGGGTGATCGAGGGGAGGCAATGAGCCTGATTGTGCAGTGACGTCAGCGTCCCCCCACTTCTTTTTTTAGGACTTGGGCCCTGCTCATAACTAGCATCAGGACTGGTATTAACTGATACCAACCCTGTCGGATAGGAAGCAGGCGAGAGGCCTTGAGCCCTCTTCACCATTGCGGGACTGACGCAGGAGCAGCCGCATTAGCACACCAGTAGGTGGCGCTGTTCTACCGCTGTTGGTGAACAGAGCAGTCTCACTAGCAGAACATGAGGTGGCGCTGTTCTACCGCTGGTGCTGACCACTGGCTCACGTGCCAGGATGCGAGCTGTGTTGGATGGAAATATTTAATTGGGAACCGAGCCGTCTCGTGCGCAGCTCTCTGCGCGCGAGACAGGGTGTAGAAGTGGTCTGCGAGGCGCTTCCCATGCAGTGCTGCGGTTTAGGTGATTTTGGCTTCAGTTCTGTCTCTGCAACTTTCGCGCACTTTCTTATACAGCAACAGCATCCCTTCCTACCACAAAGAAGGCATCAGTTGTCTCAACATGTACTGAATGTCGCAGCTGCTGTCAAACCACAAGTAAACTTTGTCTGTGGGCAATTAGTTAAAGAATAAGTACCGGGGACCGAAGTTTTTTTCACAAGTCTCCTACCAATTACCAATGTTTGTTTCTAAGAAGAGAAGTAATGTTCCATCGGCTCTCAATAGGTGCTAGTCTGCTCGACAATGTATTTTCCCTGACAGCTGTGTGGAAGCCTTTGGCAGGAGGTTTTCCACATTGTAGGTGGTAAGAGATGTGCACTGGCACAATTAACTGTTGATGTGTTTTACTCCACAGAGACAATATGGTTCTTTTGTGAAGCTTCCCAACCCCTTATACCTCCGTGGATTCTGGAGGAGTGTTATTCCTATGCTTGCCCTGGAAGCACAGTTCCATTTTCCCTTTCTAGCAGTAACTTTCTATGTATTTCTATGACTGGAATGTCAGTGGAAACGATTTAAGTATTCACAAACTTATGTGTTTACTGGGCGCAAGTCTTAAAAAACAGAAGTAGGGGGACTAACCTAGTTAGGCAATATGCAAGTGACATCACGGTGTGTGACATCACAGCGCGCGACATCTCGGCACGTGACATCACGGCGCGCAACATCACACATGGCTTCACAGAAATTGACATCATAGAAAGTGACATCACAAGCCACGACTTTACAGGAAGTGGCATCACAAGAAGTGACATCAGATCTAAAGTCCTCAAATGTATGTTTAGCAGGTCTATCATGCCTATGTTGAAGCGCGTTGCGAGGATAATAGCACTGTGAGCTATGGAAGATGACATGTGACTTCTACACCTTGCAATCCCCAGGTTTATGTAACACATATTGTTCATTCATTTACAAACTTATATAATTTATTGTACATGTAATATGCACGTGTTCATGTAAATTGCTCTGAAACCATGCGTTAGGATGAGTAGGGCTATACAAGAAAATATAGTAGTACTTAAATTATTTCAACGTCTCCTCAGGGGAAGTAAGCTCTATATAAATGCAATTTGTTTTGTGTAAATACTGGGAAAGAACAACACATCTGACATTCTTACAGTGCATGTGTATCTCCTAACCATGGACTGAAGGAAGTGAAAAGCTGCCTCTCTTAAGTAAGTGTGAAGTGCTAACAAGGTGTTTGCCTTTGTTTTCCCTCCACTTCATTTGCATCAGGTGTGAAACTCCTGACTGTCTCCAGCAAAGAAGAGACTCGAACAAAAGGGGGCTTGATGACCCTCAAATTAGGCCTTTGTTATGGGCCCAGAAGGAGTGTAAAAGAAGAAAGCCCGGTCCCCTCCTGCACGTTGTTGCTTGTGGCAAATGGAAAGCAGACAACGTGCAGGCGCTGCTGAAAGTGTCCTGTTGTTTGGAAATTACACCGGGACCAGTTCAGCACATTATTCAGTGGGGCCCAAATTCTTTTCAGGGTGGACAGCGTTAACCCTGTGAAAATAGTGGGTGGACAACGTCCGCCCGCTTGTAACCCCGACTCGTGCCCTGCATGGTTATTTATGGTTATTTATGTTCTATTCATTTTGCTTGGTCAGCTGACCTTACACTCAAACTTACCTCCCTCTGACCCTACACATGTAATGACAGAAAATCTGCCATACCGGCTGTGCTTTCAGGTTGTTTACCATCATAAATGCCCTTTACAACTTTTGACACAAAGCTTCAATATTAAGAAATGCATTAATAAACATTGTTGGTGTTACATTTGGAACAAGACTTCAAAAGTATCTTTTATCCCAAAAATATCTTCTGATATTAACATTCCAAAGATATTAAGGTCATAATATAACTTTCATGTAAAAACAAAATCAAAAAAGTAGTCAGCAATGACATTTTGAGTACAAAGAGGTGTAGAAACCTTCAACATTTTTCCAGTTCATCCTCCTCCCATATTAAGGGCCCGATGTAGGTAATTCCAATTTACCGACTCTTAAATACCGAATCATACCGATTCGGTATTTAAGAGTAGGTAAATTGGAAGTAGGCAGATGTAGGTAATTTTTCTTTTAAAATTACCAATTCTGTAAGATTCGGTATTTACCGATTCGGTAAATACCGAATCGGTATTTCCCATTGATTCCTATAAGCCTTGAAGCCCATAGGAATCAATGGGAAATACCGAATCGGTAAATACCGAATCCTGGCAGGGGGAACGGGGTGTCACTTTGACACCCTGTAGCACCCCAATGTCAGGCTTTTGTGCCATGTGGCACACATACATGCCCTAAGGGCATGTCTGTGTGTCACATGGCATAGGTGTACATGCACAGATGTGCATGTACACCTGAATTCGTTATTTACCATGCAATAGTATTACATGGTAAATAACAAATTCTTAGGGGCCTGTGGCACTGTTTAAAGCACCACCTACATCTGCATTTACAGATTCGGTATTTTTACTGAGTCTGTATTTACCAATTAGGTAATTTTAACGATTCGGTAAATACAGATTCGGTAAAAATACCGAATCTGTAAATACATGCCCCCTACATTGGAAAAGTCATTTACCGGTCGGTAACGGCTGAATTCGACCGTTACCGACTGGTAAATGCCTACCTACATCGGCCCCTTAGTGTCTTATTTTCTGTTACAATATCCTTCATGTATTTTCTGTCCTTTTTTTCACTCCTTTTGCATAGTCTATCCAACAATGCTCCCTCTTTGATCTCTGGGGCAGTCCAAAGTATGTATGTATATAATATTTATTGAGCGCAACAAACACCCCCTGCGTACCCTGGCACTGCAATACGTAATTTAGAGAACTAGCATTAATCAGGGAGGCAACAGAGGGAATGGGCAATACTCAGAGGACAGAGTCAAATTCTAGGAAACAACCATGTCTTAATATTTTTTCTAAACGGCAGCAACAGCAATGCATTTTCAATGTAAATCTCACCTAGAACCGTCATTTTCATTTCAGAATAGAGGACTATGGGCCACCTGTTCTTAGGTTTCATTTTGCAATTACGTAATAGCAAGTTTTTGCGATTCACTATCAGGCAATTGCAAACACCTTTGCACTAATTTGTCTTTGACACATTTAACGATTCCTAATGGGGTCACAATTGACCAACCTCATTAATATTCACGAGGTAGGTCGCAATTTGCGACCCATTTGGAATCGCTAAAAACACAGTGATAGTGGCCTAGACCATCATGTCTGTGTTTGCTTTTAAATAATCAAATTTTTTTAATGCAAGCCATTTTCCTTAAAGGGAAATGGCATATGTTTAAAAAAACAAAAATGATTTTTTTTCTTCATTTTGTAAGAGTAAGCAGTGGTCCATGGCACAACTGCCTGCTTCTAAACAACTTTTTGCATCCATTCACAAAGGGGAAAAGGTCCCCTGGGTACTCCATTCCATTTGTGAATGGGTTACCCCAACTTCTAGTTGGTGGTAAAATGTGGCTATTTTACAACCACATTTCGGTCACACAACATTCTTACATACCACTGCAAGTCGCCAATAGGAAGGGACGCCATTAACACGCCCCATCGTCATACCGAATCGCTAGCCCATTTTGCGATTCAGTAATAGGTTACTGAATCATAAAAGGGGCCTATGTACATAGAAAAAAGCTTTTTCAAGTCACAAACACTCCGATTCTGCAAAGTGACCCTTTTGCGAAATAATAAAAAGCTACGTACATGTGGCCCTATGATTGAAAGGCTGTAGGCTAAGCCTCGGGCAGGTAGTGACATGTGAAGATGGGTGGAGGCGACATTGTAACATGAATGTGGTTTATTGGCCTACAGTGCTGGTGACGGGCTGTCTGACCCCGTGGGGTTGGCCTACAGGAATGGGTTTGTCCCATTTGCATTTCTGAGAGAGTTTTAAGTATACATAGTTAACGCTTATTTGCTCATGGCTCCTGGTAAGAGTGCATGTGATAAAAAATATTCTCCCTTTGCTAACATCAGCTAAAACCTTCTTATAAGGTTATATTTAATCATTGTGCTAGTTATAGAGGAATATGTAACAAAGAGCAGCCCTGCACCAGCAGCACATACATCACGCCATAAAAAGCGAAGGCATGTACAAGCAGAAATTGTTCTCCAGATGGAATGAAGACACACCACGGTGTTGTTCACTGCAATGGGAAACTCAAGAGTAGTCAGGTAACCAGAACTAGTTGCCATAACTTAAGGTTAGGGGCATTATACAGATACATCAAAGCCATAAAATGCACTATAAAAAGGGATACTTTTCAGGTCTTAACGCAATTCTCTATTTGGAAATTACTATTCTATGGGACTGCCTCTGATGGGAATATCCATCCTCAGTGCTTGCATGTTCCACTCAGTGAGAAAAAGATGCTGATTCTCACTTCAGGTGGAATGTATGTGCATATGTTATGAGGGAAGAGGGAAGGTAGCAGGGATAAGGTGAGGCCTCACCTCTCAGTCCATCTTCACATTTGTCATCTGGTGTCCTTCCCATGAACTGCAGAGTTGTGTATCCCTCCTCTTCCTCTGGTTTGCCTCTCCTATTAACCTGCAGAGCTGTGTATCCCTCCTCATCCCCTGGTGTTCGCCTTCCCTTGAGCTGCAGAGCTGTGTATCCCTTCTCGTCCTCTGGTTTCCTCCCCTCCTTGAGCTGCAGAGCTGTGTATCCCTCCTCGTCCTCTGGTTTCCTCCCCTCCTTGAGCTGCAGAGCTGTGTATCCCTCCTCGTCCTCTGGTTTTCTTCCCACCATGAACTGCAGGGCGGCGTATCCGTCCTCGTCCTCTAGTTTGCTCCTCCTGTTAACCTGCATAGCTTTATATCCCTCCACGTCCTCGGATTTCCTCCCCTCCTTGAGCTGCAGAGCTTTGTATCCCTCCTCGTCTTCTAGTTTGCACCTCTTGTTCACCTGCAGAGCTGTCCATCCCTCCTCACCCTCCATTGTTAAACTTCTAAAACCAGGCTTTTGGACAGAGGATCTGAGCTGTGGATGGTTTCTTGTGGGGCTGGTTGGCTTATTCACTGCTTTCTATACCGTGCACAGGAACCAGAAACCACCGGCCCTCTGACACAGCATGTCATATGGTGAAAAGCCGGCCACAGACCTCTGAAAAAAAATTGAGGAACTAAAGCAATGGACATTTCAGACCTTAAATTTATGTTTTAAAAGGTGTCAGGAGTAAAACTGCATCATACCTGACAGCTGGCAAGTAGTCTTAGTTACACAAATCTCCCTTTTATATCAGATCAGCAGGGTTCAGGATGGCTGAAGACAAGAGTGCTCACACTGGGAGGCAGAGCCTGAGTTAAAAATCAATGGCCAAAGAAACTCCTTGGATTTCTAAAGGAAATGCAGAATCCAGAGCTGAAGCCATCAGGTCATGTTCCTCCACCACACAGATTAAGTACTCTATCCAGAAACTGTTATCCCTCGATTCTAGATTGTGTGTTCAGTCTTTTTGCTGGTGTATTGTTACTCAGTTATCTTTCCCAATCATTCACTCAAACATAATGTTGTCTGTATAAGACAAAGATTGTAAATCTGAATATGTCAATGAGCTGAACAATTTGTATTTTCACAGAAAAAAGCCATAACTTCTTCTAATGTTTATCTATACATTATTACATGGGAAGTATTACAAATGTGTTGAAGTGCCTTCATTAAAAACCTTCTGGCTGCCATTGGGAGGAAGTCAAATACTTCTCTTGTTAAGACCACATGAGAACCTGGATCCCCTTTTTGCATCACGAAGCCCTGACAGTGAGTTTCAAGTCAGCTTCCTATTACTGTCAGACACACAACAAATATATGTTGCTGAAAATGGCGGAGGAACTATTTACCTACTATAAATAATTCTGTACTGCCACTCCTTAGCATTAGGGTTAAGCAGGGGTGGAACACAGGCCCCTGCAGCCCTTGTGGTGCTGGGGTGAGCAATGCTTCAGGGCCCCCCCGACCTTCAAGGGGTTCTATTCAGCCCAAGGACAATGAATATAGTGTGATATGGCAAATTAAGGGGCCCCTCATCACGTTCAGTAGAGGGGGCCCATCATTTTGTCACTGAGATTTGGCTAATACAAACAATACATAGTTTGTTATACAAGACTGATGAGCAGGTTTTGTCTCACCATCACCACTCCTTTTGGAAGAAGAAAAGAAGAATTGAGGCTCATTTAACAATTTCACTATGAAGATCATCCAGATGCTGATGGTAGAAGTGAGCACTCATCTCGTGCTCATCACTGTCGCACTGCGAAAATCGGGGACTGGTCCCCCAAAACGTATCCAAATAATCCCGGTATTCCACTGTAGAACTATACTCTCTTGTTTTCACCATCCATTATTGTGTTTCACGTTTTTTACTTCATCACAACGGAGACAGTGGAATTCAATCCATAATCTTTATTCAACGTTTCAAATACCAACTGTATGCCATTCTAGGCTTCGTACAACGGTATGCACGGATTTAAATCAATGTGGTTCAAAAAATAAGCATGAAGTTGATCTGTCCAATGCATTTCGAGCTCATAAGGCTCTTCGTCAGGGAATCAGGGAATTCTAAAACAAATAAAATAAACAGCTTAACTGCCCGATCCACGATGCTACGTGCATATTCTACAAAACAGTGAATGTGTAAACACATGACTCGCTACTTACCCCCTATCCTCTCCCACGATCAAAAAAATAATTGTGGGAGAGGATAGGGGGTGTGTAGCGAGTCATGTAGCATCGTGGATCAGATAGGCAAGGTCCCCCAAGATCAGAAGCAAGCTTCCTGGGACCGATTGTGGGGTATCACCACCTTATCAGACAGGCTAGCTTGAATCCAGTGGCACATTGAGCATGGCACGCACACCTGGGCAGATCCTTTCCACTTACGGCAACAAAAGCAAAAAGAACAGATGATGTATGGAATGCTGTAAATGTATGGAATGCTGTAAAGGACTCTGCTGGACCCTGTTGGACCTTGCTGGGGGTGAGAGAGAGCGTTCCAGATAGACTCAAAGTCCCAGGAGACTAAGGATTGCTGCCACTTTTGCCTGAGGCCCGCCCACAGACGCTACTTAACTTCTCGCGGCACCTGTGCTTCTTCACTGTAAAGGACTCTGCTGGACCCTGTTGGACCTTGCTGGGGGTGAGAGAGAGCGTTCGAAAGGACTCAAAGTCCCAGGAGCCCTAGGATTGCCGCCACCTGTGCCTGAGGCCTGCCCACAGCCGCTACTTAACTTCTCGCAGTACCCGCTGCGCGGAACGTGCACAGGCGCATGCCGGGGGAAGCCTGGGACGAGGGCGGGGCCATCTGAGGCCAAAGGAGGGCCGGGCTGGGCCACCCCTTGGCTATTGCACTTTAAAAACTCCTAGCAACTATTGGGTATGCCAAAATATGCCTTATCTTATGCTGATTGTTAGACTCGGGGACTCTGGTTGGCACAAGTACGTACTTGCGACAAGCAGGGGCCTCCTCCTATAGTCAGGGCAAGGGAACTACTCCTTCGAATAACCCCTGCTCACCCTCTAGGTAGTGTGGCGCGAGCAGACAAGGCTAATCTTCAGGGCGATAGTAAGTTAAGCATTTATGATCATACACAGTAAATCCACTGACCCACCACAAATGGACACCAGTCGTAAGGTTGCATCAAAAATACGTCAACTTTATGTAAAAATACTTCAGCTGCAGAGTTATCACAAGACCATATAACGTTTAGCGATTTGAGGCCACCAGATTTAGATAGGCAATTTAGTCTTTCAATGTTCATTGTTCAGCAAGGTACGATGACAGGGAAAACAGAACGTTGCGGACTCTGGATCCGATATGAACTCGAGACGGAGTTCAAGTGTACCTTGCTGTGGGTGTCTGAGGCATTTCAGGCGCGGCTACTGGTGAGGGCGGACCCGGGACGAGGCCGACGGTTCTCCAGAGGATCTCTCCGGCTCGGAGCCCCCTCGAGGTGCGAGGCGGGGGAGCAGGACTGTGGAGGGTTGTGGCGATCCGGGGGTCGATGCAGCTCACGGGGCGAGACGCTGTTCAGGCCTGCGGGGCGTACTACTTCTTAGCACGCCAGGTCGTACTCGTGGATCTGTGAGGGGCGTTGCGTTCTCGGGCAGACGGGTGCAGCACCAGGATTCCGGTACCACTGTATGGGGAGGCCTTTCTTGGGGTGCGGCACGAGCCTTGGTATGCAGGAAGGCAAAGCGAGACAGTCGGGTACGTTACGACGTACGGACCGTCCAAGGCTATGGCATGCGCTCCGTGCAGATTCTGGCTGGAGAAGATGAGAGGCACACAACGCGCTCCGTAGCAGGTGAAGTGACAGGAGAGCGGGCGGCCCGGCACTGAAGCGAAGAGCGACTCAGGGATGAGCGGGGCTCTCTGCGGCAGGGTGACCAGGCTCCAAGCTGTCACGACCTTGGAGGGCGAAGGCACCAGAGTCACAACTCCGGCGAGGGAATAAGAACTTAAGGCCCAACAGCAGACGGGCACAAGCAGAATAGAACCCAATGGTCCTGGGGTCCCGTTCAGGGGGCAAGCTCGCAATCAAGCCCTTGGAGATAGTTTCAGGCACAAGTCTACAAAGTCCTCTCTGGTCCTTTCCTCTCCGTTCTCAGCAAGGCACCACTGCAGGCCAGTCTTACAGGATAGAGACTGGTTTCCGTCCTTAAGCTTCTCTTGGTCCTTCTAGTCAGGCAGAGGTTCGTCGTGATCAAAACTGGATCTGATTTGTAAGGAGCGGAGCTCCTATATTTAAACTGCGTTTCTTTTGTCTTTGCAGGCCAGGGGGCCTGAGCCTAGTTCATCCCGGTTTTGGAGTACTCTGTTTACAGGAAGCTGCCGTCTTCTTTCAGGTGCAGGGCAGGGACATCAGACGCTCCACAGGAGGTGGAGCCAGCATTGTGGTGGTGGAGTACAACCCTATCTAGAGTCAAGGACTACTCCGCCCACCCATCCTGGTGTAAGCACCCTATTCACCACCTGGAGGCCCAGACTGTCCCCGGGAATTTCCCAGCCCTGTCACTCATACAACCCAGACAACAGATACACATCCTGGCAGAGACTCGGGCCGAATAGTTAGATGAGCAAAGGCTAACTTTCTAAAAGTAGCGTTTGCAAACCCAGGATATTAAAATAAACCTTACAAAAGGAAGTATTTTATTATCCTGAGTTCAGGCATACTAAACTCGACGTGCCACCGTGTTCCCTGAGCCTGCCGGGACTATAGCGTGTAATAGTTCCGACAGCCCATCTTGGCCTAAGAGAACAGGTAGCCCTTCAATAGAGAAGAACCAAAAGGGCGGTAATTCACTACTAGGACATGCCACACTCTAGGCTTGTCCTACCTTACGCTTACAATGCACCCTGCCCGGAGGCCTACCATACGGGTGACTGATATGAAGGTTAGGGGAGGTTTAGGGACGGGCAAGTGTGGGCACTTGTGCAGTCAGCGTGGCAGTACCAGACTGTACGCAGGGTCTGCAATGGTGGACCCGTGACACATGTTACAGGGCTGCTTCTGTGGGTGGCGCAACCAGCGCTACAAGCCCACTAGCGGCATTTGTATTTACACGCCCCTGCACTCCTCGTGCCCGTTACTGGGGACTGACAGTAAACCAAATAAGCCAATCGTGGAATATCAATTACGGATACACTTTACATTTGGGCGCACTTGCACTGCGGCACGGATTGGCCGTGGCGCAGTGCCCTGAGCATCGAACACCAGCGAAACATCTGAGGCACATCAGCAAAAAGTGGAAGGGAGACCTACGCCAAGGTGCCGGGTCTAACACGTGTCCCCTCCAGCTGAAATGTGGGGAGAACTACCCTTACCCAGGGAGTTCCTCATCACTAAGGCGGAAAAACCTCGACAGACCGTCAGCATTGGCGTGGTCTATGCCAGGGTGGTGTTCCACCGTGAAGATCATACTCTGTAGAGAAATGGACCACCTCAACAGTTTTGGGTTTTCATCCCTCATTTGCATCAACCACCTGAGGGGCCTGTGGTCTGTCTGAACTCGGAAGTGAGACCCAAACAAGTAGGGTTTTAGCTTCTTCAGGGCCCAGACCACAGTAAAAGCTTCTCTCTCGATCGCACTCCACCTCTGTTCCCGTGGAAGTAACCTACGACTGATGAAGGCTACGGGCTGGTCCCAGCCCTCCTCAGTCATCTGTGAAAGGACAGCCCCTACCCCATGCTCTGAAGCATCTGTCCGCACTAAGAACTCTTTGGAGAAATCAGGAGCACGGGCGCCGTGCACATGGCCGTCTTCAGAGTGTCGAATGCTTCCTGACAGGCGACAGTCCAGATCACTTTCCGGGGCTGCTTCTTCGAAGTCAGCTCTGTCAAGGGGGCAACAATGCTGCCATACCCCTTCACGAGCCTCCAGTAGTACCCGGTGAGGCCGAGGAAGGCCCTCACCTCCATCTGGGTTTTGGGGGGTTCCCAAGCCAGGATGGTCTGAATTTTGGGCTGAAGGGGCGCCACCTGGCCTCTCCCAACTTGGTGTCCCAAATACACCACGGAACCCTGCCCGATCTGACACTTGCTTGCCTTGATCGTGAGGCCTGCCTTGCGCAGTGCTGTCAACACTTCCTACAGGTGTCACAAGTGTTCGATCCACGTACTGCTGAACACTGCGATGTCATCCTGGTAATCCAGGTAGGCGGCACTGAACGCGTCAAGTCCAAGCAACACCTGGTTGACCAACTTCTGGAAGGTGACAGGGGTGTTTTTCATCCCAAATGGCATGACCCGGAACTGGTAATGCCCATCTGGTGTTGAAAACGCTGACCTCTCTTTGGCCCCATCAGTTAAGGCGATCTGCCGGTACCAAGACGTTAAGTCAAACGTGCTGAGATACCGTGCACCCCCCAACCGATCGATGAGCTTGTCAGCTCTGGGGATGGGGTGCGCGTCAGTCTTTGTGACTGAATTGAGTCCTCGATAGTCCACACAAAACCGTAATTCGGGTGTGGCTGCCGGCGTCGCAGCCTTCGGGACCAAGACCACTGGGCTGGCCCAAGGACTGCTGGAGGACTCAATAACCCCAAGAGCAAACATCTTCAAGACTTCCTCCTTGATGCATGCTCGTACCCTGTCAGTCACACGGTAAGCCTTGTGCTTCACCGGCAAACTGTCTCCCGTGTCCACATCATGGACGCACCAATCTGTGACACCAGGAACCAGGGAGAACAAGTCAGAGAATTGCCCCAGCAACTGGCAGCAATCATCCTGCTGCTCCGGGGTCAGGGAGGGTGAGAGGTGAACTCCGTCCACTGACCCATCTCGCTCGGAGGCTACCAAGAGGTCCGGGACAGGCTCGGTCTCCTCTTCCATTCCATCATCGGTGGCCAACAGCATGCCCACTTCGGACCTCTCCAAGTGGGGCTTAAGGCGGTTAACATGTAGGACCCTCAAAGGGTTCCTGGGAGTTTGCAAGTTCACCAAGTAGGTGACAGGACTCTTGTACTCCATAATCTCAAATGGACCCGTCCACTCATCCTGAAGTGCACAGGGCTCCACTGGGGCGAAGACCCACACCTTTTGTCCAGGTTGAAGCTCTACCAGAGTGGCAATCTGGTCGTACCACCACTTCATCTCCTCCTGGCTGGCTTCCAGGTTTGCCTCAGCAAGTTCTCTAGTAAAAGAGAGGGACCCAAATACCAAAGGGAGTGGGTACCAAAAGACAAATGTCAGGAAATATAAGTCCCCTTGGGCACATGAATCTAAGTAGAGCTACTTACAATAACACACTTCACTATGTATATATGTAGCAATCACAAAAGTCAACGCAAAAAAGTTAAAATACAATCAATGCATATCACAAATTTATTAAACAAGACAGACAGTAAAAATGACCAATATGGTCCATGTCGCGAGAACATATATCAAAATAGCATAATTCAATCATAAAAACACATTAAAAAGGGAGAAATATAAGGAAAAGTGAAGTTCCTCTTAGTAAAAAAAGGAGACACAAGAAATTAATGAGCACAGTTAAGCTTTGTGTCAAAAACTGTTTTCTCTCAAAATATAATGTGTTTCTCCTTAAGCATCGACGCGTTTCGGTGAGCCACACTGATATCGTCACCTTCCTCAGGAAAATGTATTACCATCCCATTAAAATCTGTAATATTAAAAATATATATACATATAAAAAACAGTGTTTTTATGGTCTGCTAAACACACTTAATGCATGTTACATTCACTTTTTTTGACAGAGCCATTAATGTTGCTACATATTCCTAATCACAACACATTTATCACAAACAATGAGCCTCTAAACATTAAATCCTGTTATTCAACCATAGATTACATGTTAGATCTCACACAATGTATAACAACAGTTCAACGAACAGAAATACAAATCAGTATAATAAGCTTATCGCATCATCATAATTTGAGGTTCATCTAGCATACCGAAGAATAGATATTACTGTAGACCTAGATATTGTTGTAGTGTCATATCTCACAAGAATGAAAATTCTGTAAATGAAAAACATCAACAGACATTTAAGAGCAGGCAGGCTGGTAGCCTCATTACTGAGCACATGAATGCATAGAGAGAAGTAGACCAAAGATTAAATGCAGTCTGGTTTGTACCGAAGAAGGTCAAACGTTATTCTTTATCAGAGTTGTGATACGCTGGACACACAGATATACATGTTATCAGAAGGAGGATCCAACTAGGCACAAGGACAACATACCTTTAATGCAGTATCGTATTTGGAATCAAGCGTTCTTAAGATGTTACATCAGTACTACCTTGTAATCAGTTCTTCAAACAGAATCTGGCATATATCCTTGCCTGCAAACAGGAGCAGATTTCTGAGGAAACAGGATAAGACTGTACTAATAAGCAAGACCCCTATGGAGACTGTGTCTCTGATTCCATACACATGACAAACTGAAGATAAACATAGGTGAACGCACCTTCAGATATGCTCTACTCGCGATTATATATTCTGCTTCTGCTTAATACTCCGGGGAACACGTCTCCCGGTGCCACGATAATGAATCCGCCTAACCATGGACGGAGCTACACACGGACCCCTACGTATATAACGATACATTATATTACTTTCGCACAATTCCGAGATATCACAGAAATGTAATATAGCGGGAAAGAAAGATACACTTACTATTTTATTCAATCGGAATTTTAAGGCGATATGTAGCCCTGAATGTTGCCGCAATGGGCCAATGGGAATGCCTCAACGTGCTGGCGTCTTTAAGTCGAACACACGTCCGTAACTTAAAAAAAGAAGAAAAAACGAAAAAGAACCCATCAATCTATCTATTTGAGTTTTAAACTTAAAGCTAGTTGCCCCATCTGCTCGCTCAATTAGCGTCACGTACCTGAAGAAGCCGACAGCAACGCGGTCCATTTGCCTCATTCGTTTGAAGAGGACGCCATGTAATACGGCTTTGTATTTATACACCACCGCTCATGCGCTGGGAGTACAGACACTCCCGTCAGTGGTATTCCGCCGTAAGCAGCAGCTAGAATGCTGACCCACCTCATAACAATGAGGTACTGGGCCAAAATAAAAGAACGACTACCTCGGTGTGATTATTATCCAAACTATACGACTCACAATGACCGACATCCGTCATTACAGGGAACAAACAGAACTAATGCAGTTCATTTAAAAAAAAAACTTTCAAAAGGAAAGTTACAGCCAACTAACACTTATACATGAATCGTACACGATAAATTCACGGACACCAAAGCAAAATGAGTGCAGTTTCTGTCAGATCTCAATAAGGACACACCATATAATTCCCTGTGTCCTCAGACGCCGCAATTATGACTGTTATATAAAATACGGCTGAGATGCGACACAGCATCACCGCCGCATGTACACATGAAGATCACTACTATGCAGTCAGATAGCTCCAATAATGCGCTCCCATTCTTCCCTAGAGTTAAGTCCTTTCCTGACAGTATTAAGAATCGAAATATACCATTGTGCTCGACGTTTCCATACAAGTTGTATATTCCCACCTCTCTTTCCAATTTTGACCTTCTCCAAGACAAACCACCTGAAGTCATTCTCTCCATGCTTGTGCTCAAGAAAATGGGGCACCAAGGGGGCAGTAAGTTTCTTAGTTTTAATGGCAGAACGGTGCTCCTGAAACCTCGCCTTAATAATCAGATTGAATAAAATAGTAAGTGTATCTTTCTTTCCCGCTATATTACATTTCTGTGATATCTCGGAATCGCGCCAAAGTAATATAATGTATCGTTATATACGTAGGGGTCCGTGTGTAGCTCCGTCCATGGTTAGGCGGATTCATTATCGTGGCATCGGGAGACGTGTTCCCCGGAGTATTAAGCAGAACCAGAATATCTAATCGCAAGTAGAGCATATCTGAAGGTGCGTTTACCTATGTTTATCTTCAGTTTGTCATGCGTATGGAATCAGAGACACAGTCTCCATAGGGGTCTTGCTTATTAGTACAGTCTTATCCTATTTCCTCAGAAATCTGCTCCTGTTTGCAGACAAGGATATATGCCAGATTCTGTTTGAAGAACTGATTACATGCTAGTACTGATGTAACATCTTAAGAACGCTTGATTCCAAATACGATACCGCATTAAAGGTATGTTGTCCTTGTGCCTAGTTGGATCCCCCTTCTGATAACATGTATATCTGTGTGTCCAGCGTATCACAACCCTGATAAAGAATAACGTTTGACCTTCTTCGGTACAAACCAGACTGCATTTAATCTTTGGTCTACTTCTGTCTATGCATTCATGTGCTCAGTAATGAGGCTACCAGCCTGCCTGCTCTTAAATGTATGTTGATGTTTTTCATTTAAAGAATTTTCATTCTTATGAGATATGACACTACAACACATATCTAGGTCTACAGTAATATCTATTCTTCGGTATGCTAGATGAACCTCAAATTATGATGATGCGATAAGCTTATTATACTGATTTGTATTTCTGTACGTTGAACTGTTGTTATACATTGTGTGAGATCTAACATGTAATCTATGGTTGAATAACAGGATTTAATGTTTAGAGGCTCATTGTTTGTGATAAATGTGTTGGGATTAGGAATATGTAGCAACATTAATGGCTCTGTAAAAAAAAGTGAATGTAACATGCATTAAGTGTGTTTAGCAGACCATAAAAACACTGTTTTTTATATGTATATATATTTTTAATATTACAGATTTTAATGGGATGGTAATACATTTTCCTGAGGAAGGTGACAATATCAGTGTGGCTCACCGAAAAGCGTCGATGCTTAAGGAGAAACACATTATATTTTGATAGAAAACAGTTTTTGACGCAAAGCTTCACTGTGCTCATTAATTTCTTGTGTCTCCTTTTTTTACTAATAGGAACTTCACTTTTCCTTATATTTCTCCCTTTTTAATGTGTTTTTATGATTGAATTATGTTATTTTGATATATGTTCTCGCGACATGGATCATATTGGTCATTTTTACTGTCTGTCTTGTTTAATAAATTTGTGATATGCATTGATTGTATTTTAACTTTTTTGCGTTGACTTTTGTGATTGCTACATATATACCTAGTGAAGTGTGTTATTGTAAGTAGTTCTACTTAGATTCATGTGCCCAAGGGGACTTATATTTCCTGACATTTGCCTCAGCAAGTTGCCTGAATCGCCGGTTCTGGTTTCGGAAGGCCAGCATGTAACTGTATACAGACTGGGGAGGTTTTCTGGGAGATTGCTCCCAGCCTTCCCTAACCAGACTCAGAGGTCCGCGGACCGGGTGACCGTACAGAAGCTCGAAGGGACTGAACCAGAGCGACTTCTGTGGCACCTCTAGTTACGCAAAGAGTAGGCATGGCAAGAGGACGTCCCACTTACACCTCATTGGTCCTTCTAGGCCCATGATCATGCCTTTCAATGTTCAGTTGAATCTCTCAACCAACCCGTTTCCTTGGGGGTGGTAAGGGGTGGTGAACTTGTGGGTTACACCACACTCTTGTCAAAGAGACTTCATATACTTGGATATGAAATTGGTGCCCCTGTCAGACACCACCTCTAGAGGGAATCCCACTCGTGAGAAAATTCCCAACAGTGCTCGTCCCACCACAGGGGCCGTCACTGTCCTCAGAGGGATGGCTTCAGGGTACCGGGTGGCATGGTCCACCAAGACCAGGATGAAACTGTTGCCCAGGGCTGTTTTGGGGTCCAGAGGCCCCACAATGTCAATTCCCACTCGCTGGAATGGGGTACTGACGACGGGGAATGGTTGGAGGGGAGCCTTGTTCTTCCTTCCACACTTACCACTTGCCTGGAAAGTCTGGCAGGTCCTAAAGTGAGCATCTGAGCTCCCGTGCATTTAGGGCCAATAAAAGTGGGTGACTAGCCTGTCATAGGTCTTGTCCATCCCCAAATGTCCTGCTAACGGCACATCGTGAGCCAACCCCAGTAGACTCTAGTTGTGTGGAGCTGTGGACCTAAGCTCTGTGGGAGAGAAGAGCCCTGTGTAGTTTTTGGTGCAGGGTCTGTGGAAGCAGGTAATCCGCAGAACAGTGGATGTTTAACTTACCTGAGGGGAACTCTAGCCCTGTAGATCTGTGGGTGCAGCCAGGGCATGATGGTGGGGTTCTCTAACCTCACAGAATTGTGGGTGAAGGGCATAAAGAAGAGCAGCTCTCTTCTAGCCACAGGGCACTAATATGCAGTTGGGGACAGGTGGAGTCCTGGAAAGCAGTGGGCGCAGGATCTGTGAGAGGGAGTTGCCCTGTCTAGTTTTGGTGGGGGGTACAGCCTCGCAAAGCATTGGATGCAGGGCCAGAAAGAGGGGACATCTCTGTTGAGTTGTGGGAGCTGTTTGAGGGTACAGCCTCGTGGAGCAGTGGGTCCAGTATCTGTGTGAGGGGAAGGGCCTTTGGAGTTGAGGGAGCTGTGAGAGTGTATAGCCTCACGGAGCAGTGGGGGACAATCTACCTAGGGGTAGTGTAGTTCCGCAGAGGGTCAGCCCTGCACCTCCCCATCAAGGAGCCCACTGTCAGACAGATGGGAGTAGGAGGAGGATCGTGACCACGCCTATAAGAAGCTCTCTTCCCATGCTTTTCCAGGAACCATGGTGGGAGAATCCACACATGGGGACCCCATACAGCACTGCCGCTCCGGCTCTGGACACTGCATGGCGCCATAATGCAGCTGCAGTGCCATTCCAGTCACAAGATGCTTGCCTGGAGGAAGAGTACACTCACCAGCACCAGCGGTGCTCTCATGGCTCAGGAGCTCATCCGGCTGGGATCGACTCTCCTAGACACAGAGCGGAGCACGTGTGAGGAGTCAAGAAGCCTTTTCACTGATGAAGGAAAGGGCGGGCATTCTCAGACACATCACGTCCAATACACAATATATACACGGTTTAACAGCTAATCAGAAACTATGACAACTCCTCTGACATTGTTCAACTAACGAGCAACAAAGAAATGTTTTTCTCGGCCAATTACAATGACCACTTAAGTTGAGCTCTTTTAGACAACGACATGACGAACCAAAAACTGGAGTAACTTACTGGCATCGGCATTCCAAGGAACAGGTTTTCCATGGACTCAGTGCTTACCATCAGTGCAGTGTGAGTCCTTGGAAAATCCGCTGGTCTCTGGGAAAAACCTCAGCACACGGGTTTCCCAACAAAAAGGCACGCTTGAGTGGATGCCTGCTTCTGCCTCGGGTGGACCATCGAATGCATACTGATACAGGAGCACTCCAGTCGGTCCTGCTTGTGCCCCAGGAGCACTGTAAAGTGCACACTACATATCAGCAAAGGAAGGCCGATGACTCGCGTCTCACAGAACATGGAAAGGTAGGGGGAACAGCTGTGCATAAGAACTGCCTGGGCATTGCTGCTCATTCCCGGGGCAATACTCCAGGGGGGGTCAACATTTGAAAAAAGTTGGGACATGCATCAACTATTAGCCATTTGGAGGCTACAATTTTTATGTGACTCAGGAAAAAAGCCAATTCAAAGCACAGGAGGAGTCAGATTCCACAAAGTACAGACAACAGATCACCTAACAGCGCAAACACTATATAGACTCAATCTAAAAAGAACAATTTATGGATGGAATTTGTTTGTTTGTTTTTAGATTTATATAGTGTGACCTATCACCCTTGACGGTATCCAGGCACTGCCGAAGGGCACGGGGAGATTGAGTGATTTGCCCTGAAACACAGAATATTGCGCCAATGCAGAGACTCAAACCTAGATCCCCAGCTCCTGAGTCGGCAGCTCTGCCCACTGCGCCATGTCCTCTACCCAGAGGAGAGTGCATACCATCCCACTTAGGAGGACAAATGCAAAAAGAACAATTGCTGGACTGAATGCTGAACAATATCAAGCATTCACCCTCAGTACAGAGATCTGCACCCAAATCCATTGTATTTCTGCCATGCCTTTCCAGTTTAGACCCAGGCATATGCAAATCAGCCTTGAACCTGCTCCTGATAGGAAAAGTCCAGCCTGAACTGGCAGGCCTGTCCCTCCCTGGCCCGGAAACAAGCATCCTGGTGTGGTAAATAAATAAATAATACCTCTCTTTTTGACTAGACATATATCATAACAGATAGCTCAATAAATAAGAGTCAAGATTCGAGGTAGTAGGAGTTTTTGCAGGTTTAATACAGCATAAGGACAGGAACAGGACAACCTGCATAGGAATAGGATGACAGGGCCCAGCAGCGCTGCTGGTGTCAGGATCGGGACAAGGGGAACGGAAGACTTTTTTTAATAACAGTGCATGAGCATATATACATAACGCAAACACATAGCATTACAGTGCAATAGGCGTAGCAGTGGGTGGAGCAGAAGGTGTGACGCGTAGCAGTCGCGAAAGATAAGGGTAAAAGTAGGTGTAACAGGGCGTATACATAGACATGTGATGCAAACGTAACAGAATATGTCATGAATGGGGCGGAAACCATGGAGGGGGCTACCTGAGGAGCCGGGACCTCTAACCTGATGGTGCGCGCAAACTAGCAGTGACGTGTTACTAGGAGAAGCTGGGGGCTATGAACTCTGTGCTAGGAGCAGAGACTGAAGTCTGGAGAGTCAGGGCGACATGTACCTAAACAGTATCTAGTATCTGATGTTTAGAGAACATGTTGATATAAACTAGAAGTTAGGAGGGGAAAGGCTAACTTGATTCTAAGACTGGACCATGCATTATTCTACATGTAGTACGTGATGAAGAATATTAAATGACCATTAATACAGTATTTCTCTAACGTGGAGACGTGAAGGCTAGACAATGACGGAAACTATTGATGCGATTCAGTAGTTTAGGAATGCAGAGAAGGAGGACTGAACTGATAACTGGAACTATAACATTTTCTTGGCAGACTCAGAGGCTGAGCCAGGCTGGACCGGGCACTGCGAGGCAGGAAGTAAGTGAAGGGTCGAGGATACAGGTGGGGGCTGTATCGCTCCTCAGCGAGGTTTCTGGAGACAGGAGCTGAATCTGGTGTCCAGGCCCTTTTTGAGGCCTAGAAACGGGAACTTTATAATAGAATAACGTGCACACTGAGAAACGTGGCAACGTAGCTTTACATAGGCCTGATATTCGTAGTATTCACGAGGACTGGAAACTGGCATACTAGAGGTGGACACAACTGTAATTGCGTCATTAATCGAACATGGGGAGTACATATGCATATTTAATCATGCACACATAACATATGATGGAGGAGGCGTAGGGACACAGAACATGGCAAAATTTACTTTTCCACATTCCCTCCTTGTCACTACGTTTCCATCAGGAAACATCAATTTTCATGATACCGTCTATCATTTCATACAGTATCATTTGCTCGTCTCGAATTTTCTTGGAACGGGATTTAGAACGGGGCTTGGGACTAGGAATACAAGAGGTAGCACAAATGCCGCAAATCGCAGGGCCACATTGTATACAGAGGCAGCAGCTGAATATGATCGCTACTGCAATACCTAGGAAGGACAATATTTTCCATCCCCATGCGGAAATTATATTCCAGAACCAACCGGACCATGTCCAGGTGCCTGGGTCTTGGTGTATCAGATGGGCAATCTTATGGAGTCTGGTTATAGCTGAATAAACAGACGGCGCGTTATTTGGAATGAAAATGCAGCAACTGGATCCGATGACTCTACAGGCCCCGCCCCTATCGGCCAGTATGACGTCAAGGACGAGACGATTCTGTAAAACGACAAATCTCATAGCAGATTGCTCTTCAGTTAAATTACCTAGAGCAGAGGCAGTCTCATTTATTACAGCTTCAAGGGTTCTGGTTAACCTACGGATTAGCTTACTATTCTGGATAGGTCCTATAAAGAAGAAGAAACCTCTATTGAAATCTGTATACTGTTCTAGAGCAGTTTCAGTATAATCGACAATTGGGGACTCCCTTCTATGTCTAATGTGTACTAGATGTGTGTTTCTATGATAATCAGGTGGGGCTAGAAAAACAGGTGGCAGTAGGAAGGCAATGTAACAGGTTCCCTCCCAATCGAGGGGCAGACGAACATATGCAGTTTGACCACAAATAAAATAGGAATGACGTGAAGCTTTAAAAATAGATTTCCCACTGTCACTATACTTGACAATAGTAGTACAATCACTGTGTCCTACATGTACAGAACCATTATTTCGGACACATAATTCGCCTTTGACTGGTAGTACTGAAATAGCAGGTAAGTCTGGAGTAGTATCAGACTGAACATTCAGGACCATGAAATTCGACGAATAATTACCTAAATTATACACTTCATTTTCTAGATCTAAACCTGTTCTGTGGGGAAGACCTTGCTTGTCTGGGAAACATGTACTGTTAAGAAAAGACATATCTGTTGAGGATGACGTTAACGTGGACCATGCTCCACACGAACCATTATGTGAAAAAGGATAAGGAAAAAGTGGCAGAACTCCCTTCGGTGTCTGGAAAGGGGGGAGTCGACCACACACCCAACAATTAGTGGTATTGCTGGACTGGTGTGAATAATGTAACATACGGATGAATGAGTTATTTCGCATAGCGAGGCGGTAAGAGAGTTCATGAGGAGGCAGATCACTAAACGTGTGCTCTACTGTAGCATTAGCAGACTTATTTACATGAAGAACTGGGAAATACAAGAAAAATGCATAACTGGTACAGGAAATCATAATGCTGAGAAACAATATGAAACATAGAAAAACGATACATCGGATTGAGTTTTGACTAACTCTCTCACTATGGGGGTCTATTTTATACATGTCAGAAACAGTCTAACCGTTTCACCTAGGGGAGGACTTAGACAATCAAACTGACTGACTTATTTTACTAGACCGAAGTTTTAGCTTGTACTCCTGTTGCGGAGTTTTCTCTAACAGGGGAGGGGTTGTAGCAATGTCTTTTGCGGGACAGTCCTTGAGAACAATATTTTGGCAATCCTTCAAATCCTGGGAAATGTTCTTTAAGACGGGTTTCAGTCCATTAAAAAGTTTAATATGAGAAAGGTGCACCCAGCCTTTGCGTCCTTCCAACTTCACGGCTGTACGGGTGGTGAGGAGGACCTGTCGGGGCTCTTTCCAGCGAGGCTCCAGCGGACTTGATCTGTCAAAATTCCTCACCAACACCATGGATCCTGGAACGATTTCGTGCGGTGCCACCTCGGTATTGTCTGGAAATGCGGCGGCAACCTGTGAACGACATGAGTTGAGGGCAGACATCAAGGAAGCTAGGTAATCTGTCAGCATATTACTTGAAACATCGGTAATACTTCGGGGTCTAGGAGTACCCCACATATTTGGGGGGCGGCCGAAAACGACCTCATACGGGGACAGACCTGATCTGGAATGTGCGACCATGCGCATATAAAATAAAGCGACTGGCAGAGCTACTAGCCAGTCCACACCTTTTTCTTTACACACTTTTGCAATACGGATTTTTAGAGTCTGATTATGTCTCTCTACGAGACCGGCTGCTTCAGGATGGCGTACACAATGAAACTTCCACTGGTACCCTAACAAAAGGGAAACATGCTTCATGAGTTCAGATGAGAATGGCTGGCCGTTATCAGAATATACGACTCTAGGGAGTCCATAACGGGGGAAGAACTCACGAACCAACTGCTTGGCAGTGGTCGCGGCTGTGTAATCTGGGACTGGATATGCTTCTGTCCACCTGGACAAAGCGCATACAACTACAAGGACATACTTGAAACCTCGACATCGCTCCATCTGAATATAATCCATCTGGAGGACTTCAAAAGGGTGGTCAGGAGGTTGGAATCCACCTTGTTCCACCGGGACACTTTTACCTGGATTAAACTGACAACATATCATACAGGTACGGACTTTCTGTTTGGCTGCAGCTCGTAAATGCTTGTTGAACCAGATGTTCTGGATACTGTCTAACATAGCTTTTTCTCCTAAATGTGCTGGACTATGTGCGGTATTGATAATGACTTGAACCATAGAGTCGGGGAGAAACCATGTGGCTCTACCCTTCGTTAACCATCCTTGATCTGTCTGGACCCCTCCTTGTTCGGACCATTTCTTGATTTCTTCAGGAGTAGCATGTAACTGTATGTCTATGACATCTTGTGTAGGGTCCTTAACTGTCATACATGTAGTCGGATCTGGAGTATGTGTCTGATTAACTGGAATGTCTGGAGTCTGTGCTGTAAGCTTGGCTGTGCGGTCTGCTAGATCATTACCTTGGGAAATAATGTCAGTAACTTTCGTATGTGCTTTACATTTCATGATAGCGATAGATGTCGGTAAGTGTATGGCATCTAACAGAGCTTGAATAAGGAGACCATGCTGAATCTTGGTTCCATGAGAAGTCATGAAACCTCTCCTGCCAGAGCACTCCGAAGTCGTGTACAACTCCAAATGCGTAACGTGAATCTGTGTAAACATTAACTTTCTGGTTCTTGGCATGTATACAGGCTTGTGTCAGAGCAACTAGCTCTGCTGCTTGAGCGGACAGGGTGTCAATGCGGTGTGTCTCAATAACTTCAGTGTCAGTAGTCACTGCATACGCGGCGACTAGTTCTCCTGTACTAGTTCTCATACATGAACCGTCCACATAAAGTGTCAGGTCGGGATCTGGTAGCGGAATATCTGTCAGATCTTGTCTTGGCTTTGTCGTAATGTTAACTACTTCCACACAGTCATGTGTGGCAGAATTCGAAGTAACTGATGGTAACAGTGTAGCAGGATTCAGGATGTTGCAGCGTCTGATTTCTATGTGTGGCTGGAACAGTGTCAATTCATAACCTGTTAAACGTGCAATTGTCAAGTGCTGATTTTGTGTTCGGTTCAAAAGAACTTCCACGGAATGTGGAACTTGTACTGTGAAGGAGTGTCCTAAGACTATGGAATCACTTTGTCTGATAGCTAGTGCTGTGGCTGCAACTGACTTGAGGCACGCAGGCAGAGCCTGGGCTACAGGATCTAATGTGCTCGAAAAATAAGCACAGGGCTTGTATTGTCCTGCTTGATCTTGTGTGAGAACAGATAATGCTGTACCTTCGCGTTCAGTGACGAAAAGTGTAAAAGGCTTACTGTAGTTCGGTGTCGCTAGAACTGGAGCTTGGCATAGGGCTTTCTTTAACTCATTGAAACTAAGTGTATGTTCAGATGTCCAAGGGAGGACAGTCGATACGGCTGCCTCCTGTGTCGTTAACTGTATCAGTGGTTTAGCTAGAAATGCATACTGAGGAATCCATTGTCTGCAGTAAGAAGTAAGGCCAATAAAAGCACGTACCTCCTTCTGGGTCTTGGGCTGAGGAAGACTCGCTATTAACTGGATACGGTCTGGTGTCAACTGCCTACCCCTCTTGGACAGTAAGTGTCCTAAGTAGACCACTTGCTGGACACAGAATTGAAGCTTAGAAGGGGACACCTTGTGCCCCATCTCGGCTAGGAAATACAAGACTGTAAGGGATGCTTGCTCGCAAGCACGTTCAGAACGGGCTGTGATCAGTAGATCATCGACATACTGGAGCAGGGCAGTGTCAGTTGGCATGTGAATGTTGTCTAGTTGTCTCTTGAGTGCTTGACTGTAAATACTAGGACTTTCTGTGAAACCTTGAGGAGCTCGTGTAAACATATAGCTCCTTCCATTTAGACAAAATCCGAAAAGGAACTGGCTGTCTGGATGAATAGGGACACTGAAAAATGCGTTCTTGAGGTCTATGACAGTGAAGAACGTGGCTTCGGAATCAATGGCCGTTAATAGGGAAGAGATATCTGGAACGACTGGGTACTGCGGAATAATACATTTATTAAGTTCTCGTAGGTCAATCACTAATCGATATACTGGGGGTGCATTTGGATCAGTACGTTTCATGACTGGAATGATCGGAGAATTACATACATTGGAGTCAGTTTCTACAACCACTCCTTGAGCAATAAACTCGTCAATAATTTTGGATAAGGCTGCTACAGCCTCAGGTGGCAATCTGTACTGTCTGATTCGTGGTAACACTACACCTGGCTTGAGAGTCACACGATAGGGTGTGATTTGCATATAACCTACATCAGTTGGACCTTGCGCCCATAAGTGCTGCGGAACATTAGACAGTCTTGAATCAAAATCTCGTAATACATAGTGACCCTTAAAGTCACGTAGGAACAATCGTATTCCCTCTGGGGAACAGCATATAACTGCACCTAACTCTTTCAGTGTCTTAATGCCTAATAGGTTTTCTGGACATGACTTAGTAAGTAACAGATCAGTAGTGCGGGACAATGGACCTACTTCTAGAGTAACTGGCTTTGAAATCTCATTTACGATAGATTTTCCTGAAAAATCCAAGGGAAACATTTCTTGAGCCTGAGAGCGGAGCCCCTGGAACTTCGGCGTGACTAATTGTGGTCCTACTTGCCCCTGTATCAATCAAAAACTTTCTGTCTTTCCCTAATACTTGACTGTGAACATAGGGACCTTCTTGATCTACAGGTATCTCGATGAGAGGCAAGCCTACCTCCCTCTCTAGGCTGTTTCATGAATACTGCTGGTACTCTGGATACTCAGACTGTGCATACTGGTACATCTGCGATGTAACATGCTGTGTTGCAGCGATAGGCTGCCGAGCTGTAACTGTCTGTGGTGCATTCTGTGACTGAGGAGTCTGTGGAACTTGTTCTTGTCTAGGCGGACGTGGTCTTTCTTTAGTCTTACCGGTAGCTATGTTGTGTTTCAGAACTGCACACTCATTTATAAAATGACCTGGCTGTTTACAATAATTGCAGTTCCCTTTAACGGGAGCTGCAGGATGACTGGCTTGATTCGGACCCCTCTTCTGACTGTCTTGAGGAACAGATTGTGCAACTAGTACTTTCATTTTCGTGTCTTTCATACGTTTTCTCTCGTGTTCTTGCTCTTCCCTGATTCTATTCTGGTGGTATTGGAGCATTTGTAACATCTGGGATGGGGTATTAGCTTGCCAGGTACTTTCGACTTTCAAAACTCGATTTTTAATTGATGGACTTGAATTCTCGACTAATTTAGTAACAAAAAGGTGAGGGTATGACTCACTACTTGTCTTGAGGCCACTGTTGATGCTGAAACATTTTTCAAATCTAGAATAAAAATCACTAATATCTTCGTCTTGTTTCTGTTTACAGGCTGAGATTGCATCCCAGTCTTCTTTTCTAGTTGTCAATAATCTGGGTAAAACTTGTATTAATAATTCCGGTAATTCTTTACATTTATCTCCAAGACCGGTACCTGGTACTCGTGCCTTGTCTTCAGCTTCTAGAATTGCCCAATCGATCTTTTTCTCTCCCACCTCCCATTCTTTTTCCTTGAGCTTTTCATACACCCCTGCGGGCAGCAGAACCTTTAACATTTTAATTATATCTGGATATGTGTATTCTCCCATACGGAGCATGTCTTTTAATTCTCTATGGAACCCTGCTGGATCTTTGTCATGACAGGGAATTAATTTCTTCATCTCGAGGAGTTCCATCTTTGTAATCGGAGTGTAAACAAACACTCGTTCTAGTTCGCCACCCGTTCCTCTGACTGGGTGGACTTCTCGTAACGGATTCTGTCTCTCCATGTAAAATGGTTTACTTTCTGGGGGTGAGACATGAACAAAATGCGGGTTCAGAAACGTTCTATATTTGTGACGCTGTTCTAGAATGACACTAATTAAATCGGTACCTAGACCTTTCCATCTATACTGGAGTAACTCGTTCAGGACATCATGTAACGGACCTGGATCAGAGTGTTGACCCTCATACAAAGTAATGAGGTGCTGAATCATATACATACCCACCAGTCGTTGTTCGGCTGGGGGCATTTTCAGAAACATTTGTGCCACTATTTCGTCTGGAAAAGTGGTAGAATCAGTAATCCATCGGACTGCTGATCGGACTAGTTCTTGTTCATGCATGGTACTTAACTCACTGTAACCGATTCGTGATTTCAGAATGTGATCGGTAGCTTGAAACACTTGTTCTAGTGAACCTTGTTCTGGTGCTGGAGAATGAAAAATAGACTTGTGTTCTAGGCGTAAATGGCGATCTGGAAATCTAGATTTTCCTACATACGCTATTCTGGCGGGATTCTCGTCCTCTACCTCTTCAGTATCAGAGTTACTTTCTTTCTCGCTTACTTGTGCTGCTTTACGTTGTTCGTGTATCTTTATTATTTCTCTACGGATTTTCTTGTACATACTCTCCATAGCACCGACGGTCTTGTGCTTACCCTCGGCTATATTATCACTCCACCTTGTCAGGGTTCTCATTTCGGCCGGATCTTTAGACGGGTAATCTTGTTCTCTTATTAGACAATTGATCAGAAACTTTAATATCATGAGCTGGATCTCGGCTTTCCTTTGAGACATGGCCTCGCTAATACTTTCTGGATCATCCCCTGTACGGATGAAACGATATATTCTGTCTAGATCTTCTTTCATATTCGGTAAGGTGACTAGATACTCGGTCACCTTTCTCACGCGGAATGAATATAAAACCATATTATCCTCGCCTGGGACTGGATCATAGCAGCATTCGGCAAGGGATTTTCTTATTTCTGCTACAGTCTGATGTCTGGGCGTACGCTGTGACGCTTGTGCATGTAACTCGGCTGTCGTTAAACGCTTGTGTGGCGGCGGGGTTTGAGGAGTACCTCCCCCTGCGGCCCCTAAACTAGAGTCGTCTACTGAGGCTCTTCGTCCTGGCAGAGTGGGAAATGGAAATGCAGGCTGGACTTGTATGGCGGGCTGGACCGGGGGTACCGTAACAGGTACTCCGTTGTCTGGAGGAGCGGGAAGTGCCTGATTTACAGGGACCGGCGGAGCGCGAACAGGATTTGCATATTCTGGGACTGTGTCGTCCAAATAGGATGAAATAAAAATATCAGCTGCGGTCTGTTTGTGACGTAGCTTGGTCGGAACTAATGGTGGCGGGAAATTACTGGATGCCTCTGGGGTCGCTTTTGGCAAGCCCTCGGCAAGGAGCGGATACATACCCCTATTAAGGGCATGCCTCTGTCTGTCTGACTGTTCGGCTTTGACTTGTTCACCAATCTCGATTAGTTCTTTTTCTTGTGCTCGTTCTAAGGATTCTCTACTTAATTCTGACTTTCTGATTTCTTTTTCGGTTCTTTTATGAGATTCTTTACGCCATAACTCAATGGCATCTTTCTGTGACTGTCTGGCTTTCTTTTTCCATAATGCTTCTTCTACTCGCATGATGCACTCGGCATCCCATGTACCCGATACGGGCCATCTATACTTTTCTTCTAACTGTTTGGTATACTCTACCCATAAATCTAGATACAATATGGCGCTTATGCCATGCTTCTGATACATAAAGTGACCTGGACTGTCCCTCGGCGGAACAGGAACTGCTTCTTCTAACAAACCTTTTCTAGTTTTTAGCTGACGTAATCTCGAAAAGAGAGACATTGTAAACTTGAATCGGAACACAATACAATACACGAGAAACAATAACAATTTGGAGAACAATTCAGGCATACCACGACATTGGAAATACATTGAACAACATCATAACATAACAGTTCGGACAGAATATTACCTGGAATACTGAAAAACAGAAACACAAGAATTTCTCGAGAACGGAACAGACTAGAGTTACTGGATGCACTGCTGAAACAGTACGGAACATACCGGTCCCATAAAGGGACGCATCAAGACCCGTATCCACCTAGGTGAACACTTCGTTTGTGAGTCTGTGTACCACCAACCCACGGACCAGAGTCAATTTAGATTGACCCTGTCTAGATACTACCCCAGTAATGGTACTCACCGGGCAGCAAGAACGGAAAGCCTCGGATCGGACTGAACTGCTACGACGACGGACGACGAACTTCGGACTTCAGTTACGGGTGGGCCTCCGGATACCTCGGACCTTGGACTCTCGGCTTGGGCTCTGGTCGGGACTCACCGCGTTCCTCCACCGCCTCGTCTGGATGCTGGACCGCCTCCTCCGTCTCCTCCGTGGGCCTGAGGGATACTTGAAGCAGAAATATCTGCCGGTGCACGGTATGGTTCCGTCACGGCTGCAGAGGGTCAGGGGGCCGGCGTGGCTTCACCGGCGCGTGGGGAAAGGGCAAGTCCCTGTTCGGGCGCCATTATGTGGTAAATAAATAAATAATACCTCTCTTTTTGACTAGACATATATCATAACAGATAGCTCAATAAATAAGAGTCAAGATTCGAGGTAGTAGGAGTTTTTGCAGGTTTAATACAGCATAAGGACAGGAACAGGACAACCTGCATAGGAATAGGATGACAGGGCCCAGCAGCGCTGCTGGTGTCAGGATCGGGACAAGGGGAACGGAAGACTTTTTTTAATAACAGTGCATGAGCATATATACATAACGCAAACACATAGCATTACAGTGCAATAGGCGTAGCAGTGGGTGGAGCAGAAGGTGTGACGCGTAGCAGTCGCGAAAGATAAGGGTAAAAGTAGGTGTAACAGGGCGTATACATAGACATGTGATGCAAACGTAACAGAATATGTCATGAATGGGGCGGAAACCATGGAGGGGGCTACCTGAGAAGCCGGGACCTCTAACCTGATGGTGCGCGCAAACTAGCAGTGACGTGTTACTAGGAGAAGCTGGGGGCTATGAACTCTGTGCTAGGAGCAGAGACTGAAGTCTGGAGAGTCAGGGCGACATGTACCTAAACAGTATCTAGTATCTGATGTTTAGAGAACATGTTGATATAAACTAGAAGTTAGGAGGGGAAAGGCTAACTTGATTCTAAGACTGGACCATGCATTATTCTACATGTAGTACGTGATGAAGAATATTAAATGACCATTAATACAGTATTTCTCTAACGTGGAGACGTGAAGGCTAGACAATGACGGAAACTATTGATGCGATTCAGTAGTTTAGGAATGCAGAGAAGGAGGACTGAACTGATAACTGGAACTATAACATTTTCTTGGCAGACTCAGAGGCTGAGCCAGGCTGGACCGGGCACTGCGAGGCAGGAAGTAAGTGAAGGGTCGAGGATACAGGTGGGGGCTGTATCGCTCCTCAGCGAGGTTTCTGGAGACAGGAGCTGAATCTGGTGTCCAGGCCCTTTTTGAGGCCTAGAAACGGGAACTTTATAATAGAATAACGTGCACACTGAGAAACGTGGCAACGTAGCTTTACATAGGCCTGATATTCGTAGTATTCACGAGGACTGGAAACTGGCATACTAGAGGTGGACACAACTGTAATTGCGTCATTAATCGAACATGGGGAGTACATATGCATATTTAATCATGCACACATAACATATGATGGAGGAGGCGTAGGGACACAGAACATGGCAAAATTTACTTTTCCACACTGGGACTGGTTTCGGGGTATCACCCCTCTTCTGCCGAGCTAGCTTGACTCCATGAGCACAGGACCCAAGTCTGGGCATACCCTTACCACTTCAGGCGACAATTAAAAACACCTTGTTGCTCCGTAAGCACCATTTAACACTAGCACATGTTGCACGTTTCTTTGAGCACTTCAGGTGGCTTGTTTTGGATGCACTTCCTTCATTTGTAACATCGGGTAGAGCATGAGGTTTAACACTGAGATCCTTACTGACCATAACACAATCGTCCCGTCTTCCTTGAAGACCTGTTGACAATTTAGTTGTCTTAGATAAGGTTTAGCATTACACATCAGATGCAAAAATTCAGTTTATTAATTTGTAACAGATTCCCCTGAAGAAGGGCTCCTTTTAGAGCCCGAAATGCATTGGGAAACATCATGTTGTCAGCGTTTTTGTTGATTTTAAAGCTTCTTTTAGTTACTTTATGAACTATCTGGTACCATCAAAATTAAAGCAGATTCAACAACGTTTTCATGTTTGCAGAATCATTGTGAATTTCGGATGCATTAATTCCAGATGGTTTACTATTTCAAGAACGTTACTTTTTGTAATAACATTACCAAGCACTCTAGATATAAATTGTTTATACTTATTATAAGTGATTTGCATGTAGAGCACTTGGCTCTCCCAGATACATATCTGGGTCTTGTAATTTCCTTTTAGAAAGTTGACATTTTCTTACATAACCCATTTGGTGCCCCTCTGGAATACACATCTAGGGTGGATGGCAGTTGGCTTTCTGCATACTCTCTAGGCAGCCCCACACAAAGAAAGGGTAGGTGTGACTGAGTGGCCATCCACATGGTGATGGGCCTTCCTGAGCAGGATGGAAGGGAGGAGCTGACACTCTACCTGAAAGGGCTGGGTCCTGCCCCTGCATAAAGTGTTGCATACCCTCCTGTAGTGAGTCTTGGGCCAAGGCAGGATCTTGCATACATCAAAGCAATACTTTGAAGTCTTCCTACTTCAAAGATTCATTACTAGGTCTCTGACCCCCCCCCCCATTTCAGAACAATTCTGGAACTGAGGGTATTCCACCAGGATGAAGGACTTCTGTGCTGCCAGGAACAACTGACACTTTTCTGTACTGCTTTGCTGCTTTGCTGTGTTGGCCTGCTGCTTCTTGTCTGGGAATGAGAGGGGCAGGGTCTTGCGCATTTCCATGAAGTCTCCCTACTTCAGAGGCTCATTTGGGTATAGGTATTGGGTCTCTGACTCCACCATTTCAGGACACTTCCAGAACTGAGGACATTCTGCCAGGAAGAAGGGTTGCTGTGCTATTAGGAGTGACTGCCATTTTGCTGAACTGCTTTGCTGTGTTGGCCTGCTGCCTGCTGCTTATTGTCTTGGAGTGAGAAGGACTGGACCTGACTCTCTACATCCCAGACATTAAGTTTCTCTAAGGGCTTGTTGATTTGCTCCTGCTCTTGGATATCAAAGACTTCACCCTGCATCTTGGTATCTGCATCTGGGCTCTGTCAGCTGTGAGTCCTGCTCTGTCAAGTGGTGCCAATTCAGTCCTAGGCCCTTGAAGTGTGTTTCTTTGCTGCAACCCAAGAGAATCCGCACATCATCGACGTTGCACCAATCTGATTGCATTTCCTACAACACTGGCTGTTGCCCGAGCCGCAAAAACCACATCACTCCCCCCCCCCACCCCCATTCAACGCCCCCGGATTCTGACGCACCATTGACTTTGGGAAGCCTAGCGCCAAAGCATCACTTTGTGATGTACGCATTGCCTACAGCTCAGCCTTTCGACAATGAAACATCACCTCATTGCCCATCACAGCTTGATCCTTGATGCATCTTCACTGTTTTGAGGCTCAGGACCTACGCATTCCTGGCATCTTCACGATTGGCAGTGACGTATCTCCTCCACTGTGCCACACATCATATTCAAAGTATCAAAGGTACTGTTTAACAAGCCTGCATGGCTCCCGTATCTGTCCTGCACTCCATCGCACTTGGTCTGAGCTTTGGGATTTGCTCTGGTCAAGCATGACCGGATAGCCCCGGTTGGAGCTATCCATTTCTAAGCACCACAAGAGCATTTATTTTTGAGAAAATTCATACTTTGACTTCTACTTATTAGATTCTTTTCATTTTGGACTTGTTTTACTGAGATAAATATTGGCTATTTTTCTAAACTGGTGTAGAGTCCTTTTGTGCTGTTTTCACTGTGTTACTGTGTGTGCATGCACATATAATTTACTCGTTAGTTTAGCCTGACTGCTGTGTGCCAACCTACCAGAGGGTGAGCACTTTAAGTGTGTATCTTACCCTGACTAACATCGTGGTTCCTTCTTGGCTAGGGTGCATACCTCTGCTCACTAGAAGAAACCCAATTTCTAACAACAGAGAACGCTGTACCCAATGCTACATGTATGGGCAAGATGCTTGTCCTGCTTGCCATGTTCATCCTTCATCAGAACTTAGTAGATGTTCAGTTTGCTGTGTGATAAGTGCATTACAGTCACAGCACTTCACATAACAGTAGATGGGACATATGCTATATTCTCTTGGACCACCATGTGTGTCAAAATCTACAGTTCTTTATAGTTTCAAATGTTCTCTTTAGGGACCTTCAGCAGTATTTCCCAGCGTGATTGCCTTAGTTTCAAAGGTAGATATGCTCACTCAGTTTGAGTAATGGAGCCTCGGTGGCATACCCGGACACCCAAAACTTGCATCCAAAAGCTGGAAGGAGTTGGATTTACTACAGTGAGTGAGCTAAAGATGCATGTAAGACATGACTGTATGGGAGCTTTTAGTAAAGGTTCATAAGCAATGGGTGTGGTAATGTTCGGGATGGAGGCGGTTACTTGACAGGTGGTAAAAATGTAGTCAAACTGTTTTGTTTCATTTGGGGAGGTGGTGGATGCATCAACTGTCAACATTTCTAGACATAAATCTGTCCTATGGTTTACAACTGTTTTGGGCCCTTGCATGGCGGCGTTATGTTGATGTGACTGCACTGATCTGTTTGATTGGGCCGGTTGCTGGCAGTATGAAAGTCTTGTGTGTGGGGAGTAAATTGCATGTGAATGAATAATAAAGTGGGTGATGCCTTGACGCAGCTTTACGGCTCAACTTCAGAAGTCTTGGGGTAGATTTTCAAACAATTTGCATTAGGTTAGCATCACAAAAGCAACACTAACCAGTGCAAAATGTTTTGGGGGAATTTACTTTCAGTGCTGGAAAGCATCTTAAAAGTAGGGCAAAGCAGTGCAATGCACCAATGATTTGTGTTAATTAGCACAGAGGGGTGCCACGTGAGTGGTACATGGGTATTCCCATGCAATAAACCATGCTTTTTGACTCAAAACTGTATCTACAAGGAATTGTAAACAGGGTTTTATGCCAAAGGTTAACGACACTTCAAAGGAGGAGCTAATGGGAGAAATGTTTTCATTTCTCCGTGCTTTTCCGACTATGCATGTGTGATGCAATGTGCAGCACACATATAAAGTAGGAGCAGAAACTTGCCCAGGCACAGAATTTTGTACCCTTCCTGTACAAAACCGATGATAGATTCAGGCACACCTAGGCGCTATGGCAGCTATGGCAGCAGCTGAAATTAGTGTTAACTTTAGGGAAAGTGAGGAAAGAGCAGGGCCGGACTGGCCGTAGCGGGCACCGGGCAATCCCCCGGTGGGCCGCACGGGTGGAGGCCGTTTTTGTTACAGGGCCGTTTTGTAGCTGCAAAAACGACCCTGTAACAAAATCGGCCGAAATCCGGCACTGGCAAAGAGCTCGGTGGCACCCTCAACCCCCCGGGGTGCCGGCCGAGCACTTTGCCAGAGCTGGTTTTGGTTCTCAGTCCGGCCCCGGGAAAGAGCCATATCTCTGAAGATATGGTGCTCTCCTGCTCCCTCCCTGGCACACAACGAAGTGCAGCCTCTTTGGGGGCTGCGCTGCGTTACAGGCAGCATTTGAAAATCTGGCCCTCGTTTTCAATATTAACATAACATGATTAGAAAAAGCTCACGTTCACCCTTGGGTCTTGGCACTGAATAACAGATGTTTATTGTAACCCAACTCAATGATACTAATTTTATCGACCTCAGATGGATGAAAGGCCGAGTGGATGCGACAACATTTTAAACTGTGATCATGAGGTCAAACACAGGCCCCTGCAGTGGGCGCATTAGTCCACTGAGCCACCATACCAGTATATTCAGATACTTTGATAAGTATGTTTACTTTGAAGCTACCATTTGTGCAGGTGCTAAGACCAACCAGTGTAATTCGTAGTTTAACTTTCAAAAATTAGTTTAAGATTTATGTATGTGGTGGTAAGGACACTCTTTGCAATAAGGGGAAAAATTGATGGATGTCATGCTGATGATGAAGTAGTGCGAAAAACGTAAAAAGGCATTTATAGGAACCATTATTTCAACGGCACCTGTCAATTCCTTTTCATTGAAAGCCAGCTTGGCGGTCATTTCTAAAAGTTGGTGGGTGTAGTCATCTTAGCATCACAGCTTTTAAGTCCTCCGCCAGGGCGATGCAGCCTCCTTTATCAGCCAAAATGTAAATATGCCCCTTACTAAGAACTCCTTGTTTTTGTTTCCTCCATGTGGGTAGCTGTTGATTTTGGGCTCTAGCTCAGTCAGCACCTAGACAAACTGTCACATTTTTAAAAACTAGACAAGCAAGGGAGTCTAGGGGTGCATGACTGAGTGGTTCTCACCAGGTAATTTTACCGGAAATCCTTGAAAATGTCAAACTTTGGTAACATACATACACTTTCCTCATGTTTATGTGAGGGAAAGACATAGAATCTGATGGGAGCCACAGATTTCCTACCACCCTGAGTTCCCATGTGTCACCCGATCAGAACAGTGCCCCCATTGTTTGGGCTGCCAAAGAGGAAACAACACATAAGGGCCTAATTCACTATGTTAAGAGATAAGCAATAGGTATAGGGCTGATATTTGAGGTGCGCTGTGTCACCATCCATGCATACCAGTCAGTCAGTCATCATACTTTATTATCGGCCATAGGCCATAAAAGCAGGACAAAAATAAAACAACATTGGACTGATCACAACATACAAGAATATATAATAATACATTTTTATCATAATAACTGTGAGGTTAAAACTAGAAAGATTACCGATAAAATGCCTTAACATTGATTAAAAAAAATATAGGTGAAAGTAAATAATCACAAAGCAGTTCTATTACTGAAAATGGGACTTAAGATGCTAGGCTAGTGGTCTAATCTTTTAAGTCTGGCCACTTGCTGTCCTCCTTCTTTGTTGGTAAGAGATAGGAACCACCTGGGCGCTAGAAGCAATTTCTAGTGCCTTGAACTTAACACTTCTATGGCACCACATGAAAAATAAAAACCTAGAGTTCAAAATACCAATAAAGGGGAGGAATCATATTTTATAATGCGATACACTTCCTGGTAGTTCCTGAGGCTTAGGTTTTTACAGAGTTGAATAATCCATTTGGCTCTTGCTTTGGCATATAAAGGACAGAATAGTAGAACGTGTAAGTCAGATTCTACACTAGCGTTACAACCTGGGTAGCCATTGGGTGGAGAATTTGCACCTGCCCACTTATTCGTAAGGTCCCTTACTGGTAGTGTTCCATGTCTGAATTGCACATAATTTTTTTTTGCTAGGGGGCGCTGAATACAGTCCAGGAATTGTTCAAAATGATATGTGGACTTGACCTCCAGAAATCTTGAGCTTAACACCCCTATAGCGCTATTCTGTAGTAGATTAGCCAGATGGTATTCCTTAAGTATAAGTGCAAGAGATTTTTGGGAGATACAGGGGCATGTCTGTTCTGGTGTAAGCCATAGATCAGCCCTTCCCATTGCATAGCAAAGATGTTTAATATGCATGAGCCAAGGGATCTTCCCTGCACCCAAAGTAGATAGGAAATCCTTCTATTCCTCCCTGAAGTTAATTAGCTCGGGGGTGCTCCAGAGACGTCTCAAATAAAATAAGGGGCGATTAGCAATTATATCCCTAAATGGGGGCAAGCCCACATCTAAACGTAATGGAAGCAGGGGGGTGCTCTGGGGAAGACGTAATAGACATCTGAGAAAACCATTCTCAATTGCAACCAAAGAGGCTGCGTTGACATGTCCCCAGAGCTCAACTCCGTACAGAGCACCTCCCCTTGCTTGGGCCTTATATATTTCTAATGGAGGGCCTAGAATTTTTTGAGGGCTATCATTATGTACCTTCAAAATGCCCCCTGAAACATGTGCAAGTTTTAAGTTTGCTTTAGCCACATGGTACCGCCAATCCATCCGATCATTGAAGGTAATCCCCAGATAATCAAATATGGAGGTTCTTTCCAGGGCCAGACCGTTCATATGAGGATGGGGACAGTTTACTGATCTGGCGTGATAAACTATATATTTGGTTTTGGAAAGATTGATCTCCAGGTTACTTATTGAGCAGAAATTGCCGAATACTTCCAATGTTCGCTGGATACCCATTGATGATTTAGAAAGAAGTAACGTATCATCAGCGAACATAGAGCTGGTACAATGCGGTCTGCCAAGCGAGGAGAATCTAAATCCTTTGTTCCCTGAAGATGGTCAACCAGACCGTTGAGGAATAGGGAGAAAAGTGTGGGGCCAAAACACACCCTGGCCTTACCCCCTTTTCTACTCTAAAGGGTGCCAAAAGCTCCCCCTTTTTCCCATGGCACACCCTTGCATAATTGCCTTGATGCAGGAGTTGTAGCATATGGCAGAGATAGGGTGGAATGCCCATTTTTTGCAATATGGCCCGGAGCTTGTCTCCATGTACGAGGTCAAACGCAGATCAGAGATCTACGAAGATCAAGTACAAGCTACGTCCCCCCTTGATCACCACTTTCCAGTGGATTAGTTGTAATCTGAATAGTTGGTCTGTGGTGGAAACCTTAGCCCGAAACCCCGCCTGTAAGGGGGTAAGAATCTCATGTTCGTCTAGCCATAGCTGTAGCCTTGAGAGTAGTATTCGGGCAAACAGTTTTTGTAAGATGTCGATTAAGCTAATCGGGCGATAGTTCACTGGATCAAGGGGGGACCCTTTTTGAAAATGGGAATGATTTCTGCTCCTAACTAGGTGTGCGGTACCTCCATACCCTGGAGAATGGCATTAAACATCACCCAAATATACGGGGCCCATACCTTCTGCTCGCTTAGGAACAAGTCACCCGGAATCCTGTCCAGGCCCGGCGCTTCTCCTGGGGGTAAGTTCCTCAGGGCCACTAAGACTTCTGTCATGGTACAGAGTGGGACAACCGAATCTATATGTTCGAGAACTTTGCACTCTAATAACTCTTCAGAGGAGCAAAAAGAGGCCTAGGAGGATAAGCTGTTAGTTTGAGAATACAGTTTTTTTTTTTAAATGCAAGGTCCAGGCTTTCTTTGCTTACAATAGGGGCTATGGCAGGAGAGCCATCAGCCCTGCCTTTTTTTAACAGATTCCAGAAGGCCCTATAATCGCGATTATCAAGTGCTGTTTTAATATCAGCCCATCTATCTTCCTCCCATTCTAGCTTAGACTTCGCAATAATGTTCTTATAATAAGACATTGCTAATCTGATTGTTTCACTGGAACCACTCTTAAGAGAGCGGATTTCGCCTGTCTGCACATTTTAGTGTACCATTTATTTTGGTGGGGTGGCCGAGCCTTATTAATAGCGGTAGGATAAAAAAAAGTGGCCAATTTGTCAATGAAATCGGAATGAATATTGTGTAATACATTTAAATAGTCAGTTTCAAGCTTGTCCACAGGAAATGTGGAAGCTTTCTGTAACGTGTTTGCAACTTGCTGGTAGATTTCAGCAACCTTGTCAGGTGATTGCACAAAATTCCCCCATCTGATTTGTCTACCTCCACCAGTGGCGAGTACATTTTGGTGGTGGGATCCCTCCTTACGTCTGGGGTTTTGGATGAGACCGATTGGGTACTTTACATCTAAAGATAGAAGATTGTGATCACTATCTACTCTCGAGATAACTGCAAAGACCCTAATGTATGACCACAGTTCGAGGTTGACCGTAATATAGTCAATAGTGGTACTTTTTCCTGGTCTATTAAATGTTACCTTGCCAGGAGTATCTGTGGGAAATCTTCCGTTGCAGGCTCTGAGGGAGTATGACATAGTTAATCTATTTAGTTGTAAATCAAGTGAGGTCCAACCCTTTGTTGGATACATGGAGCAATCAGGAATGGACCAAGCTGAATCCTCCTCCTGGGTAACATATGTAGTGCCTCATAGGGGTTTGAAGTGGCAGTTAAAGTCACCCCTTATGATTTTATGAATCGAGGCAGGGAGCGATGAAAAGAGTTCTTCTAGCTGGTTTAATGTTGTAGATGCCTCTGTTGGTGGTGAAGAGCGAAGGTAAACATTAACCACTGCCAGCTTTAGGCCATCTGGGAAGTTGAAAAGGATAGAAAGGATATCAGAGGCATGGGTATCTAACACTTTCACTGTGCAACCCAGGTGAGTAGCCATCCAAATGCAAAGTGCCCCATAAGGTCTCCCCTAATCTCCCGAAGAGCAGTAGTAAAAAAGGTTGCAAAACCCACTGTATTGGGGGCGGTCAGGGCCCACGTTTCTTGAAATAGACAAAGGTCGTACTGGTCCATTAATTCCCCCCACTACGGGTGGTCCAATTTTGAGGTAATCCCAGCTAGATTCCATGAAGTGAGCTTGAAAATAAGGGTCTCCTCTTGTGGAGATGTGGGAGCAAGAAAGGAGCACCTCACAGGGTTTGGACTCGCCATCTCAATTTGATTATAATCGGTGAGTACGGGGGATCGGGGTACGGGGCGAGATGGCGTCATTGCCTTTCTCCCAGCTTGGCCACTATTCCTAATAAAGGAGAACCGCCTATTTGTCCCCTTCATCTCCCAAGAAGTACCTCGACCAGATGTGGTTTGCTCGATCTCGGGGGTCAGTAGTGGAGATAGTCAGTCTACAGCATTCAAGGGTTGAATCTGTTTTCTAAAGAGAGGATAAAGTATTTTCCTTGTGCTCCAAAAGGATATTGATTTATGGTACTGATTCTAGATGTTGGGTCTAAGGGGTAAAAGTAGGCTAGGGGGAGAGTGTGGATTAGGCCATGGGAATCAAAATTGTCCCACTTGAGTATAAGTTTAACCACCCCCCTATCTCTGAAATTTATGACCACGCAATGCCCGTCAATGTCCTTGTTTTTCAGGCCCAACCACCTGATTCTACGGGCAAACAAAATTTCTCCTTGCCCTTGTCCAGTTAATGGTCTGTTCCTGCTGAGCCAATGAACGATCTTATTCTTGAGCTCAGAAAAAGTTTCACCCCGATCTGAGGATAGGGGAGCTACCCCCGCAAGAACGACTATGTAGGGTGAAGCTGCAGGGGGCAAGTGCAAGCATGGTAGTGGGTGTCGAGATTCAGATGGTTCCGATTGTAAATACCTAACTTGATGTACCTCTGTCAGTCCTAGTTGCCTCGAATTTTTACCATAGGGATGCCTTCCTAGGGAAGTATAACGAGGCTTTGTGAAAAATAGCCTCGTTTGAGGTGGTAGGAACTACCTGACTTGTTTTTAGATCAGTTAAGTTAGGGTTCCCCTGGGCCTTCTCAGGTACAGGATTTACTGCGTTTGAGCCATTACTAGTAGGGGGTCCTAAGGCAGATCGGGAGATGCTATCTAGATCAGTTTCATCAACGTTATTCCTATTGGGGGGAAGAGGATTACTTCCACCCTCAAAGCTTGTTGTTTAACAAAGAGACTACCACCTTGTCTAGACCTAAACTGGATCTTACTAAATTGTTCTAGGTGAGTTTGCATGTCAATAAAAAGATGGGAGGCCCAAAGGGGAGGTAGTAGGGTTTGATTTGCGGGTGCCGAGGCAACTGACAGGCCCTCTTGTTGTTTGGGTCCTCAGTTGAAATTATCTTCGTATTTTTAGATTTCTTGGGTCTGGGATGGCGCTTATAGGGCCTTTTGGTACGCTTCGGGACTTGGGTAGGAGGTGGGCAGGGGCTAAGGGTAACATGTTGTATGGGCTGGGCACCTGGAATTTCATTAATAAATGGGTCATGCGATGTGCCAGAAATATCCGTAGATGGCACAACTGTAGACCCTTGTAACATTATGGCTTCTGAAATTGCGGGAGTAATTGAGAGGCGTCACTCGGTATTCTCTATTGCTGATGACACTGCTCCAATTGCCTTTTGTCAAAAACACAAGAAATTCCCCCGTGGCTTTATAATTTTACATTCGACATGGTTGCTGGGGGTCGCATAACTAGTTACGCGACCCCCAGCAACCATGTCGAATGTAAAATTATAAAGCCACGGGGGAATTTCTTGTGTTTTTGTTAAATTTTTCCTCTCTTTTCCCTGGCTAAAAATAAAATAGAGGGGGTCCCAATTTCTTGCTATCCCAATTGCCTTTTGAAACATTGTATCAATAGCCGTTGCACTGGATACTTGGGCGGTTGTTAAAGTTTTTTGCTGAGTCTGAGGCCGGGAAATTGGGGGGTTATATTTTCCCATATTATAACCAGAGGGTGAAAGTAAGCTATGTAAATACTATACCCCTTTGATTATATAGATAGTAGAGATACCCCGCTCGATGACTCGAAATATTACAATACGCTCATCAGACCTTTCTAGCCATAAATACATAGTAATATCCAGCAGCACAGAATTATTGTGTCATTTAGTCAATACACATTGGAAATACCGAGTTGTAAAGAGGGTAGCCCAGTCCAGGCCCTCCAGGTCACGAACAGGCACAAACAGGCCCACCCTTGGTCCCGGGCTTCGTCCCGGCTTCGACCCGCCCCGCGTCCCGCGCTGTGGAGTTTGGGGAGTGGCTTATGTGCGCGATGTCCACACCTCCCCCTGAGTCTGTGCAGGTGTGTGGGCACAGGTGCACCCTGGGGGGTGTAGTCCTGACCCCGGGTGTAGGCGCTGTTACGGTCGAATCTTTGGCGGCAGGCACACTTCTTCCAGTCTCAGAATCCTGCGCTCTTCTCCTCTTCAAACCAACAGTGAAAAGGAACCCACTTCACAGGGGTAGAGGCTGCGCTTATGTGCGCGATGTCCCTGCCTCCCCCTGAGTCTGTGCAGGTGTGTGGGCACAGGTGCACCCTGGGGGTGTAGTCCTGACCCCGGGTGTAGGCGGTGTTACGGTCAAATCTTTGGCGGCAGGCAGCCCTCTTTCAGTCTCAGAATCCTGCGCTCTTCTCGTCTTCAAACAAACAGCGAAAAGGAACCCCCCATCCTTGCATACCTACAAACCATAGTCAACCAGGAGTATCCAGGGTGGGGTGCCTTGCATGGATCCGGTGAGAATTTCTTACCCACAATGTTCTGCAGGCCTCAAACTCTGACTGTAGTCACACATTTTCCTTAGATTCTATGATGGTAACTTCTGGAATTTGCAGGAATCCACAAAATTCCTACTGCTCTGCATTAGCCCACTCATGACGATAAAACACTGCCCAATTCTGTGCCTGGGCCTGGTCCCTGCTACAGGAATGGCTCAAACCAAAGTCAATGGGAGCCCTTGCCATGGGACTCTCAGTGACCTTGGCTTGATCTGTTTTTGTCACAAGCATGGGCCAACCCACAGAAGTGAGGAAATATTTTTACAGGAGAATGCGGGATGAATGAAAGTTTGTGACTCCCCACAAATTCTAGAATTTTCCATCAAAGAAATGTGAGGAAAATGTGTTTTTATAGTCAAAATTTGAGGTTTGACACAGATTCTGGGTTTAAAAAATAGCCAAACAAGTCAGCCCACCGTGGATACCCCTAGGCGATAGGGGCTTATACATGTGCCCCTAGGTTTTTTGATTCAGCCCTGCATGTTCCTGAAAGATGGGACAATGGTGACTTCAGTACAGCAAACCATTTGTTGATGTCATTTTTAGGGGAAAAATTACACTGTTATCTGAAACACTTTATTCCCTATTTTTCTAAAAAACCTCAAACTTTTGCAATATTTCACCAATTTTCTCGACCCCCTCCAGGAGAATCCACACTCCTAAGTACTTTTAGAATCCTCAAGATGTTGGAAGAAAAGGACACACATTTGGCGTTATGTTATGTAACCTGAGAGTGAAAGCACAAAAGAATAGTTGCAGAATATTTTGTTCGTTTTAGTCATGTTTTGACACTGCCACACACGCACTCACTTTCCCCTGCCCCAAGGCAGTCCCGATCACAGTTTCAATGCATTTTTCTGCACTTCAGCTGCAGAAAATGAAGACAAATAATCCAGGTCACTCATTCTTTTTTTACAGCCCATAGTAAAATAAATAAATAATAAATATTGTATTTTGATATGTACCAAATGGTTCGCCTAAATCATCGGTTTCTTGGTCAGTTTGACACCAGCGACAGCATTTAGGCCCTAATATATATTTTGGTGGTATGATCCAGTGGCCCTACGGAATAAAGAGGCAGACTTCTAATTCCACCCACCTAATTTAGATGCGTAGAATTTCAGGTCAGTTTTTACTGCCTATCAACGCCAAGACCACTCTGGTGGCAAGGGGCAGTGAAAACTGCTAAATGCTCACCTCATCATGGATGACGACCCTCGTGGTGATGGGAGCATTTTCTATTTTATTTTAAAACAGGAAATTTTGCTTCTGGAATTTCATTTTGGAAATAACAAATAAAACAGTTTGCTGCAGGGCTCCGTCATGTTGAGGTGCACCTAAATGTAAAAAGCATTGACCCAATGCTTTAAGAAATGACATCATACTTAGGGGTAATTCCATCACTTGGCAGGGTGAAGGTGCAGCCAAGAAGACAGAGTATATATTACTCCATCGCCATGACTGCCAAACCTCTGTCCACCAAATTATAAATCGGTCCCTACTCCTGAGTTTGCTGGTCACAACGGCTCGACACAAACTGGGTTTTCACCCGAAACAGCGTCTCAAATCTTGTTCAAATGTCTCCCTGACCTGGCAATTTTTTAATGGCAAAAGTGCACTAAATAAACCTTGCAAAATTTGTGGAAAGCTCCAGATGATTTTCAGGCCAGAACAGTTAAAAGCTAGCAATAGTATTGTGCTGATTCCCATTCTAATCTATGGAATCCATACACAGGAGAATCGCAGCAGGAAAACACCACCTTGTGCTGTATCCATATATGTATTTTACCACACCCAAATAATAGCCAATTTAGAAGAGCTTTTCTTTTCCTTACATAGGGTAAGTAAGCCATTAAAACCACTGGTCTGTTGTTGTGTCATTCGCATTTTTCTTTAGCCAACTACAGTACACAGCATGGGGCAATGGGTCGGCCCACTTCAGCCATTGGATAACTTCACTGTGAGTGACTGCATTCTGTTCACACGGAGCATATCTGTACAAAAGTAGTTCCCTTTATAATAACCTTACTGCCCTGACGTGTTTGCCATAACCAAACCAATCACTATGGCATAAAAAAATCATATGTGCCCCTCTCAATGAACAATAGAGACGTCCAATTTCGACAATTCCGAGTTGTCCTAACTGCTAGGGCTGTCGCCATGAGATCTGGGTTCGAGTCTCGGCATGGACAGCTGAACATCCTGTGACTCTGGGCAAATCACTTCAGCTCCCCATGCCTAACAAAAATGGATGCGTCCTCATGTAATGATACTGATGCTATGTAATGCGCTCTGATACCCGTTTCGGGTCAAGTTCGCGCTATAGAAAACTCTGTCAACGTGTTTTTTAATACACGGCACCAGACCTCGCCACAGGGTCTGCATATATTTGCATCTCTCGTTTCTACCAGTGGAGGTGGATTTTACTGAATTGCACAGACAAGAACATGTCAAATGACTCCCACGCCTCGTTCTGATTCTCATAACTAGCATTAGGACTGGTATTAACTGATACCAACCCTGCCGGATAGGAAGCAGGAGAGAGGTCTTGAGCCATCTTCACCATTGCTGCACTGACGCACGAGCAGCCGCATTAGCACACCAGTAGGTGGCGTTGTTCTACCGCTGTTGGCGGCCAGAGCTGCCTCACTAGCAGACAATGAGGTGGCGCTGTTCTACCGCTGGTGCTGACCACTGGCTCACGTGCCAGGAAGCGAGCCGTGTTGGATGGAAATATTTCATTGGGAACCGAGCCGTCGCGTGCTCAGATCACTGTGCGTGAGACAGGACGTAGAAGTGGTCTGCGAGGCGCTTCCCATGCAGTGCTGCGGTTAAGGTGATTTTGGCTTCAGTTCTGTCTCTGCAACTTTCGCGCAGTTTCTTATACAGCAACAGCATCCCTTCCTACCACAAAGAAGGCATCAGTTGTCTCAACATGTACTGAATGTCGCAGCTGCCGTCAAACGACAAGTAAACTTTGTGTGCAATTAGTTAAAGAATAAGTACGGGGGACCGAAGATTTCTTCACTAGCCTCCTGCCAATTACCAATGTTTGTTCCTAAAAAGAGAAGTAATGTTACATCGGCTCTCAATAGGTGCTAGTCTGCACGACAATGTATTTTCCCTGACAGCTGTGTGGAAGCCAAACTACGGCAGGAGGTTTTCCACATTGTAGGTGGTAAGAGCAGGGGCGGCTGGTGACATTTGAAAGTGGTGAGGCGTAAACTAATTTGCATATTGCACCGCAGCGAGCGAGCGCAGCGAGCGAGCCCGAACCACCTTGCATCCATCCACACATCATTCATCCACCCACCCACCCATCCTGCATCCATACATCCTTCATTCATGCTTCCACCCATCCATCCATTATGCATCCACCCATCATGCATGCATCCATGCATCCATCCATACATCATTCATGCATCCATCCACCCATCCATCCACCCACCCATCCTGCATCCATACATCATTCATTCATGCATCCATCCATCCACCCACCCATCCAACCTGCGTCCATCATTCATGCATCCATCCACCCATCATGCATGAATCCATCCATGCACCCACTCTCCCTGTTCAATTTCTTAGAAACTGGCCAATCACGTTTAAGCTGGGTCCCCCAACTCCACCATCTAATATATTCACATTCATTTTACCCTTACTGTAAACATCCATGGTCTCTTTGGAGGAAAACTGACCTGACAGGAGTCTGCGAGAAACTGGCTATAAGTTTGTGATTTACATCCCCACTGAACTTTTTTCACATTGTCTACGGTTGATTAATAGCCACATTGCACACATCCGTACAGGGTGCACTCTTTACTTAAGACTGTACGCTTTTCTTCTTTCAGCACTGCAGTGCTGTCGGGCATCTTAAACAAATAAAACACGTCAAAACACTTTTTTCCTCCTTACTTGCGTGTGGTCACTCTTTTGCACAGCTCGTGTCAACAGGCTGCTATGTCCGCACTAATTGTTTCCATATTTCAGACAATCCTGGCGCTGCAGGGGCACAGGTTACTCTACGCCCAGAGCACACCCATTAGGAGCCCAAAGGGCTCCTAATGGCATGCGCAAAAAAGCACGAACACAAGTGCGCATGCGTGGGCACGGGTAAAAAATTCACCCTCCGTCCCCATGCATGCGCACTCGTGTTGCTGCCTGCCTGGTGACAATCATGTCAATCAACATGACGCCTCCCGACGTCATGCTGACTGGCATGCATTGTCAGTTCTCCCTCGGTGTCTGCTGCGGGCGGGGGGGCTACGCCCCCACGCCTCTATGGACGCACCGCGCCTGGGTAAGAGATGTGCACTGGCACATTTAACTGTTGATGTGTTTTACTCCACAGAGACAATATGGTTCTTTTGTGAAGATTCCCAAACCCTTATACCTCCGTGGAATCTAGAGGAGTTTTATTCCTATGCTTGTCCTGGAAGCACTGTTCCATTTTCCTTTTCTAGCAGTAACTTTCTATGTATTTCTATGACTGGAATGTCAGTGGAAACGATTTTAAGGTACTCACAAACTTATGTGTTTACAGGGCGCAAGTCTTAAAAAACAGAAGTGGGGGGACTAACCTAGTTATGCAATATGCAAGTGACATCACGGTGTGTGACATCACAGCGCGCGACATCTCGGCACGTGACATCACGGCGCGCAACATTACACATGGCATCACAGAAATTGACATCATAGAAAGTGACATCACAAGCCACGACTTTACAGGAAGTAGCATCACAAGAAGTGACATCAGATCTAAAGCCCTCAAATGTATGTTTAGCTGGTCTATCATGCCTATGTTTAAGCGCGTTGCGAGGATAATAGCACAGTGAGCTATGGAAGATGACATGTGACTTCTACACCTTGCAATCCCCACTTTTATGTAACACATATTGTTCATTCATTTACAAACTTATATAATTTATTGTACATGTAATATGCACGTGTTCATGTTAATTGCTCTAAAACCATGCGTTAGGATGAGTAGGGCCATACAAGAAAATATAGTAGTACTTAAATTATTTCAACGTCTCCTCAGGGGAAGTAAGCTCTATATAAATGCAATTTGTTTTGTGTAAATACTGGGAAAGAACAACACATCTGACATTCTTACTGTGCATGTGTATCTCCTAACCATGGACTGAACGAAGTGAAAAGCTGCCTCTCTTAAGTAAGTGTGAAGTGCTAACAAGGTGTGAGCCTTTGTTTTCCTTCCACTTCATTTGCATCAGGTGTGAAACTCCTGTCTTGTGGTATATAAATAAATAATACAGGGACTATTTTTGAATTACATTAACAATAACAGATAGCTCAATAAATAAGAGGCAGGATCCGATGTGTCCGAGTCAGAAGGATTTATTCAGGCAAAAGGGAAGGGACTGGAACGGGACAGCCTGAAATAAAATAGGAAGGAAGGCAGCTGCACCATTTCATCGACAGTGCAGCATATATATAGTAAAACATTACATTACATTACATGCAGTAGGCGTAACTTATGACAAACGTAAGATAAGAACACATGGGTGGAAAAAGAAGGCGTGCACAGGGCGTGCACATAGACATGTGATGTGAAACGTCACAGAAGTGTCATGAATGGGGCGGAAACATGGAGGGGGCTACCGGAGCAGCTGGGACCTTTAACCTAGTGGTGCGCGTAAACGGGCAATGACGTGTTACCAGGGAGAACTGGGGGCTATGACTTCTACACTAGAAGAGGAGACTAAAGTCTGCGGTGTCAGGACGACATGTACCTATAGCATATCTGGTATCTGGTGTTTGGAGTACATGTTGATAGAATCTAAAAGTTATCGGGGCAAAGGCTACTTGACACTAAGGCTGGTGCATGCATTATTCTACATGTATTGCGTGTGCTATGAATCTTCTATGAATATTAATACAGTATTTCTCTTGCATGGAGACAGAGAGACTAGACCATAGCTGAAACTGTTGATGCGGTTCAGTAGCTTAGGAATGCGAAGAAGGAAAACTGAACTGATAACTAGAAGCATAACATACTCTTGGCAGACAGGCGGGCAGAGCCAGGCCGGGCACCACGCTGCGCGGCAGGAAGTAAGTGAAGGGTCAGGGATGCAGGTGGGGGCTGCATCGCTCCTCGGAGAGGGTTCAGGAGACTGGAGCTTGAATCTGGTGTCCGGGCCCTTTTGAGGCCTAGAAACGGGGACAATTCAATGAATTAACGTGCACACTGTAAAACGTGGCAACATAGGCCTAATACTCGTTGCTTTCACGAGAACTGGATACTGACATACTAGAGTTGGACACAACTATAATTGCGTCTTTAATCGATCATAGGGGGATACATGCATATCGATCATGCACATATGACATAGGATGGGGAACACGTAGGCACATATAACAGGGCAAAATTTACTTTTCCACATTCCCTCCTTGTGCCCTACGTTTCCATCAGGAAACATCAATATTCATGATACCATCTATCTGTTCATATAGCATCATTTGCTCGTCTCGAATTGTCTTGGAACGGGACTTAGGACTAGGAATACAAGAGGTAGCACACATGCCGCAAATCGCAGGGCCACATTGTAAACAGAGGCAGCAACTGAATATGATCATTACTGCTATACCTAGGAATGACAACACTTTCCATCCCCAGGCAGATATGATACTCCAGAGCCAACCGGACCATGTCCAGGTGCCTGGATTCTGGTGTAACTGATGGGCAATTTTATGAAGTCTGGTTATAGCTGAATAAACAGACGGCGCGTTATTAGGAATGAAAATGCAGCAACTAGATCCGATGACTCTACAAGCTCCTCCTCTATCGGCCAGTATGACGTCAAGAACGAGACGATTTTGGAGCACAACAAAACGCATAGCAGATTGCTCTTCGGTTAAGTTACCTAGAGCGGAAGTAGTCTCATTCACTACTGCTTCAAGGGTTCTGGTTAGCCTACGTATTAACTTACTATTCTGGACAGGACCTATAAAGAAAAATAAACCTTTATTGAAGTCTTGATATTGTTCTAGAGCAGTTTCAGTTTGATCGACAATTGGGGACTCAGTCTCCCTTCTATGTCTAACGTGTACTAGATGTGTGTTTCTGTGATAATCAGACGGGGCTAGAAAAACTGGTGGCAGTAGGAAGGCAATGTAACATGTTCCATCCCAATCTAGGGGCAGACGAACATATGCGGTCTGACCACAAACAAAATAAGAATGACGTGAGGCTTTGAAAATAGATTTCCCACTGTCACTATACTCGACCACAGTAGTACAATCACTATGTCCTACATGTGCGGAACCATTCTTTCTAACACATAATTCGCCTTTGACTGGTAGTACTGAAATAGCAGGCAAATCTGGAGTAGTATCGGACTGAACATTCAGAACCATGAAATTCGAGGAATAATTACCTAAATCATATACTTAATTTTCTAGATCCAACCCGGTTCTATGGGAAAGACCTTGCTTGTCTGGGAAACATGTTCTATTCAGAAAGGACATATCAGTTGAAGATGACGTTAACGTGGACCATGCTCCACACGAACCATTATGTGAAAACGGATAGGGAAAGAGTGGCAGAACTCCCTTCGGTGTCTGGAAAGGGGGGAGTCGACCACACACCCAACAATTAGTGGCATTGCTGGTCTGGTGTGAATAATGCAGCATTCGGATAAAAGTATTATTCCGCATAGCAAGACGATAGGATAACTCGTGAGGAGGCAGATCACTAAATGTGTGCTCTACTGTAACATTAGAAAACATATGTACATGTGAAATAGGAAAACATAAATGTAACGCATAACTTATGCATGTAACCATAAGACTCAGGAACAATAAAAAGAACAGAATGATGATACATCTCTTAGAGTTTTGACTAACTCTCTCACTGTGTGGGTCTATCTCATACATGTCAGGAACCTGTCTAACCGTTTCACCCGAGAGGGACTTAGACAATTAAACTGGCTGACTTACTAGACCTCAACTTGGATTTATACTCCTGCTGCGGAGTTTTCTCTAACAGGGGAAGTTTAGATTCATTGTCTGGGCAGTCCTTGAGAACGGGGCAGTCCTTGAGAAAAGTTTTAGTTTTAAGTCCATGAAATTTCTTGACGTGGCTCACGTGTAGCCACCCTTTTCTGTTTTCCACCTTCACCGCAGTCCGGGTGGTGAGGAGAACGAGGCGGGGTTCCTTCCAGCGGGGCTCCAGCGGACTTGAACGATCAAAGTTCCTTATAAGCACATAATCACCCGGAACGACCTCATGCGGTTTTACTTCGGTGTTGTCTGGGAATGCAGCGGCAACCTATGAACGACAAGATTGTAGTGCAGACATCAAGGAGGCAAGGTAATCTGTCAGCATATTACTGTCAACATCGGTAATGGTACGGGGTCTAGGTGTACCCCACATGTTAGGGGGACGACCAAACACTATCTCATAGGGAGATAGACCTGAACGGGAGTGAGCAACCATTCTCATATAAAAAAGGGCAACTGGCAGTGCTACCATCCAATCTACACCTTTCTCTGCACACACTTTAGCAATGCGGATTTTCAGGGTCTGGTTATGTCTCTCTACGAGACCGGCTGCTTCAGGATGGCGTACACAATGGAACTTCCACTGGTACCCTAACAGAAGGGATACTTGTTTCATGAGCTCGGATGAGAATGGCTGGCCGTTATCTGAATACACGACCCTAGGTAATCCATAGCGGGGAAAGAACTCACGAACCAACTGCCTGGCAGTGGTCGCAGCTGTGCAATCTGGAACTGGATATGCTTCTGTCCATCTGGACAAAGCGCATACAACTACGAGGACATACTTGAAACCTCGACATCTCTCCATCTGAATATAATCCATCTGGAGGACTTCAAAAGGGTGGTCAGGAGGATGGAATCCACCTTGTTCCACCGGGACACTTTTACCTGGATTGAACTGACAACATATCATACAGGTACGTACTTTCTGTTTGGCGGCTGCTCGTAAATGCTTATTGAACCAAAGGTTCTGGATACTGTCTAACATGGCTTTTTCTCCTAAATGTGCTGGACTATGTGCGGTGTTAATAATGACTTGAACCATAGAGTCGGGGAGAAACCATGTGGCTTTTCCCTTCGTCAACCATCCTTGATCTGTCTGGACCCCTCCTTGTTCGGACCATTTCTTGATTTCATCGGGAGTAGCATGTAACTGTATGTCTATGACATCTTGTGTAGGGTCCTTAATTGTCATACAAGTAGTCTGTTCTGGAATGTCTGTCAGTGTCGTGTTAACTGGAATGTCTGGAGTCTGAGCTGTGAGCTTGGCTGTGCGATCTGCTAGATCGTTACCTTGGGAAATGATGTCAGTGACTTTCGTATGTGCCTTGCACTTCATGATAGCGATAGCTGTCGGTAAATGTATTGCATCTAACAGAGCTTGAATGAGGAGACCATGCTGAATCTTGTTTCCATGAGAAGTCATAAAACCTCTTTCTTGCCAGAGCACTCCAAAGTCGTGTACGACTCCGAATGCATAACGTGAATCTGTGTATATATTAACTTTCAGGTTCTTGGCATGTATGCAGGCTTGGGTCAGAGCGACAAGCTCTGCTGCCTGAGCAGACAGGGTGTCAATACGATGTGTTTCTATAACTTCAGTTTCAGTAGTCACTGCATACGCGGCTACTAGTTCTCCTGTACTTGTTCTCATACATGAACCATCCACATGAAGTGTCAGGTCGGGAGCAGGTAATGCAATATCTGTCAAGTCTTGTCTTGGCTTTGTCATAGTGTTAACAACTTCCACACAGTCATGTGTGGCAGGATTTGAAGTAACTGACGGTAACAGTGTAGCTGGATTTAAAATGTTGCAGCGTCTGATTTCTATGTGTGGCTGAAACAGTGTCAGTTCATAACCTGTTAAACGTGCAATTGTCAAGTGCTGAGTCTGTGTTCGGTTTAAAAGAACCTCCACGGAGTGTGGAACTTGTACTGTCAGGGAGTGTCCTAACACTATGGAATCACTCTGTCTGATAGCTAGAGCTGTGGCTGCAACTGACTTGAGGCACGCAGGCAGCGCCTGGGCCACTGGATCTAATGTGCTAGAAAAATAAGCACAGGGCTTGTATTGTCCTGCTTGATCTTGTGTAAGAACAGATAATGCAGTACCATCACGTTCTGTAACAAAAAGTGTAAAAGGCTTACTGTAGTTCGGTGTTGCTAGAACAGGTGCTTGGCATAAAGCTTTCTTTAACTCATTAAAAACAAGTGTATGTTCCTGGGTCCAAGGGAGGACAGTCGATACGGCTGCCTCCTGTGTCGTTAACTGTATCAGTGGCTTGGCTAGAAATGCATACTGAGGAATCCATTGTCTGCAGTAAGAAGTGAGGCCGATAAAAGCTCGTACCTCCTTCTGTGTCTTGGGTTGTGGAAGACGTGCTATTAACTGGATACGGTCAGGTGTCAACTGCCTACCCCTCTTGGACAGTAAGTGTCCTAAGTAGACCACTTGCTGGACACAGAATTGCAATTTGGAAGGGGACACCTTGTGCCCCATCTCGGCCAGAAAATACAGAACTGTAAGTGACGCACGCTCGCAGTCACGTTCAGAACGGGCTGTGATCAGTAGATCATCGACATACTGGAGCAGGGCAGTGTCAGTTGGCATGTGAATATTGTCTAGTTGTCTCTTAAGTGCTTGACTGTAAATGCTAGGACTCTCTGTGAAACCTTGAGGTGCTCGTGTGAATTTATAGCTTCTTCCATTTAAACAGAATCCGAAAAGGAACTGGCTGTCTGGATGAATGGGGACACTGAAGAAGGCGTTCTTGAGATCGATAACTGTAAAGAACGTAGCTTCAGAATCAATGGCTGTCAATAGAGAAGAAATATCTGGGACCACTGGGTACTGCGGTATAATACATTTATTAAGTTCTCGAAGGTCAATCACTAATCGATAAACTGGAGGTGCATTTGGATCAGTACGTTTCAGAATCGGAATGATAGGAGAATTACATACATTGGAGTCAGTTTCTACAACCACTCCTTGAACAATAAGTTCGTCGATAATTTTGGATAAGGCTGCTACAGCTTCAGGTGGCAATTTGTACTGTCTGATTCGTGGTAAAACAACACCTTGCTTCAGAGTGACACGATGGGGTGTGATATGCATACAACCTACATCAGTTGGACCTTGCGCCCATAAATGCTGTGGTACGTTCAATAATCTTGGATCAAAATCACGTAATACATAATGACCTTTGAAATCACGCAGGAACAAACGGACCCCTTCTGGGGAGCAGCATATGACTGCTCCTAATTCTTTCAGTGTCTTAATGCCTAACAAATTTTCTGGACAAGATTTCGTGAGTAACAAGTCTGTAGTTCGGGACAATGGACCAACTTCTAGAGTAACTGGTTTCGATATTTCATTAACAATAGGCTTTCCTGAAAATCCAAGGGAAACATTTCTAGAGCCTGAGAGCGGAGCCCCTGGAACCTCGTCATGACTGATGGTAGTCCTACTTGCCCCTGTATCAATCAGAAACTTTCTGTCTTTCCCTAATACTTGACTGTGTACATAGGGACCCTCTTGATCTACAGGAATCTCGATGAGAGGCAAGCCTACCTCCCTCTCTAGGCTGTTTCATGAATACGGCTGATAATCTGGATACTCCGACTGTGCGTACTGGTACATCTGCTGTGTAACGTGCTGTGTTGCAGCGATAGGCTGCGGTGCTGTAACTGTCTGTTGTGCATTCTGCGGTGGCTGGGAAGTCTGTGAAACTTGCTCTTGTCTAGGCGGACGTGGTCTTTCTTTAGTTTTACCAGTAGCTATGTTGTGTTTCAGAACTGCACACTCGTTTATAAAATGACCTGGCTGTTTACAGTAATTGCATGTCCCTTTAACGGGAGCTGCAGGATGACTGGCTTGATTCGGACTCCTCTTCTGACTGTCTTGTGGAACAGACTGTGCAACTAGTACTTTCATTTTCGTGTCTTTCATACGTCTCCTTTCGTGTTCCTGCTCTTCCCTGATTCTGTTCTGGTGGTACTGGAGCATCTGGAGCATCTGTGACGGAGTATTAGCTTGCCAGGTACTTTCGACTTTCAGGACTCGATTTTTAACTTGTGGGCTTGAATTCTCGACTAGTTTGGTGACAAAAAGATGAGGATACGACTCACTACTTGTTTTCAGACCGCTATTAATAATGAAACATTTTTCAAATCTAGAATAAAAATCACTAGTATCTTCGTCTTGTTTCTGTTTACAGGCTGAGATGGCATCCCAATCTTCCTTTTTCGTGGCTAGTAATCTTGGCAAAACTTGTATCAATAACTCGGGCAATTCTTTAGCTTTATCCCCAAGACCGGTACCTGGTACTCGTATATTATCTTCAGCTTCTAGAGCTGTCCAATCTATCTTTTTCTCTCCCACCTCCCATTCTTTTTCTTTGAGTTTTTCATATATGCCCGCGGGCAACAGGACCTTTAGCATTTTAATGACATCAGGATACGTGTATTCTCCCATACGGAGCATGTCCTTTAATTCACGGTGAAACCCTGCTGGATCTTTATCATGACAGGGAATTAACTTTTTCATTTCTAAGAGTTCCATTTTCGTGATAGGGGTGTAAACAAATACTCGTTCTAGACCACCCCCCTCTTTCTTGACTGGATGTACTTCTCGTAACGGATTCTGTCTGTCTATGTAGAATGATTTACTTTCTGGGGGTGAGACGTGAACAAAATGTGGATTCAGAAACGTTCGGTATTTGTGGCGCTGTTCTAGAATGACACTAATTAAATCGGTACCTAGACCTTTCCATCTGTACTGGAGTAACTCGTTTAATACATCATGTAAAGGACCTGGATCAGAATGCTGTTCCTCATACAGTGTAATGAGGTGCTGGATCATATACATACCCACCAGTCGTTGCTCGGCTGGGGGCAGTTTCAGAAACGTTTGGGCCACTATTTCGTCTGGAAAAGTGGTAGAATCAGTAGTCCACCGGACTGCTGATCGGGCTAGTTCTTGTTCATGCATGGTACTAAGCTCGCTATACCCTATTCGTGATTTCAGAATGTGATCGGTAGCTTGGAATACTTGCTCAAGAGAACACTGTTCTGGTGCTGGAAGAGGAACAGCTTTCTTGTAATCTAGACGTGAATGTCGGTCGGAAAGTCTAGTTCTACCTACATACGCTATTCTGTCGGGATTCTCGTTGTCTACCTCTTCAGTAGAAGAGTCATATCCTTTCTCGGTTGCTTGTTTTGCTTCTCGTTTCTCGTGTATGGTTATGATTTCCCTACGAATTTTCATGTACATACTCTCTATACAACTTTGTGTCTTGTGTTTTCCATCGGCTATATTGTCACTCCACCTAGTCAGGACTTTCAATTCTTCTTGATCTTTTTCTGGATAATCTTGCTCTCTTATTAAACAGTTAATCAAAAACTTTAAAATCATGAGCTGAGTCTCGACTTTTCTTTGAACCATGGCTTCGTGAATACTTCCTGGATTCACTCCTGTACGGATAAAACGATATATTCTGTCTAGATGTTCTCCCATATCGGGCAGGGTGTCCAAATAGCTGGCAACCCGTCTTAAACGTAATGAATATATGACCATGTGATCCTCGCCTGGAACTGGATCATAACGACATTCAGTAAGACCTCGCATGATATCTACGTATGTAGACACTTTTGGCGTACGCTGCAACGCTAGTTCATGTAGCGTCAGACGTCTTGGTTGAGGCGGGGTACGAGGAGAACCTCCCCCCGCGGCTCCTAAACTAGAATCGTCAGTGAATACTGTACGTGCTGGTAGAGCGACTGGCAAAGCGGGTACATGTACTGTGGGCTGGGCCGGGGGTGCTGTAACAGGTACTGTAACATTAACTGGACCCACGGGACCAGCGGCTAGAGGAGCAGGAATTACATTATTAACGGGAGCAGGCGGGATAGGATTTGCATATTCTGGGACTGTATCGTCCAAATAGGACGAAAGAAAAATATCAGCTGCGGTCGGTTTATGACGTAGCTTAGTCGGGACCAATGGCGGCGGTAAATTACAGGGTGCTTCCGGGGTTGCTTTCGGCAAGCCCTCAGCAAGAAGAGGATACATTCCTTTAATAAGAGCATTTCTCTGTCTGTCTGACTGTTCTGCTCTAACTCGTTCACCTTCTTCGATTAATTCCCTTTCTTGGGCTCTTTCTGAGGATTCCCTACTTAATTCTGTTTTTCTGAATTCTTTTTCGGTTCTTTTATGAGATTCTTTGCGCCATAACTCGATGGCATCTTTCTGGGACTGTCTGGCTTTCTTTTTCCATAATGCTTCTTCTACTCACATGATGCACTCGGCATCCCATGTACCTGACACGGGCCATCTATATTTCTCTTCTAGTTCCTTGGTATAGTCCGCCCATAAGTCTAGATATATTATGGCATCTAAGCCATTCTTGTGATACATAAAATGTCCTGGACTGTCCCTAGGAGGGACAGGAACTGCTTCTTCGAGTAACCCTTTTCTGGTCTTTAACTGACGTAATTTCGAGAACAAAGGCATTTCGGTAATACACTTGGAACACAATACACAATAATCACAGTAATAAAATAGCGAACAAAGCACTCATACCACGACATAAAAATACATTGATAACAGTTCGAACAGAATACTACCTGATACACTGAAAACAGAACACATGAATTTCTCGAAAACAAAACTTACTAGAATTACTGGATGCACTGCTAAAACAGTACAGAACATACCGGTCCCATAAAGAGACACGTCAGGACCCGTATCCACCTAGGTGAATACTTCGGCCTGGATCTGCGTACCCAAACCCAACGGACCAGGACCAAACTAATGATCCTGTCTAGATACTTCCCCCGCGACGGTACTCACCGGGAAGCAGAAACTGGAAGGCCTCGGACTGGACTGGACTGCTACGACGTCGGACTACGAACTTCGGACTTCGGAAACAGGTGGGCCTCCGGATACTTCGGACCTTGCTCTCTCGGCTTGGGCTCTGGTCGGGACGAACCGCATTCCACACCGCTTCGTCTGGATGTCGGACCGCAGTCTCCGTCTCCTCCGTGGGCCTGAGGGAGACTTGAAGCAGAAATATCTGCCGGTGCGCAGTAGAGTTCCGTCACGGCTGCAGAGGGTCAGGGGGCCTGCGTAGCATCGCCAGCGCGTGAGGAAGGGGCTCGTTCCTGTTCGGGCGCCATTATGTGGTATATAAATAAATAATACCGGGACTATTTTTGAATTACATTAACAATAACAGATAGCTCAATAAATAAGAGGCAGGATCCGATGTGTCCGAGTCAGAAGGATTTATTCAGGCAAAAGGGAAGGGACTGGAACGGGACAGCCTGAAATAAAATAGGAAGGAAGGCAGCTGCACCATTTCATCGACAGTGCAGCATATATACAGTAAAACATTACATTACATTACATGCAGTAGGCGTAACTTATGACAAACGTAAGATAAGAACACATGGGTGGAAAAAGAAGGCGTGCACAGGGCGTGCACATAGACATGTGATGTGAAACGTCACAGAAGTGTCATGAATGGGGCGGAAACATGGAGGGGGCTACCCGAGCAGCTGGGACCTTTAACCTAGTGGTGCGCGTAAACGGGCAATGACGTGTTACCAGGGAGAACTGGGGGCTATGACTTCTACACTAGAAGAGGAGACTAAAGTCTGCGGTGTCAGGACGACATGTACCTATAGCATATCTGGTATCTGGTGTTTGGAGTACATGTTGATAGAATCTAAAAGTTATCGGGGCAAAGGCTACTTGACACTAAGGCTGGTGCATGCATTATTCTACATGTATTGCGTGTGCTATGAATCTTCTATGAATATTAATACAGTATTTCTCTTGCATGGAGACAGAGAGACTAGACCATAGCTGAAACTGTTGATGCGGTTCAGTAGCTTAGGAATGCGAAGAAGGAAAACTGAACTGATAACTAGAAGCATAACATACTCTTGGCAGACAGGCGGGCAGAGCCAGGCCGGGCACCACGCTGCGCGGCAGGAAGTAAGTGAAGGGTCAGGGATGCAGGTGGGGGCTGCATCGCTCCTCGGAGAGGGTTCAGGAGACTGGAGCTTGAATCTGGTGTCCGGGCCCTTTTGAGGCCTAGAAACGGGGACAACTCAATGAATTAACGTGCACACTGTAAAACGTGGCAACATAGGCCTAATACTCGTTGCTTTCACGAGAACTGGATACTGACATACTAGAGTTGGACACAACTATAATTGCGTCTTTAATCGATCATAGGGGGATACATGCATATCGATCATGCACATATGACATAGGATGGGGAACACGTAGGCACATATAACAGGGCAAAATTTACTTTTCCACATTCTCCAGCAAAGAAGAGACTCAAACAAAAGGGGGCTTGATGACCCTCAAATTCGGCCTTTTTTATGGGCCTAGAAGGAGTGTAAAATAAGAAAGCCCGGTCCCCTCCTGCACGTTGTTGCTTGTGGCAAATGGAAAGCAGACAACGTGCAGGCGCTGCTGAAAGTGTCCTGTTGTTTGGAAATTACACCGGGACGAGTTCAGCACATTATTCAATGGGGCCCAAATTCTTTTCAGGGTGGACAGCGTTAACCCTGTGAAAATAGTGGGTGGACAACGTCTGCCCGCTTGTAACCCCGACTCGTGCCCTGCATGGTTATTTATGTTCGATTCATTTTGCTTGGTCAGCTGACCTTACTCTCAAACTTACCCCCCCCCTCTGACCCTACACATGTAATTACAGAAAATCTGCCATACCGGCTGTGCTCTCAGGTTGTTTACCATCATAAATGCCCTTTAAAACTTTTGACACAAAGCTTCAATATTAAGAAATGCATTAATAAACATTGTTGGTGTTACATTTGGAACAAGACTTCAAAAGTATCTTTTATCAAAAAAATATCTTCTGATATTAACATTCCAAGGATATTAAGGGCATAATATAACTGTCATGTAAAAACAAAATCAAAAAAGTAGTCAGCAATGACATTTTGAGTGCAAAGAGGTGTAGAAACCTTCAACATTTTTCCAGTTCATCCTCCTCCCCTATTAAGTGTCTTATTTTCTGTTACAATATCCTTCACGTATTTTCTGTCCCTTTTTTTCTCTCCTTTTGCATAGTCGATCCAACAATGCTCCCTCTTTGAACTCTGGGGCAGTCCAATGTATGTATGTATATAATATTTATTGAGCGCAACAAACACCCCCCCGGGTACCCTGGCGCTGCAATACGTGATTTAGAGAACTAGCATTAAACAGGGAGGCAACAGAGGGAATGGGTAATACTCAGAGGACAGAGTCAAATTCTAGGAAACAACCATGTCTTAATCCTTTTTCTAAACAGCAGCAACAGCAATGCATTTTCATTTCAGAATAGAGGACTATGGGCCACCTGTTCTTAGGTTTCATTTTGCAATTACGTAATAGCAAATTTTTGCGATTCACTATCAGGGAATTGCAAACACCTTTGCACTAATTTGTCTTTGACACATTTAACGATTCCTAATGGGATCACAATTGACCAACCTCATTAATATTCACGAGGTAGGTCGCAATTTGCGACCCATTTGGATTTGCTAAAAACACACTGATAGTGGCCTAGACCATCATGTCTGTGTTTGCTTTTAAATAATCAAATTCTTTTAATGCAAGCCGTTTTCTTAAAGGGAAATGGCATATGTTAAAAAAAACAAATTTTTTTTTTTTCATTTTTTAAGAGTAAGCAGTGGTCCATGGCACAACTGCCTGCTTCTAAACAACGTTTTGCATACATTCACAAAGGGGAAAAGGTCCCCTGGGTACTCCATTCCATTTGTGAATGGGTTACCCCAACTTCAAGTTGGTGATAAAATGTGTCTATTTTACAACCACCTTTCGGTCACCCGACATTCTTACATAGCACTGCAAGTCGCCATTAGGAAGGGACGCCATTAACACGCCCCATCCTCATACCGAATCGCTAGCCCACTTTGCGATTCAGTAATAGGTTACTGAATCATAAAAGGGGCCTATGTACATAGAAAAAAGCTTTTTCCAGTCGCAAACACTCTGATTCTGCACAGAGACCCTTTTGCGAAATGATAAAAAGCTACGTACATGTGGCCCTATGTTTGAAAGGCTGTGGGCTAAGCCTCGGGCAGGTAGTGACATGTGAAGATGGGTGGAGGCGACATTGTAACATGAATGTGGTTTATTGGCCTACTGTGCTGGTGACGGGCTGTCTGACCGCGCGGGGTAGGCCTACAGGAATGGGTTTGTCCCATTTGCATTTCTGAGAGAGTTTTAAGTATTCATAGTTAACGCTTATTTGCTCATGGCTTCTGGTAAGAGTGCATGTGATAAAAATATTCTCCCTTGGCTAACATCAGCTAAAACCTTCTTATAAGGTTATATTTAATCATTGTGCTAGTTATAGAGTAATATGTAGCAAAGAGCAGCCCTGCACCAGCAGCACATACACCACTGCCATAAAAGCGAAGTCAGGTACTAGCAGAAATCTTTCTCCAGATGGAATGAAGACACAACATGGTGTTGTTCACTGCAATGGGAAACTCAAGAGTAGTCAGGTAACCAGAACTAGTTGCCATAACTTAAGGTTTGGGGCATTATACAAATACATCAAAGCCATAAAATGCACTATACAAAGGGTTACTCTTTGTGAATTCAGGTCCTAACTCAATTCTCTATTTGGAAGTTACTATTCTATGATGATGCCTCTGATGGGAATATCCATCCTCAGTCCTCGCATGATCCTCTCAGTGAAAAAAAGATGCTGATTGTCACTTCAGATGGAATGTATGTGCATATGTTATGAGGGAAGAGGGAAGGTAGCAGGGATAAGGTGAGGCCTCACCTCTCAGTCCATCTTCACATCTGTCATCTGGTGTCCTTCCCATGAACTGCAGAGTTGTGTATCCCTCCTCTTCCTCTGGTTTGCCTCTCCAATTCACTTGCAGAGCTGTGTCTCCCTCCTCATCCCCTTGTTTTCGCCTTCCCTTGAGCTGCAGAGCTGTGCATCCCTCCTTAACATCTGGCGTCCTCCCCAGGAACTGCAGAGCTGTGCATCCCTCCTCACCCTCCATTGTTAAACTTCTAAAACCAGGCTTTTGAACAGAGGATCTGAGCTTTGAAAAGTTTCTTGTGGGGCTGGTTGGCTTATTCACAGCTTTCTATACCGTGCACAGGAACCAGAAACCACCGGCCCTCTGACACAGCATGTCAAATGGTGAGGAGCCGGCCACAGACCTCTGAAAAAAAATTGAGGAACTAAAGCAATGGAAATTTCAGACCTTAAATTTATGTTTTAAAAGGTGTCAGGAGTAAAACTGCACCATACCTGACAGCTGGCAAGTAGTCTTAGTTACACAAATCTCCCTTTTATATCAGATCAGAAGGGTTCAGGATGGCTGAAGACAAGAGTGCTCACAGTGTGAGGCAGAGCCTGAGTTAAAAATCAATGGCCAAAGAAAATCCTTGGATTTCTAAAGGAAATGCAGAATCCAGAGCTGAGGCAACTAGTTATGTTCCTCCACCACACAGATTAAGTACTCCATCCAGAAATAAGAGGGTTTCTGCTATCCCTCGATTCTAGATTGTGTGTTCAGTCTTTTTGCTGGTGTATTGTTACTCGGTTATCTTTCCCAATTATTCACTCAAACATAATGTTACCTGGATAAGACAAAGATTGGAAATCTGAATATGTCAATGAGCTGAGCAATTTGTATTTTCACAGAAAAAAAGCCATAACTTCTTCTAATGTTTATCTATACATTATTACATGGGAAGTATTACAAATGTGTTGAAGTGCCTTCATTAAAAACCTTCTGGCTGCCATTGGGAGGAAGTCAAATACTTCTCTTGTTAAGACCACATGAGAACCTGGATCCCCTTTTTGCATCACAAAGCCCAGACAGTGGGTTTCAAGTCAGCATCCTATTACTGTCAGACACACAACAAATATATTTTGCTGAAAATGGCGGAGGAACTATTTACCTACTATAAATAATTCTGTACTGCCACTCCTTAGCAGTAGAGTTAAGCAAGGGGGGAATACTGGCCCCTGCAGCCCTTGTGGTGCTGGGGTGAGCAATGCTTCAGGGCCCCCCAACCTTCAAGGGGTTCTATTCAGACCAAGGACAATGAATATAGTGTGATATGGCAAATTAAGGGGCCCCTCAACACGTTCTGTAGAGGGGGCCCATCATTTGGTATTATGCCACTGTGGTTAGGCTAATACTGACAATACATAGTTTGTTATACAAGACTGATGAGCAGGTTTTGTCTTACCATCACCACTCCTTTTGGAAGAAGAAAAGAAGAATTGAGGCTCATTTAACAATTTCACTATGAAGATCACCCAGATGCTGATGGTAGAAGTGAGCACTCATCTCGTGCTCATCACTGTCGCACTGTGAAAATCGGGGACTGGTCCCCCAAACCGTATCCAAATATTACCGGTATTCCATCGTAGACCTATACTCTCTTGTTTTCACCAACCATTATTGTGTATCACGTTTTTTACTTCATCACAACGGAGACAGTGGAATTCAATCCATAATCTTTATTCAACATTTCAAATACCAACTGTATGCCATTCTAGGCTTCGTACAACAGTATGCACGGATTGAAATCAATGTGGTTGAAAAAATAAGCATGAAGTTGATCTGTCCAATGCATTTCGAGCTCATAAGGCTTTTCGTCAGGGAATCAGGGAATTCTAAAACAAATAAAATAAACAGCTTAACTGCCCGATCCACGATGCTACGTGCATATTATACAAAACAGCGAATGTGTAAACACATGACTCTCTACTTACCCCCTATCCTCTCCCACGATCAAAAAAATCATTGTGGGAGAGGATAGGGGGTATGTAGAGAGTCATGTAGCATCGTGGATCAGATAGGCAAAGTCCCCCAAGATCAGAAGCAAGCTTCCTGGGACCGATTGTGGGGTATCACCACCTTATCAGACAGGCTAGCTTGAATCCAGTGGCACATTGAGCATGGCACGCACACCTGGGCAGATCCTTTCCACTTACGGCAACAAAAACAAAAAGAACAGATGATGTATGGAATGCTGTAAATGTATGGAATGCTGTAAATGTATGGAATGCTGTAAATGTATGGAATGCTGTAAAGGACTCTGCTGGACCCTGTTGGACCTTGCTGGGGGTGAGAGAGAGCGTTCCAGATAGACTCAAAGTCCCAGGAGACTAAGGATTGCTGCCACTTTTGCCTGAGGCCCGCCCACAGACGCTACTTAACTTCTCGCGGCACCTGTGCTGCTTCACTGTAAAGGACTCTGCTGGACCCTGTTGGACCTTGCTGGGGGTGAGAGAGAGCGTTCTAAAGGACTCAAAGTCCCAGGAGCCCTAGGATTGCCACCACCTGTGCCTGAGGCCTGCCCACAGCCGCTACTTAACTTCTCGCAGCACCCGCTGCGCGGAACGTGCACGGGCGCATGCCGGGGGAAGCCTGGGACGAGGGCGGGGCCATCTGAGGCCAAAGGAGGGCCGGGCTGGGCCACCCCTTGGCTATTGCACTTTAAAAACTCCTAGCAACTATTGGGTATGCCAAAATACGCCTTATCTTATGCTGATTGTTAGACTCGGGGGACTCTGGTTGGCACAAGTACGTACTTGCGACAAGCAGGGGCCTCCTCCTATAGTCAGGGCAAGGGAACTACTCCTTTGAATAGCCCCTGCTCACCCTCTAGGTAGTGTGGCGCGAGCAGACAAGGCTAATCTTCAGGGCGATAGTAAGTTAAGCATTTATGATCATACACAGTAAACCCACTGACCCACCACAAATGGACACCAGCCGTAAGGTTGTATCAAAAATACGTCAACTTTATGTAAAAATACTTCAGCTGCAGAGTTATCACAAGACCATATAACGTTTAGCGATTTGAGGCCACCACATTTAGATAGGCAATTTAGTCTTTCAATGTTCATTGTTCAGCAAGGTACGATGACAGGGAAAACAGAACGTTGCGGAATCTGGATCCGATATGAACTCGAGACGGAGTTCAAGTGTACCTTGCTGTGGGTGTCTGAGGCATTTCAGGTGCGGCTACTGGTGAGGGCGGACCCGGGACGAGGCCGACGGTTCTCCAGAGGATCTCTCCGGCTCGGAGCCCCCTCGAGGTGCGAGGCGGGGGAGCAGGACTGTGGAGGGTTGTGGCCATCCGGGGGTCGATGCAGCTCACGGGGCGAGACGCTGTTCAGGCCTGCGGGGCGTACTACTTCTTAGCATGCCAGGTCGTACTCGTGGATCTGTGAGGGGCGTTGCGTTCTCGGGCAGACGGGTGCAGCACCAGGCTTCCGGTACCACTGTACGGGGAGGCCTTTCTTGGGGTGCGGCACGAGCCTTGGTATGCAGGAAGGCAAAGCGAGAGAGTCGGGTACGTTACGACGTACGGACCGTCCAAGGCTATGGCATGCGCTCCGTGCAGATTCTGGCTGGAGAAGATGAGAGGCACACAACGCGCTCCGTAGCAGGCGAAGTGACAGGAGAGCGGGCGGCCCGGCACTGAAGCGAAGAGCGACTCAGGGATGAGCGGGGCTCTCTGCGGCAGGGTGACCAGGCTCCAAGCTGTCACGACCTTGGAGGGCGAAGGCACCAAAATCACAACTCCGGCGAGAGGAAGAACTTAAGGCCCAACAGCAGACGGGCACAAGCAGAATAGAACCCAATGGTCCTGGGGTCCCGTTCAGGGGGCAAGCTCGCAATCAAGCCCTTGGAGATAGTTTCAGGCACAAGTCTACAAAGTCCTCTCTGGTCCTTTCCTCTCCGTTCTCAGCAAGGCACCACTGCAGGCCAGTCTTACAGGATAGAGACTGGTTTCCGTCCTTAAGCTTCTCTTGGTCCTTCTAGTCAGGCAGAGGTTCGTCGTGGTCAAAACTGGATCTGATTTGTAAGGAGCGGAGCTCCTATATTTAAACTGCGTTTCTTTTGTCTTTGCAGGCCAGGGGGCCTAAGCCTAGTTCATCCCGGTTTTGGAGTGCTCTGTTTACAGGAAGCTGCCGTCTTCTTTCAGGTGCAGGGCAGGGACATCAGACGCTCCACAGGAGGTGGAGCCAGCATTGTGGTGGTGGAGTACAACCCTATCTAGAGTCAAGGACTACTCCGCCCACCCATCCTGGTGTAAGCACCCTATTCACCACCTGGAGGCCCAGACTGTCCCCGGGAATTCCCCAGCCCTGTCACTCATACAACCCAGACAACAGATACACATCCTGGCAGAGACTCGGGCCGAATAGTTAGGTGAGCAAAGGCTAACTTTCTAAAAGTAGCGTTTGCAAACCCAGGATATTAAAATAAACCTTACAAAAGGAAGTATTTTATTATCCTGAGTTCAGGCATACTAAACTCGACGTGCCACCGTGTTCCCTGAGCCTGCCGGGACTATAGCGTGTAATAGTTCCGACAGCCCATCTTGGCCTAAGAGAACAGGTAGCCCTTCAATAGAGAAGAACCAAAAGGGCGGTAATTCACTACTAGGACATGCCACACTCTAGGCTTGTCCTACCTTACGCTTACAATGCACCCTGCCCGGAGGCCTACCATACGGGTGACTGATATGAAGGTTAGGGGAGGTTTAGGGACGGGCAAGTGTGGGCACTTGTGCAGTCAGCGTGGCAGTACCAGACTGTACGCAGGGTCTGCAATGGTGGACCCGAGACACATGTTACAGGGCGGCTTCTGTGGGTGGCGCAACCAGCGCTACAAGCCCACTAGCGGCATTTGTATTTACACGCCCCTGCACTCCTCGTGCCCGTTACTGGGGACTGACAGTAAACCAAATAAGCCAATCGTGGAATATCAATTACGGATACACTTTACATTTGGGCGCACTTGCACTGCGGCACGGATTGGCCGTGGCGCAGTGCCCTGAGCATCGAACACCAGCGAAACATCTGAGGCACATCAGAAAAAAGTGGAAGGGAGACCTACGCCAAGGTGCCGGGTCTAACACGTGTCCCCTCCAGCAGAAATGTGGGGAGAACTACCCTTACCCAGGGAGTTCCTCATCACTAAGGCGGAAAAACCTCGACAGACCGTCAGCATTGGCGTGGTCTATGCCAGGGTGGTGTTCCACCGTGAAGATCATACTCTGTAGAGAAATGGACCACCTCAACAGTTTTGGGTTTTCATCCCTCATTTGCATCAACCACCTGAGGGGCCTGTGGTCTGTCTGAACTCGGAAGTGAGACCCAAACAAGTAGGGTCTTAGCTTCTTCAGGGCCCAGACCACAGCAAAAGCTTCTCTCTCGATCGCACTCCACCTCTGTTCCAGTGGAAGTAACCTACGACTGATGAAGGCTACGGCTGGTCCCAGCCCTCCTCAGTCATCTGTGAAAGGAGAGCCCCTACCCCATGCTCTGAAGCATCTGTCCGCACTAAGAACTCTTTGGAGAAATCAGGAGCACGGGCGCCGTGCACATGGCCGTCTTCAGAGTGTCGAATGCTTCCTGACAGGCGACAGTCCAGATCACTTTCCGGGGCTGCTTCTTCGAAGTCAGCTCTGTCAAGGGGGCAACAATGCTGCCATACCCCTTGACGAGCCTCCTGTAGTACCCGGTGAGGCCGAGGAAGGCCCTCACCTCCATCTGGGCTTTGGGGGGTTCCCAAGCCAGGATGGTCTGAATTTTGGGCTGAAGGGGCGCCACCTGGCCTCTCCCAACTTGGTGTCTCAAATACACCACGGAACCCTGCCCGATCTGACACTTGCTTGCCTTGATCGTGAGGCCTGCCTTGCGCAGTGCTGTCAACACTTCCTACAGGTGTCACAAGTGTTCCGTCCACGTACTGCTGAACACTGCGATGTCATCCTGGTAATCCAGGTAGGCGGCACTGAACGCGTCAAGTCCAAGCAACACCTGGTTGACCAACTTCTGGAAGGTGACAGGGGTGTTTTTCATCCTAAATGGCATGACCCGGAACTGGTAATGCCCATCTGGTGTTGAAAACGCTGACCTCTCTTTGGCCCCATCAGTTAAGGCGATCTGCCGGTACCAAGACGTTAAGTCAAACGTGCTGAGATACCGTGCAGCCCCCAACCGATCGATGAGCTTGTCAGCTCTGGGGATGGGGTGCGCGTCAGTCTTTGTGACTGAATTGAGTCCTCGATAGTCCACACAAAACCGTAGTTCGGGTGTGGCTGCCGGCGTCGCAGCCTTCGGGACCAAGACCACTGGGCTGGCCCAAGGACTGCTGGAGGACTCAATAACCCCAAGAGCAAACATTTTCAAGACTTCCTCCTTGATGCATGCTCGTACCCTGTCAGTCACACGGTAAGCCTTGTGCTTCACCGGCAAACTGTCTCCCGTGTCCACATCATGGACGCACCAATCTGTGACACCAGGAACCAGGGAGAACAAGTCAGAGTATTGCCCCAGCAACTGGCAGCAATCATCCTGCTGCTCCGGGGTCAGGGAGGGTGAGAGGTGAACTCCGTCCACTGACCCATCTCGCACGGAGGCTACCAAGAGGTCCGGGACAGGCACGGTCTCCTCTTCCATTCCATCATCGGTGGCCAACAGCATGCCCACTTCGGACCTCTCCAAGTGGGGCTTAAGGCGGTTAACATGTAGGACCCTCAAAGGGTTCCTGGGAGTTTGCAAGTTCACCGAGTAGGTGACAGGACTCTTGTACTCCATAATCTCAAATGGACCCGTCCACTCATCCTGAAGTGCACAGGGCTCCACTGGGGCGAAGACCCACACCTTTTGTCCAGGTTGAAGCTCTACCAGAGTGGCAATCTGGTCGTACCACCACTTCATCTCCTCCTGGCTGGCTTCCAGGTTTGCCTCAGCAAGTTCTCTAGTAAAAGAGAGGGACCCAAATACCAAAGGGAGTGGGTACCAAAAGACAAATGTCAGGAAATATAAGTCCCCTTGGGCACATGAATCTAAGTAGAGCTACTTACAATAACACACTTCACTAGGTATATATGTAGCAATCACAAAAGTCAACGCAAAAAAGTTCAAATACAATCAATGCATATCACAAATTTATTAAACAAGACAGACAGTAAAAATGACCAATATGGTCCATGTCGCGAGAACATATATCAAAATAGCATAATTCAATCATAAAAACACATTAAAAAGGGAGAAATATAAGGAAAAGTGAAGTTCCTCTTGGTAAAAAAAGGAGACACAAGAAATTAAGGAGCACAGTTAAGCTTTGCGTCAAAAACTGTTTTCTCTCAAAATATAATGTGTTTCTCCTTAAGCATCGACGCGTTTCGGTGAGCCACACTGATATCGTCACCTTCCTCAGGAAAATATATTACCATCCCATTAAAATCTGTAATATTAAAAATATATATACATATAAAAAACAGTGTTTTTATGGTCTGCTAAACACACTTAATGCATGTTACATTCACTTTTTTTGACAGAGCCATTAATGTTGCTACATATTCCTAATCACAACACATTTATCACAAACAATGAGCCTCTAAACATTAAATCCTGTTATTCAACCATAGATTACATGTTAGATCTCACACAATGTATAACAACAGTTCAACGAACAGAAATACAAATCAGTATAATAAGCTTATCGCATCATCATAATTTGAGGTTCATCTAGCATACCGAAGAATAGATATTACCGTAGACCTAGATATTGTTGTAGTGTCATATCTCATAAGAATGAAAATTCTGTAAATGAAAAACATCAACAGACATTTAAGAGCAGGCAGGCTGGTAGCCTCATTACTGAGCACATGAATGCATAGAGAGAAGTAGACCAAAGATTAAATGCAGTCTGGTTTGTACCGAAGAAGGTCAAACGTTATTCTTTATCAGAGTTGTGATACGCTGGACACACAGATATACATGTTATCAGAAGGGGGATCCAACTAGGCACAAGGACAACATACCTTTAATGCAGTATCGTATTTGGAATCAAGCGTTCTTAAGATGTTACATCAGTACTAGCTTGTAATCAGTTCTTCAAACAGAATCTGGCATATATCCTTGCCTGCAAACAGGAGCAGATTTCTGAGGAAACAGGATAAGACTGTACTAATAAGCAAGACCCCTATGGAGACTGTGTCTCTGATTCCATACGCATGACAAACTGAAGATAAACATAGGTGAACGCACCTTCAGATATGCTCTACTCGCGATTAAATATTCTGCTTCTGCTTAATACTCCGGGGAACACGTCTCCGGTGCCACGATAATGAATCCGCGTAACCATGGACGGAGCTACACACGGACCCCTACGTATATAACGATACATTATATTACTTTCGCACAATTCCGAGATATCACAGAAATGTAATATAGCGGGAAAGAAAGATACACTTACTATTTTATTCAATCTGATTATTAAGGCGATATGTAGCCCTGAATGTTGCCGCAATGGGCCAATGGGAATGCCTCAACGTGCTGGCGTCTTTAAGTCGAACACACGTCCGTAACTTAAAAAAAGAAGAAAAAACGAAAAAGAACCCACCAGTCTATCTATTTGAGTTTTAAACTTAAAGCTAGTTGCCCCATCTGCTCGCTCAATTAGCGTCACGTACCTGAAGAAGCCGACAGCAACGCGGTCCATTTGCCTCATTCGTTTGAAGAGGACGCCATGTAATACGGCTTTGTATTTATACACCACCGCTCATGCGCTGGGAGTACAGACACTCCCGTCAGTGGTATTCCGCCGTAAGCAGCAGCTAGAATGCTGACCCACCTCATAACAATGAGGTACTGGGCCAAAATAAAAGAAAGACTACCTCGGTGTGATTATTATCCAAACTATACGACTCACAATCACCGACATCCGTCATTACAGGGAACAAACAGCACTAATGCAGTTCATTTAAAAAAAAAAACTTTCAAAAGGAAAGTTACAGCCAACTAACACTTATACATGAATCGTACACTATAAATTCACGGACACCAAAGCAAAATGAGTGCAGTTTCTGTCAGATCTCAATAAGGACACACCATATAATTCCCTGTGTCCACAGACGCCGCAATTATCACTGTTATATAAAATACGGCTGAGATGCGACACAGCATCACCGCCGCATGTACACATGAAGATCACTACTATGCAGTCAGATAGCTCCAATAATGCGCTCCCATTCTTCCCTAGAGTTAAGTCCTTTCCTGACCGTATTAAGAATCGAAATATACCATTGTTCTCGACGTTTCCGTACAAGTTGTATATTCCCACCTCTCTTTCCAATTTTGACCTTCTCCAAGACAAACCACCTGAAGTCATTCTCTCCATGCTTGTGCTCAAGAAAATGGGGCACCAAGGGGGCAGTAAGTTTCTTAGTTTTAATGGCAGAACGGTGCTCCTGAAACCTCGCCTTAATAATCAGATTGAATAAAATAATAAGTGTATCTTTCTTTCCCGCTATATTACATTTCTGTGATATCTCGGAATCGCGCCAAAGTAATATAATGTATCGTTATATACGTAGGGGTCCGTGTGTAGCTCCGTCCATGGTTAGGCGGATTCATTATCGTGGCATCGGGAGACGTGTTCCCCGGAGTATTAAGCAGAAGCAGAATATCTAATCGCAAGTAGAGCATATCTGAAGGTGCGTTTACCTATGTTTATCTTCAGTTTGTCATGCGAATGGAATCAGAGACACAGTCTCCATAGGGGTCTTGCTTATTAGTACAGTCTTATCCTGTTTCCTCAGAAATCTGCTCCTGTTTGCAGGCAAGGATATATGCCAGATTCTGTTTGAAGAACTGATTACAAGGTAGTACTGATGTAACATCTTAAGAACGCTTGATTCCAAATACGATACCACATTAAAGGTATGTTGTCCTTGTGCCTAGTTGGATCCCCCTTCTGATAACATGTATATCTGTGTGTCCAGCGTATCACAACCCTGATAAAGAATAACGTTTGACCTTCTTCGGTACAAACCAGACTGCATTTAATCTTTGGTCTACTTCTCTCTATGCATTCATTTGCTCAGTAATGAGGCTACCAGCCTGCCTGCTCTTAAATGTCTGTTGATGTTTTTCATTTAAAGAATTTTCATTCTTATGAGATATGACACTACAACACATATCTAGGTCTACAGTAATATCTATTCTTCGGTATGCTAGATGAACCTCAAATTATGATGATGCGATAAGCTTAATATACTGATTTGTATTTCTGTACGTTGAACTGTTGTTATACATTGTGTGAGATCTAACATGTAATCTATGGTTGAACAACAGGATTTAATGTTTAGAGGCTCATTGTTTGTGATAAATGTGTTGCGATTAGGAATATGTAGCAACATTAATTGCTCTGTCAAAAAAAGTGAATGTAACATGCATTAAGTGTGTTTAGCAGACCATAAAAACACTGTTTTTTATATGTATATATATTTTTAATATTACAGATTTTAATGGGATGGTAATACATTTTCCTGAGGAAGGTGACAATATCAGTGTGGCTCACCGAAAAGCGTCGATGCTTAAGGAGAAACACATTATATTTTGATAGAAAACAGTTTTTGACGCAAAGCTTCACTGTGCTCATTAATTTCTTGTGTCTCCTTTTTTTTACTAATAGGAACTTCACTTTTCCTTATATTTCTCCCTTTTTAATGTGTTTTTATGATTGAATTATGTTATTTTGATATATGTTCTCGCGACATGGATCATATTGGTCATTTTTACTGTCTGTCTTGTTTAATAAATTTGTGATATGCATTGATTGTATTTTAACTTTTTTGCGTTGACTTTTGTGATTGCTACATATATACCTAGTGAAGTGTGTTATTGTAAGTAGTTCTACTTAGATTCATGTGCCCAAGGGGACTTACATTTCCTGACATTTGCCTCAGCAAGTTGCCTGAGTCGCCTGTTCTGGTTTCGGAAGGCCAGCATGTAACTGTATACAGACTGGGGAGGTTTTCTGGGAGATTGCTCCCAGCCTTCCCCAACCAGACTCAGAGGTCCGCGGATCGGGTGACCGTACAGAAGCTCGAAGGGACTGAACCCGAGCGACTTCTGTGGCACCTCTAGGTACGCAAAGAGTAGGCATGGCAAGAGGACGTCCCACTTACACCTCATCGGTCCTTCTAGGCCCATGATCATGCCTTTCAATGTTCAGTTGAATCTCTCAACCAACCCGTTTCCTTGGGGGTGGTAAGGGGTGGTGAACTTGTGGGTTACACCACACTCTTGTCAAAGAGACTTCATATACTTGGATATGAAATTGGTGCCCCTGTCAGACACCACCTCTAGAGGGAATCCCACTCGTGAGAAAATTCCCAACAGTGCTCGTCCCACCACGGGGGCCGTCACTGTCCTCAGAGGGATGGCTTCAGGGTACCGGGTGGCATGGTCCACCAAGACCAGGATGAACCTGTTGCCCAGGGCTGTTTTGGGGTCCAGAGGCCCCACAATGTCAATTCCCACTCGCTGGAATGGGGTACTGACGACGGGGAATGGTTGGAGTGGAGCCTTGTTCTTCCTTCCACACTTACCACTTGCCTGGAAAGTCTGGCAGGTCCTAAAGTGAGCATCTGAGCTCCTGTGCATTTAGGGCCAATAAAAGTGGGTGACTAGCCTGTCATAGGTCTTGTCCATCCCCAAATGTCCTGCTAACCGCACATCGTGAGCCAACCCCAGTAGACTCTAGTTGTGTGGAGCTGTGGACCTAAGCTCTGTGGGAGAGAAGAGCCCTGTGTAGTTTTTGGTGCAGGGTCTGTGGAAGCAGGTAATCCGCAGAACAGTGGATGTTTAACTTACCTGAGGGGAACTCTAGCCCTGTAGATCTGTGGGTGCAGCCAGGGCATGATGGTGGGGTTCTCTAACCTCACAGAATTGTGGGTGAAGGGCATAAAGAAGAGCAGCTCTCTTCTAGCCACAGGGCACTAATATGCAGTTGGGGACAGGTGGAGTCCTGGAAAGCAGTGGGCGCAGGATCTGTGAGAGGGAGTTGCCCTGTCTAGTTTTGGTGGGGGGTACAGCCTCGCAAAGCATTGGATGCAGGGCCAGTAAGAGGGGACATCTCTGTTGAGTTGTGGGAGCTGTTTGAGGGTACAGCCTCGTGGAGCAGTGGGTCCAGTATCTGTGTGAGGGGAAGGGCCTTTGGAGTTGAGGGAGCTGTGAGAGTGTATAGCCTCACGGAGCAGTGGGGGGCAATCTACCTAGGGGTAGTGTAGTTCCGCAGAGGGTCAGCCCTGCACCTCCCCATCAAGGAGCCCACTGTCAGACAGATGGGAGTAGGAGGAGGATCGTGACCACGCCTATAAGAAGCTCTCTTCCCATGCTTTTCCCAGAACCATGGTGGGAGAATCCACACATGGGGACCCCATACAGCACTGCCGCTCCGGCTCTGGACACTGCATGGTGCCATAATGCAGCTGCAGTGCCATTCCAGTCACAAGATGCTTGCCTGGAGGAAGAGTATACTCACCAGCACCAGCGGTGCTCTCATGGCTCAGGAGCTCATCCGGCTGGGATCGACTCTCCTAGACACAGAGCGGAGCACGTGTGAGGAGTCAAGAAGCCTTTTCACTGATGAAGGAAAGGGCGGGCCTTCTCAGACACATCACGTCCAATACACAATATATACACGGTTTAACAGCTAATCAGAAACTATGACAACTCCTCTGACATTGCTCAACTAACGAGCAACAAAGAAATGTTTTTCTCGGCCAATTACAATGACCACTTAAGTTGAGCACTTTTAGACAACGACATGACGAACCAAAAACTGGAGTAACTTACTGGCATCGGCATTCCAAGGAACAGGTTTTCCATGGACTCAGTGCTTACCATCAGTGCAGTGTGAGTCCTTGGAAAAGCCGCTGGTCTCTGGGAAAAACCTCAGCACACGGGTTTCCCAACAAAAAGGCACGCTTGAGTGGATGCCTGCTTCTGCCTCGGGTGGACCATCGAATGCATACTGATACAGGAGCACTCCAGTCGGTCCTGCTTGTGCCCCAGGAGCACTGTAAAGTGCACACTACATATCAGCAAAGGAAGGCCGATGACTCGCGTCTCACAGAAAATGGAAAGGTAGGGGGAACAGCTGTGCATAAGAACTGCCTGGGCATTGCTGCTCATTCCCGGGGCAATACTCCAGGGGGGTCAACATTTGAAAAAAGTTGGGACATGCATCAACTATTAGCCATTTGGAGGCTACAATTTTTATGTGACTCAGGAAAAAAAGCCAATTCAAAGCACAGGAGGAGTCAGATTCCACAAAGTACAGACAACAGATCACCTAACAGCGCAAACACTATATAGACTCAATCTAAAAAGAACAATTTATGGATGGAATTTGTTTGTTTGTTTTTAGATTTATATAGTGTGACTTATCACCCTTGACGGTATCCAGGCACTGCCGATGGGCACGGGGAGATTGAGTGATTTGCCCTGAAACACAGAATATTGCGCCAATGCAGAGACTCAAACCTAGATCCCCAGCTCCTGAGTCGGCAGCTCTGCCCACTGCGCCATGTCCTCTACCCAGAGGAGAGTGCATACCATCCCACTTAGGGCGACAAATGCAAAAAGAACAATTGCTGGACTGAATGCTGAACAATGTCAAGCATTCACCCTCAGTACAGAGATCTGCACCCAAATCCATTGTTTTTCTGCCATGCCTTTCCAGTTTAGACCCAGGCATATGCAAATCAGTCTTGACCCTGCTCCTGATAGGAAAAGTCCAGCCTGAACTGGCAGGCCTGTCCCTCCCTGGCCCGGAAACAGGCATCCTGGGACTGGTTTCGGGGTATCACCCCTCATCTGCCGAGCTAGCTTGACTCCAGTAGCATGATGAGCACGGGACCCAAGTCTGGGCATACCCTTACCACTTCAGGCGACAAATGAAAACACCTTGGTGCTCCATAAGCACCATTTAACACAAGCACATGTTTCACATTTCTTTGAGCTCTTCAGGTGGATTGTTTTGGATGCACTTCCTTCATTTGTAACATCGGGTAGAGCATGAGGTTTAACACTGAGATCCTTACTGACCATAACACAATCGTCCCGTCTTCCTTGAAGCCCTGTTGACAATTTAGATGTCTTAGATAAGGTTTAGCATTACGCATAGGATGCAACAATTCTGTTTATTAATTTGTAACAGATTCCCCTGAAGAAGGGCTCCTTTTAGAGCCTGACATGCATTGGGAAACATCATGTTGTCAGCGTTTTTGTTGATTTTAAAGCTTCTTTTAGTTACTTTATGAACTATCTGGTACCATTAAAATTACAGCAGATTTAACACGTTTTCATGTTTGCAGAATGATTGTGAATTTAGGATGCACTAATTCCAGATGGTTTACTATTTCAAGAACATTACTTTTTGCAATAACATTAACAAGCACTCTAGATATAAATTGTTTACACTTATTATAAGTGATTTGTATGTAGTGCACTTGGTTCTCCCAGATACATATCTGGGTCTTGTAATTTCCTTTTAGAAAGTTAGCATTTTCTTACTTAACCCATTTGGTGCCCCTCTGGAATACACATCTAGGGTGGATGCCAGTTGGCTTTCTGCATACTCTCTAGGCAGCCCCACACAAAGGAAGGGTAGGTGTGACTGAGTGGCCATCTACATGGTGATGGGTCTTCCTGAGCAGGATGGAAGGGAGGAGCTGACACTCTACCTGAAAGGGCTGGGTCCTGCCCCTGCATATAGGGTTGCATACCCTCCTGTAGTGAGTCTTGGGCCTAGGCAGGATCTTGCGTACGTCAAAGCAATACTTTGAGATCTCCCTACTTCAAAGGCTCATTTGGGTATAATTACTAGTTCTCTGACCCCCCCCATTTCAGAACAATTCTGGAACTCGGGTATTCCACCAGGATGAAGGACTTATGTGCTGCCAGGAACAACTGCCACTTTTCTGTACTGCTTTGCTGTGTTGGCCTGCTGCTTCTTGTCTGGGAGTGAGAGGGGCAGGGTCTTGCGCACTTCAAAGCATTTCCATGAAGTCTCCCTACTTCAGAGGCTCATTTGGGTATAGGTATTGGGTCTCTGACCCCACCATAACAGGACACTTCCAGAACTGAGGTCATTCTACCAGGAAGAAGGGTTGCTGTGCTATTAGGAGTGACTGCCATTTTGCTGAACTGCTTTGCTGTGTTGGCCTGCTGCCTGCTGCTTATTGTCTTGGAGTGAGGAGGACCGGACCTGACTCTCTACATCCCAGACATTAAGTTTCTCTAAGGGCTTGATGACTTACTCCTGCTCATGGATATCAAAGACTTCACCCTGCATCTTGGTATTTGCACCTGGGCGCTGTCTGCTGTGACTCCTGCTCTGTCAAGTGGTGCCAATTCAGTCCTAGGCCCTTGGAAGTGAGTTTCTTTGCTGCAACCCAAGAGAATCCACACATCATCGACGTTGCACCAATCTGATCGCATTTCCTACAACACTGACTGTTGGCCGAGCCGCAAACACCACATCACCGCCCCCCACACCCCCATTCAACGCCCCCGGATTTTGACGCACCATTGACTTTAGGCAGCCCAGCGCCAATACATCGCTTTGTGATATACGCATTACCTACAGCTCAGCCTTTCGACAATGACACATCACCTCATTGCCCATCACAGCTTGATCCTCGATGCATCTTCACTGTTATGCAGCTCAGGACCTTCGCATTGCTGGCATCTTCACAATTGATAGTGACGTATCCCCTCCACTGTGCCACACATCATATTCAAAGCATCAAAGGTACTGTTTAGCAAGCCTGCATGGCTCCTGTATCTGTCCCGCACTCCATCGCAGTTGGTCTGAACTTTGGGATTTGCTCTGGTCAAGCATGACCGGATAGCCCTGGTTGGCGCTATCCATTTTTAAGCACCACAAACACATTTATGTTTTCGAAAATTCATACTTTGACTTCTACTTATTAGATTTTTTTCATTTTGGACTTGTTTTACTCAGATAAATATTGGCTATTTGTCTAAACTGGTGTAGAGTCCTTTTGTGCTGTTTTCATTGTGTTACTGTGTGTGCATGCACATATACTTTACTTGTTAGTTTAGCCTGAATGCTGTGTGCCAACCTACCAGAGGGTGAGCACAGACATACTTTAAGTGTGTGTGTATCTTACCCTGACATGGTGGTTCCTGCTTGGATAGGGTGCATACCTCTGCCCACTAGAAGAAACCCAATTTCTAACAACAGAGAATGCTGCACCCAATGCTACATGTAAGGGCAAAATGCTTGTCCTGCTTGCCATGTTCATCCTTCATCAGAACTTAGTAGATGTTCAGTTTGCTGTGTGATAAGTGCATTACAGTCACAGCACTTCACATAACAGTGGATGGGACATATGCTATATTCTCTTGGATCACCATGTGTGTCAAAATCTACAGTTCTTTATAGTTTCAAATATTTTATTTAGGGACCTTCAGCAGTATTTCCCAGCATGATTGCCTTAGTTTCAAAGGTAGATATGCTCACTCAGTTTGAGTAATGGAGCCTTGGTGGCATACCCGGACACCCAAAACTTGCATCCAAAAACTGAAAGGAGTTGGATTTACTACAGTGAGTGAGCTAAAGACGCATGTAAGACATGACTGTATGGGAGCTTTTAGTAAAGGTTCATTAGCAATGGGTGTGGTAATGTTCGGGAGGGAGGCGGTTACTTGACAGGTGGTTGTGGATGCATCAACTGTCAACATTTCTAGACATAAATCTGTCCTATGGTTTACAACTGTTTTGGGCCCTTGCATGGCGGAGTTATGTTGATGTGCACTGATCTGTTTGATTGGGCCGGTTGCTGGCAGTATGAAAGTCTTGTGTGTGGTGAGTAAATGGCATGTGAATGAATTATAAAGTGGGTGATGCCTTGACGCAGCTTTACGGCTCAACTTCAGAAGTCTTGGGGTAGATTTTCAAACAATTTGCATTGGGTTAGCATCACAAAAGCGACACTAACCAGTACAAAATGTTTTGGGGGAATTTACATTCAAACACAAAACTTGTTTTGTAACGGAAAGAATCCTAAAAGTAGGGCAAAACAGTGCAATGCACCAATTGTGTTAATTAGCACAGAGGGGTGCCACGTGAGTGGTACATGGGTATTCCTATGCAACAACCCATGCTTTTTGACTCAAAACTGTATCTACAAGGAAATGTAAACAGGGTTTTATGCCAAAGGTTAACGCCACTTCAAAGGAGGAGCTAATAGGAGAAATGTTTTAATTTCTCGGTGCTTTTCCGACTATGCATGTGTGATGCAATGTGCAGCACACATACAAAGTAGGAACAGAAACTTGTCCAGGCACAGTATTTTGTACAGGAAGGACACCCTTCCTGTACAAAACCGATGATAGATTCAGGCACACACCTTTGCGCTATGGCGCTAAGGTGTGTACGTGACACACAGCAGCTAAAATTAGTGTTAACTCTAGGGTAAGTGAGGAAAGAGCAGGGCCGGACTGGCCGTAACAGGCACCGGGCAACCCCCCAGTGGTCCGCACGGGTGGAGGCCATTTTTGTTACAGGGCCATTTTTGCAGCTTAGCAAAAGTTACACCCGAGCTGCGCGAATTAAGGAAAAACTGTAAAATGCTTGAACGCTTATGGAGAAAGGATTGGGCTGCAAAGAGTAAAGGAGAATACAAAGCAGCCATGAAGCGCTACAAAGTCAGCCTAAAAAACACCCAAGCTGCCTTCTTCGAAGCTGCAGCCTACTCCTCTAAAGAAACCTACCGTATCAACCGTTTATTGACGAAAGTACCTGAACCACAGCCTATTGCTGATCCCTCAGGCTCCAGATGTAATCAGTTAGCTGAGTTCTTCTCCTCTAAAATTAACAACATCTTAAAAACCCTCCCCACTCTCCACATCCTCCCAGACCTGCCATCCTCTCCTATGGCATCCGATGCCCCTTGCCTTGACTCCTTCTCCCAGGTAACCACGGAGGTGTTTCTAGCCACCCTAAACTCAGTTAAGAGCGGAGCACCGACAGACCCCGCCCCCTTGAATAAACTAAAACTGGTAGCCCCCACGGTGACCCTCCTCTTCACCAACCTAATCAATTCCTCCCCTAACTGGAAAAGGGCCATAATCAGATCACTGCTGAAAAAACCCCACCTTAACCCCTCAGATCTGGCCAACTTTAGACCGATCTCACGTCTCCCCGGTATCAGCAAGGTGGCTGAAACATGTGTTAATCAACAACTTTTCACCTTTCTGGAGTTCAATGACCTCCAGCGTCTCTCCCAGACAGGGTTTAGACCAGGGCAGGGCACAGATACCGCCCGCATAGCCGTGATCGAAGAAGCAAGAACCATCTTGGATGCAGGGGGATCAGTGGCAGTGATCCTCCTGGACTTAAGCGCTGCATTCGACACGGTGGACCACGCCATCCTCATCCACCGACTTAACAGAGTGGGAGTCACTGGCACCACCCTGGCCTGGCTCAAATCTTTTTTGGAGCATAGAACTTTCGAGGTAGCTGACGGGCATGCTCATTCCAGAGCATTACCCCTTCAGTGTGGGGTCCCCCAGGGCTCCTCCCTGAGCCCCATACTTTTTAATGTGTATATGTCCCCTCTGGAAGATATCGTGACACCTTTTGGCATAATGGTAGTCATGTATGCCGACGACATCCAACTTGTCGTCTCCCTAAATCAGTCGGCCCAATACTTGGACAACCTAGCCACTTGCCTTCAGAACATCTCAAAATGGATGAGCGCCTCTCGCCTTAAACTTAATGAGGAGAAAACAGAGATTTTACTTCTTGGCGACCCATGTAAACTCCCTACCACATCTTATGGCCACCCTGCATGGGAACACCCCCACCTCTAAAAAGGAAATCAAGAGCCTAGGCATCTGGATTGACCAAGACCTCAACTTTAAAGCCCAAGCGAGGAAAACCGCTGGAACATGCTTTGGCCTCATGCGGACAGCACGGAAAATCCTCCCCCTAATCCCCCTCCAGTCCAGAAAACTCTTTATCCAGGGCCTAATCATCTCAAGACTGGACTACGGAAATGCCCTGTACCTAGGGGCCCCACAGTTGGTCATCAACAAACTGCAACACGTCCAGAATGCAGCAGCCAGGCTCCTCACTGGGACAAAGCCCAGATGTTCCGCTAAACCTGCTCTCACATCACTACATTGGCTCCCAATTCATGAAAGAATTATCTTCAAAACCCTCTGTATTTCGCACAAAAACCTTCATGGCAGAGGCCCCCCCATACTGAGACCGCTCATCAAACCTCACAAAGCCAATAGACAGCTGAGATCAAGTACCCTCTCCCTAGCCAGTGTCCCCAGAATAAGAAGAGCACGCTCAGGGGGACGCCTCTTCTCATACAACGCCTCAAAGCTATGGAATGCCCTTCCCCTCAATATCCAAAGGGAAACCAACATATTGGCCTTCCGTAGGTTACTAAAAACCTGGCTCTTCCCCTGAACATCCCCCTTCCCTGGATCTAGCATGTTGAGCAACAGCGCTGGGACGCCCATGGGTAGCTATGCGCTTTAGAAATCCGACTCAAATTCAAATTCAAATTCAAGTGAAAGCAGAAAAGAATAGTTACAGAATATTTTGTTCGTTTTAGTCATGTTTTGACACTGCCACACACACACTCACTTTCCCCTGCCCCAAGGCAGTCCCGATCACAGTTTCAATGCATTTTTCTGCACTTCGGCTGCTGAAAATTAAGACAAATAATCCAGGTCACTCATTCTTTTTTTACAGCCCATAGTAAAATAAATAAATAATAAATATTGTATTTTGATATGGACCAAATGGTTCGCCTAAATCGTCGGTTTCTTGGCCAGTTTGACACCAGCGACAGCAATTAGGCCCTAATATATATTTTGGTGGTATCCTCTAGTGGCCCTACGGAATAAAGAGGCAGACTTCTAATTCCACCCACCTAATTTAGATGCGTAGAATTTCAGGTCAGTTTTTACTGCCTATCACCGCCAAGACCACTCTGGTGGCAAGGGGCAGTGAAAACTGCTAAATGCTCACCTCATCATGGATGACGACTCTCGTGGTGATGGGAGCATTTTCTATTTTATTTTAAAACAGAAAATTCTGCTTTGGGAATTTCATTTTGGAAATAACAAATAAAACAGTTTTCTGCAGGGCTCCGTCATGTTGAGCTGCACCTAAATGTAAACAGCACAAACTGGGTTTTCACTCGAAACATCGTCCCAAATCTTGTTCAAATATCTCCCTGACCTGGCAATTTTTTAATGGCAAAAGTGTACTAAATAAACGTTGCAAAATTTGTCGGAAACTCCAGATGATTTTCAGGCCAGAACAGTGAAAAGCTAGCAATAGTATTGTGCTGACTCCCATTCTAACTATGGAATCCATACACAGGAGAATCGCAGCGGGAAAACACCACCTTCTGCGGTATCTATATTAACCCTGGGCGTAGTTCGCGTAGCCGCACTCCGCGAAGCTACGCGAAGCCGCACTTGCACTCCGCGAGCTACGTGTAGCTCCGCGGACATGCGTAGTAGCTTGCTAGACCCGTTCGCGCGCCGTTTTTCGTCTTCGGGAGCGCGGTGCGCGTGTTCGGGGCGCTGCCTGCATGCTCGCAATAGCTAGCGCGCTAAGTTACTCAATGAGGTTTGTCCCGCCCGCTTGCGTTCCCTTATTTCCGGTTCCGGGTCACAAGTAACGTGTTCGCGTTGTGTTAGACATGTTCGGGAACTCATCTTCTCGTTCGCACTGCCAAAGTGCGTGATCGCGTCAAATATCGCGCGAACTTACCGCGGCGGTCGCGACGGGCAGAGCCATCTTCGATTTCACACTCTGGCTATGGTTTTGGGCCTACTTCAGCATCTCACTCCTATCTCTTCCATCCTGGTCTTTTCCCTCAGTTTTTCTAACTTTCTTTACTTCTTACCTATTTCTGTCTGTGCCTAGGTGTATATTTCTCATTTTATTTTTACTTTTACCACTTTTTTTGCAACTTTTCTCTTGTTTTATATTACTTCCTTCTTTTATCTTTCTTCTTTCTTCCCCTAACCTTTTTGTCTTCAACTTTCCTTCTCCCCTCCACCCAGAACCATGGTGAAGGGTGCCAGCAGAATCGGCGGCTCAAAGGGGTCCTTCCCCCCTAAAAATAAAGCCAAAGGTACAACTTTAAGGTTTTTTGCTTTTTTTTCCTAACCAAAATGGTAATTTATTATGGTTTTAACATGCTCGCGAGTTATTCTGTGCAAGAATGCAGTTTCTGCGTGTTCGGCAACTCGATCTTACCAAAAAGCATCCTCGCGCATCCTTATGACGCTATCTCGCATCAAAATGACGTTATCGCGTTCGCACAGTCGCACGGGACTGTGCGAGAGTGTTTCCAAACATGGTGGCACAAGCGACCAGGAAAAAACAAACGCAGAACGAAGGTAAGCCATTGCCGCGCACGCGATAATGTTATTCAGCGCGCGAGAACTACGCTACGCACCGGATCGCGGAGTTATCGACAGCTACGCGTTCTCCGCGGAACGCGGAGCTGCCGAAACTCCGCAAGTTCCGCGAACGGAGCGTAGTTCTTCGCCCAGGGTTAATCTATATCAGTATTTTACCACACCCCCATAGTGGCCAATTTAGAAGAGCTTTTCTTTTCCTTACACAGGGTAAGTGAGCCATTAAAACCACTGGTCTGTTGTTGTGTCATTCGCATTTTTATTTAGCAAACTGCAGTACACAGCATGGGGCAATGGGTCAGCCCACTTCAGACATTGGATAACTTCACTGTGACTGACAGCATTCTGTTCACAAGGAGCATATCTGTACAAAAGTAGTTCCCTTCATAATAACCTTACTGCCCTGACATGTTTGCTATAACCACACCAATCACTATGGCATAAAAAAATCATATGTGCCCCTCTCAATGAACAATAGAGACGTTCAATTTCGACAATTCCGAGTTGTCCTAACTGCTAGGGCTGTCGCCATGGGATCTGGGTTCGAGTCTCGGCATGGACAGCTGAACATCCTGTGACTCTGGGCAAATCACTTCAGCTCCCCATGCCTAACAAAAATTGATGTGTCCTCATGTAATGCAGCTGATGCTATGTAAAGCGCTCTGATACCCGGTTCGGGTCAAGTTCGCGCTATAGAAAACTCTGTCAACGTGTTTTTTAATACACGGCAAGAGACCTCGCCACAGGGTCTGCATATATTTGCATCTCTCGTTTCTACCAGTGGAGGTGGATTTTACTGAATTGCACAGACGAGAGCATTGTCAAATGTCTCCCACGCCTCGATCTGATTCTCATAGTCGGGGTACCACGCGGGTGGACGGCGTCCCTCCACTTATTTCACCTTCTGGAGCAAATGGAGCCACACATTCACTCTTTGGCCTCTCTGGGGCGAGATCGGAGCCCATTCAGAACGCTGCTCACGCGCTGGCTTCTCTGATGCATTCGCATTTAAGGGGTGATCGAGGGGAGGCAATGAGCCTGATTGTGCAGTGACGTCAGCGTCCCCCACTTCTTTTTTTAGGACTTGTGCCCTGCTCATAACTAGCATCAGGACTGGTATTAACTGATACCAACCCTGCCGGATAGGAAGCAGGCGAGAGGCCTTGAGCCCTCTTCACCATTGCGGGACTGACGCAGGAGCAGCCGCATTAGCACACCAGTAGGTGGCGCTGTTCTACCGCTGTTGGTGAACAGAGCAGTCTCACTAGCAGAACATGAGGTGGCGCTGTTCTACCGCTGGTGCTGACCACTGGCTCACGTGCCAGGAAGCGAGCCGTGTTGGATGGAAATATTTCATTGGGAACCGAGCCGTCGCGTGCTCAGATCACTGTGCGTGAGACAGGACGTAGAAGTGGTCTGCGAGGCGCTTCCCATGCAGTGCTGCGGTTAAGGTGATTTTGGCTTCAGTTCTGTCTCTGCAACTTTCGCGCAGTTTCTTATACAGCAACAGCATCCCTTCCTACCACAAAGAAGGCATCAGTTGTCTCAACATGTACTGAATGTCGCAGCTGCCGTCAAACGACAAGTAAACTTTGTGTGCAATTAGTTAAAGAATAAGTACGGGGGACCGAAGTTTTCTTCACAAGCCTCCTACTAATTACCAATGTTTGTTTCTAAGAAGAGAAGTAATGTTCCATCGGCTCTCAATAGGTGCTAGTCTGCTCGACAATGTATTTTCCCTGACAGCTGTGTGGAAGCCTTTGGCAGGAGGTTTTCCACATTGTAGGTGGTAAGAGATGTGCACTGGCACATTTAACTGTTGATGTGTTTTACTCCACAGAGACAATATGGTTCTTTTGTGAAGATTCCCAAACCCTTATACCTCCGTGGAATCTGGAGGAGTTGTATTCCTATGTTTGCCCTGGAAGCACTGTTACATTTTCCTTTTCTAGCAGTAACTTTCTATGTATTTCTATGACTGGAATGTCAGTGGAAACGATTTAAGTATTCACAAACTTATGTGTTTACAGGGCGCAAGTCTTAAAAAACAGAAGTGGGGGGACTAACCTAGTTAGGCAATATGCAAGTGACATCACGGTGTGTGACATCACAGCGCGCGACATCTCGGCACGTGACATCACGGCGCGCAACATCACACATGGCATCACAGAAATTGACATCATAGAAAGTGACATCACAAGCCACGACTTTACAGGAAGTGGCATCACAAGAAGTGACATCAGATCTAAAGCCCTCAAATGTATGTTTAGCTGGTCTATCATGCCTATGTTTAAGTGCGTTGCGAGGATGATAGCACAGTGAGCTATGGAAGATGACATGTGACTTCTACACCTTGCAATCCCCAGTTTTATGTAACACATATTGTTCATTCATTTACAAACTTATATCATTTATTGTACATGTAATATGCACGTGTTCATGTAAATTGCTCTGAAACCATGCGTTAGGATGAGTAGGGCTATACAAGAAAATATAGTAGTACTTAAATTATTTCAACGTCTCCTCAGGGGAAGTAAGCTCTATATAAATGCAATTTGTTTTGTGTAAATACTGGGAAAGAACAACACATCTGACATTCTTACAGTGCATGTGTATCTCCTAACCATGGACTGAAGGAAGTGAAAAGCTGCCTCTCTTAAGTAAGTGTGAAGTGCTAACAAGGTGTGAGCCTTTGTTTTCCTTCCACTTCATTTGCATCAGGTGTGAAACTCCTGTCTCCAGCAAAGAAGAGACTCGAACAAAAGGGGGCTTGATGACCCTCAAATTCGGCCTTTGTTATGGGCCCAGAAGGAGTGTAAAATAAGAAAGCCCGGTCCCCTCCTGCACGTTGTTGCTTGTGGCAAATGGAAAGCAGACAACGTGCAGGCGCTGCTGAAAGTGTCCTGTTGTTTGGAAATTACACCGGGACGAGTTCAGCACATTATTCAACGGGGCCCAAATTCTTTTCAGGGTGGACAGCGTTAACCCTGTGAAAATAGTGGGTGGACAACGTCCGCCCGCTTGTAACCCCGAATCGTGCCCTGCATGGTTATTTATGTTCTATTCATTTTGCTTGGTCAGCTGACCTTACACTCAAACTTACCCCCCTCTGACCCTACACATGTAATGACAGAAAATCTGCCATACCGGCTGTGCTCTCAGGTTGTTTACCATCATAAATGCCCTTTAAAACTTTTGACACAAAGCTTCAATATTAAGAAATGCATTAATAAACATTGTTGGTGTTACATTTGTAACAAGACTTCAAAAGTATCTTTTATCGAAAAAATATCTTCTGATATTAACATTCCAAGGATATTAAGGTCATAATATAACTGTCATGTAAAAACAAAATCAAAAAAGTAGTCAGCAATGACATTTTGAGTGCAAAGAGGTGTAGAAACCTTCAACATTTTGCCAGTTCATCCTCCTCCCGTATTAAGTGTCTTATTTTCTGTTACAATATCCTTCACGTATTTTCTGTCCCTTTTTTTCTCTCCTTTTGCATAGTCGATCCAACAATGCTCCCTCTTTGAACTCTGGGGCAGTCCAATGTATGTATGTATGTATGTATATAATATTTTTTGAGCGCAACAAACACCCCCCCCCCCCCGGGTACCCTGGCCCTGCAATACGTGATTTAGAGAACTAGCATTAAACAGGGAGGCAACAGAGGGAATGGGTAATACTCAGAGGACAGAGTCAAATTCTAGGAAACAACCATGTATTAATCCTTTTTCTAAACGGCAGCAACAGCAATGCATTTTCAATGTAAATCTCCCCTAGAACCGTCATTTTCATTTCAGAATAGAGCACTATGGGCCACCTGTTCTTAGGTTTCATTTTGCAATTACGTAATAACAAATTTTTGCGATTCACTATCAGGCAATTACAAACACCTTTGCACCAATTTGTCTTTGACACATTTAACGATTCCTAATGGGGTCACGATTGACCAACCTCATTAATATTCACGAGGTAGGTCGCAATTTGCGACCCATTTGGAATTGCTAAAAACACAGTGATAGTGGCCTAGACCATCATGTCTGGGTTTGCTTTTAAATAATCAAATTTTTTTAATGCAAGCCGTTTTCCTTAAAGGGAAATGGCATATTTAAAAAAAAAAAAAAATGATTTTTTTCATTTTTTAAGCGTAAGCAGTGGTCCATGGCACAACTGCCTGCTTCTAAACAACTTTTTGCATACATTCACAAAGGGGAAAAGGTCCCCTGGGTACTCCATTCCATTTGTGAATGGGTTACCCCAACTTCAAGTTGGTGATAAAATGTGTCTATTTTACAACCACATTTCGGTCACACGACATTCTTACATAGGACTGCAAGTCGCCATTAGGAAGGGACGCCATTAACACGCCCCGAATCGCTAGCCCACTTTGCGATTCAGTAATAGGTTACTGAATCAATTGCAATTTCAAAGCTTTATTCGACATTTGTCATAAAAGCATCAATCCCTATCCTATACAATAAATACTATGGCTAAAAACTTTTCATTTAAAAAACATATTAAACAATGACGGTCGAATGCTTCTTACAATTAAAAGTTGTTAGCAGTTCATAAAAAGACAATTAATAACAATTAAAATAATATACACATGTTTCAAGTATGAGAGCAATTTAAACAAGACAACCTTATTTCATTATGTTACATTTGATAGTAATGAGCGGGAGCGGATTACCCAGGCCCAAGCAAGGAATTTTGCTACCGCAATCGCTACTAGAGCAGAGCAGTCAGATTTTAATATTCTAAGTGCGGTTGATTGACAACGAGTACCCATATTTAAACAGACTGGCTTTAGCCATTTACGCCTTGGACTGGCATATAAAGGGCAGCAGAACAATAAATGGGAGATGTGCTCTATTTGGTCCTCGCAATGATGACAGTATTCATCCCGTGAAGGGTTCCAGTGTTTCATAAAGGTATTTACTGGAAGTGTTCCAATCCAGAATTGAAAGTATGATTTCCTGTCATGAGGACGTTCGATTATGTCCCAATAATCTTCACACGATGGGAACATCTTAATGTCCAAAAAGCGAGATGACAAATTAGATGAAGTGCCTTTTTGGTACATTGTTGAATACACCATCTCCCAGTACAGTTCTTTCAGTGTGGTTTTTGATGGAAAACAAGCCACATCCCTATTACCCCACAAATATTCTAATTACAGCTTTACAAGAGTAGCCCGCAAATCCTTTAGCCATGTAATACAGTGGAATCGGTCACACTTGACTATATCTAATAATGCTGTTAGATAGTGGGATAGCTCTGGGGTCACCATCAGGCGCCTCCAATATAACAAAGGCCGTAGCCCAGCTATGTCCTCTACATTTTTCCTGCCAGGGTCCAATTTCAAGGGGATTGTTGGCGTACTCTGTGGGGCCATTACAAGTCCTCGAAGAAATCTATTTTCTGCTCTCCCCTAGTCACTCAAGTTTGAAAAGCCCCAAAGCTCGGAGCCATACAAACAGGAGCTCAGTACTTTCATGTTATAGATTTCCAGAGCACAGTTAATCGGCTTTGTCAATGAGGCCCTATGTTTAAGGGCTACCACCCCTGCTAGTTGGTTAAACTTTAGTACTGCCGTATTAATGTGCGATTTCCATTTCATGTCTCCCTGTAGGATTATTCCTAGATAGGAAAAAGCATCTACTTTCTCAAGTGGGGTGCCCTTGTATGTTATCACACCCTTGAACGTAGAGTGATAATTAAGGCACATGAATTTGGTCTTGGTTGTGTTCAATTCAAGGCCCCTGCCATCACAAAATTCACCAAAGGCATCTACCACTTTTTGGAGACCACTCGGTGTACGCGAGAGTAGGAGCGTATCATCCGCAAACATTAATACGGGTACATGTGAGCCTGCTATGATGGGCGCATCAGTAGGGGATTTCTTCAGGTGGTCAACAATACCATTAATGTAAATTGAAAACAAGGTTGGGGCCAGGACACAACCTTGCCTCACCCCTCGCTCCACTGGAAAGGACTCAGTCACTTCTCCCCGTTTGCCCCATCTGATTTTTGCAAAATTGTTTTCATGAAGGCGTACTAAGAGGGTGAGAAGTTCCTGACTTAACCCAGTAGCAGCCAGGGTCTGCCACAGTTTTCCTCTTGGGACCAGATCAAAAGCTGCTTTTAGATCTACAAAGACAGCATATAGTGTGCCCTTTTTTAAGATGACATTTCTCCAAAAGATTGTTATAAAGTAGAAAACGTGGTCGACACTACTGGTCAAGGGGCGAAACCCTGCTTGGTAAGGTGACAGTATGTTATTTTCATCAATCCATTGTTGCAGCTTGTTCTGGACTAATCGCCCCATTAATTTTTGCGCTGTATCAATGAGACTGATGGGTCTATAATTTTTCGCCAGTGTTTTGTCACCTTTTTTAAATATAGGGATAATTTCTGCTCCCTTCCAAGAGGCGGGCACTTCCCCTCCCATCGCCACTGCGTTTGCCAGCCATGTGAAATAGGTGCACCACGAATTCCTATCAGATAAAAACACATCTGCCGGGATACCATCCATGCCCAGTGCTTTTCCCCCTGATACGCAGTCCAAGGCTAAGCTAACATCTTTTTCAGTAAATATTTTGTGTTTAAAAAGGATACTAGGAGGGGGGGAATTTCCAGCGTGCATCGGGTTACATGCATACTGTGGTTTGAAAAACTCAATCCAATCTTTTTTTGCAACATGATTATGTGGCTGCGCGGCTATCCCACCCCTATCCCATTTTACTGTGGCCCAGAATAGCTTGGAGTCCTTAGCTGTGCAAGCCTGTTTCAGCTCGCACCAACGTTCCTCGTCCCAGCGTTTCTTAGCATGTTTTTGAGACAATCTATATGCGTCTCTTGCCTTCCTAACTGATATAGAATTGCCCGTTCTTAATGCGATGCTTAGATTATGGCGTGCCTGTCTACAATGCGTATCATACCAGCCCTGCCTAGGTTGTTCCTTTTTAGCTCTTCTGGGATCTACAGATTTAGTGAAAAAGCTTTGGAGTTTAGAAAAGAATGTTTTATATGCCTCCATCATGTAGACCTGGAAGTTGGATTTCTCACAGTAGGGCTTAATGTTTTTTACTTCCTCTATCACTACTTTTTTAAGGTCCTCAAGTCTCGTTGTGTCCTCAATCAACATTCTCCATTTCAAATGGCGCTGATTGTTTGAGCACACAACGTCCTGGGAGACCCGTTCAATTTTGTTAACACCATCTATGGTCTTGTGATAGGTGTGGAGGGTCAAACACAAGGGATTATGATCACTTTCCATTCTTACCTCCACAGACATGTCTACCAATTTTCTCCATGCCCTTACGTCCATCAAAAAGTAATCAATTCTGCTGGTGGCCCGACCATTATCAAATGTATTGCTCCCATTTATATCAGAGGGCGTACGCCCATTTGCCGCTCTCAAACCTCTTGCTAAGCAAAAGCTTTTTAATTGTATTGCTACAGCACTCCATCTTTTAATGGCTGGAACCTCCAACTGAGGTATGCCCCATTTACTGTCCTCCTCAGACAGAGACCTATCCTCTTCAAAGTAGAATTAAAATCCCCACCCACAATTACATGGAATTGTGGTTCCAGTGATTCTAGTTCATTTTCTAGTGTAGTTACTACTTCTGAGGTTTTGCCTCCACCTACACCCCTGGCATATACATTGAACAAAGCCAGTTCTTGGCCGCTGTCCCATCTAATAGTTACTAGTAGGATATCATTTGATGGGGAAAATCTTTGAGTTATTGAACAATTCAACCTCTGGTCAATCCAAATTAATAGACCTCCAGAAGGGCGTCCTGTGTGATTTCTAGTTGCTGGTATATAATAATTTAGGTACCCGTGGTGAAAAACTGGTTTTAGTGCCCAAGTTTCTTGTAACAAGATAATATCAAATTGGTCAATAAAATCAGCCCATTCAGGAGAAGATATCTTGTTATTTATGCCTGCTATGTTCCACGAGATGATAGTCAAAGCGTCTGACGTTCCTGGATTACGTATTACGGATTACGTCCTAAATGGCTCATGTCCTCAGCATTTTCCGTACGGTCAATACTCATTGTTCTACCACCCTTCAAAACATCCTCATTTTCTACTCTCACCCTATTTTCCCCCTGCTGATCTTTATCTACCTCCCCAGGTTTTAGATCTTTGATTTCATTGGGGTCTATTGGCTGTTTGCACAATTGTGTGCGTGGGCAGACGACTAGCTTTTCCATATTTTGCCTACTTTTGGATGAGACTGGCGGATATTCGTACCTTATGAGTCAATCGCACTCATTTAAATTAGATAATGCTGAAAATCTATTTTCCAAGTGCAGCCCCCAATCATGTCTTGGGCTATCCCTAGTACTTCTATTTCCCACGACAGACCACTTGGTCCTTAAAACACCAGGCTTTATCCCTAATCCTCTTCTACTATAAAAGAAATCAAGTGTAAGTGGTATTAGTTCTGCAGTTCTTCGTTGTGGAGGGTATAAATTAAGCAGGATTTCCGATAGCAATTCTGGGCCCTTCAGATTCAGTACCACACAGTCCCCCTTAAATTTCTTTGGTTTACTCCCTATCCACTTCACTCTTCTAGCTGCAATCAAGTCATCTATCAGCTTTTCTTTACCCCAAGAAGAGATGTGCATATTATTACTCAACCAATTGAATGCTTTATTTAACAGTGATTCTGGTAGCTCAGTCTGTCCTGCGTTCAGGGGTGGAGTGGAGAAGTGTGGCTCACTGGTTAGAGGAGGCAGACCTGGAAGCAGAGATCAGCCCGGGACCAGGGTTCAATTCCCGGCTCGGCGGGGGCTTGAGTCCTAAAATGTCCATGGACTCGACAATTCTCGCTCCGGTGCCTACTCGATTCACGGGTTCACACTCTGCGACTCTGGGCAATAGCTTGCTTAATCTCCACAACGGCCCCGCGGCGGGATGCCTGGCTTTCACCTTGTGGATACCCTGCCGGGGTTATCTCACAGGGGAATACCAGGACGGGTTCCCTAAGCAAGCGCTTAGAAACCGCTTGGTGATTTGCGCTATATAAATTCCTGTACATTTACATTTACATAACATTAGCAAGAACGAGGATCAAAGGTGACGCTTCTATGACCAGCTCTACAGTTCCTGTCTCTATATTTGGGCCTGAATCAATGGTTTTCCCTGGGATAGATGGCAGGTCAGCAATAGTAGGGTGAGATCTTTGTGTATCAGGGATTATATTAATTGTCTGGGTAGGAACTACAGCATCTGCTACTCCCCTAGATATGTTTTCTATAGGTAATTTTTCATTAATTTTATCCAGCACCAAATGCGGTATCTCCCCCACATTATCATTGGTGGTTTTTAAGAGGATCTCCATTTTATTAACTTTGTCGGTGAGATGGTCAATTTTAGATAACAACGGTTTGATTAACCTGTTAAATTTGTTATCCATAAGTTTCTTTATAGCTGCGTCATCCCAGCCTATGCCCCCTTTCTCTTCTCCCACTTTACCTTTTGCGGGGTTCTTACTGGGAGGAGTTGCTGGTCTTTTCCTATTTGATCTCAACCCTTCTCTTCTGGGGAGGGCCTTAGAACCCCCTCTAGCTGCTCTTGGAGCGGGGACAGGGGCCAATGGGGAGGAATGACACTCAATAAATTCTATATCATCTTGAAGGGTACCTCTGTCTCTATCACCCTCCTCAATTATGTCAGGGTTAGTTTTTGAATTTGAAACCACAGAAACATTCAGCTCTAAATCGTCAGCAAAATGCTGGATGAAAGGATCTGTGATATTTTCTGCAGCTATATCTACCAGATTCATACATACATTTTCCCCTTGCAATGATATTGGAGAGTTACTAAGGCCCAAAGACGATCTACGCTCATTATTAATTTTTGCCACCACCTGCACCAAATAGTTGTCCATGGTGTTGGCTGGAGCAATGGGGGTCTTCTGTTTCGACATATCAGAATCTGGTTTGCGCACAATACAAGAATTCACTTAAACACCCCAGGACGATATTGATAGACAACGCTTCCACCCGTCTCCCCCCAGATACAATCACTAGGATATAGGGAGACAGTAATATCTGAGTACCTCACCACGGGGATTAATTTCAATCAGGGGGTTATGGCCCAGCCCAGTCGTGGCCAGTCTTGGACTGTCTTAGACTGTCCCGCCCTTGTCCCGGGCTTCTCCCGGTCGCTCCCGCGCGCGCCCTCACGGGACGATGGACCGGTCACCGCTTTATGCGCCTCCTGGCGCGCTCCGGTGATGGGTCTCGTGGCCCAAGGGCAGCTGGGAACTGTAGTTCACTAGCTGACCGACGGAGCGAACCCGGCCGGTCAGCCTTCCACTGGTGCAGGCAAAGTGCTGGAAGCACTGTTACATTTTCCTTTTCTAGCAGTAACTTTCTATGTATTTCTATGACTGGAATGTCAGTGGAAACGATTTAAGTATTCACAAACTTATGTGTTTACAGGGCGCAAGTCTTAAAAAACAGAAGTGGGGGGACTAACCTAGTTAGGCAATATGCAAGTGACATCACGGTGTGTGACATCACAGCGCGCGACATCTCGGCACGTGACATCACGGCGCGCAACATCACACATGGCATCACAGAAATTGACATCATAGAAAGTGACATCACAAGCCACGACTTTACAGGAAGTGGCATCACAAGAAGTGACATCAGATCTAAAGTCCTCAAATGTATGTTTAGCTGGTCTATCATGCCTATGTTTAAGTGCGTTGCGAGGATGATAGCACAGTGAGCTATGGAAGATGACATGTGACTTCTACACCTTGCAATCCCCAGTTTTATGTAACACATATTGTTCATTCATTTACAAACTTATATCATTTATTGTACATGTAATATGCACGTGTTCATGTAAATTGCTCTGAAACCATGCGTTAGGATGAGTAGGGCTATACAAGAAAATATAGTAGTACTTAAATTATTTCAACGTCTCCTCAGGGGAAGTAAGCTCTATATAAATGCAATTTGTTTTGTGTAAATACTGGGAAAGAACAACACATCTGACATTCTTACAGTGCATGTGTATCTCCTAACCATGGACTGAAGGAAGTGAAAAGCTGCCTCTCTTAAGTAAGTGTGAAGTGCTAACAAGGTGTGAGCCTTTGTTTTCCTTCCACTTCATTTGCATCAGGTGTGAAACTCCTGTCTCCAGCAAAGAAGAGACTCGAACAAAAGGGGGCTTGATGACCCTCAAATTCGGCCTTTGTTATGGGCCCAGAAGGAGTGTAAAAGAAGAAAGCCCGGTCCCCTCCTGCACGTTGTTGCTTGTGGCAAATGGAAAGCAGACAACGTGCAGGCGCTGCTGAAAGTGTCCTGTTGTTTGGAAATTACACCGGGACGAGTTCAGCACATTATTCAACGGGGCCCAAATTCTTTTCAGGGTGGACAGCGTTAACCCTGTGAAAATAGTGAGTGGACAACGTCCGCCCGCTTGTAACCCCGACTCGTGCCCTGCATGGTTATTTATGTTCTATTCATTTTGCTTGGTCAGCTGACCTTACACTCAAACTTACACCCCTCTGACCCTACACATGTAATGACAAAAAATCTGCCATACCGGCTGTGCTCTCAGGTTGTTTACCATCATAAATGCCCTTTAAAACTTTTGACACAAAGCTTCAATATTAAGAAATGCATTAATAAACATTGTTGGTGTTACATTTGTAACAAGACTTCAAAAGTATCTTTTATCGAAAAAATATCTTCTGATATTAACATTCCAAGGATATTAAGGTCATAATATAACTGTCATGTAAAAACAAAATCAAAAAAGTAGTCAGCAATGACATTTTGAGTGCAAAGAGGTGTAGAAACCTTCAACATTTTGCCAGTTCATCCTCCTCCCGTATTAAGTGTCTTATTTTCTGTTACAATATCCTTCACGTATTTTCTGTCCCTTTTTAGGTTTCGACTGCAAAAAGCTGCGCAAGCAGCTTTTGCGCAGGAGAAATCTTATGAGAACTGTAGTGTGGCTTTGGGTCGGCCCTCGTCATTCATTGGCTGGCTCCATAAATGGAGCCTAGCCATTGGACGAGGGGCCTGTCCATCAATGCCGGACCAGACACGGGGGCGTTCCCGAGATTCTTTGCCTTTTGCCGACGTCACGCGACGCCGGGAACGCCCCCGAGTCTCCTCCGGCCGGGCCGTGCTTGCTGCTGTCCTGCCTTGTGTCCCTCCTCCCGCCGTCCCCACGTTTCCCGCCTCCCTCCCGACGTCCGTGTCCTTTCCCGCCCCCCTCATCCTCTCCCGCCCGCCCCCCTCGTCCTCTCCCGCCCCCCGTGTCCTCACGCTGTCCTGCCTTGTGTCCCTCCTCCCGCTGTCCCCACGTTTCCCGCCTCCCTCCCGACGTCCGTGTCCTTTCCCGCCCCCCTCGTCCTCTCCCGCCCACAAGAAGTATGGCGGCCAGGCTCAGCCATCGGGACTCCATGGGAGGGGGAGAAGCCGCGCCTCCTCCCGGGCTCCTCCAGCAGCATTGGCGGCGGCTCGGGGTGCGTGCTTGAGTTGCTGCCAGCCGAGAGCGGAGGAGGGAAGCCCGACTCGCCCAGCATGAGCCACGAGCCCTGTGGGAGGCACTAGGACCCAGGGCCGCATGAAGGACAACAGGTAACCATTATTTTTCAGGACATTCCCCCGAGCCGCAACCGGTCCCGATGCCGTTGTTTTGTTGAAGCCGAAGTATAGAGCAGACATCCTCACATCTGACTGTGGATCGTAGAAAAAGTAACAGGGTAGCAACTAAACTGAAACCCCTTCCAAAAGCCAGCGTCTCGCCCCCAGAAACCATCCTCCACGCAAGCCGCACCCACCCTCGCCAATATTTACGTTGACATAACTTGTCTCCGGCGCCTCTTTGAATCTCGCACACCTACTTGCACATTTTCACAGCAGGACTTTGACAATAAATTGAAAACATTATAATATAATAAATAACTCGGACTACCAGCCGAGATTTGCAGCGCTCGTGCGTTTGAGTCAATCGATTCTGGAGCGGGACAAGGTGAAAAGAAACTTTATTTCGTGGGTTAAGCAAAACTGTGCGGAGAAAGATCCTCTAAAAATGGCAGGAAAGCTCATGTTGTGATGCTGGTCCCCCCTGGAAAGGGCATATGGAACCGATTTCAGACCTTGACACCTAGAGGCTAGTTCCTGCAAAGCCTGAAAATGCCCCTAAACCATTTGCTACTCGTCTCTCGCAGTCGTGTCCATCAGTGCACGGTCCTGGGGGCTGGGGGTCTTGGAGGGAGGAGCATCCAGGAAGGTGCTCCGGGGGCGCTCTTTTCTGGGTTGGGCTCTTCTCACAAACTGGGGGTGGGGGTCGTAGTAGGCTTGTCTGGAACAGGTCGCGCTCCTAATTCCACTTCTGAGTGTTGTTATTGTCTGCTCTCCAGAACAGGTACTCCCGGCAAAGGTGCCCCCCTGCTCAGGACGCACGCAGCACGCTCACAGGTAAGCATGCCACATGCTTCTTGGTTATGTGAAAGCTTTATGTCTTAAGGCTGAATAAATCAGCTTAAAGTTTTAAAGATGAACAGCTCCGATAGCAAAAATGCATTTGTGTGTAAGTGTGTATTATGTGCACACATTACACCCTCACTCAAAGTATTTATTATAAAGTGCCTGCATTACATATGTTACAGCTGAGCTGTATTGCTATTAATTGTTTATTTTTAATATGAGTTTGTGATATATACACACGCTGCATGCACTTGTGTCTTTGTGCGCGTTCGGGTGTTTTATGTCTTGGAGGAAATGTCTTTTTTTACATTTCATTTATCACCTCCACCCTCTTTCAGAAAGGCCCTGCAGTGGTGCTGTTCTGGCAGAGGGAGAGGGAGAGGGTGTTAAACATAACAATGTGATTTATGGCCTCACGAAGTTTTGTTTACATGAATTAACTCCTAATTACAAGTGCTCTTTTTACTTGGAAAACACGACAAAAAACAAAGCTCTTCCTGGGGCCCTGGTGTGTGTTTCTTTCTTTCGTTCAGTTCATCTGGCATGTGTTCTAGCCGATTATAGCTTTGCACTATGTACCCTTCTCCTTTGTCAGCCATGCTTTTTAGTTCAAAGAAAATGCTGAGATGCCGGTTTCCATTTTAAGGAAATGACCTGGTTTCTTTATAGATACTGACAACGCTATACAATTTCATCCTCAATGGAGGGGTGGGGTCAGAACCAAATGACGTATCTACACCCAAATGTTGGCTGCACACAGAAGGGAAAACGGTACCTTCACGGGGCCACACTAGAGACTGATGCTCGCACTTTCATGCCTCCTGATCTGGTTTCGATGAATTGCTTTTCGTTATTAGTGGCAAAGGAGAACATCCGACGCATTTTGTTTTTCGGGTCCTGGAACCCCGCTCCTATGTTTAACTGTCCTCATGAACTCTCCTATGGACTCCACTTGGAACATAAAAGGCCAGGGTTTTTAGCATGCAATAAAGTATTTAACCAAGAAAAAAAGGAGCTCATCATTTAACGGTCAAGAGTCAAGGGGCCTTATTTATGAAGGCCTTGCGCCGCCGGTGCGTCACTTTTAACATGGGAAAAAGTGACGCACCGGTGGCGCAAGGCCTTCATAAATATGGCCCCAAGGTTCTTTAGTAGGCGTGTATTTTTTTGCACTTTGACGTTTTGGGATTTCAGTGCTTCCTTCATTGGTAGTGGACTGGGTTTTCTCCTCCTTCCTGCTCTCTCTCTCCTGCCATCCCTCTCTTTTCTGCCTTCTTACTCCCTCCTGCCCTCCCTTTCCACCTCTCTCTTCTGCTCTCTTTCACCTTCTTGTCCTCCATCTCTCTCCTGTTCTCTCTTTCCTGTCCTCTCCTCCTCTAGCCCTCCTTCTCCTTCCCGCCCTCCCTCTCCTACCTGCCGCCCTCTCCTTTCTGCCCTCTCTCACACACTCCTACCTTCCCTCCTGTCCTCCCACTCCTTCTTGCCCTCCCTCTCCCTTCTGCCTATTTTCCTTCTTGCCTTCCCTCTCTCTCCTGCCCTCTCTTCCTTTTGACCTCTCTTCCTTCTTACTCCTGCCCTCCTACATGCCCTCCCTTTCCCTTCTGTCCTCTCTCTTGCTCTCCCACTATTTTCTGACCTCCCACTCCTTGCATTTTCGCCTTCCTACCCTACCTCTGTATCCTCCCCACTCTTCTTTGCATATGCCTTCTCAACATGCACTATCACTGCACACAGCCTCTCAACACACGGCCTCTATGCACATGCCTCTCTCCATATGATCTCTCTGCACAGGGCTGTGTGTAGAGAGGGCAAGTGAAGATAAGGCATGTGTAAAGAGGGCGTGTGCAGAGAGGGTGTTTTCCAGAGAGGCACTCCATATTTCTGTGTAAAGTAAAACACATCAACGTTTTACACATAATTCAAAGAAGTTAGAAAAGACCATTTGTCAAAAGCAATACCAAAAGCACAAACTTTAACAAAGGCGAAACCATTGCATTGTAAATGCTTGTTTTCTCTCCTTTTGCATAGTCGATCCAACAATGCTCCCTCTTTGAACTCTGGGGCAGTCCAATGTATGTATGTATGTATGTATGTAATATTTTTTGAGCGCAACAAACACCCCCCCCCCGGGTACCCTGGCGTTGCAATACGTAATTTAGAGAACTAGCATTAAACAGGGAGGCAACAGAGGGAATGGGTAATACTCAGAGGACAGAGTCAAATTCTAGGAAACAACCATGTATTAATCCTTTTTCTAAACGGCAGCAACAGCAATGCATTTTCAATGTAAATCTCCCCTAGAACCGTCATTTTCATTTCAGAATAGAGCACTATGGGCCACCTGTTCTTAGGTTTCATTTTGCAATTACGTAATAACAAATTTTTGCGATTCACTATCAGGCAATTGCAAACACCTTTGCACCAATTTGTCTTTGACACATTTAACGATTCCTAATGGGGTCACGATTGACCAACCTCATTAATATTCACGAGGTAGGTCGCAATTTGCGACCCATTTGGAATTGCTAAAAACACAGTGATAGTGGCCTAAACCATCATGTCTGGGTTTGCTTTTAAATAATCAAATTTTTATAATGCAAGCCGTTTTCCTTAAAGGGAAATGGCATATTTAAAAAAAAAAAAAAATGCCTTTTTTTCATTTTTTAAGCGTAAGCAGTGGTCCATGGCACAACTGCCTGCTTCTAAACAACTTTTTGCATACATTCACAAAGGGGAAAAGGTCCCCTGGGTACTCCATTCCATTTGTGAATGGGTTACCCCAACTTCAAGTTGGTGATAAAATGTGTCTATTTTACAACCACATTTCGGTCACACGACATTCTTACATAGGACTGCAAGTCGCCATTAGGAAGGGACGCCATTAACACGCCCCGAATCGCTAGCCCACTTTGCGATTCAGTAATAGGTTACTGAATCAATTGCAATTTCAAAGCTTTATTCCACATTTGTCATAAAAGCATCAATCCCTATCCTATACAATAAATACTATGGCTAAAAACTTTTCATTTAAAAAACATATTAAACAATGACGGTCGAATGCTTCTTACAATTAAAAGTTGTTAGCAGTTCATAAAAAGACAATTAATAACAATTAAAATAATATACACATGTTTCAAGTATGAGAGCAATTTAAACAAGACAACCTTATTTCATTATGTTACATTTGATAGTAATGAGCGGGAGCGGATTACCCAGGCCCAAGCAAGGAATTTTGCTACCGCAATCGCTACTAGAGCAGAGCAGTCAGATTTTAATATTCTAAGTGCGGTTGATTGACAACGAGTACCCATATTTAAACAGACTGGCTTTAGCCATTTACGCCTTGGACTGGCATATAAAGGGCAGCAGAACAATAAATGGGAGATGTGCTCTATTTGGTCCTCGCAATGATGACAGTATTCATCCCGTGAAGGGTTCCAGTGTTTCATAAAGGTATTTACTGGAAGTGTTCCAATCCAGAATTGAAAGTATGATTTCCTGTCATGAGGACGTTCGATTATGTCCCAATAATCTTCACACGATGGGAACATCTTAATGTCCAAAAAGCGAGATGACAAATTAGATGAACTGCCTTTTTGGTACATTGTTGAATACACCATCTCCCAGTACAGTTCTTTCAGTGTGGTTTTTGATGGAAAACAAGCCACATCTCTATTACCCCACAAATATTCTAATTTCAGCTTTACAAGAGTAGCCCGCAAATCCTTTAGCCATGTAATACAGTGGAATCGGTCACACTTGACTATATCTAATAATGCTGTTAGATAGTGGGATAGCTCTGGGGTCACCATCAGGCGCCTCCAATATAACAAAGGCCGTAGCCCAGCTATGTCCTCTACATTTTTCCTGCCAGGGTCCAATTTCAAGGGGATTGTTGGCGTACTCTGTGGGGCCATTACAAGTCCTCGAAGAAATCTATTTTCTGCTCTCCCCTAGTCACTCAAGTTTGAAAAGCCCCAAAGCTCGGAGCCATACAAACAGGAGCTCAGTACTTTCATGTTATAGATTTCCAGAGCACAGTTAATCGGCTTTGTCAATGAGGCCCTATGTTTAAGGGCTACCACCCCTGCTAGTTGGTTAAACTTTAGTACTGCCGTATTAATGTGCGATTTCCATTTCATGTCTCCCTGTAGGATTATTCCTAGATAGGAAAAAGCATCTACTTTCTCAAGTGGGGTGCCCTTGTATGTTATCACGCCCTTGAACGTAGAGTGATAATTAAGGCACATGAATTTGGTCTTGGTTGTGTTCAATTCAAGGCCCCTGCCATCACAAAATTCACCAAAGGCATCTACCACTTTTTGGAGACCACTCGGTGTACGCGAGAGTAGGAGCGTATCATCCGCAAACATTAATACGGGTACATGTGAGCCTGCTATGATGGGCGCATCAGTAGGGGATTTCTTCAGGTGGTCAACAATACCATTAATGTAAATTGAAAACAAGGTTGGGGCCAGGACACAACCTTGCCTCACCCCTCGCTCCACTGGAAAGGACTCAGTCACTTCTCCCTGTTTGCCCCATCTGATTTTTGCAAAATTGTTTTCATGAAGGCGTACTAAGAGGGTGAGAAGTTCCTGACTTAACCCAGTAGCAGCCAGGGTCTGCCACAGTTTTCCTCTTGGGACCAGATCAAAAGCTGCTTTTAGATCTACAAAGACAGCATATAGTGTGCCCTTTTTAGGTTTCGGCTACCGTCGCACTGAGGTTTCGACTGCAAAAAGCTGCGCAAGCAGCTTTTGCGCAGGAGAAATCTTATGAGAACTGTAGTGTGGCTTTGGGTCGGCCCTCGTCATTCATTGGCTGGCTCCATAAATGGAGCCTAGCCATTGGACGAGGGGCCTGTCCATCAATGCCGGACCAGACACGGGGGCGTTCCCGAGATTCTTTGCCTTTTGCCGACGTCACGCGACGCCGGGAACGCCCCCGAGTCTCCTCCGGCCGGGCCGTGCTTGCTGCTGTCCTGCCTTGTGTCCCTCCTCCCGCCGTCCCCACGTTTCCCGCCTCCCTCCCGACGTCCGTGTCCTTTCCCGCCCCCCTCATCCTCTCCCGCCCGCCCCCCTCGTCCTCTCCCGCCCCCCGTGTCCTCACGCTGTCCTGCCTTGTGTCCCTCCTCCCGCTGTCCCCACGTTTCCCGCCTCCCTCCCGACGTCCGTGTCCTTTCCCGCCCCCCTCGTCCTCTCCCGCCCACAAGAAGTATGGCGGCCAGGCTCAGCCATCGGGACTCCATGGGAGGGGGAGAAGCCGCGCCTCCTCCCGGGCTCCTCCAGCAGCATTGGCGGCGGCTCGGGGTGCGTGCTTGAGTTGCTGCCAGCCGAGAGCGGAGGAGGGAAGCCCGACTCGCCCAGCATGAGCCACGAGCCCTGTGGGAGGCACTAGGACCCAGGGCCGCATGAAGGACAACAGGTAACCATTATTTTTCAGGACATTCCCCCGAGCCGCAACCGGTCCCGATGCCGTTGTTTTGTTGAAGCCGAAGTATAGAGCAGACATCCTCACATCTGACTGTGGATCGTAGAAAAAGTAACAGGGTAGCAACTAAACTGAAACCCCTTCCAAAAGCCAGCGTCTCGCCCCCAGAAACCATCCTCCACGCAAGCCGCACCCACCCTCGCCAATATTTACGTTGACATAACTTGTCTCCGGCGCCTCTTTGAATCTCGCACACCTACTTGCACATTTTCACAGCAGGACTTTGACAATAAATTGAAAACATTATAATATAATAAATAACTCGGACTACCAGCCGAGATTTGCAGCGCTCGTGCGTTTGAGTCAATCGATTCTGGAGCGGGACAAGGTGAAAAGAAACTTTATTTCGTGGGTTAAGCAAAACTGTGCGGAGAAAGATCCTCTAAAAATGGCAGGAAAGCTCATGTTGTGATGCTGGTCCCCCCTGGAAAGGGCATATGGAACCGATTTCAGACCTTGACACCTAGAGGCTAGTTCCTGCAAACCCTGAAAATGCCCCTAAACCATTTGCTACTCGTCTCTCGCAGTCGTGTCCATCAGTGCACGGTCCTGGGGGCTGGGGGTCTTGGAGGGAGGAGCATCCAGGAAGGTGCTCCGGGGGCGCTCTTTTCTGGGTTGGGCTCTTCTCACAAACTGGGGGTGGGGGTCGTAGTAGGCTTGTCTGGAACAGGTCGCGCTCCTAATTCCACTTCTGAGTGTTGTTATTGTCTGCTCTCCAGAACAGGTACTCCCGGCAAAGGTGCCCCCCTGCTCAGGACGCACGCAGCACGCTCACAGGTAAGCATGCCACATGCTTCTTGGTTATGTGAAAGCTTTATGTCTTAAGGCTGAATAAATCAGCTTAAAGTTTTAAAGATGAACAGCTCCGATAGCAAAAATGCATTTGTGTGTAAGTGTGTATTATGTGCACACATTACACCCTCACTCAAAGTATTTATTATAAAGTGCCTGCATTACATATGTTACAGCTGAGCTGTATTGCTATTAATTGTTTATTTTTAATATGAGTTTGTGATATATACACACGCTGCATGCACTTGTGTCTTTGTGCGCGTTCGGGTGTTTTATGTCTTGGAGGAAATGTCTTTTTTTACATTTCATTTATCACCTCCACCCTCTTTCAGAAAGGCCCTGCAGTGGTGCTGTTCTGGCAGAGGGAGAGGGAGAGGGTGTTAAACATAACAATGTGATTTATGGCCTCACGAAGTTTTGTTTACATGAATTAACTCCTAATTACAAGTGCTCTTTTTACTTGGAAAACACGACAAAAAACAAAGCTCTTCCTGGGGCCCTGGTGTGTGTTTCTTTCTTTCGTTCAGTTCATCTGGCATGTGTTCTAGCCGATTATAGCTTTGCACTATGTACCCTTCTCCTTTGTCAGCCATGCTTTTTAGTTCAAAGAAAATGCTGAGATGCCGGTTTCCATTTTAAGGAAATGACCTGGTTTCTTTATAGATACTGACAACGCTATACAATTTCATCCTCAATGGAGGGGTGGGGTCAGAACCAAATGACGTATCTACACCCAAATGTTGGCTGCACACAGAAGGGAAAACGGTACCTTCACGGGGCCACACTAGAGACTGATGCTCGCACTTTCATGCCTCCTGATCTGGTTTCGATGAATTGCTTTTCGTTATTAGTGGCAAAGGAGAACATCCGACGCATTTTGTTTTTCGGGTCCTGGAACCCCGCTCCTATGTTTAACTGTCCTCATGAACTCTCCTATGGACTCCACTTGGAACATAAAAGGCCAGGGTTTTTAGCATGCAATAAAGTATTTAACCAAGAAAAAAAGGAGCTCATCATTTAACGGTCAAGAGTCAAGGGGCCTTATTTATGAAGGCCTTGCGCCGCCGGTGCGTCACTTTTAACATGGGAAAAAGTGACGCACCGGTGGCGCAAGGCCTTCATAAATATGGCCCCAAGGTTCTTTAGTAGGCGTGTATTTTTTTGCACTTTGACGTTTTGGGATTTCAGTGCTTCCTTCATTGGTAGTGGACTGGGTTTTCTCCTCCTTCCTGCTCTCTCTCTCCTGCCATCCCTCTCTTTTCTGCCTTCTTACTCCCTCCTGCCCTCCCTTTCCACCTCTCTCTTCTGCTCTCTTTCACCTTCTTGTCCTCCATCTCTCTCCTGTTCTCTCTTTCCTGTCCTCTCCTCCTCTAGCCCTCCTTCTCCTTCCCGCCCTCCCTCTCCTACCTGCCGCCCTCTCCTTTCTGCCCTCTCTCACACACTCCTACCTTCCCTCCTGTCCTCCCACTCCTTCTTGCCCTCCCTCTCCCTTCTGCCTATTTTCCTTCTTGCCTTCCCTCTCTCTCCTGCCCTCTCTTCCTTTTGACCTCTCTTCCTTCTTACTCCTGCCCTCCTACATGCCCTCCCTTTCCCTTCTGTCCTCTCTCTTGCTCTCCCACTATTTTCTGACCTCCCACTCCTTGCATTTTCGCCTTCCTACCCTACCTCTGTATCCTCCCCACTCTTCTTTGCATATGCCTTCTCAACATGCACTATCACTGCACACAGCCTCTCAACACACGGCCTCTATGCACATGCCTCTCTCCATATGATCTCTCTGCACAGGGCTGTGTGTAGAGAGGGCAAGTGAAGATAAGGCATGTGTAAAGAGGGCGTGTGCAGAGAGGGTGTTTTCCAGAGAGGCACTCCATATTTCTGTGTAAAGTAAAACACATCAACGTTTTACACATAATTCAAAGAAGTTAGAAAAGACCATTTGTCAAAAGCAATACCAAAAGCACAAACTTTAACAAAGGCGAAACCATTGCATTGTAAATGCTTGTTTTCTCTCCTTTTGCATAGTCGATCCAACAATGCTCCCTCTTTGAACTCTGGGGCAGTCCAATGTATGTATGTATGTATGTATGTAATATTTTTTGAGCGCAACAAACACCCCCCCCCCGGGTACCCTGGCGTTGCAATACGTAATTTAGAGAACTAGCATTAAACAGGGAGGCAACAGAGGGAATGGGTAATACTCAGAGGACAGAGTCAAATTCTAGGAAACAACCATGTATTAATCCTTTTTCTAAACGGCAGCAACAGCAATGCATTTTCAATGTAAATCTCCCCTAGAACCGTCATTTTCATTTCAGAATAGAGCACTATGGGCCACCTGTTCTTAGGTTTCATTTTGCAATTACGTAATAACAAATTTTTGCGATTCACTATCAGGCAATTGCAAACACCTTTGCACCAATTTGTCTTTGACACATTTAACGATTCCTAATGGGGTCACGATTGACCAACCTCATTAATATTCACGAGGTAGGTCGCAATTTGCGACCCATTTGGAATTGCTAAAAACACAGTGATAGTGGCCTAAACCATCATGTCTGGGTTTGCTTTTAAATAATCAAATTTTTATAATGCAAGCCGTTTTCCTTAAAGGGAAATGGCATATTTAAAAAAAAAAAAAAATGCTTTTTTTTCATTTTTTAAGCGTAAGCAGTGGTCCATGGCACAACTGCCTGCTTCTAAACAACTTTTTGCATACATTCACAAAGGGGAAAAGGTCCCCTGGGTACTCCATTCCATTTGTGAATGGGTTACCCCAACTTCAAGTTGGTGATAAAATGTGTCTATTTTACAACCACATTTCGGTCACACGACATTCTTACATAGGACTGCAAGTCGCCATTAGGAAGGGACGCCATTAACACGCCCCGAATCGCTAGCCCACTTTGCGATTCAGTAATAGGTTACTGAATCAATTGCAATTTCAAAGCTTTATTCGACATTTGTCATAAAAGCATCAATCCCTATCCTATACAATAAATACTATGGCTAAAAACTTTTCATTTAAAAAACATATTAAACAATGACGGTCGAATGCTTCTTACAATTAAAAGTTGTTAGCAGTTCATAAAAAGACAATTAATAACAATTAAAATAATATACACATGTTTCAAGTATGAGAGCAATTTAAACAAGACAACCTTATTTCATTATGTTACATTTGATAGTAATGAGCGGGAGCGGATTACCCAGGCCCAAGCAAGGAATTTTGCTACCGCAATCGCTACTAGAGCAGAGCAGTCAGATTTTAATATTCTAAGTGCGGTTGATTGACAACGAGTACCCATATTTAAACAGACTGGCTTTAGCCATTTACGCCTTGGACTGGCATATAAAGGGCAGCAGAACAATAAATGGGAGATGTGCTCTATTTGGTCCTCGCAATGATGACAGTATTCATCCCGTGAAGGGTTCCAGTGTTTCATAAAGGTATTTACTGGAAGTGTTCCAATCCAGAATTGAAAGTATGATTTCCTGTCATGAGGACGTTCGATTATGTCCCAATAATCTTCACACGATGGGAACATCTTAATGTCCAAAAAGCGAGATGACAAATTAGATGAACTGCCTTTTTGGTACATTGTTGAATACACCATCTCCCAGTACAGTTCTTTCAGTGTGGTTTTTGATGGAAAACAAGCCACATCTCTATTACCCCACAAATATTCTAATTTCAGCTTTACAAGAGTAGCCCGCAAATCCTTTAGCCATGTAATACAGTGGAATCGGTCACACTTGACTATATCTAATAATGCTGTTAGATAGTGGGATAGCTCTGGGGTCACCATCAGGCGCCTCCAATATAACAAAGGCCGTAGCCCAGCTATGTCCTCTACATTTTTCCTGCCAGGGTCCAATTTCAAGGGGATTGTTGGCGTACTCTGTGGGGCCATTACAAGTCCTCGAAGAAATCTATTTTCTGCTCTCCCCTAGTCACTCAAGTTTGAAAAGCCCCAAAGCTCGGAGCCATACAAACAGGAGCTCAGTACTTTCATGTTATAGATTTCCAGAGCACAGTTAATCGGCTTTGTCAATGAGGCCCTATGTTTAAGGGCTACCACCCCTGCTAGTTGGTTAAACTTTAGTACTGCCGTATTAATGTGCGATTTCCATTTCATGTCTCCCTGTAGGATTATTCCTAGATAGGAAAAAGCATCTACTTTCTCAAGTGGGGTGCCCTTGTATGTTATCACGCCCTTGAACGTAGAGTGATAATTAAGGCACATGAATTTGGTCTTGGTTGTGTTCAATTCAAGGCCCCTGCCATCACAAAATTCACCAAAGGCATCTACCACTTTTTGGAGACCACTCGGTGTACGCGAGAGTAGGAGCGTATCATCCGCAAACATTAATACGGGTACATGTGAGCCTGCTATGATGGGCGCATCAGTAGGGGATTTCTTCAGGTGGTCAACAATACCATTAATGTAAATTGAAAACAAGGTTGGGGCCAGGACACAACCTTGCCTCACCCCTCGCTCCACTGGAAAGGACTCAGTCACTTCTCCCTGTTTGCCCCATCTGATTTTTGCAAAATTGTTTTCATGAAGGCGTACTAAGAGGGTGAGAAGTTCCTGACTTAACCCAGTAGCAGCCAGGGTCTGCCACAGTTTTCCTCTTGGGACCAGATCAAAAGCTGCTTTTAGATCTACAAAGACAGCATATAGTGTGCCCTTTTTAGGTTTCGGCTACCGTCGCACTGCGTAAGCAGTGGGTGGAGCCGAAATCTTTTGTCTGTAGTATGGGGGCTGAACACGCCCCTCTTCTCCATTGGCTGGCCTCGTAAATGCTGGCCAGCCATTGGAGGAGAGGAGCGTCACTGAGTTCAGGGCCCGCCTTGACGCGATTCGGGGGCGTTTCTGTCTCTTTTTTTAAGTCCCGCCCCCTTTTTTCGTCATTCGGAGGTGGGTCATTGTGGGCGTTTACTTTTTTTTTTTTTTTTTACACAGGGATGTTTTTCGTCATTGCTAACAACTCTGTTGCCGGGATGGACGTAGTGTTGCCGCTCCCGTTCCCCTCAGAAGATCCCAGCGTCCCGCGCTGTCCTGTCTTTGAGGAGCTGCTTGGCTCCAAATTGTGTTTTCCAAGAGAAATCCGTAAAACCACCGTGAGTAATGTTAGACAGTCTACGGCAGTGGCGGCTGGTGTTAAATAGCAGACGGGATTAACACCATTGAGCAGCTTTCAAAGAAGTGCTCGCTGTTTGGTGCTCCCCCGAGAAACGATGTATGTAAAATATGGTTTGGTGCGCAAAGTCTTCCTGCAGGCTGCACATGTGCTAGCTAGGCGGCGCTGGGCCGGGCGCCTAGAGGCACCAGCGAGGAGGCGGGAACATCTGCTTTGTGGGAGTGTCTGCATACAGCTGCAGTGTATGGATTTACAATGGGGCGATTATTCACAATAATGGCAATGGGCAGTGTTGGCGTACAGTGCGGGGGTGGCAATTGCTGGCCCTCCTTTCGAAGTTTTGCCTCCGTAAATTAATAAGCTTCCTAATTAGTTACGGCAAGCTTGGGAGCGTGACGTATGCATGAGCTTGGCAGCACGTATTTCCGGGACACTACACGAATCAAGTTGTAAAAAGAAAGGCGCCTGCAGCCGTGAAATCAAAAGGGCTTACACCAGGTTTGTTTTTCTACTAACAGAGACCTCGGCAGGGGCAGGGGCGGGGGCGGGAGCGGGGGCGGGTAGGGGAGGCTGCCATTAATTGTGTCATTAATTGTTCCAAACGTGCTGAGTCTTTCCTGCGCGCCGTAGTGATATAAACCTTCCGTACGTCTTTAGATAAAATATTGTAAAAGCGTGTCTTTTAAAAATAGGATTGTTGTGTTATGCAAATTATGCAGGTTACCTCCTTTGGCTGTCTTAGTTGCAAATCCCACGTACAGATGCCAGCTGAAGCCGAGCCGTTGTCCCGGTTGGTTCTGTTCTTTCCAGTCTCCCCCAGGAAGCGTAGGGGGGCAGTTAATACGAGCCCTTGCACGATCTTAGCGCCATGAGAACAGCATTTGTAGATGCAGGTCAACAAACAGAACAGTTATCACCCCCTCGCCCAACACACGCACACACAAACACAAGGGAAACAACAGTGCGTTTCCAAAAGCCACCAAATGATAACTCAAACTCAGCATTGTTTATTGATACTCACGTATTCGAAAACGGTGCTTTGTCCTGCTCTGTGACTGCAAGTTATGACACAAGCAACTCGCACTCTTAATAACCAAAGTGTTTCTTATTCAGTCTAGTCCTCAACAACACTCTTTCCACATGAAAGTGCCGCCAGTACTGGGAATGCCACCAGCCATAAATCAAAGCACATGCACCGGCAGGACTGGCTTCACTCGCAGCCCTAACTATTCATCATTAAAACATAATTAAAACATGTGCCTTTTTAATGACGGTGCATGCATGCGGTGAAATCCAGCCTAATTGCTTAACTCGCAGCGCAATATTAACGGCCCTCACTTCATTTAGCTTTAATTGTATCTCTGGGGCAAGATTACGACGTGAGTCCGGCAAGGGCTGTGACGAATAGTCTTCCGAGAAAGCATGCCGGTTTCTCAACAATGCGCAGGAGCAGTCACTAACTGACCAAGAGAGGACTGCAGCCTAAAATCGTGGAGCAGGCCTCTGGGGTTATACATGTGTTTTCGTGCTTCTAAACGTTTGTCGTTTTTTCTTAGCACCAATTGTTTTCAGTGTATTTGTGTCTAGATTTTTGTAGATGTCAGTAAATGCATGCAGATAAATATTATAGTTGTGTGTGCGTGTAGATATATATATGATTATTTATATATCATTTATAGCATGGATGGAACAATGTTAAATATATATGCAGCTTATGTGTAACTTATATTATACATCTTGTTTATATATAGAGACATGAGGGGGCCTGCATCTTACTTTTAAGATGGGTCTCAAGGGGGTTAGTGCAGTGTTGATTCCACTAGTTTCTCTCTTTCTGCTTGGACAGGCTTTGCTTCAGTCTTGGCTAAGGGAATTTGAGAGGATTAATCTAAAAAACTTTATACAGGAAGGACAGAAATGTTTAAAAAAAATAAGTAAGGGCATTTGAACAATAGTAACATCTGTAAAAAAAAAAAACGTTTCAAGTCTTCTGTGTGTCATGCAACTTAATCTCCCCATGTCTAATATAATGAATGTGTCCGTCTGTAACGCAACTGGTGCTTATGTAAAGCGCTCTGATACCTGCGGGTCGAGTTGGCGCTATATAAAACTGCAACAAAACTAATACAAATACGTAAGGGATAGATGTATCGTCCATACTTATGAACAACTCATGCAGTCCCCCACGCCAGTTACAAGTGCCTCCTTGCTGCTCTGAATTCCAATTTTCTGCAGACTCCTGAAGCTACCGCCCTCTGCTAGAGCTCATCAGACAAGAACACGACATTGCTTGTTTTCATGAACTAGCAGGGTTCTCCGAGTCAGCCTAAACACAGTCTTTAACAATGGCACTAATTATTGTCTTCCTACAGCAAAAACATGTTGCACTATTCAGCAGAGTACAGAACAGGTGCCACGTATGGATGAGCAGTGCACGCGCCTCCCCTCCACGGGACAGGTGCAGCATAGCGCCACGGGACAGGTGCAGCATAGCGCCACGGGACAGGTGCAGCATAGCGCCACGGGACAGGTGCAGCATAGCGCCACGGGACAGGTGCAGCATAGCGCCACGGGACAGGTGCAGCATAGCGCCACGGGACAGGTGATGCATAGCGCCACGGGACAGGTGCAGCATAGCGCCACTGGACAGGTGCAGCATAGCACCACGGGACAGGTGCTGCATAACGCCACTGGATAGGTGCAAGATAGCGGCATGGGACAGGTCCAGCATAGCGCAACTCAACAGGGGCAGCATAGCGACTGATGCAGCATAGCGCCACGCGACTGGTGCAGCATAGCTCCATTAGCAGTGAAGATGTGCAGCTCTGGACCAGCAGCGCAAGCATCCCTCCCTCCCGAATACCTATAGCACGGCCTCGAGGGTGGAAAGTTCCATCACCCAGCACAAGTCGATGGCAGGTGGTGGCAGTACCCTCACACGTGCCTAGTGCAGCACAGGATGTAGCAGTGCGACTTCCACACCCACTCTCTGCCCTGGGGAGAGCCATCTCAGCTTTTTTCTCTCTCTCTGCCTGTCTGTCTATATATTCTACGTTCTCTCACCTTCCCTCCCGTAGTGTGAGAGACCTTTTTATTATGTTTTGGTTTTGGCATTGTTATTTGCAATGTCAATTGCTCAAACTCGCGTAAATACGCGCCCTATTGCATTGCAAATGCAATAGGTCTCGCATTTGCGAGAGATTGAGCTATTGGCATTGTAAATAACAATGCCATTTATTTATCTGTTTTCAAAACCAACATATATTAAAAAGTTTGTCATTTACAATGCCAATAGCTCTAACTTTTGCAAAGCCGAGACCGTTGCATTGTAAATGCTTGTTTAAGATGACATTTCTCCAAAAGATTGTTATAAAGTAGAAAACTTGGTCGACACTACTGGTCAAGGGGCGAAACCCTGCTTGGTAAGGTGACAGTATGTTATTTTCATCAATCCATTGTTGCAGCTTGTTCTGGACTAATCGCCCCATTAATTTTTGCTCTGTATCAATGAGACTGATGGGTCTATAATTTTTCGCCAGTGTTTTGTCACCTTTTTTAAATATAGGGATAATTTCTGCTCCCTTCCAAGAGGCGGGCACTTCCCCTCCCATCGCCACTGCGTTTGCCAGCCATGTGAAATAGGTGCACCACGAATTCCTATCAGATAAAAACACATCTGCCGGGATACCATCCATGCCCGGTGCTTTTCCCCCTGATACGCAGTCCAAGGCTAAGCTAACATCTTTTTCAGTAAATATTTTGTGTTTAAAAAGGATACTAGGAGGGGGGGAATTTACAGCGTGCATCGGGTTACATGCATACTGTGGTTTGAAAAACTCAATCCAATCTTTTTTTGCGACATGATTATGTGGCTGCGCGGCTATCCCACCCCTATCCCATTTTACTGAGGCCCAGAATAGCTTGGAGTCCTTAGCTGTGCAAGCCTGTTTCAGCTCGCACCAACGTTCCTCGTCCCAGCGTTTCTTAGCATGTTTTTGAGACAATCTATATGCGTCTCTTGCCTTCCTAACTGATATAGAATTGCCCGTTCTTAATGCGATGCTTAGATTATGGCGTGCCTGTCTACAATGCGTATCATACCAGCCCTGCCTAGGTTGTTCCTTTTTAGCTCTTCTGGGATCTACAGATTTAGTGAAAAAGCTTTGGAGTTTAGAAAAGAATGTTTTATATGCCTCCATCATGTAGACCTGGAAGTTGGATTTCTCACAGTAGGGCTTAATGTTTTTTACTTCCTCTATCACTACTTTTTTAAGGTCCTCAAGTCTCGTTGTGTCCTCAATCAACATTCTCCATTTCAAATGGCGCTGATTGTTTGAGCACACAACGTCCTGGGTGACCCGTTCAATTTTGTTAACACCATCTATGGTCTTGTGATAGGTGTGGAGGGTCAAACACAAGGGATTATGATCACTTTCCATTCTTACCTCCACAGACATGTCTACCAATTTTCTCCATGCCCTTACGTCCATCAAAAAGTAATCAATTCTGCTGGTGGCCCGACCATTATCAAATGTATTGCTCCCATTTATATCAGAGGGCGTACGCCCATTTGCCGCTCTCAAACCTCTTGCTAAGCAAAAGCTTTTGAATTGTATTGCTACAGCACTCCATCTTTTAATGGCTGGAACCTCCAACTGAGGTATGCCCCATTTACTGTCCTCCTCCTCAGACAGAGACCTATCCTCTTCACCCATAGGTTCAAAAGTAGAATTAAAATCCCCACCCACAATTACATGGAATTGTGGTTCCAGTGATTCTAGTTCATTTTCTAGTGTAGTTACTACTTCTGAGGTTTTGCCTCCACCTACACCCCTGGCATATACATTGAACAAAGCCAGTTCTTGGCCGCTGTCCCATCTAATAGTTACTAGTAGGATATCATTTGATGGGGAAAATCTTTGAGTTATTGAACAATTCAACCTCTGGTAAATCCAAATTAATAGACCTCCAGAAGGGCGTCCTGTGTGATTTCTAGTTGCTGGTATATAATAATTTAGGTACCCGTGGTGAAAAACTGGTTTTAGTGCCCAAGTTTCTTGTAACAAGATAATATCAAATTGGTCAATAAAATCAGCCCATTCAGGAGAAGATATCTTGTTATTTATGCCTGCTATGTTCCACGAGATGATAGTCAAAGCGTCTGACGTTCCTGGATTACGTCCTAAATGGCTCATGTCCTCAGCATTTTCCGTACGGTCAATACTCATTGTTCTACCACCCTTCAAAACATCCTCATTTTCTACTCTCACCCTATTTTCCCCCTGCTGATCTTTATCTACCTCCCCAGGTTTTAGATCTTTGATTTCATTGGGGTCTATTGGCTGTTTGCACAATTGTGTGCGTGGGCAGACGACTAGCTTTTCCATATTTTGCCTTCTTTTGGATGAGACTGGCGGATATTCGTACCTTGTGAGTCAATCGCACTCATTTAAATTAGATAATGCTGAAAATCTATTTTCCAAGTGCAGCCCCCAATCATGTCTTGGGCTATCCCTAGTACTTCTATTTCCCACGACAGACCACTTGGTCCTTAAAACACCAGGCTTTATCCCTAATCCCTAAGTGGTATTAGTTCTGCAGTTCTTCGTTGTGGAGGGTATAAATTAAGCAGGATTTCCGATAGCACTTCTGGGCCCTTCAGATTCAGTACCACACAGTCCCCCTTAAATTTCTTTGGTTTACTTCCTATCCACTTCACTCTTCTAGCTGCAATCAAGTCATCTATCAGCTTTTCTTTACCCCAAGAAGAGATGTGCATATTATTACTCAACCAATTGAATGCTTTATTTAACAGTGATTCTGGTAGCTCAGTCTGTCCTGCGTTCAGGGGTGGAGTGGAGAAGTGTGGCTCACTGGTTAGAGGAGGCAGACCTGGAAGCAGAGGTCAGCCCGGGACCAGGGTTCAATTCCCGGCTCGGCGGGGTCTTGAGTCCTAAAATGTCCATGGACTCGACAATTCTCGCTCCGGTGCCTACTCGATTCACGGGTTCACACTCTGCGACTCTGGGCAATAGCTTGCTTAATCTCCACAACGGCCCCTCGCGGCGGGATGCCTGGCTTTCACCTTGTGGATACCCTGCCGGGGTTATCTCACAGGGGAATACCAGGACGGGTTCCCTAAGCAAGCGCTTAGAAACCGCTTGGTGATTTGCGCTATATAAATTCCTGTACATTTACATTTACATTTACATAACATTAGCAAGAACGAGGATCAAAGGTGACGCTTCTATGACCAGCTCTACAGGTCCTGTCTCTATATTTGGGCCTGAATCAATGGTTTTCCCTGGCATAGATGGCAGGTCAGCAATAGTAGGGTGAGATCTTTGTGTATCAGGCATTATATTAATTGTCTGGGTAGGAACTACAGCATCTGCTACTCCCCTAGATATGTTTTCTATAGGTAATTTTTCATTAATTTTATCCAGCACCAAATGCGGTATCTCCCCCACATTATCATTGGTGGTTTTTAAGAGGATCTCCATTTTATTAACTTTGTCGGTGAGATGGTCAATTTTAGATAACAACGGTTTGATTAACCTGTTAAATTTGTTAGCCATAAGTTCTTTATAGCTGCGTCATCCCAGCCTATGCCCCCTTTCTCTTCTCCCACTTTACCTTTTGCGGGGTTCTTACTGGGAGGAGTTGCTGGTCTTTTCCTATTTGATCTCAGCCCTTCTCTTCTGGGGAGGGCCTTAGAACCCCCTCTAGCTGCTCTTGGAGCGGGGACAGGGGCCAATGGGGAGGAATGACACTCAATAAATTCTATATCATCTTGAAGGGTATCTCTGTCTCTATCACCCTCCTCAATTATGTCAGGGTTAGTTTTTGAATTTGAAACCACAGAAACATTCAGCTCTAAATCGTCAGCAAAATGCTGGATGAAAGGATCTGTGATATTTTCTGCAGCTATATCTACCAGATTCATACATACATTTTCCCCTTGCAATGATATTGGAGAGTTACTAAGGCCCAAAGACGATCTACGCTCATTATTAATTTTTGCCACCACCTGCACCAAATAGTTGTCCATGGTGTTGGCTAGAGCAATGGGGGTCTTCTGTTTCGACATATCAGAATCTGGTTTGCGCACAATACAAGAATTCACTTAAACACCCAAGGACGATATTGATAGACAACGCTTCCACCCGTCTCCCCCCAGATACAATCACTAGGATATAGGGAGACAGTAATATCTGAGTACCTCACCACGGGGATTAATTTCAATCAGGGGGTTATGGCCCAGCCCAGTCGTGGCCAGTCTTGGACTGTCTTAGACTGTCCCGCCCTTGTCCCGGGCTTCTCCCGGTCGCTCCCGCGCACGCCCTCGCGGGACGATGGACCGGTCACCGCTTTATGCGCCTCCTGGCGCGCTCCGGTGATGGGTCTCGTGGCCCAAGGGCAGCTGGGAACTGTAGTTCACTAGCTGACCGACGGAGCGAAGCCCGGCCGGTCAGCCTTCCACTGGTGCAGGCAAAGTGCTGGCAAGTGCGGGAAAGCGCGATGACAAGCCCGTCCTCGGGCAGGAAGCCAAGCTGCAGGTCAGATTGAAGGAATACTGAATCATAAAAGGGGCCTATGTACATAGAAAAAAGCTTTTTCCAGTCGCAAACACTTCGATTCTGCAAAGTGACCCTTTTGCGAAATGATAAAAAGCTACGTACATGTAGCCCTATGTTTGAAAGCCTGTGGGCTAAGCCTCGGGCAGGTAGTGACATGTGAAGATGGGTGGAGGCGACATTGTAACATGAATGTGGTTTATTGGCCTACTGTGCTGGTGACGGGCTGTCTGACCCCGTGGGGTTGGCCTACAGGAATGGGTTTGTCCCATTTGCATTTCTGAGAGAGTTTTAAGTATACATAGTTAACGCTTATTTGCTCATGGCTCCTGGTAAGAGTGCATGTGATAAAAATATTCTCCCTTGGCTAACATCAGCTAAAACCTTCTTATTAGGTTATTTTTAATCATTGTGCTAGTTATAGAGTAATATGTAGCAAAGAGCAGCCCTTCACCAGCAGCACATACACCACTGCCATAAAAGCGAAGTCAGGTACTAGCAGAAATCTTTCTCCAGATGGAATGAAGACACAACATGGTGTTGTTCACTGCAATGGGAAACTCAAGAGTAGTCAGGTAACCAGAACTAGTTGCCATAACTTAAGGTTAGGGGCATTATACAGATACACCAAAGCAATAAAATGCACTATAAAAAGGGATACTCTTTGTGAATTCAGGTCTTAACGCAATTCTCTATTTGGAAGTTACTATTCTATGGGACTGCCTCTGATGTGAATATCCATCCTCAGTCCTTGCATGATCCACTCAGTGAGAAAAAGATGCTGATTGTCACTTCAGGTGGAATGTATGTGCATATGTTATGAGGGAAGAGGGAAGGTAGCAGGTGTAAGGGGTGGTCTCACCTCTCAGTCCATCTTCACATCTGTCATCTGGTGTCCTTCCCATGAACTGCAGAGATGTGTATCCCTCCTCTTCCTCTGGTTTGCCTCTCCAATTCACTTGCAGAGCTGTGTATCCCTCCTCCTCCTCTGCTTTCCTCCTCACCTTGATCTGTAGAGCTGTGTATCCCTCCTCGTCCTCTAGTTTGCTTCTCCTGTTCACCTGCATAGCTATGTATCCCTCCTCGCCCTCTAGTTTGCTCCTCCTGTTCACCTGCATAGCTATGTATCCCTCCACGTCCTCTGATTTCCTCCTCTCCTTGAGCTGTAGAGCTTTGTATCCCTCCTCGTCCTCAGGTTTCCTCCCATTGAGCTGCACAGCTGTGCATCCCTCCTTAACATCTGGCGTCCTCCCCAGGAACTGCAGAGCTGTGCATCCCTCCTCACCCTCCATTGTTGAACTTCTAAAACCAGGCTTTTGAACAGAGGATCTGAGCTTTGGATGGTTTCTTGTGGGGTTGGTTGGCTTATTCACTGCTTTCTATACCGTGCACAGGAACCAGAAACCACCGGCCCTCTGACACAGCATGTCATATGGTGAAGAGCCGGCCACAGACCTCTGAAAACAAATTGAGGAACTCGAGCAATGGAAATTTCAGACCTTAAATTTATGTTTGAAAAGGTGTGAGGAGTAAAATGTGCACCATACATGACAGCTGACAAGCAGTCTTAGTTACACAAGTCTCCTTTTTATATCAGATTAGAAGGGTTCAGGATGGCTGAAGACAAGAGCTAACAGTGTGAGGCAGAGCCTGAGTTAAAAATCAATGGCCAAATAAACTCCTTATATTTCTAAAGGAAATGCAGAATCCAGAGCTGAGGCAACTAGTTATGTTCCTCCACCACACAGATTAAGTACTCTATCCAGAAATAAGAGGGTTTCTGCTATCCCTCGATTCTAGATTGTGTGCTCGGTCTTTTTGCTGGTGTATTGTTACTCTGTTATCTTTCCCAATCATTCACTCAAACATAATGTTACCTGGATAAGACAAAGATTGGAAATCTGAATATGTCAATGAGCTAAACAATTTGTATTTTCACAGAAAAAAAGCCATAACTTCTTCTAATGTTTATCTATACATTATTACATGGGAAGTATTACAAATTTGTTGAAGTGCCTTCATTAAAAACCTTCTGGCTGCCATTGGGAGGAAGTTAAATACTTCTCTTATTAAGACCACATGAGAACCTGGATCCCCTTTTGCATCACAAAGCCCTGACAGTGAGTTTCAAGTCAGCTTCCTATTACTGTCAGACACACAACAAATATATTTTGCTTAAAATGGCGGAGGAACTATTTACCTACTATAAATAATTCTGTACTGCCACTCCTTAGCATTAGGGTTAAGCAGGGGTGGAACACAGGCCCCTGCAGCCCTTGTGGTGCTGCGGTGAGCAATGCTTCAGGGCCCCCAACCTTCAAGGGGTTCTGTTCAGCTCAAGGACAATGAATATAGTGAGATATGGCAAATTAAGGGGCCCCTCAACACGTTCTGTAGAGGTGGCCCATCATTTGGTCTTACGCCACTGAGGTTTGGCTAATACAAACAATGCATAGTTTGTTATACAAGACTGATGAGCAGGTTTTGTCTCACCATCACCACTCCTTTTGGAAGAAGAAAAGAAGAATTGAGGCTCATTTAACAATTTCCCTATGAAGATCATCCAGATGCTGATGGTAGAAGTGAGCACTCATCTCGTGCTCATCACTGTCGCACTGCGAAAATCGTGGACTGGTCCCCCAAACCGTATCCAAATATTACCGGTATTCCATCGTAGACCTATACTCTCTTGTTTTCACCAACCATTATTGTGTTTCACGTTTTTTACTTCATCACAACGGAGACAGGGAATTAAATCCATAATCTTTATTCAACATTTCAAATACCAACTGTATGCCATTCTAGGCTTCGTACAACAGTATGCACGGATTGAAATCAATGTGGTTGAAAAAATAAGCATGAAGTTGATCTGTCCAATGCATTTCGAGCTCATAAGGCTCTTCGTCAAGGAATTCCAAAACAAATAAAATAAACAGCTTAACTGCCCGATCCACGATGCTACGTGCATATTGTACAAAACAGTGAATGTGTAAACACATGATTCTCTACACCACCTTATCAGACAGGCTGGCTTGAATCCAGTGGCACATTAGAGCACGGCGCACACCCTGTCCACTTACGGCAACAAAAGCAAAAAGAATAGATGATGTACGGAATGCTGAACAAATCAAACATTCACCCCCAGTTTCAGATTTAGGTTTAATCCATAATTTTTTTGTCACCACACCATTTTAATCCCAGTCATATGCAAATAAATCTTGACCCTGTTCCTCATGGAAACAGTCCAGCCTAAACTGCCAGGCCACGTTCTCCCTGGACCAGAAACAAGCATCCTTGGACCAGTTTCGGGGTATCAGGGTGAACATTTGATCACATCACCCCATCTTAATAAAACTGTATTGGCTCCTCCTGTCAACCTGCACCATATTGAAAACATGTATCATTTACAGAGCCATCACAACCATGAATGCTGACAAGATCATCATCTCTAGTGGTTCTGACCTCACTTTTAGCGAGGACTCCATCAGAATGCAGAAGAACTCAAGTGCAAAAAACAAAAAACATGATAATAGACCTTTTCAATCTATTCACTCAGGATCAGAAATATTATATTCATCAGGACAGTCCCAAAGCTGCTCTAATTTAGGAAAGATTTGAAGAGGGACATCTTTAAAGAGCACTACTTCAGAATTCATTAGTCATCCACAAACCAGCTACCTCTACTGTCACTTTGTGCTTGTCTGTGACCATGTACAGTGCTCCACTGCCTTTCGGCTATATTTATACATTGGAAATATCACCTAATTACACACAAGGACTAAATGAGTGTGAGAAATGTCTTCTAAAATTGGAGAAAGACACTTTTCTGAAAATAAATATTGTGCTGGAGAGACATCATTTTGGTGTAAGAGTGGAATGGATGGGGAAAGTGTAGAGGAATATGTCACTGCACTAATAAAATTGGCATGATCACATACGTTTGGTACAATAAATGAAGAAAGAATAAGAGACCACTTTATACTGCAATGCAGGAGTGAAACGTGAGGGTGAAACTTTGGCTAACAGATAATTCAACCCTGATTGATTTATTAGCTGTAGCAAATAAAACTAAGAACTCCTTGGCATGCATTGATGTAATTAAGAAAGACACGGGGGCAATTGAGAGCACCAGCAAAGATATAAATAAGTCTATCCAAGAGTTACCGAAGAAAGAGAGTCCTGTCTACAGCATAGAGAAAAAAATGTCCAGATTCTAATGTTATGTCCAAATCTTTCAGTAAGAATAGGCATTGTTCGAAGTGTTGTTGGAATGGATAAAAAGAGAAAACTAGGGACAATAAAGTTACAGAACATGTATTAGGTGAGGTCCACAAACCTAAGGATACGGCGATGATAGAAGGTGAAGAGGTGGATGGTGGTGCTTTCTCTTTAACTTAATAGCAGGTATGATTCATAAAGGTACACAGGTATAATCATCTGCATATTTATTACTACACCTAGGCCTATATCTACACCTATTTGTACACCATTTCGAAGAGTAGATGTACATGTAAGTTTAAATTTTAGAGCCTTCCCCCTTCAAACCAGGGGTTTGAGCCTCCTAAAAATAGAATTTGTGAATGTTAAGCTACTACTATTTTCTATGAAGTAATTTAGCTGGAGATGTCTGCAGCCATGGCATTTAAGTATTAATCTTAACCACATCACTGCTGATGATATTCTTCTCCTGTGCGGGACAGCAATAAAAACTGGTGTGGTCATGATGAGCTCAGCTCGTCAAGAGCACCTGAGAGGTATATGCCATGACAAGCTGAGCTCCGAAGGGGTTAAAGTGTACATTTTTTAAATGTGTATTGTAAATGTAAATTAGCTGGAAACATGTTATTTACCCAGAAATTAAAACGTATACTAATATATTAACTCATAACATTTTATAAAATAAAATAAAAAAAATATTTGTTAAAATAGTAATTTCTAACAATTAATTAAAAAAAATCCCACCTTACATTTTTATTTTTTCATTTATATTTAGTAAATGTTGTTTTTATGATTCAACCGACCCCAATTCACTGAAGAAGTGGGAAAAATTGAGTCACTAATCTTGGGAGATACGTGGGATCAACATTTTGCGCCTCTCTTTACCCCAAATGGTAGGGAGCTGCCGATGTCTACTGAGGAGCTCCTGGCCAATATGGCGCCGGCAGTTGAGCTTAGTGCTTCACTTACTGTGTCAAATTGGAGAACCGGGCCTTATGGACCCAGCAGCGCAGGGCACGCCTAAGATTTCCGGGTTCACCTGCCTTGTCAAACAGAGACACGAGACACTCCGTTGGGCGTAAGAAATCAGGTTTATTAGCTGCAGCCAAGCACAGTTGTCTAAGAAGTACCCTATTGGTATGTTCTCAAGAGACTGCCACTTAACTCCGTGGCTCACAATCTCTTATAGGGCATATGTTTACAATGCCCACTCCCAAAACATATAAAACCAACGAATAGGAATAGTTCGAAAACAAGCTATTAAATGTCAATACACACCCTCCTTTCAGACCCCGTGTGCTCTCCCCTCAAGTTAAACAACACTAGTGCCCGTAATTCAATTTGCAGGTGGTAGAACATGTTTGAATGCTTCAAAGGATAGTTTTTGTAACAAGAGAATACACGAAGAGAATAGCGAAGGCCAGTCAAATAGAATGAAGTCAGGAAGAATGGTGAGAGCCAAACAGTCAGTCGAGACAGGGATCAATCAGCCTAGACATGGATTAGTGGACTCGGCCAGACCCTGACATCGGTTTCGTGAACAAGGGCAGGGGGTTTACTCTTTAACAAACAAGACACGTAGCAGCTGAAGAAGGCAAAAACACCATGTTCGCCGTGCTGCCTGAGTGAGGCAACACAAAATGGCGGCTAGATACAAAATGGCGGCTAGATACGAAGCGGAGTCAAAACCCACGTAACCTCAGACCCTCCTTTTGCCATACTCAGGCAAAGCACAAATGACTCATGTTAGTCTGAGTCGATATCAATGGTCATAAGGTCATTGAGTTGTTGCTGTAACATCATTCTAATATTCTCTGTTTTCTGTGACACTGGCTTTGGAACGCATTCGTGTAGAAAAAGGGTTTCAGGCAGATCAGGTCGTTTTAACCCTTTTCTCGGTTTGCCCGGCGTTAGCCGCTTCTCACCCAACTCAAGATTACCAAACAAAGAGGCAGGCGCTGGTGACTGGAAGGCAGGAAACAGGAGTTTATTTCCGACGGAACAGAACATGTCAAATCAGACAACAGGGTATCTTCTCGAGGTGCTCTCTCTAGTTTCTCTACGGCTCCGTCTTTTATACACAGGTTTATGATGTACAAACATTCCTTATTGCAATAAAGACACTTTGAAGTACAAAAAGGGCATGTATGGGACCCCAGCTCCAGGCCCATTCCCATACCGACCGCTCTGATGTTGTTTTCCCCTCCCAAATGTAACATGTGATTGTAATCTGCAGCCGGACATTCCAACAGGACACGAGGGCAGGAGGGGGTGGACAGATCTAAAGTTGGGCAGGCGATAAGATCATGTTTCGCTGTGCGGGGCCGGAGGGGTACATCCATGAGACCTAGTTTTATGATATGGGACTGGGTCGAGAGGCCAGGTGTAGCCGGGGGGGGGGGGTCATCAGAAGAGAGGAAGGGTGTTCCTGGGAGGAATGCAGGGGTGTCGGTCAGATCTAGGGGTGTGAAGGCCTTGATTAATCACCGCTCCTCTGATGTTAGGCGAGGTCCTACTGTAGGAAGCAATAAACTGCATCTGTTGGGCTAGGTGATGGCCTGGGATCAGGCCGGGCAATCGGGCAGGGAGGAAGAAGTTACTAAAAGGGCCCGTTCTATGAGTAGGACGAAAGAGCGAGGGGGCAGGGGTTTAGCACGGAGACAAGGTCGTGTTTAGTGGTGCGTTTATGGCCCAAACAGGAGAGACCGGGGGCTGTCGGGGCGCGGGGTGCTTGCGAGGCTGGAGAGAGAGAGAGAGAGAGAGAGAGAGATGATGGCTATTGGCAATGGGCAGAGAGGTCTTGACACAAAGATGGCTACTATCTATGTTCGCGATGGGGCCTAAAAGGGGACAAGATGGCGGGGCCACTGTGCCGTGACTTTCGCTTTACCTTCTACAGTGGCGAGGGAGAACACAAATGAACGCCGCTTATGTACATATACATTGTCATTTTCCACATTCGGTGGCACAAAGTCCACAGATGGCCGGGCCACACTGTAAACAGAGGCAACAAGAAAAGATGATCGCTAGAATCGCTCCAAGGAAAGTTAACACTTTCCATCCCCATGTGGACAGTAGTCCCCCAAACCATCCCATCACAGACCAATCTCCAGTATCCTGATGAATGGACTCCGAAATTACATGTAGCTTAGAAATGGCTTGGTATACTGTAGGGGCATTATCAGGAACGTAAACACAGCAACTAGACCCAATTAATTTACAGACTCCTCCTCTATCTTCAAGGACAATATCTAAAACCATTCGGTTTTGTAAAGTAATAAGACGATCCGCCTGAAGCTCAGCTGTCAAATTATTCAATGCTCCTGAAGTTACATTTATAGTAGCATTGACCACACGGACTAGACGTCTGATGGCTCTGCTATTAACTATTGGACCTCAAAAGGGAAGAAACCCCTTTAGAAAATCTCCTTCCTCTTGTCCAGTTGTGTCCTCAGAATCAATAACCCCTCTACCATATCTCTTTCTGTGATGATCTGCAGGAGCAGTATATGTCGGAGGGAGAAGGAAAGCTACATAACATGTTCCCGAGAAATATGTGGGGAGCCATGTATAAGCTCTATCATGGCAGATAAAATATGTACCTGGAGATGGTACTAACGGTGAGGAAACTAAGGGTGTATAAACGTATGTATGGGAACAATTACTTTTTTCCTGTTTGATCTTAGTGTTCTGGCCATTTATTTGCAAACACAGATTACCTTTATGAGGTATAGTCCAGATCGGTGAAGATCTTTTCTGCTTAACCTGGTCAGTAAGGCTAGTGATATAACGAGTCACATTCCAACCATCATATGCTCGCTTCTCATCCATAGGAATCTTTCTAATGTCAGCAATTTTTGCCATAGTCACGATTCCCTTTATCAAAGGACTGTGACTAAAATCTACTCCACCACTGTAGGACCCACCAGGAGAATATGGAAGTTGATTCTGGTATGCATTAGAAAACATAACCATATAAGCCCAAGCAGAACATTCATACGAAAATGGGAGAACTAAGTACGGCATCCCTCTCTCTGTATTATGGGGCATGAGCCCACAGACCTAACAGTCAGTAGTATTGACCACCAGTTGATGTTGATGCAACCACTGAATAAATGAATTGTTAAGATACTCTGTTCTCCTTATCTGCTCATGGTCTGGGAGTGCATAGAATTTGTGCGGAGAAATAGTAGTAGAGGAAATCAAAGAGACAGAAGTAGGAACAGGTGCTGGCTGCATAATGTATACAATCCATCCTACGCATGCTAATAAACGACATAAACATACCAAAATACATAATGCTTCGCCACAACGACTAAATAGTAACTTTTTATAAATTTTTCTTTTCATTATTTTAATATCACCCCCTTCCATTTTGTTATCCATTACTCTAAAGGCGTTGCTCACGATAATCTTCCTTATTCACTTGGCTGTGATTGTTAGCCGTCCTATGACACTGCAAGTCCTGTTGACCTAGTCACTATTCAGGTCACAGCCTAAGACTCCTACCGTGACCCTGCAATTTTTTTTTTTTTAAATAAATAACAGAATTTTATACAACACAAAGTTCAATTGTCCTTGGTCAATCTTGGTCTCAGGTTGTACCGTGTCTTGCCAGGTATCGTTTGGTCCCTGAATAAAGTCTCTGGATCTGATATGTTCAGTTGCAAGCGAGATGGTACCGCTTCCTGCAAAACGTCATCGTCCTCTTTTTCACAACTTGTCAAATCCAGGGGTGTACTACTGAACGGTACAAATCTGGGTAATGGTACCCTTTTACAGTGCACGCTGTGGATCCAATTTTTCTTCCCAACGACCTTCACTGCTGTACGAGTAGTCAGCAAGACTTGTCTCGGCGGCCCCCAACAACGTTCCATGTTCTTTTTCCTCTGGAAGTTCTTCAGATACACCCAATCCCCAGGTTGGATGGAGTGTCCTGGATCTGAGGAGGCCTCCGGCAAAGCGTTTTGGACCTGTTGACAAATAACACGTAATTTAGTGGTGAGGTCATGCAGGTAATCAACCAACAATGGATATGGGACATCCGAATATTCCTTGGGGCTCCCCAAACATTGGCTGGGCGTCCAAATACAATCTCATATGGGCTAAGCCCCAAACGAGAATGAACTCTCATTCTTGTGGAAAGAAGTGCCAAGGGCAAGGCATCAGGCCAGGAAAGGCCTGTGCTGGCCTGTATCTTTGCCAGTTTAAGCTTGAGGGTGCTATTGTAGCACTCTACCAAACCCGCTGACTGAGGATGATTTGCCGCATGGAATTTCTGTCTAATACCAAGACCCACACACACCTTCTGCATAATTTGACCTACAAATTCACTCCCATTGTCACTCCAGACAATGCGCGGCAAACCAAACCTCGGGAAAAACTCCTTGAAAAGGACTTTGGCAGTGGACAAAGCAGTATTGTCCTTTAGGGGGTAGGCCTCTATCCATCTGGAAAAGGTGCAAACCACCACCAGGACATACTTAAGGTTGTTGAAACGTTCCATGTGGATGAAATCTATTTGCAGTACCTCAAAGGGATATGTAGGGGTAGCACAATGGCCTGCTGGAGTTGGTGTTCCCTTTCCTGGATTGTGCATTAAACAAACAATACAATGCTTCACCACATTTTCTGCATATTTGGGAATACCTTCATTCTGCCATACTGGAGCCAGAAGTTTACATATACCTCTTACATTAATATGGGCTGGACCATGCACCATTGTAACTACAGGTAGCACATACGCATCTGGTAACAACCATCGCTGATGCTCTGACAATTCCGTCCAACATCCCATCGTGTCCAACATTCCCGTACTCTCTCTCCACTTACTCAATTCTTTCTCCGTTGCTTTCATCTGAATCATTTTCACGCTTTCTACTGTGTCTTCACATTTTAGTGCCGTGGGAGGTAAAGAATCCTCTTTCCTTCCACAAACGGCCAAAACTATGAGCAACGCCAAAGGCATACTGGCTGTCTGTATAAACGGTCACTCTCTTTCCTTTCGCCAACACACATGCTCTCATCAGTGCAATTAATTCTGCAGCCTGCGCTGAATTGTGTGAAATGCATGCAGTTTCAACTACTGTATGCAAAGTTGTAACAGCATAAGCTGCTGTCGTCTCGCCATTAGGATGCTTGAAGCAAGACCCGTCTACCCACAGGATTCCATCCGGATTCGTAAGTGGTGTATCTTTTAAATCAATTCGACCTTTAGTTTCTTCTTCTGTACGAAGAAAACAATCATGCTGGTCTTGTACATTTTTCTCGTCTAAAACAGGTAACAATGTTGCTAGATTCAGTTACATCTCTTGATATGTATATGACTAGCTAAAAGCGTCAACTCATATCCAGACAATCGAGCACTCGTTAAATGTTGTGTCTTTGTCCTGTTCAAAAGGGTATCCACTGCATGTGGCACCATAACATTAAGAGTGTGATCTAATACCAGTCCAGCAGATTGACGAATGGAAATCGCCGCTGCTGCTGTCGCACTGAGACAACTAGGTAATGCCTTGGCTACCGGATCCAATGTAGCCGAAAAATAGGCGCATGGCCTTTGTTTGTCTCCAAATTGTTGTGTCAAGACTGACAATGCACAACCCTCTCTTTCATGAACATAGAGTGTGAAAGGCTTACTGTAATCTGGAGTACCCAACACAGGAGCGGTACACAAGGCAGTACGTAAATCTGAAAAGCTCTTCTGACACTCATCAGTCCAAGGAAGAGTTTGGGGTGTATCTTTCAGAGTAAGTTCCAACAAAGGTTTGGCCAATAGAGAAAAATTTGGGATCCATTGTCTACAATAAGAAGTAATGCCTAGGAAAGCACGCACCTCTCTTTGTGTAGACGGCACAGACATTCGTGCTATTGCATGGATGCCCTCTGGGGTCAATTGTCTTCCTCCTTCGACAAGAGATGACCTAATATAGGTAACCTCTTGGCGACAATATTGTAACTTGGAAGGTGACACCTTATGGTGTAAATCAGACTAATGTTGTAAAAGTAACACAGTCAAATTTTTACATACACCTTCTGAATCGGCGGCTACTAACAAATCATCCACATATTGGATGAGAGTAGCACCAGGAGGCAAAGAAAAAGTGTCAAGCTGAGATTTCAAAGCCTGACTATAGATGGAGGGACTCTAACAATAGCCTTGAGGTGCACGTTTAAATTGGAAGCTTCGGCCTCCGAGAGAGAAACCAAAGAGATCCCTACTCTCCTCAGCAATAGGAATGCTAAAGAAAGCATTTTTGAGATCAAAAACCGAAAACCAGACTGCTGAAGCTGGAATCACAGTGAGCAAAGCAGTAATATCCGGAACGACAGGAAACTGAGGGACAACAATTTTGTTGACCTCTCGAAGATCAATCACAAAACAGTACACAGGTGGCTGAGAAGGATCAGTACATTTAAGAACAGGCAAAACAGGGCTATTGCAAACATTTCCTCTAGTCTCTTCAACCACACCCTTCTGAACCAAATCATAAACAATAGCCAACAAAGCTCTTTCACCATCATTAGAGATTTTGTATTTGGGAATGCGTGGCAACTTAACAACAGGCTTAACAGTAATCACATAAGGCGGGATTTGAAGCAAACCAACATCATTTGGACCCGTAGCCCAAAGTGTAGCAGGGAGAGAACGCAATTCAAGTGGTAGTTGGTCTTTAGATACATACATTGGAGCAATCAATTTATCACCCAAAGTAAGATGTACACCAGAGGGGAAACAATACAAAGTAGCATGCAAACATTTCAATAGGTCCAAACCCAACAAATTCTCTCTGCAACCGGTTGTTAAAAGAAGCGGAGCTTCTAGATCATACGGACCAATAGAAATATGCAAAGGACTAGAAACAGGGTTACTAACTGGGGCGCCTACGGAAACATTCGTTAAGCCAGACAAAGGTGCCCCAGGGAGTTTGGAATGCATGATAGAACTTCTCATTGCACCAGTATCCAAAAGAAATGGTTCTGTAACACCTAATGCTACAACATTAACATAAGGTCCCTCCTGATCCACTGGAACTGATACGACTCCCTTGCTTTGTTTATGGCTGTCCTAGCTAGTGTGAAAATCTGGACTTTCACTTTCTGCACAATAATCGTCATTATAATATTGCGCGGACTGAGAGTTCTGCTGATCAAAGTAATTCATAGTGTTCTGCGGGGGTAAGGAACACTGTCCTTGAGGCAACGCACCTCGCCCTCTACCTCTGGGTGCTGACTGAAAATTACCACGAACTCGTGGCACAGATTGTCCACCAGTACGTTGTAACAAAACCGGACAATTAATCTTAAAATGATCTTCCTCTTTACAATAGGCGCATTGATTAGGACCCAACGGAGGTCGCGGAACAAAAGGTGTAGGTTTCTGCAACAATCTCTGAAACTGTGGAGGCTGTTGTGATTGGGGCTGACCAGAACGAGGGGGATAAGCCCATTGCAAATGAATCTTCGTTTTCAATTCTTTAGTCTTTTTCTCCATCTTGTCTTTTTCTTCCTTATCACTATTCTCTTAATACTGAGCAGTAGCTAATATCTGAGCAGTCGACGAAACAGCCCATGAACTCTCTGATTGTTTCAATTTATGCGATAATTCTGGAAGTAGATTAAAGACAAATTTATCTACGAATAATCGCTGTCCACCTTCAGTACTCATATCTTGACCACTATGGTCGATGAAAGTTTCTTCGAAACGAGTAAAGAAATCGGAGACACTTTCATCCGTCTTTTGTTTACACGCCGCTAACTTATCCCAGTTAACGCGTACAGCAGGCATCATTGTTTTCATAAGAGCTAATATTCTGCCGGGTAATTCCGTGATCAAACCATCGGGTTTGGCACCACATATTTGTCCTGCATCTGCGGCCTCTATAGCAGCCCAATCACCACCTAAAGCTTGATCATGATCTTCTTTACGGATTTTAGCCCATAGAGCTTGTGGGACTACATTTCCCATCAGTAAATCAATATCTGCCAGATTCATGATACACGCATCAACAGTCTGGGACAACTCTTTATAATACCCAGCGGGATTCTTATGAGGGTCCGGTAAAGACTGTTTTAGTGCCAACACTTCCGATCTTTTCCAAGGTTCATGTACCCATATATGCTGAAAATGAGCTGGGACACCTGGAACATTACCTGCTTGCGGGTCCTCATCCCTCCATATCGGAGGAACTTCACGCATAGGGTATTGTGCCATTTTCCGTCGAACCGCAGGATCAGGTTCAAGAGAAGCTTGAGAGAAAAAGGAAGACCGAAAAGCAACACGTTTTTGAACAGCATGCTCTACATCAGGACCCACAATGAGTCCCTTATCAAATTGATCCTGTATCTCAAACAAACCCTGAGGAGCGAAATCCAAATCCATATCTCCCCACCCTTTGATAAGAGTATTGCACATAACATCAAAGACATACCTCTGCGTAGGAGCATTCTATTGTAGAAAAGTGTCTAAAATATCACGCACACTATACCGAGGACCTCTCATGATCCAATTACGAGCGAGAGAATCTAGCTTAATCCGCTCTTCTCCATCTGGAATCTGACTACGAGATTGCTGTCGAGATGAAGCAGGAGAAAAAGAAAGAGGCCCAAGAAAAGGTGACAAGAGACCGGAAACAGTGTTAACTAATCGTTGTCGAGCTGTAGGGGAATCCGACACTAGAACAGGAGACAACGTATTCTGTAAAACAGGAGAGAAACCAGTAGCAAAAGAAACTGAAGATGAAGGAGACTGAAGCACAGACGATTGGGGTACAGAAGTCGGTGGCAAAGGAGGCGGAAGCGGAATTACTGGAAGAGGCAAAGGTGCAGGAACCGGAAGAACTGGATTAGCAGCGGATTGTAATAGAGGTGCATTAGCACCTAATACATAAGGTGGAGGTAGTGTAAGTAAATGGGAGATGAAAGGATCTTCGTCAAGACCCTTACTTTTTGAGGAAGTAGGCAACACAGGATAACATCTATCTATTGCCATACGATGCTGTCTTTCTGAAACTGCAATCAGCTGATCAGTCTCATCAATTTTAAACTGTTGGCAGCCTGCAAAATTGTCATACTTTGCTCCTTCTTATCTTTCTTCATCTGCTTAATTTCTTTCTGTTTGGCTTCCTTACGCCAGAGGCGGAAAGAGTCAAACATTGCCGGCCGGGCTTTTCTCTTAAACAAAATCGCTTCCAAATTATTTAATACATCAGGCTCAAAGCTACCATTTTGTGGCCACTGTAAAACACCATCTTTCCTTGTGTATCGGATCCATGTTTCATTAAAAATAATAGGACCAAGACGATGTTTCGAATAGAGCTCATAAGTGGGAGTTCCAACCGGAGGAATCGGACAAGAATCCTCTAGCCGGGAATCCTTAGAACAACCAAAGCAACAGAATTTCCTAAACGTACTAAATCCAGGCATTTCGTAACATCGAGAGGTTTTTAGACAATATAGTCACAGCACAAACGTACTTACCCCTCGGCTTCGATTAGTGCACTGATCGAATAACAAAAACCAAAACCAAAACAAAGAGTGGGCGCTACCCACGAATACTTAACTAAATGTTCTCTCACGCTAACAGAGGTCCGTCTAGCGTCTCGCGATACCAATCATCACCTAAGGGCCAAGGCAGGGCGACAGTCAGGGCAGCAGTCGTCAGCAGCAGTCGGAAAGGAGTAGCCGCGCTGTAAAAGACCTTCGGTCCACTTCGACATACAGGGGTCGCTCACGTGGCACGCGAATCTTCCGACCCTCAGGCTGAACCGTTACCACTGAAGTCGCCCACACATTGGGCCGCCAATTGGAGAACCGGGCCTTATGGACCCAGCGGCGCAGGGCACGCCTAAGATCTCCGGGTTCACCTGCCTTGTCAAACAGAGACACAAGACACTCCGTTGGGCGTAAGAAATCAGGTTTATTAGCTGCAGCCAAGCACAGTTGTCTAAGAAGTACCCTATTGGTATGTTCTCAAGAGACTGCCACTTAACTCCGTGGTTCACAATCTCTTATAGGGAATATGTTTACATTGCCCACTCCCAAAACATATAAAACCAACAAATAGGAATAGTTTGAAAACAAGCTATTAAATGTCAAAACACACCCTCCTTTCAGACCCCGTGTGCTCTCCCCTCAAGTTAATCAACACTAGTGCCCGTAATTCAAATTGCAGGCGGTAGAACATGTTTGAATGCTTCAAAGGATAGTTTATGCAACAAGAGAATACATGAAGAGAATAGCGAAGGCCAGTCAAATAAAATGAAGTCAGGAAGAATGGTGAGAGCCAAACAGTCAGTCGAGACAGGGATCAATCAGCCTAGACATGGATTAGTGGAGTCGGCCAGACCCTGACATCGGTTTCGTGATCAAGGGCAGGGGGTTTAGGATTGTGTGGTAAAATACCGAATTCTGAAGGCCTGTAGCACTGTAAACAGTGCTACCTACATCTTGGATTTACCGAATCGGTAAAATTACCGATTCGGTAAATTTACCGAATCTGTAAAATGATGCCCCTACATCCCAAAAACCCATTTACCGGTCGGTAACGGCCGAAATCGGCCGTTACCGGCCGGTAAATGGCCACCTACATCTGGCTCTTAGAGTGTAAAAGGCTTACTGTAGTCGGGAGTACCCAACACTGGAGCAGAACATAATGCATCACGTAATCCAGAAAAACTTTTCTGACATTCGTCAGACCAAGGAAGAGGATTCAAAGTATCTTTAAGAGTAAGTGCCAACAGAGGTTTCGCAAGTAATGAAAAATTCGGAATCCACTGTCTACAGTACGAGGTAATACCCAAGAAAGCACACACTTCTCTCTGTGTGGATGGCACAGACATTTGCGCAATCGCTTGAATTCGTTTTGGGGTCAACCTTCTTCCCTCCTTCGACAAGAGATGACCTAAGTAGGTCACTTCTTGTCGACAATACTGCAATTCCGAAGGTGACACTTTATGGTGAAGGTCAGACAAATGTCGCAACAAAGAAAGAGTAGCTTTTTTACAAGTTTCCTCATCATCAGCAGCAATTAATAGATCGTCCACATACTGAATATTAGTAACACCAGCAGGCAAGACAATCGCATCAAGCTGTGTTTTCAAAGCCTGACTGTAGATGGAGGGACTTTCACAATAACCTTGGAGAGCGCGCTTAAACTGGAAGCTTTGGCCTCCTAAAGAGAAGCCAAAAATATCTCTACTCTCCTCGGCAATTGGAATACTGAAGAAACCATTCTTCAGATCTATAACCGAAAACCAAGCAGCTGAAGCAGGAATCATAGTCAGTAAAGCAGTAATGTCCGGAACAACAGGAAACTGTGGCACCACAATCTTATTAACCTCTCGAAGGTCGATCACAAACCTGTAAACAGGCGGCTGAGAAGAGTCAGTACGCTTCAGAACAGGCAAAACAGGACTGTTACACACATTACCTCTCGTTTCTTCAATCACATCTTTCTCAATCAAATCGTAGATGATCGCTAAAAGCGCTCTTTCACCATCGCTAGAAATCCTATATTGGGGAATGCGTGGCAATTTAACATTCGCTTTAAGCGTTACAACATAAGGTGGAATCTCCAAAAGACCAACGTCATTAGGACCAGTAGCCCAAAGAGTATCAGGGAGAGAACGCAATTCCGGTGGAAGCCGATCTTTAGACAAATACATCTGAGAGATTACTTTCTTACCCAATGTAAGCTGGACTCCTGAAGGAGAGCAATGCAATGTCGCATTCAACCTTTTCAACAAATCCAAACCCAACAAATACTCACCACATCCTGTCGTTAAAATAAGGGGTGCTTCCAATTCACAAGGCCCGATAGAAAGAGACAAAGGACTACAAACTGGATTACGAACTGGGGCGCCAGAGAATCCTACCGAAACATTTGTGAAGCCAGACAAAGGTGCGCCAGGGAGTTTAGAGTGCATGATAGAACTCTTCGCTGCACCAGTATCCAAAATAAAGGGCTCTACCACACCCGATGTAACTACTGCAACATAAGGTCCACTCTGGTCTACTGAAACTGACACTACTCCCTCCCTTTGTCCTCGGCTATCCTAGCAATCATTATAACCAGTACTCTCACTCTCAACATAATAATCATCAGCATAATATTGAGCAGATCTGCCAGTCAAAGCATTCTGCTGATCAAAATAATTAATAGAATTCTGTGGAGGAAAGGAACGCTCGTTCTGGGAAAACGCGCCACACCCTCTACCCCTCGATACTTGCTGGAAACCACCACGACCTCTCGGACCCGATATACCACTCGCACGTTGCCGTAGGACAGGACAATCACCCTTGAAATGACCTTCCTCCATACAATATGCACACTGATTCGGACCTAACGGCGGCCGTGGAGGAAAATACTCAGGCTTCTGTGATATCCTCTGAAACTGTGGCTGTTGCTGAAACTGCGAAACGTTGCTGTGACTCTTGTTGATTCGGGCGAGGTGGATACGCCTGCTGCAACAGAACCTTTGTCTTTAAATCTTTAGTCTTTTTCTCTACTCTATCTTTCTCATCCTTGTCCCTATTCTCGTAGTACTGTGCAGTTGCCAATATCTGGGCCGACGAAGAAACAGCCCATGAACTCTCAGAATCTTTCAACTTATTACAGAGCTCGGTAATAAATGAAAGACAAACTTGTCTAGAAACAACCTCTGGCCACCTTCCGTACTCATATCCTGACCACTATGATCTATGAATGTCTCCTCAAACCTAGTGAAGAAATCAGACACACTTTCATGCTTACATGCGGCTAATTTATCCCAATTCACTCGTAAAGCCGGCATCATTGTCTTCATAAGATTGATAATCCTGCCAGGTAAATCTGCAACTAGAGGCTCAGGCTTAACTCCACCAACCTGTCTACCATCAGCAGCAGCGATATTCACCCATGTATCGCCTAACTCTGGCGCATGATCCTCTTGACGAATATTCGCCCACAAAGGTTGGGGAACCACGTTACCTAACAACATGTCTATGTCAGCTAAATTCATGGTGCATGCGTCAACTGTCTGGGACAACTCCTTGTAATATCCAGCCGTTTTCTTACGGGGATCAGGTAAAGACTGTTTAAGAGCCAAAACCTCAACTCTCTTCCATGGGACATGTACCCATACTCTTTGGAAATGTGCTGGTACAGCTGGGGGATTATTATTCGCACCAGCAGATACCGCATCGCGCCATACTGGAGGAACTTCTCTCATTGGATACTGTCTCACTTTTCTCCTAACAGAAGGATCAGACTCAAACAGTGGCTGAGGAGGAAGCTCGCTCCTAAACGCGCGTATTGTCGCAACTGCTTTCTCAACGCCGGGACCCACTATCGTCCCTTTCGCAAACTCGGATTGTACATTAAGTAACTCCAATGGGACCTCACCCGATTCATTATCTTCCCATTCCTCACGGAGGAAAGTACACATAACATCAAAAACTTACCTTTGCTTCGGTGCTTACCACTGCTGGAAGACATCCATTACTGACTCTAGATCATATCTCAAGATATTAGAAACCCATCTACGAGCCAAAAGATCTAACACTGCCCGTTCTTCGGGACCAGGAAGCTGGCTACGTAATTGTTTACGTGCAGAAACAGGGGTCATACTCAATGACCCAAAGAGGGGAGACAAAAGACCAGTAACAGCATCAGTCATTTTTTGTCGAGCGGAAGGTGAGGTCATAAATGTTGAAATTGTTACTTCCAAATGGTTCGCAAGGTCATCACAAAGAGACTGTGTGCCCCGATTCACAGAACTGACTTAAGACAAAATCCTAAACTTGCTACTATTTTGGTATTCACAGAAGGCACTTACTCGTTTTGGTATTCAAAGTAGGCACTTACTCATTAATGAGTAAGTGCCTTCTGTGAATACCAAAAGGTGGTAGTAAGTTTAGGATTTTGTCTTAAGTTAGTTCTGTGAATCGGGTCCTGAGATGCTAGAATAGAAGAGGCACAAGCCAAGGGTTTAGTGACAAGTAAAGCTCAGAAAGAGTATAGATATTGCCAATGACACAGGTTGTGACTGACCATAGTCGAGTGAAGATGCCCCAGTAAGTATGTGCATGATGAGTAGCGCTTTTGGAAAAAGGGGGTGGTGATGGACAGAGTTTCTGAATGATGCAGAATACTCTTACCAAGTCAAGAGATCATGGTTTTAATCCATCACCTGTTTTTTAGCTCATTGCACCATCCCAGCTCAGAACCTGGCTATATGCAAATTAGTCTGTTCCTGTCCCAGTGCATGATGGGAGCAGGGCAAACCAAACTACCAAGCCAATTCTTATACTGGAAAGGAAACAAGCTCCCGGGGACCGGTTTCTGGCATCACAGCCTTCGTCGGCCCGGTTTGCTTGAATCCTGATGGTGCAATGAGCAAGGGACTCACGTCTGAGTATACCCTCCCACACATAGTGTGGATAAAATCGATTTTGGAAAAAGGGGGTGGTGATGGACAGAGTTTCTGAATGATGCAGAATACTCTTACCAAGTCAAGAGATCATGGTTTTAATCCATCACCTGTTTTTTAGCTCATTGCACCATCCCAGCTCAGAACCTGGCTATATGCAAATTAGTCTGTTCCTGTCCCAGTGCATGATGGGAGCAGGGCAAACCAAACTACCAAGCCAATTCTTATACTGGAAAGGAAACAAGCTCCCGGGGACCGGTTTCTGGCATCACAGCCTTCGTCGGCCCGGTTTGCTTGAATCCTGATGGTGCAATGAGCAAGGGACTCACGTCTGAGTATACCCTCCCACACATAGTGTGGATAAAATCGATTTTGGAAAAAGGGGGTGGTGATGGACAGAGTTTCTGAATGATGCAGAATACTCTTACCAAGTCAAGAGATCATGGTTTTAATCCATCACCTGTTTTTTAGCTCATTGCACCATCCCAGCTCAGAACCTGGCTATATGCAAATTAGTCTGTTCCTGTCCCAGTGCATGATGGGAGCAGGGCAAACCAAACTACCAAGCCAATTCTTATACTGGAAAGGAAACAAGCTCCCGGGGACCGGTTTCTGGCATCACAGCCTTCGTCGGCCCGGTTTGCTTGAATCCTGATGGTGCAATGAGCAAGGGACTCACGTCTGAGTATACCCTCCCACACATAGTGTGGATAAAATCGATTTTGGAAAAAGGGGGTGGTGATGGACAGAGTTTCTGAATGATGCAGAATACTCTTACCAAGTCAAGAGATCATGGTTTTAATCCATCACCTGTTTTTTAGCTCATTGCACCATCCCAGCTCAGAACCTGGCTATATGCAAATTAGTCTGTTCCTGTCCCAGTGCATGATGGGAGCAGGGCAAACCAAACTACCAAGCCAATTCTTATACTGGAAAGGAAACAAGCTCCCGGGGACCGGTTTCTGGCATCACAGCCTTCGTCGGCCCGGTTTGCTTGAATCCTGATGGTGCAATGAGCAAGGGACTCACGTCTGAGTATACCCTCCCACACATAGTGTGGATAAAATCGATTTTGGAAAAAGGGGGTGGTGATGGACAGAGTTTCTGAATGATGCAGAATACTCTTACCAAGTCAAGAGATCATGGTTTTAATCCATCACCTGTTTTTTAGCTCATTGCACCATCCCAGCTCAGAACCTGGCTATATGCAAATTAGTCTGTTCCTGTCCCAGTGCATGATGGGAGCAGGGCAAACCAAACTACCAAGCCAATTCTTATACTGGAAAGGAAACAAGCTCCCGGGGACCGGTTTCTGGCATCACAGCCTTCGTCGGCCCGGTTTGCTTGAATCCTGATGGTGCAATGAGCAAGGGACTCACGTCTGAGTATACCCTCCCACACATAGTGTGGATAAAATCGATTTTGGAAAAAGGGGGTGGTGATGGACAGAGTTTCTGAATGATGCAGAATACTCTTACCAAGTCAAGAGATCATGGTTTTAATCCATCACCTGTTTTTTAGCTCATTGCACCATCCCAGCTCAGAACCTGGCTATATGCAAATTAGTCTGTTCCTGTCCCAGTGCATGATGGGAGCAGGGCAAACCAAACTACCAAGCCAATTCTTATACTGGAAAGGAAACAAGCTCCCGGGGACCGGTTTCTGGCATCACAGCCTTCGTCGGCCCGGTTTGCTTGAATCCTGATGGTGCAATGAGCAAGGGACTCACGTCTGAGTATACCCTCCCACACATAGTGTGGATAAAATCGATTTTGGAAAAAGGGGGTGGTGATGGACAGAGTTTCTGAATGATGCAGAATACTCTTACCAAGTCAAGAGATCATGGTTTTAATCCATCACCTGTTTTTTAGCTCATTGCACCATCCCAGCTCAGAACCTGGCTATATGCAAATTAGTCTGTTCCTGTCCCAGTGCATGATGGGAGCAGGGCAAACCAAACTACCAAGCCAATTCTTATACTGGAAAGGAAACAAGCTCCCGGGGACCGGTTTCTGGCATCACAGCCTTCGTCGGCCCGGTTTGCTTGAATCCTGATGGTGCAATGAGCAAGGGACTCACGTCTGAGTATACCCTCCCACACATAGTGTGGATAAAATCGATTTTGGAAAAAGGGGGTGGTGATGGACAGAGTTTCTGAATGATGCAGAATACTCTTACCAAGTCAAGAGATCATGGTTTTAATCCATCACCTGTTTTTTAGCTCATTGCACCATCCCAGCTCAGAACCTGGCTATATGCAAATTAGTCTGTTCCTGTCCCAGTGCATGATGGGAGCAGGGCAAACCAAACTACCAAGCCAATTCTTATACTGGAAAGGAAACAAGCTCCCGGGGACCGGTTTCTGGCATCACAGCCTTCGTCGGCCCGGTTTGCTTGAATCCTGATGGTGCAATGAGCAAGGGACTCACGTCTGAGTATACCCTCCCCAACATAGTGTGGATAAAATCGATTTTGGAAAAAGGGGGTGGTGATGGACAGAGTTTCTGAATGATGCAGAATACTCTTACCAAGTCAAGAGATCATGGTTTTAATCCATCACCTGTTTTTTAGCTCATTGCACCATCCCAGCTCAGAACCTGGCTATATGCAAATTAGTCTGTTCCTGTCCCAGTGCATGATGGGAGCAGGGCAAACCAAACTACCAAGCCAATTCTTATACTGGAAAGGAAACAAGCTCCCGGGGACCGGTTTCTGGCATCACAGCCTTCGTCGGCCCGGTTTGCTTGAATCCTGATGGTGCAATGAGCAAGGGACTCACGTCTGAGTATACCCTCCCACACATAGTGTGGATAAAATCGATTTTGGAAAAAGGGGGTGGTGATGGACAGAGTTTCTGAATGATGCAGAATACTCTTACCAAGTCAAGAGATCATGGTTTTAATCCATCACCTGTTTTTTAGCTCATTGCACCATCCCAGCTCAGAACCTGGCTATATGCAAATTAGTCTGTTCCTGTCCCAGTGCATGATGGGAGCAGGGCAAACCAAACTACCAAGCCAATTCTTATACTGGAAAGGAAACAAGCTCCCGGGGACCGGTTTCTGGCATCACAGCCTTCGTCGGCCCGGTTTGCTTGAATCCTGATGGTGCAATGAGCAAGAGACTCACGTCTGAGTATACCCTCCCACACATAGTGTGGATAAAATCGATTTTGGAAAAAGGGGGTGGTGATGGACAGAGTTTCTGAATGATGCAGAATACTCTTACCAAGTCAAGAGATCATGGTTTTAATCCATCACCTGTTTTTTAGCTCATTGCACCATCCCAGCTCAGAACCTGGCTATATGCAAATTAGTCTGTTCCTGTCCCATCACCACCCCCCTTTTCCAAAATCGGTTTTATCCACACTATGTGTGGGAGGGTACACTCAGACGTGAGTCCCTTGCTCATTGCACCATCAGGATTCAAGCAAACCGGGCCGAAGAAGGCTGTGATGCCAGAAACCGGTCCCCGGGAGCTTGTTTCCTTCCCAGTATAAGAATTGGCTTGGTAGTTTGGTTTTCCCTGTTCCCATCATGCACTGGGACAGGAACAGACTAATTTGCATATAGCCGGGTTCTGAGCTGGGATGGTGCAGTGAGCTAAAAAACGGTGATGGATTAAAACCATGATCTCTTGACTTGGTAAGAGTATTCTGCATCATTCAGAAACTCTGTCCATCACCACCCCCCTTTTCCAAAATCATGATGAGTAGCGCACCTGCACCAGATTTCACGTACTGCTGAGGATAGCGCTCAGGGTGGATGAATCTATAGGTTAGCTCAGCAGACCTTTCGGGAGCTACTCTGAGGGAAGTTTGCATCTTTATTTTTAACATTTTATGAACGCAAACTAAAATCATTGCACATCTTACATGTATTAGTTACAATATTTAACATGGCATCTATCAAAACTAAATATATTGGAAACTGAGTGCACTTTCTGAAGATCAGAACAGCAAGTGAATGAATGGTGTTATCAGAAAGGGAGCATTTAACGACTTTGGTATCTTACGAGTACTGCTCTTAGTGGCTCTGGGTTTTTGAAACAGAACTGAGCAAATCTATGTATTATGCAATCATATATAATTCTTTTGTTGCATTTCCTGCGTTGTTGATTCTGTCCACTACGTGGGTCTTACTAGCTATTTTATTGTTTCTATGGTAAGTGCCTAGGGCTGCTTTATAAGTAAGTTTGTCTACAGGAGTTTTAGTGGTTTACCATTTGAGTTTTAACTTTGTGCAGATTGCTTTTTTCTGCTTAAGGTACTCTGAAAACCAGGGAGAAACACCTTTTTTTGTTTTGGGGTGGCTGAATTTTTTGAGGGTGGTAGTATTTAGTGCCTGGACAAATTCTCCCTCAAAATCTTCGAGAGTGAGAATAATATCTGAGTGGGCTGTACGAAAAGGGGACGAAAAAGTGGTGTAAAAGATTGAAGAGACACCTTGCTCCATGGTCTGACCTTTCTAGGTGCTACAGTCTTGAGGCCCAAGTATTCTCCTACATTGAGATGAAAATTAATGGAAAAATGGTCTGTACATCCCTGCCCCATGGGGAGATCTAATTGAAGGCTAGGAGAGTTTGTGAATTAAAGGTCCATTGTGTGCCCATTAATGTGCGTTGGGCCTATGACCTTTTGACAAAGTCCTAACGATTCTAGGTCAGAAAGCAGGCATGTAGTATCAAGATCAGAATCCAACTCTGCTTGGTAGTGGAAATCCCCAACAAACATGAAATTATCTGATGCCACAATATGTTGTGACACATATTCAAACAATTTGTTACTGACATTTTTAGGACCTGGAGGGCAGTAACTGAAGCACCATTCAGATTACCTTCGATAACGTTTCCACTTCGAAAATACTGAGGGGCCTATTAACAAAAACTTGCGATAATTATTGCAAACCTCGCTTAGCGTGAATTTTTTTATCGCCTCCTATCGCTGGATTTTACAGCGGAGATAACGCAGTATTACCAATGTTTCTCTCCAATGCGATATAAAATCCAGCTATAGCGAGGAAACCCATGTTTAACCTGAGATTTCCAGCGATAAAAATCCTATCGCTAAGAAAAATCTCGCTAATAGGCAGGTGGGGACTTAGCCATAGAACCCACCTCCCATTGACTAATATGACTAAGTCAGGTTTTTACCAGGTGTAAAATCCTGGTGCTTATCGCGGTTAGCGCGCATTTTTTTATCACGCCGTGATTATTGCTAATAGGCGATAGCTGTGTTTGCGACTGCTTTCAGTCGGTAACAGGTTGGGTACGCCCACTTTGCATGTCATTAGCGATAAATATCGCTGACATGCAAAGCGGGCCCCAAACCAGTCGCTATCTCCTGTTAGCGACAGCTTGCTGATAGGGCGATAAAAATATCGCCACTTTACCGGGGAAAGTCCCGCTAAAGCGGTGATATTGCCCTTGCTAATATGCCCCTGAGCTCTCCCCTTTCAGTGAGATGTCAGTCCAAAGAGTGACTTTTGTCGGTTTATGAAAGGCAATGGCCGCTCCGCCACTGATTTTGGACTCTCTATCTTGTCTAAAAAGATTTGTATTCAGGAGGGAATGCTTTCGAGATATAGGGAAGTGCCGCAGGATGGAGCTATGAGTCTGAAATAAAGCAGGTTTAAGGTTTATCAGTAGCAAGAAGACCCCAGAGTTCCGGGCATGTTTGGGAATAGAGCGGGCGTTCCAGTAGAGACCGCGCAGCTGGGTTTGTGCTGGGCTCTGCGATATCAGCGGTTCTATTGCTGAGACCCGAAGAGAACAGCCTATTTTATGCTATAACCGACAGGAGTTCTTGTCACTATTTGGAAACACTATTTTTGGACACTATTATTGGAAACAGTTCTAGATTTCTGCATATTTCAGGTACCTATTATTCTATGGCATACGTTTGTGTTCTGAGATTTAACCTCCATTTCTATAAAGCGTTTCTACCATTGGTCCTGCACCACTTTTGGATGCCCTTTATGCAAGCAATAAACACTCAGGCCTTTTCCGTGTTCGTTCTGTGGGTGATCTGGTTCAATCTTACCTGGGGGCGCCGCTGCAGCACCTCCCGTACCCTTAGCTCTGGAGCCCCAGTCAGGGGTGCGCATGGTAGATCCTGTCCCATGTTGCTGTTGGTTATGTGGCCCTGGGCACGAGGCCTCTGCAGTGGCGCGAGCATGAGAAGAAGCTTGGGGAAGATTCAGAAACAGTCACGTGTTAGGGAGTCTGAGTCTCCTGGGGCATCTTCCCATGAGGAGTGACGCCCACATGTAAAGTTCCAGGGATAGAAAAATGTTACCATAATCAGTAACTCAACAAGGGTGTCATGAATCCCATACTGCTGGGCAAATACAAAATACAAGAAGAAACAGAGGGGCATATTATCAAGGCCCGGTGTTAAAATTATCGCTGTTTTATCGGTAGGAAACTGCGGATAAGACGGCGATAATGGGCTTGATAATACGCCCTTGTCAATTCCCATGGAAGCCCATGTTAACATCCGAACATGGGCTTCTATGGGAATTAACAAGGGCGTATTATCAAGCCCATTATCGCTGTTTTATCGGCAGTTTCCTGCCGATAAAATGGCGATAATTTTAACACCGGTCCTTGATAATATGCCCAAGAGTTCAGTGGCCCCGCTTCCACTACACCTGCTGCACAATTCGTAGCTACGCTCCGGCAATAATGAAAATGTGAGTTGTGGCAGGCGGAGCCGTTCCTTTGAGGTGGGTGCGAGGACTGGCAAATCCCAAAAGCAATAAAACACGACACTTCCTCAGTGGAGCAAAATATACTTACTGGAAATTGATACAGAGCGAAATAAATACAGTTAAACCGTGTTAAAAGGAAAAGCACGCAACTATACCTAATTGGGGCAATGCCAATAGCCTCCTCCCTTTTCAGGTCTCGGGACCTGTGTTGCACTGCGAAGCAGTGCTTTGCAGCGCGAGGCATTTTGTAATGCGTGTGCGATTCCTTTTGTGCTACCCCATTGGCCTTTGCGTGTGTCTTTTTATAAAAGACTGCACGCAATTAGCCAAAGGCAGGCACGTTGCTCCGCCCACGGCCTATTGGTGTCTATGAACTATTATCATTTTATTTTTCCTTTATTTCACTGCTGCAAAGAAGCGGGGCGATGCTTCTCTGCCTTAGCGGAGGAGCCGCCACTGTCAAGACCTGGCTTTTCAACTGGTCCCAGCAGGAACCTAGCACTTGGATACCCTCGCAGTTGTTTAGACGCAGCTGATTAGACGTGCTTTACAAATACCAATTGATTTACCGACTCCTTGTCCAGTGTGGAGGAAAATCTTTCTTTACTGTAGTATTGTATAAAACAAAGAAAACTGTCAATTGAAAATCACGCATGGCTGGCAAGTTTCCTAAGCGCATTGGGCTGCTCCAGTACAGAGTTTTTGTCGTTTGAATTCTGGGATTGACAGTTTTTTTTTGTTTTAATGGAATAAACAAGACTTCAAGCCTCAGAATTCAAAGAAAAAACCTGGACTGGAGCAGATCATCATGCATTGGCCTGTTTAGATGTAGGTAAAACACACAGAACCTGTACAAATCGATTATCGGAATCCACAGTAATCGATACCCGGTCTGTGGATGGGACACTAATAGTAAAACCCTCAATCATATCCAAGCTCTGCTACCTTCCCCAACCCACCAGGACCCCTTCACGTGGATGAAGTCTGAATATCAAACCCAAGGTAGCCTCTCGTGCCACAGACCACTATTCGTCCATTTACCGAAGTTGCCCACACGCCCTCCAAGCTGCCAAGTCCAACGTGGGCAGTGCAGGTGCTTTGGTGGCAAGGGCATCACTGACCAAGGACCTGGGGGCATTAAAATGATTTCTTGAACTCTTAAGTACCATATCTGCTTTTCGACTGTTCTCCAACGAACAGACATGGGTTTCTTCTCAAAGTTTTCATTTTGGTTTATTAAATATACCTTTGACTAATGCTGAAGTTCTGTCAGAGGTGGACACCTTATTCTCTCCACTTACCCAGGCAGAGACAATCCTCCTCATTAAATGGGCCATTTAGAGGTTGGTGAATGTTTTAAACCAGCGGATGTGATGCAAAAAGTAAAACAGAGGGATTACCTGCAATCTGACATTTATGAGAGACAATTCAGGAAACTATTGTTGAAATTATACTCGAGCAGGAAGCTTGGCGTCATAAGTGTTTCAGAAGTGTTAGGTGACTGCAAGCTCCCAATTTCATCACTAACTAATATTTGGGGCTATGTGCGAATTAGCATATATTTATCATAGTTAGCTGGCACCACGTTTCTGCGACCTTAGCAGTCATCATTAAAATCTGTGTACTCTACAGATCACAGATCTGTACCCTGACAAGACCAACTCAACCTTTCACACCCTTCTAAGGTCACTGGATTTAGAACCATTGCATTTGGTAATAGAGGAACATATTGTTGCAGGGGTTACAAACAACAAGGCCACAAGATTAACTATATACGAACACGTTATAATAAATGCATAAGTATTATAAGCTGATAGGCAGAGAAGAGAGGGTTTTACAAAGTCTGAAGATAAAAAAAAAACTGCATGCTAGGGCCTTGTCTGACACATGAACCAAACCAATAGCACAATATACAATACCATAATCCAAATAAGCCTCATGGAAACCTGCACAGATTGTGAATGTAAGCCAGACTCAACAGTTTGCCAACAAGTAAAGTTCGAAAGGAGTCTGGATATTGCCAATGACACAGCTTGTGGCTAACACCTGTCAAGAAAAGATGCCCCAGTCAGTCTGCATGTGATGAAGACCGCACCTGGGCGTGATTCCAGGTACTGCCGAGGATAGCGCTCTGGCTGGATGAATCTGTGTGTTAGTAGAGCAGACCTTTGTATGAGCTCAGGTGAATGTTCTCTAGAAGAGAGCTCTTGAAGAAATATAAACCTCCTATGGGGGTTCACTGATACTCCTGGCTCTTTTTAACCAACAACGAAGAGATTGGCACATAAGCTGTAATATAAAAAGAATTAATTTATTAACCTCAGATCAGGCAGACTGCATCATACGCTACCCTCAGGCCACTGTAGGAGGCATTCTAAGGAGTACAGAGAACAGGGGCCTTTAATAGGCATTGGTTTACATAGTCAGCATAAAACCAAGGGGTGGTCCTGGCACATACCAGCATGCAAAATGACTAATATGGATATACAAAATGTGCTTGCTCAACAAAGTGGGAGGAGAGATATTTCTCCTTACATCAGCAAGAATAGCCTGACAGTTCTATACTGGGAGCAGGTGCATTCAAATAGCTAGGCCTTTCTGAGTATGTGCAAGGCTCTGGAAGAGGGAGAAAGCACATGGAAAGCACATGGCTAACTAAAATGTCTGCCAAGTACAAAATGGCTTTCAGCTCATGCTAACAGAGTCCTGCAATCTTTAACACTCTCAGTGAATGGGTATTCTCTACAACAGAGCTCTTAGTGATGAGTATTCTTTAGAACATAGCTCTGAGTGGTTGAGTACTCTCTAGAAGAGAGTTCTAAGGGAATGAGTATTCTCTAGAACAGACTCCAGGGTGATTGAGTATTCTCTAGAACAGAGCACTGAATGATTGAGTATTATCTAGAACACAGCTCTGAGTGGTTGAGTATTCTCTAGAACTGACCTTTGAGTGATTGAGTATTCTCTACAACAGAGCTCTGAGTGATTGAGTATTCGCTAGATCAGAGCTCAGAGTGATTGAATACTCTCTACAACAGAGCACCGAGTGATTGAGTATTCTCTAGATCAGAGGTCTGAGTGAATAAGTATGCTCCAAAACAGAGCTCTGAGTGATTGGGTACTCTCAAGAACAGAGCTCTGAGTGATTGAGTATTCCCTAGACCAGAGCTCTGAGTGTTTGACTGTTCTCTACAACAGAGCTGTGAGTGATTGAGTATTATCTACAACAGAGCTCTAAGTGATTGAGTATTCTCTAGAACAGAGGTCTGAGTGAATGAGTGTGCTCTAGAACAGAGCTCTGAGTGATTGGGTACTCTCTAGAACAGAGCTCTGAGTGATTGAGTATTCGCTAGAACAAAGCTGTGCGTGATTGAGTATAATCTACAACAATGCTCTGAGTGATTGACTATTCTCTAGAACAGACCTCTGGGTGAATGAGTATTCACTAGAATAAGACCTCTGAGTGATTGAGTATTCTCTACAACAGAGCTCTGAGTGATTGAGTATTCACTAGAACAGAGCTCTGAGTGATTAAGTATTATCTACAACAGAGCTCTGAGTGATTGAGTATTCACTAGAACAGAGCTCTGAGTGATTAAGTATTATCTACAACAGAGCTCTGAGTGATTGAGTATTCGCTAGAACAGACCTCTGAGTGATTGAGTATTCTCTACAACAGAGCTCTGAGTGATTGAGTATTCGCTAGAACAGAGCTCTGAGTGATTGAGTACTCTCTAGAAAAGAGCTCTGAGTTTTTGACTGTTCTCTACAACAGAGCTGTGAGTGATTGAGTATTATCAACAACAGAGCTCTGAGTGATGGAGTATTCTCTAGAACAGACCTCTGAGTCAGTGAGTATTCTCTAGAACAGACCTCGGAGGGATTGAGTATTCTCTAGAACTGACCTTTGAGTGATTGAGTATTCTCTACAACAGAGCTCTGAGTGATTGAGTATTCGCTAGATCAGAGCTCAGAGTGATTGAATACTCTCTACAACAGAGCACCGAGTGATTGAGTATTCTCTAGATCAGAGGTCTGAGTGAATAAGTATGCTCCAAAACAGAGCTCTGAGTGATTGGGTACTCTCAAGAACAGAGCTCTGAGTGATGGAGTATTCCCTAGACCAGATCTCTGAGTGTTTGACTGTTCTCTACAACAGAGCTGTGAGTGATTAAGTATTATCTACAACAGAGCTCTAAGTGATTGAGTATTCTCTAGATCAGAGGTCTGAATGAATGAGTGTGCTCTAGAACAGAGCTCCGAGTGATTGGGTACTCTCTAGAACAGAGCTCTGAGTGATTGAATATTCGCTAGAACAAAGCTGTGCGTGATTGAGTATAATCTACAACAATGCTCTGAGTGATTGACTATTCTCTAGAACAGAGCTCTGAGTGATTGCGTATTTTCTCCAACAGAGCTCTGAGTGATTGAGTATTCTCTAGAACAGAGCTCTGGGTGAATGAGTATTCTCTAGAACAGAGCTCTGAGTTTTTGACTGTTCTCTACAAATGAGCTCTGTGTGATTTCGTATTCTCTAGAACAGACCTCTGAGTGATTGAGTATTCACTAGAATAAGACCTCTGAGTGATTGAGTATTCTCTACAACAGAGCTCTGAGTGATTGAGTATTCACTAGAACAGAGCTCTGAGTGATTAAGTATTATCTACAACAGAGCTCTGAGTGATTGAGTATTCGCTAGAAGAGACCTCTGAGTGATTGAGTATTCTCTACAACAGAGCTCTGAGTGATTGAATATTCACTAGAACAGACCTCTGAGTGATTGAGTACTCTCTGGAAAAGAGCTCTGAGTTTTAGACTGTTCTCTACAACAGAGCTGTGAGTGATTGAGTAGTATCTACAACAGAGCTCTGAGTGATGGAGTATTCTCTAGAACAGACCTCTGAGTCAGTGAGTACTCCCTAGAACAGACCTCTGAGTGATGCGTATTCTCTAGGAGAGAGCTCTGAGTGATTGAGTATTGTCTAGAACCGACCTCTGGGTGAATGAGTATTCTCTAGAACAGAGCTCTGAGTTTTTGACTGTTCTCTACAACAGAGCTGTGAGTGATTGAGTATTATCTACAACAGAGGTCTGAGTGATTGAGTATTCTCTAGATCAGAGGTCTGAGTGCTTGAGTATTCTCTACATCAGAGGTCTGAGTGAATGAGTATTCTCTAGAACAGAGCTATGAGTTTTTGGCTGTTCTCTACAACAGAGCTGTGAGTGATTGAGTATTATCTACAACAGAGCTCTGAGTGCTTGAGTATTCTCTAGATCAGAGGTCTGAGTGAATGAGTATTCTCTACAACAGAGCTGTGAGTGATTGAGTATTATCTCCAACAGAGCTCTGAGTGATTTAGTATTCTCTAGAACAGACCTCTGAGGGATTGAGTATTCGGTAGAACAGACCTCTGAGTGATTGAGTATTCTCTACAACAGAGCTCTGAGTGATTGAGTATTCACTGGAACAGATCTCTTTGTGATTGAGTATTCTCTAAATCAGAGCTCTGAGTGATGGAGTATTCTCTGGAGCAGATCTCAGAGTGACACTGAACACTATCAAGAGAACAGGGATATGAATGTGTGTATTATCAAGCTTTGGATGTCTGCTAGCATTATCGGAGTCAGATCTCTGAAACACAGAAGCTATTCTCTGAGAATCAAAGCATTGTTTGCATTAAAAATCTAATAAAAAGTTCATGGCACAAATCCTTGCAGTCTGTTACCTGTGACTCACCCTACATAAAAAAACAGACAAAAAGTATTACAACATATTCTTTAGGGAACTACAACAACAACCTATGCTCAATATTAATCTCACAGTTTATAGAAACATGTTTGGCCTAATCTGATCTATGATACCCATAGACAAAAATACATTATGTGATCAGATTCCAGTGCTGATGAATATATTTGACCATATATTTTGATGTCAGATTTCATAGCACAACATTCTTTGAGTGAAATCAGTGTCTGATATTATAAAGTTGATTGTTCTATGCACTATGTGCAGTACAGTTTTTTTCTTGCTATTGTTTTTATAGAGCATTTAGGGTGGCAACTTTATCTGCTGATGTTCACTTTGTCACTTCAGCAGTTGTTCTACTTTGACACTACATTTTTCCAGCAGGTTGTACAGGTTCCTGCTGGTCACATATTGTTACCAATGTGTGTATTGTAGCTTATGAGCTGCATCTGCTGCACTGCATGGGGCAGAGAAGTACTAGAACAATTCATCAAGAGGTCATGATTCAGGTGTTATCAAGAGTAGAGGTGTGAAATAGTTTCTGAATTATCGGAAATGTTGACTTTGAGTAACAAACTGGATGTTATCATTAACTCTGTGAGTTTAGTGTATTATCAGGAGAGACTTTTGATTGACTCCATCACTGATATGGGCTGTCATCATCAGGAGCGGAGGGCTTAGCCAAGATATGTATGTTTCATATAGAAAATTTCAGAGTGTACATAACAGATCACAGGTTGACTTGCAGCCATGTTTCACCACAAGTATCACCACCCCTGTATGGAAAGCGCCTTGCATTTCCCACGCTTGTTTGCTCAGTGATACCATATTTGTTTAAATCCCATAGGACTTTAGTGGAGTGGCACCACTGGCCAGCACTCCACTCTGAAAAGTGTTTCAGCATCACTGTGCATATATAATACTTAATTTCCCTATTGTTATGCAGTTTTCACACTCCGCTATTATAATGCACTTCATCCTATTTAACCGCTTTGATTTTGTTTACACTATACCAAATCTAAACTTACATATATAGAATTATAGATGCGTAACAGTGAATTACAGGGATCTTTTTCACAGAGGGATTGTGAGTGACGTCAAATAGATCATGAGAGTGAAGCTCGAGTTGTCTCTGATGTCACTCTATTGTTCAGACAGGATAAAAAGAAGGGGAACAATCTTCCCTTCTGTTCCATCAGAGATAAGACAGGAAGAGGAGGGGAGGGTGGAAAGCACCCACCTTGTGTGGAGAAAACCCAGAGGACAACAAAACTGTTGTTGTGTGAGTGATTGCTGTTTCAGGCCTCTGTTCATCGATGCCTCTGTCGCCAATCTTTTGAATCAACTCTACTGCAGCAGGAGAGCTCAAGAGTCAAGATCAGTCTAACCTTGTCTGCTTCCTGTTCCCGGAGATGATGAGAGAAGTGAAATATTGTGGGATATCCAGAAGTAGGAAGAGATACTGTGAGCAAACATGCATGACTCCAGTGTACAGATATTAATAAGTGATCCTAGTCTTCTGCACCTCTGATTTTCTCCATTGTCCCATGTTTAATTCTGATAATATTAACATTTCAGCTGTTGTATTGTGCACAGACTTTCTTGAATGGCTGCCGTGTTTCCCTAATTCAAAATGGCTGAGGCACAATCTGTGTAAACATGAACTATTGATGCCCTGAGCTTAGCTGAGCTGCTGAATGGAGTCCCAGGATGGCCAGAAGGATGGAGCTGAGCACAAGAGGAAAATTAAATTCAGCACAGCCGAATTGCAGGTGCTGGTGAAGGAGGTCGTGAAACACCACACCCAGCTCTTTGGCAAGCAGTCTCTGCATGTTGCAGAGTCTGTTAAAAGGAAGACCTGGCTGGGGATCCAGTCCAAGGTCAATGCCATTGGGGTCATCACCAGGGACATTGATGACCTGAAAATAAGGTGGTATGATCTGCGGATCATAACAAAAAAAAAAGCTTGCAGCCCAGAGAAAAGAAGCCGGAGCCACAGGTGGAGGGAGGAACCGTGCACCAAGAGTGACAGACCTGGAGCAGCTTGTGGAATCCACCCTGGAGCCAGAAAGTGTCCATGGGATCGGGGATGCTGACAGCTCAGCCAGAGCTGCACGAAAACAAGGTAAGCTGATATAGACATGAATCCCCACCCCTTTCCCTGTCCCCCTTCCCCAATGTGGGTGTCTGCATCACACTCCAGTACAGGTTTTAGGATTTTCCAATAATGCATCATGGGAGACGTAGTCATAGGAACATACATTAATACAGTCATCATAGAAATCAGCAAGGCATGCCACACACTACATCCATAAGCTGTTGAGGACCAGGCAATTGTGTGATAGGAATGTTATTTAATAATGACACACAGGTGTACATCATCAATGAGCCAATGTTCATATCTGTCCACAGGAGAGTCATCGCGCAGTACAGCGCAGGAAAGGGAAGAGATGGCACCAGCAACGGAGAGGAGTGAGGAAACACCCAAAAGTGCAGGTCAAAGCACTGTTCTGCCACCCACACCCACAGCACAGGCAGCAACTACACCGGAGCGAGCCACCACACCACAGCCTCTGTCACCTCTGCTGTTTGGCTCACAACAATTGGAACCACCAGCAATTTCACCCACACCAACCTCAGAGTCATCTGTGCTGGTAAGGCCAAGGAGGCATGATGTTCCCCCTCTCAGGATTCTGGAGTCATCCGATAAGGATGATGGGGAGGGTGACACACACACAACTCCACTTGAGGCAGACAACGCAGGACAGCAGAGTGCATCTGGAGCTGTGCGTACCGGTGCCAGAGGCCAGAGGGTATGGGAGAAAGGCGATGGCGAGGATGGAGAGGGGGTGTTCTCTGGTCTTGAGGCCACCATGGTCAAAGTCCAGCCCCTGCAAGCAAAGGGCATATTAGCTGTACAGAGACAGGTGCGCAACTTGAATCACAGGATGGGCAACATCGAGCGGGGAATCGGCTCCATGGCACAAAGCATGCAGTCCATGGCAGAGGGAATGAGGGACCTGACACAGTGCGTGATGGATCTCTGTGAGAGACTAGACTCTGACCACTCAGAGAGGCGCCGGGATAGACAGTGCATGCGCCAACAGACAAAGGCCATGAACCGGCTTGCCACAGCAACCTCCGTGCTATGTCGGCGCTCTGTCGCCATGCAAGATGGCATTGTGCACTGCTGCACGATTTGACAAGGGGGATGGGGAGAGTTACCTAAGCCATGGAGCAACTACTCACCAAACAGGCAGCCACTGCTGGCGACACAGGTTTCAGGGACACAGAAGACTCTACCAGCAGGATTAGCTGTAGCACTCCTGTTCCTGACATTCGAAGGAGCAGCAGGCGCCCACCTGCTGAGCCAGGCTCCACTGCCACCGTTGCCACCCAGCCTCGTGCATCCTGAACTGTAGTGTGTGGGCGCAAACAATGATGATGCCCACAACCCACAGGACATGTCACGGTGAGGTAATCTGTGACCACCCAGTTTGGTATTCAGACATTGGAATACCATGGTGTGCTATCAGTAAACTGCAGTAGTGACAATTAAACTACATAATTAGAATACAAAGCCTGGCTGTGTCTCCTTACTTACTTAGAAATAGCTGCGTGTGATCTCTGCCCATCTCAGTCTCCCATCTGTGGCTTGCGCTGCTCCGGCTGCATAGGGCTCTACCTGTTCAGTTCCATCATCAATATCCTCATGATGTGTAATCTCCACCTCTGTGCCTTCCTTGGTGGCAAGGTTGTGCAGCATGGCACAGGTCGCAATGATTTTGCAGCAGATGATTGGAGTGTACTGCCATGTACCTCCGCTCTTGTGGAGGCAGCGGAACCTGCTTTTTAGGAGTCCAAATGTGCGTTCTACAACGCTGCGAGTTGCTCTGTGTGCCACATTGTAACGCCTCTCACTCCTGGTAGATGGATTGAGGTGGGGGTGAGCACAAAGTTCCGCACAACATAAGCGCTGTTGCCTAGGTGTTAAAGAGAGTGCCATTAGTTACATACTCATGTTACATTCATCTGCATTAACTATCAGGGTGTGTCACAGTTAATTACCTAGCAGGTATCCGTCCCCGAAATCTCTAGCAACAAGGCGTGTGTATATCCCACTGTTCTGGAAGATGTATGAGTCATGGGTACTCCCAGGGAATCTGGCCACAATGTCTGTTATGATGTTGCCAGCGATGCATATCACCTGCACATTGATTGAGTGTGTTGACTTCCGGTTCCTGTAAATGTGTTCTGTGGCTGCAGGTGGGCAGAGTGGGATGTGGGTGCCATCAATACAGCCTATGACGTGAGGTGTGCCAGTTGATAGAAAACGGTTTTGGTCTTCATAAGTTCCGCAGGTGTGTCAGGGAACCTAATATAATGATACATTCTCTGCATCATGGACTCCAGGAACTTCCTGAAGAAATGAAACAGGCAGCTCTGGGACACCCCACCTACTGCAGCAATCACACTCTGGTAACTCCCAGAGGCAAGCAGGTGTAGGCTACACAGCACCTGCACATGGGGTGGGATGGCGTGCACCCTTGGTGTTGGGTGATCCAGGAGTGGTGCAGGTCCCTGATCAAGTCCAGGATGGTGTGGGGGTGTAGCCTGTACCTTTACAGTATCTCTGGCTCAGTCAGTTGGAAGAGCGTTATCCTCTGCCTGTAGACTTGCTCCTCCCTTCTCCATACCCTCTCTCCTGCTGCCTGTAGCCGTAGCCACCTTGCTATGACATAGAATTCCGCCATTCTGGTAACACTTTCGCTTTTTATGGGCCTTATTTTATAGCCTGCACCTGGTTACCACATGCTTCAATCCATGGTAAATACCGACTTTTAAATACAGAATTTCATGAAATTCAGTATTTTTAAGCTTTCCTACATCTCAAAGGTCATTTTTTACCATTTCTTATTTACCGATTCGGTAAATAAGAATTCGGTAAATGAGGATTCGGTAAATTCCGAATCGGTAGAATACCGACTCATATTTACTGAATCGGTAGATTTTTTACTCCTACATCTCATTTTCCCAATACCGGTCGGTAACGGCCGAAATACCGATTTTCGGCCGTTACCGACCGGTATTGGGCTACCTACATCTGGCCCTAAGTGTCCTAGTTTAACAGGGTTTTCCCATAGTACATCCGGAAGTGTCCGAAATCTACTACTTCATAACTTTTACGTTCCCATTGAAACTCTATGGTAACTCGTGTGTGTGTTTAGACACTGCACACGCTTCCCGAGGGCCTCCTACTTCCAATCCCTTGGTTGTTCAGTGTAGCCCCAGCGATTTCCTAGACCCTAGGCCTACTCACCTTTCCTGAAGTGGTTCTTATACCACTTATTTATTTATATATGGTTTGTGAGGCCCGTAGGGCATAATTGTATTTGTGCAACTTACAGTATGCTTATTGAGTAACTTGTGCTGTATCTCGAACTCTGATCTCATAAAGAGAACAGAGGGGTTGTGTTAGTAATAAATACATATATATTTTATATATACATTGTGTGGTGTCCTTTCATTTGATATTCAAGGGATTATTATTGGTGAAACAGCTGGCTTTACATGCCCTCTTGAGTTTAGCCTAAGACTGCTTTGTCCATTCTACCACTAGGATAGCTGGTCTATATGGTTGACTTTACAACCATCACCATGAGGGTTGTTTGGACTGGTGCAAGGTGCCGACTAGAATAGTGGACATCATATACCAGGCCAACTTCTTACAGGGGCCCATCGCACTCTAGAGAGATCCAAAGGGGTATTAATCATAGGGTAAAATATGTGATCATATCTGGGGGAGGGGCCCTATTTTGTTGCCTAGCCATCAACTATCCTATTAGAGGATTCCAGAGCGCCGTCATCCTCTTTGATTGAGTCCCCCTCAGGTCCATCTTTGACGTTGATATGACAGATTCCAGCCAGTCTGAGTGTTGGGGGGGTCAGCTCTCCACCCATCTGCGACAAATTTCCCTTCTTGCTAGTAATATTGCGTAGAAGAGAAAGGCTCTCGCAGGGCCTGTAACTTGCCTACAGATTCCAAAAATAATAATAGAGCGGCTTATCTTAACTTGGGCCCCCAGAATAGCAGAGATGGTTGTACCGACCTTCGTCCAAAATTCCAAAATGTCTGGACATTCCTGAAAAATGTGTATGTCGGATTCTCTCTCCAGTCCACACTTCTTGCATTTCACCGGAGGGCCAGATGTTATCTTTGACAACTTTTGAGGAGTTAGGTAAGCCCTGTGGATGGAAAAAAATGAGTTCCCCATTAGCCAGACAGGCTTACCGTGAGGAACAGTGTGTTCATTATACTTGCCAAAGATCTTCCCCGTTGACTCATGGTATGCAAGCACCCCATAGTTCTTCTGCCAGTCTGAATCTCCATTTATTGTTTCTTCAATCTCCCAATACCACCTGGAGACTTCCTTGTTCCCTGGCGATTTTATCACCAAGTTTTCTTCTAAGGAATCACATCCACCTAATGGGCCCTTCAACTTCTTCTGGGCCTAACTCTTCAGCTGGATATATTTAAATCTGGAGAGCTCTCCCTCCAGAGCGGCCTGTAGTGTTAACCAGGGGTGGATTATGCCCTCTTGGTTGAGATCTCCCCAAACACTAAGCCCCACATTCCTCATTGGCTCTTCTAATGTGTCTTTCAAACAATCCGGGATACCTGGGGAGTCCCATAGAGGGACGATGCTGGAAAAATAGCTAAGTCCCATCAACTTTCTGATACAGACCCAGGTTCTAGCTGCTGCCTGTAACACCTTTATTCTTACTTTTTTTAAGAACTTGGGGTCCCTGTATTTAAGCATGAAGCCCTGTTTGCCCAATTTAGCCCCCTTCAACATAACTGAAAACATGGACCCTACCTCAGAATCGTCAGGAGATTTTAACAGCATTCTGGAGTGAGTCAGCTGGAATGGCCATGCGTAATACTGTAGCTCTGAAAGGGATAACACCCCCATCTCCCTCCTCCTTCTTAGCTTCTTCCAAGCTATTCTAATCCCCTTGTAGGCCCGAATAAAGGAATTTATGGCCTGCTGCTGAAATATATCAGTAAGGGGCTTTTCGATATAAAGAGGGGAATTATTAAAGATGAAAGCGACTTTTGGTCAGATTATCATTTTAATCAAATTTACCCTCCCAAAGATCGACAGGGGGAGGTGCATCTAGCTCTTCATAAGCTGCAGGCACTCACTTGTGATGTGAGGGGTTGTACTATTTTCACCCCCAGATATCTCATTTTTTTTGAGGTTTGGTGTTGAGTTGCATCTAAGTTCCATGTCATAACCTCCAACTTCCCGGTGTTAACCTCATAACTCGGGACGCCCGGGGAGAACATGGCGGCCATCACTTGAGCCGGTCTCTGCAAGCCGGAGAGAAGCGCCCACACCAACGCCGCAAATGTAGCCTGAATCGTTACCTTCTTTGAGGGATGTGTTGTGGGATTGAGGCACCCAACGGAGCTTCTGCGGTCTCGGGAGCAGGGTCTCACTGGCAAGTGGCAGCCCTGGAGCTCAGGAGGAGCCACAGAGCAGTAGTGCATGGCCTCCTCTGGGCCGGTAGTGGCAGTAGCAGCACCAGTTTAGTCTGCCCGGCCACAGAAAATGCAAGTCTGTGCACAACCCAGCATCTGCAAGGGACCAGTACGGAAGTGATGGAGGCGAAGGAGGTGATCCCACAAGGTCAGACCGGGTGAACACGACAAGACGTTTTCTTGCATCAACCAGGTGCATTAGAACAATCAAAAAACGGCACAGGTCTGTTTCCAATTTCACTCAAACCCCCAGTTGGAGGGAGAAAACAGGGTACAACAAGGGTACCAAAAGCTGAGGGGGGATGTTTTCTCCACCCCACTCATAAAACCCTACACAGGTCTTAGAGGAAAGAGTAGTCTCACACACATTTTTACAGTGTGAGATGAAGAGTCACAGCAGCAGTAGAGGAGGGGAGAAAAAACAAGACAAAGTAGGAAAAATACAAATCACTACCTCCCTAAGGTCTTACTTCAAGGTACAGCCCTTTGTTGTAGATGTTGCTAAGCAAGCAGAAGCACTTAGAGGAGGGGGTTTAGCGTGTCCCAATGCCATGGTGGATAAAGAGGCTGCCCCACTTGTAAACCCTGCAGACAGTCAGGGGAGACCATCTACATGAGATACGGGACAAAAATTTCACCTCACTGAGTCCTGTTTGTAACGAGCCCTGGCTAGATTTTTAATTACACTGCCATAATTGTGTTATTTTCCATAGCAAAATGTATGCACAATTACTTAAAATATGCCACATTGTGTAAGTTGGGGGAGAAAGTATAACACAAGATGTACTGTTTGGGTAATTACTTAACCTAGCAGAACCTTCAGATGGTTTTTCAGCTCAAAAGTAAAAATCTGAATGCGTGCGAGAGTCTTTTGAATGCAAGCGACCAGAAATCTACTCAAAATTACGTTTTCAAGTTAAATTTTTACCTGTTGAATTTTCTGACTGTGAGATGCAGTTCTCATTAATTATGATTTGTTAGATTCTGCAACTTTTGCACCCCCCCCAGTTGGAGCACACAGCAGCTTAATGGAAGCTCTTGTTTAAATACCTGGTATGGAAAGTAAGCTCTTGACTGTGTGTAGAAAAGCTATAGTCGGTTTTCTACGATTGATCTTTGGATTGTGTCTGTAGCCACGAAGTTCCCAACATCACATTGAATGTGGCAGAATTCGTGAGATTTAACCGTTTTGTTTGTAGATGCCCATTCTCTAAAGTCATGGCTACCTCTACAGTCTCCCCACATATTCCTTCTGCCAGCGAGGATTGGCTATTGATTCTGATTATGGGTTCAGGAATGTCTTTTACCATGGTTGGGAGATCATGAAAAGCATGAATAGTCTCTTTCATGAAAAAAGCCTGATGCACTGCTGTCTAAAAAAGTGAAGATACTCAAAGGCGCAATTGAAGTGAAACTTTGAATCAGTAGTTGAAAATGAATCTTTCCAAAACAGTGGGTCATGGAGTCCGATCCACTTTGTAGGAACAGACCTCGACTGGGATTCATCCTTTGTAGTAGAGTTCTGAAGTTGTCTGTCAGCTGTGGGAAGTTCTTTACAAAATGTCCTGTTATTCTACAATGAATGCATAACCTGGGTCTCTCTCATTCTCCGTGACCAGGAGAATCCTGCAAACACTTCAAAATAAAACTGGTTCTATTTTTGTGGTCAAGGACTCTTCTCTTTTGGTATTTGAAGGCAATTTCGCAAAGGATAGAAATGTTCTCTCTTGGTGCAGTTCATTGTTCTTTACATCGAGTCTAAGAGAGCAACAGTAGTTGTTGGACAATTAACCACTAATGATAGTACCTCCTTTATGTCCTCCCAAAGGTGTTGATGGTTGTTTCATCAGTCATTGCCGCGTCAACCACCAGTTCGTACTCTGGTAATTAGGTCTTTTGAACCTTGCGGGAGGGTAAGTAACACTGCATGAGGAGCCTTCTTAGTTTGCTTCCTTCCAAAGATGGCCATAAACTGTTGTACAAAAATAGAAAAATTGTAAAGCTGTCCACCGTGGTTTAAGATTCAAGGTGTGGCCCATGCCGAAGCATCCTTATTCAGATACGCAAAGATAAATGTAACTTTAGACTGGAGGTAAGTTGTTGTGATTTTTTCAACAATGTAATTTACATAATGTAAATAAATTTGGACCATTAACGCTTGAAACTGATGAGGTCACTTGAAAATCTTTCAGGTGGTGCCATTCCTGTGAAGATGAACGAGTGAGAAAGAATTCCTGGTAGGGAATTTATTGTTCCATCATCTGACTGTAGAAGCACTATTGGTAGGAGCGGCTTCTCCATTAAAGTGGAAGAGCATCGCCCCTCTACTAAAATACCTCCAGAAAAGCCCCAGAGATGAAAAATAAAAATGTAAAAAAGTTTATTAGCATTTTATTTAACCAACCCGTCTCGACCCAAGTGTCAGGACGGGGCGGGCAATTGATGCTGAGTGGCGGCAGCAGGGAGTGGGTGGTGCACTTAAGTTTAAAGTGTGCATGTCACTTACGCCAGCTGTCTTGCGACGGCCAGCCAGTCATGCACACTTTAAATCTCCCTCACCCAGACAGCTGGGTTGAGAGTAATCACAGGCCTCCGGTGCCCTTGAAAGCGCTAAGGAAGGCCACTCCCTCCAATCTTGGTGCTTCTCTCATGCTGGTCAACAGCATGAGAGCAGCACCAGGATTGGTTAAAGGAGTTGGTTGGGGTCCGCGCTGATGCCTGGAGAGGAGAAAAGAACATTGGAGTGAGGAGGACATAACATGAAGCAAGCAAGAGCAAGGCAACATAATTTATATTTTGTTTATTTTTAACTTAGGTGCCTTAGATTTACGTGCATGCACCCATTTGCCCAATCCACTGCTCTCCAGCCGCCACTGACTATTGGTACTACTCATTGGTGCATGGGCAGAGATCCACTTTTAGATGAGCTTGGTATATTTACACCACCATGCAGGTTAAGCTTTTTAACAACTCCTCTCAGGACTACTGCAAGAACTGCAACACATGTGTAGGAACCAATTATTTGTGATGTAAAAAGACAGAGTGAAAATCAGTAAATATTTAATCGGATTAAAGGGGAACAAATACAACAATACCCACAGGCTTCACCAGTAGCCGCTAGACACACCTTATGGGGACTAAGGGTGGCGTATAAGCTTTGGTCATTCCTGTCCCCAAGTTCACGAGACCACTCACCAAGTGTCTGCCTGTTATCTATCTATCTATCTGTCTTTCTGTCTATCTGTCTGTCTGTCTGCCTGTCTGTCTGTCTGTCACATTAGTTGTCACCATCCCCTTCCTGGGTCGAAAATTCAAGTGTGGCCCTTGTACTCTAGGAGAGGAGAAACAAAAACAAATGTAGGGAGCGGTCTGTGGGGGTTGGTCACCTGCCACTGGTTGGGCGTGGGCCTTGTACCTAAAACTGCCACACACAACTATAGGTTGTGTGCGGCGTGGGGTTGGCTGCCTGCGGGGGGGGGGGTAGGTGCAGTGCCTGGCCATAATATAGCCTTGTATTGCCAAATAGCAAAGTTTAAAAGACATCCCAAAATGTCAGGATATTATCTGATCAAGTAATGGCACTGCATGCCCAGATAATAGTGCTTGACTAAGATATGAATACACTCAACTGCGCACCAAAGAAACCATCCTGTTTAGGCACCGGAGCAGTTTCCTTTAACTGCCAGAGCCCGTCAGTCCTGCAGACGTCCTGGATGACACCCTGAAGTTGGAATCCGCGCTACTGGTACCCCCCTGCGAACTCCCTCAGTTCTGTCTGACCCTATAATTTAACAATTTTCGCCTGGCCTGACCGCTATTGGGGACAACTCCTACACCCTTGCTTATCCTCCTAATCTCTCCAAATCCGCCGCGAACACCTTCAAACACTCTATCCTGAAAAGACACTTGGAGACCCTGTTCTCTAACCTCTGCTATAGCGCGGACAAGGACACAGTCATTAATGACATCATCTACTACTCCAGAAAAACATTCCTATGGAGCAAAACCATCTCAAATCTCCTTAATGTTCACAAAACCAGGAACATTTCATACGGCACTAAGCTCACGATCATGCCCTCCTCAATTTTGCGAGCTGACCTTACCATCACTCTATACAAAAACGGCATTGTCCTAATCCAAGCTACTACCAATAACCTCAACAAATTTGCGGACCTTTTCACACGCCTCAAAAAACATGTGCACAACCTGCATCCTGCCATGCTCCCTCAACACCTTCTGTCGCCATCTGACACCCCCCTCGCTCCGTTCGGTGCAGCCCTTTGGGTAAGGACAATAGTGACACCAAAGATCCTACAGCTCCCCCTTGCCCCCTCTAAGCCCCTCCAAGGGCGCAGACCAGACCAACCCAACCCCAGCGGTTCCCCACTCTAAACAGCACCCAAGATTATGTCCCCCATATCTCTTCTAGGGATTCTTCTCCCACTCCCACACTTCCTCTGCCTTCCCTCAAGGAAATCCTGCTGCCGCCGCCCTCCATCAGCCAGTGCTCATCTCCCACCTACACTAAGGCCCAAACGCCTGACACCCGCAAGGTAGCAAACACTAGCCCCAAAGATCCCCCGACCGATCCGCCAAGCGTGCCTAGCCACACACAAACCACTCCTCTAAGAGTTCGTACCACAGGTCAACCTAGCCCCACTTCCATGCTACCAGTGCTTGCCAACAGAATCATCTTCAATCCATTGACCTCAAGCCCACAAGCTCTTCAAGCGGATTTAGATATTGAAACCCACCCGAGAACCTACCACACAGGTTGACCAAGCCCCACTACCATACTTCCAACACATGCCTACAGAATTGCTCCCGAACCATTAACCTCCTTCTCACAAGCTCTTCCCTCTTATATGGATATTGAAACTCTGCACCACAGAGCAGCCAAACTAACGCTGAGTATCCATAACTCCATTCTTGAATTAAAGAACCTCCTTCACCTCACTGAACTCTCCTTCTCAAACTTCAAGCTCCCGCTGAGCTCTACCCCCCTCTCACCGAGCGCCACCATCACCCGTTACCACTATCCTTGAGACACCTTTGCCCTCGCAAGCAGCCCTGCCACCTTTCGGAGGAGGAAAGGCTAGCCCTCCTCCTTACTTACAAATCTGCCCCTGTAGCCCCAAGTCCACTAGAACTCACAGAAGAGGAAATTCTAGCCATCCTCCTTACCTATAATTCTGCCTCAGTAACCCCTAGTCTACTACACGTGAATGACGAACATGCTATCCGCACGGTTGCAATCAACCCCAATAAATCAGCTACCCTCCGCAAAAGGAAAGTGGTGGACAGCAGCCTAACGCTAGTTCATTTGTCCACCCCAACACACAACTCTCTCTGTGACCCCCCTCTGTCTAGTCTCCTAAATATCTGCCGCTCAGCAGTTAAGCATGCCGCTGACATCGCCAATCTCATCCTGAGCCAAATACTTGACTTAGCAATCCTGACCAAATCATGGCTCAATGATTCCTCATCTCCCTGCCTAGACCTCTTAGTCCCTTCCAACTATATTATGGCAAGGCTGGACAGGCACACTAAAAAAAGGGGGGAGGCATTGCATGTATCTACCGTTCTAACCTCCGTGTCACCAAACTTCTGGCAGATTCCACAGACTCCTGCAAATACCTGCCACTTTCTATATGCAGCAACACCACCCAACTGTGTAGTCTGCACAACTTTTGCCAACCCCAGGCATGAATGACACCTTCACTGACCACCTCATGGAAATCATCACAGCCAAGGCTTCCTTCAACTCTAAAGACATTTTTCTTGGTGACTTCAATATGCACTGGAACAACCTCAAGGACTCACAGGTCAACGCCATCAAAAACTTCCTGGCCGACCAAGCCCTCACCCAAGCCTGCTCACTCCCAACACACTCGAAAGGCGTTACTCTAGACTAGATCGTCGCTAAGGAATCAGCAGTCGAGCTTATCTCTATAGACCCCTGCGACTGGTTGGACGACCACTCTATCACTTTCCTATTACAGGGCACCCACAAGACAAGGGTACCGTAACCTTTACAACGCAAGTCGGAACAACAACTTACTGTAGGGGGGCGCTGGATGTTGCTATAATATAATTTACTATTACAACTCCAGTCTGTGCAACTTTAGGGAAGGTGTTAGATTTTAAATCCAACACCTTCTGCCTCCTAAACAAGTTGTTGTTCCGACTTGTGTTGTAAAGGTATGTGATGTAACAATGCGATCATTGTAACGACTGCGTTGTAATGGCATGCGTTGTCTTGCATATGTGGTATAAGCTGTTTACCGTTTTAAACACAAAAAAGATGAAAACTCATGATTTACAGTTTCCTGAGCCAACTATACCTTATGCCCCGCCATGCCCTGCTTATGACCTCACATATCCCATTACTCATGACGTTCAACAACCTAATTGATGATTTAAGTAGTCACATCAATGCTGATCTCAACAATCTTACTGCTGGTCAAAGTACCTCATAAACGAACACAGGATTTTGGATAAGAAACAAAGAACTAAATGGTGCTGAAATCTGTATGCGATAAATTACAATACACAAGCAAAAGCTCCTTTTGGGGCCCAAGGTCCTCCTACACACAACTTTATCCCTATGCTGAAGACTTTGTGACTAGCCAAATTATAGTGGGTAATAAACTAGACACAAGGGGGGATGGCTGTGCTGCAGAATGTCTTTGCCCTGCGAACACATTTTCATAGAGAACCCAATCTGTTCAGGCACCGAAAGCCCAGTAGGTGCCCGAGCCCACACTACGCACATCCTTTCGCCTGTACTGAATGTATCGCTGAAAGCCAACTTTTGTGGGAAATCAAACACACATGTATGAAAAAGTAACTAATGTCAACAGTTTTCGCCCTGTGCAGAACTACTCCTTGGGGAGCTCACTCCTTTTCTACACCCAAGGACCATTAGAAGGCCTTACTATGCACAGCATTAACCTTGTACCAAACACTTTGCAGATAGCTTATGTCTTATGGGCAATCAGGGGCACGAGTGGGTAACAAGCTTCTGCATATAGACTTCGTTATTGTGTTCAACTATTCATGTAAGACCACTCCCTCCCTCCAGGCGCTCTGAGCCCATTAGGAGAGTAAGGGCCAGATGTAGGTCGCCAAATACCGGTCGGTAACAGCTGATTTCGGCCGTTACTGACAGGTATTTGGCTTTTGAGATGTAGGTGGGTTTGGATTTACAGAATCAGTATATTTACCGATTCGGTAAATTTACCACTTTGGTATTTTACCGAATCAGTAAATATACCGATTCTGTAAATCCATATGTAGGTGACACTCCTAAGAGTGCCACAGGCCCTTAAGAGTCGGTATTATACCACCCAATCCTATAAGGTGGTAAAATACCGAATTCAGGTGTGCATGCATGTATGTGTGCCACATGGCACACATGTCTGTACTTGGGGTGCTAGAGGGTGTCAAAGTGACACCCCCTGCACCCTTGCAGGATTCGGTATTTACCGAATCTGTAAATACCGATTCGGTATTTCACATTGATTCCTATGGGCTTCAAGGCCCATAGGAATCAATGTGAAATACCGAATTGGTATTTACAGATTCGGTAAATACCGACTCTTACAGAATCGGTAATATTTTACCTACATCTGCCTCCTTCCTATTTACCGACTCTTAAATACCGATTCGGCATGAGTCGGTATTTAAGAGTCGGTAAATAGGAATTACCTACATCTGGCCCTTAGTATCTACGACATACAACCTGCACAATGTAACAAAGCTTATACTGATATTCAACCTCTTGTAAGCAGACTAAGAGTCGGGCGTGCAAATTATAGTTCGCTCAGTAAATGATAACACGGGATTTTCAGTGGGTTTTTTTGCATTTCAAAACATGACGTTATTACTGACATTTTAGCCTAACAATAATGTCACTTTAACCTTTATTATAGGAAATATATATATAAATATAGTAGAAGTGGGCGAGCCAACAAATGAGCAGGGAGAGCAGAGCCAGATTTGAATCAAGGGTCTGGCTCTGATCTTAGAGCCCATACACGAGCTGAGCCCTGAAAATGTGTGCTGTGTAAATCATACAGCAAATATCACACAAAATATTACAAAGTCTCTTCAAAATTAAAACATATAAATATATATATATATATATATATATATATATATATATTTACTTAAAATGTAAATGCTTTGGCATTAATACGTCACAATATAGCACTATATTGAGAAGTACTTTGAAAAAAGTAATAGGTTTTAAGTATAAACAGGCAAGATTATTAAAGAGCAATATTGTAGTCACAATAGGTTTTTTACAACTGGAATTCTGAACACTCATCTTTGTAAGTGGTTTTGTATGGGTTAATGAAGAAATGGGAGCGTTGGTGAACATTTTCTTTCCCTAAGATCACACAATTTAAGCGAAGAAGCCACGATTTGTACAGGTTTGCTGGTGTCAATTGGTATAGATCAGCCACTAAATAGATTGCTATTTGGCCTTCATTTTGTATATTGCTACTTTGTTTTTACCTTTTTTTTTAAAGTTTATTTATATAGCACAAACTCAACCCAGATGTATTGAAGCACCTCACTTGAGCACCAGACACATTTCACAAGGTCACATTCATTTCTATAGGCACAGGGAGGATAAGTGATTTGTCCAGAATCACAGGATAATGAGCTGACCTCAATACTCCAACTGTGTTCCCCAAGATTGTCAAAGTATGCAGCTCTAGCTGTAACACTACATCCTCAGTAGAGGAAAGGTGGCAGGCAGAAGTCACATGAAACCTTGGCTCATTAGGGGCTTTAGGGTCCAACAGGACCTTAAGCTGAGCCAGAGGCAGGGTTCAGGCTTAAGCCTGGGTCAAGCTTTCAGTGGCTCGCCCACCTTTATGTCTAAGAAGGTATTAATAAAGAATAAGTGTGTGGCAGAACCAGTATTTATTTCTATTTTTTCGGAAAAAAATAGGGAGGCTGGTGGTGATCAAATGCAGATGGCAGGATGCCATTTATTTATGCAGTTGGCAGGAGAGTTGCTGGGCATTTTATAGAAGGATTGAGTTGCAGGACCTTGTCATGTATTACTCTCCATAACACTAGGTTTAAAACGAATTCCCTTTGGGAAACAACAATAGCATTCTTAATTAATCACCCATCACTCACGAACCCAATCTCACAGAGATTATAACAGTAGCCAAAAAATCAAATATATGAATGCTTTATTCACCAAGTAGATGCAATAGGTTAAATGAATTAAAAAAGAGTTAATCAACTCAGATATTAAAATACAATTTCATTAGAAATTATTCCACAATATATAATAAAATATAAAACATATATAAAATATAAAACACAGTACAAATCGACAGTAGGTCAACATTGATGATCCAGTCAACATAAAAATATTATCAAAAAAACAACACCAATGCACAAAGGTTATAGTCAGACAATACCATGAAGCGACGTGTTTCGGTGGTATCAGCAGGTCCAACCACCTTCTTCAGGATTTACATTAAAACGTGTGCCGGCACTTTAAAATCTATATATATAAAAAAAGATACATATATATATGTTACCCATATTACAACATCTAAGGGCCATTGTGAACGCTGATCAAAGATACCCTGTAGCGAGACATTTTCAGCAATTTCACAATAAGAACTTGGCACAACTGAAATATTTTGTGATCGATGCTGTGACTACCTCAAAAAAAGGTGGTGATTATGAGTCAAAACTCAGGCAGCTCGAATCATGATATATTGTGCAACTCAACAGCAAAACACCGGGGGGTCTCAACATGGGAGAAGATCTAAGCAATTTTTTGTGAGATTTCTTCATGAGAACCTTATGACCGTTTGTCCAGTGAGATTACAGGATTTTTAACACCATTCCTATAAATTTACATTTCTTACCTTCATTTCATTAATGTCAACAGATACTTATTTACAAACGAAACGTTGCCGTATGTACATCTTGTGCCTATTAGGAGCTGATTTTTTGATCATTTCTCTTTTTTTCTTTTTTATTTCCCCTTGGAATGATATTAGGTCCAATTCATTCATTCATTTTTTTGTATGATTGACCAGGTGCATTATTTTTCCGTTGTCACGTTTCTCTCCCCGCACACTTATCATTTGATTTAAGTTGATCAAGTATAGACCACTATTGCAATAGCATTAGCATTTAGAGATACTTTAATTAGTATGTGCTCCGACATATTATCAGCATGTCATTGAATTCGCGCTACTTTTCATGTATTGAACATGGTGTGTACCACAGGGAAATTATTTCCAAGAATGGGAACATATTATCATAGAATGACATTGTGAACTTTATATGATTATATTATTATGTTGAGACAAGTTTATAATATAGGTGGCCATTTATGCGTATTTGCACAGTAATACAAAGAAGCACCTTTGCACTTTATTATGCAGAATTTTGCACACATAAATGTTTACAATTTGCACTAGGCACTTTAATATATAATGGTACCTATTTCTTGGATCAAAAAATCAACTTTGATATATAACTTAATATGTAATTTTGTTCCAATCTACTATGTATATTTCCCTATGGTTATTTTAACCCAAATATTGGAAAGGTAGATTTATTTATAAATCCCTGACACACATTTTTGTGAAGAATTGATTTGCATGTATTAGTACGGTGATTGTTTTTATCAATTGACATTGGTATTGTATTTTGCGCGATCAAATATTGATATGCACAATTCTAATATTGTTTGAACATGTACAATTAATATTCGGCTGTGCAACAATTATATGCAATGATATTTTGTGCATCGACAGCGTTTTACTTGTACCATTTCAAAATGGCGCCCATTCTCGTTCCAATATAGGCTTAGGCAATATGTGAGCCCTATCTCTATTTCTACAGATATATTTTCGAATTTGGGCGCGTTTACGTCAAATGTATGCTATATTTATGAATTGTGGTCCACATTCCCGCCAACAGTGAGCAAGGACGCTTTGTCCGAAACGCGTCTGTTCGGCATTTTTTCACCCTGCACTTTATGATTTAATAAAAGCAGCAAACATCTAAAGACTGGCTTTGGCGTATTTCTGTGTCCACGTGCTGGATTCTGCGCTTGGAACGTTGGCGCGGTTACCGGCTGGATTGTAATATATATATATATGTATACTTCTCTGTCAGATCATGCACCTGTGGTGGTTACACTGGCCCTCCCATCGACTCAACGACCGACTAGACATTGGCGCCTATGGGACACACTCCTCCATCGGCCGGACACTGTTGCTCAGATTCAGCGCTCACTGGACGACTACTTGCTACACAATGATAACCCCGACACTGCCCTGCCCGCTAGATGGGAAGCCCTCAACCTATTAATGGTGAAATAATCGCTATTTCCGCCACGGATAATGCTGAGCGTAGACCGAAAAGGGAGGAACTATCACAAACAGTGGTCGCATCGGAGCAAATGCACCAACGCACGGGGGCACCACTCGTATGGCGACAGTTGACTGCAGCTAGGGCGCAATTGGCGGCCATCGACCGTGATAAAGCAGAATATGCTGCACTGTGTGGGCAACTATTAGCACACAAGCTCAGGGAGGCTAGACAGTGGGAGGGAATTCAGGAGATTAAAGACCACACAGGAGCACTGCGCTCAGAAGATGCGGTGATATCCAAGACCTTCCACACCTTTTATGCGTACCTCTATGATGAGCAGCCTCTGTAGAGGGATGCCTACCTGGTGCAGGCTCATATTCCTACCCTGACCCTTGAGCAGGCGGCCCACATAGAGAGACAGCGATAAGGCCGGAGGAAGTCATAGCGGCCATAGCCCGTTGGAAGCTATCCAAATCACCTGGCCCTGACGGCTATAAGGCAGCCTTCTACAAACAATTTTGTTCCACCTTTGCCCTCCTACTCACCCGGATTTTCAACTCCTTAGCGGTACCTGGGGTGATCCCTTCTCCCATGCCGGATGCAGCGATAGCCGTTATCCCCAAACCAGGGAAGGACAGGACGAGCTGCAGGGCCTACCGACCTATATCGCTCTTACACGTTGACCTGAAGCTGTACACCAGAATCTTAGCAGCGCGGCTAGCATTTTATATGCCAGAGCTTATAGTCCCTGACCAGGCAGGATTATTACCCCAGAGGCAAACGAGTGACAACACGAAGAGAGTTATGCACCTCATAGAAAATGCCTCCCGCATACTAGGGGATTATATGCTCCTCACCATAGATGTGGAGAAGGCCTTTGACCGAATCCACTGGCCCTATCTAGAACAAGTGATGATACGCATTGGCATAGGGGAAAAGATGCTGACACACATTCTCAACTGCTACCGCTCGCCCACAGCTCCAGTGTGGGTCAAAGACACATGTCCACCACCTTTCTATCCACAGAGGCACCAGGCAGGGATGCTCCTTGTCGCCCCTACACTTTGCCCTCTATATGGAACCAATGGCTCAGAGAGTCAGGAATCATCCCCAAATCACGGACATTTATTTTGGAGGAGACACGTATACTATAAGTCTCTATGCGGATGATGTCCTGGTCACCCTGGTGGATCCAGAGACTGCTTTAGGAGCCTTCCTAGAATTGGACTCTTTCGGGAGGGCTTCCGAGTTTAAGGTCAACCTTAAGAAATCTAAGGTATTGAATCTCTGACTGCCGCCTCCACCATGGGTAGCCCCTTAGGCCCGACACCCCCTGCAGTGGTCTGAGAACATGGTCCCCTACTTAGGCATTCATCTGGCCCCAACCTTGCAGGCCACGAGGAAGGTCATCAACTCCCACCTCCACATGCAAATCCGAACTGACCTGCAGAGAAGGAAACACTATTCAATTTCGTGGCTAGGGCGTATTGCGGCCGTTAAGATGACGATTCTCCCTAAAATACTGTAGCTTTTTCAGAAGCTTCCCTTGCAGCCCCCCACAGGCTGGCTGAACCAGGTACAGTCTGAGCTCTCCCTTTTCATTTTGCAAGGGCGCAAACCGAGGATGAAAAAGATGGTCAGCTTTCTCCCCCCGATGAAGGGGGCCTTGGGATCCTGGATCTCACGTACTGATATAAAGCAACACAGCTTCGACATTTGGTCGAATGGAGCAGGGCAGAGTCAGAGAAGCACTGGCTCTTTCAAAACCGGGCGGTTGCCGGTACATCTCTTATGAAGATTCCCTTTCTCCGGAGAGCCCACCGCCCGCCCAATTCGTACGCCTCTCATGTGACCTGCACCACCCTTGTGATCTGGGATCAGACCAGCAAACACCACGACCTGACGACCTTCCCCTTCCCGATCACGTCCCTTTTCGATAAAACAGACTTTAGCTCTGGAATGGGCCTTACTTCCTGCTGTGGAGAGAGGCTGGGTGCCAAGCCTTAGGCCTCCTATTTGACAAAGGGGATATCATTCCCTTCTCACGTCTTAGAGCTGACTATGGCCTCCCAGAATCGGAGTGGCTACATTACCTACAGCTGCGCCACTGGGTCCTGCATCCTGATAACCGCGCGCAGGCAAGTAGGCCACTCACCACTTTTGAGCGATGGCTCATTACACTGCCTTCTGGTAAGAAGTTGACTTCGGACCTGTACAAAACGCTCCTGTCTCGCTACACCCACACCTATCTTGCAGGTCACGTGTGCTGGGAGAGAGACCTTGGCAGTCTTAGTACAAAGGAGTGGGAGTGAGCATGTTACAGGGCATGTCACAGAGCAAGTCATGTAGGCCTTACTGAAACACTCACCAAGCTCGCTTACTATTGGTACTACACACCGGAGAGGCTCCACCAAGCTGACTCAGCGCAGAGTCCTGATTGTTGGAGGGGGTGTGGGCAGAGGGATACACTGGTCCACCTTTTATGAGAATGTGAACACTTGCGGACTTATTGGGCGCAAATCCTTGATGATGTTGATAAGCATCTTGACAAAACTCCCCCCGGCTCCCTGCATATGTTCTCCTGGGGTCATGAATCTGCTCATTTGCCCCCTGAAATCTAGGAGACTAGGGCCCTCATTATGATCTTCTCATTACAGATTTCCACTCCTCCTGAAGTTACAGATACTGGGGTTCCTTTATCTCCTGTGGCGGAGAAAATCCAGCCCATTATGAGAAGACCCTGAGGGTCCACTAAGCAATTCCCCAATTACTTTCCAGTAATTGCATTAATCAGAGTCCTCTTCCCTCGCTTCTATTCATTATTGCATGAGGCACTGCTGCCTCACCAGACACTTTTACCACGTGATTAATATAAAGACCTCGCTTCCCAATGATACTCGTAGCCAGGTTGTGGTTAACTGGTAATTTATTCCCCGGAGCGCCGGGAATCCGTGACTCTCTCTGAGCCGGCCGGCGCCACACAAGATGGCCACCTTCCGGGTCCTGTACAGGCTTTCCGGTTCCTGCGCTAGTCGGCAACAACTAGACCGTCACCACATATCTCCCCCTTTATGCAACTGACCAAAATTAAATGGGAACAAACAATCTTACTTAATGTCCATATTAAAATCCTTGAATCTCTTGGGAGTTTCTCACGATTCTCCCTACTCTCGTCCTCACCACTCCTTCCTCCTTCTCGCCTCCTTGTGCGTCAGGGATGGCAAACTCGCCTCGTGTCTCAGCTCCTTCTCCTTTTCCATCATTCCTCTCTTCATCGCTTCCTTTCCTGCTTGTACTACCTCCCTTTTCTTTCTCTCTGTTGCACGTTCTCTTCCTCCTCTACTTGCTGTACCTCTCCTTCTACCTGCTCTCATCTCCATCTACGTTTTCATCTGCTTCCGCTCCCCACCTCAGGATTTTGCTACATTTCGCCATTCTGTCCTGCGACCACACCTTGCCATCACTGAGTAATGCCGATCTGGCATATGGCTCTAACACCTGCAGGGGCGGTGTGACTTGCTCCTGTAGGTCGCTACCTTCACTCTCACCCAGTCACCTTTCTCCAGTGTCACTCCTTGCACATTACGTCTTTTGTTGAAATGTTCAGTGTACGTCTCTTGTGCTTTCTCCAGATTCCTCCTTACTATTGCCGGAGGCCATTTGCTCTGCACTACCATTTTCCTCCACGCGATGTTGTCCTTTGTGAATGGCTCTCTACCCCTCAATACTTTGAAGGGGCTGTAGCCTGTGCTGCCTGGCGTGATGCGGTAGGCCCATAGCATCTTGGGCAACTCCTTCTCCCAATCTAGCCCATCATCTATGGCTGCTTGGACTGTCCCCATTATTACCCGATTGAAACGTTCCACCTGCATATTCCCTGCTGTGTGGTATATGGGAGTGTGCTTGACCTCTATCCCATTCCTGGACATGAAGGCCTCCCATTTGGCTGAGACAAACTGTGGCCCATTGTCGCACTTTATGATCTTAGGGATTCCTTCCTTTATAAATATGGCGTTCAGGAACGTTATCACCGCTTCGGAGTCCACTGTGTCCTTCACTTCTACCTCTGGCCACTTGGAGTACCTGTCAATTAATACTATCGCGTACTTCTGTATTCCTTCAATGTTCAGGATGGGTCCAATGATGTCAATGGACACTATTTCCCACGGTCCTCCAGGCACGGGGAACTTCCCTAGCTGTGGCCTCAGCATGGTCTGGGATTTGTCCGCTTTGGAGCAGGAGTCACACTGTCTCACGTACCTTTCCACTTGAGCGTCAATCGCTGGCCACCAGTACGCCTGTCTAGCTAGGGATTTAGTCTTCATGATCCCCTGGTGTCCTTCATGCAACAGCGCCATCAAGTGTTCTAGGAGTCCCCGGGGGGGGGATGACTTTGTCTCCCCTGAGCAGGAACAGTGGGTGCTCCCCGAGCGACAGCTCATCTCTCACCTCCCAGTACCTCCTCAAGTCCTCCTTCAGGTGCCTCTTCTCCGGCCACCCATGGATTACATATCCCTTGATCACCTCCAAGTCCTCATCTAGTCTGTAGGCCTCTGCCCATTCCTGCGCACTGATCACTTGCCCCATGTCCTATACGGTCGCCACCATGTAGCCTTCCCATCCCGGTGTCTCTTGTTCATCCGCTCCTACTCAGGAAGTCTGCTACTTTGTTCTGAGGCCCCGGTATGTACTCCACTTCGTACACGAAGTCTAATAATCTTAGTGTCATTTTTGCTATTCTCGGAGTGGCATGTGCATGACCATTAGATGTCAGGATCTTTATCAGGGGTTTATGGTCCGTGCGGACCAAGAACTTAGCTCCCCACAGGTATTGTCTGAAGCGTTCCATCGCCCACACCACTGTTAGCATCTCTTTTTCGATGACACTGAACTTCTCCTCGTTTGGTGCCAGGGATCTGGATGCAAAGCTGACTGTTGATAGTTCTCCACTGTCTGATCTTTGCATTAATACTGCCCCCAGGCCCCGGTCGCTGGCAACGGTGGTAAGTATGGATTCCGCAGCCGGGTCAAATCCTTCAAGTGGTATGGCTTCCCCCATTTCCTGCTTTAAGGTCTCGAATTCCTCCTGCTCTTCTTTATTCCACTTGAACCCGTTTCTCTCCTTCAGCAATTGGCGTAGGCAGTGCGTCTTGGTGGCAAAGTTGGGGATGAATTTACTATAGAATTCGGCCATGCCCAGGAATGACCTGATGTCTTCTTTCTTTCCTGGGGCTGGTGCGTCCTTTATCGCCTCCATGTTGGCTCTCTTTGGCTCTATCCCTTTCTCGCTAACTTCATGCCCCAGGTAGGTAACTGACGGTACACCAAATTTGCACTTTGACCACTCCGCGGTGAGTCCATTTTCTTGTAATGTGCGTAGCACTGTGTGTAGTTTCTCATTGTGCTCCTGTTTGGATTTTCCCATTACGAGGATATCATCTTGGAAAAATTGAACTCCTTCCACCTTTTGAAAGAGTCTGTCCATCAACTTTTGAAATACTGCAGCCGCAGATGCCAACCCAAACGGCATTCTCACGAATTTGTAACACCCAAAAGGTGTTATGAAGGACGTGAGATGGTTACTGGAGAGATGGAGTTTCACCTGATGGTAGGCTGATGACAGGTCCACCGTCGCGAACCATTTAATCCCTTTTGTCTTGGCCAGCATCTCATTTATACGTGGGAGTGGACATTTGTCTATAAGAATGTTTTTGTTAAGCTCCCTAAGGTCCACACACAGCCTCACTTTCCCGTTGGGCTTTTGAGCTACAACTAAGGGCGACAACCATTCCGCACTCTCTATAGCCTGTATCACCCCGCTTTACTCCAATCTGTCGAGTTCTTCTTGTACTGCCTCTCTGCAATGAAAGGGGATGTTTCGGACCTTGTGGATGACCGGTTTCGCTCCTTCTTTCAAACGTATCATGTGCTTAAACTTAGCCAATTCTCCTATCTGTCCACTGAACACATTCGGATATTCTCTGTGCCTGGCCTCTTCCTCCCATCCTTCTTCCATTGATCTTTCCAGCTGAGCACTGGTGGTCCCCTTTCGGCTACATACAGTTTGCAGTTGGCTTGACGTCCCTTGAATTCGAATAGCAATGGGCAAAAGCCCAGCATGGGAATTCTCTGTGCAGTGTAGGTGACTGGTCTCACATCCATGGGACGTAGTTCTTCCTTTACTTTCGTCTTGAACTTCTGTTCCCACACCTGTCTTTGGACGATAGTGATGGGGGCTCCTGAGTCTGCTATTATTTCAATCAGCACTCCTCCGATGTGCATTTTGAGCCTTGGTTTGTCCGACTCCTTGCATCCCACGTCCAGGACTTGGGCATCGATGTAGAGGACTTCTTCAAGGTCTTCTTCCTCCGCCTGTGTTTCGTCGTCTTCTAGGCCTCCTTGGTCTATGTATTTGACCGTGGCTCCCTTGGGTTTCCGACGGCACACCTTCTCGTAATCGCCAAATACATCGCAGAACGCACACTTCGCCCTGAACGCTGGACATACCTTGTCGTTGCCCAGGTGCGAGGTGCTTCCGTATCTGTAGCAGCTTGGTTTTCCTCCTCTTCCTGTCTTCTGGGTTGCTCCCCCTGTCTGTTGGCTCTTCCTGGTATCTAGGCCCCTGGGTGATTCTCGTTGCCTGGGTTTGTCTCCTTTGTTGTGCATCATGACTCTACAGACCGTTTGTGTGCCTCCAGTGTCCTTCCTGGCTGCCTGTGCACATCATTTGGACATCTCTGCCTTCTTCACCAGGGCCCATACCTCCTTCAGAGGAGCGTCACCATTCACCCAAAGTTTTTCCTGCATGTGCGTGCTCGACGTGTGCATTATGATTTGATCCCTTACCAGCTCGTCGTGGAGGGTTCCAAATTTACACGTCAGCGCTAACTTCTGCAGCGCCGCCACGTATTCATCGACCGTCTCTCCGCTTTCTTGTTTTCTCTGGAAAAATTTGTGTCTGTCAATTGCCACACACACCACCAGCCTGTAGTGCGCATCCAGGTCCTCGATGGCATGTCTGAATACATCTGTGTCAGCCGTGTCCCTTGGATGTTTGACTATGGTGTCAAACACTCTCAGCCCCTCTGGGCCCAGATTGTGTAGTAGTATCTTCCTTCTCCTCGGGTTCGTGTAAGCGACTTCACTTTTATCTTCTAATGCCTCCAAGTAATTTAGGAAGTAACGCTTCCAATCTTCCCAAGGCATTGTGGGTTCTCCTCTTTTAGGAAGGAAAGGCACCATGTGGGTGATGGAAGTGGACGGTGTCGCCATCCTTCCGTTGCCCCTCGGGCCTGCCTGGTTGGGAACAGTGCGGTTGGGCGGGCTGCCTGGTGCTTGTCTGGCGTCTCCGTCCTCCTCGCTGTTCTCGCTGCTGCCTGCGCCTCCTGTAGCGCCCTCTGTCGCTAGGTTCGCTCGTGGTCTGTCCCTGTCCCCTTCGCGTGACCCCTCGCCCCGCTCCTGCTGATCCGCCAGCATGCCGTGGCAAGGGTTTAGGGTAGATGCTGGGATGTGCTTCCCTCACCTTTCCGCTCTGGTGTTGGGCTTGCCGCGTTGTACCAGCTCTGCGCCTGGCAGTCTCCTTTCCCGCGTTTCCGCCTCAGACCGCCTCTAGGTCGGGTAGTATACCTGTTGTCGAAGGCGGTGCGGCGTAGAACTTCCCTTGTGTTGAGGGGCGCTGTGTGTACTTGCGTCTCGTCGGGCCGTCGTACCGTCACTCGCCCACTGCGGCGCTCCGGGTTTGGCACCTAATGCCCCGTGTTGGTGTGTTTCTGTGGTCCCGTTTATTTTGCTTTCTTTATGAATTTTCCTTTCTTTTTGTTATATATTTTTTTTTGTTTGTTGCAGATCTGCTCATTTCTGGCTCTGGTCCCGCCTCGTCGCCATTATAAAGACCTCGCTTCCCAATGATACTCGGAGCCAGGTTGTGGTTAACTGGTAATTTATTCCCCGGAGCGCCGGGAATCCGTGACTCTCTCTGAGCCGGCCGGCGCCACACAAGATGGCCGCCTTCCGGTTCCTGTACAGGCTTTCCGGTTCCGGCGCTAGTCGGCAACAACTAGACCGTCACCACAATTAATGTATGAACAGACCCTCCACTCCTCCTGTATGTACAGGTCATCCTGACACAACCCTGATTCATTGGTCAGCTTGGAGTGCATGGGGGGTGGAAGAGGTGTCATGAATGGAAGCGAAGGAAGGGGACTCAGAGTAACGGAAGTACTGGTAAGTAATCGGGGCATTACCTCATCGTCCGCCTCCTCGCTTCCCTTCATCAATACATGAGATGTACAAAGCCACACAGTACAACAAAATAGGGAATGCATGAAAACTCATGTTTATTGAATAAAACACCAAAGGAAAGGTACACAATTTCGACTTCACAGTGGCCACAACTTTCGAACCAAAAACACATGAAAGTTTAATCTCCTGAACAATTCTATAAATGAGGGTCAGAAGTCAAAGGAGATGACTGGGTGGTTGCCCTGCACATTTCAAGCAATCGAAACCCCTGTATATCAACCCACATGGCAAACATTGATCTGGTGGATCTAACCTGAACGCCGAGAGGAGAGACCTGGCCTGAGGCTTTGTAAGCCAGTGGGTTCAACGACCTAACCCAGCAACTCAAGGAAGAGGTGGGTGGTTTCAATCCCTTATGCACTGGGCAAAAATTCACAAACAAAGAATCAGAGACTAATGTGAGCCACTCTATCCAAACATATCAGAAGAGCCCTCCTGACATCCAGACAATGCAGCCGCACCTCCTCATCAGAGGCAGGAGAATCAAAAAAGGAAGGCAATATCAACTCCTGATCCCTCTGAAATTGTGAATCAACCTTCGGCCGAAAGGAGAATAGAGGTTTCAAAATGACCCTATCCCCAAACATCCTGCAATATGGATGTTTGCAAGATAAAGCGCCCAGTTCTCACAAATGGCTACCTGAAGTGATAGCGAATAAAAAGAAAGTCTTAAAAGACACAATTCTGAGATCTATGGATTCCAGGGATTCAAGCAGAGGGCCCATCGAAGCTTCCAGAACCAAGGAGAGATTCCATGAAGAGAAATGTGTCCTTGGAGAAGGAACATTTCTCAAACCCTTGAAAAAACGACCCACCAAACCTTCCCTATCTGACAGGTTGTTCCAAGAATCCTAAAAGCCTTAATTACTGCCCATTGTAGTTTAAGTGTGGCCACTTCCAAACCCAATGCGGCCCCATACTGTAGAAAACCATTACATCAAACAGATCTGAAGAAGTAGGGTCTAAACCCTTAGACTGACACCATTTACTGAAGAAACACCAGTGTCCTATGTAAGATGTATTAGTAGAAGAGTGTCTAGTAGCCAGCAGAGTCTTTGTCAAACTAGCCGGAACTCCTTTAAGCAGCAAACGTAGCCTTTCAACCTCCAGGCTGCTATCTCCATTCTGGACAGGACTTCCCATTCCAACTCAGGGAATAGAAGCAGTGAGGGATTCAGAGGTGACCTCCATTCTTCTGACTGCCTAACCACCACTAGAGAGGATACCAAGATGAGTGGGACATGCTGGGGCTATTAGAATTACCAACACTCTCTCTTTCCTCACTCTGAGAAGAAACCGGGTGATGAGCGGAAAGGGAGGGAAGGCATAAAGAAGACCCTGAGGCCACTTGCAAGAGAGCATCCTGTTAATATCTAGATTGTGGCATAAACATTATCGGCGCCATCTTGTCCTTTTCAGATCTATACGTGCGCGTAAGCAGCAGCTGTTTTGATTGCCATGGCCTCTCTGCCCACTGCTGATAGCCAGCGTGTCTCTCCCCCTCCCTCTCCGGCCTCGCAAGCATCCCCCGCGCTCTGATAGCCCCCGATCTCTCCTGCCTGGGCCATAAACGCACCTCCAGCGCGACCCTGCCTCAGAGCCACATCCCGTGCGGAACCCTCACACACCTTTCATCTCTCTCACGCGAGCGGGCCTTTTGATAACCTCTCCCTCCTCTTCCATTGTCCAAACCGTTCCCAGGCCACCACCTAGCCTTGCAGCTGCAGTTTATTGCCCCTACAGTAGGAACTCACCCCACACCAAGGGAGCGGGGGGGTTAATCAATACCCTCACACCTCCAGATCCGACTGATCGCCCATTTTCCCGTTCCCAGCGGAATGTCCAGCTGCGCAATAACCACCACATGCTGAGATCGGGGTGGGAACTCTACTGTAGATGTTTGTGGGAACGGGCCTGGACCGGGGATTCCGAGGATGTCTTTTCTGTCCTTCAAAGAAACATTACGGATGCAATGTATGTAATAAAGCCATAAACCTGTGTATAAGAGGCCAGGCCTCAGAGATGCGGTTAGAGAACCTCGAGAAGATACCCTGTTGTCTGATTTGACGTGTTCTGCTCCGTCGGAATAAACTCCTGTTTCTAGCCTTCCAGTTCCCAGCACCTGCCTCTTTGTTTGATAATCTTGAGTTGAGTTAGAGGCGGCTACGCCGGGCAATCCTAAAAGAAAAGGGCTATCGATCACGTCTGCCTGCCCTTTTACAATTGGCGTCCCAAACGTGGGGCCCATCAGCGACACGTGGATCCAGTGGGAGAGGTCCCGACGACAGTGTGAACAACTGCAATGACCGGGAAGAGCTCCTGCCCGATAGACCCTCGTCTGGCAGCCGATCATCCGAACTTCACCGGTTCCGAGCAGACCTCTCTCGAGTGATCTACGGTCCTGACTGGGAACCATCAGGAGTGCCACAGCAATTACGGAGAATAGAGGACGATCGGGCGCTGGAAGCGGAAGACGAGAAACTGTCCATGCGGTTCGGGTAAGGTCGTGTAACACGACGAATTGCGAATTGATTGTTTGATTGTTTGAAAATACTAGTATTACTCATTTGATTGTTTCTGAGAGATTCTCTGTCTGCAAACAGGGAAGAATAGGAGTATTCTCTCTTTGCAGATAGTGAAGGGTAGGTAACGCAGGCCTTTGCCCCCGTTGTAATCCGTCGTGCCTGCTTCCCTCTCCATCTGATTGATTGTTATCCAAGCATTTACTGTTTTGGAATTGGTTCTCTTTGGATCCTTCTCTATTTGCAAATAAGCACAGAGTCGCAATACTCTGTTTATTCTTTGCAGATAATGAAGGATAGGTAACGCAGGCTTTTGCCCCCGTTGTAATCCGTCGTGCCTATTTTTATCCCTCATTTGATTGATTGTTTATCTGAACATTGATCGTTCGGAATTGGTTCTCTTTGGGTTATTCTCTATTTACAAATAAGCTCAGAGTCGCAATACTCTGTTTAGTCTTTGCAGATAGTGAAGGATAGGTAACGCAGGCTTTTGCCCCCGTTGTAATCCGTCGTGCCTATTTTTATCCCTCATTTGATTGATTGTTTATCCGAACATTGATCGTTCGGAATTGGTTCTCTTTGGGTTATTCTCTATTTACAAATAAGCACAGAGTCGCAATACTCTGTTTAGTCTTTGCGGATAGTGAAGGATAGGTAGTGCAGACTTTTGTCCCCTTTGTAACCCGTCATGCCTATCTTCGCCCCGTTTGTTGGTAGTTGGTTCAGCCCGGACCGCTTATTAGAGGTGAACCATCCGGCTCCACTGGAGGGCACCCCTAATAAGGACATGTTTATTAAATATGGACTAGTCGCCGTGGCTTATAGTAAGATGTAAAACAAGGGGATTGTACCTATGCCTCCGGAATGTATTACTAAATCACTCAGTAAGACAATAGATAAAGCTAAATGAATTAGTTTTACCAAGACAATTTATTTTGTCAGTGTCTTTAGAATCAATTTTTTAAATGATTATTTTTAGGCAAGAGAATCAACATTATCAACTCAACCTCTAGCGACTGAATTTTCACAAAAGACTAATGTACAAATAACATACAAAAAACATTGAATTAATCATCAATAGACCTTAACAAAAAAGGACTAATGTACATGTGACATACAAAGAACATTAAATCAACATATATCATTTCATTCCAATTATCAAAAAACAGTTAATCATGGACAGAAAGAATTTGCCAATATTAAATATGCATTTAGTTTCCACAATGTGGTGCACTATTTCTTTTTAGAACCACATGAGTCAAAGTTTAAACATTCCTTTTAAACTTGAACATTCATATTAAATGTATTAACAAGAATTTTATGCGAACTAGTGCCGTAGCCGACGCGTTTCGAGTCCTGTTAAGAAAATCACAGGGCTCTCATCAGGGCAGCATTAAATGGATTCCACTGGGAACTGTTATCAATGAAAAAAATGAAGGATCTATATTTAGTAAGGGTTCCTCCAAATTCATTAAAAACCAACAACACTAAGCTAAAAAAGCATCCACTGGATGCATAGTACCTGATTGAGGGCTTGAGTGCGACCTTTTATTAATAGTAGTGTGGCCGCCACTATGTGTCTCACACTGCAACAGAGAAGGAATATATTCAAATGATTGTCCTTTTAAAAGAAGGTGCCCGCACGCACGCTGTGCTACAAAATAGGGAGTGAAATTACCTTAAGTGAAAGCCTCAAGGATGGTCTCTTGTCAAGGCATTGTTTATTGTTCCAAGGTGACCTAAAGTGTGGATAAACGCTTTTATCAGTGTCCGCCTACATATATTTGTGCAATACCTTTGCATTACTTATGAGAAAAACATGGGGGTACTCACAAGTCTTCTCTATTCAGAAGCCAAACAGTCCACCGCAACCTTGCGTGAGGTACTGTGCTTAAAGTTGGTTCTGCAATGTAAAGTTTGCGAAATGAACCCAGGTCACAAACATGCTGCCTGAATCAAAAGTTGCATTACATTTAAAACCTTTTTAACGCGGCACCTGCCGCTTTTAATATATCAAGTTTGTCATACTCACATTCTATAATAACTCTGAAGGCTGAACAGCCCACCGCAATCGAGCGTGTGGCGCTGTGAGTAGGAATTATGTCTGTAAAAGTAGACGAACACAGAATTAGTGTTCATACTTAATGCGGCGAAATTTAACCAAGTGCCCAAAGCCGGGCAGCGCGCTGTTCGCGGTCTTACCTTCTAATCTTTCTGTTTTCTCTCATTAAATGAGCACGAAGCAAAGTGTAGACAAACACCAAAGGTTTAAAAAAACTGAGGTTTGGTCACATGATAGTGATCAGCCAATCAGGTATATTCAGGGCCCGGTGAACACAACGCAGGCCTTCTGGGGCATGTAGTCCCAAATTGTATTTATGGAAAAATATATAATGAAGAAATTTAAAAGCGCTGAATGATTTTTGCAGCACATAGCGTGCGTGTAGGTCACCTGCTGTTGGGGCAGGTTGTGTGTTAAAAAAAAATTTTATGAACAAAAATGTGCATATTCTTGCAATTGTGATGCATTTATTTATTACCCGTATGGCGGAGCGGTTAGGAAATTAGAGTTTATTGCCCAGCACGAGAGTAGCGGCTAGCTACACCCTACTCAATTCGCTCATGCAATTTAACCCCTTATTGATGCTATCAAACTTCATTATGAGGTACGCCTCCTTGCGCAGTAAGGCGCTTTCAATATTAGGTGATTGATGCCTTGGGTCAATCCATGTCAGCACGGTCCATTTAAAATCATTTGCATCATGGTTCATTTCAATGAAATGCTCCACCATCGGGGCAGACACCACCTTTTTCTTTATCCTTGAGCGGTGCTGCGTAATTCTCACATTTACAGCTTGGCAGGTCTTGCCAATATAAACTCTGTTGCAGGGACACACCACAGCGTAGACCACATTCTTGGTCTTACATGTTGTGAACATGTCATGTTTCCATTTTATGGCATTATGATCAAACAGATTGCCCTCGATAGTAGAAGGGCAAGACACACAATTACCACATTTGTGGTGACCACATACCGGCTTCAACTTCCACTTTGCTATTAAGTCACTTTTCGGTTTCGGGATAAAGCTATCCACATAGTCTCTTCGCTGCTGGTCATCTGTTGGCGAGGGTATCCCTGCAGCCAGGGCCATTAGTTCTCATTGGGACAATGTTCAGGTGCCCTGTGGATGTGCTCCTTTTGTACTTGCACCGTGGAAGTGTGCTTTACAGTTCCTTTCTTCCGACACCGCAGTCAGTGAAAAGTGCGGATGAAATGATGGTGGATCATCGGTGTGTTGCTGTCCACTGTACAGTCCTGGTTGAGGTGTTTTCTCCAACTGGTGGCTGTCTCCAACAGGATCTGAAGTTGCAGGATGTCACTCTCACTGATACCCCTCTCTCGTGGGTGTCCCCTTTCACTGGACGACCGGGAGGCCCTTTGCTGCCAGGCTTCCAATGGACCGGTGGGCTGACGCCTTGTCGCTCCAAGCGCGTTGAAGGAGTCGCTACGGGTCCTTTCTCCATGTCCGAAGCTCCACCTGAAAAGGGTCTTGTTAGCACTTTGTTCTGTCGCATGCTACCGTTGTTCTCCCTGGATCTCCAGAGCAAGCTTCAACAGTCCATCTCTCATTTCGGGACCCGCTGCCACCGGTGTCCCTGAGGCCTCTGCTCCTTGGATAGCCACGGTTCTGTGTCTGTTCCATCCCAGAGGTGGTTGTTACCAACGGACCGGCCTGCTCGCCTCTGTTGTTCCTGGGTGACCTTCGCGTTTACACGTAGATGTGTACTCCCAGTGGTGCTAATGCTTTCCAGGTACTGTGTTTGGATGTCCATGCATCTTTTCACTTTCCCCATCGGGAGTTCCCATTTTGGTGTGTGTTGTGGTGTTCCGTCATGCACACTTCTTTGCTCTTCTCATTTCCTCTCTTCTTCCTTCGTCATGGCGTAGTGCCACTCAGGATTCCTTCTTTCGCGACTCAGTCTGGTCTTCTATCTCGTTGGTCTTCCCTTACCAGGCGTCACCGTGTAGCGTGCACTCTACCCGGTCTCCCTGGTCTTGTCCTCCCCTAGGACACAATCTTCACATCCATCGTGACTGGACCTGTCATCGTGACCTTCTCTCGCTTGATCACTTATGGCTTTTACTTGATGTTGTTAGACTTTGCTTCAGTCTTCTTCCTGGTCCTCTTTGTGGACATCACCTTGTACATTCTCTTCACAGATGTCTTCTCCGTTCTTCTTGTCGGATGTCTTTGGTAGATCTCTTTGCTCGCTGACTTCTTGCAGGTCAGCATCATCCTTGCGACCAAGGTGGCAGGTCAGTTTCTTCCTCCTTGCGACCAACGGGGTGGTCGGCTTCTTCCTCCCTGCGACCAACTACGTGGTCGGCTTCTTCTTCCTTGCGACCAACTGGGTGGTCGGCTTCTTCTTTCTTGTGACCAACTGGGTGGTCGCTTTCTCTTTCCTGCGACCAACTGGGTGGTCGGCTTCTTCTTTCTTGAAACTAACTGGCTGGTCGGTTTGTTGTGAATCTTCATGCTTCTGGTGATCAGCGCAACCGATCTGTCGTCTCTCCGCAGTTGCAGTGCTTCGGTTGCAGTTGCAGACGGCTGGAATGCCAGAAACCGGTCCAGAAACCGGTCCTCGGAAGCGTGTTTCCGGTCCAGGGAAGACATGGCTTGGCAGTTCGGGCTGTACTGTTCCCATGAGGTACAGGGTCAGACTGATTTGCATATAGCCATGTCTGAACTGGGGTGGCAGAGTGGGCTAAAGAACGGTGATGGATTAAACCCAGATCTTTTGACTGGGTGTGAGTGTTTGATTGATTCAGATGCTCTGTCCATCACCACCCCCTTTTGTACCGCTTTTGGCCACCATAAATGTGGCAGGGTATGCTCAGACGTGAGTCCCTTGCTCACTTTGTCATGGATTCTAGCAAGCCAGGCTGAAGACGGCTGGAATGCCAGAAACCGGTCCTCGGAAGCTTGTTTCCGGTCCAGGGAAGACATGGCTTGGCAGTTCGGGCTGTACTGTTCCCATGAGGCACAGGGTCAGACTGATTTGCATATAGCCATGTCTGAACTGGGGTGACAGAGTGGGCTAAAGAACGGTGATGGATTACACCCAGATCTTTTGACTGGGTGTGAGTGTTTGATTGATTCAGATGCTCCGTCCATCACCACCCCCTTTTGTACCGCTTTTGGCCGCCATAAGTGTGGCAGGGTATGCTCAGACGTGAGTCCCTTGCTCACTTTGCCACTAGGTTCAAGCAAGCCGGGCTGAAGACGGCTGGAATGCCAGAAACCGGTCCTCGGAAGCTTGTTTCCGGTACAGGGAAGACATGGCTTGGCAGTTCGGGCTGGACTGTTCCCATGAGGCACAGGGTCAGACTGATTTGCATATAGCCATGTCTGAACTGGGGTGACAGAGTGGGCTAAAGAACGGTGATGTATTAAACCCAGATCTTTTGACTGGGTGTGAGTGTTTGATTGATTCAGATGCTCTGTCCATCACCACCCCCTTTTGTACCGCCTTTGTCAGTTAGCTGCAGGAGTTGCTTTTATTTAGCTGGCTTACTGCTACACTTTACTTGATCAGCGCGACATTGCCACTAAGTGGCAGTCTTGGATTCCTTCTCCAGGGCCCCTGCAGATTTCCTCATGCTGCGGGCTTCATGCTCACTGCCTCTGGGTGCTCGCGGTTGCTCTTGCGGCTTTCTTTAATATTCGTGTCGCCTGGTCGCATCGGGACCTGCAACCTGCTGGCATGGCCTGGTTCCTTTTTATTCAGTTACTGCCGGCCACGCACACGTCTCCCCAGCGGGCGGGGCACTGACTCCGATGGCTGCTCTTGAATCATGCACCTCCAGAGACTCACTCCCGGTAAGTCTCTTTGCATCTTCCTCCCCCACAACGCGGGTCTTCCCGCCCGGGGGTCATTACCTCACCCCCACCAAGGGACTCCTCACGTACAACGGGCTGGGCGGGGACCAGCGCCGCTACAGACAGTCTGTTCACTTTGCAGGGGGGGCTTCAGTACATGGTGGTCTTTTCTCCCTGCGGGCCGCGCAGGGGGGTGCCGCGGGCCAGACGCTGACTTCTCTTGCCTACCCCTCCCGCCACAGCCTCTCTATTCACCCATGCTGCGCGGGATGCGGGGGGGCTAGCTTCAGGTCACGGTGACCGCTCTGTATGGCCACAGGCCGCCCAAAGTCATTCTTCTCACTCTCCCTGCCCGCAGCAGTCTCTCGGTTCATACGCTGCGCAGGGCGGGGGAGGGTCGGTGCTGCTGCACGAACCTGCTTGCTCCGTACTTACTGGGCAGACATTCACTTCATGCCGGATGGCATAGCGGACCTCAGCGGGGCCCCGGGGTAAACGCTCTTCTTCTCCCACGTTTCTTCACTTTGTTGGGCGCAGCTGCGAGCTATTCACTTCTCGCCGCTTCCCGCGACTCGCAGCATGACTTTCTTCCTCCCACCCGCCTGCCGCAGCCACTTACAGTTTACTCTGCTGTAGGGGGGGGAGGTCAGTGCCAACTTTCTCCAGGTGCAGTGGGGTGGTCTCTCGCTGGCCTGGAATCACCTCGGGCATGTCACGCTTCGTTCTCAGGGCTGAAGAAGCGGGGTGGCTCTAATGACGTTGATGTAAAGTGCCCAGTGACCAAACTGGTCAGGCACTAGGACCGGCCCAAGTGAGGGACGAGGGCGGGCGGAAAAGGAGGAGTCGGGGGACCAAGGGGCAGCTGGGCAGTGAGCTGTTGGGATTTGAAGAAGAAGGACATGCAATAAAGAAGGTCCTTGATCCTACCACACTGTGTCTGCCTGAGTTCTTGGGGCAAGACACTACAACTGCTGACAAAGGTAAAGGAAACCCTGAGCGTGTGGACAGCCACAGCAGCAACCGGTGACCGACTGGTCCGGAGCTCGCCCCGCGTCTGGTGGCTCGAGTGCGCTGCAGGAAAACGCCCACCGAGTGCCCACCTCGGCGGCGGAAGAGCGCCAACCAAAGCGCCTACCGAGTGCCCACCTCGGCGACAGAAGCGCACTATCAAGAGCGCCCACCGAGTGCCCACCTCGGCGGGGGTAGCGTGCAGCGGAAGAAAACGCCCACCGAGTGCCCACCTCGGCGGCGATAGTGTGCAGCGGAAGAAAACGCCCACCGAGTGCCCACCGAGGCGGCGATAGTGTGCAGCGGAAGAAAGCGCCCACCGAGTGCCCACCTCGGCGGCAGTAGCGTGCAGCGGAAGAAAGCGCCCACCGAGTGCCCACCTCGGCGGCGATAGTGTGCAGAGGAAGAAAACGCCTACCGAGTGCCCACCTCGGCGGCAGAAGCGAAAGAAAATTGCCCTACCTTGATCGTGACTCAAGCGGTGGACCACGGCTGCGGTGAGTGAATTCACCGATCAACTGCCCCCCCCGTGAAGAAACGGGGAGAAACGGCCGAAATCTCGCTAGAAACGAGATTCCCGGGCGGCCATTTTGAAGTCAGGCAGCATTGACCAATCCCCTGCGAGGGATCGTCGGCGGCCATTTTGAAATCAGGCAAGGAGCCTGAAACAGCAAACAAGCACTGACAAGCAACAAACAAGCATTGGCAAGTAACAAACAAGCACTGGCGAGGGCAACGGACATAACAAAAAAGCACTGGCGAGTGCCACGAAGACAACAAACAAGCACTGGTGAGTGCAATGGACATAACAAACAAGCACTGACAAGCAACAAACAAGCATTGGCAAGTAACAAACAAGCACTGGCGAGGGCAATGGACATAACAAAAAAGCACTGGCGAGTGCCACGAAGACAACAAACAAGCACTGGTGAGTGCAATGAAATAACAAAAAAAGCACTGACAAGCAACAAACAAGCATTGGCAAGTAACAAACAAGCACTGGCGAGGGCAACGGACATAACAAACAAGCACTGGCGAGTGCAACGAAATCAATAAACAGACACTGGTGAGTGCAACAAAGACAACAAACAAGCACTGGCGAGTGCAAAGAAAACAACAAACAAGCACAAGCAAATACAATAGAAAAATGAAGGCAACGGTAAATAACGACAAGCAAGCAATAAGGAAAACAAGAGAAGCATGAATAGACAGATATCAAGGAAGCCGTCTATCATCAACTAAGTCATTGGATAACACGGGAAGCAAAGGAAACAGTCCTGTGACCGTAGCAAATCATGGCGATGGGAAAAGCAACCCAACGATTCAATCCCTGTGACACAGACTGACATTCTGAATTTGGGCCCTAAATGGAACCGGTGGCTGGAATCACTGGATGAATTTCTTGACGCCACCGGTGAACGAAGAGATGGAAAATGTCTGACACTACTACTCCAGTTGGTGGGTCATGAGGGCAGACGCTTAATCAGAACATTTTCTGAAAAGGACACAGAGACTTATGAAAGACTACAAGAGACGCTACGAGCCCATTTCAACGCAAAGGACGACGTGGATCATGAACGCATCGCCTTCAACACGTCACGGCAGGAACAAGGAGAATCATTGCCAAACTTCATCACCCGGTTACAAAGTCTGGTACAATGCTGCCACTTCAACACATTTACAAATGAGGACGCAGTTCGATTACGGGTAATAGAAGGCTGTTCAAGGTCTAGTACAAAGCACAAGATTCTTCGAGGGCATTGGTCGCTAAAGGAAATAATCAGGAAGGCCGAAGGTGGAGAGCGGGTCAAAGCAAGAGAACTATCAAAAGAAATGCACCTATGTGCAAGACACCAAGATACCAGGAAAAAGACATCTCTAATAAAGGACAAGAAATAAACAAAACCAGAAACGGGGAGGGTGAAGACAGATCAGAGATAAGACAACGGGAGAGACCAAGTAACATGAAGTACTCTGAGTCAACAACACAAAAGACCGAGATGATCCAGGAGTGCGACAGCTTCACTAGTTCAACCTCAAGGAGTCATTCAACGTGTAGTGCAAGAGAGAATGAAGCAGATGAAGGATCAAGTGGGACAGATCGCACCAATGGAACGTGTAGTGCAAGCGAGTATGAAGCAGATGAAGGATCAAGTGGGACAGATCGCACCAATGGACCAGATGACAGCCTGCCCAAAAAATGTGCAAGAAAGGCAAACTATAGAAGACTGGACCAGTCACGTCAACACTGGAAACCGGTACATGATCACACCCGTAACACAGATGTCAGTGCACAAAACAAGCGGGAAGAGGAAGCCGGACTGATCCACTCAGACACCGGGAAGAGGAAGACGAACGCATCCACGACATCCAAGACAATGAAGAAATTGAGAGGAGGCCATTGTCATCACACGAGAGAGACAGAGATACAATACCAAGTGGTCAAACACAAGAAGTAAATATGTGGGTATCAAACAACATCTCCAATAAGATGACACCGGAGTAGGAGCTACGCGGGCATCCAAGATGGTCGCGTGAGCACAGGGCTCCCCGGACCCGTGCCGCCCCTCATGATTATCCTGGCTTTATCCTGATTTCATCGACGGGCCTTTCTTTGCCAACTTCTGCTGATCATCGTTCTCCTTGAAAAATTGAAATCGGACTTCGGGGTCCACTTTTGCTTCATTTCTACACTTTGAGGCCCACCCCGATGCGGGCCGGGGACTCGGATTCGGATCGGGCCGTGGCGCAGTTGATCAACAACGGCATCGAGGGTCCCTGCAGGGTCGGCCTCTCCTGAGTTTCGGTTTCGGTCTTCCTGACCGGGCTGGCGGAGGCACGTCTTTTCTCTTTCGAGACTGCCGACCCCTGTGTGCGGTTCCCCGGCCTCCTGCCCACGGCCCGTTGCCACCTGTGACTGCGCAGCTCGGACCCAGCTTCATTGATTTCTTGGACTTTCTTCCCCGGCCATTTTCACCAGGTCTCGGGGACCCCTTCGGGGTCCCTTTCCCAAGATGGCCACTGGGCAGCCTCTCGAGAAGCGGAAGACCAAGACGCCTCAGCGGGGTGGTCAACAACAAACCAATACCATGGATCACTACGCACTTACAAAGGGATCCCCCGGTGCGGTGAGCCGGGTCTTGGACTCTTCCAAGACCTCTTCGCCTGAGGCCCCGGACCCGTCTCTGAAGGATGTTATGAGTGCCATTGCCGCCATGCAAGCCTCTATGGGGCAACAATACGAGGCATTGGTGACCAAGATTGACACGGTGGCCATCGATATCACGCTAATTCGAGCGGATCTCTCCAAAACTAATGAGAGAGTGGAGTCATTGAGTTTGAAGACTTCCAGCTTGATCACCGATGTCGCGGAGACTCAGGTAGAAATTGGCAACCTTCGGTCCTCTCACGACTTCATGGCCTTGAGGATTACGAGAATAGGGCCCGGCGCAACAACGTACGCCTTATTGGCGTCCCGGAGACCTCTGAGACTGAAGGGGTCGATCTACTGGTCGAGGACTTGATTTCCAACTACCTGACCCCCATGGGCCTCAGTAAGTTTTTTGCGGTGGAAAGGGCGCATCGTGTCCCCGGTGGGAAGGCTAAACTGGGTGCTTCTCCACGACCCATCATTGCTTTATTTCCGTGATCGTGACGCTGTGCTGCAATCTTCCCGAGACAAAGGGCCGGTGAAGTTTGAGAACGCCTCCGTTTCTTTTTACCCTGACTTTTCGTCTCTAGTCCAGAAGCAGAGACTTGGATTTCAGGGCGTGAAGAGACGCTTGCGGGACTTGGGCTTGAAATACTCCCTACTCTTTCCCACCAGGTTAAGGGTTGTGTATCGTGACCGTACTTTCTTTTTTGAACGTCCTGGTGATGTCAGTGATTGGCTCGACTCGCTGCCCGAGGGTCAGGACTGCTCCGGACGCACTGGCGGCGCAGAGGGAGGTGCGGCCGAGTGAAGACTCCGTCGATGGACCCCGTTGTCTGAACATTTTTCTGCTGTATCAGCTGAGTTTATCCTTTGGACACACTGTACTTTGATCGGCCTGGGGGTGGCTGGGGGTGAACGGGAACTCTTCCTCCTCCTGGGTTCTTAGCGTAGCTAGTTTCATAATGGGGCGACAGGCACACTGCGAGTTGGGGTGGCTCTATAGTCTTATGCAGGGGTGCAGGGAGGGGTTTTTTTCATGGGTAAGTTGGGGGGTGGAGGGGGGGTGTTTATGTGTGTTTGTTTTCTCACGAGGCACCGAATTGATCATGTCTTTCTATGTGGTCCCTGCTCGTTTCATGCTTTGGGGATGGAGGGCGGTGGGTTGAAACTTCTATCCTGGAACGTGAATGGCTTGGGAGATAGATTAAAACGGAGTATTGTCTTGAAGTATTTTAGACGGCACTCCCCTGATATAGTCCTCCTGCAAGAGACACACTTAATGGGCAACGCTTGTCACGCACTTGGCCGACGTGGCTACCGCCTCGTTGCTCATGCGGGGTTTACTTCTGGGTCCAGGGGGGCTGGCATTCTTATGCGGTCCTCCCTCCCTTTTGCTGTTGACGAGATTAAGCTTGATGATAGAGGGCGCTATGCCTTGCTCACTGGGAGATGGGAGGGGAAGACCTTGTCCGTACTTTCTGTCTATGTCCCCCCTGGCTTGCAGACCTCCATTTTTGCTGATCTGGCTGGTGTCCTTCTGAATCTCCCGGATGGGCTTCTTATCATGGGGGGGGATTTTAACTCTGTGGTTTCTGGTGTGTTAGACCGACATCCGCCTAGAGCCTTGCCTAGAGCACATTTGTGGCTTAGCGAATTTTTGGAGACCTTCGGGCTTGTCGATGCTTGGAGACTGTTGCACCCTACACAATTGCAGTACACTTTCCACTCTGGGGCCCACGGCAGCTTGTCCAGGCTTGACTATTTCCTAATGCCCGCAGTCCAGTCCGCTGCCATCAGGGAACTTCGTCTGCTTCCTAGGGGAATTTCTGATCACTCCCCTCTGTGGCTCCGGCTAGAAGTCGGAATTAGATGCGAGGGTAGAGTGGCCCCGATCAACCCGTGGTATCTCCTTGATCCCCGGATTCGCTCTGGTCTTGTCAAAACCTTTGATAACTATTTAGAGGATAATGTGGGTTCTGTATCGTCCTCTGTAACGCTGTGGGAGGCCTTTAAGACGGTTGTCCGCGGACATTCCCTCTCCCTTATTGCTACTGCCAAGAAAACTGCTACTGAGGAGGTGGTGCGGGTGGAGTCTGAGATTGCTGTGTTGGAGGCCGACCCCAGCCTCGGTGCTTCAGGTGCAAAGTTACACTCCCTTGCCCTGAAACAGGTGGACTATAAGGCTCTTGTTACAGATGCAGCCAAAATGATGTACAGGGAGCAACAGGGGCGACTATATGACGTTGGCGATAAAGCTGGCAAACTACTGGCTTGGTTGGATAAGAAGGAGAGAATGAATCGTGTGGTTCCTACGATAGTGATGCCTGATGGTGAATGTGTGACTGACCCTGTTGGGATCGTTCAGTGCTTCGCCGACCATTTTGAAACGGTGTACTCCTTGGTCAGTGATCGTGACGAGGCGGATTCACATTTACTATTGCGGGACATCGCCTTGCCTTGTCTTTCGGATTTAGATAGGGATCTCTTGGACTCCCCGTTTACCGTGGACGAGATCGCCACCGCGATTCGCTCCCTTCGTTCGGGTAAGGCCCTGGGCCCTAATGGTTTGCCCATTGAGCTGTACAAGTTACGACCTGACAAAATGGCGCCCCATTTAAGGGATATGTTTTTGGAGGCCCGGGAATTGGGCTCCCTCCCTTTTGATCAGAGGCTTGCTACCATTGTTGTCATACCCAAAGAGGGTAAACCTCGTGACTGTTGCACCTCCTATAGGCCTATCTCTTTGCTTAATGCTGAGCCCAAGATACTGGCGAAGGTTTTAGCCAACAGATTAGTCACGGTGATCGGCGACTTGATCCATCCGGATCAGTCCGGTTTTATTCCGCATCGCAACACGGCTCTAAACCTGCGTAGACTCCATGGTGTTCTCGCGAGAGCTGGGACGCTTACGGAGTCGGCCATTTTGGTTTCCCTCGACGCTACCATGGCCTTTGACACGATTGAATGGCCGTATCTGTGGGCGGCCCTCTCGAAATTCGGGTTCGGTCCGGGCTTTATATCCTGGGTGAAGCTCCTTTATGAGTCACCCCTGGCTCAGGTAGTTGTTAACGGACGGGTTTCTGGCATTTTCACCCTTGGACGGGGTACCAGGCAGGGCTGTCCGTTGTCCCCATTGCTCTTTGCTCTCGCCCTTGAACCGTTGGTGGAATTGCTCCGTTGGGAACCGTCCATGCGGGGTATCTGATGGTCCCCTGACTTCGAGGATCGTGTCTCCTTGTACGCCAATGATATCCTCCTATACCTCACGTCACCGCGGAAATCCCTCAATGTGCTTTTTGACGTTCTAGCCTCCTTCGGCAAGAATGCCGGCCTCGTTATCAATTGGGCTAAATCCTGCGTCTACGTTTTGGCGGGAATTCTCCCTCCACTGCCAAGTAGATTTCCAATTCAGATAGCGAGTTCTGGTTTTAAATATTTGGGGATTTATATTTCTTTAGACCCGGTTCTACGATACGAACGTAACTTGCTGCCCCCTCTCCAATGCCTTAAGTCTGATGTAGCTCGCTGGCGTAAGTTGCCGCTATCTCCCCTGGGTAGAGCTGCGCTCTTTAAAATGATGTCTCTGCCTCGTTTTTTGTACGCGTTGCAGAACTCCCTTGACCCTATCCCCTCCAGCTATTTTCGTGAGGTTGAAACTCTTCAGAGGCAGCTGGTCTGGGACGGGCGTGATCGAATCGCTCTGTCCAAGCTCACGCTCCCGTGGTTTGATGGCGGCATAGCCCTCCCAGATATCAAACGCTACTATTGGGCATCCCAGCTTAGTGCTATCAATCATGCGACCTACGCAGTTGGCCCGGCCCGGCCTTCGCCATGGACAGACATATCCTTTCAGGAGGGTCTTTCATCAGAGCACTGTACTCTGGGGTTCGTCGGGGAGCACTGACCGGTCCCACTGGGACTGCTGTGAGAGTATGGCATGATGCGAATGCGTCCCTGGGTTGGAATGGTAGATTCACTCGAGCCACCCCTCTGTATGACTCAGAATGCCTGGGATCTTTGTGGCGAACGAAAGGATTTGATAAATGGGATGTGATTGGCATAAGTAAGGTTGGAGATCTGTGGTCTAGAGGGACGGTCAAGTCCTTTGACGCCCTACGGCTGGAATATGACCTGAGCGGCACTGAATTTTTCCGTTACGCTCAGATCCGCCATGCCTTGCTGTCTGTGTTCCCAGTTGGCACTGATATTCCGGAATCCTCCCCTTTGGAGGATCGCATCCTGGACGGGCATGTGCCCGAAAGTACGATCTCCTTGATTTATAAAAAACTTATCAACAATCGAGCTGATCTCCTGACCCGTATCAGAGGCGCATGGTGCGCTGACGGCCTTGAATTGGACGACGAAGACTGGCAATCGGCTTTGTCTTCGCCCAAGGAGGTCGCTATCCCTGCCCGACTGTGGTTTGTCCAACTGAAAATATTACATAGAGTGTATGTTACAGGACCTTGCTTAGTTCATATGGGATTTTCAATGGATGGGTTGTGCAAGCGTGGCTGTGGTATGACTGGTACTTTTCTCCATATACTGTGGGAATGTCCCGAGATGGTGCGCTTTTGGGCCGGAGTGCATGACGTCATGAGAGCTGTTACGGGTGTGCCCCTGCTTCCCGAAGCCAGACGTTGTCTGCTCAATGTATGGGAACCCACTGACTACAACACCGTACAGACTAGGTGGGCTACCCTTGGTTACATGGTTGCTAAAAGAGATGTTGCTCAGCTCTGGGGTGCACATAAACCGCCTACCCTGTCCGTTTGGGAGGAGAACATGGACTGGTGTATGTTTCGGGAAAAGGCTGTATACCTGGCGAGGGGGCGTCCCAAGCAGTGGGGTCGCATCTGGTCCCAATGGAATGCATATCGGGGTGGAAGGGAGAGGTGTGGCGCCGCGGCCAGGGCGACTGACGCTGGAATCTGGGGACCACGGTTTGATCCCCGGCTCCGGCGGCAGGTTAGCCCAGCACCATGTGACTCTGGGCAATAGCTCGCTTAATCTTCCCGACGGCCCCCAGCGCCTAGAGACCCTTACGGGTGATTGTGCGCTTTACAAATGTGGACTTTACTTTACTTTTTTAAATCTGTACTCCTCCCCACGATTTGACGATCGACGAATCTCTGTCCCCCTGACCTGACGTTCACTTGTAATTTCAATGTATTTACTTCTGTCTTCCCACCTGCCCTATCCCTTTTCCCATCGACTGTCATGCATTGTTTATTATTGAGCTCCGTCCACGTGGATCCACGATACTGTTTCCTGACTTCTTCTATGCCTTGTGATGTTATGTTGGTTTTCTGTATGTCTGTTGTTTTCAATAAAAGTTTTTGCCAAAAAATGAAAAAAAATAAATAAATAAGATGACACCGAAGTCACGCCGAGAAAGGTACCCGGAGAAACATCCCACAGAGAACTCCGACTCTAGGAGCAGCTCGTCACGGCCAACCTGTTTCAGAAATCCTCCATTCAAAACACACTCAAAGGAACGGTATCGAAGGAAATCGACAAAAGACTCCTCTGACTCAGAAAGCACGTCTGGTCGATCCCTCGAGTCAACCGAGTCATGGTCCCAACGACGGCCATGGCGTCTACCACCTGAACACACCCCAGAACCATAGGACATTATTCCCATCAAGAATGACGTATCTCACACCAATGTCCCTGAGTACTCAATCACTCCACAAGACAACCTGTCATGTCAGTCGCAGGTACATCAAGATATACACAAGATACCTTCACCACTGATAGGGTCAGCGAGGCTGACCAAAAGGACCTACCGAAAGAAAACAGAGATAGTGGACATTACCAACCGGATGGAAAAGGACCATCCAGTAACTCTGCAAGGAAAACCAGACGTGTTCACAGAGACAGATCATCATCAGATGAGAGATAAACATGCACATGCCCAGACAGTCAAAGGGTTCACCAGTCCCAAACGAGAGTGGGAGTGGGTGAGACAACAAGAGGCCGCGAATGAGTCCCCGAACCAAAGCAAGATGGTCTTTTCAGATAGCGCCTCACCGTCTGGTATACATGATTTTGAACAGGAGGGCATTGCTGCCCTCGACCGGACAAGAAAAACAAAAAGTAAAATCATATGCGGGTGCTCGGAAGGGAACCCGAACGACATCCCCCATGAAGGAGGTCGAGCGTCAATCAAACAAGAGCCACAAAGGAAGAAAGACTGCCGACATCAAGCTGAGCTTTTCACAGTCACCTCAGAAACTGAAGATAAGTGGATCACCCAGAAGCTGATTGGAAACCACCACGAACCTGAGCACAAGAGGACCACGTGAGACGTCTCGCAATTCCAAGGATGCATTCCTGTAGTAAAGGATATTCTCGTCAAAGCGACAGAAAGCCACACAAAAGAAATGGAGATGCATCTCCATAGCTTAAACAGGCGGCCTGCAGACCCGTGTGGCTGATTGAGGAACTATAAACATGTTGGACGCTAAGTTTATTTTGGTAACAAGGGGGATATGTAATATTGTGATGCAGTCTAGCGTTTCAACAGAACGGAACTATGACCACTGCGGAGGCTGACGGAAGACGACTGACCCGCAACGTGACGTACTTTAAGAAGTGCAGCCCGAACGTCAAGGAACTACTGACTGAACCAAGAGTAGAGAGAGGAGAAGCAGAGACACTACCAAGACGCAGTCAGGCACTGATAGAAATCACTGACGAGCGCGAGCCTGGCAGTCAGGATCTTCAGGCGTGACCCAGACAGGTCACCACCAAAACCGTCTGGCTTTATCGAAGAATTCTAAAGAAAAATAATTTGCTGTTTGCTGTGGTGTATATTGTTTTGTTTTCTTTATTCACAGAGGCGGGAGATGTAATGACTTTGATGTAAAGTGCCCAGTGACCAAACTGGTCAATCACTAGGACCGGCCCAAGTGAGGGACGAGGGCGGGCGGAAAGGGAGGAGTCGGGGGACGAAGGGGCAGCTGGGCAGTGAGCTGTTGGGATTTGAAGAAGAAGGACATGCAATAAAGAAGGTCCTTGATCCTACCACACTGTGTCTGCCTGAGTTCTTGGGGCAAGACACTACAGTGGCCTCCCGCTGGTGTCTGATTGAGCAGGGGCACTTCTCTTCGCGTTCCCCACTTACTCGCCTTCGGCCGGCGGACCCCTTCATCCACGCGGGTGGGCTCCGCGTGTTCCTCCTCCCCTGCAGGGGCACTACGACGTGGCCGATGTGGGTGGGCTCCATTCGGCTGGCACTGCTCTCCACGTCCCTTCCACCCCTGGGAGGGGGGGCGGCTCACGGCAGGCTCATGGGGTGCGGAGTAGGCTCCCGTTCACCTCCTAATCTGCATACAGGCCCGGGGCTCGTCACACGGCCCACGACTCTCTCCGCGGCCGGCACCGTTCACACAGGTGGGGCGATCTACCCAGCAGCTCTCTCCCCCTTTTTAGGTCTCGGCTAAGCGCGCGGAAGCGCGTTCTCGCCGAGAACTATTGTCGCTGGGTCTGCTTCCCAGGAGACAGCACCTGGCCGCGTGTATCTCGCAAAAGGCAATCGGCGCAGGCAACGCGTGCACGAACGTGCTCGCCATGGCTGTCTCCTGGGAAGCGCAAACATACACAGGCACACCTCCCCCTGCACGCATGCGCACACACATATACAAGCGCACATACACGCACGGAGAGACTTCCCCCCCGCCTGTCGCACACAGAGACACACACACACGCACACATACAGACATCCCCCTCTTCCCCGCTCACCGGCACCCCGGACTTGTGCAGCTTCCGTGGGGCTCTCCCTCGGCCATGGGAGCCCCGCGTCACCACTGCTCCTCCAGGCACTCCGTGGGCGCGGGCTTCACAAAACGGAAGTCCCGCCCCACGATAGGTTTTGTTTTGCACAGCACGTCTTGAGCGGGCTTCACAAAACGGAAGTCCCGCCCCACGATAGGTTTCATTTTGCACGGCACGTCTTGTTAGGAGTGGGCTTCACGCACAGACGGAAGTCCCGCCCCCACCATAGGTTTTTTTTTAGGAGTGTGCGCGCCTGGTGGAATGCAGGGGGAGTTTGCAGAGGGGCACGCGGCGCTAAGAAACAGGTTAACGGAGACTGCCGTCCCTCGCTGGATTTCCTGTGCTCGAGTGAAAGTAAGCCTGTGCTGTGCTCTTCCTAATATAAATCTTCATATCTGCCATCTTCAGGCCTCCTGTCCCTTCCTGCCAGAGTCCGACTCCTGCTCCTGCACGCGAGTTTTACTGAACCACTTACTGTAGTACGGGCACAGCTTTAAATTGGCAGGACATTTACTTGTTTAAATTGAAAGGTATTGTAATAGCATTTAGTGCCCCCGCCGAGCACCTTCTGTGGAGATGATGTTTTCAGCATTCTGCTTCAGTGCACCCTGTATCGTGTGTCTGACGGGAAAACTGCTTCGAAATGGGCTGATTTTTTAAAAGGCGTGCCATCTAATAGGCAGGTAGGTTTGGTGCACATTGATTCGTGTCAATATAAATCTGCAACTCCACATAAGTTTCATCAGATACGTCTAGCCTTGGAGGCACCGGGCTGATGATTACTTTGTTAATTTCTCTATTTCCTGAATATGTTGTCACTGTGTGTGCTAATCTCTATTTCTGTCAAGATGTCTTCAGGTTTGTGTCTCTGTTCTGCTATAGTCTGTCCTCTGCTGCTCCTCTGATTGTATTCCCTGTGTCCGACCCCTGGTGTGTATTCCCTGTGTCCGACCCCTGGTGTGTCTCTATTCTGAGTGTCTACTCTCTGCCAGTCTGTATACCAAGATGTCCCTGTCTCTTCTTCGTCACTTTTACCATGTGTGTCCCATGTCGCATTGTGTTCTCTTCTGCACCACGGTATGATCTCCCTCTCTCTGACCCCTTCTGTCTCTGTGCGTCTTTTGTAGGTCTCCTGGTGTAGCTGTACTTTTGGACGCCCCACACACACACAGCCACACACACACAGCCACACACACACACACAACTACACACACACAGCAACGCACACACACACACACACACACACACACACCACCACAAACACAACACACACAACCACACACACACAACCACAACACACATAACCACACACACAACCACACACACACACAACACATACAGCCACACACAGAACCACATCGTCAGTGCACGCTTTCACCAACCACAGACATCATCAGTGCACGCTTTCACCGGGCACAAACACCACCAGCGCACAATTTCACCAAGCACGCACACATACCACCAGCCGTCAATGCACGCATTCATCAGACACACACCACCAGCCGCAAGTGCACGCTTTTACCACGCACACACACCACCAGCCGTCAGTGCACGCTTCCACCAGGCACAGAGAACTTTACCAAGACTCAAGTTTAAACAGCTGACAAATTAATTGTGCCTTAGGCGATGTTCGCAAATAATCCTCGCAACATACTTAACTAGGGGTATATTTGCAAAGAGTTCATGCAGCGCAGCGCAGCAAGCGAAGATGCTGCACTGCCTTGGCACTGCGTCAGCCCCGTGCGTGAGGTGCATCATCACAGCTGTGTAAATAATAACAGCTGTGAGCTCGTGCGTGAGGTGCATCATCAGAGCTGTGTGAATAATAACAGATGTGAGCCCGTGGCTGAGGTGCATCATCAGTGCTGTGTGAATAATAACTGCGTCAGCCCCGTGCGTGAGGTGCATCATCAGACCTGTGTGAATAATAACAGCTGTGAGCCCATGCATGAGGTGCATCATCAGAGCTTTGTGAATAATAACTGCATCAGCCCCGTGCGTGAGGTGCATCATTAGAGTTGTGTGAATAATAACAGCTGTGAGCCCGTGCCTAAGGTGCATCATCAGAGCTGTGTGAATAATAACAGCTGTGAGCCCGTGCCGGAGGTGCATCATCAGAGCTATGTGAATAATAACAGCTGTGAGGCCGTGCCTTAGGTGCATCATCAGAGCTTTGTGAATAATAACTGCGTCAGCCCCGTGGTGAGGTGCATCATTAGAGCTGTGTGAATAATAACAGCTGTGAGCAACAGCATACTCTTGCACACACTCAAACTGCTCACCAATTCAAAGTTTGCTAAAAATTTTATGCAACGCATTGTCATACACAATGCCAATAACTCAAACTTTAATGCTGCGAGACCTATTGCATTGCAAATGCTTGTTTCATCTACCACTGGGCTGCTGCATGCTCGGGCACTGCCCCCTCGTCGCCAATGTGGTATTTGGGCCCGATGCCCTCATACTAACAAAATGAGGTGACACAGACACTGGGAGTATAGTTGGTTAACTGGCCATAAGCACGTGCGCTCAGCCCCTTTTATTTGCAGGGTATTCTGACTGATGACGCCTGTGGTGGGTGGGTGTTCAGTGTGTGTTACAACATGCTGAACACTAGAACGTATTCAGCGCGATACTACACAGCGCTTGGATATGGAGTTATCATTATGCCTTCAGCTTGCAGACGGAGGACAACCGCATCTGAAGCCTCCCATGAGCTCACATTTTATTATGCATTCAGAGAGTCCAATACATTTCTGATAAAGTAAAGTTAGCACCTCTCCTACTCTGGGTCACTGTGTGGGCCAACACCAAGGCCAGTTTGTATAGAGACATTATCTTAGACTGCCTAAAGATGGACAGGGGTTATCAATCCCCTGGTTAGTATATGTAAAAAAATAAATGTACAGCATTAAACTTAATTAATTTCTTTGATGCACCGCTCACTTTAAAAAGGGTGAGAAGCTGATAGTAAAGCGCCTCTTAGAGTATTGTCACACCCAGATGCTACAAATTGAGTCTAGCAAAAGCTCTGTTAGGGAGTACCTTACCCTGTATAGACCTGAGGATCCAGTTCACTATTTTGCAATCCCACTCACTTTGTGGGAGAAATCTTAATTGTTTTGTTTCAGTCCCGCCTCGGTGATGCAGCTTCTAAATTTCACAGGCGCTGGTCGCTCCTCCAGGTCACTGGTACGTCTCTGTGATGCATCATCTGACCAGACCATAATAGACTTTAAGTTCTTTTGTCAATTTTATAAAATGTATTTTATCTAATTTATTAAGCCTATTTTAAAACCACTAAGGTTACGTAAGTGCAGGACGCTGTGTTTTTGCAGTGCTTAATTTGAGCCGATGGTTTCCAGTACTCAAGAGTGGCACTTAATTATCAACCCCGGTGCTTTTCATAAGCACTAGTTAAGGACATTTATGGCACAAGGAGATTGAGTGATTTGCCCAGAATCACAGGATTTTGAGCCAACGCTGAGACTTAAACCTGATTCCCCGGCTTTCAAGTCAGCAGCTCTAGCCATACCGCCACATTCTCTCACCACTTTCTTGGTTAGTAGTTGGTTCTGTTTTAGGCGGCACTAAGGAGAAATGGGCTGGTACAAGCTGCCTTCTAAAGGGAGCCCCACCACTTATGTTTTTCGAAAATGAACCACTGGTGGTGAGGGCCTAAAGTTGATACATGGCTAGGTGCAATAAGATGGCCATACTGATTTTGGTGAATTGAGAAATAAATATGTCTAGTATATTTGATGAATTTTTCTATTGTCGTCTTTTAAGCTGATTTCTATTTTGTGTATGGTTTTATGCTATGTTTTTATTTATGAACTTTTCGTGGACATTCTCTGTGCCGCACAAATACATTTGATTTTGAATTTCCTGTTGGACCCAGAATCCAAGGGGCAGTAAAGCAGAGTTGTCAAAACCACCCTTCCAGGTGACCAGCCAAGGGAAGACATTGAATTGTGGGTGAAACTGGCTACCTAATTTTCCAATTATTTGGCGGTAATTCCATTACTTTGGGTCCATTTGTCCCACCACCAGTCATTGCATCAAGGAAGTGGACGAGGAAGTAATGTGTGTTTTGTGGTGGTTGGGATGGGAGAGCAGCATTCAGCTTTCTGGCAGGCCTCTTGGATACAGCCTGTTAGCTGTCTGTTGGTGGCACAGAAAACTGAAAGTTCACACACAATGTTAATAAAGTTCACATTTGATTACGGTTGTAAAGTTGTATGAAAATTCTTGCAAAAAAAGTTTTACGCAAAATACATTTTTGTGGGAACGTTATTTTGCAGTAGAATTTGCGCAGTAAAAGTGAGTTTTGCCCAAGTGACTATATTTTTGTTTTGTGTGCTTTAAATTTAGGAATCTTTGTGAAGCTGACAAAGTTTAGAAAAAACGACAACATCTGTGGTTGAAAAACTTCAAGATTCATTGTTCCCCTTCTTGTAACTTAAACTGAGGCGGCCGGTGTTGTGTAATATCTGGTATACCCCACGTGTTCACAGATTACGTTTTAGTGAATAAAAGAAATAAACACAGAATCAATCAAATACCCCCCACCCTTAAAGTTCAGGGTGGGGGGTCAGACTGGCAGCACGTGCCTCTGTTGTCACCTGTCTCTACAGGTGTTCGTGTGAAGGTTTGTATGTGGTTTCACTCCCTTGTATTTGTACCCACCCCGCGCGCACAGTTTTAGCTCCATGCATCTGCGGGCGGCTGTGAACCTTAGGGACGGGAGGTGCTTTGTCTCAGAGTCTTGTATTAATGCAGTGCGCAGGTGGTGTGACTGTATTATAGCGCCTAGAGGGGACGGGCGCCTGGCCGGCTGTGCTGCCTGAGCCTGCTGCGCTCAGTCACACAGGCCCCGGCCGTCTCTAGAGTCACCCAGACTCCAGGGTTAAACGTGCACCGGCCGCTCAGGGCGCTGCTTTATAAGAGGTGTTTTTAGGGAATCCTTAATGGAGGTGACGCTGACGTCAATCACGACGAATGTGTTTTTGTCTTCAGAGCGAGTCGGGTCCGTATGAACTTTGCCCGCCCTCATTCTCAAGAATCCAGGCTAATAATAGCACTTCTCGGAAAGCCTCTCGAAGCAAGGCTCATTGTAGTCACCGCTCCTGGGGCGTCTCTTTCAGCTTTCAATACCTTTGGTTTCAGTTTCGTTGCCTCACATCTGCCTACAACGAGCTAAAGCCAGATCTGCCTGTATTGTGTACTTTGGAGGGTTTCCTGCTCCGCCCTGTTTGTTGACAAGGTTTGTGCCCCTAGTTTCTTCCTCTTGGCCAGCCTCCAGCAGAGCACCCGCGCTTCTTTCATCACCTCCTTCTGTCTCCAAAGAGAAGGTGCTACTGCTAACGGCCATTTCCGAGCGCACTTGAACTTTCCCCACCCGCTCTCATTCATTAGAACCTAGGGTATCAAATAGCTCTTCTCGGAAGGGGGGCTTGAGGAGTAGCTGACCGCAAGGCAGGCGCGGTGCATCCATTGGGGCGTGGGGGCATAGTACCCCTCCCCGCCCGCAGCTCCCTCTGCGTTTGAACTTAAGTAAACTGAATCAGTTTACTTAAGTTAAAAAACGCCGAGGGAGAACTAGTCAGCATGACGTCGGACCGCCCACGAAGGGGGTGGGCGGTCTGGCGTCATGTTGATCGTCATGATTGTCACCGAGGCAGCAGCACAACACAAGTGCGCATGAGTGGGGAGGAGGGTGAATTTTCACACAAGTGCCACTCATGCGCACTTGTGTTTTCCCTTGTTTGCGCATGCCCATTAGGAGCCCCTCGGCCTCCTAATGGGCGTGCAGCGGGCGAAAATTAGCCGTGCCCCTAAGCCTTGGAATGGCTGAGAGGGGCCACTCCGGGGCCGTTCGTGAACAAGGCGCCAAGGGGAGCAGCAGAGGTGGCTGAGGTAAGTTTCCTCTTTTATAATTATTATATATTTAATTCCCTGCCACCCACCCCCACGGGACACCCCCCCCTGAGCCACGACTGTTTATTCCCCACCCGTGAGCCCACTCCCCCCTCCCTCTGTTGCCCTGGCTGGGAGGCATGTGTCTAGCTCTGCAGTGTGTATAGCTTGTTACTTTAACTTTACTTCTTCACGCGATCGATCGAGCAATTCAGGCCACTGCTGCTAAGTGCAAGAGCAGTGTTGGTATGTCCTGCACTGCCATCATCGCGACGCCATCGCATCGAACCTGGAGGCTGACTGACCTGAGTGTCGTGACCTGAGGCTGAGAGTAGTCATCGGACTGTCTGCCACGCCACCAGTACAAGTAGCGACACACACACTCAACAGTGTAGTGTGTGAGAGACAATGTGAGTACCATAGGAGAGTCAGTCTGAGCCTGCTGCACAGCGCTGCATTTAATTTATTATGCATAATAATGCATATGATATAAAATTGATGGTTTATTATATGGTTGCATCATGTGCTTGTCATGGCCCGCCGCTGTCATAATGTATAAAAAATGGGCATGGCAGAACTGCGTCACGTTACTTTCGACGGGGTAGGCCCTGTAGAGAGCCACTCGGGCTCTCTCATACATTGTAACATTTGCACGCACGCACGCATGCATACCCCGGGGCGGGCTCGCGCCGGGGTATAAATAAATAAGGCAGAAGACCGCTCGGGGTCTTTCCGGCTAGCTGTTGACCGTGATCTGAGTGTACTTATTGAGCAGCTCCCAACCCCGTGTTAGGACCCGACCTAACACTCTACACTGGCGACGAGGCCGGCTTACCCGTGCGTGTGCCTGGCTGCCTCCGCACCATTCCTGCCTCCTGCTGCGGTGCCCACCCGCGTACGGTGCAGTGCTGCGTTGGCCCCGCTCTGAGGCCCGCCCACGCGTCTCTCCGCCGGGAGCGCCTTCAGCTGGCGGGACTCGTCACGAGCCGGGGGCCGTCCGGCTGCCATCTGAGGTGTGGGTGAGTCCGTTTTCCCTTCCCGCCCGCGCGGCCCCTCCACGAAGGCTCGCTTCCTCTTCAGCGCTGTCCCTCCAAGGAGCGCTCGTAAGGCGGCCTGTCTCGGCGGCGTGCTCGCTACCCTGCTCGCTCCACGTGGTCTGGGACGGCCCAGCGTCTGCTGACACCGCCGAGGGACGCCACCCTCCTTCAGCGCCACACGTGTGCACGCTGCCTGTCGGCCCTGTCCCGCAGTGCACCTACAGCTGATGTGACGCATAGGCACTGAGTGTCTCCTGTGCCTGCGGCCTCCACGCGCTGACAGAAGAAACGAAAGGGAGGTGAACAGTAACAAGCATAGGCAAAGGTAACTTTCCCACAAGCTTGCTCCGCAGCATATAGTAAAATCCCAGCATTGGCACAGCGCATTCGCCTACAGCATCTATCCGAGGCATCTCCATTCACAAACAAGCACAAGCACCACCAAGTTGGACAAACAAGCATAGGCACCTACAACTTGATTACCAGAATTGACCCTTTTAGTGCTCGAGCATCGACCTACCTGCAGGTGGGTAGCCCCCCCTCGCTGAGCCATGTCGGTGACTGCGCCTGGAGCTAATCAAGATGGGGCGGGGCAGAGCCAGCCTGCAGTGGCTGCGCAGACTCCGGCAGCGCAGGTGTTACCTCCACCGGGACCCAACCAAGCCGGTGTCCCCGCGCAAACGCCACCCGCCCACCTACACTCGGGAGCAGCGCCAATTCCCCCGTTCAGTGAGGCGGCGGATCCTGCGACGGCGGCGCCGAGATGGAAGGCGTGGGTCGGGAGATTAAACCTCTACTTCAAGGGTACCCGGGAGACTGATGGCACAGTGAAAAGGTCACTCCTCATTTTGTATGGCGGACCGGAAATATATGATCTATTCGAGACGCTGCCCAACACAGTACAGGACCACGACTATGATGCCGCAGTCGTAGCCCTAAACACACACTTTGATCCACAACTCAATAATGACTTTGAGAAGTTTAAGTTCAAAAGAGCGTGGCAAACGGAGTCGGAGTCAGTAGACATGTACTACGCCCGGCTACGCCGGCTCGCCAGCACCTGCCCGTTCACCAACCCACGGGAGGAAATACGTGATCAAATCATAGTGGGCTGCAGGTCAAAGCTACTCCGGAAACTCATCCTCCGACAACCGGGCATATCGCTGGATGAGATACTAGTCCTGGCCAGATCGCACGAACTGTCCGACGCAAGGGCGGAAGAAATGGAAGCCGCGCTACGCACACCGATCATCTCGCCGACGGCTTCCAGAATGGCTCCCATCTAAGAAGAGAGGGTCAACGCAATCCAGAAACGACCTATGGCTGCCCGATCAAGGAACGCACCACCTCGAGGCAACGCCTGTGGTTACTGCGGTGAGGACCATCCAACAACCGCAACATGTAGCGCAAAAGGAAAGACATGTCTCAAGTGTGGGCGGCTCAACCACTTCGCCGCAGTCTGCCGCGGAGGAAAATACAAACCAGCTGGCCAGAGACCCAGGACACTGACACAGCGGGTCAGACAGCTGTCGATGGACCAAGAAGGGCCCCCACCAGATCACCAAGCCCAAGACAGAAGACCACGGTATGAAGATGAGGAAGACGATGAGATATATGTAATCTCATACGTCAGCAGGGCCTCCACCAAAAGAAGACCTCCGCCTGTGTGCTCGATAGATGTCGAGGGCACGAAGATGACAGCCCTCATAGACACGGGGGCGTCAGTGAACGTCATGGACTCCGACCAATATGAGAAGATGTCCCCCAAACCTCCGCTTGCACCTTCCACAGCGAGAATCTACACATATGGTGGCGTGGAGCCTCTACCACTAAGAGGAGTCATTCAAACGACGGTCGTGAACGGCGACTACTCCACAGAAACGCGCTTCCATATCACGGAAGGAAAGAAAGGCACCCTCCTGAGCTGCCACACTGCGGAAGACCTCGGTCTCGTGTTCTTCGCCAACCAGGTGCACCAAGCACATGCGGACTTCCTATTGAAAGGATTCCCCGAGCTGTTCCAAGGCCTTGGAAAACTGAAGGGACGCAAGTTCAAATTACACATCGACGAATCTGTGCGACCAGTAGCCCTCAGGCACCGGCGGGTGCCATTCAACTTGCGGCCGCAGGTTGAAGAAGAACTCCAAAAGTTAGAGGACCTAGGCGTAATAGAGAAAGTGTCGGGCCCGACACCCTGGGTCTCCCCATTGGTGGTGGCGCCCAAGCCGAAACAACCTGGAGCAATCAGGCTGTGCGTGGACATGAGGTTGCCAAATGTAGCTGTCAAGCGAGAGAGGCACATCACCCCTACCATGGATGATATAGTAGCCGACCTCAACGGAGCCAAGTGGTTTTCGAAACTGGACCTCAACTCAGGGTACCACCAGCTCGAGTTAGACCTAGCCAGCAGGTACATCACCACTTTCTCCCCCCACGTGGGACTCAGGCGCTACAAACGACTAAGCTTCAGCGTCTCTTCAGCCGCGGAGGTGTTTCAAAACGCCATTCGGGAAGTGCTCTCTGGGCTGAGCGGAGTGATCAATCTCAGCGACGACATCCTAGTGTATTCGTCAACCTTGGAAGAACACCATGAGCACCTTCGAGCAACCCTCAAAAGGCTAGTGGACAGCGGCCTGACCCTTCACAGATCAAAGTGCTCGTTTTATCAGGAATCAATAGATTTCTTTGGCTACACGTTCACGAGGGAAGGACTAAAAGTTGACCCCAAAAAGGCGGAGGCGATCAAGGCAGCGAGCACTCCGAGAAACCCCACCGAAGTCCGTAGTTTCTTAGGAATGGCCACATACTGCGGCCGGTTCATCCCTAACCTGGCCGATCTTGCAGAGCCCCTCAGAGCCCTCACCCGTGCAGACCGACAGTGGGAGTGGACAGTGGAAGCCCACAACGCCTTCCAGAGCATCAGGACCAACCTCCTGGACACGACCGTGATGGCCTATTTTCAGCCTCGACGCAAGACGGAACTGATCGTCGACGCCAGCCCAGTAGGTCTGGGAGCGGTGCTCCTGCAAGAACACGGACCCGACGTGTGGAAGCCCGTTGCGTATGCCAGCAAAGCACTGTCGGATACCGAGACCAGGTATGCCCAGATCGAAAGAGAGGCCCTAGCGATCAAATGGGCGTGTCAGCATTTTCACTTGTACCTGTGCGGGCAAGAATTCACGGTAGTTACTGACCACAAACCTCTCCTGCCACTATTCACGGGATCTTCCCAGCTTGCACCACCTCGGATTGAGCGATGGGCCGTCCAACTGCAGGGCTACAACTTTAAGATAGTGTTCCGGCCAGGGGCACACAATCCGGCGGAGTATCTCTCCCGACACCCGGATGCCATCGGACAACATCCACCGCGAGAAGAAGGCCTGGAAGCGGATGCTTTTGTCCATATGATCTCGACAGCAGCCTGCCCAGAACACATGACATTGAAGGAAGTTGGTGAAGCGACTGCTCGAGACGAGACACTAACGAGAGTCCGTCATGCGTTGGAAGGAAACAGGTGGGCCCACTTCCTAGACGGTGCACCGAATCTTCGGCTGGAAGTCAGCCATGCACGCCAGCAGTTGTGACAGATCCGGAGCGAACTGAGCGTAGGAGACGAAGGGGTCATCCTCCGAGGACATCTTCTCGTCATACCCGAAAGCCTCCAACGGAAGTCCCTGGAGTTGGCACACGTAGGACATCAGGGCATGGCCAAAACCAAAGCCCGTCTCAGGAGCAAAGTGTGGTTCCCTGCAATGGACAGTCTGGTAGATGCGATGGTGCGGTCCTGCCACGCTTGCACCATCACCGGCCTGGATCCTGCTCCCGCACCTGTAATTACTGAAGAGGCTCCACACACGCCCTGGACCCATCTCAGCATTGACTTTGGGAGTTTTCCAGATGGTCGACACACCTTAGTCGTAGTTGATTCTTTCTCAAAATTCCCGGTAGTGGAGATCATCCCCTCAACTGCATTCCCACAAGTGAAGAAAGCGCTGAACCGTGTGTTTGCCACCCTAGGACTCCCCGAGGAAATTAAATCTGATAACGGCCCCCCATTTCAAGGCAGAGACTTTCAATGCTATCTAGAGAGCCTTCGGATTAAACACAGGAAAATCACTCCACTGTGGCCCCAGGCCAACGGGGAAGTTGAGAGACTGATGAGAACGATCAACCGGGCTTTGAGAATTGCGGTGGACAATGGGGAAGATCCGGAACTAGCTCTTGATCAAATCCTGGGAGCCTACCGGCAGACACCCCACAGCACCACAAAGTGCGCTCCTGCACACGTGCTGTTCAAGAGGGCACCTCGTGACAGCATTCCGACCGACAGCACGTGGATGCCTGGGAGCAGGGACAGTGAAGCCATTCAAGCCAGAAGACAACTCACCAACCAGAAGGCGAGTGAGTCTCGTCACGCCAAGGAGCCTACCTTGAAGGAAGGGGATACTGTGGTAGTTCGAGATCGTCACCCGGGGTGGAAGTATCGGACGCCCTATGAGCCTGACACATGGGTAGTGGAGAAGGTCCAAGGAACTATGATCACTGCCAGGAGAAATGGTCAGTCCGTGACCCGCAATTTATCGTGCTTTAAGAAGGCCCTGGAACAAGCTGACAGAAGAAGTCACCAAGAAGCGGAGTGCCCTGAGGCAGAAAACGATGGCAGTTGGGACCTGGAAGGCACGATGCCAAGATCGTCAAGAGGCAGGCAAACGGGAGAAAACCAGCTGTCTCAAGCGACGCCTCCAAACATCGCAGTTAATGGGCATCGCCAAGAGGATACCCTCCGTGGAGAGAACACCGCGGCGACCCCCATTGGGGTTGCAACATTCCCCGGTGCCCGCAGTCAACAATACAATCTGCGATCAAACCCGAGGCCAAGCCAGAGATTGAGAGACTATGTTTGGACCTCTCCGTGATCGAAGAAATTCCCGAGTCTGCTGCAAGAACTGATCTAAATTAAAGGAGGGATGTAGAGAGCCACTCGGGCTCTCTCATACATTGTAACATTTGCACGCACGCACTCATGCATACCCCGGGGCGGGCTCGCGCCGGGGTATAAATAAATAAGGCGGAAGACCGCTCGGGGTCTTTCCGGCTAGCTGTTGACCATGGTCTGAGTGTACTTATTGAGCAGCTCCCAACCCCGTGTTAGGCCCCGACCTAACACTCTACAGGCCCTGGCCTAGTGGCCTCCTGGCAGGCTGCAGGGCAGGCAGCGCACTGCATAGATAATTCGTCGGCGGTGGGGGGAGGTGGGGGCTGAGCTTGAGAGTGAGACATGGCGCCACCCTAGTCTCGTGGATGAAAAGGGAAATTTGGCAGCAATCTCTGAGATTGTGCAGTTTCGAATCAAACTGTGCTCGTGCCATCGCACTGTCCAATTTAATGCCCACCGGCATGTGCACAGGCACAGAGGGCTGGGTTCCTTGCTCGAAGTCTTCAGTCATGCCAGGCCAGCTGTTCACCTGACATAGAAGTTAGCTCTGAATGTTAATTGCTGGGGGCAACTTTAATAGTACCACTTCAGTCAGTCAATCCGTAATCAAGCAACTGGTGGCGGAGGCTGTGCTCATGTAAGTAAAGCGCCCTGATACCCTCGTTCAAGTTTGCGCTATTTAAAACTGCAAAAAACACAGCTAAAGAGACCAGCATGTGAGCAAGAGGGCGGAGGGACTTCACAGAGGGCATGTGGGGAAGGGAGGAGGGAAGTTTACAAACAGCACGGACCTCGCAGGCAAGGGGTTGGTAACTAAAGTGCTGGGACAGGAAAGCACTGAAGTAAGGCCATATAGCCTGTAGGTGTTACTGTTTTCAAAGCTTGATGGGTGCATCGAGGGTATACATATGCTGTCAAAGTATGGTGGTTTTAAAAAGGATTATCATTTTGTTTTTATGTAGCACCCACAAGTATCGTTTCTGAGCGCTATGTATAAGAGGAGTTGCTATTTCTGTAGGTTTGTGTCTCAATACGTTTGTGACAGGAGGACCCCCTTCCCGTCGTGGGTTGAAGTATTGCTAATTTATTATACATTCATTTATTTACTTCACTGACACCTCAACCCATGTGTGGAAGAAGAAGACATGAAATTGTGTGTCCAACACTTCGGAAGTAATTTCACTTTCTTAACCTGGTGACGCAGCACTAGTGTACAGCCCCCGCTTACATAATGTAAGTACCATTGAGTTGGGTTACCACCCACCGGTTATTGCAATAAGAGTAAGGCACTGGTGGTGCTAATTTAAAGGGGGAAGGGGGGAGACTGGAGGCAAAGAGGGAAGATCGATGTAAGGTGGTGGTGGCTGCCGCCTGCTGCTACCTCAGGGCTATCATACTCCATCCTCCAATCACCCCCAACACTATACCTCCGACCTATGGACAACCCACCCACTACCAGACACCATGAGGCATGCATGCATTGTGGTTATACTGAACAAGCAGCCACCATGTTGGTATATGCCATCCCTTTATTAATGTAATAACTGCACTTTCACAATTGGTTTATTAGCCTTCTTGCTTCTCAAATTTGCTTGACAATGCAATGCACCATTTGCCCACTCATTTTTCAAAATTTTACAAACCCCCCTTTAACTGTTCGGCTCGCTCGCTGCGCTTGCTCGCCAAGGTGCCCTACCAGGGACACTTTTTGCCCCACCACTTTCAAATCTCACCAGCCACCACTGCCGCAAGGAGGTCCCCCTTCCCCCCCGCAGTTTGAGAGGGGCAGGGTGTGGAGGCAGGCTTCAAGCCATCCATTTTCTTTTGGGCTTCTTAATTTTGTAGCCCAAATGAGCCCAAAATAATTGGTTGGGCTCCTGCTCTCAGCCATCATTCTAGGTTTGGTGACCTGGTGGCTGGGAGCTTAGGCTTAGTTTAGTTGTTTGGTAGTCTTTTGGGAAATTCTGGAGGTTATTTGGGTTTTGGTAGGCCTTTGTGATAGCGTGGGCGTATAGTGAAGTTGATTTGGGGTGAAATTCAAGTTAGCGGCGTCTCCTACCTCGCAATGGAGGATTATCGTGTCCCGGAGGCCCTCCGACTGCTGAGTGACAGTTCTGCCAAGCGTCACGCATCAGGCCTTAGACAAACGTATTTCAGTGTGGTAATCCGCATTACCGCACTGAAATGCATTGTCACGAATTGTAGCGCCTCTCAGCTTTGAAGCCAAAGTGCCTATAATGCACCAATACTGAAATCTTTAGTAGTAGCGCGTAACGCGATGTGCGCTTCTACGGCAGGCTTTGGGGATGGTTCGTCTGCTCCTGTGCTACAATGTAACACCCTCTTTCATCCGTTAACTGTGGACGGCTGTGAAGCGGTAGCGTTTAATTTTACCTGGGCCAATCATCACTCATTTAATGGTTGCTTAGTTTACAGACCTCCTGGTCCTAAAAATATCTTTTTGAGCTCAGTGGGAAATATTTTGGAAGAGGGGCTCTGCTCCAAGGACTTTACGGTCTTGGGAGATTTCAACTTCTATTTAGAAAACCCCATGGATGCGGATACTAACGCACTTATGGACCTAATGGATGGTGCCGAGCTTAAGCAATTGGTCGGTGGGCCCATGCATAAGGCCGGCCATACCCTAGATGGGATTTTCTCGAACCACCCTGCTCTGGGCTTTAATAAATCCCTACCACTCACTTGGTCTGATCACAGGGTGCTGCTATTTGCCATCTCTGAGCCTACATCCCAAGGTGGGGGGTGCCTGCCTAAAGTAGCTAGGGTTAGCAGGGCCTGGAACAAAATTGAGGGTAGCGTATTGGAAGATTATCTGCTAGCTACAATGGAGCCCCCTCCAGTAGAGGTAGAGGCGGCGGCGCTTGCTCACACTAGCTGTATTGACACAGCCTGCAATATCCTCGCCCCACCCAAACTACGCCTCCTGGCCAGAGCTCAGCCCTCAGCGTCATGGTTTTCGGAGGAATTAAGAAATCACAAGTTGGAATGTAAAAAACTGGAAAGGGTCTGGTGAAAGGACTACAGGGAAGGCGATAGAATTCGTCTTAAACAAAGTCTCTTAACATACAAAAAAAGGGTGGTGAAGGCAAAACAAGTGTGCTTTACCAATCGGATTAACTTGGCTAAGAACTCTGCGAAGGAACTGTTTACTACGGTGGCAGCTCTGGCGGACCCGGCACCTGCGGCCATTTCCGCAAGCTCGGAATTATGTGAAGATCTTGCCAGTTTCTTTCTAGGTAAGGTGGAGACGATCTTTAAAGCCTTCTCTAGTCAGGAGAGGCAGAATAGCCAGGCAGCCTCTTTAGAAAACACCATGCAGTCTCCCTCAGGACAAATCCTCGATAGCTTTTCGCCAGTAAATGGGGAAGAAATTAGGCGGTTATTTTTAACAGCAAAATCAGGTGCCCCGTCAGACCCTTGTCCTGTGGCAGTGATAATAATGGCCCCAGATCCTGTAGTTCCATCGCTGGTGACCGTTTTTAACAAAATGCTTGCGACTGGAGGTTTTCCAGCGTATTGGAAACAGGCATCAATCTTGCCCCTACTTAAAAAACCTAACCTGGATATTAGGGACCCAATAACTATCGCCCAATAGCAAGGTTCCCTTTACCTGCTAAATTAATAGATAAGGCACTGAACACCCAACTAAGTTCCTTCCTGGTCGCCACTCAAGCTCTGGATCCCTCTCAACATGGTTTTAGACCTCACCATAGCACGGAATCTGCCCTGTGTTGCTGGACCTCTCCGCGGCCTTCGACACGGTCCACCATGACATCTTACTTGACCGGTTGAAGGCCTGCGGAGTTCAAGGGAAGGCCATTGACATACTTAAAGCCTTCCTGTCCGGTAGAGTCCAGAGGGTGGCCTTAGGAGACTATGAGTCAAAACATTTTATCCTGCCCTGCGGAGTTCCTCAAGGTTCGTCTTTGAGCCCTACGTTATTTAACGTTTACGTTTGCTCTTTGGCGCCAGTAATTCGGGCACATGGTTTTGATCTTACATCATATGCTGACGACACCCAGATTGTGGTGTCGGTATTACCAGGGAGGGAAGATGATGTTGCTCGGAATTTTCAGGAGTGTATGCTGGCGGTCGGAAATTGGATGGCAGTTAATTGCCTTAAATTAAACTCGGCAAAAACCGAAGTCATAGTCTTTGGCTCTAACATTATTTCTGGAGCCCAAGATGGTGGCCGGACCAGATGGGCAAGGCTCCCACCCCAGTAGTTAAGGTGAAAAACCTGGGGGTGCTGATCGATGATCAACTTACCTTTCGTCCCCAGGTTAATGCACTATCTTCTTCGGTGGCTTACCTGCTTAAATCCATCCGCAAGATCCTGCCATTCATTCCTGGCAGGGATAGGAAAACGGTTGTCACTACGTTGGTTAAGGCAAAGTTGGATTACTGCAATAGCCTATTACTGGGTGCACAAAAGTGAGAACTCAATAAGTTACAGGTACTTCAAAATGCGGTGGCTAGGCTGATTCTGGGGATCCCTAAATTTGTCCCCGTGTCTCAGGAGTTGGTCAAGCTGCATTGGCTACCAATGCGAAAGAGAATTCTCTTTAAAGCTTTATGCATAGTATTCAAGGCCTTACAAGGCAAGGGGCCTTTATTCCTTCGGTGGTACTTTTACTGGTACCGGCCGACTAGAAATCTTAGATCAGCTGACCTGGGGTTGATCGCGGTGCCTCGAATTAAGAGAGCGCGCTGGGGGGGCAGAAGCTTTGTGCTGGGCGCAGCCATAGCCTGGAATGCCTTGCCTCACCCCCTCAGAAAACTGACTGACATTATGGCATTTAGAAGAGCTTTAAAGACATGGTTGTTTACCATCTGATTCCCTAACCTGTCTCTATATCAGGAGCAATACTTAGCGCCAGGACACCTACAGGTAACAGAGCGCTGTATAAATGTCAAAAATAAATAAATAAATAACACCAAGAGGCCTGACGTCAGAAGTAGAGTCATTGTTTGTGCCAAATTGTAAAACTCGTTTTAATAGGGTGGGCAGGACAATGCGAGAGTGCGGTATATTTCAAATGTAGTAATTGGCTACGCTGCTCCACTGCTGTGTGCGCGGGATGCCGCACGCTGCTTCCATCTCGGTTGAAGCGGTGGCGGCATAACGGATCCAGTGGGCGGGCTACACCCTCTAAGGCTCCCTCAGCCAGCGACCCCCAGTGCTGGCAGCGGGTGACTCACTCGCCGTCGTGAGTCAGTCTGCTGCTCAGCTTTGCTAACTGAAATGCTGAGTAAGTAAAAAGATTTTGTTTTTCTGATAACTCATTATAATGAAGAAGCTGAAATATCGCTGGAATTGAATCATACATGGTGAGGCCAGAGCTTTACAGATTAGCCCAGCCCCGCCCAAGTTTACTCTGGGCATTATAGAAGAGCCCGGATGGCTCTCTACATCGCTACCGGCATGGGCGGTCCATGGGGCGGCGCCTTGCCTGCAAATTTCCTGAGAAGTGAGTGACGCTGCTTGCCATCAACGGGGCTCCCCTTTGGCGGCCAGCAGCGTCACACACTTCGCAGATTGGCCCCAGATAGACAGAATGACTCCGGGCGGCATCTTTGTCTTTCTTTGCAGTGTCGCCATCAGCAAACTTTCTGTGCTTTCTGACCCGACCCTTACAGTGTTGAGGGGAGGGTCATGGTGGAGGGTGTTAGTTTGAAGCCTGCTGGGCCCATGCCTTTCTAAACCCCCACAGATTATTTTCCTCAGATTGTTGACAAAAACGCTTCGCAGCTCTTGCCCTCAGATCACATATGGTTTCAGGAAAGGGCACAGTGTTCATTTTCCCGATCCCGGGCCTTTTTGGGTCAACAGACCACACAAGCATTTGAGTGTGACCTTGACCAGCCCAAGCTGTCATCAGCTCCAGTCGAAGCTTGTGACATCCCCCATCCCAGAAATAAGAAGGCTGTCTGTACTGTAGAACCTGGGAGACAACCCAACCCAGCGTGAGGATGCAGCCAGCCAGCAGCAAAAATTTGGTAGGGAGCAGGGATAAATGTGCAGTGCACTCACTGGCAGATGGCAGCTAAGTTCTTCAGAGATCGGAAAACTGCTGTCATTAATTTAGGTAATGCGTATTAATTGCAAAACTGAAATATCAAACAAGTGTAACATTTTTTTTACAACAAATACATTTCTAACTTACAGATCAAAAGGGTATATACAGGCAGACACTGAGATAAGACCGCTGTTATTTGGTATAGATTATCAGCTGAATTTTCTTAAATGCTACCAAAAAATATTACAGGAAGGTATGGTATGGAAGGAAACGGTGCAGGGCAACTTCTCAAATCGCGCTACGGGTGTGAGTGGTGTATTTAATCCTGGTACTACACTGCACTCACTAAAATAAAAACGTTTTGTACTATACATTTTCTTAAACCACTGCTCCTTATAAAGTATCACTGAAAGTGTTGCACAGGAGATGTTAAATCACTTGTACGTGACTTGAAAACATAGAAATGTTTTCAAGTCACGTATAAGTGGTGACGGAAGAGTTTAAGATAGACAAAGCACGTTTACACATGTATCTGGTGCACAATAGATTTACGAGACGGAAGGGAGCTTTATGTTTATCTTTATGTTTATGTTTAGCATTTATAAAGCGCGGCTTATACCCGAGGGCGGGTATTAGGGGAAGGGAGTTAGAGGTTGGTGGCAGATAACACAGGCAGCAGGGCAATCCAGTTGGGGAGGAGTTGTGAGGACGAGGGTGGAACACATGGGTGGAGGGATGGTTAATGGGACCAGCGTGCAGGGAATAAGATGAGAAGGAGGCTTACATAAGACTTGAAACAGGATGTGTATATCTTTCTGCTTACAGTCAACAGATAATAAGGTCTGGTATTGCTGCATTACTACTTTAGATGAGAGATACACGTGTTAGCATATGTTAACATTATATAGAATATGAAGCATTGTACCCATACTGATTGTTGTTTATATTGATTTTTCCAGGTACCCCTGACGAAGGGCCCATGGAGGCCCGAAATGCATTGGGTTTTTAATAAACGGCTTTTTATGAATTCTGCATCTATACGTATTCTTGAGTGAAGAGGCACGGATGGCCCTTTGGGAATATGAGAAAACACAGTAAATAAGCAGTTCCTTGCAGGTGGATATACCTAGAGAGAGAATAACAAGATGAAATTTGAGAAAAAGGATGAAAACAAGTTCACTAAGGATAAAAAAAGTTTCCAATAGAGAGAGAAAAATATGACTTCTGCAATTGCAGCAGTTACCGTGCCGTGGGTAGGGGCACCATGTTGTGCCCTAGTGTTGGGATGGGTTTGCCAATATCACCATATTTTAGGGGAGAGTAACCGAACCTTAGCAGTTGTAAGGTGCCCAGAGTCCTAAGTCCAACAAAACTGTATAGTCTGAAGTTGGAAGTGACAGGGCAAAAGTTAGTGGGAGACCAGCCTATAGCGATAGGTGAAACACATTTCTCAGACACAAAACATGAAAAGTATTATTCTTCCCAATTAAAAGTTAGCATTTATTTCATGTAATAAGGCAACCCTATGTTATCCTTTAAAAGAGGTATGCCTCACAGTAATGAAAGCTTGCCCCCATGGCCACGCCCTTGGTTTGGATATAGTATTTACCCTGAAACATTAAAAAGTTTTTGGACATGGCAATTGTGAGTAATTGAATGATAAACTCTGTAGGGACTCTGTGTGGGGCGACTCTTTTATTGAGGACATTTTCTATGCACACTAGAGCTGCTTGCTGGGGGATGTTCGTATACAATGCTGTAATATCCATCGTGGCTAGTAAGCAATTATTACAGTCATGTAGACGTCCTTCAACCAACTGAATAGTATGCATCGTATCCCTTACGTATGTGAGTGTAGAGGTGGCGATTGGTTTTAGGAACACATCCACATACTTGCACAATGGTTCCAACAATGAACCACATCCCGATATGATGGGCCTACCCGGGGGGTCCTCAAGATTTTTATGCACCTTTGGGAGGGTGTAAATTGTTGGCATTCGTGGATACTTATTATTAAGGAACTGATGCTCAAGTTTAGTGATTACCCCTTCCTCTAGTGCTTTGTTCGTCAATTTAGAGATAGACTCACTTATCTCCTTGGTAGGATCTCTCTTTAGTAGGATGTAATTACCTTCTATTGCCAATTGGGAAAGGATTTCAAATTTGTATTTGTCAAGGCTTTGAACTACTATAGCCCCGCCCTTCTCGGCGGGCTTTATAACGATGTCACTGTTATTCTTCAAGGAGTGTAAGGCAACCTTCTCCTGTCGACTTATGTTATAAGGGACATACTGCCGTCCGGCTAATGTATTGTCCACATCCCGTGACACCACTTGTTCATACGCCATTATTTTGTGGTCTAACATATGTGTAGGAGGACTGAATTTTGAGGGGGGTCTTAGTCCACTACCTGAAAAGACCAGGTTGTAAGGGACTTTCAGAAAATAGTGTTTCAAACGAATTTTTCTGAAGATTTGCTGCAATTCAATTTTTAAAAAGAAATTATTAGGCAACGAAGTAGGCGCAAAAGATAGGCCTTTGGATAAAACTTCCTGTTCAATAGGGGTCAGTTGATAGTCAGATATATTGATTATGGGGTTCTCAGGTTGATGCACTACCACTTGTAATGCTGGCGCCTCGTCTGGATGTCGCCATGGGAGTCCTGCTGGAAGTGCGTTTGCTTCTTCCCTCTTCCTGTTCCTCTGTTCCATGAAGCAGACCGTGCCCCCCTGGATCTCCCCAGGGGCGTCCTCTCCCGGGAGGGCCCCACCTTTGGTCCTCGCCTAAAAAAGGTTGCTGTTCTGGATAGTTTTGCACAGAGTTATTAGAGCCAGCACCGGCACTCGTGCTTGGGCGCTCTGTATTGCTATCCGAACTGCTGCCGAACGAGGATCCCGAAAAGGTATTATATCTCTTGTACCCCCCTCTGCCTCTACTTGACAGGCCTCCTCGTTGGTCTCTTACGAAATAGGCCTCCTGTAGGTAAGGGTAAGTTGTTTTCTTGTCGTAGGCTCTTATGTCTTTGGCCACTTTCTCCAATTTCGTGCCTTGAGTATATATATCAAACTCCCTGATAGTTTTTTCAAGCCTCTCTAAAGCCTCCTTAGCATTCACCAAGACCATGTCATCAATGACCTCTTTCCTAAGATCCGCTATTTCTTTTGTTAGTCTTTCTACCTCCTCCAATGCCATTACAATGCCCAACACCCTCCAATGTCTTGAACATGTGTTGGACACGAAACTGAAATTCTCTTTAAACTTTGGATTTTCAAAGAAAATCGCTGGTTTGTTACGCACCTGCAGCCCAATTGGGATTACATTAGAATGGAGGTATTTAGCTAGGGTGTGACCATGAAGCCGCGTTCGAATTAGCTTTTTTTCTAGTCTCTCTAGCCTAGATATTTTCCCGTTTAATGATAAATCGCTGGTAATGGTATTGCAGGTTATAAATGTACCGCCTCCCTCCTCTTGTAGAAGTTTATCTATATAGTCCTCGCTATATGACAAAGTCACTTTTTCAGACATAGTCTGGTGTAGCCAACAATTAAACACTTAAAACACAGACAACAATCATAGACATTACAAATTTTTCACAACTACAACCCTCGCAGACATGCTGCACTAAGGTAACCATTAATGAAATGGGGCAACCCAAAGGATACGGACCTGGGTATATAGCGATATAAATAAACAGTGGTCCAGAACGTATTTCTTTATATTCTGATCCAATCAGTATATATTCATGGAGTCAATTGTTCATGAGCGTTCCTGTTGAATCTGCTCCAACACGCATATCTACTGAGTTACTTCAAAGAAAAGAAATACCACTACAACAACAGTACATCAAAAAAGAGTACAATATTTAATTCATTGTCTCTGGTCAAGCACTTGACAATCCACAGAGTTTCTCATTAATTTAGAATTGGAGGTTGCCCAAAGGAGCGTGCAAAAAGAAAGTGATCAGAACGTGTACGGTGAGTAAAGAGAAGGAAAAGAAATTCAGAATAATAATCACAAAATATTCACATTGATATTATACGATAACGGTTTCACAGTTTTTCCCTATCAAAGCTACCTGGCCACACAAGATAATGATTAATAACCCCTGGTATCAGAATTATGTAGACAAGGACATCTATGTCAAATGTGTGCACTTTTTGTATAACAACAAAAATGGGTCCAAGGTGTAGGAGTAATAGCGTCGACGTTTCGACTCGACTTAAGGCCAGCCGGTGAGTTAGACCTGGGCCATGCGAGTCTTCATCAAGACAAACGTTAGCAGGGCAACCTACAAAAGATAGAAGGAAATTACCCTGTTGTAGTGGTATATTGCAAACCGAATAATTAAAAGCCCAAATGGGCAGTATGCTTACCCTAGGGCAAAAGGCAAACAAGGTATATATCCTCAATAAGCCGAGTAAAATTCACTCCTGCAAAACATAATTATGCAGAATATGGACAACTTTCTCTATTGACCCGTGTGCTAATCACCCTCACGTGGGTTTGTCCATAATATTTTTACCTTTTCAAAGATGATTGAATCATCCCCGGAAATAACAGTCACAGTATTCGTCCGAACATCCTAAGCTGAAGTTACCTAAAAATCAACAACAAAGGGCATAAGACTATTGCGATCAAAATTTCACTAGGCATTGGGAAATATCTCAACAAATTGGGCCATGTTACCTCAAATCAGTCGTGTATAGGAATCAGCTCAAGCTCCTGTCCCAACCGATCAGGAAGCTGTATATAAAAACGGGATTCCCGTTAGGAATTAACACTTAAAACTTACGACTCTTAGGGCAGTCAGCATTACTTAGGCATAAAAAAAATGTCCTCTAACCTCTAATCAGTCGTTTTTTGATTCAAATCACGCTCCTGTCCCAATCAATCAGGAAGCTGTATAAAAGAGAGACAGAGCTTCATTAACAACTCGCTCATGGAATCTAGTGGCTGCAAACTACACGGAAGAACTATATAACCCTCCTAATAGAGCGGAGTTGCTTACCGTGCTGCCATAGTTGCAGGCTTCTAAGTCCCCGAACTGCGATGAGTTCTGAAAGTTTACGCGGCTAACAGAGCATTGCGCCTGCCCCGTGTACTTTAACCCTATTTACTCGATGATCAAAAAAAACGAGGGACTATCTGAGAGGACGGATATTAGATGAAGGGTCAGTCATTCTATGTATAAATAACTTGTTAATTTGACTGAGGCACCATACGTGAAAAACAGATTAATCATTGCGCCCCCAATCGTACAATTATCGGATTTCAAATACCGACGGTAATTATGCTAAAAATGCCGCCATTTTGGTTTGGGAACCCTCAGTGTATAACACCTAATGTAAACAAGGTGTCCAGGAAGACCATTTTTCCACTTCCAGGAAGACCCGCTGATCGTGTCCCGGATGCACGCATTGCCTGTCTGCCTCTGCCCCCCCCCCCACACGACGCAGCAGGTACCGCCAGGATCTACTGTAGGGCTGAGTGTGCAGAAGGCTCTGTGCACACTTGTCCTTCCTGAGAGGGGACCTGTTGGGGCCAACTGGGTCGGGGTCGCGTGCCACCCCCCGCCTGAACCTCTCTCTTTGGCTGCCGCTCGGGAGGCGACACTGTACGAATTGGAACTGTTGGTGAGGGCGAGATAGTAGTGGGCCTTCATACGGCCATTCACTGGCAGTCCTCCGAGCAAGTAGAGAGAACGCCTGTGGTAGCTGAGTGAATCCCTGTCGGACGTCTACCTGAACCAGGCGCACAGATAGCGCAGCTCCAGAAGCAGGTTGCAGGCCTACAGGAAAGGGCGGATGATGCAAAGGGGGTGCTCGGCGCAGTAACATTTGCGTCATAGGCCTGCCCGAGGGATGCGAGGGAAGGGGCGCTACTAAGTTCATGGAGCAGTGACTCAAGGATGACGTGGCCCCGGAGGGCCTCTCGGGTTTATTCTGCGTGGAAAGGACACACAGGATACCAACAGGCAGTCTGGTGGACTGCCCCCGGTCCTTGATTGTTAAAGTCCTCAATTTCAGAGACCGAGACATTCTGTTGCAAAAGGCGAGTGAGCTGTCCAATATCCAGTATGAGTATCAGCGGATATCCCTGTACCCGGACTACACAGCTTTGGTCCAGCGTCAACGCAACGCAATTATCAAGATGTGAAAAAAAAACCTCAGAGCAGTAAATATCAAATATGCGTTACTATTCCCGGCTAAGTTGAAGGTGTTCCATGATCACAAAACACAGTTTTTTGAATCCCTGGATGAGGTGCCAGACTGGCTTGAAATTATGTTACCTGTTACGCCTGTGGGGGGAGGGGCTTGCAGCAAAATCTGGGATCCCGACTCCGTAGCAGGCCCTGCGTTAACAGGCGGAGGCCCTTTAGACAGCCATCGTTTCAGGGATGCCGCCCATCCAGTCCTGTCGGACTCCTCAGATGAAGCATCGAACAATTCAGACTCAGGCTCTAGCATTAACTTATTTAGCAATATTACACCTCAAACTGCTGATGGATATTTGGGATAATGGTGGGCTTTGGTTCATGCTGGGGCACGATGTATAGCAACTTTATCCTTTTTTTGCTCATGTATGTCTTGCACTTAACTGATCATGATCATGTCTCTAGTCCTGAAACTGCAAACTGCAATAGTAACAAAGGCGGTCCGGGCCGCGCGGAGCTCGTAACGTCCTAACTTAGTCGCATTGTTTTCCGTTTGCACCGTAGTGCATATGGTTTGGACTAACAATGTTTGGATAGCTTGCCCGAGTATTGGCGAATGGACTTTAGTTCTTTTTAGGTTCTGGCCCACCACTTACACTCTCTGGAGAATTGCTGCTACCCTGCTATTGTGCTAGCGCTACATATTGGTATACCTTAGATATTGATGCAGGATAGCTACAACGTGATTACTTGGAATGTTCGGGGTTTGGGGTCAGTCCACAAACGACACAGAGTGCACGCACAGTTGAATCGGTGACTCGCACATATAGTATTTCTGCAAGAATCCCACCTGTCCGCAGCCGAAGCGGGCAAACTCCGCAAAAAATGGAGAGGTCAGGTTTTTTCCACGTCATATTCTGCATTTGCTAGGGGCGTGTCCATATGGGTCCGGAGTGGGGTCCCTTTTATAGCTCTGGAACAACGGGTTGATCCATTGGGCAAATATATCCTAGTGAGGGGCACACTAGATGGTACACAAAATTTCATTTGTAGTGTATACTCGCCCAGTTACGAGCAGGAACAATACCTATTCAGCCTCATCCCTGTGCTAGCGCTTTGGGCTGCATGTTCATGGATACTTGGTGGGGGGACAATAATGCTGTCCTGGACCCCTCCATTGATAGGTCGCACCCCCCCTCACCCCCCCTTGGAGGCGCCAAGTCCTATCCGCCAGGCGGAGGTGTTGTGCAGATGTGCGGAGGGATGGGGTCTGGGGATGTTTGGTGCTTAAAAAACCCCACCAGCAGAGAAAATTCATTCTTCTCACATCCACACCAACTCCACACCTGCATAGACAGTTTTTTTGTAGTAAACACATTACGACTCAGATAACGCATGCAACATACTTGGGCAAGATGCTTTCTGACCATAACCCACTGGAGATCTCACTCAACTGGGGCAGAATCCCCACCCCAGTTTCTACCTGGAAACTGTGGCCCCTTATGCTTGAGGACTCTGTCTTTTGGGAGGCACTGGCAACTGGCATAGATTAGTATTTTGCTGAAAACACGGGGACTGCATCCACACCTCAACTGGAGTTGGATGCTTTCAAGACAGTGATCAGTGGCATAGCTATCAGAACTACAGCAGGGGTGCATCAGGAAATGCATAATAACCTTAAAGAGGTTGAAAACTCCCTGAATAGTCTTGAACAAGACGCAGCGAATGACCACACAAAAGGACCACTTTTACAAGACGCCTGAATAAAACATGCGGAGCTGCTAGAAACACTTAGACACATAGACTACACGGCTTACACGCATGCTAAACACGTTGATGCTGATAAGGCTGGCCCGCTATTAGCACGTATTCTCAGAGATGACCCCCCACATCCCCCGATCTGTGGAAAAGTAAATTTTGCCATGTTCTGTGTCCCTACGAGTCCTCCATCATATGTTATCTGTGCATGATTAATATGCATATGTTATTCCCCATGTTCGATTAAAGACGCAATTATAGTTGTGTCCACCTCTAGTATGTCAGTTCCCAGTTCTCGTGAATACTACGAATATCAGGCCTATGTAAAGCTACGTTGCCATGTTTCTCAGTGTGCACGTTATTCCATTGTAAAGTTCCCGTTTCTAGGCCTCAAAAGGGCCCGGACACCAGTTTTCAGCTCCTGTCTCCTGAGCCCTCGCTGAGGAGCGATACAGCCCCCACCTGTATCTTCGACCCTTCACTTACTTCCTGCCTCGCAGTGCCCGGCTCAGCTTGGCTCTGCCTCTGAGTCTGCCAAGAGTATGTTATGATTCCAGTTATCAGTCCAGCCCTCCTTCTCTGCATTCCTAAAGCTACTGAATCGCATCAATAGTTTCCGTCATTGTCTAGCCTTCACGTCTCCACGTTAGAGAAATACTGTATTAATGATCATTTAATATTCTTCATCACGCACTACATGTAGAAAACTGCATGCTCCAGTCTTAGAATCAAGTTAGCCTTTCCCCTCCTGACTTCTAGTTTATATCAACATGTTCTCTAAACACCAGATACTAGATACTGCTTAGGTACATGTCGCCCTGACTCTCCAGACTTCAGTCTCTGCTCCTAGCACAGAGTTCGAAGCCCCCAGCTTCTCCTAGTAACACGTCATTGCCAGTTTGCGCGCACCATCAGGTTAGAGGTCCCGGCTCCTTAGGTAGCCCCCTCCATGTTTCCGCCCCATTCATGACATAATCTGTTACGTTTGCATCACATGTCTATGTATACGCCCTGTTACGCCTTTTTTCACCCTTATCTTTCGCGACTGCTACGCGTCACGCCTATTGCTCCTCCCACTGCTACGCCTATTGCGATGTAATGCTATGTGTTTGCGTTATGTATATATGCTCATGTACTGTTATTAAAAAGTTATCCTTCCTGGCGCGCTCACCCCAGATCCAGCCCCAGCAGCTGCTGGGCCCTGCCATCCTATTCCTATGCAGGTTGTCCTGTTCCTGTCCTTTATGCTGTAATAAACCTGCAAAACTCCTACTACCTCGAATCTTGACTCTTATTTATTGAGCTATCTGTTATTCATTTATTCATTCAAAAATAGATCCGGTATTATTTATTTATATACCACATAATGGCGCCCGAACAGGGACTTGCCCTTTCCCCACGCGTCGGTGAAGCCACGCCGGCCCCCTGACCCTCTGCAGCCGTGACGGATCCATACCGTGCACGTGCAGATATTTCTGCTTCAAGTATCCCTCAGGCCCACGGAGGAGACGGAGGAGGCGGTCCAGCATCCAGACGAGACGGTGGAGGAACGCGGCGAGTCCCGACCAGAGCCCAAGCCGAGAGTCCAAGGTCCGAGGTATCCGGAGGTCCACCCGTAACTGAAGTCCGAAGTTCGTCGTCCGTCGTCGAAGCAGTCCAGTCCAGTCTGAGGCCTTCCGTTCTTACTGCCCGGTGAGTACCATTACTGGGGTAGTATCTAGACAGGGTCAATCTAATTGACTCTGGTCCGTGGGTTGGTGGTACACAGTCCCACAAACGAAGTGTCCACTCCGGTGGATACGGGTCCTGACGTGTCTCTGTATGAGACCGGTAAGTTTCGTACTGTTTCAGCAGTGCATCTAGTTTCTGTTCTAGTCAGTTCTGTTCTCGAGAAAAGTCATGTATTCTGTTTTCCGTATTCCAGGTAGTATTCTGTTCGAACTGTTATTCTGAATGTTATTCATGTATCTTGATGTCGTGGAATGAGTGTGAAGTAGTTATCGTGTTTATTGTGTATCGTATTGTGTCCAGATCATAGTTCAGTCATGCCGCTCTTTTCAAAACTGCGTCAGTTGAGAACTAGAAAAGGTCTGCTGGAAGCAGCAGTTCCCGTCCCGCCTAGGGACAGTCCAGGTCATTTTATGTATCAGAAACATGGCATAAGCGCCATATTGTATCTAGACTTATGGGTAGAGTATACCAAACAGTTAGAGGAAAAGTATAGATGGCCTGTATCAGGCACATGGGATGCCGAGTGCATCATGAGAGTAGAAGAAGCATTATGGAAAAAGAAAGCCAGACAGTCACAAAAAGATGCCATCGAGTTATGGCGCAAAGAATCTCATAAAAGAACCGAAAAAGAAATCAGAAAGTCAGAATTAAGTAGAGAATCCTTGGAACGAGCCCAAGAAAGGGAATTAATCGAGATTGGTGAACGAGTTAAAACCGAACAGTCAGATAGACAGAGGCATGCCCTTATTAAGGGTATGTATCCTCTTCTTGCGGAGGGCTTGCCAAAAGCGACCCCGGAGGCATCCAGTAACTTTCCGCCACCATTAGTTCCGACCAAGCTACGTCACCAACAGACCGCAGCTGATATTTTCATTTCGTCCTATTTGGACGACACAGTCCCAGAATATGCAAATCCTGTTCGCGCTCCGCCCGTCCCTGTAAATCAGGCACTTCCCGCTCCTCCAGACACCGGAGTACCTGTTACGGTACCCCCGGTCCAGCCCGCCATACAAGTCCAGCCTGCATTTCCATTTCCCACTCTGCCAGGACGAAGAGCATCAGTCGATGATTCTAGTTTAGGGGCCGCAGGAGGAGGTCCTCCTCAGACCCCGCCGCCACATAAGCGTTTAACGACAGCCGAATTACATGCACAAGCGTCACAGCGTACGCCCAGACATCAGTCTGTAGCAGAAATAAGAAAAGCCCTTAATGAATGCGGCTATGATCCAGTCCCAGGCGAGGATAATATGGTTTTATATTCATTACGTGTAAGAAAGGTGACCGAGTATCTAGTCACCCTACCGAATATGAAAGAAGATCTAGACAGAATATATCGTTTCATCCGTACAGGGGATGATCCAGAAAGCATTGGCGAAGTCATGTCTCAAAGGAAAGCCGAGATCCAGCTCATGATACTAAAGTTTTTGATTAATTGTTTAATAAGAGAACAAGATTACCCGTCCAAAGATCAAGCCGAAATGAGAACCCTGACAAAGTGGAGTGATAATATAGCCGAGGGTAAGCACAGGACCATCAGTGCTATGGAAAGTATGTACAAGAAAATCCGTAAAGAAATAATAAGGTTACACGATCAACGTAAAGCAGCACAAGTAAGCGAGAAAGAAAGTAACTCTGATACTGAAGAGGTAGACGACGAGAATCCCGACAGAATAGCGTATGTAGGAAAATCTAGATTTCCAGATCGCCATTTACGCCTAGAACACAAGTCAACTTTCCATCATCCAGCACCAGAACAAGGTTCTCTAGAACAAGTGTTTCAAGCTACCGATCACATTCTGAAATCACGAATCGGTTATAGCGAGTTAAGCACTATGCATGAACAAGAACTAGCCCGATCAGCAGTCCGATGGATTACTGATTCTACCACTTTTCCCGACGAAATAGTGGCACAAATGTTTCTGAAAATGCCCCCAGCCGAGCAACGACTGGCGGGTATGTATATGATTCAGCACCTCATTACATTGTATGAGGGTCAACACTCTGATCCAGGCCCGTTACATGATATCCTGAACGAGTTACTCCAGTATAGATGGAAAGGTTTAGGTACCGATTTAATTAGTGTCATTCTAGAACAGCGTCATAAATATAGAACGTTTTTGAACCCGCATTTTGTTCATGTCTCACCCCCAGAAAGTAAACCATTTTACATGGAGAGACAGAATCCGTTACGAGAAGTCCACCCAGTTAGAGGAACGGGTGGCGAACTAGAACGAGTGTTTGTTTACACCCCGATCACAAAGATGGAACTCTTAGAGATGAAAAAATTAATCCCCTGTCATGATAAAGATCCAGCAGGGTTCCATCGAGAATTAAAAGACATGCTCCGTATGGGAGAATACACGTACCCAGATATAATTAAAATGTTAAAGGTCCTGTTGCCCGCAGGGGTGTATGAAAAGCTCAAGGAAAAAGAATGGGAGGTGGGAGAGAAAAAGATCGATTGGGCAGTTCTAGAAGCTGAAGACAAGGCACGAGTACCTGGTACCGGCCTCGGAGCGAAATGTAAAGAATTACCTGAATTATTGATTCAAGTTTTACCCAGATTATTGACAACTAGAAAAGAAGACTGGGATGCAATCTCAGCCTGTAAACAGAAACAAGACGAAGACATTAGTGATTTTTATTCTAGATTTGAGAAATGTTTTAGCATCAACAGTGGCCTCAAGACAAGTAGTGAGTCATACCCTCACCTTTTTGTTACTAAATTAGTCGAGAATTCAAGCCCACAAATTAAAAATCGAGTTTTGAAAGTCGAAAGTACCTGGCAAGCTAATACCCTGTCCCAGATGCTACAGATGCTCCAATACCACCAGAATAGAATCAGGGAAGAGCAAGAACACGAGAGAAAACGTATGAAAGACACGAAAATGAAAGTACTAGTTGCACAATCTGTTCCTCAAGACAGTCAGAAGAGGGGTCCGAATCAAGCCAGTCATCCTGCAGCTCCCGTTAAAGGAAACTGCAATTATTGTAAACAGCCAGGTCATTTTATAAACGAGTGTGCAGTTCTGAAACACAACATAGCTACCGGTAAGACTAAAGAAAGACCACGTCCGCCTAGACAAGAACAAGTTTCACAGATTCCTCAGCCACAGAATGCACCACAGACAGTTACAGCTCCGCAGCCCATCGCTGCAACACAGCATGTTACACAGCAGATGTACCAGTATGCACAGTCTGAGTATCCAGAGTATCAGCCATATTCATGAAACAGCCTAGAGAGGGAGGTAGGCTTGCCTCTCATCGAGATACCTGTAGATCAAGAAGGTCCCTATGTTCACAGTCAAGTACTAGGGAAAGATAGAAAGTTTTTGATTGATACAGGGGCAAGTAGGACCACTATAAGTCACGCCGAAGTTCCAGGGGCTCCGCTCTCAGGCTCAAGAAATGTTTCCCTTGGATTTTCAGGAAAACCCATTGTAAATGAAATATCAAAGCCAGTTACTCTAGAAGTAGGTCCATTGTCCCGCACTACTGATCTGTTACTTACTAAGTCATGTCCAGAAAATCTATTAGGTATTAAAACACTGAAAGAGTTAGGTGCAGTTATATGCTGTTCCCCAGAGGGAATACGATTGTTCCTACGTGACTTCAAGGGTCACTATGTATTACGAGATTTTGATCCAAGATTGTCCAATGTCCCGCAGCATCTATGGGCGCAAGGTCCAACTGATGTTGGTTATATGCAAATCACACCCCATCGTGTGACTCTCAAGCCAGGTGTAGTGTTACCACGAATCAGACAGTACAGATTGCCACCTGAGGCTGTAGCAGCCTTATCCAAAATTATTGACGAGCTCATGGCTCAAGGAGTAGTTGTAGAAACTGACTCCAATGTATGCAATTCTCCGATCATTCCAGTCATGAAACGTACTGATCCAAATGCACCCCCAGTATATCGATTAGTGATTGATCTCCGAGAGCTTAATAAATGTATTATTCCCCAGTATCCAGTTGTCCCAGATATCTCTTCCCTATTAACAGCCATTGATTCCGAAGCTTCATTTTTCACTGTCATAGACCTCAAGAATGCATTTTTCAGTGTCCCCATTCATCCAGACAGCCAGTTCCTTTTCGGATTTTGTTTAAATGGAAGGAGCTATATGTTTACACGAGCTCCTCAAGGTTTCACAGAAAGTCCTAGTATTTATAGTCAAGCACTTAAGAGACAACTAGACAACATTCACATGCCAACTGACACTGCCCTGCTCCAGTATGTCGATGACCTCCTGATCACAGCCCGTTCTGAACGTGCTTGCGAGCGAGCATCACTTACAGTTCTGTATTTCCTAGCCGAGATGGGGCACAAGGTGTCCCCTTCTAAGCTTCAATTCTGTGTCCAGCAAGTGGTCTACTTAGGACACTTACTGTCCAAGAGGGGTAGGCAGTTGACACCAGACCGTATCCAGTTAATAGCGAGTCTTCCTCAGCCCAAGACCCAGAAGGAGGTACGTGCTTTTATCGGCCTTACTTCTTACTGCCGACAATGCATTCCTCAGTATGCATTTCTAGCCAAACCACTGATACAGTTAACGACACAGGAGGCAGCCGTATCGACTGTCCTCCCTTGGTCATCTGAACATACACTTAGTTTCAATGAGTTAAAGAAAGCCCTATGTCAAGCTCCAGTTCTAGCTACACCAAACTACAGTAAGCCTTTTACACTTTTTGTCACAGAACGCGAAGGTACAGCATTATCTGTTCTCACGCAAGATCAAGCAGGACAATACAAGCCTTGTGCTTATTTTTCGAGCACATTAGATCCTGTAGCCCAGGCTCTGCCTGCGTGCCTCAAGTCAGTTGCAGCCACAGCACTAGCTATCAGACAAAGTGATTCCATAGTCTTAGGACACTCCCTGACAGTACAAGTTCCACACTCCGTGGAAGTTCTTTTAAACCGAACACAAACTCAGCACTTGACAATTGCACGTTTAACAGGTTATGAATTGACACTGTTTCAGCCACACATAGAAATCAGACGCTGCAACATCCTGAACCCTGCTACACTGTTACCATCAGTTACTTTAAGTCCGGACACACACGACTGTGTGGAAGTAGTTAACATTACGACCAAGCCAAGACAAGATCTGACAGATATTCCGTTACCAGACCCCGACCTGACACTTTATGTGGATGGTTCATGTATGAGAACAAGTACAGGAGAACTAGTCGCCGCGTATGCAGTGACTACCGACACCGAAGTTATTGAAACACACCGCATTGACACCCTGTCCGCTCAAGCAGCAGAGCTAGTTGCTCTGACTCAAGCCTGCATACACGCCAAGAACCTGAAAGTTAATGTTTACACAGATTCGCGCTACGCATTTGGAGTCGTACACGACTTTGGAGTGCTATGGCAGGAGAGAGGTTTCATGACTTCTCATGGAACCAAGATTCAGCATGGTCTCCTTATTCAAGCTCTGTTAGATGCAATACATTTACCGACATCAATTGCTATCATGAAGTGCAAAGCACACACGAAAGTTACTGACATTATTTCCCAGGGTAACGATCTAGCAGATCGCACAGCCAAGCTTACAGCACAGACTCCAGACATTCCAGTTAACATGACACACACTCCAGATCCGACTACATGTATGACAGTTAAGGACCCTACTCAAGATGTCATAGATATCCAGTCACATGCTACTCCCGAAGAAATCAAGAAATGGTCCGAACAAGGAGGGGTCCAGACAGATCAAGGATGGTTAACAAAAGGAAAAGCCACTTGGTTTCTCCCCGACTCTATGGTTCAAGTCATTATTAATACCGCACATAGTCCAGCACATTTAGGAGAAAAAGCTATGTTAGACAGTATCCAGAATATTTGGTTCAACAAGCATTTACGAGCTGCCGCCAAGCAGAAAGTCCGTACCTGTATGATATGTTGTCAGTTTAATCCAGGTAAAAGTGTCCCGGTGGAACAAGGTGGATTCCAACCTCCTGACCACCCTTTTGAAGTCCTCCAGATGGATTATATTCAGATGGAGCGATGTCGAGGTTTCAAGTATGTCCTTGTAGTTGTATGCGCTTTGTCCAGGTGGACAGAAGCATATCCAGTCCCGGATTACACAGCCGCGACCACTGCCAAGCAGTTGGTTCGTGAGTTCTTCCCCCGTTATGGACTCCCTAGAGTCGTATATTCTGATAACGGCCAGCCATTCTCCTCAGAGTTAATGAAGCATGTTTCCCTTTTGTTAGGGTACCAGTGGAAGTTCCATTGTGTACGCCATCCTGAAGCAGCAGGTCTCGTAGAGAGACATAACCAGACCCTGAAAATTCGCCTCGCCAAAGTATGTAAAGAGAAAGGTGTGGACTGGCTAGTAGCTCTGCCAGTTGCCTTGTTCTATATGCGCATGGTCGCACATTCCAGATCAGGTCTGTCCCCGTATGAGGTCGTTTTCGGCCGCCCCCCTAACATGTGGGGTACACCCAGACCCCGAAGTATTACCGATGTTTCAAGTAATATGCTGACAGATTACCTAGCTTCCTTGATGTCTGCCCTCAACTCTTGTCGTTCACAGGTTGCCGCCGCATTTCCAGACAACACCGAGGTGGCACCGCATGAAATCGTTCCAGGATCCATGGTCCTTGTCCGGAATTTTGACCGCTCAAGTCCGCTGGAGCCACGCTGGAAGGAGCCCCGACAGGTCCTCCTCGCCACCCGTACAGCCGTGAAGTTGGAGGGTCGCAAAGGCTGGGTGCACCTTTCACATATAAAGAAGTTTTATGGACTGAAACCAGTCTCAAAGAACATTTCCCAGGATTCAAAGGACTGCCAAAGTACTATTTTTAAGGACTGTCCCGCAAAAGACATTGCTACGAACCCTTCCCAGTTAGAGAAAACTCCGCAACAGGAGTATAAACTCAAACTCCGGTCTAGTAAAATAAGTCAGCCAGTTTGATTGTCTAAGTCCTCCCCTAGGTGAAACGGTTAGACTGTTTCTGACATGTATAAAATAGACCCCCATAGTGAGAGAGTTAGTCAAAACTCAATCCGATGTATCGTTTTTCTATGTTTCATATTATTTCTCAGTATTATGATTTCCTGCACCAGTTATGCGTTTTACCTGTATTTTCCAGTCTCTCATGTAAATAAGTCTTCTAATGTTACAGTAGAGCACACGTTTAGTGATCTGCCTCCTCATGAACTCTCTTAACGCCTCGCTATGCGAAATAATTCTTTCATCCGCATGCTACATTATTCACACCAGACCAGCAATGCCACTAATTGTTGGGTGTGTGGTCGACTCCCCCCTTTCCAGACACCGAAGGGAGTTCTGCCACTCTTTCCTTATCCTTTTTCACATAATGGTTCGTGTGGAGCATGGTCCACGTTAACGTCGTCCCCAACAGATATGTCTTTTCTTAACAGTACATGTTTTCCAGACAAGCAAGGTCTCCCCCACAGAACCGGGTTAGATCTAGAAAATGAAGTGTACAATTTAGGTAATTATTCTTCGAATTTCATGGTCCTGAATGTTCAGTCTGATTCCACTCCAGATTTACCTGCTATTTCAGTACTACCAGTCAAAGGCGAATTATGTGTCCGAAATAATGGTTCCGTACATGTAGGACATAGCGATTGTACTACTATTGTCAAGTATAGTGACAGTGGGAAATCTATTTTCAAAGCTTCACGTCATTCTTATTTTATTTGTGGTCAGACCGCATATGTTCGTCTGCCCCTCGATTGGGAGGGAACCTGTTACATTGCCTTCCTACTGCCACCAGTTTTCCTAGCCCCACCTGATTATCATAGAAACACACATCTAGTACACATTAGACATAGAAGGGAGATCGAGTCCCCAATTGTCGATTATACTGAAACTGCTCTAGAACAGTATACAGATTTCAATAGAGGTTTCTTCTTCTTTATAGGACCTATCCAGAATAGTAAGCTAATCCGTAGGTTAACCAGAACCCTTGAAGCTGTAGTCAATGAGACTGCCTCTGCTCTAGGTAACTTAACCGAAGAGCAATCTGCTATGAGATTTGTCGTTTTACAGAATCGTCTCGTCCTTGACGTCATATTGGCCGATAGGGGCGGGGCCTGTAGAGTCATCGGATCTAGTTGCTGCATTTTTATTCCAAATAACGCGCCGTCTGTTTATTCAGCTATAACCAGACTCCATAAAATTGCCCATCTGTTACACCAAAATCCAGGCACCTGGACATGGTCCGGTTGGTTCTGGAATATAATTTCCGCTTGGGGATGGAAAGTCTTGTCCTTTCTAGGTATTGCAGTAGCGATCATATTTAGCTGCTGCCTCTGTATACAATGTGGCCCTGCGATTTGCGGCATTTGTGCTACCTCTTGTATTCCTAGTCCCAAGCCCCGTTCTAAAACACGTTCCCAGAAAATTCGTGACGAGCAAATGATACTGTATGAAATGATAGATGGTATCATGAATATTGATGTTTCCTGATGGAAACGTAGTGACAAGGAGGGAATGTGGAAAAGTAAATTTTGCCATGTTCTGTGTCCCTACGAGTCCTCCATCATATGTTATCTGTGCATGATTAATATGCATATGTTATTCCCCATGTTCGATTAAAGACGCAATTATAGTTGTGTCCACCTCTAGTATGTCAGTTCCCAGTTCTCGTGAATACTACGAATATCAGGCCTATGTAAAGCTACGTTGCCATGTTTCTCAGTGTGCACGTTATTCCATTGTAAAGTTCCCGTTTCTAGGCCTCAAAAGGGCCCGGACACCAGTTTTCAGCTCCTGTCTCCTGAGCCCTCGCTGAGGAGCGATACAGCCCCCACCTGTATCTTCGACCCTTCACTTACTTCCTGCCTCGCAGTGCCCGGCTCAGCTTGGCTCTGCCTCTGAGTCTGCCAAGAGTATGTTATGATTCCAGTTATCAGTCCAGCCCTCCTTCTCTGCATTCCTAAAGCTACTGAATCGCATCAATAGTTTCCGTCATTGTCTAGCCTTCACGTCTCCACGTTAGATAAATACTGTATTAATGATCATTTAATATTCTTCATCACGCACTACATGTAGAAAACTGCATGCTCCAGTCTTAGAATCAAGTTAGCCTTTCCCCTCCTGACTTCTAGTTTATATCAACATGTTCTCTAAACACCAGATACTAGATACTGCTTAGGTACATGTCGCCCTGACTCTCCAGACTTCAGTCTCTGCTCCTAGCACAGAGTTCGAAGCCCCCAGCTTCTCCTAGTAACACGTCATTGCCAGTTTGCGCGCACCATCAGGTTAGAGGTCCCGGCTCCTTAGGTAGCCCCCTCCATGTTTCCGCCCCATTCATGACATAATCTGTTACGTTTGCATCACATGTCTATGTATACGCCCTGTTACGCCTTTTTTCACCCTTATCTTTCGCGACTGCTACGCGTCACGCCTATTGCTCCTCCCACTGCCACGCCTATTGCGATGTAATGCTATGTGTTTGCGTTATGTATATATGCTCATGTACTGTTATTAAAAAGTTATCCTTCCTGGCGCGCTCACCCCAGATCCAGCCCCAGCAGCTGCTGGGCCCTGCCATCCTATTCCTATGCAGGTTGTCCTGTTCCTGTCCTTTATGCTGTAATAAACCTGCAAAACTCCTACTACCTCGAATCTTGACTCTTATTTATTGAGCTATCTGTTATTCATTTATTCATTCAAAAATAGATCCGGTATTATTTATTTATATACCACAGATCCATGAGATAACCACTAGCGCTGGGGATACAGTGAATACACAATGGGATATAAATGCAGCCTTTTGTGAATATTGCCAAGACTTGTACTGGGCACCCCCCAAATGGTGGAAGAGGCCCTTGATGCCTTTTTAACAGGCGCACAGTTCCCACAACTTGAAAAAACAGTGCAGGACGCTCTCTCTGGCACTATCACAAGGTCCGAAATCAAGCCAGCCATCAGGAGCCTCCCCCAAAACAAGGCCCCACGTCTGGACGACCTCCCGTCTGAATTCTTTGCCACGTTCTCGGATACTCTGGTGCCACAACTAGAGAAACTGTATAATGCCGCGCTGTTCTTGGGTTCATTGCCCTCCTCCACGAGACAGGCACTGGTAGTGTCTCTCTCCAAACCAGGACGCCAGGCAATAGATCTGTTAGGGTACACACCACTAGCCCTACTCACTACAGTCTACAAGATATTCGGTAAAGTACTGGCTGGCCGCCTACTTCCATACTTACACAACCTAATCCACCCAGATCAATGTGGGTTTGTACCAGCGCAGTGCACCTCACTTAACATCAGGAGGTTGTACCATGTTATTACTGCGACCCCCAAGGAGAGAACACACGCAGGTTGTATCACCTTGGATCTGAGACAGGCATTCGATTTGCTCATATGGGACCACATATTCCGAGCACTTGAACAAATAGGCATCCCGCCAGGTTATTTAAAGTGGGTCAGGCTCCTGTATTTTGACCCCACAGCAAGGGCCCGTACAGTGCGACATATCTCGGAGGAGTACCCGGTTTGAAAAGGCACACAGCAGGGTTGCCCATTGTCACCTCTGTTGTTTGTGCTGGCCCTGGAGCCTTAGCCCTTAGGGTACGGTTATCGGCAGCACAACAGGGCATACGTATCGGCCAAACAACACGCATTATCTCCGCATACACGGACGACATCATTCTGTATGCTGAAGACCTCACCTCTCTATCACTCTCCACAGGCATTTCTGATGCTTTTGCGTGGCTTTCGGGCATTAGAATTAATGTCAGTAAGTATTGTGCCTTTTTTTTCTGCAATGGGATTGCCCAGAGACGGTTCAGTTTGGCCCTCATTCTTTACAAGTCGCGGCACATACTTTTAAATATCTGGGTATACAGATTTATCGCTCAACACCAAACCTCATTGAGGGTAACCTAGGTAAGGCTATATGCTTGCTACACTCGCAGGTCACTTTCTGGTCCTCCATACCGCTATCAGAGATGGGCCGAGTGGCGATTTCAAAAATGGTAGTCCTCCCCCTGCTACTGTATTTTTTAACCAATTTGCCGTTTTTTATTTTTTTATTTTATGTAGTTTGTAGAGCGCACAGCTACCCCCGAAGGGGTGTCCCGGCGCTAGAACCTGAACCTCCAGAGGAGATGAGAGGAGCAAGAAGGGGAAGTAGCGTAGTAAATCAGAGTCCAGAGAAGAGCCAAGTTTTGAGTCTGGCCCGGAAAATGGGTTCGGAGGGACAGAATCTAAGATCGACTGGCAGCGCGTTCCATAGTTTTGCCGCAATGACGCTGAACCCTCTGCCACCCATTCTGGATAGTCTGAAACGGGGAGAGATCAGAAGGCATAGGTCATTGGATCTCAGAGATCTGATGGAACGGGATATTGAAACACGTTTTTTCAAGTAGTTTGGACCGCGATCGTTGATGGCTCGGTGAGTCAGAGTGAGAATCTTAAACTGGATACGGCTGGCCACAGGTAGCCAGTGCAGTTCCTTACGATATGCGGCAACTGATTGACGATAGGGAATATTGCCAATCAGTCTGGCCGCCGCATTCTGCACAATCTGCAGCCGGTCAATCAGGTATTGGGGAGCACCAGCATAGAGGCTATTAGCATAATTCAGGTGGGACGTGATGAGGGCATGGGTAACTGTACGGCGGGAGTCCAGAGGAAGATAGGGGAGTATTTTTCTAATCATGCGCAACTTCAGGAAGCAGGCAGAGGTCACTTTATTAATCTGAGTCTTGCATGAAAGGGAGTCGTCAAACTGGAAGCCCAGGTTGCGGGCCGAGTGGACGGGAGAGGGGGCGGGATCAAGTGCCGCAGGCCACCACCAGGAGGAGGGGATGGAGTTTTTCTGGTTAAAAAACAGCACCTCTGTTTTGTCTGCATTGAGTCTTAGATGGTTTTCAGACATCCAACCACTGATGTTGTTGAGGCACAGGCGGAAGTTGGAGAACGCGGAGTCAGAGTGGTCTCTGAAGGAAAACACTAGCTGGGTATCATCAGCATAGGAGACCACCCTGACTCCGCAGGACTCCACCACGCCGGCCAGTGGGGCAAGATAGATGTTAAAAAACAGAGGGCTGAGGGCAGAGCCCTGTGGCACACCGCAAGACAGGGGTTTTTCCTCCGATTTAAAAGGCCGCAGCAATACCCTCTGACTTCTTCCTGAGAGGAAGGACTCAATCCAGCTAAAGGCAGTGCCGCCAATGCCAGTCTGTTTTAGTCGGTCAAGGAGGATGGGGTGAGAGACCGTATCGAATGCAGCGGACAGGTCGAGGAGGACTAGCATGGCCTCCTCGCCCCTGTCCACGCATTCCCGGATTGTCTCCGATACTTCCAACAGGGCCGTCTCTGTGCTGTATCCCGCCCGAAATCCAGATTGTGAGTCGTGCAGTAGTGAGTTGCTTTCCAAGTACTCCGTGAGTTGCAACTGCACGGCTTTTTCCAAGACCTTTGCAGGTTTGGGGAGAAGGGAAATGGGGCGGTAGTTGGAGAAAACAGTGGGATCAGCATCTGCCTTTTTTAGAATGGGGATCACCAAGGCTTCCTTCCAAGTGGTAGGGAAAGAGCCATGGTGCAGGGAGGCATTCCAGATGGAGAGGAAAGAGTCGGCTAACGAGGGGGCCAGTTCACCCATGAGTTTGGCAGGGACAGGGTCAGAGGGTGCACCAGACTTGCAATGGATGAGTAGTCTGATGGCATCCTCCTGGGTGAGTTTATTAAAGGCAAGAAAGGACGGTAAGGCCGGGGGACTTGTGGACTGAGGCCGGGATATTGGCCCTATAGGGAAGGAGATGCATAGCTTGTTGATTTTTTCGAGGAAGAAGTCCGAAAGTCCTTCGCACAGGGTCTGACTAGCTAAGTTCTGAGTGGTCCTGGCCGGAGGATTGATGAAATCTTTAACGATGGAGAAGAGGGTTTTTGAAGAGTTTTTGGCCTTGGTAATTTGAAGCGAGAAATGATCTTTCATGGTGATTTTTTTATGTTTGCGAAAATTTTTCAGGGCAGCTTTGTAGGCAAGCTTAGCTTCAGGGTCGTAATTTAGTCTCCACTTCCGTTCGAGTACTTTGCATCTGCTTTTTTCCTCACGGAGAGGGGTGGAGAACCAAGGAGCGGAGGGGCGAGATCTAGTGGAGGCAATGATTTTCTGGGGGGCAATGAGGTCAATAGCATTGATGAGGGCGGTATTAAGCTTGGCGATATTAGCGTCAATATCAGAGGATAGATGAACCGTCTGGAAGTGGAATACCGGGTCCAAGGTGGCGCATGTTACTTTGTGCCATTTCCTTCCCAGCTCTTTCCTGGATGCAGGAGGGACAGATTTCCGGTCTAAGGCCAAAGAAAAGGGGATGAGATAGTGGTCGGACCACGTAAGGGGAAGGGAAGGGGAGACAGTGATAGTGGAGAAATTGGCGAAAATAAGATCTAAGGTGTGACCAGCCACATGAGTAGGACCGGTGACAAGTTGAGTGAAATTAAGACTATCCATGATTTCTAGCAAATTATTCGCTTTCGCGCAGAGAGGGTTGTCAACGTGAAGGTTAAAATCACCTAAAACTAGAAAGCATTGATGTTTAAGGGATAGATCAGCCAACTGGTGGGTGAGAGCGGTAAGAGAAAGGGAAGCAGCCGTGGGGGGGTTATAGATTAGTGAACCAGCCAGTATAACTGCCGCAGAATCGGATACAGAGAAGTATAGGGCTTCAATTATACCAATGTTGGTAAGTTTGGTGGTGGTCAGCTGAAGATGAGATTTGAAGATGACTGCTAGTCCGCCTCCCGATTTACCCCCAGCCCGGTTAATACATTTTATGTCATAGCCTGGTGGAATGGCCAGATAGATGTCCGGAGAGGAGGAATCAGTTATCCAGGACTCAGTGAGAAATAAAATATCCCACTCGTTGGAGGAAATCGACATCCAGATGTCGTTGGCATGACGGGGGAGAGACCGGCAGTTAACCAAGCCTGCTTTCAGCATCCGGTGGTTAGATGCTGGGAGCTGCGGCGAGGGATGAGAAAGCAAATGAAAAGGGTAGGCCGGGAGAGTAAAGTTGCATTGAGGGCAATGAAAAGGAACGGATTCTAAATGGTTAGGGTTGCAGGGGATTGTGGCCGCACAGAGGGAGGGATTGAGTGAATGCAGTTGGGAATTGGTCCAGCACGTGCGAGCGGAAACAGCGGAACAGACAGGGGGACTGGCCCTGGGCCCGGTCCAGGCCCGGACGGGCCCAGACGGGCTTGCCCTTGGCGCGCCTTCGGCGCGCAAACGGCGCGCCCGCTGCGCCCGTCCGCTGCGCGTACGGAAATGACACATGATTTATGAAGGAGTGGGGTGGGCGTGGCCACCAAGGGGGCGTGGTTAAGACGCACGCCGGCAATGGCGCCGAGTTTACCTTCCCTGGAATCGGCTGTCAGCGCTGAGGCGGCGCTGAGCCCACAGAGCAGACGGAATGGCAGTCACAGCGTAATAACACAGGTAAAAGTGCTCATAAAATCGGCATTTTAGCAATTATGTGACACAAATAGATTAAAATAGAATAGCAAGCGGCTCCCGGCTTTTCGCCTCAGGAGTATCAAGGGTTCTGATAGGTAGCTAGTAGATCAGCTATAAATACACTGTGGGGTGGGCGTGGCCACCAAGGGGGCGTGGTTAAGACGCACGCCGGCAATGGCGCCGAGTTTACCTTCCCTGGAATCGGCTGTCAGCGCTGAGGCGGCGCTGAGCCCACAGAGCAGACGGAATGGCAGTCACAGCGTAATAACACAGGTAAAAGTGCTCATAAAATCGGCATTTTAGCAATTATGTGACACAAATAGATTAAAATAGAATAGCAAGCGGCTCCCGGCTTTTCGCCTCAGGAGTATCAAGGGTTCTGACAGGTAGCTAGTAGATCAGCTATAAATACACTGTGGGGTGGGCGTGGCCACCAAGGGGGCGTGGTTAAGACGCACGCCGGCAATGGCGCCGAGTTTACCTTCCCTGGAATCGGCTGTCAGCGCTGAGGCGGCGCTGAGCCCACAGAGCAGACGGAATGGCAGTCACAGCGTAATAACACAGGTAAAAGTGCTCATAAAATCGGCATTTTAGCAATTATGTGACACAAATAGATTAAAATAGAATAGCAAGCGGCTCCCGGCTTTTCGCCTCAGGAGTATCAAGGGTTCTGACAGGTAGCTAGTAGATCAGCTATAAATACACTGTGGGGTGGGCGTGGCCACCAAGGGGGCGTGGTTAAGACGCACGCCGGCAATGGCGCCGAGTTTACCTTCCCTGGAATCGGCTGTCAGCGCTGAGGCGGCGCTGAGCCCACAGAGCAGACGGAATGGCAGTCACAGCGTAATAACACAGGTAAAAGTGCTCATAAAATCGGCATTTTAGCAATTATGTGACACAAATAGATTAAAATAGAATAGCAAGCGGCTCCCGGCTTTTCGCCTCAGGAGTATCAAGGGTTCTGACAGGTAGCTAGTAGATCAGCTATAAATACACTGTGGGGTGGGCGTGGCCACCAAGGGGGCGTGGTTAAGACGCACGCCGGCAATGGCGCCGAGTTTACCTTCCCTGGAATCGGCTGTCAGCGCTGAGGCGGCGCTGAGCCCACAGAGCAGACGGAATGGCAATCACAGCGTAATAACACAGGTAAAAGTGCTCATAAAATCGGCATTTTAGCAATTATGTGACACAAATAGATTAAAATAGAATAGCAAGCGGCTCCCGGCTCCCGGCTTTTCGCCTCAGGAGTATCAAGGGTTGTGATCCCGACCCCACTGCTTAACTCTGAACAACACTCTTTCCGCTTTGATTTGGGGAAGTAGCCGCCGCAGAGTAGGACTGACTAAGCTGCAACTGGACACTGATAAAGGGGACTAGGTGCCCCAGATTTCCGGGCCCATTGCTACGCGGGCCAGTTGCAGTGGCTCTCATACTGGCTGGCAGGGTGTAACTTAGATTAAATAAATTATTCACCTGCCGAAGTGGATTGCGGACGGGTTCATACTCTGATCCTACCAGAGGCTAAGATTTCAACCGATGCCCCGCTGCTCTTCCTTACTCTGACACAATACCACTACTTGGGATCCTGACCCCAAATGGCCTCCTCCCTAAACTGAGACTGCTCCCCTGGGCGGAAGGCGGTGTAGCAACAGTGGGAGATCTATTTGCCAACGGCACACTTATGGATCACGACAATTTTGTCTGGAACAAAGGAGTCACGGATGCATTAGATTGACTACATGCCACACTTCTGCAATATGTAAAGAAACATTGGTTCCCCCACAGGGATAAACCTCCCCGCCATGAAATGGTCTTCATGACCCACCTGATAGGGAATGGCCGACACCTCACCAACTGGCTTTACAGAGGCATTACTACCCACACAAGAATTCCGCTGAATGTTTTACGCAACAAATGGACCGAAGACTTGGGTACAGACCTGACGGATGGGGACTGGAGCAGGGCCTTGGCATACCCTTGGAGAATCCCACGGAACACCAAATTCAACTTCATTCAATACATGTTTTTGCAGAGGGTATATCTCACCCTGCACCGACTGCAGGGTATCTTCCCAGCCACACAGCACTGCTGTCCTAGATGTAAATTAGAAGACGCTAACCTGCTATATATGTTATGGCAAAGCTCCGTGCTTATGTCTTACTGGTTAGAATTGTTATCCCTGAAAGCAGCTGGGGTTGGTGTCCCCATTCCGGGCACTCCTGCAGTATGCCTTTTGGGATTGATGCGCCTCCCTAAGGCGCAGAAAGAACAACTTCGCTTTATAGACTTGGCTCTACTCCTGACTAAGCGATCCATTACGATGAGATGGAAGTTGGCTGCTCCCCCACATCTTCATGGCTGGCATGCGGAAGTGGTGTAATGAAGCGGGGTGGAGAGTGCTGCTATCTGCCTGGAGGAAGCCCAGGGTTTGTGAAAAAAATGTATCTCTTTAGACTGGGACAGTATCCTGTATGCGTTCAAGGCTCTGGCTCCGCCGACAGTGCCGGTAGCTCGGACTTAGCAACTGTTTTATTATATAATACCTGTCCTCACTCTCCACTATTGTCGACTTACACTGACTGTGGTCCATGCCTCGTAGGGTGCATGCATACACTTTGAAACTTGGAAGTAGCTAGTGCAACGCATTTTATTATGAGCTGTTAGTGGGTGGTGGACGAAGTTGAGAGAGGGAGGGAGGGGATAGTTGTGTGCCTATACTACACACTTTTTGTAGGAGATGTTGTACGTACACTGTATGGTGATACCAATGTAACGCATTAAGGTGTATGTCTGCAATATGCTGTGATTGCTGGGTTGAAAACTTAGAAATGAATAAAATCTGTTTTAAAAAAACATCCTAGTAGCGTTTCATTTACAGGCTTTAGGTATATGGTATACAAATTTACTAGTGAATTATAAGTAAATTAAATATTATAATCAATGGATTCCTGGCCTCTACCTAGCCAATATGGCTAAATGTCCCAGGAGTATCCATACCCACTTTTGTAGCAGTTCATTCGAAAGTGGTTATAGAGGCTACTTCTCTCCCACTGCAATTAGTGTCTGGCTTATAAGATTTACAAAATAGGGGGCAGACCAAGTGTTATCTACCTGTGCCTGTGACATGGTAAACCTCCTTGGAGATTATCAAAATCATAGGCACAACCCAGGTGCTCATCATGTTAAAGGCACAGAACACTTTCCCATGTACAAGGCTTTTGCTTCCGCTTTGGGAGAAAGTTCACACTTCATCAAGGGGATATTTAGCTCCTGCATTGAAGAACATAACGATTAGCTTCTAGAGGGATTTTGGCAGGGAAGCTGTACTAAAGCACCTTTCCCACAATAGTTGTCACTACTTTGACTTTACCAGTGAACTGACATTGTGATAAATATTTTAGAAAGGCCACAAATAAACTTTGTAGCTGTTTCCTATGCTGAGGTAACATGATTAAATGTAACATTGCATTACAATGCTTTCCCATGGATCATCTAACACTGCTAATGTAAAATATGGCTTTTGAGCCATTTGAAAAGTAATGTTTACATGTTCTGACTTAAATTCATGCACACTGCCTCATGGGCATTACAGCCTAGTTAGGGGTGAGATTTATATTTAAAGGGCATTTTCAGGCCTGTCAAGTGCAGTTATTTTCAGTTTGGAGTTTTAAAAATATCCAGGCAGGCTACAGTGGTGGCCTGCTATTATTTACACTGCTACCGTAGTTGGGTGGAACAATGCATGCTTCAGTCTACTACTGACATTTACCTTAAGGACCCTGGTACACATTGTAACACATACTTTTGCATTATAGGTATGTTTTAAGTTATAATTAAGAGTACACCAAGTCAATATATTTTAGAGGTCATAGCACATTCACAGATGCCTGCTTAGCAGAGTCTCCATCAACAGATCAAAATAAAATAGTGCGGGTCGGTTTCTTTCTGCATTGTCATATATTTTTGCTTTCCGCTGCCTTCCTTTGCTCAAGATTTCTTTTTTTTTTCAGACTTTTTTCAGTTTTTAATTTTTAAACAGTGGGAACGTGTTTGTGCTCTCCCCTTACAACATTGTAAACTTTCCAACACCATATTGGTACATGTAATTTACTTGTACACCCCTAGTATATGGTTCTATATGTACCTGTACCTTTAAGTTTAATGCTACTGTTCGGTTGCAGCACTCATTGTAGCCCCCAATAAACTATAGCCTTCTTTAAACATGGCTCAGACTTGGCACTGTAGCCTGTACTGCAATGTTGAAGTTCAATTTCCTCCTAGCAAAATAAACTTGTGCCAGGCCTAAACCTTCCTTTTTAATACTTACATGCTGTCACCTAATTTAGCGGTACAAAAGGGGGTGGTGATGGACGGAGCATCTGAACCAATCAAACACTCACACTCGGTCAACAGATCTGGGTTTAATCCATCACCGTTCTTTAGCCCACTCTGCCACCCCAGTTCAGACATGGCCATATGCAAATCAGTCTGACCCTGTGCCTCATGGGAACAGTCCAGCCCGAACTGCCAAGCCATGCCTTCCCTGGACCGGAAACAAGCTTCCGAGGACCCGTTTCTGGCATTTCAGCCGTATTCAGCCCGGCTTGCTTGAATCCAGTGGCAAAGTGAGCAAGGGACTCACGTCTGAGCATACCCTGCCAACTTATGGCGAACAAAGCGGTACAAAAGGGGGTGGTGATGGACGGAGCATCTGAACCAATCAAACACTCACACTCAGTCAACAGATCTAGGTTTAATCCATCACCGTTCTTTAGCCCACTCTGCCACCCCAGTTCAGACATGGCCATATGCAAATCAGTCTGACCCTGTGCCTCATGGGATCAGTCCAGCCCGAACTGCCAAGCCATGCCTTCTCTGGACCGGAAACAAGCTTCCGAGGACCGGTTTCTGGCATTTCAGCCGTCTTCAGCCCGGCTTGCTTGAATCCAGTGGCAAAGTGAGCAAGGGACTCCTGCTTTTCGAGAAAAAACTACTACTGCCCCGCTGACTGAACTTGGAAGATTGATCTTGCTTGCCTTGAAACCAAGCTACGCAGAATGACTACAAGGGTTTGATAGGTGACCGTGTATGTGACCTACATAAACATAAAACGTTTTCAGAGGCCTTTACAACCACCGAGATGACAAATCCAAATAGACCTGCCTGAGCACTGTTGCTGGCACCTGCAGGAGTCAGTCAAGATCCTCAAGAGGTGCCTTCCAGGTTCTGGAGCATTTGCTAGCATTAGAGAGAGATCTTCCCTGTCTAAACAAAAGATTTATCAGAATAAAAGTGAAGCATTGTAGCGCATAGCTGAGTTGTTCAGCTTCCACTTGAAGAATTCAACACATCTGACCCCAAGTGGTGCAGAGCCCTGTAGAGCCCCACTGCACAGCTGAAAGTGCATTAGCTTGTGCTCCAAGAGATGCAAAGCCTGGCTGCGCCATGCCATTCCTTCCCATCGCAAAGCTGGACCACATCAAGTGGAAACCGATGCAAGGTCCCACAGAGATGCCCCACTCCTGCCTGAGGGCTTAACTGGATCCGTCTTCGATGGGTCTTAAGCCCTGCAATGCCATGAAACACGCAGCTTTATTGAATCTTAGATCCAGAAACATTAACATAATTGTGGACAAACATATCCTGGCTATCTGGATGCTTCACACGTTCTAGGGTCAGTGTGGATTCGTACCAATGTTTACATTTATAATGGACTAAGGAACCTATTTATCATATTTAATAAGAAAAACATTAGGTATTTCCAATACGTGGCTAATAAGCCACATATGGGATTTCACATGACATTTTGCAAGATTATGGGAGTGGTCAATGCCGTCCCTCAGAACCACAATAAATTGAGAACTGAAATTAATATAGTGAACATGAAGCAAATATATAAGCTTGTGTGGGCCAGCTACAGGGGTGAAGAATTAAATGAGGGACTGCCATTAAAAGGAAAGAGATTCGAAGTGTGAAAGACATCAACAATTTCAGTGCCCTCTGTCTTATAACTTTTTACTGGGGGATCCCCTATTTAATTATAAGTAGTAGCGTGAGTGTAATCATTATAACATTTTTCCTTTATTTCTAAATATATTTAAATTAAAATCCACCGCTCTAATCATTGCTGCTCCAAGACATATGGTCTTCCATCCGTCTATATTAATAAAAAAAAACATTTAAATAAAATGTTGTGGACGCTTCCATACATAGTTATATTGACAATTATACTAATAAAATGTGGGAAATGTTGCCTACTATACTACATGTATACAAAAAGACAGCTTTGAAATCAATTCACCACTACTTTATTGTGTAATAGTAATATGGATAGCTGCAGATATGTAAATGGAAAAGGTAGGTGGTGGGGGACCATGTTCAAATGTCATTGTATCCGGTAAGTCGGTTTTATGGTAGCCATTTACGGCCTGAGATTTTGTGCTACAAGTTTATTGCAAATATACCAGTTTATTTAGACGGCAATTGTAGTAGGTTGTTGAGAAAATCTCCTCCGATTCAATGCTTTGTAGGAGATTAAGGAATATGATAGTTGACTAGGTTTAGGAGCCACGGTCAATTTGTTATCAAAACCTATGGAAAATAATGTTGGATGTCTATGGTATGGGAAAAAGTTTGAGTGTCTTATTGTTCCAATCGATGCAGCAGGGGTCTAAATTAAAGAACTTGGTCTGTGTACAGTATTCATAAGAATGTATGGATATTTTTTTACTGTATTTTTACAGAACATCTCTGCCATAAGTATGACCGTTTGTGATTAATGGTAATTTTTTCGTATTATGTTTGCAATGGCATAATAAAGTTTAATACTGCTTAAATCAGGCTTCCAAAAAGTAATAATTGGATAATGGCAGCTTTAAATGCCACATTGTTAATAATCATGGTATATTTGTGGCCATTTCTGTCATCATTCTGGCTATTCTTGGAATAATAATGTCTATGACTGACATGTTGTTAAGGATCTTAGCATTATGATGGGCATCCATTGAACACTTGTGTCCCTGACAAAACAGTGGGCTTCCTTGCATAAAGTAGTCATCTTTAGCATTATGGGATAAACATCTGGCATGTGAAAAACTAAAACCTGTTCAGGCTAAGCAGAATCTTTCAATGAGATTCATTGGCATTAGGAGAAAAAAAAATGTGAATTAAAAATTGATTTTCCTTTTTCAGACAAAACATTATTTAATTTGAGTGTGTCTACACATTATAAGATGTTCATATTAAAAAAAGACATGCATTCTTATTGAAAGGGCTAAAACTATGGGTTGGTGTTTAGCCATCTTCTGTGATCAAGTGGCCAGATTGAAAAATTGGCCACGTGGTGCATGAAAATGTGGTTATACACTTACGAGGGTATTGTGAAACTTTCCATAAAAATAAATGGACACAAATTAGTAAGTCCTTCTCTTTACAACACATACCTTAGAATTTGGCATTATTCTGAAAACTGCCAATAATTCATTACATGTCACCTAAATAACATTTCAACTAAAACATCTATCATTACTTAAAAAAACTATAAATTAAAATGTGCTATTTAAAAGTGTATGCACATAAACCTGAAAGTATGTAGGGTTTGATTATTCAGCCAAAGACTGTAAAACATAAAAAATGTAAGTAACCAGGCATTTTCCAAGCACAAACACAATAGGCAAACGAATATCCTTGTATGTTTAAATTGGGTGTAACCAGACAACTTGTAACATGTTCAAAAATGTAGGTAGCACGTGTAATACTAAATATAGAAAGGATGAAAGACAACAAAAGATATGCCATATTTACAATCTGAAATAGTTGTACATTTAACTGTGTCTTTTCGTAGAACATGAAATAAAAATGTTTGCAAGGAAAGACTAAAAATGTAAGCAGTTTATCATATTGGAAAATGCTAATTTTAAACATCGATTTTGAATCAAAGTTTTGAAAATATGAAATAAGTGTACACACTTCACACCTGACAATAAATCCATCTTATTAATGTACATTACTGAAAAATGAAATAACAGAGGACTGTAATTCTTGTACGGAATGTTTATATGGTATGAATACTTTCCATGTAAGCTTTAAAGCTAAAAGTATGTTGATTTAAAAGTTCTTAATTTTCTTATTGCAGATGACAATCAAAATTCTCCAAAAACATAAAGAGTTAAATAGATATGAAGCAGAACTTGTACTGATGAGAGGGTACTTCCTAGACTCCAATGATGATGAAGTAGATGAAGTTCAAACATTGAAAAAAGTGAAAATGGGCGCACGGAAATAACTTTTTTGAAAGATTGTCTTGTTCATTACATTGAAAAATTAAATTGTATGTTTATGTCAAATGGTGTTTAGTATTACATGTAACTTTACTAAAAGAATTGTTGTGAAAACTATTTATTGACTAAAATATAATATGTATAATTGTTTACTGTGGTTGAATTAAAAATAAAAGCTAAATAAATGGAGGTATTTTTAGTAATGAGATAAAAATACAATGAAGGTATTCTTTGTCATGCCTATTTTGATTATGCTTCATTTCAACATAGAATATTATTAAACAATTCACACAAAGAAATTGTATTCATAAACAATAAGAATCGTATTGTACATAATTTTTGGATTGATGAACATAGAAATCAAAATGACTACCATATAGTGCAATTTTAACATTCGGATTCTACATCAACTACAATTTCATGTTATTACTAATCGAAAATGCTATTAATATAGAATGCACTTAATTGCTGTGTAGATTTTTTCGAAAAGGCTGGAAAATAAACCTAATGTCTGTCAAAATTAAATTAAGGACAACAAATGTAGTGGACTTTATGGAAAGAAACAGTTCAGTTTAAGAAAAAAAAACTTGCATTTATCTTCAGGAAATGAACATCTTTTGCATTACATATACCAAAGTCTTACCATATCAGTTACTGCTGGGTGAACTATTCTCTATAGGTTAAACCTGCCTCCCAGTTATGATGTGCCTGTGCTCCTCCTTTCAATATGATCAACTGAGTTCATTGTAATTTGGCATATTTAATCTTACTTCTAAGCCCCTAGTCTTGTGCACAAAGTGTACCCAAGGCCTCCAAGTTAAATGTCACTGTTGGACTGTAGCACCGAGTGTCCCATCCACTAACCTGATGGTGTAAAACAAAGCTTTGGGACTACCTGTAGAAAAGTGCAATAGAAAATATTGTGGCTGGGGAGCCTTACCTTGTAATGTTATATTTATACCCCAAAGATGGTCCTTGAGTTCACAGTAATAATTCTTTTTTTCGGTCCTAGTAAGTAGAGTGGCTAAAAGAAATCTGGCTTAACTAGAGGAACATGTAATTAACACAACTTGTAAGAAATCCAACATCAATCTATATAAAGTAAGGGTAATATTATCTTAATGTAGAGACAAAAAATAACAGAATAGCATACTTATAATATAGCCTTATAGCCCGCCGTAGCGGGCTATACCGGCTATTAAAGGCCCGCTGAATCGTTAAAGGCCCGAGCCGAAGGCGAGGGACTTTAACGAAAGAGCGGGACTTTATTTGCTGGTATAGCCCTGCTACGAAGGGCTATAAGGCTATTAGAACATTCTGCCACTAGAGGGCAGAATGTTCTAACAAATTAAACAAAGGGTTCTCGAAGCTCGAGGGGATATAAATCCCCTCGAACTTTGAGAAGCCTTTGTAGAACATTGGAATGTTGCTCTGCGGGCCTTTACCGGCCCGTAGAAGCAGGGAGCACTCCATTGTCTGCAATGGAGCTCCCAACATTCCAATGTTCTAATAGGAGTTATAGATTTTTAAAGCAATAGTAAATCAGTGCTGGAAAATACATAGACAAAATAACATTGAAGTCAATTGCAAAATCCTCTAGTGACAATAGGTCACTTGCAGGTCGAGTCTGCAGCGGCTCCTCGAGCAAAGTGGAACAGAGTCACCCCACTGTTGTTTGAGCAGCACAAAAAAGAAAATAGTAATTACTCAATGTTATTATCAGTTATTTTTCAGTGTGAACTCAGAGGCAGGTTAGGGTGGGGCGGGGCTGGGCTATCTCAGCCAGTGGGAGGAGAGAATATGTCTAACATTAGTGCACATGTCAGTTTGGCCTGCCGGCCAGGTGAAGAACTGTCCTAGGTTTCCAGGCGCTGCCTGAGCAGACAAACAGGAAGCTCAGACTAATCTCGATACTGCTGTGTTGCTGGTGACAGCAGAGTTGTGATTGGCTTAGGGGAGTGTGGAAGCCTGTGTGTTTCTGTTCCATGAAGCCAACAAGACAAGAAGAGAAGAGGATGAGGAGAGGCAATAGCCGTACACAGGTAAGTATTTTTTTCATCCCACAAAACCCCAGTTCTGCAGCAGCCGCCACTGGGTCTAATTCCTTGGAACAAAGTAAAATTTAAGGAAATGCGGGCCCCAGGACTGGGACCAGGCCATAACAGTCAGATACCTTTTACATAGCCCCAGGTGCGTAGTTGTCCTGGCGCTTTCTGGATGCAGAACAGGACACACTGTGTTACCCCCTGATTTTACCGCTTACACAGAGCTACAAGAAGGAAAATGCGAAAGCACAGCAGGCACACACAGCTGATGTTGGATGTTGGTTGCACACCGTTCTCTGTAGATACAGCGTAAGCTTTGGGCGTTGATTTCCAGATTGGTGACTAACATGTGTCGGCTGCAGTAAACACAATGAAAAGCCTGAGGAACCTCATTGGGTCAGTAACATAGTGGTGTGAAACTTTGGGGCATGGTGAGACTACATATCCCACTATGCACTGGACCACCTTGATTTAGGCAATCCCTCAGAAGGCCCAATAGCAAAGAATTATTTGGAGTCAGTGATTGTTTTTAAATGCAGTTTGTAGGGGAGTAGTTTTTCTAATCCAGGGTAGACTGAGGGTGTGTCTGGCTTCACCAGGGGCACCCATTTTGATGGGTGTTGCGTTCTAGCCAAGGCTGGGGGTCTTTCAATAAGTTCCAAGTTTGTTGCCATTTGCTTTTGGCTGGTGGGCAAAGTTCTGTTATTGGCAACACGGGTCTCCTCTTGGACCCTTTTAAAAGAAATGTGTACAGATCCAAGATTCTGGTGTCATGGGGGTCCCTGAAATCCTAAATTTAGGGAATGTAGGGATGTGGGAGCTAGGTGCCAATGCGTTGCTAGCCTCTGCAGCTAGTCTGCCCTTGAAGTGACCTCATCTGGTGGTGGAGGCCACCTTTTCTACCCAGAAAACACTATTTCTGCCCTCCTAAAGATAAAATAATTTAATATTAGGGGGGCAGAACAGCTTTCCCAAATTAGAGGTATGGCCAGCTTTCCTCTGTGTGAGTGACTCCTGCGTAGCTAATTTCCTAGCTTTCCCCATTGCAAGTGCGCCTGGGCCATGGGGAGTGTTCTTTCCTCCCAGCTCCATATCAGAGGAGGGGCAGCCTTTGAAGCTCACTGCTCTGATGTGCCAAATCACTAGGCTGCTGTTGATGGGGGAGGTGTCACCTCCTGTCTTGGCTACATCAGGCAGAGTAAGCCAAGCTCAGTAAAGCTATGAGTAAACTCTAAGGTGCCAAATGGGCGCTTGCCACATCACCCAGGGCACAATAATTGTGTCCGCGGTGAGAAGGCACTTTGTTTGCTACCAAACATTACTTATTCTAGTGGCACCAATAATGGAACAGCCAATCTCGATAGTGTCCGGTTGGCAGCCCATGTTATGCTATTGACCGCTAACATATATACTAATTTACAATGGGGAATACTACTATAGGGACATATAGGCTTGCCCTTATTTATTCACATCTTTAATACAATGACCCCTGATGCCTGGGCTGAGGGGCCCTACATTAAGGAGTATCTGTGATAAAGTAAAGGCTGTGTAGGTGTCTGTGCCACACATTGTGAGGGCAGAGAAGAATGTGTGTACTTTTTACTGCTTCTACAACAACAGGCCTGCTGTCTTTAGTTTACATAGGTCACCAAGGGTGGCATAAAATGTGCTGAAGCCCTGGTGACTCCTCTACTACCAATGCCCTAGGTACTCTGGGTACCATATGCTTGAAAGTCATAAGGTGATACAATGTTTGCCAATTTTGGATTACCAAGTGGAAGATAGCAGTTGTAGGAGAGAGGACATGCACTGGTGTATAGGCACCAGACTCATGATCACCTGTCATATCCATCAGCCTTTAGAGCAATGAGGTTGGGGTGACTATACAGAAAGCGGCACTTCCCTACACTACCATTATAGCCTGAGTGTGGCAGTTTAAATATTCCAATTCAAATTATCAAAGTAACCCCTTTTCAATGGTCAGAACTTTCTTTCTAAATATTAACACATCACGCCTATGAAGGCCATTCTACCCATAAAGCAGAATACAATGTTGTTAATAGTAGGACATTTCAAAGTGTATTGGCAGATTTTCATAAAAAATGCACACAACATAATGCTGCAAGAGAAGTTGTTGTGCTCTGATACAAGAATGGAAAAGAACAGAACAGTGCCACCTTACAAACATATGGCGCATTTCAGCTCTCTACCTACGCTGGTGAACTTGCACCAACTCATGCAGACTTGCACCAGGATGCAAAGGTGAATATATGGGCAGTTATTGTTTTTCTATCGGAAGACATACTCCCAGCAGAAAAACAATACTTAGAGGCATATTCCTTGTAATATGTGTGCTACAGAATAAAGCAAAAATTCAAAAAGGAAGTAAAAAAGCAAAATTAAGCTTTTTCTCACTATTACTGCTCTACCTGGCAGGTGCACGATTGTCACATTAAAACAAGTTTACTACCTTCAATAATTTAGGAATGCATTAAAATACAAGGGTGGGTGTATGGGAATGCTCATGGTCCACCCATTGTAAGGTCAACCCTTCACAGTGTACCCAATGTTATTTTTTTTGTGTTATTATACAGAGTCACGCACAGTGAGGCAAATTGGTCCTCAAGTGGCTTTCCAATCCTAAATTGGATTTTGAAGTCTGAGCCTAAACTTCTAAGTGCTGTCCGTGAGATCATGAGACACTTGGTTGAATTCTGCTGCAATCTCTGAAAAGTGTGTACAGAAAATGGCTTTGAACTTCCTGCCATAGGAGAACTAAAACCATTCCATCTGAGCCAATCCCACAATATTGCGTCTTCACTGGGCTGAAGAAAAAGGTTTCTTGTGCAAGGAGCTTCTCTGCAGCAGCAAATCTGTTTCAGCTGCTCCTCTATGAGAAGTTATGCACGCCCCATGTTTCCAGACTCATCATCAGATAGAACCTTTAGCCTTGTCAGATGGATGATTGTGACCTCTGAGGAAAAAAAGACTTAGGGATTGGTTATGAGTTTGGCAGATTTGTGGACCACCAAACCCACAGTGGCAGTGCAGTAACTGCCACACCAGTGGTCCGACTGCTGTATTACAAGTATAGCATTCAGATCACCATAGGATGTCACAACCACCAGGGCTGCAATCCCTGGGGGTTGATCAGTAGTCTGAGGGCCGCAATAAGCTGAAAGTAATACTGCAGCACCGCCAAACATGTTACTAGTTTCCTAACATCCAACCTTTTAATGGAGGTGAGTCCCCCATAAAAAGGGTGGCAGTGAGAACACCTAGGGGGCCTTACTGGGAACCCTGTATTTAACAGGGCCATGAGCAGCATCCAGGGGCACATGGTGTGCACCCATGTGTGCATGCACCCCCTTTACTGCAAACCATGGACTTTACAGTATATGCCGTGAATGAATGGGCTTTAGCATTAACATTGCTAGGCCTTTTTTATAGGCACCACCGTGGCAATGCCAAAGGACCACCTGCCAGACTACACAATAACTCTTAATCTTGCGGGTGGCCGGCTGTAAGGTATGGCAGTGTGGGAGGGGGCGGTGGTGTGGTGTCGTGCTCTCACACCATCAAACGCATAATCAGGCAGTAAGTACAAACTTATAAATCTTGAGCCGCCTAACAAAATTACTTTCTTGCATGCAAAATTCGAACAGCTCCCACCTAGGCCTTTTCCCTCCAAAACCAAGAGCTTCAGCAGGACCTCGTACTAAAAACAATCAGGCTTCCAGAAAACTTCATCAGGTATGGTCTGCAACCGTAGCGCAGTCAAGGATCTCCACTTTCATTTCTAAGTCGTAAGGTAAAACCTTCAACCTGACTTAACCTATTGATATATCTAACTGCATTTTATCTCAGTAAACCTCAAATTACACCTAGGTCCAGGTCCCCCAAGAACAGTGAATTATACTTGCCACACTTTCTTTTGAAAATATAATATCTCAGGTTCCCCTTATTGGTATTTCATTATTTTGAAGTAAATCTGTTTATTCAATTTTAAATTATATTTTCAAATTGGAGTTAGATTATTAATGTGTTATGTTTTAAACGTTCACGTTTTTGGGATATTTTAAATGCTTTACACATTTTCTGTAATTTAACAGTGTTTGCTCTGTGCTATATCTAGCAGGGGCTTAGTTTAGGTTTAAATTAATGAAATATAAGCTTGGACCAAAAGGGTTTGTGACTTTATTACTTTGCTAACCTAATAACCCCCCAAAAGTATTAATTAATTTTCTTACAGGTACCCTATGGAGTTCTTTTCTATACTACATTCCCTCAACCTGCTATGCAACTGCTAGATTCTCAGAGATGCACACAATCTCAGAGTTTATAAAAGTTTCAAATAGACTGTTATAAATAATGCCTAAACACACACCAGTGCATAGCAACTTTAAACTCTTCTGAGAAACAACAAAGAAGATAGAAGCTTCAATACTTAAGTAAGAGCACATTACAAGCTCCTCAGAGTTCAGCGCTTACACCTGGAATGAAGTATTAGTATCCAGTCTAAAAATATTAAATTGCATCCATTTAGTGTCTGTGTCTTTCAGTGCAGAACAAAATTATAAATAAAATGTGGCATGATGTCAGAATAAAACTAGCGTAAGATCCCTAAACTTTAAGGGCGCAATTTATAGTTTGATAGGCAGTAGTCTGTCAGTCAGGGTGGTGGAAGAAATTTCTTACACCACTATGATGTGCTACAGCGCAACAGATTTAGAGTTACCCTCAAGCTCAGCAATGATCTCTGTGCCTTCAGAGGAAAAGCTGTAACAATGTGTCCCATGAAGGTACAAAAAGCTTTGTGAACAGCAGACATAAATTTGGACAGACAGCTACCAAACTCCGAAAAGCTTTCGGGGCTCATGACGATGTTGGACAGAATCACTTCTGCCAGATACTGACTCAGTCATAGGACCTACCGACTCCCATTCATCGGCCCTGACCGCCCTATTACGATGCGAACAGACCTTGTTGTGCTGCATTGTTATAATTTACTATGTGAGCATGCCTTCTGGCCATAAACCGGACGTAATACATGCTCCCATAGGTACCTAAAGGTATTTTCTCAGCCTCAAACGAGAGGCTGTGAACCAAAGGTGGCCTAGCTGGCGCACCCTAACATGATTTTCAACATGGTTTCCATCTTGGACAGACCAGCATGGAAACCATGTCGGAAACCATGATCGTAATCTCAAGGGCAGAAAGAGCCACACTTTAGTTTACAGGCTGCATTCCGACTGGCAGACAGACTCTCCAAGCCAGTTGGAAGCCAGACGGAATAAAGGGGCATATTCCATTCCGAACTCCTCCATCAAAATGAGGCGATCTGAAAGAAATCAAACCGACCCATTATGATGCGGCTCGCCTTCCGAGCCATATCGTAATGTGCCCCTTAGTGTCATGACTATGGTGTTGTTGACCCTCAGACTATATGCTACTGAATTAAGTGACACATATTACATTGTGGAACTTGACACAAACTTGTGCACCCAGAACGTTTTAATAGCAGTGTGTGTCAATAAAGCCGCTAAGGAACGGTAGCTAAGTTCTGTGTTCAGCAGAACACTACAATAACAAAGATACTAATATGTAATTTATCCTGTTTCATTGGATAACCTACATTTCAAAGTCTACCATAGCTGTTGTGAACCTTGTTGCAGTGTTTCTCACCCATAGACAGCCATGACAGGAGAGTTTGCAGTGGCTGAGGTGGTGTGCGGCATCAGAAGCCTAGTGGGCAAGATGCCAGTGGAGCCTTCTGGATGGCAGCCGGAGCAGAGAACGACGGGCGCGGCACCGCCAGTGTGCTCTGAGGGCGGAAGTGCTGGCCGAGTGCAGAATTGGCTTCTGGTCGATGGCCTGGCATGCGTGTTGTGGCAGCAACAGTGTATATGTGACCGGGAGGTCCCCAGTGTGGCCTGATGATTGTTGTTGATCATCTCCCCTCCACCCAGCTTCTACATTGATTCTAGAGGTCAGATCAGGTCGCCGGGATGGGGTGTCCCGCAGACTAAGACTAGAGTCGAGTGAATTGCCTGCTGGGGTCCGGACAGCCTGTGGGGGGCGATTGGGACTGCGCCCGGCCCAATTGTAGGGCCGTGGGCCGGCTCACGTTACTCTGCTTACCGGCGGATGTAGCATTGGGGCCTGCAGCATGGGGACTGGCATGGGAGGTGTTGGGCTCCACAAGGCATATAGATCCACTCAGTGGAGGGACACTGTCACCCTTTTTATGTACAATAGTGTTACGGCTTGAGCCCTGGGATGTATTGCCCGTGACTGCAGGGGAAGAGTGACATTGGAAGCACTGGGGAGTAGAGCCGAGCACAGGGCCCTTAACTGATGTGAGGTAAAAAGAGCCCTGTGCAGCAGTGAACAGCCCTACATGGACATGTGTGGTTCTTGTGGCAGTGGCCAATAGTGGACCTATGGCATGAAGGCCGGCTTGTGACTGCTGGACCCCATATATGCTACTGACTTTTACCAAGCAAGGAGCCAGGCCTAGGCTTCATGCGCAATGTGGAACCCAATGCGGGGTGTGAGATATACTGCCCAGGTCAGCTGGAGGCAGCGCTTGAGTTTGCAGGGTGAAACCGAGTAGGGGGGACACAACTATCTGCGGAAGCAGGCGGGTTAGCATTCACTGCGGCTTGTGGGCAGGAGGTATCCACCCAAGTCCCGATATTCAAGAGGTTCAAAGTAGCGACAGGTATCGACAACCATTAACGCAAGGGGGAAGATGTATGTGCCAAAGGCTGTGCAGGTGTGGTTCGTACAGGAGGATAGTCTGGGTGGTTATAGAACCGCCATCATGAGGGATGAGCGTCAAGATTGCACCATGACAAAAGATAAAACGGCAGTAGGAACTGCTAAGCAGAGCATGTTGGACGCCTACACCGTAACATGGGCCTCGACAACTGACCAGGGAGGTGCACAGGGAGGCATTCCGGACAATGCCGCACTCATGGCGGCCATCACACAGTCCAGGAACACATTGGAAGAGAAGATTGGAGAGATGGGCTCCGATGTCATGCTTCTAAGACAGGATCTGTGGAATGCAGTGGAGCGCATTACTGAGACCGAGACCAGTGTCCAGAGAGTGGAGGATTTGATCACTACCTTGCAGAAAAAAGTTGTGTCACTGGAGATGATCACCAGGGGTCTGCCCTCGTGGGTGGAAGACACGGAGGGCAGGGCTAGGAGTAAAAACAAACGCATTGTGGGATTCCACGAAGAATGTGAATGGGGGACTCATCAAGCCAGCTCGCCGCTGCCGTGAGGGAAACGGCTTCATTCATCGCCCCCTGCCCTGCTCCCCGGACCCCCTCTGTTGCCATCATCGAAAAGGGAGCCGGCCGTCACCAGAACTACTGCTCCCAGGGTGCCCTGCTGGTCGCTGTTTGAGCGCGTCAGCAGAGGGCGCCAAAGGGTCTCAAAGCCAGTGTTGCTCTCCCGCAGCACGGGACTCATCAAGCCAGCTCGCCGCTGCCGTGTGGGAAACGGCTTCATTCATCGCCCCCTGCCCTGCTCGCCGGACCCCCGCTGTTGCCATCATCGAAAAGGTAGCTGGCCGTCACCAGGATTACTGCTCGCAGGGTGCCCTGCTGGTCGCTGTTTGAGCGCGTTAGCAGAGGGCGCAGAAGGGGCTCAAAGCCAGCGTTGCTCTTCGCAGCGAGGGACTCACCAAGCTAGCTCGCCGCTGCCGTGAGGGAAACAGCTTCATTCATTGCCCCCTGCCCTGCTCGCCGGACCCCCACTGTTGCCATCATCGAAAAGGGAGCCGGCCATCACCAGGACTACTTCTCCCAGGGTGCCCTGCTGGTCGCTGTTTGAGCGCATCAGCAGAGGGCGCCAAGGGGTCTCAAAGCCAGTGTTGCTCTCCCGCAGCATGGGACTCATCAAGCCAGCTCGCCGCTGCCGTGTGGGAAACGGCTTCATTCATCGCCCCCTGCCCTGCTCGCCGGACCCCCGATGTTGCCATCATCGAAAAGGGAGCTGGCCGTCACCAGGATTACTGCTCGCAGGGTGCCCTGCTGGTCGCTGTTTGAGCACGTCAGCAGAGGGCGCAGAAGGGGCTCAAAGCCAGCGTTGCTCTTCGCAGCGGGGACTCACCAAGCCAGCTCGCCGCTGCCGTGAGGGAAACGGCTTCATTCATTGCCCCCTGCCCTGCTCGCCGGACCCCCACTGTTGCCATCATCAAAAAGGGAGCCGGCCATCAAAAGGACTACTGCTCCCAGGGTGCCCTGCTGGTCGCTGTTTGAGCGCATCAGCAGAGGGCACCAAAGGGTCTCAAAGCCAGTGTTGCTCTCCCGCAGCACGGGACTCATCAAGCCAGCTCGCCGCTGCCATGAGGGAAACGGCTTCATTCATCGCCCCCTGCCCTGCTCGCCGGACCCCCGCTGTTGCCATCATCGAAAAGGGAGCCGGCCGTCACCAGGACTACTGCTCCCAGGGTGCCCTGCTGGTCGCTGTTTGAGCACGTCAGCAGAGGGCGCCTAAGGGGCTCAAAGCCAGCGTTGCTCTCCCGCAGGCTGGGCCTGTCTGTGCCTGTCCGAGCCAGGAAGAGACAGGGCTGGGCCTGGTCCCTTTCATCTTTCATTTGCCTTGGAGCACAACCCACGAGGTACTGTCTGTTTCGATCTAGTGACTGATATAAGTTCCTTGGTTGCCATCTATATTTGATTCGAAATGCTACCTTGCGCTTGTGCCACAGCGCTCTTTGACTTTTATTCTTAGTACATTGTGTCATAAAAAAACAACCTATAAGGTCTACCCAAACCAAAAATGGGCAAAAGGAAATCAATGGAGGGAGCTGGGGGATGTAATGGGATGCCAATAGAACAAAGGAAGAAAACGAGACAGAGGAAACTCCTAAAAATGCTGGCGCTAACTGTCTGATGGATAGGATAGACAACTTAATACAAGAATGTGAAAAAATCCTAGTTAATGAGCCTAGTACTCCTGTCAATGAACCCCCCAATTAAGAGCCCTGTAGTCCCCCCCCCAAAAAGCGGTAATTCCATCAATTTTTAATAAATAAAATCGGTGAAAAAAGAATGGAGGCTGCGAGTCTGTCCCAGACTGAAGCGAATCCCCCTGAGCATGAGACTTGGATCGCCCAAGAAGAGAGTAGGCTGCCAAATCAGGTGGGCTTTATTGTCCAATGTTCCAACAGATTTGCCTCCCTTGATACGATAAGTGAACACTCTCACTCGATATCAACACCATTATTGCCTGATACACCCGAGAAGGTGCAAAGTTTCCCATGTAATCAATATATTGGGGACCCAGTAGCAGTTATAATGGCACTTAGAGGGGAGATCGAACAGATGAAAAGCATGTTCACCGAGCTCCGTGTAATTGCAAACAGAACAATGATGGACAGAATGTGGATCAATGTCACACATTCACCCCAGTCCAAAGATCTGGGCCCAAATCCATCGTTTTTCCACTCCACACCACCCTGGGTTAGACAATGGCGATATGCAAATCAGCGCTGACCCTGTGCCCCATGGGAACAGTCCAGTCCGAACTACAAAAGCCATGTCCTTCCCAGAACGGAAACAAGCATCCGAGGACCGGCCCGGTTACGAGGTAACACCTCTCGTCAGCCCGGCTAGCTTGATTCCAGTGGTGTGGAGTGCCTGGGACTCACGTCTGAGCATCCCCAGTACACTTAGAGCGGTAATTGCAAACAGAACAATGATGGACAGAATGTGGATCAATGTCACACATTCACCCCAGTCCAAAGATCTGGGCCCAAATCCATCGTTTTTCCACTCCACACCACCCTGGGTTAGACAATGGCGATATGCAAATCAGCCCTGACCCTGTGCCCCATGGGAACAGTCCAGTCCGAACTACAAAAGCCATGTCCTTCCCAGAACGGAAACAAGCATCCGAGGACCGGCCCAGTTTCGAGGTAACACCTCTCGTCAGCCCGGCTAGCTTGATTCCAGTGGTGTGGAGTGCCTGGGACTCACGTCTGAGCATCCCCAGTACACTTAGAGCGGTAATTGCAAACAGAACAATGATGGACAGAATGTGGATCAATGTCACACATTCACCCCAGTCCAAAGATCTGGGCCCAAATCCATCGTTTTTCCACTCCACACCACCCTGGGTTAGACAATGGCGATATGCAAATCAGCGCTGACCCTGTGCCCCATGGGAACAGTCCAGTCCGAACTACAAAAGCCATGTCCTTCCCAGAACGGAAACAAGCATCCGAGCACCGGCCCGGTTTCGAGGTAACACCTCTCGTCAGCCCGGCTAGCTTGATTCCAGTGGTGTGGAGTGCCTGGGACTCACGTCTGAGCATCCCCAGTACACTTAGAGCGGTAATTGCAAACAGAACAATGATGGACAGAATGTGGATCAATGTCACACATTCACCCCAGTCCAAAGATCTGGGCCCAAATCCATAGTTTTTCCACTCCACACCACCCTGGGTTAGACAATGGCGATATGCAAATCAGCGCTGACCCTGTGCCCCATGGGAACAGTCCAGTCCGAACTACAAAAGCCATGTCCTTCCCAGAACGGAAACAAGCATCCGAGGACCGGCCCGGTTTCGAGGTAACACCTCTCGTCAGCCCGGCTAGCTTGATTCCAGTGGTGTGGAGTGCCTGGGACTCACGTCTGAGCATCCCCAGTACACTTAGAGCGGTAATTGCAAACAGAACAATGATGGACAGAATGTGGATCAATGTCACACATTCACCCCAGTCCAAAGATCTGGGCCCAAATCCATAGTTTTTCCACTCCACACCACCCTGGGTTAGACAATGGCGATATGCAAATCAGCCCTGACCCTGTGCCCCATGGGAACAGTCCAGTCCGAACTACAAAAGCCATGTCCTTCCCAGAACGGAAACAAGCATCCGAGGACCGGACCGGTTTCGAGGTAACACCTCTCGTCAGCCCGGCTAGCTTGATTCCAGTGGTGTGGAGTGCCTGGGACTCACGTCTGAGCATCCCCAGTACACTTAGAGCGGTAATTGCAAACAGAACAATGATGGACAGAATGTGGATCAATGTCACACATTCACCCCAGTCCAAAGATCTGGGCCCAAATCCATCGTTTTTCCACTCCACACCACCCTGGGTTAGACAATGGCGATATGCAAATCAGCGCTGACCCTGTGCCCCATGGGAACAGTCCAGTCCGAACTACAAAAGCCATGTCCTTCCCAGAACGGAAACAAGCATCCGAGCACCGGCCCGGTTTCGAGGTAACACCTCTCGTCAGCCCGGCTAGCTTGATTCCAGTGGTGTGGAGTGCCTGGGACTCACGTCTGAGCATCCCCAGTACACTTAGAGCGGTAATTGCAAACAGAACAATGATGGACAGAATGTGGATCAATGTCACACATTCACCCCAGTCCAAAGATCTGGGCCCAAATCCATCGTTTTTCCACTCCACACCACCCTGGGTTAGACAATGGCGATATGCAAATCAGCGCTGACCCTGTGCCCCATGGGAACAGTCCAGTCCGAACTACAAAAGCCATGTCCTTCCCAGAACGGAAACAAGCATCCGAGCACCGGCCCGGTTTCGAGGTAACACCTCTCGTCAGCCCGGCTAGCTTGATTCCAGTGGTGTGGAGTGCCTGGGACTCACGTCTGAGCATCCCCAGTACACTTAGAGCGGTAATTGCAAACAGAACAATGATGGACAGAATGTGGATCAATGTCACACATTCACCCCAGTCCAAAGATCCGGGCCCAAATCCATCGTTTTTCCACTCCACACCACCCTGGGTTAGACAATGGCGATATGCAAATCAGCGCTGACCCTGTGCCCCATGGGAACAGTCCAGTCCGAACTACAAAAGCCATGTCCTTCCCAGAACGGAAACAAGCATCCGAGGACCGGCCCGGTTTCTAGGTAACACCTCTCGTCAGCCCGGCTAGCTTGATTCCAGTGGTGTGGAGTGCCTGGGACTCACGTCTGAGCATCCCCAGTACACTTAGAGCGGTAATTGCAAACAGAACAATGATGGACAGAATGTGGATCAATGTCACACATTCACCCCAGTCCAAAGATCTGGGCCCAAATCCATAGTTTTTCCACTCCACACCACCCTGGGTTAGACAATGGCGATATGCAAATCAGCGCTGACCCTGTGCCCCATGGGAACAGTCCAGTCCGAACTACAAAAGCCATGTCCTTCCCAGAACGGAAACAAGCATCCGAGGACCGGCCCGGGTAACAGTCAACTATACACTTAACCTTAAAACAAATCTTAGTCAAGTTGGATTGGTCCCCCATGCAGCTCAGGAAACCACACGCAGCCCAGGGGGCCCAAGCACAAAGATTCCAGATGCTGCGAGGTTTATGTCCGAATCACTCAGGGGGAAAGGAGGCTCACTACAGCACATACTTAATAGACCCGTTTATACCAAAGACAGTGCAGATAGATCCTGTCTCCTAGTAAACAAACAAGTACCACCGGGCATACACAATAGAACTCATACTCTGTCAGTTCCTCTAACAAACCCAGGCCTTAGAAATTGTGAGAACCAAAACACACCTACAAATATAGTTTTCATGGTTAATGTCCACAAACTCACTGAGACTAGAAGCCCTGAAAATGTCGAATCACTGATTAATAAATCAATCCATTAGATTCGTCATGTACGAGGGTGTCGTTCCATCATTAGGGAGGACATAACTAAAGGAAGAAGATGTATAATCCCCAATACGACATTAGATAGTATTGAATTAACACTGGCAGATGCTAGTCTGGCTGAAAACCTGGTAGCATTAGACAGGTCTTCAAACTTTTGTAGGTTGAGCCCCCCCAGCTGAATTTTTTAGATGTTGGGCCCCCCCACCACCTGACAGAAATTTCGCCACGCGCACATTCCGGGCATATTCAGCGAATAACATTCAATACAATAAGAGTGTTTAGTAAACTGCAGGTTTGGGAGTGGGTGTGGTGAAATGACACAGTGGAAGGAATGCGGTACAGGTGCTGGTGATTGCAGGGGCCACCTCCTTATCCCCAAGAAAATTCTGGGACTGGTAGTCTTGATGCTTTTGCCCGATGATGTCATCCCGTGCAGCGGGCTCCATGTAAGTGTTATACAGCGTGGCAGGAATGCAGTACAGGCGCTGTTGATTGCAGGGGCTGCCTCCTTAGCAGGGTCGGCTCCTCCGCAATGGTAGGGGAGCATTACCTCACTGTTGCAGAACCAGCACCTGAAAAATAAAACGCCATACTTTCATTATTTCATTTTTCAGTTGCTTGTGGAACCCGCGTGCAGTGGGGAGGGGTGGGGCAGGCCCTGAGAGGGGGAAGAGGAGTGCTATGTGCACTTCTAAGTGCGCATGTGTGCTTGGCTTGCCGTCTCAGGCCAGCCAAATACACATGCGCACTTAGGTTTCTCTAAACTGGCTGTAATGAACAGCCTGGCTAGAGAAACAGCACAGACTCCCTAGATTTGAGGTCGACCACCCTAGCTTTCAGGCTAAATAGTGCATTCACTATAATAAGGCTCACTATCCTGATCTGCACCAAGAACACCCAGCTAAGGGTGCGGGCAATGCAGTCCGAGGCTCTTAATGAGCTGTCCGATTGCTGACAATATATGGAAACCAGGGAGGTCGTACCTAGCAACCCGACTAGCTACAGAATTGCATGCTCTGTTAAGTAATTTACTTCCAAATTTTAAGTATTGAAGCACTTAGACGACCACAAAATGAAATGGCTTGAACATGTTTAGACTTGTGATTGTAATACTTAAGTGAAACACTGTTGAAGCTACAAACTAGTGTTCGCTGCCCCCCAGCTTGAGAGATGCTGCCCGACCCTTTTCCCAGCTACCTCAGGGATCCCCTCCATCCCTCCAAGTTTAAGGCCTTCGGCATAAAGTTATCTTTCAAAAAAGACCATAAACGTTTCGACAGCAAGAAATGGTAACTGTTTTATTTTAGAAAGCCTTCCAGATCTCCCCTAACAGCAAGTGACCATCATTCCGGAAACGTATCTGTGTCTGTCCCAGCATGCATCCCAGAGTATGATTGATACTACTAGAATCAGGTGCAAAAGCATGCGTTTTGTGACTACTCTTTGATAGTCTGTGTAGCATGCCGCAAACAAAACTTAAAATGAAAAATACAATTCACTGCACTCAATTGAAATTGGTGTAATGAAAAACAAAGCAGAAATATACGTCATTTGGCTGTGCCAGGAACTCATATACGGCAATACACTTGCATACTTTGTTTTTTACGGAGCAGTTTAAAGGTTGGTGCACCAGGAAATGAGTTTCTGAAGAAAGAAAAAAACAGAAAATGACTTCTTTGTACAGACTCAGATAAAGAATTAAAATCCACTGAGCTCCTCAGAAGCGGTCGCTCCTCACGCTGCTCCCTGCCCTGGATCTGGTATCGTAGCGCTATAGTGCCAGACTGCTCTTTACCTCTGAAATTGCTCTTTACCTCTGAAATCAGTTGCGCTTTGCTCGCATTGCTCCTGCATTTATTTGTGCCTGAATGTAATTGTATCGTAGCGCTATACTGCTGAGCTGCGCATTAATTGATACTCGATTGTGCATTGCTGCCTTTACCTGCTTGATTAATCTGTGCCTGACTGTGCCGGTGACGCTTCCCTTTTCATAGCGATTGTTCCCAGTCTCGTCCTGTTTGGCCTTTGGCTTGCTGCCATTTTGTTCTTTATTGTTGTGCCTCTCAGCCCGGCCCTCCACCCCGCTCCCGCCTCCCAGCTGACCCTCCCTCCCACAGAAAGGTTAGGCTCTACCCTCCAGAGCAGCGCTGTGACCGTCCTGAGCTCCTCAGAAGCGGTCGCTCCTCATGCTGCTCCCTGCCCTGGATCTGGTATCGTAGCGCTATAGTGACAGACTGCTCTTTACCTCTGAAATTGCTCTTTACCTCTGAAATCAGTTGCGCTTTGCTCGCATTGCTCCTGCATTTATTTGTGCCTGAATGTAATTGTATCGTAGCGCTATACTGCTGAGCTGCGCATTAATTGATACTCGATTGTGCATTGCTGCCTTTACCTGCTTGATTAATCTGTGCCTGATTGTGCCGGTGACGCTTCCCTTTTCATAGCGATTGTTCCCAGTCTCGTCCTGTTTGGCCTTTGGCTTGCTGCCATTTTATTGTTTGTTGTTGTGCCTCCCAGCCCGCCCCTCCACCCCGCTCCCGCCTCCCAGCTGACCCTCCCTCGCGCCGCCCCCCCCCACTATCCACTTATGTCAGATGCACTTGCACGCAGCGTTCGCGCGCAGCGGACGCGCCCTATGCGCGCCGAAGGCGCGTTAAAGGTAAGCCCGTCTACGCCCGTCCGCGCCTGGACCACTCCCAGCGCCAGACCCCCTGGACTCCGCAAAACCCACTCCTCCCGCATAACGTACAACGCCGCAACCCTTTCAGCACTTAACCCCGGCCGACTCCCAACTTGCTACCAAGCCGCCCCAGGACTCACCCATGGACCCTTCACCTGCCACTCCTGCAAGTTCGACTGCATCGGGACCCGCACCAAATCCACACACTCCAAACAGAGCTCCGACACTAACCACCTGAAGTGCATCCTGCTCAACACCCGCTCGGTCCACAGACACGCCACTGAACTTTGGAACCTACTCGACACCACTTCGCCGAACGTCGCCTTTCTTACAGAAACCTGGATGAACGCCTCATCAGCACCCGACATCGCCATAGCCATCCCGGACGGCTACAAGATCATCCGAAAGTACTGGCGACTTGGGGGTTTATTTAGGTATTCCAGAATTACAAGGCGCACAACCAGAGTGTCCGTAAAGTTAAGGCTTAAAACATAGGTATACAGTGATTGGTACAGGCAATGGGGCGAACGGTAAAACCTCACAACCGCTCGAAGATGGACCAAGCTTGGTGCATACTAGAACAAGAAAAAACCACAATGCCCCTGCACTTGTACAGAAGTGTATTTACGGTGTGTGGTAACACCACTGTCAATTAGCTCAGTATGAGGAAAAATAGTTTAGAACAACATCCAACTCATTCAAGTAAATAAATTGTCGGTAATCGTTTTTAGACAAAATAGGGAAGGAAAATCAGGATGTAATCCGTTGTTGGTGCAAAAGAGTTTTCGTTTATTGTTCCGTTAAGTAGGCCAACACGTGTTTCATCGCAGGGAAACAGACTGCGAATCTTCAGGGCTGGATTAAAACATAGAGAGTGCATTTGCGATCATGTTTTACGTTTGCAAGTGTATTCAGATGTGACTTGGTAGTGTCACCAAAAGTGACAAGAAGACATGCCAACTAGTGAATGTAGGTGACTTGGTGTTCACGAGTGTGGAGACATTATTCTATTTGTGAGTAGTGAGAAAAACATTTTTTTGTGCGAAACTGTGACTATTCTTGGTATTGTTATTATTCGTGACGAGTTGTAGACAGTAGAACATTTTGTGGCCGTTGAAAAATAAGGTGCTATAAGTGAAAAGGTTGTGTCGCAACGTGAGGTGTTTGACAAGGAAAGAGTACGATATCCCGAGTGACTGTTGAGGTGAGCTTATATACATTTCATCAGAACCCATATGATAACTGTACCATGGCGCTTAAATGGTAGAAACATTACACATTCTCTCGTGCGCTTTCGTTTTTTTGGTGTCTATCATGAGTCTCATCTAAAGCGTGTGGGAATGCTAGGTAGTAATCAAGTTTAAAAATGACTCTGGGTTCTTGGAGATTAACTATGTGCTCAATGCGATTTATTGCGATGTTATGTTAGTCCATTACTAGAGCGGTAATGTTTCAGCCTGTCTACTATTCAGACGAGTGTCGTCTGAAACAGGAAAGAGCAAAAAGACTGAAGAAATCACAATTTAAAGACAAAAAATTAAAAACGAGATATTATTTTAGAGCAGTCTCTATTTCTTGTGTTCTGTCATGAGTTAAACAACTAAAAGTCGAAAAATTGCAACGCATGCTCAAGTGGAAGTGATAGTTAAGTGGGGAGGGAATAGAGGAGCACTCACCCTAATAGATGAGGTGCCAAGGCCACCTCTGATACGTGTAATCAAAAGATCCTGTAAGACGGAGTTTCACTTGTTGAGTGAAGTCGCACTCCGAGACCGGATAAGTCTGTTGGAAGTACAGTCAGGGTTATCTTCGTTACCAACGATTTATCCGGATATTATTACATGGTTTGTTCTCTACATATTGTGATATGTTTCAAAATACGCGCGCACAAAAACGCGCGCAAAAACAGAAGAACAAGAGAGTGGAGGGGCTGGGGTGAAAAAAAGGGGAAATGGACCTACCTCATAAATAAAGCACAGAGTATAAACCGGGAGGAGAGGATTGACAGGTAGCTTCAATTGCGTGACGCTGTCAAATACTACGTATGGCGGGTACACCTATATATGTTCGTCACCGGCAGGATAAAAAAGAGCAAAAACGAATTATTTCTGCTTCCCCATCGTCTCTGGTATTTAAGGCAAAAGTAGATATTGTTGCGCGCACGTCAGGGAGAGGTTGCTTACCTGGTCGTAGCAGTTCTCCCTCTTGAGTTTCCCGGCGCCGTTTTCCGAAGACGGTCACGTGACAGGAAACCCGGCCTGAAGATATACCGGCCGGCGGTTTCCTGTTCGTGTAACTACTAGACCGTCAACCCTGTGTGCTGACATTCACTAGTGGTGGCTGTGGTGAAGAAATACTACAAGACCACAGTGATGCCTATGGGGTTAGGCATACCCGTATCTGTGTAGCGGGTATTGTCCCAATTATAACAATACTAATCCTCCGAAATTGTGTGAGCCTTGTGCCTAAAATTTCCTTATTGCTAGAGAGATGGGTAACCTTCGATTTAGCAATTGATACTCAGACAATGGTTAAGCCGAGTTCATTACTTGCTTTGGGAGCATGCGTGCAAAAAAGATACTAGATTGTGGTGTCAGAAAGCTATTATATAGTCTTTCCTTATTGTTCCATTAGTTACTCTATATAAGAGATCCTCCGTATCTATTTAGGAGGGAGGGAACTAGTTATTCAGGTGTTTCACATACAGTAGAATACTGTATATCATAGGAGGTTTATATTATGGTTATGAGCACAAAATTCGGTTTATTCCCTCTGGGTGATATCAGTTATTTAGTTTAGGGAGAAGGGGAAGTCCTACCTCTCGATGGGGTTTTGTTTGATATAATGGCTACTATTAGTAACTTCGGTTTAACCTGTTCATGTTATGTCACACATCACAAGATAAACATTTCACATTTTCTTTTTATCACAAAACAATAATAGTCTTATATTGCTTATTTGACAAGTTATTTGTGGAGTTTTTATGTCGACACATTTCCAACGATGTCTAATTGTTCACATTTCTTTGTGTAAGCGAAAACATGTTTTAAACGAAAATGAAAAAGGAGTGTGAAAATATATCAGAAATTAGACAAAAATAGTGTCAACTTGAGAAAATTATTTTTCACGAGAAAATAGTCATTAATTTTACATGGGGAAAATTAAACGAAGGAAGCCGCTGAGGCATAGGGTTAAGTCAATGGTGTATATATACTGTCTATACATTCTCGGCAGGCTTAGATTTGATAATCTAATTTGTTTCCAGGCTACTTATTCTTGTTTCGTTCCGGAGATGGACGGTTGTGGCTGCGACATCTCCTTTTTAGATCCATCGGGATTACTAGTTTCCTAAGAAAAATTGCATCTCTGGATCATAATTCAGTCCGTGTTCAATGCTTCGAAGACGCATTATCCATGTGGCTTCTTTGCGTCTGAGTGTCAATTCTCTGTTGCCTCCTCTTATGTGTACAGGCACAGTTTCAATTCCATAGAAGGAGACTGAGAAGTCTTCTGTATTGGCCTGACACGTGGCCACATGAAGAGCCACCGGATATCTGGGGTCCTGTTTTTGAATGGCCCTCATGTGTTCTGCTATTCTCTCTTTTAGTGCTCTTATGGTACTTCCTACGTACAATTTTCCACATCGGCATTCAATGATGTATACCACGTATTTGGTGACACAATTGATATTAACTCTTATTTCGTAGCTCTCTTTATCTGGTCCATAGAACTGTTTAGTCTTGTGTTTGGCCCATTTGCACATTGTACACAGGCCGCATTTAAAGAACCCATTACTGCGTTGGGTTAGCCAGGTGGGTCTCAGGTCGCTTTGTGGGACGGTTGGACTAAGTCTGTTTCTAAGTGTTCTCCCTTTTCGAAAGGTGATTTGTGGGGTTGTTGGTATTATGGCTTCCAGGGTTGAATCCTCTTTTAGCAGACCCCAATGTTTCTTCATGCTCAGTCTAAGTGGATGATGCATTGCGTTATACTCGGTGATCAATCTCACTGTAGAGTCTTTCGCTATTGGTTGAGTTTTTGGTTTCAGCGTATCTGGTCTCTTGATTTTGTGGAGTTTTGTCTTGGCCTGAGTCAGGATGCTTTTGGGGTATCCTCTTTTTTCAAATCTGCCTTCCATATCTTGTATGGTTGTCTCAAGATTCTTATTGTCACTGCAGTTTCTCTTGGCACGGAGGTATTCTCCAAAGGGAATTGATTTTATTTGGTGGTGTGGATGAAAACTATCTGCTCTTAGGATGGCGTTACAAGCTGTGGGTTTTCTGTATAATTTGCTGTGCAGTTTGTTCTTCTCTACGTAAAACTCAAGGTCCAGGAACTCTATGTTTGTTATACTTGATTTCATTGTGAACTTGATTTCCCAGTCGTTGTGATTGAGATGTTCAAAAAAGTCGTTCAAGAGTTCATCTGTTCCTGTCCACAGTAGGATACAGTCGTCTATATAGCGACCCCAGAACAAGATTGAATCCGTGTATATTGTGCCTTTCGGGCCCCAAATCTGGTCATCCTCAAAGGCACCCATGAACAGATTAGCAAAGGATGGGGAAAATTTTGAACCCATGGCCACTCCGCGTTTCTGCTGGTACCATTTTTTGTGAAAAATGAAAAAGTTGTTGTTTAGGATGAGATTCATCATGGAGATCAGCATTTCTGTGTGCGCCCAAAGAGACGCTGGTCGTTTGGACAGAATATGGGTGATTGCTTTCATCCCCAAAGTTGGATTTATGCTGGTATAGAGTGCGACTACATCCATGGTGACCAATATAGTGTTGGGTTGCCATTCTAGGTCGCTCAGAACACTGAGTATGTGTTTTGAGTCCTGTATAAACGAGGGCAGGTTCTTCACCAGTGGGTTAAGAAACATGTCCACGTACTCAGCAAGTCTCTCGGTGGGACCTCCAATACCCGAGACTATCGGCCTTCCAGGGGGAAAAGGTAGATCCTTGTGGATTTTGGGTAGGGTATAGAGCCACGGGTATGTGGGTTTGAGTACTTTGAGGTACAGGTACTCGTCGTCGTTCAAGAGACCCTTCTCTTTACAAGTTCTTAAAAAGTCATTGATGGTGATTGTCAGAGTGCCCATGGGGTTGTTCATGATGGGTTCGTAACAGGACTGGTCTGCTAGCTGAGTTAGTATTTCGTTGTTATAGTCGTCTGCGTTCATGACCACAATATTGCCTCCCTTGTCAGCTTCCCGTATGATGATGGTGGGAGTTTTCGTAAGTGTGGTAAGGGCAAGACGCTCTCCTTTGGTCAAATTATCTTTGAAAGTGAAAGTTTCCTTATATTTTTTTGTGTTGATTTTGTTAAGATCCTCTAGAACTAGTTTATGAAAGGTGTCGATGCTATTACCACCTGGTAAGGTTGGTGTCCAGGTGGACTTGTTTTTTAAGCCACTTACTACATCCAAGTTAGTCTCAATGTTCATTTCCTCGAGAAGTTGTCCCATTTCCATAGGACTGTCTTCCCGTTCGGTAATGGATAATAGAAGATGAATTGCTTGAACATCTTTTATTGAAAGCTCATCATTAGCCAATACATCTGGAATATTTTTTACATTTTTTTCGGTGGTTGTTTTGCCCAAGAAATGTTTTTTGAGTTTTAGGTTTCGAACAAATTTGAACAGATCTATTTTGATTTGACAGATATCGCCTGTCGAGTATGGGTTGAAGTTCAGGCCTTTGGAAAGAAGGTTGGTCATGTCTGTGGTTAGGGGAAACGAGGAGAGGTTTATTACTTGTACCTCATTATCTTCATTTGTTACTTCCTTGTCGTTCCTGATCTTAGTTTTTTTCGGTAATCTTCGTTGGCCACCCCTGCTGCCTCTGTGGGTCTTGGATTTTGTGTTCTCCTTTGTGGCAGTGCCCTGAATCCTTTCCGGATCCGCTCCATTTCTACTAAAAAAGGAGTACTGTTTGTGTCTAAGTTGTCTCCTGCCTCTGAGCCATTTTCGCTAGTGCCTGCGCTGTTCAGGGAAGTGTTGCTGGACGAGACTGAGCTAGGGGCAGACCTGTTGTCACTCGGTCTGGTGGCATTCGTAGATCTAATCATCGCATCGTATTTGCGATCATAGGTGAAAATCCTACCATTGCGGTAGTCCTCATCATCCCTCTTTATTTGTCTGGCTTTCCTTTCTTTTATTTCATCTTGATGTTTGGCTAGAAATTCATCTAGGATCGTATAGTTCTTTATGGTAGGTTCTGGTAAGTTCAGGTCTTTTATTTCTTTTTCCAGGGTTGCTATCTCTTCTAGTAGTTTGACTGATTTACGATCCGCGCTCTCTATTAGGATGTCCATGAGAACAAATGAGTTGTTGGTTACAGAGTCTTCCCATTTCTTTAGAAGATCAGCATCTAAATTGTCATAGGTTGGAAAAATCTGGGAGCGTAAGCCTCTAGGTATCTGTTTAAGTCGCATATATTGTTTAAGTGTGGTGGCATCCCACCATCTTGAGCTTTCTTGTTTCTTCAGTCTTTCTAATTTTTTGAATTTGTCTTTAAGGCCCTCTACGCGAGGGGGACCGGCATTGGCCGTGGCAGTGTGTGTAGGCATGCCTTTTGCTAAATTTTCGAATAGATCTGCCGCTATTTTGTCTCTGTTCATGATGAGATAGATAAGGTGAAGGGTGTGTTCTAGGTTGTGATATACTGTTGATTGGTTGATGGTATACAGGGGGCTGCCCTCTCTGGAACTCAAGAAATGTACTGGCGACTTGGGGGTTTATTTAGGTATTCCAGAATTACAAGGCGCACAACCAGAGTGTCCGTAAAGTTAAGGCTTAAAACATAGGTATACAGTGATTGGTACAGGCAATGGGGCGAACGGTAAAACCTCACAACCGCTCGAAGATGGACCAAGCTTGGTGCATACTAGAACAAGAAAAAACCACAATGCCCCTGCACTTGTACAGAAGTGTATTTACGGTGTGTGGTAACACCACTGTCAATTAGCTCAGTATGAGGAAAAATAGTTTAGAACAACATCCAACTCATTCAAGTAAATAAATTGTCGGTAATCGTTTTTAGACAAAATAGGGAAGGAAAATCAGGATGTAATCCGTTGCTGGTGCAAAAGAGTTTTCGTTTATTGTTCCGTTAAGTAGGCCAACACGTGTTTCATCGCAGGGAAACAGACTGCGAATCTTCAGGGCTGGATTAAAACATAGAGAGTGCATTTGCGATCATGTTTTACGTTTGCAAGTGTATTCAGATGTGACTTGGTAGTGTCACCAAAAGTGACAAGAAGACATGCCAACTAGTGAATGTAGGTGACTTGGTGTTCACAAGTGTGGAGACATTATTCTTTTTGTGAGTAGTGAGAAAAACATTTTTTTGTGCGAAACTGTGACTATTCTTGGTATTGTTATTATTCGTGACGAGTTGTAGACAGTAGAACATTTTGTGGCCGTTGAAAAATAAGGTGCTATAAGTGAAAAGGTTGTGTCGCAACGTGAGGTGTTTGACAAGGAAAGAGTACGATATCCCGAGTGACTGTTGAGGTGAGCTTATATACATTTCATCAGAACCCATATGATAACTGTACCATGGCGCTTAAATGGTAGAAACATTACACATTCTCTCGTGCGCTTTCGTTTTTTTGGTGTCTATCATGAGTCTCATCTAAAGCGTGTGGGAATGCTAGGTAGTAATCAAGTTTAAAAATGACTCTGGGTTCTTGGAGATTAACTATGTGCTCAATGCGATTTATTGCGATGTTATGTTAGTCCATTACTAGAGCGGTAATGTTTCAGCCTGTCTACTATTCAGACGAGTGTCGTCTGAAACAGGAAAGAGCAAAAAGACTGAAGAAATCACAATTTAAAGACAAAAAATTAAAAACGAGATATTATTTTAGAGCAGTCTCTATTTCTTGTGTTCTGTCATGAGTTAAACAACTAAAAGTCGAAAAATTGCAACGCATGCTCAAGTGGAAGTGATAGTTAAGTGGGGAGGGAATAGAGGAGCACTCACCCTAATAGATGAGGTGCCAAGGCCACCTCTGATACGTGTAATCAAAAGATCCTGTAAGACGGAGTTTCACTTGTTGAGTGAAGTCGCACTCCGAGACCGGATAAGTCTGTTGGAAGTACAGTCAGGGTTATCTTCGTTACCAACGATTTATCCGGATATTATTACATGGTTTGTTCTCTACATATTGTGATATGTTTCAAAATACGCGCGCACAAAAACGCGCGCAAAAACAGAAGAACAAGAGAGTGGAGGGGCTGGGGTGAAAAAAAGGGGAAATGGACCTACCTCATAAATAAAGCACAGAGTATAAACCGGGAGGAGAGGATTGACAGGTAGCTTCAATTGCGTGACGCTGTCAAATACTACGTATGGCGGGTACACCTATATATGTTCGTCACCGGCAGGATAAAAAAGAGCAAAAACGAATTATTTCTGCTTCCCCATCGTCTCTGGTATTTAAGGCAAAAGTAGATATTGTTTCGCGCACGTCAGGGAGAGGTTGCTTACCTGGTCGTAGCAGTTCTCCCTCTTGAGTTTCCCGGCGCCGTTTTCCGAAGACGGTCACGTGACAGGAAACCCGGCCTGAAGATATACCGGCCGGCGGTTTCCTGTTCGTGTAACTACTAGACCGTCAACCCTGTGTGCTGACATTCACTAGTGGTGGCTGTGGTGAAGAAATACTACAAGACCACAGTGATGCCTATGGGGTTAGGCATACCCGTATCTGTGTAGCGGGTATTGCCCCAATTATAACAATACTAATCCTCCGAAATTGTGTGAGCCTTGTGCCTAAAATTTCCTTATTGCTAGAGAGATGGGTAACCTTCGATTTAGCAATTGATACTCAGACAATGGTTAAGCCGAGTTCATTACTTGCTTTGGGAGCATGCGTGCAAAAAAGATACTAGATTGTGGTGTCAGAAAGCTATTATATAGTCTTTCCTTATTGTTCCATTAGTTACTCTATATAAGAGATCCTCCGTATCTATTTAGGAGGGAGGGAACTAGTTATTCAGGTGTTTCACATACAGTAGAATACTGTATATCATAGGAGGTTTATATTATGGTTATGAGCACAAAATTCGGTTTATTCCCTCTGGGTGATATCAGTTATTTAGTTTAGGGAGAAGGGGAAGTCCTACCTCTCGATGGGGTTTTGTTTGATATAATGGCTACTATTAGTAACTTCGGTTTAACCTGTTCATGTTATGTCACACATCACAAGATAAACATTTCACAAAATTTTCCCCATCCTTTGCTAATCTGTTCATGGGTGCCTTTGAGGATGACCAGATTTGGGGCCCGAAAGGCACAATATACACGGATTCAATCTTGTTCTGGGGTCGCTATATAGACGACTGTATCCTACTGTGGACAGGAACAGATGAACTCTTGAACGACTTTTTTGAACATCTCAATCACAACGACTGGGAAATCAAGTTCACAATGAAATCAAGTATAACAAACATAGAGTTCCTGGACCTTGAGTTTTACGTAGAGAAGAACAAACTGCACAGCAAATTATACAGAAAACCCACAGCTTGTAACGCCATCCTAAGAGCAGATAGTTTTCATCCACACCACCAAATAAAATCAATTCCCTTTGGAGAATACCTCCGTGCCAAGAGAAACTGCAGTGACAATAAGAATCTTGAGACAACCATACAAGATATGGAAGGCAGATTTGAAAAAAGAGGATACCCCAAAAGCATCCTGACTCAGGCCAAGACAAAACTCCACAAAATCAAGAGACCAGATACGCTGAAACCAAAAACTCAACCAATAGCGAAAGACTCTACAGTGAGATTGATCACCGAGTATAACGCAATGCATCATCCACTTAGACTGAGCATGAAGAAACATTGGGGTCTGCTAAAAGAGGATTCAACCCTGGAAGCCATAATACCAACAACCCCACAAATCACCTTTCGAAAAGGGAGAACACTTAGAAACAGACTTAGTCCAACCGTCCCACAAAGCGACCTGAGACCCACCTGGCTAACCCAACGCAGTAATGGGTTCTTTAAATGCGGCCTGTGTACAATATGCAAATGGGCCAAACACAAGACTAAACAGTTCTATGGACATGACAAAGAGAGCTACGAAATAAGAGTTAATATCAATTGTGTCACCAAATACGTGGTATACATCATTGAATGCCGATGTGGAAAATTGTACGTAGGAAGTACCATAAGAGCACTAAAAGAGAGAATAGCAGAACACATGAGGGCCATTCAAAAACAGGACCCCAGATATCCGGTGGCTCTTCATGTGGCCACGTGTCAGGCCAATACAGAAGACTTCTCAGTCTCCTTCTATGGAATTGAAACTGTGCCTGTACACATAAGAGGAGGCAACAGAGAATTGACACTCAGACGCAAAGAAGCCACATGGATAATGCGTCTTCGAAGCATTGAACACGGACTGAATTATGATCCAGAGATGCAATTTTTCTTAGGAAACTAGTAATCCCGATGGATCTAAAAAGGAGATGTCGCAGCCACAACCGTCCATCTCCGGAACGAAACAAGAATAAGTAGCCTGGAAACAAATTAGATTATCAAATCTAAGCCTGCCGAGAATGTATAGACAGTATATATACACCATTGACTTAACCCTATGCCTCAGCGGCTTCCTTCGTTTAATTTTCCCCATGTAAAATTAATGACTATTTTCTCGTGAAAAATAATTTTCTCAAGTTGACACTATTTTTGTCTAATTTCTGATATATTTTCACACTCCTTTTTCATTTTCGTTTAAAACATGTTTTCGCTTACACAAAGAAATGTGAACAATTAGACATCGTTGGAAATGTGTCGACATAAAAACTCCACAAATAACTTGTCAAATAAGCAATATAAGACTATTATTGTTTTGTGATAAAAAGAAAATGTGAAATGTTTATCTTGTGATGTGTGACATAACATGAACAGGTTAAACCGAAGTTACTAATAGTAGCCATTATATCAAACAAAACCCCATCGAGAGGTAGGACTTCCCCTTCTCCCTAAACTAAATAACTGATATCACCCAGAGGGAATAAACCGAATTTTGTGCTCATAACCATAATATAAACCTCCTATGATATACAGTATTCTACTGTATGTGAAACACCTGAATAACTAGTTCCCTCCCTCCTAAATAGATACGGAGGATCTCTTATATAGAGTAACTAATGGAACAATAAGGAAAGACTATATAATAGCTTTCTGACACCACAATCTAGTATCTTTTTTGCACGCATGCTCCCAAAGCAAGTAATGAACTCGGCTTAACCATTGTCTGAGTATCAATTGCTAAATCGAAGGTTACCCATCTCTCTAGCAATAAGGAAATTTTAGGCACAAGGCTCACACAATTTCGGAGGATTAGTATTGTTATAATTGGGACAATACCCGCTACACAGATACGGGTATGCCTAACCCCATAGGCATCACTGTGGTCTTGTAGTATTTCTTCACCACAGCCACCACTAGTGAATGTCAGCACACAGGGTTGACGTCTAGTAGTTACACGAACAGGAAACCGCCGGCCGGTATATCTTCAGGCCGGGTTTCCTGTCACGTGACCGTCTTCGGAAAACGGCGCCGGGAAACTCAAGAGGGAGAACTGCTACGACCAGGTAAGCAACCTCTCCCTGACGTGCGCGAAACAATATCTACTTTTGCCTTAAATACCAGAGACGATGGGGAAGCAGAAATAATTCGTTTTTGCTCTTTTTTATCCTGCCGGTGACGAACATATATAGGTGTACCCGCCATACGTAGTATTTGACAGCGTCACGCAATTGAAGCTACCTGTCAATCCTCTCCTCCCGGTTTATACTCTGTGCTTTATTTATGAGGTAGGTCCATTTCCCCTTTTTTTCACCCCAGCCCCTCCACTCTCTTGTTCTTCTGTTTTTGCGCGCGTTTTTGTGCGCGCGTATTTTGAAACATATCACAATATGTAGAGAACAAACCATGTAATAATATCCGGATAAATCGTTGGTAACGAAGATAACCCTGACTGTACTTCCAACAGACTTATCCGGTCTCGGAGTGCGACTTCACTCAACAAGTGAAACTCCGTCTTACAGGATCTTTTGATTACACGTATCAGAGGTGGCCTTGGCACCTCATCTATTAGGGTGAGTGCTCCTCTATTCCCTCCCCACTTAACTATCACTTCCACTTGAGCATGCGTTGCAATTTTTCGACTTTTAGTTGTTTAACTCATGACAGAACACAAGAAATAGAGACTGCTCTAAAATAATATCTCGTTTTTAATTTTTTGTCTTTAAATTGTGATTTCTTCAGTCTTTTTGCTCTTTCCTGTTTCAGACGACACTCGTCTGAATAGTAGACAGGCTGAAACATTACCGCTCTAGTAATGGACTAACATAACATCGCAATAAATCGCATTGAGCACATAGTTAATCTCCAAGAACCCAGAGTCATTTTTAAACTTGATTACTACCTAGCATTCCCACACGCTTTAGATGAGACTCATGATAGACACCAAAAAAACGAAAGCGCACGAGAGAATGTGTAATGTTTCTACCATTTAAGCGCCATGGTACAGTTATCATATGGGTTCTGATGAAATGTATATAAGCTCACCTCAACAGTCACTCGGGATATCGTACTCTTTCCTTGTCAAACACCTCACGTTGCGACACAACCTTTTCACTTATAGCACCTTATTTTTCAACGGCCACAAAATGTTCTACTGTCTACAACTCGTCACGAATAATAACAATACCAAGAATAGTCACAGTTTCGCACAAAAAAATGTTTTTCTCACTACTCACAAAAAGAATAATGTCTCCACACTTGTGAACACCAAGTCACCTACATTCACTAGTTGGCATGTCTTCTTGTCACTTTTGGTGACACTACCAAGTCACATCTGAATACACTTGCAAACGTAAAACATGATCGCAAATGCACTCTCTATGTTTTAATCCAGCCCTGAAGATTCGCAGTCTGTTTCCCTGCGATGAAACACGTGTTGGCCTACTTAACGGAACAATAAACGAAAACTCTTTTGCACCAACAACGGATTACATCCTGATTTTCCTTTCCTATTTTGTCTAAAAACGATTACCGACAATTTATTTACTTGAATGAGTTGGATGTTGTTCTAAACTATTTTTCCTCATACTGAGCTAATTGACAGTGGTGTTACCACACACCGTAAATACACTTCTGTACAAGTGCAGGGGCATTGTGGTTTTTTCAAGATCATCCGAAAGGACCGCATCAACCAAACAGGAGGAGGTATCGCCATCATCCATTAGAACACCATCCGCATCACAACCAGTTCCGACGATAACCTCGCAGCCACCTAACACCTTAACTTCCGGATCCACACCGACCCCAAGACCACACTCAGAGGCACCCTCATCTACAGGCCACCAGGTCCCCGCACACAATTCAGCGAAGACATCACAGAATTCATCAGCCCACACGCCCTCCCCTCCGAGGACTACATTCTACTGGGAGACCTCAACTTCCACCTGGAAAAGAACAACGACAGCAACACCACCACCCTTCTGGACAACCTCGCCAATCTCGGACTCAAACAACTTGTTGACACCGCCACCCACTATTCCGGACACACGCTCGACCCAATCTTCACCTCCAGCAAGCACATCTCCTTCAATCACACCACAGCTCTCCATTGGATGGACCACAGCTGCGTTCACTTCAACTACAAAAAAACTACGACCCACAACCACCCACAACCAATTCCCCGCAGAAACTGGAACAAAATTACCACCGACCAGCTCTTCACATCGCTCCACCAAAATCCTCCTGCCAAATCATCGGACCCAAACCAAGCGGCCACCAACCTCACACAATGGATCACCCACAGCGCGGACGAATTAGCACCCTTGAAAAACCACCAAATGACGCAAGGCAGCAAAAAAGCCCCTTGGTTCAATGTTGACCTTAAGAAATCCAAGAAGATCTGTCGCACCCTCGGAAAAAGCCTGGCGTAAAAACCCTACCACTGACAACCTGGCCACCTTCAAGAACGCCACCCGCAAACACCACCAACTGATCCGATCCACCATGAAATCAGCATTCAAGGATCGACTCGACAACAACGCCCACAACAGCAAGGAACTATTCAACATCGTCAAAGAGTTTACCAACCCCACCGCCGGCACCAATGACATCACTCCCTCCCAAGACCTCTGCGACTCTCTAGCCTCGTTCTTCCACAACAAAATCGCTAACATACATAACAGCTTTGGAGACCAGTCCACCCCACCCACCTACGAACTAATACCCCCTACAACAACCTTTACGCCTGGAACCCAATCAGCACTGAAGACACCATCCGCCTGATGAACTCCATCCACTCAGGATCGCCAACCGACCCATGTCCCCACCACATTTTCAACAAAGCAGACTCCATTATCGCACCCCATCTCCGAGAAGTCATCAACTGCTCCCTCAACTCCGCTACCTTCCCGGAAAGCTGGAAACATGCCGAACTCAGCGCCCTCCTGAAGAAACCCACAGCTGACCCCACTGAACTTAAGATCTACCGCACCATCGCACTCCTCCCATTCCCTGCCAAAGTCATTGAAAAAGCCGTCAACAGTCAGCTCGCCACCTTCCTCGAATCCAACAAATTCCTCGACCCTTCACAGTCTGGCTTCCGAGCCAAACACAGCACCGAGACCGCCCTCATCGCAGCAACAGACGACATTCGAACTCTACTGGACAACGGAGAAACAGCTGCCCTCATCCTACTTGACCTCTCCGCAGCCTTCGACACAGTCTGTCACAGCACCCTTATACAACGCCTCAGCAACATCGGAATACAAGGAAAAGCACTGGACTGGATCATCTCGTTCCTCCCCGGAAGAACCCAGAGAGTCCGCCTCCCCCTTTCAGATCAGAGGCCTCCGAAGTCATCTGCGGCATACCACAAGGATCATCTCTCAGTCCCACCCTCTTCAACGTATACATGAGTCCCCTCGCATCCATCGCGCGCCAACACAACCTCAACATCATCTCCTACGCATACGACACCCAGCTGATCCTCTCCCTCACCAAAGACCCAAACACCGCCAAAGCCAACCTTCACGAAGGGATGAAAGAAGTAGCCGAGTGGATGAAGAACAGCCGTTTAAAACTGAACTCGGACAAAACGGAAGTCCTCATCTTAGGATCACCCCCCTCCGCCTGGGACGATTCATGGTGGCCACCGGCTCTGGGAACCGCACCCATACCAACGGATCACGCACGTAACCTGGGCTTCATCCTGGACTCCTCCCTCTCGATGACCAGACAAGTCAACGCCGTATCATCATCATGCTTCAACATCCTACGCATGTTCAAAAAAATTCTTCCGTTGGATCCCCACCGAAACAAGAAAGACGGTCACCCATGCACTGGTCACAAGCCGACTGGACTACGGAAACAACCTTTACGTCGGAACCACAGCCAAACTACAGAAAAAACTGCAACGCATCCAAAATGCCTCAGCCAGACTCATCCTAGACGTCCCCCACCAAGCTCACATTTCCGGTCACCTGAAAGACCTCCACTGGCTCCCCGTCAACAAGAGAATAACGTTCCGTCTCCTCACCCACACACACAAAGCCCTCTACAACCTAGGACCTAAATACCTCAACACACGCCTGTCCTTGTACACCCCCACCCGCCAACTTCGATCGCCCAATCAAGCTCTCGCCGCAATTCCACGCATCCAAAGATCCACCATGGGGGGAAGATCCTTCTCCTACTTAGCGGCCAAGACCTGGAATTCTCTCCCCCCCCCCACCTCCGCCTTACACAGAATCACCTCTCCTCCAGAAAACAACTAAAAACTTGGATATTCGATAAGTAAAGTACCCCCCCTCCCGCAAGCGCCTTGAGACCCTCTGGGTGAGTAGTGCGCTATACAAATTTTAAACTTGAACTTGAACTGTATTGCTCTTGTACTTTATTACAAACCCAAATCAGCTAAAGGGTCACATGGAGACTCCTTGCCTCCCACGGCAGCTGAAGCCGTCAGCTCTGTAATTAACCCCTTCCTGGGACAGTTAACAAGACAAAAGTACTGGCACCTCGTGCCTCATCGATCTCCCCTCCCTCCCCCTTCCAAACACCGGAGTCCTCCAAGAAGACTTGCAGGGATGGTGTTGCGCCCCCCCAGGAGGGCGCGCCTCACAGATTGAAGAACACTGCATTAGAGTATAGAACGTCCGCCCCTGATTCGTCCCGTATACAATTAGGGCGCCATCCCATTCTAACTGCAACTGTAAGTGGTGGGGTGAAGGAACATGCTCTAGGAATTGAAGGTCCTAGGTCAAACTTGGACGCTAACGATTGACTCTATCAGAATCCACCTGAGAAGGGGAGAGGAGTCGCAAATCCTTCTGTCGCAGCACCCCTTCTCTGACCAACCAAGGGCTACCTTTGGCGCCTCCCATTCCTATTCCACAAGAAAATGTTACACATAAGAAAACCTCAAGGCTCACTTCCGTTGATCAGACTCACTTAAGCATCCTCTCCTGGAACATAGCTGGGTTAAAGAAAAATATGTCAGTTCCCTTGTGGAACAAGTTTGTAGAAACTCATGGTATATGTTTATTCCAGGTGACCTGGAGTGTAACTGCACTGTATAAATCCGGCTACAGTACATTCCATATCCCGGCAGTGTCTATGAGAAATGGCAGGCCTTCTGGAGGACTAACAGCTTGGATCAGATTAGATCTGGGCTGCTCAGCCCTCCTACATGACACCGGAAGTCCCGACATTATGTGGCTTACAATAAAAGGTCCAAAGAGAGGAGATCTATTGGAGCTCTTTAATGTCTATATAAGAGGGACAGTAAATGGCAAGTACTCGACCATCTTAACACAGCTAGAAAATCAAATAAACAAGTGCCCCCATCCGTTAAAATCATTGTGGCCGGCGACTTTAACTGCACATTCGAGCCACTAAGCAGTGAAGGTCTCCTAGGGATAATTGAAGAGGATAGCAAATGGGCAGTGCCCCCCCTAGTCTTACCACCAGTAAAAAGATGGTCTGAGATTGTAATCCAAGTTAGTGCTATAATACTAGAATATGGCCTAAGAGCCACAAATGGCAGAACCCTATCCGACATCAGGGGGAAAAATACAAACAATAAACTTGCATGCCCTTACTGAAATGATTATATCTTGGTCGACTTACGCCTCTGGGCCGATGTCATTGACATGGAAGTGGGCCTAACTATTGACAGTGACCACAGCCCTCTAATGTTAAAATTAAAGAATCAATGGGCCCCTGCCAACAAAAAATCTAATACCATTGGGAATTACCTCATCTCCACAAAGGAGTTAATTCTCTCTAATTGTGGTAGGCGTCTAAGATGGCCCAAGGTCGCAGGAGAGGACCAAAAACTAAAGAACATCTCCTCAATATTAGTGTCAAAGACAGCCGAACTCGAGGCAGCTTCAGATAATGTCCGGGGTGGGGGTGAAGATCCCCATAATACACCACGAGACAATTGCTCAGATTGGTGCCCACTTCCTTGAAAGACGACGCAGTGGCCACACTAGGAGACAAACAATAAGCTCCAATTCATGGTACACTGAGTCTTGCAGGGAGAAAAGGCAAGTACTAATATCTGCGGTAAAGGGGAAAAATCTCACCTTAGTCAAAATAGCGAGGATGGAGTACAACCTATCACTAAAGCAAGCAAAACGTGATTGGGAAGAGGTACATTAGGAGGACCTGAAAGTTGCCTGTACCAAGAGGGATTCCGCCTCCATTTAGGCTCTAATCAAGATGAGAGATAGGAGGGACAACATCCCAATCCCGAACCATATTGGTGATCAGGCCTGGTAGGATCACTTTTCCCAACTGTACACGGAGGAACCCGAGGCCCTACCTACCTCTGAGTTGCAGAGAATTCAGGTTCCACTTACACTTGAAGATACCAATCTCTTCCTAATGAAAGAGATTGAGAATGCAATTCATTGTACTATTCCTGCAGAGGCGGCAGGCCCAGATGGTATCCCGGGCGACTTGCTCTTATTAGGACAACAGAAGTGGGCCCAATATATCCTGCTTTTAATCAATAATATGATGAAAGGAGCAGTAGTCCCTATATCTTGGAAAGGAGCAGAGGTCATACTTATATATAAAAAGGGAGACCGCCAGGACCCTGCCAACTATAGGCCTATCAGCCTAATAGATACCATGCAGAAAGTGGTTGGCAGAGCCCTTCTAAATAGGATTCAAAATTGGATGGAGGAGGAAGATGTTCTTTCCACCTATCAAGCAGGTTTTAGGAAAGCTACCAGTACAGTAGACCATGTGTTTAGATTACTTCTTCTCTATTGGAAAGTAGTCATAATTGTCAAGGGAAGTCTTTACCTTGCTTTCATTGATCTTAAAACCGCATTTGATTTAGTGCCGCGAGAGAAGCTATGGTCAGTGCTCCAGGAAATGGGCTTACCCTCCTACCTTTTAAATCTTTTAATACGCCTCCATGATGAAACCTACGCCCGAGTTAGATGGGGGGATCACGGGCATACCACAGACAAGATACGGGTCAACAGGGGGGTCCGCCAGGGCTGTGTGATGGCTCCTACCCTCTTTTCACTTTATGTGAATGGAATGGTTAGTTTTTTGAGGCAATTTCCAGCAGATGCTCCAACCTTGGTAGGGTAAAAAATCCATACCCTCCTATTTGCCGATTGCACTGTTTTAATCTCAAAAACCCCGATGGGCCTCCAGAAACTCCTCACCCGCTTTCCATTGTTCTGTACACAAAGTGGCCTAACGATAAACATCACAAAGACTAAGTTTATGGCTTTCAATCCGGGGATACAGAAAAGGGGGTGGTGATGAACAGAGTGTCTGAATTAAGCAGACCACTCTTACCCAGTCCAAAGATCAGGGCTTGATCCATCACCGTTATTTATCTCACTGCCCCATCCCAGCTCAGAACCTGGCTATATGCAAATTAGTCTGTCCCTGGCCCAGTGCATCATGGGAACAGGGCAGACCAAACTACCAAGCCAATTCTTCACCAGAAAGGAGACAAGCTACCGGGGACCGGTTTCTGGCATTTCAGCCTCTTCGGCCCGGCTTGCTTGAGCTGGGATGGGGCAGTGAGATAAATAACGGTGATGGATCAAGCCCTGATCTTTGGACTGGGTAAGAGTGGTCTGCTTAATTCAGACACTCTGTTCATCACCACCCCTTTTCTGTATCGTTTTTGGCCACTATAGGTGTGGCAGGGTATACTCAGACATGAGTCCCTTTCTCACTGCTCCATCAGGATTCAAGCAAGCCGGGCCGAAGAGGCTGAAATGCCAGAAACCGGTCCCCGGTAGCTTGTCTCCTTTCTGGTGAAGAATTGGCTTGGTAGTTTGGTCTGCCCTGTTCCCTGGCTTGCTTGAATCCTGATGGAGCAGTGAGAAAGGGACTCATGTCTGAGTATACCCTGCCACACCTATAGTGGCCAAAAACGATACAGAAAAGGGGGTGGTGATGAACAGAGTGTCTGAATTAAGCAGACCACTCTTACCCAGTCCAAAGATCAGGGCTTGATCCATCACCGTTATTTATCTCACTGCCCCATCCCAGCTCAGAACCTGGCTATATGCAAATTAGTCTGTCCCTGGCCCAGTGCATCATGGGAACAGGGCAGACCAAACTACCAAGCCAATTCTTCACCAGAAAGGAGACAAGCTACCGGGGACCGGTTTCTGGCATTTCAGCCTCTTCGGCCCGGCTTGCTTGAATCCTGATGGAGCAGTGAGAAAGGGACTCATGTCTGAGTATACCTTGCCACACCTATAGTGGCCAAAAACGATACAGAAAAGGGGGTGGTGATGAACAGAGTGTCTGAATTAAGCAGACCACTCTTACCCAGTCCAAAGATCAGGGCTTGATCCATCACCGTTATTTATCTCACTGCCCCATCCCAGCTCAGAACCTGGCTATATGCAAATTAGTCTGTCCCTGGCCCAGTGCATCATGGGAACAGGGCAGACCAAACTACCAGGCCAATTCTTCACCAGAAAGGAGACAAGCTACCGGGGACCGGTTTCTGGCATTTCAGCCTCTTCGGCCCGGCTTGCTTGAATCCTGATGGAGCAGTGAGAAAGGGACTCATGTCTGAGTATACCCTGCCACACCTATAGTGGCCAAAAACGATACAGAAAAGGGGGTGGTGATGAACAGAGTGTCTGAATTAAGCAGACCACTCTTACCCAGTCCAAAGATCAGGGCTTGATCCATCACCGTTATTTATCTCACTGCCCCATCCCAGCTCAGAACCTGGCTATATGCAAATTAGTCTGTCCCTGGCCCAGTGCATCATGGGAACAGGGCAGACCAAACTACCAAGCCAATTCTTCACCAGAAAGGAGACAAGCTACCGGGGACCGGTTTCTGGCATTTCAGCCTCTTCGGCCCGGCTTGCTTGAATCCTGATGGAGCAGTGAGAAAGGGACTCATGTCTGAGTATACCTTGCCACACCTATAGTGGCCAAAAACGATACAGAAAAGGGGGTGGTGATGAACAGAGTGTCTGAATTAAGCAGACCACTCTTACCCAGTCCAAAGATCAGGGCTTGATCCATCACCGTTATTTATCTCACTGCCCCATCCCAGCTCAGAACCTGGCTATATGCAAATTAGTCTGTCCCTGGCCCAGTGCATCATGGGAACAGGGCAGACCAAACTACCAGGCCAATTCTTCACCAGAAAGGAGACAAGCTACCGGGGACCGGTTTCTGGCATTTCAGCCTCTTCGGCCCGGCTTGCTTGAATCCTGATGGAGCAGTGAGAAAGGGACTCATGTCTGAGTATACCCTGCCACACCTATAGTGGCCAAAAACGATGCAGAAAAGGGGGTGGTGATGAACAGAGTGTCTGAATTAAGCAGACCACTCTTACCCAGTCCAAAGATCAGGGCTTGATCCATCACCGTTATTTATCTCACTGCCCCATCCCAGCTCAGAACCTGGCTATATGCAAATTAGTCTGTCCCTGGCCCAGTGCATCATGGGAACAGGGCAGACCAAACTACCAAGCCAATTCTTCACCAGAAAGGAGACAAGCTACCGGGGACCGGTTTCTGGCATTTCAGCCTCTTCGGCCCGGCTTGCTTGAATCCTGATGGAGCAGTGAGAAAGGGACTCATGTCTGAGTATACCCTGTTCATCACCACCCCCTTTTCTGAATCATTTTGTCCACCATAAGCGTGGAAGGGTATACTCAGATGTGAGTCCCTTGCTCATTGCACCATCAGGATTCAAGCAAGCCAGGCCGAAGACGCCTGAAATGGCAGAAACCGGTCCCCGGAAGCTTGTTTCCTTCCCAGTACAAGAATTGGCTTGGTAGTTTGGTTTGCCCTGTTCCCATCATGCACTGGGACAGGAACAGACTAATTTGCATATAGCCAAGTTCTGAGCTGGGATGGTGCAGTGAGCTAAAAAACGGTGATGGATCAAGCCCTGATCTTTGGACTGGGTAAGAGTGGTCTGCATAATTCATGCACTCTGTTCATCACCACCCCCTTTTCTGTTTCAATCCGGGGAAACATTTTAGAAACAATCTCAATCTCTTTTTTTTTAAAGTATTTATTAGACATAAGACATGATACTTGATACATTCACAAAATTCCAATTAGTGTACATTTTAGCCATGTCTAATATCCGCTTTTTCAAAAATCATTTTCACCCCCACCCACCACCCATAAGAGGGAGGACCACAGAGAGAAAGAAAGAAGAAGACCAAATTATATAGAACAGCAATAGAAAAAAAAAGGAAAAGAAACCATATGAAGACACAAAAGTATATCTAGCGATAACACTACCCAGATTGCATAGAGGGGAAAGCCTCAATTCTCAATAGACATCCATTTATTCAGAGGTTCCCAGATGCGTTCTCCCTCCCTCCGAGCCCTAGGACACCTTTTCCTATATACCAACATTTCCCACTTGCTTACATTGACCAATTTGGCCAACCATTCATGTGGATTCGGGGGAATAGAGTCCAACCATATAGTGCCTATTGAGAGCCGCAGAATTGCCATAGTTATAAAGGGAAATTTACGTTCAGGTTCAGACAGATTCTGATCTACTACACCTAACATTATAGCCTGTGGGGTCAAGGGAACCCTTAGGTCTAACATTTGCGCCAGAAATTGTTCGATCTTATTTAAACAGGGTGTCAAACAAGAACAAGATGCAAACATATGAATGCTATCGACATCATATTCTCCACACCTGGGACAATCAACCCCAACTGTACCTCCCCATTGTTGAATACGATGTGGAGTAATACAAAGATTAAACCAAGTCTTGTAGCACTGGACCTGAAGGTTTGCTGAAATAGATGCTGTTTGACTATAGCCTAAAGAATCCTCACAGACCCCCTGTCCAGCATTTAAACCAGTCTGCCAGCGACTGAAATGTTTAGCAAGGTCATCCTTCCGAGGCTCGTTTAATATCTTATATATTTTAGAAATAGTTGGTTGGCCCATTTTTACAGCCTCGATAAGCGGAATTTGAGACCACTTAGTCGTTTTTCTAGAAAAAAAATCTCTAATCTGTAAAAACTTTAAAAAATGCCTGTTGTAAACTCCAAACTTTTGTTTGATACTATCAAATGTCAGCAGGCCAGCAGGCGAGACTATATCTCCAATTACCGTAATTCCTTGTGAAACCCATTCTCTGAAATATGAATAATGAAAATATCAGGGAGAAGAGTGTTCCGCACCAAGGGAGAGTAAATATGAAGCCGTCCAATGTTGCACAATTTCCGGATCCTGGACCAGACTTTAAAGGCCCCCAGCAAAACCTTACACCTAACCCGTTTAAAATAAGCAAAATCAATATGTGTAAATAATAGCCCTCGCCCAGAATTAGATGATAGATAGAGACATCCATACATTCTAGATCTTGAAAATCTAAAAGTTCCGCAATGTGCCTGACCGTAATTGCCCAATAATAAATCTGAAAGTTTGGTACAGACCATCCCCCTCTCTCCCTAGGCAATGTCATATATTTCATGGCCCGTCTGGGCCGTTTCCCTGCCCATAAAAACCGGGAAATAATTCGATCCAATTTAATAAACCAGATTTGCTAAAAAAATAAAGAGATGGCTCTTAAATAATATAATATTTTAGGCAGGAATATCATTTTAACCACATTACATCGGCCCATTAGTGTTAATAGGAGATTATTCAATTGACGGGCGTCAGCTTCAATTTTGTCTAATAATGGATTTAGATTGATCGGTATTATCTGATCCGGATTAGCACAGATCTCTACCCCCAGAAATTTCGCATGATGCAACACCCTAGAATCTGCCAACACAATTTTATCATTATGTACTAATTGAGTCTTGGCCTCGTTTAATAAATATCCAGAAATTGTCCCAAACTGTGAGGCAAGGGTCTGGATCTCTTGTAGAGCCACCTGAGGGGGAATGGTTAATATAGCTAGATCGTCCGCATACCCGAGAATTTTAGTTCCCCCCCCTTGCACAGATTGGTCGAATCAAGTTATTAAAAAAAGTTTTCTAATTAAAGGATCTATGTAAATAGCAAATAATAAAGGCGAGCAGGGACAACCCTGCTTTGTGCCCCTCATGATGTTAAATATGCCTGATTGTATTGTGGAAAAGTAAATTTTGCCATGTTATATGTGCCTACGTGTTCCCCCATGTTATGCCATATGTGCATGATCGATATGCATGTATTCCCCTCTGATCGATTAAAGACGCAATTATAGTTGTGTCCATCTCTAGTATGCCAGTTTCCAGTCTTCGTGAATACAACGAATATCAGGCCTATGTAAAGCTACGTTGCCACGTTTTACAGTGTGCACGTTAATTCATTGAAAAGTCCCCGTTTCTAGGCCTCAAAAGGGCCCGGACTCAGATTCAGCTCCTGTTTCCTGAACCCTCTCCGAGGAGCGATACAGCCCCCACCTGTATCCCTGACCCTTAGCTTACTTTCATGCCTCGCAGTGCCCGGCTCGGCCTGGCTCTGCCTCCAGTCTGCCAAGAGTATGTTATGTTTCTAGTTATCAGTCCAGCCCTCCTTCTCTGCATTCCTAAGCTACTGAATCGCATCAATAGTTTCCGTCATGGTCTAGCCTTTATGTCTCCATGTAAGAGAAATACTGTATTAATATTCATAGAATATTCCCCGCACACGCACTACATGTAGGATTATGTATGCACCAGTCTTAATGTCTGTTAGCCTTTACCCTGATAACTTTTGGATTCTATCAACATGTTCTCTAAACACTAGATACTAGATATGCTTAGGTACGTGTCGCTCTGACACTCCAGACTTTAGTCTCCTCTTCTAGCGCAGAAGTCATAGCCCCCCAGTTCTCCCTAGTAACACGTCATTGCCAGTTTGCGCGCACCATTAGGTAAGAGGTCCCAGCTGCCCAGGTAGCCCCCTCCATGTTTCCGCCCCGTTTATGACATATTCTGTTACGTTTGCATCACATGTCTATGTATACGCCCTGTACACGCCTTCTTGTTGTGTGGAAAAGTAAATTTTGCCATGTTCTGTGTCCCTACGCCTCATCCATCATATGTTATGTGTGCATGACCAATATGCATATGTTATTCCCCATGTCTGATTAATGATGCAATTACAGTTGTGTCCACCTCTGGTATGTCAGTTTCCAGTCCTCGTGAATACTACGAATATCAGGCCTATGTAAAGTTACGTTGCCACGTTTTCTCAGTGTGCACGTTATTCCATTATAAAGTCCCCGTTTCTAGGCCTCAACAGGGCCTGGACCCTAGATTCAGCTCCTGTCTCCTGAAGCCTCGCTGAGGAGCGATACAGCCCCCACCTGTATCCTCGACCTTTCACTTACTTCCTGCCTCGCAGTGCCCGGTGCAGCTTGGCTCTGCCTCTGAGTCTGCCAAAAGTATGTTATAGTTCCAGTTATCAGTTCAGTCCTCCTTCTCTGCATTCCTAAGCTACTGAACTGCATCAATAGTTTCCGTCATTGTCTAGCCTATACGGCTCCACGTTAGAGGAATACTGTATTTAAATGGTCATTTAATATTCTCCATCACGCACTACATGTAGAATAATGCATGCTCCAGTCTTAGAATCAAGTTAGCTTTTCCCCTCATGACTTCTAGTTTATATCAACATGTTCCCTAAACATCAGATACTAGATAGGGTTTAGGTACATGTCGCTCCGACCCTCCAGACTTTAGTCTCTGCTCCTAGCACAGAGTTCATAGCCCCCAGCTTCTCCTAGTAATACGTCATTGCCAGTTTACGCGCACCATTAGGTCAGAGGTCCCGGCTCCTTAGGTAGCCCCCTCCAATGATTCCGCCCATTCATGACATATTGTGTTACTTTTGCATCACATGTCTATGTACACGCCCAGTTACACCTACTTTTACTGTTATCTCTCGCGACTGCTACGCGTCACGCCTTCTGCTCCACCCACTGCTACGCCTACTGCAATGTAATGCTATGTGTTCGCGCTATGTATATATGCCTGTGTTTTGTTATTGAATGTTAGCGCGCTCATCCCAGACCCAGCCCCGGCAGCTGCCGGGCCTTATTGTCCTGTTCCTATGCAGGTTGTCCTGATCCTGTCCTTATGCTGTAATAAACCTGCAGAAACTCCTACTACCTCGAATCTTGACTCTTATTTTATTGAGCTATCTGTTATGCTATATGCCTAGTCAAAAATAGGGTATTATTTATTTATTTACCACATAATGGCGCCCGAATAGGGACTTGCCCTTTCCCCACGCGTCGGTGAAGCCACGCCGACCCCCTGACCCTCTGCAGTCGTGACGGAACCATACCGTGCACTGGCAGATATTTCTGCTCCAAGTATCCCTCAGGCCCACGGAGGAGACGGAGGAGGCGGTCCAGCATCCGAACGAGACGGTGGAGGAACGCGGCGAGTCCCGACCAGAGCGCAAGCCGAGAGTCCAAGGTCCGAGGTATCCGGAGGCCCACCCGTAACTGAAGTCCGAAGTTCGTCGTCGTAGAAATCCAGTCCAGTCCGAGGCCTTCCGTTCCGTGCTGCCCGGTGAGTACCATTGCTGGGGTAGTATCTAGACAGGACCAATCTAAATTGACTCCTGGTCCGTGGGTTGGTGGTGCCCAGACTCACAAACGAAGTGTTCACCTAGGTGGATACGGGTCTTGATGTGTCCCTTTATGGGACCGGTATGTTCCGTACTGTTATAGCAGTGCATCTAGTAACTCTAGTCTGTTCCGTTCTCGAGAAAATTCTTGTATTTCTGTTCTCAGTATTTCAGGTAATATTCTGTTCGAACTGTTATTTATAATGTTCTTTATGTATTTTAATGTTGTGGTATGAGTGTGATGTGATTTCGTGTTTTCATTGTATATTGTATTGTGTCCAGATTACAGTTCAGTCATGCCTATATTTTCCAAGTTACGTCAGTTAAAAACTAGAAAGGGTCTGCTGGAAGCAGCAGTTCCTGTTCCGCCTAGGGACAGTCCAGGTCACTTTATGTATCAGAAACATGGCATAAGCGCCATATTATATCTAGATTTATGGGTAGAGTATACCAAACAGTTAGAAGAAAAGTATAGATGGCCCGTATCGGGTACATGGGATGCCGAATGTATCATGCGAGTAGAAGAAGCATTATGGAAAAAGAAAGCCAGACAGTCACAGAAAGATGCCATCGAGTTATGGCGTAAAGAAGCGCATAAAAGAACGGAAAAGGAAGTCAGAAAGTCAGAGTTAAGTAGAGAATCCCAAGGACGAGCCCAAGAAAGAGAATTAATCGAGATAGGTGAACAAGTCAAAGCCGAACAGTTAGACAGACAGAGGCATGCCCTCATTAAGGGTATGTATCCTCTTCTTGCCGAGGGCTTGCCAAAAGCGACCCCAGAGGCATCCAGTAATTTCCCGCCACCATTAGTTCCGACCAAGCTACGTCACAAACCGACCGCAGCTGATATTTTTATTTCGTCCTATTTGGACGACACAGTCCCCGAATATGCAAATCCTGTTCGCGCTCCGCCAGTCCCTATAAATCAGGCACTTCCCGCTCTTCCAGACACCGGAGTACCTGCTACGGTACCCCCGGTCCAGCCAGCATTTCAACTTCCCGCTCCGCCACGAAGAATGTCCGTCGATGACTCCAGTTTAGGGGCCGCAGGAGGAGGTCCTCCTCAAACCCCGCCGCCACACAAGCGTTTAACGTTAGCCGAATTACATGCACAAGCGTCACAGCGTACGCCTAGGTATCAGTCTGTTGCAGAAATAAGAAAATCCCTTGCCGAATGTTGCTATGATCCAGTCCCAGGCGAGGATAATATGGTTTTATATTCATTCCGCGTAAGAAAGGTGGCCGAGTATCTAGTCACCTTACCGAATATGAAAGAAGATCTAGACAGAATATATCGTTTCATCCGTACAGGGGATGATCCAGAAAGTATTAGCGAGACTATGTCTCAAAGGAAAGCCGAGATCCAGCTCATGATATTAAAGTTCCTGATCAATTGTCTAATAAGAGAACAAGATTACCCGTCTAAAGATTCCGCCGAAATGAGAATCCTGACAAGGTGGAGTGATAATATAGCCGAGGGTAAGCACAAGACCGTCGGTGCTATGGAGAGTATGTACAAGAAAATCCGTAAGGAGATAATAAAGATACACGAACAACGTAAAGCAGCACAAGTAAGTGAGAAAGAAAGTAACTCTGATACTGAAGAGGTAGACGACGAGAATCCCGCCAGAATAGCGTATGTAGGAAAATCTAGATTTCCAGATCGCCATTTACGCCTAGAACCCAAGTCTATTTTTCATCATTCAGCACCAGAACAAGGTTCTCTAGAACAAGTATTTCAAGCTACCGATCACATTTTGAAATCACGAGTCGGTTACAGTGAGTTAAGTACTATGCATGAACAAGAACTAGCCCGATCAGCAGTCCGATGGATTACTGATTCTACCACTTTTCCAGACGAAATAGTGGCACAAATGTTTCTGAAACTGCCCCCAGCCGAGCAACGACTGGTGGGTATGTATATGATTCAGCACCTCATTACTCTGTATGAGGGTCAACACTCTGATCCAGGTCCGTTACATGATATTCTGAACGAGTTACTCCAGTACAAATGGAGAGGTCTAGGTACCGATTTAATTAGTGTAATTCTAGAACAGCGCCACAAATATAGAACGTTCTTGAACCCGCATTTTGTTCATGTCTCACCCCCAGAAAGTAAACCGTTTTACATAGACAGACAGAATCCGTTACGAGAAGTCCACCCAGTCAGAGGGACGGGTGGCGAAATGCAACGAGTGTTTGTATACACTCCAATATCAAAGATGGAACTTCTTGAAATGAAGAAATTAATTCCCTGTCATGACAAAGATCCAGCGGGGTTCCATCGAGAATTAAAAGACATGCTCCGTATGGGAGAATACACTTACCCAGATATCATTAAAATGTTAAAGGTCCTGTTACCCGCAGGGGTGTATGAAAAGTTAAAGGAAAAAGAATGGGAGGTGGGAGAGAAAAAGATCGATTGGACAGCTCTAGAAGCTGAAGACAAGGCACGAGTACCAGGTACCGGTCTTGGAGATAAATGTAAAGAATTACCAGAATTATTGATTCAAGTTTTACCCAGATTATTGACAACGAGAAAAGAAGACTGGGATGCAATCTCAGCCTGTAAACAGAAACAAGATGAAGATATTAGTGATTTTTATTCTAGGTTTGAAAAATGTTTCAGTATTAACAGTGGTCTCAAGACAAGTAGTGAGTCATACCCTCACCTTTTCGTTACTAAATTAGTCGAGAATTCAAGTCCACAAATTAAAAATCGAGTCTTGAAAGTCGAAAGCACCTGGCAAGCAAATACTCCGTCCCAGATGCTCCAGATGCTTCAGTATCACCAGAATAGAATCAGGGAAGAGCAAGAACACGAGAGAAAACGTATGAAAGACACGAAAATGAAAGTGCTGGTTGCACAATCTGTTCCTCAAGACAGTCAGAAGAGGGGTCCGAATCAAGTCAGTCATCCTGCAGCTCCCGTTAAAGGGAACTGCAATTATTGTAAACAGCCAGGTCATTTTATAAACGAGTGTGCAGTTCTGAAACACAACATAGCTACTGGTAAGACTAAAGAAAGACCACGTCCGCCGAGACAAGAACAAGTTTCACAGACTCCTCAGTCACAGAATGCACAACAGACAGTTACAGTACCGCAGCCTATTGCTGCAACACAGCATGTCACATCACAGATGTACCAGTATGCACAGTCTGAGTATCCAGAGTACCAGCCATATTCATGAAACAGCCTAGAGAGGGAGGTAGGCTTGCCTCTCATCGAGATACCTGTAGATCAAGAAGGTCCCTATGTTCACAGTCAAGTATTAGGGAAAGACAGAAAGTTTTTGATCGATACAGGGGCAAGTAGGACCACAATTAGTCATGCCGAAGTTCCAGGGGCTCCGCTCTCAGGCTCAAGAAATGTTTCCCTTGGATTTTCAGGAAAGCCAATAGTTAATGAGATATCTAAGCCAGTTACTCTAGAAGTAGGTCCATTGTCCCGCACTACTGATCTGTTACTTACTAAGTCATGTCCAGAAAATCTGTTAGGCATTAAGACACTGAAAGAGTTAGGTGCAGTCATTTGCTGTTCCCCAGAGGGAATACGTCTGTTCCTACGTGACTTCAAGGGTCACTATGTACTACGAGATTTTGATTCGAGATTGTCTAATGTTCCGCAGCATTTATGGGCGCAAGGTCCAACTGATGTAGGTTATATGCAAATCACACCCTATCGTGTGACTCTCAAACCAGGTGTAGTGTTACCCCGAATCAGACAGTACAGATTGCCACCTGAGGCTGTAGCAGCCTTATCCAAAATTATTGACGAGCTCATGGCTCAAGGAGTAGTTGTAGAAACTGACTCCAATGTATGTAATTCTCCGATCATTCCAGTCATGAAACGGACTGATCCAAATGCACCCCCAGTATATCGATTAGTGATTGATTTACGAGAGCTTAATAAATGTATTATTCCTCAGTACCCAGTAGTCCCAGATATCTCTTCCCTATTAACAGCCATTGATTCTGAAGCCACGTTCTTCACTGTCATAGACCTCAAGAATGCATTTTTTAGTGTTCCAATTCATCCAGACAGCCAGTTTCTTTTCGGATTTTGTTTAAATGGAAGGAGCTATATGTTCACACGCGCTCCTCAAGGTTTCACAGAAAGCCCTAGTATTTACAGTCAAGCACTCAAGAGACAACTAGACAACATTCATATGCCAACTGACACTGCCCTGCTCCAGTATGTCGATGATCTACTGATCACAGCCCGTTCTGAACGTGCTTGCGAGCGAGCGTCACTTACAGTACTGTATTTCCTAGCCGAGATGGGGCACAAGGTGTCACCTTCGAAGCTTCAATTCTGTGTCCAGCAAGTGGTATACTTAGGACACTTGCTGTCCAAGAGGGGTAGGCAGTTGACACCCGACCGTATCCAGTTAATAGCGAGTCTTCCCCAGCCCAGAACCCAGAAGGAGGTACGTGCCTTTATCGGCCTTACTTCTTATTGTAGACAATGGATTCCCCAGTATGCATTTCTAGCCAAGCCACTGATACAGTTAACGACACAGGAGGCAGCCGTATCGACTGTCCTCCCTTGGACATCTGAACATACACTTAGTTTCAACGAGTTAAAGAAAGCCCTATGCCAAGCTCCAGTTCTAGCTACACCGAACTACAGTAAGCCTTTTACACTTTTCGTTACTGAACGTGAAGGTACAGCATTATCTGTTCTTACACAAGATCAAGCAGGACAATACAAGCCCTGTGCTTATTTTTCTAGCACATTAGATCCAGTCGCCCAGGCGTTGCCTGTGTGCCTCAAGTCAGTTGCAGCCACAGCACTAGCTATCAGACAAAGTGATTCCATAGTTTTAGGACATTCCCTGACAGTACAAGTCCCACATTCCGTGGAAGTTCTTTTGAACCGAACACAAACTCAGCACTTGACAATTGCACGTTTAACAGGTTATGAATTGACACTGTTCCAGCCACACATAGAAATTAGACGCTGCAACGTTCTGAATCCTGCTACACTGTTACCATCAGTCAGTTTGAACCCTGACCCACATGACTGTGTGGAAGTAGTTAACATTACGACAAAGCCAAGACAAGACCTGACAGACATTCCGTTACCAGATCCTGACCTGACACTCTATGTGGATGGTTCATGTATGAGAACTAGTACAGGAGAACTAGTCGCCGCGTATGCAGTGACTACTGACACTGAAGTTATTGAAACACACCGTATTGACACCCTGTCCGCTCAAGCAGCAGAGCTAGTCGCTCTGACACAAGCCTGTATACACGCCAAGAACTTGAAAGTTAATGTTTACACAGATTCACGTTACGCATTCGGAGTTGTACACGACTTCGGAGTGCTCTGGCAGGAGAGAGGTTTCATGACTTCTCGTGGAACCAAGATTCAGCATGGTCTCCTTATTCAAGCCCTGTTAGATGCCATACATTTACCGACATCCATTGCTATCATGAAATGCAAAGCACATACGAAAATTACTGACATTATTTCCCAAGGTAATGATCTAGCAGATCGCACAGCCAAGCTTACAGCACAGACTCCAGACATTCCAGTTAACATGACACATACTCCAGATCCGACTACATGCATGACAGTTAAGGACCCTACTCAAGATGTCATAGATATCCAGTTACATGCTACTCCCGAAGAAATCAAGAAATGGTCTGAACAAGGAGGGGTCCAGACAGATCAAGGATGGTTAACGAAGGGTAGAGCCACATGGTTTCTCCCCGACTCTATGGTTCAAGTCATTATCAATACCGCACATAGTCCCGCACATTTAGGAGAAAAAGCTATGTTAGACAGTATCCAGAACATTTGGTTCAATAAGCATTTACGAGCTGCAGCCAAGCAGAAAGTCCGTACCTGTATGATATGTTGTCAGTTTAATCCAGGTAAAAGTGTCCCGGTGGAACAAGGTGGTTTCCAGCCCCCTGACCACCCTTTTGAGGTCCTCCAGATGGATTATATTCAGATGGAGCGATGTCGAGGTTTCAAGTATGTCCTTGTAGTAGTATGCGCTTTGTCCAGGTGGACAGAAGCATATCCAGTCCCAGATTACACAGCCGCGACCACTGCCAAGCAGTTGGTTCGTGAATTTTTCCCTAGATATGGACTCCCTAGAGTCGTATATTCTGATAACGGTCAGCCATTCTCCTCAGAGTTAATGAAGCACGTTTCCCTGTTGTTAGGGTACCAGTGGAAGTTCCATTGTGTACGCCATCCTGAAGCAGCCGGTCTAGTCGAGAGACATAATCAGACCCTGAAAATCCGTATTGCCAAAGTTTGTAAAGAAAAAGGTGTGGACTGGCTAGTAGCTCTGCCAGTCGCTTTATTTTATATGCGTATGGTCGCACATTCCAGATCAGGTCTGTCCCCGTATGAGGTCGTATTCGGCCGCCCCCCTAACATGTGGGGTACTCCTAGACCCCGAAGTATTACCGATGTTTCATGTAATATGTTGACAGATTACCTAGCTTCCTTGATGTCTGCCCTCAACTCATGTCGTTCACAGGTTGCTGCCGCCTTTCCAGACAACACCGAGGTGGCACCGCATGAAATCGTTCCAGGTTCCCTTGTGATGGTCCGAAATTTTGACAGATCAAGTCCGCTGGAGCCTCGTTGGAAAGAGCCACGTCAGGTCCTCTTGACCACCCGTACTGCCGTCAAGCTGGAAGGCAGGAAGGGGTGGGTCCATCTTTCTCATGTAAAACTTTTCAATGGATTGAAACCAGTCTCCAAGAACATTTCCAAGGATTCCCAAGATTCTAAAAACTGCCAAAACATTGTTTTAAAGGACTGTCCCGCAAAAGACATTACTACAACCCCTCCCTTGTTAGAGAAAACTCCGCAGCAGGAGTATAAGTTAAAGCTCAGGTCTAGTAAAATAAGTCAGTCAGTTTGATTGTATAAGTCCTCCCCTAGGTGAAACGGTTAGACTGTTTCTGACATGTATAAAATAGACCCCCATAGTGAGAGAGTCAGTCAAAGTTCAATCAGATGTATCGTTTTTCTAAGTTTCATATTATTCATCAGCATTATGATTTCCTGCATCAGCTATGCGTTCTATCTGTATTTTCCAGTTCCTCATGTAAATATGTCTGCTAATGCTACAGTAGAGCACACGTTTAGTGATCTGCCTCCTCACGAATATTCTTACCGCCTCGCTATGCGCAACAACTCATTTATCCGTATGTTACATTACTCACACCAGACCAGCAATGCCACTAATTGTTGGGTGTGTGGTCGACTCCCCCCTTTCCAGACATCAAAGGGAGTTCTGCCACTGTTTCCTTATCCATTCACACATAATGGTTCGTGTGGAGCATGGTCCACGTTAACGTCATCCGCAACAGATATGTCTTTTCTTAACAGTACATGTTTTCCAGATAAGCAAGGTTTCCCCCACAGAACAGGTTTAGATCTAGAAAATGAAGTTTATAATTTAGGTAATTATTCGTCGAATTTCATGGTCCTGAATGTTCAGTCTGATACTACTCCAGACTCACCTGCTATTTCAGTACTACCAGTCAAAGGCGAATTATGTGTCCGTAGTTATGGTTCTGTACACGTAGGACATAGTGAATGTACTACTGTTATCAAGTATAGTGACAGTGGGAAATCTATTTTTAAAGCTTCACGTCATTCTTATTTTGTTTGTGGTCAAACCGCATATGTTCGTCTGCCCCTCGATTGGGAGGGAACCTGTTACATTGCCTTCCTACTGCCACCGGTTTTCCTAGCCCCACCTGACTACCATAGGAATTCCTTCCTAGTACATACCAGACACAAGAGAAATCTCCCGATTGTCGATTATACTGAAACCGCCGCAGAACAATTCATTGATATAGATAAAGGTGTTTTCCCTTATTTAGGTACAGTTGTAAATAGTAAACTAATCCGTAGGTTAACAAGAACCCTTGAAGCAGTAGTAGATGAGACTGCCTCCGCTCTAGGTAACCTAACCGAAGAGCAATCCTTTATGAGAATTGTCGTTTTACAGAATCGTCTCGTCCTTGACGTCATACTGGCCGATAGGGGCGGGGCCTGTAGAGTTCTCGGATCTAGTTGCTGCATTTTCATTCCAAATAACGCGCCGTCTGTTTATTCAGCTATAACCAGACTCCATAAAATTGCCCATCTGTTACACCAAGATCCAGGCGCCTGGACATGGTCCGGTTGGTTCTGGAATATAATTTCCGCATGGGGATGGAAAGTCCTGTCCTTTCTAGGTATTGCAGTAGCGATCATATTAAGCTGCTGCCTCTGTATACAATGTGGCCCTGCGATTTGCAGCATGTGTGCTACCTCTTGTATTCCTAGTCCCAAGCCCCGTTCTAAATCCCGTTCCAAGACAATTCGAGACGAGCAAATGGTACTGTATGAAATAATAGATGGTATCATGAATATTGATGTTTCCTGATGGAAACGTAGTGACAAGGAGGGAATGTGGAAAAGTAAATTTTGCCATGTTCTGTGTCCCTACGCCTCATCCATCATATGTTATGTGTGCATGACCAATATGCATATGTTATTCCCCATGTCTGATTAATGATGCAATTACAGTTGTGTCCACCTCTGGTATGTCAGTTTCCAGTCCTCGTGAATACTACGAATATCAGGCCTATGTAAAGTTACGTTGCCACGTTTTCTCAGTGTGCACGTTATTCCATTATAAAGTCCCCGTTTCTAGGCCTCAACAGGGCCTGGACCCTAGATTCAGCTCCTGTCTCCTGAAGCCTCGCTGAGGAGCGATACAGCCCCCACCTGTATCCTCGACCTTTCACTTACTTCCTGCCTCGCAGTGCCCGGTGCAGCTTGGCTCTGCCTCTGAGTCTGCCAAAAGTATGTTATAGTTCCAGTTATCAGTTCAGTCCTCCTTCTCTGCATTCCTAAGCTACTGAACTGCATCAATAGTTTCCGTCATTGTCTAGCCTATACGGCTCCACGTTAGAGGAATACTGTATTTAAATGGTCATTTAATATTCTCCATCACGCACTACATGTAGAATAATGCATGCTCCAGTCTTAGAATCAAGTTAGCTTTTCCCCTCATGACTTCTAGTTTATATCAACATGTTCCCTAAACATCAGATACTAGATAGGGTTTAGGTACATGTCGCTCCGACCCTCCAGACTTTAGTCTCTGCTCCTAGCACAGAGTTCATAGCCCCCAGCTTCTCCTAGTAATACGTCATTGCCAGTTTACGCGCACCATTAGGTCAGAGGTCCCGGCTCCTTAGGTAGCCCCCTCCAATGATTCCGCCCATTCATGACATATTCTGTTACTTTTGCATCACATGTCTATGTACACGCCCAGTTACACCTACTTTTACTGTTATCTCTCGCGACTGCTACGCGTCACGCCTTCTGCTCCACCCACTGCTACGCCTACTGCAATGTAATGCTATGTGTTCGCGCTATGTATATATGCCTGTGTTTTGTTATTGAATGTTAGCGCGCTCATCCCAGACCCAGCCCCGGCAGCTGCCGGGCCTTATTGTCCTGTTCCTATGCAGGTTGTCCTGATCCTGTCCTTATGCTGTAATAAACCTGCAGAAACTCCTACTACCTCGAATCTTGACTCTTATTTTATTGAGCTATCTGTTATGCTATATGCCTAGTCAAAAATAGGGTATTATTTATTTATTTACCACAGTTGCATCAGTTATGCCTTATCTTTCGCGACTGTTACAAGCTCCGCCTACTGCTACGCCTACTGTATTGAATGCAATGTATTTTGTTTAACTATAAGTATTGTGCACTGTTATTAAAGTTTGCTAGCCATTCCCCTGTTCCTGCCCCCGATGCGCATCTTACCCAGATCCCGTACAGGCTGTCCTGTTCTTGTCCTTTATGCTTAATTAAAGCCTGTCAACTCTAGCTACCTCGTATCTTGACTCTTATTTATTGAGCTAACCCGATTATTGATTATAGTCAAAAATAGATCAGGTAATAATTTATTTATTTACCACATAATGGCGCCCGAATAGGAACTTGCCCTTTCCCCACGCGCCGGAGAAGCCACGCAGGCCCCCTGATCCTCTGCAGCCGTGACGGAACAATACCGTGCACGTGCAGATATTTCTGCTTCAAGTATCCCTCAGGCCCACGGAGGAGACGGAGGTTGCGGTCCAGCGTCCAGACGAGGCGGTGGAGGAACGCGGCGAGTCCCGACCAGAGCCCAGGCCGAGAGTCCAAGGTCCGAGGTATCCGGAGGCCCACCTGTAACTGAAGTCCGAAGTTCGTCCGTCCGTCGCCGTAGCAGTCCAGTCCAGTCCGAGGCCTTCCGTTCTTGCTGCCCGGTGAGTACCGTTGCTGCGGTAGTATCTAGACAGAGTCAATTGAATTGTCTCTGGTCCGTGGGTTTGGGTACGCAGATCCAACACGAAGTGTCCACTTAGGTGGATGCGGGTCCTGACGTGTCTCTTTATGAGACCGGTAAGTTTCGTACTGTTTTAGCAGTACATCCAGTCATTCTAGTTTCTGTTCTAGTAAGTTCTGTTCTCGAGAAAATTCATGTGTTCTGTTTTCAGTATTTCAGGTAGTATTCTGTCCGAACCGTTATTTTAAAATGTTATTCCATGTGTTTTCAATGTCGTGGTATGAATGACTTGTTTTTCGTGTTTATTGTGTATTGTATTGTGTCCAGACACCATGCCTCTGTTTTCAAAGTTACGTCAGTTAAAAACTAGAAAAGGTCTGCTCGAAGAAGCAGTTCCTGTCCCGCCTAGGGACAGTCCAGGTCATTTTATGTATCAAAAGCATGGCATAAGTGCCATATTATATCTAGATTTATGGGTGGAGTACACCAAACAGTTAGAGGAAAAGTATAGATGGCCCGTATCAGGTACATGGGATGCCGAGTGCATCATGCGAGTAGAAGAAGTATTATGGAAAAAGAAAGCCAGACAGTCCCAGAAAGATGCCATCGAGTTATGGCGCAAAGAATCTCATAAAAGAACAGAAAAAGAAATCAGAAAGTCAGAATTAAGTAGAGAATCCTCAGAAAGAGCCCAAGAAAGGGAATTAATCGAAGTAGGTGAACGAGTTAAAGCCGAACAGTCAGACAGACAGAGAAATGCCCTCATTAAGGGTATGTATCCTCTTCTTGCCGAGGGCTTGCCAAAAGCAACCCCGGAAGCACCATGTAATCTTCCGCCGCCATTAGTTCCGATTAAGCTACGTCACAAACCGACCGCAGCTGATATTTTTCTCTCGTCCTATTTGGACGACACAGTCCCAGAATATGCGAATCCTGCTCCGCCAGCTCCTGTAAATAATGTAATTCTCGTTCCGCCAGCCACCGGGGCACCTGTTACAGTACCTGTTACGGTACCCCCGGTCCAGCCCGTAATACAAGTTCCCGCTACATCGGTCACTCTGCCAGCACGAAGAGTATCAGTCGACGATTCCAGTTTAGGGGCCGCGGGAGGAGGTCCTCCAGGTACCCCGCCGCCAAATAAACGTATAGGGTTAGTCGAGTTACATGAACGTGCGTTACAGCGTACGCCCAAACATCAGTCCGTTGCAGATATCAGGCGAGCTCTTACCGAATGCTGTTATGATCCAGTCCCAGGCGAAGATAATATGGTTTTATATTCATTGCGTGTAAGACGGGTGACCGAGTATTTGGCCACCCTACCGAATATGAAAGAAGATCTAGACAGAATGTATCGTTTCATCCGTACAGGAGAAGATCCAGAAAGTATTGGCGAAATCATGTCTCTAAGGAAAGCCGAGACCCAGCTCATGCTATTAAAGTTTCTAATTAATTGTTTAATAAGGGAACAAGATTATCTGACCAAAGATCCGACCGAAATGAAAGTTCTGACAAGGTGGAGTGATAATATAGCCGAGGGTAAACACAGGACCCTCAGTAGTATAGAGAGTATGTACAAGAAAATACGTAAGGAAATAATAAGGTTACACGAACAACGTAAAGAAGCACTAGTAAGCGAGAAAGAAAACAAATCTGATACCGAAGAAGTAGAAGACGAGAATACCGCCAGAATAGCGTATGTAGGTAAATCTAGATTTCCAGACCGACATTTACGCCTAGAACACAAGAAAGCCTTTCATCTTCCAGCACCAGAACAAGGTTCTCTAGAACAAGTATTTCAAGCTACCGATCACATTCTGAAGTTACGAATCGGTTATAGTGAACTTAGTACCATGCATGAACAAGAACTAGCCCGATCAGCAGTCCGATGGATTACTGATTCTACCACTTTTCCAGACGAAATAGTGGCACAAATGTTTCTGAAACTGCCCCCAGCCGAGCAACGACTGGTGGGTATGTATATGATCCAGCACCTCATTACATTGTATGAGGGTCAGCATTCTGATCCAGGTCCGTTACATGATATCCTGAACGAGTTACTCCAGTATAAATGGAAAGGTTTAGGTACAGATTTAATTAGTATTATTCTAGAACAGCGCCACAAATATAGAACGTTTCTGAACCCGCATTTTGTTCACGTCTCACCTCCGGAAAGTAAACCATTTTACATAGATAGACAGCATCCGTTACGAGAAGTACATCCAGTTAGGACAACGGCTGGTGAAATGCAACGAGTATTTGTTTACACCCCCGTCACAAAAATGGAACTCTTAGAGATGAAGAAATTAATTCCCTGTCACGACAAAGATCCAGCAGGGTTCCATCGAGAATTAAAAGACATGCTCCGTATGGGAGAATACACGTATCCAGATATTATTAAAATGTTAAAGGTCCTGTTGCCCGCAGGGGTATATGAAAAACTCAAGGAAAAAGAATGGGAGGTGGGAGAGAAAAAGATTGATTGGACAGCTCTAGAAGCTGAAGATAAGATACGAGTACCAGGTACCGGTCTCGGGGACAAATGTAAAGAATTACCAGAGTTATTGATTCAAGTTTTGCCTAGGTTATTAGCCACGAAAAAGGAAGATTGGGATGCAATTTCAGCATGCAAACAGAAACAGGATGAAGATACTAGTGATTTTTATTCTAGATTCGAGAAATGCTTTATTATCAACAGTGGTTTGAAGACAGGTAGCGAGTCATACCCTCATCTTTTTGTTACTAAACTAGTCGAGAATTCAAGTCCACAAGTTAAAAATCGAGTTTTGAAAGTCGAAAGTACTTGGCAAGCTAGTACCCCGTCACAGATGCTCCAGATGCTCCAGTATCACCAGAATAGAATCAGGGAAGAGCAAGAACACGAAAGGAGACGTATGAAAGACACGAAAATGAAAGTACTAGTTGCACAATCTGTTCCACAAGACAGTCAGAAGAGGGGTCCGAATCAAGCCAGTCATCCTGCAGCTCCCGTTAAAGGGACATGCAATTATTGTAAACAACCAGGTCATTTTATAAACGAGTGTAAAGTTCTGAAACACAACATAGCCACTGGTAAGACTAAAGAAAGACCACGTCCGCCTAGACAAGAACAAGTTTCACAGACTTCTCAGGCACCACAGAATGCACAACAGACAGTTCCAGCACCGCAGCCTATTGCTGCAACACAGCATGTTACACAGCAGATGTACCAGTATGCCCAGACAGAGTATCCAGAGTATCAACCGTATTCATGAAACAGTCTAGAGAGGGAGGTAGGCTTGCCTCTCATCGAGATACCTGTAGATCAAGAGGGTCCCTATGTACATAGTCAAGTATTAGGGAAAGACAGAAAGTTTTTGATTGATACAGGGGCAAGTAGGACTACTATCAGTCATGACGAGGTTCCAGGGGCTCCGCTCTCAGGCTCTAGAAATGTTTCCCTTGGATTTTCAGGAAAGCCTATTGTAAACGAGATATCAAAGCCAGTTACTCTAGAAGTTGGTCCATTGTCCCGAACTACTGATTTGTTACTTACGAAATCATGTCCAGAAAATTTGTTAGGTATTAAAACATTGAAAGAATTAGGTGCAGTTATTTGCTGTTCTCCAGAAGGAATACGTATGTTTTTGAGGGATTTTAAAGGTCACTATGTATTACGAGATTTTGATCCAAGATTGTCAAATGTACCGCAGCATTTATGGGCGCAAGGTCCAACTGATGTAGGTTTTATGCAGATCACACCCCATCGTGTGACTCTCAAGCAAGGTATAGTCCTGCCACGAATCAGACAGTACAGATTGCCACCTGAGGCTGTAGCAGCCTTATCCAAAATTATTGACAAGCTCATTTCTCAAGGAGTGGTTGTAGAAACTGACTCCAATACATGTAATTCTCCTATCATTCCAGTCATGAAACGTACTGATCCAAATGCACCCCCAGTATATCGATTAGTGATTGACCTTCGAGAACTTAATAAATGTATCATACCGCAGTATCCAGTAGTCCCAGATATTTCATCTCTATTGACAGCTATTGATTCTGAAGCTATATTTTTTACTGTAATAGACCTCAAGAATGCATTTTTCAGTGTTCCAATTCATCCAGATAGCCAGTACCTTTTCGGTTTTTGTCTAAATGGAAGGAGCTATAAATTCACACGAGCTCCTCAAGGTTTCACAGAAAGTCCTAGCATTTACAGTCAAGCACTTAAAAGACAACTAGACAATATTCACATGCCAACTGACACTGCCCTGCTCCAGTATGTCGATGATCTACTGATCACAGCCCGTTCTGAACGTGACTGCAAGCGAGCGTCACTTACAGTTCTGTATTTCCTAGCCGAGATGGGGCACAAGGTGTCCCCTTCGAAGCTCCAGTTCTGTGTCCAGCAAGTGATCTACTTAGGCCACTTACTGTCCAAGTGGGGTAGGCAGTTGACACCAGATCGTATCCAGTTAATAGCGAGTCTTCCACAGCCCAAGACACAGAAGGAGGTACGTGCTTTTATTGGCCTTACTTCTTACTGTAGACAATGGATTCCCCAGTATGCATTTCTAGCTAAGCCACTGATACAGTTAACGACACAGGAGGCAGCCGTATCGACTGTTCTCCCTTGGACATCTGAACATACACTTAGTTTTAATGAGTTAAAGAAAGCTTTATGCCAAGCACCTGTTCTAGCTACACCGAACTACAGTAAGCCTTTTACACTTTTTGTCACAGAACGTGATGGTACAGCATTATCTGTTCTTACACAAGATCAAGCCGGACAATACAAGCCTTGTGCTTATTTCTCGAGCACATTAGATCCAGTAGCCCAGGCTCTGCCTGCGTGCCTCAAGTCAGTTGCAGCCACAGCTCTAGCAATCAGACAAAGTGATTCCATAGTATTGGGACACTCCCTGACAGTACAAGTTCCACACTCCGTGGAAGTTCTTTTAAACCGAACACAGACTCAGCACTTGACAATTGCACGTTTAACAGGTTATGAACTGACACTGTTCCAGCCACACATAGAAATCAGACGCTGCAACGTTCTAAATCCTGCTACTCTGTTACCGTCAGTTACTTCAAATCCTGCCACGCATGACTGTGTGGAAGTCATTAACACTATGACTAAGCCAAGACAAGACCTGACAGACATTGCCTTACCTGATCCCGACCTGACACTTTATGTGGATGGTTCATGTATGAGAACAAGTACAGGAGAACTAGTAGCCGCGTATGCAGTGACTACTGACACTGAAGTTATTGAAACACACCGTATTGACACCCTGTCTGCTCAAGCAGCAGAGCTAGTTGCTCTGACCCAAGCCTGCATACGTGCTAAGAACCTGAAAGTAAACATATATACAGATTCACGTTACGCATTCGGAGTTGTACACGACTTCGGAGTGCTCTGGCAAGAGAGAGGTTTCATGACTTCTCATGGAACCAAGATTCAGCATGGTCTCCTCATTCAAGCTCTGTTAGATGCAATACATTTACCGACAGCTATCGCTATCATGAAGTGCAAGGCACACACGAAAGTTACTGACATTATTTCCCAAGGTAATGATCTAGCAGATCGAACAGCTAAGCTTACAGCTCAGACACCAGACATTCCAGTTAATAAGACACAGACATCCACTCCAGAACAGACTACTTGTATGACAGTTAAAGACCCTACACAAGATGTCATAGACATACAGTTACATGCTACTCCCGATGAAATCAAGAAATGGTCCGAACAAGGAGGGGTCCAGACAGATCAGGGATGGGTGACGAAGGGAAAAGCCACATGGTTTCTCCCCGACTCTATGGTTCAAGTCATTATCAATACCGTACATAGTCCAGCACATCTAGGAGAAAAAGCTATGTTAGACAGTATCCAGAACTTTTGGTTTAACAAGCACTTACGAGCTGCAGCCAAGCAGAAAGTCAGTACTTGTATGATATGTTGCCAGTTCAATCCAGGTAAAAGTGTCCCGGTGGAACAAGGTGGATTCCAGCCCCCGGACCACCCTTTTGAAGTCCTCCAGATGGATTATATTCAGATGGAGCGATGTCGAGGTTTCAAATATGTCCTTGTAGTTGTATGCGCTTTGTCCAGGTGGACAGAAGCATATCCAGTTCCAGATTACACAGCAGCGACCACTGCCAAGCAGTTGGTTCGTGAATTCTTCCCCCGTTATGGACTCCCTAGGGTCGTGTATTCTGATAACGGCCAGCCATTCTCATCAGAGTTAATGAAGCATGTTTCCCTTCTGTTAGGGTACCAGTGGAAGTTCCATTGTGTGCGCCATCCTGAAGCAGCCGGTCTCGTAGAGAGACATAATCAGACCCTGAAAATCCGTATTGCTAAGACATGTAAAGAGAAAGGTGTAGACTGGATAGTTGCCCTGCCAGTTGCTTTATTCTTTATGCGCATGGTCGCACACTCCAGATCAGGTCTGTCCCCGTATGAGGTCGTATTCGGCCGCCCCCCAAATATGTGGGGTACACCTAGACCCCGCAGTATTACAGATGTTTCCAGTAATATGTTGACAGATTACCTAGCTTCCTTGATGTCTGCCCTACACTCTTGTCGTTCACAGGTTGCCGCCGCATTTCCAGACAATACCGAAGTGAAACCGCATGAGGTCATCCCCGGGGATCTCGTGTTGGTCAGGAACTTTGATCGTTCAAGTCCGCTGGAGCCTCGCTGGAAGCAACCTCAACTAGTCCTCTTGACCACCCGTACGGCTGTGAAGTTGGAAGGCCGTAAGGGTTGGGCCCATCTGTCGCATATCAAGAAATTTCATGGAATCCGAAAAAAGACTTTTAATGACAATTCCAAAGACTGTTCCATTTCTAAAGACTGCCTGAAACCAGACTCTAAACCAGACATTAATACAAATCCAGAATTGAAAGTTCCTCTGTTAGAGAAAACTCCGCAGCAGGAGTATAAATTAAAGCTCCGGTCTAGTAAAATAAGTCAGCCAGTTTAATTGTCTAAGTCCCCCTCGGGTGAAACGGTTAGACAGGTATCTGACATGTATGAGATAGACCCCCATAGTGAGAGAGTTAGTCAAAACTCTATCCGATGTATCGTTTTTCTAAGTTTTCTATTGTTTCTAAGTTTGATGGTTACCTGCACAAGTTATGCATTGCATTTATGTTTTCCGATTTCTCATGTAAATAAGTTTTCTAATACTACAGTAGAGCACACGTTTAGTGATCTGCCCCCTCACGAGTTATCCTATCGTCTTGCTATGCGCAATAACACATTCATTAGGATGTTGCATTATTCACACCAGACCAGCAATGCTACAAATTGTTGGGTGTGTGGTCGACTTCCCCCTTTCCAGACACCGAAGGGAGTTCTGCCACTCTTTCCTTATCCATTTTCACATAATGGTTCGTGTGGAGCATGGTCCATGTTAACGTCATCTTCAAATGATATGTCCCTTCTGAATAGAACATGTTTTCCAGACAAGCAAGGTCTCTCCCATAGAACAGGGTTAGATCTAGAAAATGAAGTTTATAATTTAGGTAATTATTCTTCGAATTTTATGGTCCTGAATGTTCAGTCTGATACTACTCCAGACTTACCTGCTATTTCAGTACTACCAGTCAAAGGCGAATTATGTGTCCGAAATAATGGTTCCGTACATGTGGGACATAGTGATTGTACTACTACTGTCGAGTATAGTGACAGTGGGAAATCTATTTTCAAAGCTTCACGTCATTCTTATTTTGTTTGTGGTCAGACCGCATATGTTCGTCTGCCCCTCGATTGGGAGGGAACATGTTACATTGCCTTCCTACTGCCACCAGTTTTTCTAGCCCCATCTGATTATCACAGAAACACACATCTAGTACATGTCAGACATAGAAGGGAGATTGAGTCCCCAATTGTCGATCAAACTGAAACTGCTCTAGAACAGTATACAGATTTCAATAGAGGTTTCTTCTTCTTTATAGGCCCTGTCCAGAATAGTAAGTCAATCCGTAGATTAACCAGAACCCTTGAAGCAGTAGTGAATGAGACTACTTCTGCTCTAGGTAACTTAACCGAAGAGCAATCTGCTATGAGATTTGTCGTGCTCCAGAATCGTCTCGTTCTTGACGTCATATTGGCCGATAGAGGAGGAGCATGTAGAGTCATCGGATCTAGTTGCTGCATTTTCATTCCTAATAACGCGCCGTCTGTTTATTCAGCTATAACCAGACTTCATAAAATTGCCCATCAGTTACACCAGAATCCAGGCACCTGGACATGGTCCGGTTGGCTCTGGAGTATCATATCTGCTTGGGGATGGAAAGTATTGTCATTCCTAGGTATTGCAGTAATGATCATATTCAGTTGCTGCCTCTGTATACAATGTGGCCCTGCGATTTGCGGCATTTGTGCTACCTCTTGTATTCCTAGTCCTAAGTCCCGCTCTAAATCCCGTTCCAAGACAATTCGAGACGAGCAAATGATGCTGTATGAAATGATAGATGGTATCATGAATATAGATGTTTCCTGATGGAAACGTAGGGCACAAGGAGGGAATGTGGAAAAGTAAATTTTGCCATGTTATATGTGCCTACGTGTTCCCCCATGTTATGCCATATGTGCATGATCGATATGCATGTATTCCCCTCTGATCGATTAAAGACGCAATTATAGTTGTGTCCATCTCTAGTATGCCAGTTTCCAGTCTTCGTGAATACAACGAATATCAGGCCTATGTAAAGCTACGTTGCCACGTTTTACAGTGTGCACGTTAATTCATTGAAAAGTCCCCGTTTCTAGGCCTCAAAAGGGCCCGGACTCAGATTCAGCTCCTGTTTCCTGAACCCTCTCCGAGGAGCGATACAGCCCCCACCTGTATCCCTGACCCTTAGCTTACTTTCATGCCTCGCAGTGCCCGGCTCGGCCTGGCTCTGCCTCCAGTCTGCCAAGAGTATGTTATGTTTCTAGTTATCAGTCCAGCCCTCCTTCTCTGCATTCCTAAGCTACTGAATCGCATCAATAGTTTCCGTCATGGTCTAGCCTTTATGTCTCCATGTAAGAGAAATACTGTATTAATATTCATAGAATATTCCCCGCACACGCACTACATGTAGGATTATGTATGCACCAGTCTTAATGTCTGTTAGCCTTTACCCTGATAACTTTTGGATTCTATCAACATGTTCTCTAAACACTAGATACTAGATATGCTTAGGTACGTGTCGCTCTGACACTCCAGACTTTAGTCTCCTCTTCTAGCGCAGAAGTCATAGCCCCCCAGTTCTCCCTAGTAACACGTCATTGCCAGTTTGCGCGCACCATTAGGTTAGAGGTCCCAGCTGCCCAGGTAGCCCCCTCCATGTTTCCGCCCCGTTTATGACATATTCTGTTACGTTTGCATCACATGTCTATGTATACGCCCTGTACACGCCTTCTTGTTGCATCAGTTATGCCTTATCTTTCGCGACTGTTACAAGCTCCGCCTACTGCTACGCCTACTGTATTGAATGCAATGTATTTTGTTTAACTATAAGTATTGTGCACTGTTATTAAAGTTTGCTAGCCATTCCCCTGTTCCTGCCCCCGATGCGCATCTTACCCAGATCCCGTACAGGCTGTCCTGTTCTTGTCCTTTATGCTTAATTAAAGCCTGTCAACTCTAGCTACCTCGTATCTTGACTCTTATTTATTGAGCTAACCCGATTATTGATTATAGTCAAAAATAGATCAGGTAATAATTTATTTATTTACCACAGTATTCCCATAACGGAGATCTGGGCTTTGGGTTGATTATACATGCTCTTTATTGCCACTATGAATTTTTCCCCAGCCCATAATGTTTCATAGTAGCCCGTAAAAAAGGCCAGGAGACCCTATCAAAGGCTTTTTCTGCATCCAGTAGGATTAAAGCCATAGGGTCTCCTGAAACCTTAGTAAAATCAAACAGGGTTATTGTACGCCGGATATGATCTATTGTTTCCCATCCAGGAACAAACCCATGCTGTTGAGGGGCAACCAACTTTTTAATCACAACTGAAAGTCTATTTGCTAATATCTTGGCATAAATCTTTATGTCGCTGTTTATAAGTGTGATGGGTCGATATGACCCTGTATCCGAAGGTTCCTTGCCTTTCTTTAGAAATTTCACGATTCAAGCACTTCGTCACGATTCAGGAATTTCTGGAATGCAACAGCAATAGCATCTTCCTCAGACACAAGACCGACATCGGGATCATAAATATTTTTTATCCGCATTACCAATTCTCTATCCCCAGTTCTAGAGGCAAGTAAATTTCCAGCTCTCTCGCTGTTTTCAAACATCTTTGTCCTCCTGGCCATAAATTTACTAGCCGTCTTTCTCTGGGATATTTCTATAATCGCTGCTTTAGCTAGGACAATCTGAGTTTGAGCCGAGTCGCTGTCTGCCTCCTGAGCAAGTGTACTAGCCAGATTAGCCTCGGCCTTCTCTAATTTAGTATATAACTTGACTAGTGCAACTTTTTCCTTTTTTTGACTCTCCCAGCCAAAGGGGGTAGTCTCACCCCTAATCCCGGCCTTTAATGTATCCCACACATTTTGTATCCCCGTACTGCCCAAGTTTTCCTCCAAAAATCTTATAATCCAAATCGCCATACCTTCAACATAGGTGCTATCCCTTTACAGACCCCGATTAAAAGTCCAAACATCTGGTTTATCCATCCTACATTGCACACTAATCTCCAATACAAGCGGATTATGATGCGACATCACTCTAGGGTATCGAAAGATGTTAGATTTTGCAATAAGTGCAGGGGAAATAAGGAAATAGTCTAATCTAGAGCACCTTTTATGTGGGGCGGAATAATAAGTGAATCCAGGGTTCTTAGATCTGAAATACGCCCAGGCATCTATTAGCCCATGTAGGTCCATCATATGTCGTAAGGCCCTGTACACCCTGGGTTTTCGCCCTACATCGTTTGCTCTAGTTTGATTCATCAGGTCACATTCTATATTGATATTAAGGTCGCCACAGATTATCAATGGCGAAGGCCAGCCTAACAGCTCCAGACTCAGCATTTGATAGATTGCTGGATCGTCCAACACAGGCCCATATATTGAACAGAAAGTTAATTCCTTATTTAAAAAATTGCCATGAACTATAACCCAGCAGCCATATAGATCTGCAGCTGTCTGAAAAATATTTACCCTCCCGCGTGTTGCCAAAATGGCGACCCCTTTGGTCTTGGCTTCTAGTTTAGTCCATGAGACTAGCTGAAATCCCTCAACTTCCATGCATATATATCGCCTGGCCTCAATATGAGTTTCTTGAAGGCAGATTATATCTGCCCTCAAAAAGTTAAGATCTTCGCTAATACGCCTGCGCTTATTAGAATCATTCAGGCCACATATATTAATAGATTCTACTCGTATAGCCATGATACTGGATATTTCCTTCTACAATTAAACCAACTAGTCTTGAAAGAAGTGCTGATCAGATTACTTTGAAACGTACATTCCTGTCTTCCTTCCCCCTGTGCCCCCCCCTCCCTCCCCTCTCCAACCCTCCCTCTAGGCCTCCCAAGTTCCCGTGGTCATCCCCTGTCTATAACGAATCAAACCATGAGTTTGAGAAAACATATAACATCCACTGAGATATGATAAAGAAAGTAAAGAGTGAAAACATAGGAAACAGATATACAACTCCTATATCTCAAATAGAGCAGATAGAGCATGCAGCATTGAGAAAGTATGCTTGAGTTCGAAATTATCCATCAGGTAGTTCACTCAGGTATGCCTCAGCTTGTATTTCTGAAAGAAAAACTCGTGTTTTGCCTCTAAAAATAACCTTTAGCCTTGCGGGGTTCATTAAATAAACCTTGCAACCCTTCTTTTGAAAAGGGCTGATCAGAGTATGGAGTCGCCACCTCCGTTCCACTGTTACGTGGCAAAAATCAGGGCGGACAAAAAACGAGTGCCCCTCTGAACTTCTCTAAGCGTCCGGGCGGGCTTTTTCAAAAATAGCTTGCCTTAACATAAAGTTGCCGAAAAAAATGAATGTAGTCCTTGGTTTAGATTCAGCGCCTGAGTTCTTTTTTAACATGAAAGGGAATCGATGTACTCTTTGAATTTCTGTTTCCCAACACCAATGTGACAACTCGGGAAAGGCGGACTTGAATCGATTCAGCACAAAGCCTCTAATGTCCTGTCCTTCCGCATTTTCTTCAATACCTAACATTCTTAAATTGTTTCTGCGTAAACGATTCTCAGAATCTTCCAACTTCCACATTATATCTGTTAGTTTATCGTTGTTGGCAGTGGTCTTCTGTTATGCACACTGTAATCCAGCTTCAAGCCCGACTATCCGCTCTTCCAGGGCAGTTGTTCTGGCAATAACCTCTGCGCAAGCCTTTGTATTCTTGCCAATAGCCCCTTGTATCTTCATGGTGGCCAGCTGGGCTCGCTTATGTTCTTGCCGGGCTTCACTTTGGATGGACTTCAAAATAGCATAGATCACAGAGTTAGGGGAGATGTATTCACCACCCCTCCCAGTTCTTCCTGAACACTCAGACCATCTGCCCCGGCTAGAGAAGTGGTAGCATGTAGATGGTCCCATTGAAGATTGTTGTTACCAGCCTCAGACCCATCACTGTCTAGTGCCGTGCCTCCCTATTGGATGATTTTTCTTGCTTTAGTACGTCGGGAGTCACCCTCCTCAATGTATCTCCGATATTTGGGGGACTACCGGTTTCATATCCAGACATTTCGTCCCCTTCAGCAGAGTCAGTAGGATCTGCGGTGGTCTTCAGGGACCGAGAAGAAACTGTCTCCTTCTTGAGCCTCATAGGACCCCCCTGCAAGTCCTGAATGTAACTTTCCTCCAGAGGGAGTGGAGAGCTTAGAGGTTTCACTCTGGTCACTGTCGAGGATCTGTGTTAAGCTCTTGGTGACATTGATAATTCCTTGATTTCCTCCAGGCACAACCACATCAAACATTAATGATTGAGAGTCCGTATTAGCATCGGTGCCCTGTTTTATCTCTAGCTCCGATCCCAGGGTCACCATATCACTCGTATCTTGCAATGAGCCACTTTGCTCTTCTATATGGGCTTGTGCCCTCTTCTCTTTTTCTGACGCCTGCTGCTCACCGTTGTTGCAATTTTCTGCCTCCCAGTGAGTACTTTAGCATTCTGGTGCTGATTTTTGCTCCCAGGCCCCTTCAAGGAAAACATCCCTGGGATTATTGCCACTCTCCCCCATCCGACGCCGGCCACAGTTAATGCCTGTGCCCCCAAAACTTTATTTTTGCTGTCCTCGCTCCCGTTTTCTGGGGGTCGTGTCTTCTCCATTCCTCTCCCCTTAATTGCGCCTTTCTTGAGACTCACCGGGGGCCGGTTCTAAAACCTTGGGGCCGGTTCTCTCAGCTTTACCAGTCTTTTCCTTTTCTGGATTCAAGACCGGCGCCGGCAGTTCTTTCCGAGCGGCAGCCGGTTGTTCCTCAATAGCGCCGGCAGGGACCTTCCCGTTCTTACGCGGTGGCGGCATACGAGCACCAGATTTGCTGAGCACGGCAGCTTCCTGCTTCGGGCACAGATTCTTCGGAGACCACACTCTCCACAGGTGCGCTCGACTCCGGAGGAAGGTTGCCGCCAGCCGAGCCGCCTGAACCGAGACGCTGAAGTTCCGCCGTAAAATTAACATGAGCCTCTCAGGTAACTGCACGGTCCGATAGGTCTTCCGTATTCTTCACCTCTCGCAAATATTCTCACTCCTATACCGTTAAGGTCTCAGAATCACCCTTATTCCATCAGGAGCAGACAGGGGAGACGCTCACTCGGGATCAAGCGGCCGCCATCTTGCCTCCACCACAACTAGAGAAGTTCAGAAACAATCTCACTCTCAATGGTTCTCCCTTAGAGAGAGTCCATTCCTTTGATTATCTGGGTATTAGGTTATCCAATAAAAGGCATTGGGGAACTCACCTGAACAAAATGTTACTGAACCATAAGCAGGTGGTGGGTGCTATCGGTAGGGACCAACGGTCAACGTAAACTAGACTGGTAGCTCCTTCCCTAGTAGTCTATAAAGGTAAAGCTGTGAGCTCAGCAATGTATGGCCCTGAACTTTGGGGCTTCGAAAAAACGAATGAGATTGGACGATCAGAGAGTAAATTCTTTAGAGATCTGGTATTCGTCCCTACCAATACACCACTCAAGCACCTACTCTCTGACATGGGCAGACGCCCTTTTAGTGAGGTGGCTAGACCTCGCCCTCTTCAGTACTAGATAAGACTAAGACGCACCCCAGAACTCCATAGCTATGCGACGGCCCTTTCTGAGCTCATTACCCAGGATACCAACAAAAGGGTTAAGTGGCTTAGAGATCTGAAGGACTTACTGACCAAACTGGGCTTAGCCGAAGCTTGGGCCAAGCAGGTCCCTCCAACTAAGAGAGAGTTACAAAAGAATTATTGGAACTGGGTAAATCACCAGGTCTTGCATAACCCAAGGCTTGACAGACTATCTGACGAGTTCCTCCAGCATAAATCAGTTGGATCCCTGGAACCTTATCTAGATTTTATCAGGACACCCAGTTTAGATTTGGATCCCTAATGCTAAATACCATACTGGCAAAATGGGACCCAACAACCTCCACCTTAGCTAACTGCCCCGGCTGTGATGCACAGCAAGAAACTGTAGCACATATATTCTTTGCTTGCCCAGCCTACAAGCAAGCAAGGGCCAAATGGCTCAAGCCTATTTATATTTTATTGGGCACTAGAAACCACCTTGATGCTCTACGAATCCTGAGAACGGACTAAACTAGGTCCTCGCTAGTATGTGGTGTTGCCAAGTACCTGGGGTGTGCGTGGATTTTCCGTATAAAGGCACAATTAAGGAAGAATGTGCAAATAAATACCATCTAATCTGGGGATCTGAGTGCTAATTTACACATAGGAATGATTTGCAAAGTAATGAAGATTAACTGTTTTGTATGGGACATGTGTCTTAGCTAATCTGTAATTTTAAGATATGAAGCCTAATTTTAGAGTGGACGGTATAGCAAGGTTTTTAAAACTTGTTTTTATCATATGAAATGTTAATTTTATAATCTTTTATATGACTGTGAAATGCTTTTATGATACTTGCTATCAAATAAAGCATATTCGAAATGAATGGGGGACATGGAACAGTTCTTGACTAAGTGGCTCACCGGCTGGCTTCCTCCATAGTTGTTATCCTGTTATCCTGTTAATTTGTTGTAGGAAGGGTGCACAGGGCCATGATGCAGAAGTCGCCCCCGGAAGCCAGACCACAGCCTTTCATTGCAAAGATTTTGAATAACCACGACAGGGACATGATTTGAATGCAATCCATTCAAAAAAACCCTGATGTTCAAAAACACTTGCATCCTCAAATTTCATGAATACACAAGACTAGTCCAGCAGAAGCAACAGTAATTTATGGCAGACAAGGCCCACCTTGGTGAGCTGAAACTTCCCTATGCATTGCTGTATCTAGCCAGGCTGAGGGTGGTGTACCAATCCCGTATGCTATTCTTTGAGTCACCAGAAGTCTCCGTATACATGACAGGATTGCCTCGAACTTTGGACCACACTGGAATTTTAAACAAGAATTTGCAATGCAATAGGTCTCGCTTTTACGCAAGTTTAAGCTATTGACATTGCAAATAACAATGGCTTTATTTATGTTTTCGTTTTTAAAACATAAATAAAAGGCATTGTCATTTACAATTCCACTAGCTTAAACTCGTGTAAATGTGAGACGTATTGCATTGCAAATGCTTTGACTGGTCTGACTCCCGCGCTTCCATGCTGTGTGCCAAGCATACGTTGTCTGAATGGACGTGCATACTGTAAGTGCTGGACTGGCTCCCTCTGGAAGAGAACTGGACCTTCTCCCGAGAAATGAGGCTATTTAGACCGGAGGAGAGCGGTCCACGGCACACCTGAGGGGGCGCTGACCTCACTGATGAGGGCCGCCTGCATGTACGTGTGTCGGCTCAAGGTGTCAGCTCAACACAGCTGGACGCTCTGAGGCAAAAAAGCTGATAAGTCACCAAAAGAGTGATTTTGAAACAAAGGCAGCTCTGGAAATACGTTTTCATTTCGGAGGCGCCGTGACAGGAGACATCAGTGCTCTTGGTGCGTGCAGTTATCGCTTAGGAGGAAATGCTAGAAAGAGCATGGGGATTTTCAGCTCTGCAGCGAAAATGCAATTGCATCTGCCCAATGATCCTGTAGACAACTAGTCAGGGCCAGTCTCCAACGCCGTCCTCTCCCAGCTGCCTCGTCGAACCCGCGGCTCTCACCTCATTAACGCAGCACTTGGGCCCAGTGTCTCGCCCCTGTGCTTTTCCTTGGCTTGTCGTAGGTCTCTGCTGCATGGCTCGTCTTCATGGCCGCACGTCGAGCTGTAACTCATAATCAGGTCTCGGCTCGGTAGGCCTCTTCCTCCGTTGCTCATCCAGGGCTATGCCACGTACCCTCTTCCAATCCAGGTGCTTTCCCTGGTTCCGGAAAGGACTCCGCACTGTAGTCTCAGCGTTGAGCTCTATGACTCAAAACCAAGGAAAAGTGAAAGAGCGGCACACGTCTTCTTCTGCTGAATACAAGCAGTTCAGCTCCCTCGTCCCGCTGACTACGAGCAGTTGACTTGATTTAATTTTTAAAATTCACTTCCCAACCCGCCCTGCTGACTCCGCCCAGCCCCCTCGTCATCTGCCTACTTAGGCTCCTCTCCCTTCTTCCTCAGTGTTTGCGTGTAGCCCGGTGGCAGAGGGCTTGCGCGAGGCTGTCACTGCATTTCAATTTTAAATACCTTTTGTCTTCTTCTGCTGAATACAAGCAGTTCAGCTCCCTCGTCCCGCTGACTACGAGCGGTTGACTTGATTTAATTTTTAAAATTCACTTCCCAACCCCTCCTGCTGACTCCGCCCACCCCCCTCGTCATCCGCCTACTTAGGCTCCTCTCCCTTCTTCCTCAGTGTTTGCGTGTAGCCCGGTGGCAGAGGGCTTGCGCGAGGCTGTCACTGCATTTCAATTTTAAATACCTTTTTGTCTTCTTCTGCTGAATACAAGCAGTTCAGCTCCCTCGTCCCGCTGACTACGAGCGGTTGACTTGATTTAATTTTTAAAATTCACTTCCCAACCCGCCCTGCTGACTCCGCCCACCCCCCTCGTCATCCGCCTACTTAGGCTCCTCTCCCTTCTTCCTCAGTGTTTGCGTGTAGCCCGGTGGCAGAGGGCTTGCGCGAGGCTGTCACTGCATTTCAATTTTAAATACCGTTTGTCTTCTTCTGCTGAATACAAGCAGTTCAGCTCCCTCGTCCCGCTGACTACGAGCGGTTGACTTGATTTAATTTTTAAAATTCACTTCCCAACCCGCCCTGCTGATTCCGCCCACCCCCCTCGTCATCCGCCTACTTAGGCTCCTCTCCCTTCTTCCTCAGTGTTTGCGTGTAGCCCGGTGGCAGAGGGCTTGCGCGAGGCTGTCACTGCATTTCAATTTTAAATACCTTTTTGTCTTCTTCTGCTGAATACAAGCAGTTCAGCTCCCTCGTCCCGCTGACTACGAGCGGTTGACTTGATTTAATTTTTAAAATTCACTTCCCAACCCCTCCTGCTGACTCCGCCCACCCCCCTCGTCATCCGCCTACTTAGGCTCCTCTCCCTTCTTCCTCAGTGTTTGCGTGTAGCCCGGTGGCAGAGGGCTTGCACGAGGCTGTCACTGCATTTCAATTTTAAATACCTTTTGTCTTCTTCTGCTGAATACAAGCAGTTCAGCTCCCTCGTCCCGCTGACTACGAGCGGTTGACTTGATTTAATTTTTTTAATTCACTTCCCAACCCGCCCTGCTGACTCCGCCCACCCCCCTCGTCGTCCGCCTACTTAAACGTCCCACATGCGTCCGCGCAGCGGACGAGCGCCGGAGTTGTGCCAGAGTTAAGCCCGTCTGCGCCCGTCCGCGGCCGGACGGGCCCAGGGGTCAGGGATTCTGCCGCTGTGATATCTTACACCTCCAGTGCATTAAAGAGCCTACAATGTCATTCTTACTCCCTCCCGCCCGTTGTCAAAATGCTTATCTCCGCTTTAGGACTCACAGGGAACACCCCTCCCCTATCGGGACCTCATACCTCACCTACCCCCAGCAAACCTAACATCCGGATTTTATATCTCAATACTCGTTCCCTTGTAAAACATCAAACCGACATCTTTCTCCTACTTTCGGTTGAGAACCCGGATGTCCTTCTGCTTTCCGAAACTTGGCTAACCGATGACTCCCTTCCGGATATTCTGGCGGCATTACCCCCTAATTATTATCTGCTGAATGCCAATCGCCCTGGGGGTCGGTCCGGTGGCGGGGTGGCAGCTGTCATACGTAAGAACCTTAAAATCATTGCCACCGCCTCCCTGATCCTCCCTGAAGTGGATAATCTGGTCCTCAGCCTAGGAACCGAGGTAGGTGCAGTCACGGTTATAATTCTCTACCGCCCCCCCTCCCCTATGCCCTCCTTTCCCTCTTCCCTTACTGAGCAGCTCGCCAATCTCATCACGTCTACCTCTCGCGTCGCCATGTTTGGCGATTTCAACTACTCGTTCCAACACAAAGATGCCGGGCCGCACGCTACCGAGCTTTTTGAGACCCTCTCTAGTCTTAATTTTACCCAACTTTTCAATCTCCCCACGCATAGCGCTGGCCATATTCTTGACCACATATGGACCCTGGGGGTGAAGTCCTCTTGTCCGCAGATCTCTCCTTGTGTGTGGTCTGACCACTTCCTGATCGATATTACAATTTCGGTCAGTGATAACATCAGAGCCCCCCCTTTAGAGGGTGGTGTGGCCCGCAAGTGGAGGTCTGTTGATTTCCCTGCATTTCTCTCTCACCTGTCCCGCTCCTGCCCCTCTCTCCCTAGCGACATTTGTATCGACGAGCTAGACGGTAATTTCTCTGATTGGCTCACGTCTGCCAGTAACATCTTTGCCCCGCTTACTAAGTTTCCCCGCTCACGGCATAGCAACTCCCACAAATGGTTCGACCATCAACTAAAAACCCAACATCTGGAGTTACGCCAGCTGGAGCGAAAGTGGAGAAGAACCTACTGCTCCACGAGCAGAGACACCTACGTTACTGCTCGCAACAAATACAAAAAAGCCATTGCTATGGCCAAAACTACCTATGTTTCTAACAAGATCCTTTCCGCCCCCTGCAAATCTAAGGAGATCTTCAGAGTGCTTGAAGAATTCTCTTCCGACCCCAGGACGCTCCCTATCCAGGCTCCGACTCAGGAATCTTGTAATGCCCTCAGCTCATTTTTTCTGGAGAAAATTGTCTTGATCAAGGACACTATTCCGGTCACCGTTCCTGGCGCTAATTTCACCTGTCCCCCTCCTAACGCCCTCACCTTCACAAACTTTCCCCCTCTAGACTCAAAATCGCTGGCCACCTTGGCCGCTCGGGTTAAATCTGGTTCTCCGGATGACTGTTGTCCACCTTCCATACTACGGGACATCTGTCTCCATCTCCCTGATAATACTCTCTCTCTGCTGAATTCTTCTCTTTCTTCTGGCTCCGTACCTAACTCTTTCAAGGCAGCCGTTCTAGTGCCTTTACTGAAGAAACCCGGAGCGGACCCCGCGGTCCTGGCGAATTACCGGCCTATCTCTCTTCTGCCCTATTTCGCCAAAATCCTGGAAGCCCACGTCACCACCTGTCTCTCGCAGTTCATCGAGAGCTCCAACTTCCTCGAAGTCAACCAGGCCGGTTTTAGACCCGGCCACTCCACGGAGGTAGTAATCCTGGCCGCACTGGACGCTCTCCGAGCCGGCGTCGACAGGGGCACCCCTCAGGCCTTGGTTCTCTTAGATCTGTCGGCCGCCTTCGACACGGTGGATCATAACATCCTACTCCACCGTGTCGAGCAGGCCGGCATCCAGGGCCTGGCGCTGACCTGGGTCAAATCCTTCCTGTTTGGGAGGTCTCAGACTCTCAGCCTGGGTACTTTCAGGGCTCCTAGGGAGTGTTCACTCTGCGGGGTCCCCCAGGGCTCTTCCTTATCCCCACTTCTTTTCAATCTATATCTTCAACCTCTTCTCTTCTCTCTGAGGCAGTGGGACGTCACCGTATTCAACTACGCTGACGACCTGCAACTCATCTTTCCTCTTGACTCTTCTTCTGCTATCTCTAACTTCCAGGCGGTTATGACCCACATCCTTCAGTGGATGAGCCAGAACCAGCTCAAACTCAATCCCGGGAAGACGGAACTATTTCTTCCCGGCAAGAGCTCTATTCACTGGGGCCCGCATTTCTGGCCGGGAGACCTCGGTGCTCCTCCCACCCCGGTGGCTTCAGTAAAGAGTCTCGGGGTCATCATTGACTCCGAGTTATCTCTTAAACCCCAAATAGGGTGGGTGGTCTCCTCCTGCATGTACCAGCTGCGCAGGATCAGAAAGGTGGCTTACCTTCTGACGCCTGAAGCCCTGATTTTAGTCATCATGGCCCTTGTCCTCTCCCGCTTGGATTTTTCGAACTCCCTCTATCATGGGCTGCCTAAGGCCCTTCTTTCTAGACTCCAGATCGTCCAGAACCAAGCGGCGAGACTAGCCTGCGGGATCCCGAAATGGCAATCTGCCAAACCCTTCCTCACTAAACTCCACTGGCTTCCTTCCTCCTCTAGGGCAGCCTTTAAAATCGGCTGCCTCACTTTCAAATCTCTCACCGGCACCTGCCCTGCTTTTCTGAAATCCCTCATCAGTCCCTACTGCCCCTCACGTAATCTCAGATCCTCTACCCTTCGCCTTTTGGTCGTTCCTCCTTTTAAACTTTGCAGAATGGGTGGCCGGAGATTTGCTCTCCTTGCCCCCACACTCTGGAATTCTCTCCCCTCCTCACTTAAATTCTCTAATTCGCTCACCCAATTCCGTAAATCCCTAAAAACTTGGCTTTTCCCACATTCCGGTTAACTCTTCTTTCCCTTTTCAGTGTCAGACTAGCGCCAGGAAACCCATGGTGACAGAGCGCTTTAAAAATGCCCCTTAACATAACATAACATACCATAAAAAAAGGACCTATAAAAGCCCTTAGTTGGTACTTGAAACATGCATTTCACGCATACTATCAGCCTTTGCATTAAATGTGGGTCCATTGTATACATTATTTAGGACCTACCCACAGAAAGGCTGGGAATCCTAACAGGGCGAACTCTTCCTACTTCACGTGCCAGGTGTAGTCACGACGGATCTGTGAATAGTCACATTTAATATACTACGTTGCCCAAAGGGGGGGGGACACGACACACAAGATTCAGGATTGATTCTATAAGACTAATGACCGCGCTAGGAGCAATATCATAACCTTTCGTCGCTGCAACAGTTTTATCAGCAATAGAAAGCAGGCCTTGAGAAAGTTTGCATGCTAAAAGAAACACGTATCGGCTGTCATCGGCTGTTCATCAACCATCACTACCTGGAAGGCCACAGGATTAGGACCTCCAGTCTGGCTGTTACTATTGCTCTTGCTTGTAGTGCTCAACCAATTTTCAAACTATATACATTGTATATTACCTGTAGTATTCCAGGACTATTAGACATATTTGTGTACTATGTTTGAAGTTATCCTCAACTGCTATATTAAAACCTTGGACTAATTAACATTAAATTGAACAAGAAAAATACTCATATTTAATGTTCTCTTCTCTTTTTGCTTGATTTATTTGAAATATTTTTCTATCTTTGATTCAGTACATGGATTAAATAATCATTGTTGTACGACTTCTAGTACTGGCCATTTAGCTAAATGTAATGGCTATACCATAAATTGTTTTAGTCAAATAGTAGAGTGCTGAGGTACAACTATTTTGTATCGCCAGAAGATGTCATTAACTGGACAGATGAAACAGTGAAGATCGGGCCCGCAGGCCACTAAGGTTGGAATCAAATTCCTTGTCCCGTGAGGTCGTCCACATCCCACCCAATAACAAAATCAAAGGAACCAGGAGTTTGAGATCTAGACGCCAATCCTGCAGCGATCAACAACAGATCCACTTCGGTGCCATGCCAGGGGTCTTCAGCCTCATAGGTACGCCAGGACTCTCCCGGGATAAAGCATGAGCGGGGGCTAGAACCTTTGTTTGACTCTAAATAGTTGAGGGGAACGCCCGTTAACTATGGGCAGGTTATTGGTGAAACAATGGCGGGGGCTCACATTGGGATCCGCAAGCCACCTGCGCCACGACAGATAATTCAGCAGTTTTGAGGTATAGGAGGGGTTGGGAAAAAGTTGGGGTACACATGTTATATGTTTGCACTGCGTCATTGCTACACATGGCTAATATTCGCACACTGGCTTATAGTTGTCCCACACATTAAAGTCACAAGACTTTAGATGGTAGTCACTATAGATAGAGAGTGACTCCAGGCGGGGGACCTCCAAATAGTGAGTTGGAACATCAGAGGAGCACTAGATAAAGTCAAAAGAGGGGCTCTAATTCAACAGGCCAAATGGTACCGAGCAGACATCCTAGTGGACAAATCAGCTTTGGTCGGCATTCTGCTTTACGCAGTACCATATATTGCTTCATTAATTCCCAAATGAAAAAGTTCCACCATCTTTGAACATATAGTTCTCAACCTGAGGGTTGATGACATTGAGTGGGTCACTCGACTGCTATTGCCCCACATCAATTGTGGTTATACCTTTCTTATTTATGCCCATGATGATTTTGCACAAGGTGTGATTTGTGAAGAATTCCGCATTTGCCGGCGTCCTGCTTTACGGGGTGCCATATAGTGCTTATTACATTCCCGAACGAAAAAGTTCCTCCATCTTTGAACATGTAATTCTCAATCTGAGGGTAGTTTGCATCGAATGTAAAACTCGACTACCCTGGCCACCCAACAATTGTGGTAATCAAGTCGCACTTCAAAGTATTTAAATGCTTGTGGTCTCAGTGTGTGACCCATGTGGTATGAATTTTTCAATTGATCACACCCTGATGAGCACATACTCATTGTGCATTGCCTTAGCCTTTTCAACATGACTGTATGGTTAATTCCCATCTATCGGGTTGATTGCCCCATACATGATCTTCTAACAGGGGTTTCTGGGATTTGTTGTCTGTGTTGGTTTTGATGCATGGTATTTGTGTGATCTAACTGCTTGGCATGGCTTTGACATCTTGTTGTTAGAGCCCTATTGTGCGGCTGGCATTTAAAATCCTGTTTACCACTGGAGACAAAATTTCAAGATGTGGAGGTGTGTGACTTGTACTTTAGTTTAGTTTTTAGATCTCCGAAAGTTCGCTTAAACCATTAACCGCTGTATTAAATTTGACGATGAGCATGGCTTCCCTTCTGGACAGTTTAACATCTAGGTCACCACCTCGCATGTCATGCTCTATTTTAGAAATCACTGTCCACTTTAAATCAATTTCAGTGTGGTTGTTGATATGCCAATGGTTTACCAAAGGAGCTGTTTGCACATTTCTTTTGATTCTTGACTTGTGCTGCAAAATCCTTGTGCGTACTTCTTGCTTTGTCTTTCTGATGTAAAGCATATTTCATGGACATTTAATTCCATAAACAACATACCGAGACCTGCAAATGGTAAATGGCTCGTGTTTCCAAAAGATGTTGTTATATTTAAAAACAGACCCTTCCTCTGTAGTTGCCTAGCAAATGCAAGTTCCGCTTTTGTGGTGGCCTTGTATTGGTGGGAGGCCCATCAAGGTTCTTGTTGTCCTCTGTTCTTTTTGGGGGAGTGCTGCCCTTATTAGTCGGTTGGCTATGCTTTTGTCTTTTTTTAATGCGAATAATGGAACTTTATTCAGAGAGTCATAAAGGTTTGGAGTTACAGCAATGGCATAATATTTATCTGGTGACAAACCAGTGTGTGAGTTATACACACAGGCATTTTTATCCATCACTTAAAGTATTTTACGCTGTTACAAGTATGATTCCCAACCCATAAAATATTTGAGGTTGTTGCAAACTTTTGTCATTAACAAATTCTATTTAAGGGCATTGACTGGCTAAAAACACAACATCCCGAAATCATCCATTCATCTGAATTTTGCCACTTTTTTTCAAACTTTAACTGCTAAAAGCTAATCCTTGACATCTGTCCCTTTGCTCCCTCCTTGCCGTAGGCCAAATGTTTATTTGTGTGCAGTGAGTGAGAGCCCATGGTGTTTTCAGATATGACCCTCCCTCTCCCCAGTGATTGTGTTAGTGCAGTGAAGGAGTCTCTAGTGTGTGATTATGTGCAGTGTGTAAAGCCCTATTGTCTCTTGAAGGTGGTGTTTAGGGATAGCTGGCTTCTGTACGTACCATGAGCGTATGAAGGAATAGACCTTTGCATTCGAACAGATATACTGCTAAAGGAAAATATCCATTCTATGCTACCTATTTATTTATTTTTTAAACTTATATGGCGCAAACAGCTACCCAAAAAGGGTCTCCCGGCGCCTAAGAACACAGCACAAATGATGGAATATACAGCAGAGGTCGTTCAAAAAGGCTGGTCGAACAACCAGGTCTTTATCTCTTTTCGGAACCTGGTAAGACTTTGCTCCTTTCGTATATGGATTGGGAGTGTGTTCCAGATGGAGGGGCCCTGATGGGCAAAAGATCTTCCTCCCATCCTGACCAACTTGAATCTAGGTACACAAAATTTTTCCGCTGATTTAGATCGTAAATTTCTTTTTGTAATGTAGGGAAGGGCTAATGCCTGAAGGTATTTGGGCGCGATACCTGCTTTAATTTTAAACATATAGTTTAAGGCCTTAAACCTGATACGATTTTCCACCCTCAACCAGTGCAACTCACGCAGGTAGGGGGACACGCTGTCGTTCTTAGGTATAAAGCAAAGGAGTCGGGCAGCCGCATTCTGTACAAGCTGCAGTCTCTTTGTAACTGCCTTATTTGCACCCAAATACAGGATGTTCCCGTAGTCGAGCCGAGATGTAATTAAGGCATTGACCACCGTTTTCTGCATGGGGACAGGCAGCATCCATAGGATCTTCCTGAGCCACTTCATGATCGTGAAGCAGAGGCCCACTACTTTGTTAACCTGTTGTTTCATGGACAACGAATTGTCTAGTGTTACTCCCAAATTCCTTGCGTGAGGCACTGGTATAGGAAGATTGCCCATCTGGGCAGGCCAGTGTGATGTCCTCCACAGCTCTGGCTGCTTGCCCAGAAGGAGAATCTCCATCTTGTCTCCATTTAATTTCAACTGGTTAGTTGTCATCCAGTTGAAGATGTTCAAAAGGCCCTCTTTAAGGAGAGACGAAGATGATATCTGGGGTTCAGACAATGAAAAGACAATTTGAGAGTCGTCTGCATACGTCATGAAGGTAAGTCCCGCTTTTTCTACAAGGTCTGCTAAGGGTCTGAGATAGAGATTAAAAAAAAGCGGGCTAAGGATGGAACCTTGTGGTACTCCATGGGGGGAATTGAAATGTCCAGAGCATGCAGCAGTCGAAGCTATTTGATATGTCCGTTGGCTCAGAAAGGATCTAATCCATTCCAGAGCAGTTCCACCGATTCCATTTTTATCCAGCAAGGTGAGTAACTTTTTGTGAGACACGGTGTCAAAGGCTACGCTTAAGTCAAGTAAAATAAGCGCAACCGTCTGACCATCGTCGAGAAGTTTCCTAATAGTTTCAGAGATACCCAATAAGGCAGTTTCCGTAGAGAAACCCGCTCGAAAACCTGACTGGGTAGGGTGAAGAAGGGCATTCTCTTCTGAAAAAAGAGTTAATGCTGAATGCACATGTCTTTCCAGACATTTGGAAAAAGCTGGGAGGAGTGAAATAGGCCTATAATTGGCTAATTTGTCGGGATCTGCTGTAGGTTTTTTCAGCAGTGGAGTCACTATGGGATGTTTCCATACGGTGGGTACTGTGGAAAGCTCTAGAGATGAGTTTAAAGTGTCTGCAATAATTTCAAGGGCGAGTGCGTCCAATAATTTAATTATGTTAATGGGAATGGGATCCTGTGGAGAACCAGATTTAATCATTTTCATAATGGAGATAAGGGTATCAGTTGTAATAGGTGGCCATTTTTGGAGGGTCTGGTTTACGGTCGGAGTATACTCCCACTCTTCCTTGGAGGCAGTGTCAGGAGTGTTCCCATCTATCTCGGTGATTAATTTGTAAATTTTATCAGAGAAAAATTGGGCTAAGTCCTGACATTGCTTCTCGTTCAGAGGACGCGATGGGGCAGTAGTTTGTGCTCCAGCAAGATCTTTAACTGTGTTAAACAATATTTTGGCTTTATTTGCAGCTCCCGTAATGGTATTAGCTACATATGTGGCACGTGCTTTTTTGTATGCAGTGAGGTAGAGATTTCTAGCAGTATGATATCTGTTTTTTTTATCAGGATCGAAATCTTTACGCCACCCTCTTTCAAGCGCCTTGCATTTTGTTTTTCTTCCTTAAGTGAGTCATTAAACCATGGGGCCGGGGGACGATGTATATTCCCCTTGGTATTAGGGGTGGGTAAACAGGACTCTGCCGCATTTGTAAGCCATTGTTGAGTGGCCATCGCAATACTTTCCATGGTTTGGTTTTTATTAGGTGGGTGCATGCTGAGTTCTGCATTAAGCTTGGAGATATCTAAGGATTTCCAATTTTTCCTTAGTGAGGGCAGTAGCCTGGTTTGGTCAGTGTAAGCACTAGGTGTTTGGAACTTGAATTTGATTAAAAAATGGTCTGACCAACATACAGGGGTGGTATCCAACCAAGTAAGTTGGGGGAGATTCGAAAATAAAGGGTCAAGTAGATGTCCTGCCCTATGGGTGGGCCCTGAGTTAATGAGATGAATATTAAGTGCTATGAGATCTTCCAACAGATTGACACACGTCATATTCAATTTGTCTTCTAGATGAAGGTTTAAATCTCCAATAATGGAGAAGTTTTTGGATACTAGAAGGAAAGGGGTAATATGATTGGCCAATTCAGCTGCCCATTTAGTACCGGTTCCGGGAGGTCGGTACATTAAGATGCCAGACAATGTAAAATTGGGATTGAGGCAGATTTTAAAAGGTGCAGCTTCACACTCAGGGATTACTAATGGCTCAAATGTACATTTAAATTTTTTATTATAAACAATAGCGATTCCGCCCCCCGTTTTTAGAGTTCTATCCATCCTGACAATCGCGTAGTTCGGAGGAAGGGCCATAGCTATGTCAGGGCCAGAACCTGTGTGTAGCCAGGTTTCTGTAAGAAACAGAGCGCTAGGTTTATTGTCCATTAGCAAATCAAAGATGTCTAACCTGTGCATGGGCAAGGAGCGACAGTTAATACTATAAAACAGGTAGTTATCGTTATTAGGGAGGGGCTGATTAACTTGCTTCCTGCGTCTAGTTCTACGAGGGGGGTAAGGTTGAAAGGATGAAATTGTACAACTGCAATGGGAGCAGGTAGCTGTTCCCAAGTGAGGGATACCTACAGCGCTATTAGCAAAGGTCTACATTTTGGCATGCACGTTACTGCCGGACAGAGCATTTAGTATCTATTTAAGGGCAGCTTTTCGCATATACAGTGTTTCCAGAGAGTTTTTTTGTGTCTTCCTATATAGATTTACTATTCTAGTGTTCATGGGCATAAGCATCCTTAGTAAATAGATTCTAAGTGCTTGTGTTGCATTGTTAGATGGGTTTTTGTGCTTGTATATGCATTGTTGGTATAGAGCCTTCATGCTAGATTGTATGCAGGGTTGGTGATCATTCTTTTTGGGTATGTACATTGTTATCAAAGAGAGAGGTCGACCTCGAAACTGGGGAACAGGGTTTGAGTCTCTGCAGGGATGCTCAACATCTAGATCTGGGTAAATCACTACATTTCCCTGTGCCTAACAAAAAATGAATGTGTCCGGCTGTGGTGCGTATATAAAGCGGTCCGATACCTTCGGGTCGTGTATGTGCTATATAGAACAAACAAAATTATTTTATTGTCTTTTCGGTTATTGCAGACGTGCTTCTCTATTGTGCATCTGCTTTGTTGGTGTTTACATTGCGTTTACTGCCTGTGTGTATAAGTGTTATTTGCGAAGCACCTCTTGATAATGTATATACGATGTTAGTTCATTTGAGTTGCATCAACAAAAAGGCTTAAAAGATCGAAAACTTATGGTGCATTTATGATTCTGTGACTAGTAGTAGCAATTAGTTTTAACAGCATATCGTTCAAATCAAAAGGTTTGATTGTAAATAGTTCGAAAATGTCCTTGTGTGTCGATTTGAGCAGTAGTTTGAAAATGTTGTTCTTTTTCTGCTTTTCCAACCCTGCCTGAACCTTGACCCTAATTCTTTCTCTGACTCTAATATGTAAACTGACCCTGATCATAATCGAATCCTCACCTGCACACTAACGTGTATTTGACTACAGACCTAATTCTCACCTTCATGCTAATCTGTAGCCCCCTCCCTGAAGACCGCGGAGACATCTGCGCGCCACGCATCATTAAATTAATGAAGAAGCCTGGTTCCGCTTAGTGCGGGGTTCCCTGGTGCATGCCCCTTCCTGCCCCGCTACACAGGGGCCTGTGTTACACCATGGGCCTACTATATTATATTAGGTTCTACTTTTATTCCCACTCACACTGCAAAGAACTTGAACTGTTAGTATGAAGTGTAGGACACAATCTGTGCACCCTCCCTCCCCTTCGATTCTGGAGAGTTTCTGTTCCTCAGGAAAGTACAACAAAGGATTCTATACCTGGGGGGGCTACCTTACAGTTTGGCATGATGACTTTGCTTTGCATGTCCAACGCGGGTGACAGTCGAGATCTAGGGCAGGTTTGAAATGAATGGCTTGTTTTGTAAGAGTCGATGACTTCACACCAATTTAATTTTCAAGGACGGGTGACTTCGACACAGGGAGGAGGCTGCGTGCGAGTGCCTAGAAGTCACAAATCTCATATAACTAGCAGAGCCGGGTATAAGGCGCTTGCAAGGTAGAACAGGGCTGATCGATGCATGACCCCGCGCAGGTACAAAGTATCCCTGGTGCAGCATCTTTGCACTCACCACCACTGGGTCAGCTGCTGTGACCCGGTGGGGGTATCTGCCCAGTGCCAGGCCTGGGAGTCCCTGTCACTGCTGCATAGCTGCCAAGGTTTCAGATTGCTATGCGTGACATTTTCATAATTTCAGTGCAATTATGAGTGAAATTTCAACAACTATGAGTGACACTTTCTCCCAAGCAAAATCAAACAATGCAGACAAGGGAAACATATAAATATCAATAACTGCACCTATTTGAGCAAAGAGAAACTCTAAGAAGATCTTAAAACATCTGCAAAGCATCAGAAATGAAAGGGCTCTACCCTAGTGCCTTGTAATGGGTGGTGGGGTAAAGTGTTTTATACTTATTCACCGTGTCTCGCCTTGGTATGTTTTCTTTTCTTTCCTTTTTTGCATTTTGGTACGAATAATGACATCACAATGCAGAGAAAATTCAAAGCCAGGAAGAAACACTCATACCCGACAATGAATATATAGGGTATACAACCGTTACCACGCATCTTTTACCACGAAGTACTGTTACAACGAAACCATTACAACGCAAGGGTATTTACAACGCATATATTTACAACGCAGCTACTATTACAACGCATACCATTACAACGTAAGTATAGGTAAGTTTATCTTTTTTTAATACATTTATTAGGGGTATTGGGTTATGGGGTACAGGGGTATTTTTAGGGTTCAGGGCTAGGTTTGGGTTTTGGGGTACAGGGGTATTTTTAGGTTTCAGGGCTAGGTTTGGGTTTTGGGGTACAGGGGTATTTTTAGGTTTCAGGGCTGGGTTTGGGTTTTGGGGTACAGGGGTATTTTTAGGTTTCAGGGCTAGGTTTGGGTTTTGGGGTACAAGGGTATTTTTAGGTTTTAGGGATGGGTTTGGGTTTTGGGGTACAGGGGTATTTTTAGGTTTCAGGGTTGGGTTTGGGTTTTGGGGTACAGGGGTATTTTTTACATATATATTTACAAATTAATGAATACAAATTAATAAAAATATTTAATATTAAAATAATAATTTATTAATTTAAAAAATATATTATTAATAATTACATTATTTTAACATATTATATACTTACCTATACTTACGTTGTAATGGTATGCGTTGTAATAGTACCTGCGTTGTAGTGTATTGCGTTGTAAAGGTATTCGTGGTAAAGGGTCCTGCGTTGTAAAAAATGCGTGGTAATGGTATGCGTGCTAAATGTATGCGTGCTAACATCATATATCCAATATATAGCGGTCACTTGTGCACCGTTTCTCCCACAACAGACATTTGATGAAGTAAGTATATTTTATTGGAGAGCTATACATAATTTCTGTGTACCACTGTTAGCTTTATAAACGGATGTCTTTATTAAAACAGGCATGGTAAACGTTCATTGCAAACTAAAAAGACCTCCTGGCCTGCAAATGTGCACGTATCCCTACATATGTAGCACAAACAGACCCCCATTAGTCTTAGTCTTATGCCAAACTACCCTACCTCATATAGCTTTTTACGAGTTCCATACCTTACGAAATTTCGTTTTTCTTTACTCATCACTTTTTACATTTGTACAATTCTAGACTCACTGTCGGCAGCGTCTGGTGTGCCATCACTATGCACTAACCTCGCCTGCAGTCAGACCAGCATGGATTGCCATCCTGCCTAGACCTCCATACCCCGCCTGTCACACTTTCAAATCCCGGACTGGATCTCTGTCCTCCTGTACTATCCCAGTCTGGATGACCTTCATGTGCCCTCCCTGGTATGGGACGCATCATACATTCGTGATACAGGGGATATCATAAATAAGATAGAGGGGTTCCCATTCAATCCTGAGACTGACATCCTTGTGATGCTCGACATTGAGGCATTATACACCAATATTCCTCAGTGTTGGGCGTTACTTGCGGTGTCCTCTCTTTTAAAGAGATTTCCAGATAATCAACCTGACTTTTTTATCTTACAATGTCTTGAGGTGGTACTTCTGAACAACTTCTTCGAAAACAATGGGTCCTTATTTAAACAAATCAAGGGCACCTCGATGGGGGCATCTTGTGCCCCCAGTGTAGCAAATGCCTTTATTTGAGAGTGGGAACTGTGTAATATCTACAATGAAATAGCGCCCTTTTTTGAGAATATATCTATGTGGAAACGTTTCATAGATGATATTTTTTTTATTTGGAATGGCTCTGTTGATTTGTTGCATTCTTTTATTCTCTGGCTCAACGCAAGCGATACGAACCTCAAATTCACAGTGAATCATAGTGTCTCACGAGTTGACTTTCTGGACATCAGGATTGATGGTACCAGTGGACAATTAAAAGTTAGTCTTTTTAGAAAGACTACGGCAAAGAACACCATTTTACAGTTTAACAGCTACCATCCAACTTGTCAAAGGGAATCCATTCCCTTTGGTGAGTTTTTACGTATTCGCCGCAATTGAACAGACATGGCCTGCTTCCACGAACAGGGAGATGCACTAAAAGACAGACTACTAAAGAGGGGCTACCCCCATCGTCTTGTACGTCACTCATACAAAAGAGCGAAGTACTATAATAGAAAGGCTTTGCTACAGGGATCGAAGCGTTTGGACCACAACCGTATCACATGTGTCATAAATCATTCGACACTGAATCATAAAATCAGAAATGTGATAAACAAGAACTGGAAAACACTGAACTCCGAAGAGAGTATCCCCCCATGCCGTTACCGATGTTAGCCTATAGAAGAAATAAGAATCTGAAGGATATGTTGGTCCACACACGTCAGATTAAAAGATCATGTCTAGAAGGCCAACTATCCATTACAGGCTTACCGGTCATACTGGGGAACCACAGATGTGGATCTTGTCACGCCTGTGATACAGCTGTCACATCAGACAGGATTGAATATAATGGCAAAGAAGTTAAACTGCAACAATTAACCAACTGTCGCAGCAGTAACATCATATATATCCTGTTCTGTCCATGCGGGCTAGCTTATGTGGTAGAAACTGGCCGCGAGTTCCGTATACGCTTTAGTGAGCACAAGTCTGCAGTGAAAACTAAGAAATTAACAGCACCTTTAGTTCAGCATTGTTTAGAGATGTCCAACACTGAACAAGAACTGAAGTGGACAATCCTAGAGAAGGTGCTAGTGAAACCAGGACACCCAGCAGAGACTGCTCGCAAAAAACGGGAAACTTTCTGGATCTATCATTTGAATAGTGTCAAACATGGGCTTAATGAGGAGATAATCTGGTTTGTGACAAAGTAAGGTGTCTTGTAGTTAGAGATATTTAACATTCAGCCTCTCCTTATTGGGCCGGTTATAGTCTCACTGCTTGTCCAATCATGAGAGGTTTCCTTCTCTCCTTGTTGTCTGCAGTAACTTATATGAACAATGTACTAACATTGCCCATGGTGTGTTTCCATCTTAAATATTCGTGGGTATTCCATTACCTGTGTAGGATTGGTATCTGATAAATACTAATGAATTTTTGGACAATAGAATGAGGTTTTGTTGTTTTACTATATTGAATTTAGGGTGCCCCGCCTAGTTTACACTCCCGTTAATTTGGGGATAGGTAGTGTATAATTTATGCCATTGTCGGGAAGGATGTCCTTTGAACTCATCTCTCTAGATTTCCATAAACAATCGGTTCTTTCTTTACCATCTATATATCCATTTTTGTGATTGATCGTTATTCGGGTAGTTAGACCTACCGAGTGTTCTCGAGACATAGTAATCCTCAATACATATGGTGGAACCCTAGTCCTCTTTTTATTTTTAGTATAGCTGTGAACTAACAACATCACATGTCACTAGTAACCGTCGCGAGAACCAGGAGGTGGTGTCAGGCTTCAAATACAAACACTCTGTCAGTAGCCGGCTTTCCCGGACACGGCAGAAAGTAAGAGGACCTCTTGGCAGGCGTTTTCGGCATATTTAAGTAGGTTGAGCTTCTGGCGGCATATAGTTAGGTAGTTTAGTTACTGGCGGTATATATTAATTAATCGGGCTCCTCCCTAGTCCTCCTATACGAGACTGCTTTTTTTTAAAATATATATGTAGCGCTCATTTTGAAGGACTGGTTTTCAAACGTCTAACATCGAACAAATGTTGTTTTCTCTATCCTGATAGTTGTTGCGCCCGTAAAACAAGATGAAAAATGTAATGGTCACGGTTCTTACAGAACATATGATATTTCGATATTGCTTGGGTTTTATACCTTAATCGACATTACTTGACTTGATTTATGAGAGGCAGCACTGTTCACCATGAAATCTTTTTCTTGTCCGGTATGTCGTTTGTGACTATATGTGGTCTGGGGTCCCCATTACACTAAAACCCGCCGCCAGGGTATGATAGGTGTAATAACCGCTGCTAAAAACGGGAGATAGCATGAGTCGTGTTTAGGATTTTTTTGCATTCAAGTGATTTTTCGAAATTGTCATCTCTCCGTCAGGGGCGGAATACAGACTGAGAGGAACAAACACGACAGCACTTTTCGGAAGCCCATTACCTAATAAAGATGTGATCGACGTCCTCTTAGGAAGTAGCATAAAAAAAGAGGTAGGTTTTGTCCATTGTCTATATATAGAATTGGTCTCTTCCCGCGCATGCTGCTAACTCATGGTCATTTGTTCCACCCTCTTCTAGCATAGGCACAATTTGGATACTACTTCACGAAGAAAGACTACGAGACCCCATTATAACAGCAAAATTCAAAATTAAGTCATTAGGGGTAAGATATCTTTGTAAATAGGCAGCTTTATTTTTTAACTTAAGAAGGGGATATATATTTAACATTGGTTCCTTGATTCTCAGGGGGTCCAGTCACAGTCTTCTGAACCTAAGGGATACAGAAGAAAGGATATAAAACTAAATGATAGAACTATCTGAAAGCTAATGGAATAAATTACTCGTGTGTCTGAATGTAAGTAACTTTCAGCAAACTATAGATTTAGATCATGAGAAGTAACGATGAATAAATTGAGCTGACTCAAGATCAATCCCTGTAGCAAATAGACTGTGAAACTTTATTCCCTCTTTTTTATAAATTTCTTAGCACTGGGGGTTGTGTGTGTTTTTAAATTTATTGTATAAATTTGCCTGAGGATATCTCTCATAATGGTTGGTCACGTAGGATGGTATGTGTTAGGTCTAAGCAATGTCCAAATTTGTTTTCAAATATGTCAAATATTCGATCTGTATTATATGTGGTGACGGTACTTATCATATTTTTCAGATACCCTGGGTATATGAGTTTGTGTATCTGGAAGAGGTCCTGAGGAAGGTTGCCTTGGGCCGCCGAAACGCGCATCGACCAGTGCGAGGTCTCATTGCATTCTTTTGAGAACAACGAATTGGCAGGGTGCTCCTGTCATTTTGTCTTCAGTCCCCTCTTAACAGAGGTTGAGTTATGACTGTGGTGATGGTATGAATGGGTGTGTATGTGATGACGGTTGGTTTGTTACCAGGGGAATATATCTTTTGTGTAGAGTGAAATATTTCTTTGTTTAGAACTGTATGTTATATTTATATTGATGTAAAAATTGTTCTTTTCCTTCTTTGTCCAAAATATGATTTAATATGGGGAAAAAAAGTTCCTATACCTAAGGAAAAAAATAAAATATGAAAAAAATGATGATTTGTAAACAATGAATACAATTTTGATACTTTTCTAGAAAATAAATCAGATTGTTGGTTGTTTGTCACCCATGTTGGAATAAGAGTTGGATGTACACCAACATTTGAGTATAGTAGCCATTGGGGAAAACTCTTTTTTTGTTGATCTCTCTATTCCCCTCCTTTCCCTGGCTAAATTTAATCTTGAGGGGATCACATTAGTTCTGCTATTGGCATTCGCGGTTCCTTAACCGTGGGGTTCTTTTGGAATTTTCACCGTGAGGTTTTGTTAATTCAGTTACTTTGCTGGACCTGATATAGATACTTTTGCGTGACCATTATAGTATGTATCTATGTGTTGGTTAGGTATGTTTGTGATTCACCTCAACAATTGGGGTACTATCTCTTGTTCCCTTTTCTCCTTCTTTTTTCTTCTTTGAAAAACTTTTTTTTTTTTTATTCTTTTATAGCCTTTTGGACAGCGACACCCCAAATTAGTAAGTACTTACTGTGTATTAGTTGGACTAGCCGACTGTAGACATCCTTCCGTTATGGATAATTTTCAAACCTTTGGGTTTTCGGATGATGATTTTAACTCACTTATGGGCAGAGTGACAGGTGATGCAGGACCTCCTCCCACCCATCAGATGGATAATAGTGAGTGGCAGAACCTTCTTAACATGCAGAAAAAACTGAAACGCATAGAGTCTCATGCATTCTACATGTTTGAGTACCTTAAGGTGGGTGTTATCCCTTCAGGTTTGAGAGTACGCAATGCTTCTGCATTGTTTGTTGAAATCAGAAGGTTGCTGGAGCGGTGGTCATTGATATCAAACCGCTGCTCCAGGGATTGGATGATGCTTATCATCGAAACAGCCAAAGAGATATCATCCACTCTCATGCAGGAAATTAATGATTTAGAAGCCAAACTTCCACAGCTGTGGATGATGCAAAAATCAGCCTTGAGAAAGTCCAAACAGAAATGAAGGATTTTGATACTTACCTTACCAATAAGAAAGCGGAAAAACTACTTAAAGATGTGAGATGGTTCACAAAAGAAAAAATGTATCCATATCTTTTTTCTAACTACTATCAAGATGGGGGTCAAAGCAGTTATAACCCTAACTTCAATGGCTACCCACGTAAAAGATATACTAACTTTTCTGACTCAGGGTCATCTGGATCTCATGGCGACAACTATCAAGATCAAGGTAATGACCAGTACAACTCAAGACCCTTTAGAGGGAGACCAACACAACGACCATTCCATGGGAGGGGTTTTTTACATCGGGGCCAATATCGAGGGAGGAATGTCCGTTGGCAAGATCAAGCTCAACCCCAAATGAGCCCTCAACCTCCTCAGCAGTATGTCAGGACACGCAACCAACAGTATTGGTGGTAGATAACATATTAAGGCCCAATACCTCTGCTGAGCAGAATCTACCTATTTATAACCTCTCTTCGGTTACATTCCAACCGGAAGACATCCAAATGTTGAATAAAGGTCTCTCATTCGTCCCTAGTGTTTGCTTGAACAAATTTAAACTGCACGAGGATTTATTTGCCTTTTTGAGAAAGGTTAGGCTTAATAGGTATTTTTTTAGATCGACCCAAAACCGATGAAGAGAGTAACCTGTCCGGATGTAAACCCCCGTCCCCTTTTACCCCCACCTTGGATATGGTGGGCCCTGAAGTTTGGATTTTTGAACAAAACGTCCTTCGAGACATAGCCCGGATTATAAAAATTCCGTATAAACCCCAATTTAACCTATCTAAATCTGAAAATGCATCGCTTACAAGAATGAAAACTGATTCCACACTAGTAATCAAACCTTGTGACAAAGGTGGCAGGATCGCCATCTTTGATAAGCAGACATATGATCAAAAGATGTCTGATATGTTGGCAGTAACGGACCACTATAAACCTGCTCAACGGAGAGAGCTTGACAGACTTAATGTTCATATTCAGGAAATGACACAGACTGCCTTCGCAGATGGTTACATCTGTGAGGAAGAATACATCTTTTTGAATAAATCTTGCCCTGTTACATCGGCACTGTACGGTCTACCCAAGACCCATAAATCTGAGACAAATCCACCCATGCGACCCATTATATCAACCATTGGGTCCTGTACTTAACCCCTATCAAAATATGTTGATAGATTTCTGTGTCCCCTTATGCACAAATACGCATCATACATTCGTGATACAGGGGATATCATAAATAAGATAGAGGGGTTCCCATTCAATCCTGAGACTGACATCCTTGTGACGCTCGACATTGAGGCATTATACACCAATATGCCTCAGTGTCGGGCGTTACTTGCGGTGTCCTCTCTTTTAAAGAGATTTCCAGATAATCGACCTGACTTTTTTATCTTACAATGTCTTGAGGTGGTACTTCTGAACAACTTCTTCTAATACAATGGGTCCTTATTTAAACAAATCAAGGGCACCTCGATGGGGGCATCTTGTGCCCCCAGTGTAGCAAATGCCTTTATGGGACAATGGGAACTGTGTAATATCTACAATGAAATAGCGCCCTTTTTTGAGAATATATCTATGTGGAAACGTTTCATAGATGATATTTTTTTCATTTGGAATGGCTCTGTTGATTTGTTGCATTCTTTTATTCTCTGGCTCAACGCAAGCGATACGAACCTCAAATTCACAGTGAATCATAGTGTCTCACGAGTTGACTTTCTGGACATCAGGATTGATGGTACTAGTGGACAATTAAAAGTTAGTCTTTTTAGAAAGACTACATCAAAGAACACCATTTTACAGTTTAACAGCTGCCATCCAACTTGCCAACGGGAATCCATTCCCTTTGGTGAGTTTTTACGTATTCGCCGCAATTGTACAGACATGGCCTCCTACCACGAACATGGAGATGCACTAAAAGACAGACTACTAAAGAGGGGCTACACCATCGTCTTGTACGTCACTCATACAAAAGAGCGAAGTACTATAATAGAGAGGCTTTGCTACAGGGATCGAAGCGTTTGGACCACAACCGTATCACATGTGTCATAAATCAATCGACACTGAATCATAAAATCAAAAATGTGATAAACAAGAACTGGAAAATACTGAACTCTGAAGAGAGTATCCCCCCCCCATGCTGTTACTGATGTTAGCCTATAGAAGAAATAAGAATCTGAAGGATATGTTGGTCCACACACGTCAGATTAAAAGATCATGTCTAGAAGGCCAACTATCCATTACAGGCTTACCGGTCATACTGGGGAACCACAGATGTGGATCTTGTCACGCCTGTGATGCAGCTGTCACATCAGACAGGATTGAATATAATGGCAAAGAAGTTAAACTGCGACAATTAACCAACTGTCGCAGAGATAATATCATATATATCCTGTTCTGTCTGTGCGGGCTAGCTTATGTGGGAGAAACTGGCCGCGAGTTCCGTATACGCTTTAGTGAGCACAAGTCTGCAGTGAAAACTAAGAAATTAACAGCACCTTTAGTTCAGCATTGTTTAGAGATGTCCCACACTGAACAAGAACTGAAGTGGACAATCCTAGAGAAGGTGCTAGTGAAACCAGGACACCCAGCAGAGACTGCTCGCAAAAAACGGGAAACTTTCTGGATCGATCATTTGGATAATGTCAAACATGGGCTTAATGAGGAGATAATCTGGTTTGTGACAAAGTAAGGTGTCTTGTAGTTAGAGATATTTAACATTCAGCCTCTCCTTATTGGGCCGGTTACAGTCTCACTGCTTGTCCAATCATGAGAGGTTTCCTTCTCTCCTTGTTGTCTGCAGTAAATTATATGAACAATGTACTAATATTGCCCATGGTGTGTTTCCATCTTAAATATTCGTGGGTGTTCCATTACCTGTGTAGGATTGGTATCCGATAAATACTAATGAATTTTTGGACAATAGAATTTGTTGTTTTACTATATTGAATTTAGGGTGCCCCGCCTCGTTTACACTCCCGTTAATTTGGGGATAGGTAGTGTATAATTTATGCCATTGTCGGGAAGGATGTCCTTTGAACTCATCTCTCTAGATTTCCATAAACAATCGTTTCTTTCTTTACCATCTATATATCCATTTTTGTGATTGATCGTTATTCGGGTAGTTAGACCTACCGAATCTTTCTCGAGACATAGTAATCCTCAATACATATTGTGGAACCATAGTCCTCTTTTTATTTTTAGTATAGCTGTGATCTGTCAACATCACATGTCACTAGTAACCATCGCGAGAACCAGGAGGCGGTGTCAGGCTTCAAATGCAAACACTATGTCAGTAGCCAGCTTTCCCGGACACGGCAGAAAGTAAGAGGACCTCTTGGCAGGCGTTTTCGACATATTTAAGTAAGTTGAGCTTCTGGCGGCATATATTTAGGTAGTTTAGTTACTGGCGGTATATATTAATTAATCGGGCTCCTCCATAGTCCTCCTATACGAGACTGCTTTTTTTTAATATATGTAGCGCTCATTTCGAAGGACTGGTTTTCGAACATCTACCATCGAACGAATGTTGTTTTCTCTATCCTGATAGTTGTTGCGCCCGTAAAACAAGATGAACAATTTAATGGTCACGGTTCTTACAGAACATATGATATTTCCATATTGCTTGGGTTTTATACCTTAATCGACATTACTTGACTTGATTTATGAGAGGCAGCACTGTCCACCATAAAATCTTTTTTTTGTCCGGTATGTCGTTTGTGACTATATGTGGTCTGGGGTCCCCATTACACTAAAACCCGCCGCCAGGGTATGATAGGTGTAATAACCGCTGCTAAAAACGGGAGATAGCATGAGTCGTGTTTAGGATTTTTTTGCATTTAAGCGATTTTTCGAAATTGTTATCTCTCCGTCAGGGGCGGAATACAGACTGAGAGGAACAAACACAACAGCACTTTTCGGAAGCCCATTACCTAATAAAGATGTGATCGACGTCCTCTTAGGAAGTAGCATAAAAAAAGAGGTAGGTTTAGTCCATTGTCTATATATAGAATTGCTCTCTTCCCGTGCATGCTGCTAACTCATGGTCATTTGTTCCACCCTCTTCTAGCATAGGCACAATTTGGATACTACTTCACGAAGAAAGACTACGAGACCCCATTATAACAGCAAAATTAAGTCATTAGGGGTAAGATATCTTTGTAAATAGGCATCTTTCTTTTTTAACTTAAGAAGGGGATATATATATTTAACATTGGTTCCTTGATTCTCAGGGGGTCCAGTCACAGTCTTCTGAACCTAAGGTATACAGAAGAAAGGATATAAAACTAAATGATAGGACTACCTGAAAACTAATGGAATAAATTACTTGTGTGTCTGAATGTAAGTAACTTTCAGCAAACTATAGATTTAGATCATGAGAACTAACGATGAATAAATTGAGCTGACTCAAGATCAATCCCTGTAGCAAATAGACTGTGAAACTTTATTCCCTCTTTTTTTATAAATTTCTTATCACTGGGCGTTGTGTGTGTTTTTTAATTTATTGTATACATTTGCCTGAGGATATCTCTCATAATGGTTGGTCACGTAGGATGGTCTGTGTTAGGTCTAAGCAATGTCCAAATTTGTTTTCAAATATGCCAAATATTCCCTCTGTATTATATGTGGTGACGGTACCTATCATATTTTTCAGATCCCCTGGGTATATGAGTTTGTGTATCTGGAAGACGTCCTGAGGAAGGTGGCGTTGGGTCGCCGAAACGCGCGTCGACCAGTGCGAGGTCTCATTGCATTCTTTTGAGACCAACGAATTGGCAGGGTGCTCCTGTCATTTTGTCTTCAGTCCCCTCTTAACAGAGGTTGAGTTATGACTGTGGTGATGGTATGAATGGGTGTGTATGTGATGACGGTTGGTTTGTTACCAGGGGAATATATCTTTTGTGTAGAGTGAAATATTTCTTTGTTTAGAACTGTATGTTATATTTATATTGATGTAAAAATTGTTCTTTTCCTTCTTTGTCCAAAATATGATTTAATATGGGAAAAAAGTTCCTATACCTAAGGAAAAAAATAAAATACGAAAGAAATGATGATTTGTAAACAATTAATAAAATGTTGATACTTTTCTAGAAAATAAATCAGATTGTTGGTTGTTTGTCACCCATGTTGGAATAAGAGTTGGATGTACACCAACATTTGAGTATAGTAGCCATTGGGGAAAACTATTTTTTTGATGGGGCTACCTCCTCCTCTTGGGCATTGCCCAGTCTGCCTCTTCTCTGCCGCCACCCTCCTTCCATTCTGTGTAGGTGCCACCAAGGGTGGGAAGCCCCACTGCTGATCAACTAATTGTAGCTGCCATCACTTCATTGTGTTCACCCACTCTCACTCTCTATTCCCCCCTCCCTGGCACCCCAAGAGCCCATCCTTCATGTTTGGCCCTCCTTCACCTTGGAAAGGTTTTCAGAGTCAGTGAAGAACTGTGTAAAGTGCCCTATCTTTCTAGAGCCCTCTCTGTGCAGGTTCTGTTCTATGGGGAGTTGCGGTGTACATAAATTTATGTTATGTTATGTATTTTAATTTGCATAGCGCATAGGTCACCCTTAGGTCTCATAGCGCTGTGAAAAGATTACCCTGTATGTGAGCGGAAGCCTTTGATATGTAATGGTTAGAATAGCCAGGTTTTCAGATTTCTTCTGAAGGACTTATGATTGGAATCGCTTCTTAGAGTAAGGGGAAGTGCATTCCAAGTTGCAGGGCCAATTCTTGAGAAGCTTCTATCTCCATTCCTGACAGTACGCACTCTCGGGATTTTTAAGAGACGTTTATTTGAGGATATCAGAGTTCTTGGGGGACAGTATTCTCTAAATTTTTCCATCAGATACTGCGGTTCTTGGCCCTGTAGTGATTTGTGCACGAGACAACAGACTTTGAATTTTATGCGCTGTCTAACTGGCAGCCAGTGCAGTTTTTTCAAGCAAGGGGCAGATGGAGTGCGGGGAGGTAAATCCAGGGTCAGCCTAGCTATTGCCTTTTGCAGGGTCTGAAGTTTAGTCAGGGAGCCTTCCTTAATGTCTGCCAGTAGCGCATTGCCATAGTCTAGGTGGCTAATTATGAGCCCCTGGACTAGAGGTTTGCGAGATGCGAGGGGTATCCATTTGAATACCTTTTTCAGACTTCGCATCAGGCCTATGCTGGTGTGCACCATTTTATTCACATGGGGGGTCATAGATAAATTGTCGTCGAGCGTCATCCCTAGATTTCTTACTACGCTCTTTGGTTCTGGGCAAGGGCCTAAGGCAGTTGGCCACCATTCCTTAGTCCATATCTTTTTTGCCATGCCGAATAGAATGATTTCGGTTTTACCCTCATTCAGCATGAGGTAGTTGTTGGACTTCCATTCCTTCACCGATATCATACACTGTTGGAACCTGAGTCTTGTATCGTTGAGTTCTGGGCCCAGAGTGACCAGGATTAGGGTGTTGTTGGCGTAGGACACCGTATCAAATCCGTGGTCTTTAATTATTTTGGTTAAGGGGGACAGCTATATATTAAATAGAGTTGGACTTATTATAGATCCTTGTGGGACGCCTTTATCATTATCAGAGAATCCAGATGAAAAGGATCCGATTTTAAATCTGGATTTCCTCCCCGAGATAACTCTGGATCCACTTGTGGGCTATGCTCTTGACACCAATCTCACACAGTCGTTCCACAAGGATACTGTGTGAGATGGTGTCGAAGGCCGCAGACAAGTCCAGCAAGATCAAAATTGCTTATTTCTTGGAGTCAAGTGCAGATCGAATATTGTCGACAACCTCCAGGACAGCAGTCTCCGTACTATGAAGGGCTCTGAACCCCGACTGTGAGGGGTCCAGCAATTTGTAGGTTTCCAGATGGTTGGTCAACTGCTTATTTACACTAGACTCCAACATTTTGCCGAACAAGGGTAGGAGAGATATGGGGCGGTAGTTGCTTGGTAGTTTTGGGTCCGCATTGCTTTTCTTCAATATTGATCTTACGGTGGCTTCTTTCCAGGATTCTTGAAATGTTGCTAGGGACAGTGAGAGATTAAAGATAGTGCATAGTTCGGGTATTAGAGCTGGGGCTATTTTGGTCAAGATTTGAGCTGAGGCTGCATCACAAGGGGATCCAGATTTGGCTTTCTTCATTATGTTTCTGATCTCTTCCTCAGATATTTTATTGAATTCATTTAGAGTGGTGTGAGGCGATAGTGAGTCAGATTTTTGCAGGCTCTCCCGGTTTACGTGGTTAGATGCCTGATCACATTTTGGAAAGGATTCGTGGATAGCATTGATTTTGTCACAGAAATAGGATGAAAGGGTATCAGCCCATTCCTGGGACTCTACAGTGGGGGGTTGACATGCCGCAGGGTGTGTAAATTCCTTTACTATGTTATATAATTCTTTGTGGGAATTACCGCCTTGGGTGATCTTTAGGCCTAAGTAGGTTTTTTTTGCTGTTGATATCTGATTCATGTAATCTTTGTGGAGAGTCTTGTATAGAATGTTATCGTCTTCTCTCTTTGTTTTCCGCCACTTACATTCAGCTACTCTTGAGGCCAGTTTGGCCGGTTTTAACTCTGGAGTGAACCAGGGGGATCTTTTCTTAGGGCATTTCCTGGCTTGCCTGGGTGCTATAATATCCAAGGAGGCCGTTGTGGCTAGATCCAGGTCGATTACTACTTGATTTAGGTCTGAGTTGGTGTTAGCGGTGGGGGGTGTAAAGGAGAGCATAAAAGAGTCTGCATTTATTTTATTCCAGGCAGGGGTCATTTTTATTTTCTTCTGATGGACAGATTTAGGGGAAGGTTAGTTGATATTAAATTTAATAATTGAGTGGTCAGACCATAGAACTGGAAAGAGCTCAGTGATATGAATTTCGCTAGAGTTTGTGCACACTAAATGGAGCGTGTGGCCCCATAAGATGCACCTTCTGTAGTAGAGGTGCTCTGGCTGTGGAGTGGAGCTGTGCACAGATGGTGGGACACCATCTGTGAATAAGTGCTGTGTACCCAGCATGCCCATATTTAGATGACTGGAATGTCGAAGGTTCCCATCTAGAAATACGATTTGTACTATGTGTGCCCACCTATGAATAACAAAAGGTCCCTGGGAGATTGTTAGCAAGAGGATGCTTCCCACTTTCCCTTTACGGAGGATGCTTCGGACACACAGCTTCCATCAACAGAGGAGAGTTCTCTATACACAAGGTGTCAATGTGAAAAAAAATGTATACAGAGGCAATGTGTGCAGAGTTGAGCTGCTCACCTCCAAAGGAGTGATGTGTACAGACGCGCCTCCTATGCATACATAATGCCCATCTTCAGATAAGTGCATGTTCACAAGATGCGTACAGCTCATCCCTACCTGGAAATAAGGCTGTATACTCAGTGCGCCATCTGCAGAGAACCTCGTTAGATGTCTGCTTGCAATCAAAAGCCACCCAGTCTGGCACTGGTAATCGCAGAACCAAAATAATGGTCACGTAATGCTCAGGTGAGACACAGACAGTGACATAATCTCAACAGCCCTCACTACTGGTGAAGATGACCATTCTGAAACTGTTGCTCAGGCGCGGTGCATCCATTGGGGCGTGGGGGCATAGCCCCCCCCGCCTGCAGCTCCCTCTGCGTTTGAACTTAAGTAAACTGAATCAGTTTACTTAAGTTCAAAGACGCCGAGGGAGAACTAGTCAGCATGACATCAGACCGCCCACGAAGGGGGTGGGCGGTCTGGCGTCATGTTGATCGTCATGATTGTCACCGAGGCAGCAGCACAACACAAGTGCGCATGAGTGGGGAGGAGGGTGAATTTTCACACAAGTGCCACTCATGCGCACTTGTGTTTTTTCCCTTGTTTGCGCATGCCCATTAGGAGCCCCTCGGCCTCCTAATGGGCGTGCTGCGGGTGAAAATTAGCCGTGCCCCTAAGCCTCGGAATGGCTGAGAGGGGCCACTCCGGGGCCGTTCGTGAACAAGGCGCCAAGGGGAGCAGCAGAGGTGGCTGAGGTAAGTTTTCCTTTTCTTTTATATTTATTATATATTTAATTCCCTGCCACCCACCCCCACGGGACACCCCCCCGTGAGCCACGACTGTTTATTCCCCACCCGTGAGCCCACTCCCCCCTCCCTCTGTTGCCCTGGCTGGGAGGCATGTGTCTAGCTCTGCAGTGTGTATAGCTTGTTACTTTAACTTTACTTCTTCACGCGATCGATCGAGCAATTCAGGCCACTGCTGCTAAGTGCAAGAGCAGTGCTGGTATGTCCTGCACTGCCATCATCGCGACGCCATCGCATCGAACCTGGAGGCTGACTGACCTGAGTGTCGTGACCTGAGGCTGAGAGTAGTCATCGGACTGTCTGCCACGCCACCAGTACAAGTAGCGACACACACACTCGACAGTGTAGTGTGTGAGAGACAATGTGAGTACCATAGGAGAGTCAGTCTGAGCCTGCTGCACAGCGCTGCATTTAATTTATTATGCATAATAATGCATATGATATAAAATTGATGGTTTATTATATGGTTGCATCATGTGCTTGTCATGGCCCGCCGCTGTCATAATGTATAAAAAATGGGCATGGCAGACCTGCGTCACGTTACTTTCGACGGGGTAGGCTCTGGCCTAGTGGCCTCCTGGCAGGCTGCAGGGCAGGCAGCGCACTGCATAGATAATTCGTCGGCGGTGGGGGGAGGTGGGGGCTGAGCTTGAGAGTGAGACACGGCGCCACCCTAGTATCGTGGATGAAAAGGGAAATTTGGCAGCAATCTCTGAGATTGTGCAGTTTCGAATCAAACTGTGCTCGTGCCATCGCGCTGTTCAATTTAATGCCCACCGGCATGTGCACATGCACAGAGGGCTGGGTTCCTTGCTCTAAGTCTTCGGTCATGCCAGGCCAGCTGTTCACCTGACATAGAAGCGAGCTCTGGATGTTTTAATAGTACCACTTCAGTCAGTCAATCCGTAATCAAGCAACTGGTGGTGGAGGCTGTGCTCATGTAAGTAAAGCGCCCTGATACCTTCGTTCAGGTTTGTGCGCTATTTAAAACTGCAAAAAACACAGCTAAAGAGAGGTAGGGGTAGGGTCAGCCCAGCATGTGAGCAAGAGGGCGGAGGGACTTCACAGAGGGCATGTGGGGAGGGGAGGAGGGAGGTTTACAAACAGCACGGACCTCGCAGGCAAGGGATAACCTTTCGGTCTGCCTCACTGGAATCTTTTCCTGGATGACCAGCTCAAAGCTCAAACTGAATGGAGCAAAAACTGAGATCCTGATCCTGGGCCACCAATTTACATCTCTGCCCAAAGCCTTTTGGCCGCCCTGTATGGGCGAGCTGCCTCTACCGAAAGAGAAAATCAAAAGCCTAGGGGTTTGGTTTGAGCCCGAACTAACCTTTAGGACACATGCCCAGAAAGTAGCGGGCGTGTGCTTCGGCCTGCTCCGGGCAGTGCGGAAAGTTCTCCCTCTCTTGCCCTTTCAGTCCAGGAAACTATTGATCCAGGGATTAATTTTATCCAGACTGGACTATAGCAACGCCTTATTCCTGGCAGCGCCAGAAGCCACCATTAATATTTTGCAGCGGGTGCAGAACGCTGCTGCCAGGATGCTTATGGGGGCCCCAAGAAGAGTGTCTGCTAAACCGCTGCTGAGAGCTCTCCATTGGCTCCCAGTTCGTGAGCGAATCGCCTTTAAATCATCTTGTATTGCCCATAAGACACTCCAAGGCAAAGGTCCTTCGGCCCTGAGGAGCCTGATTTGTCCCTACAGACCCTCTAGGGCTCTCCGTTCGGACCTGGATAATCTTGCCATAGTTTCTAGAGTGAGGAAGGCCCGCACAGGAGGCCGCCGTTTTTCTGTAAATGCTGCAAAAAACTGGAACCCTTTCCCTAGGCATATTCGGACTGAACCCTCCCATCTTAAATTCCGAAAGTTGCTTAAATCTTTTCTTTTCCCTAAAACACCTTAATATCCGTCCTTTTGAGTTTTCTGTTATTTGTTAGGCAGCGCTGGGACGCTTTTGGGCAGCCATGCGCTTTACAAATCAAATTTCATTTCATTTCATTTCATTTCATATATATTTTTAATAACTATGGCGCCTATTTGCATTCACCATTCTCGTAACTTAAACCCGACTCACCTTCTCGCCTCCTGCTTGTTTCCATTATAGTCCACCTTCTTACCCCATTGTTCTGTCTCCCTCCCCCATCATTCCCTCATCTTTGCCCTTCGTGTACCTTGGTTTTTTTACCTGATGGAGTGTCTGCCTCATTATGTTTGCGTTTATTTTGTGTTTTTTTAGGTCTCGCCTATGCAGCGCATAGCGCACATGCGCTGCTATAGGAAAAAAGACCTTTTGCAATCGACTCAGGTTTGCAGGCAAAAACATGCATGCGTTGCATTGCTTTGAATGCAATGTGTGCACGATTGGCAATTCACTTGCGGGATCCAGCTGCGCCATATGTTATCAAATATCTCGCTCATTCCATCAAGGGAAACACTGCCTGCCCTCGGCCAAACTCCCCCACTCCCTATTTGCAGGAGGCATGCGCTTGCTTGCTTTTATTTACTTTGCGCACAAGGCGCACGCGCTTGTTTGACAAGCTAGGAATGAAGACTACATTTGAGTTTGTCACCTGACCATAGCGATACTGTCACTGGTTGGACAGCGCGATAGAGCACTGTGGCGTTTGCTTTCACCACACAACTGACATACCTTGGCTAACGCAAGAGCAGCTTTAGGTCACGGCCGATCTGGTGAGTAGAACTCTCCCAATAAAAGTAAGCGCAAAGGCCTGGGCATTGGCTGTTTTTTATTTTAAAGAAAAGCTTGTGAAACGATTTACCTCACGCCATGTTTATATCAGCCTGTGTAGTAGAACACACAGCTGTACCTCCAGTGCGTGAAAGGTCCAAAGATTTGACCTTCTCCGCATGGAGACCCGCCGCCTGCAGCCTCGCTGTTTACATCATGCCCTCACCTACATTTAAGTGTGCTTGCCTTATCAGGAAACATGACGTAAAGCAGACAGCTCACGCAATGAGAGTGTTGATAACCAGGTAGATGATGTACTAGTGTTCTTATTGAGGCTGAGCTCGACAGTTAGGCTCATTCAATCCATGCCAGAAGTATTATAACTGCCTTCTAATGCGCTCAGTCACGGCCGTCATATGGGCCCAACTTTTCTTCTGTTTTTATTAAGTGAACAGTCTTGTGTCTCTACCGTCTTGTGTCTCTACCGCACCCGAGCTCCAGGCACGCCGCACTCACACAGCACACCACTGTTGGACGGTGAAACAGGATTAAGTGGAAACTGATATTGACAGTGTAAACGGAGTTATACACTTCCTGGTTAGAGGTGATCATGCAGGTCCTTGGGGCTCTGCAGTGGTTGGGCCGGTACTGTCAGTGAAATATTCAATCACTTGGTTGTGTGCACGCATGTGGTTAGTTATTGCAAGCTTAGATGCCTACACTCTAAACTTGTACTCAGGGCAGAGTGGAAACCAGCATGGGCCCTGTCAAATGTTCAAACTAGCCCACACCACGGAAATTCGCAACTAGAATGTGCATACAGGCTTTCTTGGGTCTTGGCAGACCATCCACCTCTAATAGCAGCGCCCTAGCCTTCAACCAGGTGTGATCGAGCCAGAAATGGCGACTGGCCAGTGTGACCCTGTTTGCACCGGGATCGTATGCCCATAGTAAGATGATGCAAATGGACGATGTAAAGAAGAGAGATATTCTTCAAATGTTAGTGCGAGGAGCGACCTTGTGCAGCAACAATGTTCCAAAACCACTCTGAAATATGGGAAGCCGGTGGTTACTTGACTATCAGACAAGATGTGACGGGGCAGGAGACTCAGATGATGTGCAGTTTATAGACAAAGCAAGCACACTAAGTAAAGGCCAATGAGAATGACTAGGCTGGCAGTAAAAAAGCTGGGCAGAGTCAAAGTTAACAGATGTATTATTAGCATTAAAAAACACAACACAGTATCCTCCTGAGAGAAGATAATTTAAGTAATTAAATAATTAAGTGCATTTCTTCTGAAAGATATTCTTAGTCATCACAGCCTGATCATCATCAGACTCCTGAGTGACACCCAGAGAACAATGAAAATGTGTGGCTTCGCACCACAGTGGAGAAGATGAATTTACACTGCCAGGCCTGTGGCGACATCAAATTTCACCTTAGCATGTGCTTTTTCACATATTTTCAATTGTGCAGTATCTAGATATCTCGGGTTAAAAGGATGCAAAAAATAAAGCATGCACTTAAGCATGCACTTAAGAATACATATATTTTATCTCACCATTTGTACACAATCACCTTCAGGTATCAATGGAGGGACACTAATTTTACATGTACCAAAAGGCAGGGATGTGTTTGAAGTAATGAAGATGGGATGGACTTTGAACACACACACGTAGGGCAAGCAGATCAAAGGTGCAGTGGGATGTGTGAGAGCTGAGTTTTTGAATTGTAGTGTGTTAATGTATTGAAATCGAGCGTATGCTAACATAAGCCAGTTTCATGCTGTCTATCATCTTGAAATGAAGTTGTAACACACCACATGATCGCTGCCGCTGCTGTTTTCTCTGATCTAATAAAGAATTGTGGCCCACATGCATCATTGTGACATTTTGCACTTCCTAATTTGCGAAAAATAAGGAATCGCAAATTAAGAAGTGCAAAATGCTATGCATCATTATTTTCGGTATTCATTTGTGATTCGGTAAAAATCGCAATTTTTACTGAATCCCAAATGAATACCGAATTCTTAAGTTATTTTTCGCAATTCCCATTGATTCCTATGGGCCAAAAGGCCCATAGGAGTCAATGGGAAGGCATTATCAAATTGTGAGTGGCACTTTGAAAATTTCATGGGTGCAGGGGGGGGTCCAAAGGACCCCCCCAAGCACCCCTGAAATGTATTTTTCGCATCATGTTTCACACACACATGTCCTAAGGACATGTGTGTGTGAAACATGGATGTTGATAAAAAAACATTTTAAGCATTTTAAACACTTTTTCCAAATTTACCGAGTGGTTCAACTACTCGGTAAATTTGGAACCCTAATTGCGAATTTGCACTTTTAGAAGTAATGATGCATTGCTTTTAAGAAATCGCACATCTGCGACTTCTTAAAAGCAACCGCAATTTTAGAACTCGCAAAAATGTTACGAATTCTAAAATTGCTTCATGCATCCCAAAAAGCACTTTTGCATTCGCAAACGGCCGATTTTAAGGAATCGCACCGTTTGCGACAACAAAAATGCTTGATGCATGTGGGCCTGTGAGCTTTGCACCGAAGGACTATTGCTTTCCCAGTCATATAGAACGTGATGTACCTAATCAGTAATCAATGACAACTTGGCTGTCCCAGTCTGTATTCCATATTATGTATCTACTAATGAATTAGTCATCATCAAAGCTTTATTTCGATATACAGAATATCATAAAAGCACTTAAAATATAAAACCACAATTCATAAGCATTACATTTTTAAAAAGTACATTACAATAAAACCATTCATATTTCAATAAATAGTTTAAAAAACATTAAACATTAGCAGCTTTGCGAGTCTTTATAAAAAATTCAACTGATACTAAGGTCATCTAATAGCCCTTGATCTAATCAGCCAGGCCCAGCTCAGAAATGTGACCACCCCACACACTAAGGTTGTACTGGTGTCAGCCTTAAGTATTCTGAATTAGTAATCGAGCAAATTAACTCCTCTCACGCCTTCCCGTGGCCGATGAGTGTGTCCAGTGGCTTCCCTCACCCCCCAGCACCTGCAGTCACCTGTCTTCAATGCTCTGGAGACCTCCGATTTAAAACAGTTCTATTGTTGAATTCTTTCCCAGTGACAGACAAGTCCTTCAATCCAACATTTAACTCGTTGACTAACACATACCTGAGTTATCAGTGCTTTGCACAAGGAAGTGCTTCTCTGAAATACATTTTAGTGGTCCCCGTGATACTTGCCTTTACTAATTTTATTGCACCTATTTGTTTCTCCGAGGCACTTTGACCCTTGCACATTCAGCTGCTGTCATCTCAAAGTCCTTCTGACACACCTATATCAAGCAGCTGGTGACACACCGCGTGCCATCACCTCAGCTTGTAAATTATGGTGACGTGCACTTTTACACAAAGGCGTGTTTGGAATCATACTGAGTTCGGTGGGAGTTTTCTGCCACTTTCACCTGCCATGCATAGTGGGTAGATTATTTTTTGCTGGAGTTTTTTTTTTCTGGAGATTAGATCGTTGGCACTTCAGCACAACAAGGGCAAACATGAGTGCTGCTGGGTGGTTAATTTTTCATAAAAAAAGAAAGGAGAGCAGTAGGCCCTGCAGCGTCAGCCGTCCAGCCTCTACCTGTCAGCATCTGCTCTAGGCAGAGAAACCAGCGCTTAGCGCCTCGGGCCTTCCAATTATTCATCTATTCATCTATCCGTGACTTCTCAACCTACATCCTGTTCCACGTGACGAGGGGCTGGCTGATTCTGCTCTCGAGCACGTGGCCAATCTAGTCTCACAGAAGCGCTTTTTGATAGGGGGACGGGGGTCAGGAAGTACATTTATAACTATATTAATGATGGTGGTTGTGTGTGTGTGTGTTGCGCGTGTGTGGGTCTGTCTGCGTGTGTCTGCAGAGGGTTCATCTAAGTAAAAGCACCTGTGGACTTTAATCAGGGCGTGTAATACCTACCACCACCCTCCAGGACATATTGCTTGAGGTCAAGGAAATAAAGGTCTCAGGTTTATTGTGTCCATTGTTCACTAGACCCAAACCGTTTGGCTGACAAGTTACATTGTGCAATTTGGTTGTGAGAATAAGTATTGTCTGCTACTAAGGCAAGACATGTATCACTTGTATAAAACGTTCAAAAATGTATATAGGGTCATTAATGCAAAGCCTTTATTATTAGAGTGGATATACTATGTAATTTCAGGTATTACTAAACTTTGTTCATGATAATGACAGTGACGATAAAGCAACACATATGTACACATTTGCAAATATTCACAATTTGTGGCTATTTAAAGAAGGCATATTTCATAAAATGTTTGATGCATGCCTTCATTTAAAAAATATGGAGAATATATGTAAATATATATACAAACTGTGTATATGATGAATTATGATAATATTGTGTAGTAACACAGTATCATCTTCTTGAAATTTATGTTGAACAATAAATTTATCAAGCAGTAGAGAAGTTTACAGATTACTTATTTTCTACAGTAGATATATTACATTTAATTTGTTGAGAATGGATATTCTCTAGGAACAGTGCATCCTGCATGTAGGCTTCGCTTACATTTACTTCGAGTTGTCACATACTGTGTAGCCAGCACAGTTTAGCAGTTTGCACCCTTGGACTACCTTGAATAATTAGAATAATTGGACAAAAAATAGAGTGCTCCTCTCCCCCTCTTTATTAACACATTTGCAAATATTCACAATTTGTGGCTATTTAAAGAAGGCATATTTCATAAAATGTTTGATGCATGCCTTCATTTAAAAAATATGGAGAATATGTGTAAATCATTAAGGGCAACATTATAAGCAACAAGTTAAAACGAAAAAACAAGCATTGGCATAGCCAATAAGTCTCGCCTTTGGGACCTTATAAGTGTTTAGTTATCCAGTTATCCAGCACAATATCCTTGGTGCACCAACATCAACTGTTGCATGGCTCAACACTTATAAGGTCCCAAAGGCGAGACCTATTGGCTATGCCAATGCTTGTCCTATATTTGGGCAGCCCTCTCCCTCCTTTAATCTGTCCTCTGCAGTACACACGCCACTACTGCAACTCCAGTTGCAGCAGTAGGGTCTTCCAATTACGTCCAGCCAGGATCAAAATGGAGCGGCACCCAGTGGCAAAGAGTAACTAGGTCGAGTAAAAAAGCATGAGGAGGATTGATAAGGCATATTTTGCTTTAGTGCTGAAAAACCTTTATTTACTCCAGAAAGCCATCATTTTGAGGTTACTGTGTGGCTACAAAAGAGGGAAGAGTAGCAAGTGGTGGAGTCATGATAAACAGTCTCAGTCAACATACTTTTTTTTTATTCGTGTTACAGTAAGTGTCTCCTGCAAAGTACATCCCATAACATGCAGATGAACTTCATTTTATGTAGATCAGTTAGTGGATTAGTGTTTTTGACAGATAACCTTTTATTAGTACAGACAACACTGTGTTATGTTTCAAATCATGTAAATGTTTTTGTACTTGTATAGCACACAGCTACCCGCAGCGGGTTTCCCGGCGCTTGTACGAATACCGCAAGGGAAGCCTTCCTGGCTTTCCCTGTGAAGTGTCCACTCCTGGGCACCCCCATGGTGCAGACCAGGCATCCCTCGCGTTGTGGGGGCCGTTGTGGAGACTAAGCAAGCTATTGCCCAGAGTTGCAGCGCGGGACCCATGATCAGAATAGGCACTGAGGCGAGAATATCCGGTCTGGGGAATTAATGAGCCCGAGACCCGCCGAGGCGGGAATCGAACCCTGGTCCCTGGCCAGAGCTCTGCATCAAGGTCTACCTGCTCTAACCATTGAGCCACACTTCTCCACAAGATGACATACTGTTTCCACCAGCCATTCACTCGTTACATATAATCCTTACCAACAAAAACTGACTCCTACATCTTGAAACCCTCATTGTAACATCCTGTATTTCATTTACATACTTGTAATTTATTGTCAATGTGTGCATGGGATGCAAAGTGCTCTCACACCTTACATTGGGGTGTAACAAATTATTAAAAAAATCACTAAGTGCTATTTAATTTGTTGTTTGTGTAAATACTCAAACAAATGCATTCGTTAAAGTTAGAGCTGTTGAAGTTGACAATGCTTTTAACTTTTGCTTGTTTATACCTATGGCAATAGCACTTTGCAAATATAATTACTCAACTGCAAAAAAAAACAAGCTTTGGCATAGCCAATAGGTCTCACTTTTGGGACCTTATAAGTATAGTTATGCAGCACAATATCCTTGGTGCAACTTACAAGTTCCAAAAGGCGAGACCTATTGGTTTTACTAATGCTTGTTTTGAGTATCATAGAGGAGATAACTATAGCTGGCATAGCAGAGCAATGGCAGCTTACTGTTGGTGATACTTCTGTCTTCACCAGCTAGAGGTCAGATAACTCCTCAAAAAGGTGCTCAGAAGGGGGTTTAGAGTGGCTGAAACACAGAGACACTTGCCTTTTAAAGAAGACGGTGATGTGTGTGTATACAGTCCTGCATCAATGACTCGTAGCATGCCCGTAGAATTTAGTGACTGGCAAGTGTGAAACCATGCATACCAAAAAGATAACCGTACATTCTTGTTACAAAAATCAAACCACTATTAAAAAATGTAGGAATGCCAGAAAAGGATGATCCTGGAAAGAGAGCATAACAATTTGGTTTCTATGTGTGCAAAGAAACAGGGTTTGATGCATTTCGGTACAATGTATGAGGTTTCACATCCCAAAGACTCAATTTGTTAAAAAGGTCTCCGAGACATTGAAAGCTTATGCCATCCACCACCTTGGCATGACCTGTTTTGTCAGCTTCTTAGTACCTGTATTTTTATTTTATAAATGGACTAACATGTGTGACACTCTTGGTAGGGTAGCCTTGCAAAAAATAAACCCCAGTGCGAGCTGGTGTTCAGATACTGTACACCGGTAAGACTGCGGGGACTTTGTAATTGAAAGTACTTTCAATGATTAACTCGAGACCATCATCACATTTCAATAAGCAGCATTTAATCGAGCAAAGGGATTTCAGGTCGGTTGGCGGTGCAGCAAGGCATGGGCAGGGCCACACAGTGCAATCCCTTTTACTTCAGATTCAAAATTAATTCTCTTGTTATGAATGGCTGTAGAAGGGGTGGCCCCGGCCGAGAAGGGATCAGGACAGGCACAGCACGGGGCAGGAGGAGGAAACATCACATCACAGGGCCCGGTTGTACTTAATACTAGTACATAGCAAAAGCAGCAGTCAGACACTACTTAACTGCATATAGTGTACAGACAGGTCATACATAACATGTCAGAAAGAGCAGAATGGAGCTAATTACCATTAGAGGATTGCCTCTTAGCCACTGCTCTGTATCACGTGAAACGCATATGACGTTCCAGTTCCGCGAGTCACGCTATTCACGCTAGGGTTACGTCCAATAGATGATGCATGAGTTGATTTTGCATTTAATGAGTAGGAACAAACCAATTAATGCATGGATACATGGGGAAAGCAGGTGCCGGTGGTGTATGATAATATCTGGTATCCCCTTCGAATTGTGTGTCCCCCTCCTCTTCAGCTGTCTTCGGAGAATACATTCGGCCCAAGTAGGATAGGCAGAGCAGCTGGTCACTTTTCGAACTGCGCTAACGGATACACGATTTAAAAGGACAGCAAACTCAACTCAGGTTATACATATCCTGAACCTTGTCTAATACAGCAGCGGGTCATTCATTGCTGCTAAACAACACGCAGGCAGAAATGCGTGATTACTGCAACGAAAACAAGCATGCACGCCTCGCGCAGCAGCAGGTGGAGTGGAGAGAGGAGGAGGCCTGCACGATTCCCTTGCGGGAGCGAGCAGCAAGGCGCCATAATTGCTAACATATGGCACCGCTACTCGCTCCCACAAGTGAATCGCCAAACGTTCATGCGTTGCCCTTCAAAGCAATGCAACGCATGCACGTTTTTGCCCACAAAGCTGTGCCCATTACTAAAGGTCTTTTTCCTATGAGGCGCAGGTGCACTGCGTAGGCGAGACCTAAAAAAAGTAAATATCATTGTCATTTTCAACCGCAGCAGCTTTAACAAATGCAAAACCTATTGCATTGCAAATGCTTGTTTTTCAGAATGCTGATGCTAAATCACAGACGCTTCCTGGTTCTAATGATCCTCTTGGAAATATGTTTTGTGCCCTAGTTAACTGAGCAAAAAACACAAGATCTGCCTTCACAGACTTCATTTCATTTGACAAGATATTTGAAATATTCTAACAGTATTATGGGTATCACAGTATACTACAAAGCACATATAAAAAAGATATTTAGTTAAAAAGAATTTTTATTCATATGGAATCTTAGACCTCCCTAAGGGTTACAATCTAAAAAAGTATATACGTGTCTATTTATTTTAAAGAGACAAATATAATTTGTTAAAAACAGTTGACGAGGCATTTCGGTGTATAGTAGATAATTTCCACCTTCATCAGGACGAAACAATTCTTTTATTTAAATCTAAATATCAGTAAAAAAACAATACATTTAGACGCCTAGCATATACTGTAAACCCTAGTATTTAATTATTAACATTGTCACTTTGTGATACCTAAACATATCAACTTTTTATTAAAAACATATTATGTTAAAAAAAATTAGAAAACCAAGTTCAACAGTAATATCTGCGGACAGCTATCTCCATCTCACATTGCCACACTAGTAATGGAAAAAATGGGTTTAAACCAATTGACCCTGATATTTCTTAAAAGATTGAACTCAATTTACTTTTACTTTTGTTCTTAAGCAGTCATAGATTACCATCTTGAAGACAAAAATTCATACCTCATTGTATGAGTTCGATTATGTTTAATCAATTTCCTAATCCTTAGGGCATTCAAAGTATCCACCTCAGTTTCAGCTATTTACTTGACGCCTTTAGAGTAAAAATATTAAAGGCATTGGTCAGTTCTCATTGACTGTATTCAAATCTAATTCCTAAAAATATTGCATCCATTTATAGGTGAATTTACCTTTTAAAAAATCTGGCAACTCCCTGTTGTAATTGTACATTGGAGCCACCGTCTTGTGCGAAATGGTTGCAGAAATAGACTGGATAATCTTCAATATTAGCTACAAGAAAACAGGGACCCTTCTTATTATTGGAATTTATTACTTTCTTCACTTTATTATTGCGCCTGTTTATCACTATATCTTGGCCCCGACTTACCCCTGAATATCGGCTCGACCAAACGATTTATTTTCTTTGGTTCTTCTATAGTGGGTTACCGTATTTTGTCTGGTCTCTTTATTTCAATTTGGACCTCGGGCACTAAACGTGAAAGAATACAAACAAACGGGGACATTATGAGTTTTCGATTGGCCACCGAAGGCTGATTCAGAGTTACTCGTGCGCATTGCTTAACTATTTACACAGATATTCTAAGGCACCGAACTCTGTGCTCCCGTATCTACTCTTAATGGTATTGGTGCACATTCGTTTGGCGTTAGAGATATCTTACGCACGCTGTATTTGCGTCAGGGTACTAAAAACGTTTTCGCTATGCTTATTTTTCGGGTAGTTAAATTAACTAACCAAGCATCTAGTATTCGATATTTACATCCGCACATACATTTTGACATGGTGCTGGATGTTATTTTACTTACGACCACGCTTGAAACACATTCAAGCGAACTAGAATTGTTTTCACCAGTATCCAAACAAATAGTGCTAGACGCATTATCATGGCACTCTATATATCCTCGCTATTATTACTACGCTATTATTACTACACTATGTTTGATTCTCACACATACCTGATAAATTAAAAGCGGCCTCCCTGCTCCAACATTCAATCCCGGAAGTGTTAGAAAGGAATAATTCCGGAATACGATGCCATTTATACGGGTTCGGTGTGTTGTCCCCAGAAGTACACATCACATTCTTTCGTGTGTTAACCAAAACAGATATTAAATCTGTATTCTTTTTTAGTTTCATTCCTTTATTATTAGTGATCTAACCAACTGAAATCCGTATCTTAGTTACCGAACGGAAGGGACTTAAACCAGCCCGACCCGCTAGCTCAATCATTCGAGCGGAATCTTAAGCATCGCTATCTGGTGGCCATATTGGAATAAGTTTTCGTTTTATCCACTAACATACTGATATTACCCAGAACTCTTAATTTGTTTGCTAACATTCATATTATACATAATTCATCATCACTGACCTTAATAATGACTCAATGTTTCAATAATGTTACCGGGATCTACTACCATATTTTCTTACATAGTGGTGTAAATGTTATACATGTTTACTAGCCACAAAACAATAAAACTAATCAATAACATAATTCATTTGGACAGTATAAGAGTATTTGGTCTTCATGAACTGTTACAGAGGCCATATTGTTGATATTCAGACTGAATAACACTTATTACAACGGGACTCAAGCAACATATTATGTCACAATCAAAACACATTTTCCTTTAACATTAATCAAAAATAACATTGTGGCGAAATAAGTAACAAGGAACAAATAACAATGGCAGACGCCATTTACTCATTATTTCTTTCTGGTTCACAATTATCAGCACCTAATCGTACAGTATACACCATTGTTTACAGTCATCTTTCGTAATGAGGATTAACGCGAGCCCATAGTTTTTATAGAATTAATCTCTCCCATTCCTCTTTATTGTTTAATCCATTTCTGTAAGAATTAAAGTATGACATGTAAAATTGTTCACGCTTTTTCCTCTTAACGAAACTATTTCCTCCTCTTGTGCTATGCTGGATTCTTCTATCCCACACTACTTTAACTCATCTATTGGGTGGTTGTGAGTGATCCAATGTTCCACTAATGGAGCGGTTTGTTTCTTTGTTCTTATTGCTGACTTGTGTTCTGTGATTCTGGTCCTTAGTTCTCGTGACGTCTCTCCTATATAGCCTTTCTTACACGGGCACATTATAAGGTAAATTAAATCCTTTGTTTTACAATAAATAATATTGTTTACCTTATGTGTGATTTCATTGTACACAACCTCATCGCCTTTCATCATACTACTGCAATTTTTGCACATGCTGCAAGCAAAATTCCCTACTGGTAAGGGGGCATTATTTATGCTAAGTTGTTTTTGCATTGTGTCTTCCCTATAAGTATGCACTAAACTCTTACGGCTCGTACGATTCCGTCTGAAGCCAAACATCGGTTTGGGCAGTTCTACATTCTCTTTGTCATTTAGTAATCGGCAATTTCTATTAATGATGTTCTTCACCTGATTGCTAGTGCAACTGAAATTCGTCACAAAAATCAACTGTGAGTCTGCTTTGTTTATTTTCTCAGTTTTTCCACTAAATAGGGAATCTCTATCATAGCACTTTGCTCTTTTGTAGGCTTGTCTAACTAATTTTCTAGGATAGCCTCTGTTCTGTAATTTTTTTGTTAGAGCATCAGAATGTAGGTTGAAGTCTCTTATATCTGTACAGTTTCGGCGTATTCTTAGATACTGCCCAAATCGGATATTATTCTTTTGGCAACTAGGATGGTTGCTCCTATAATGGAGCATAGTGTTGCGGTCAGTAGGCTTTGTGTATAATTTTACAGATAATTTGCCCTCTATGTGTTTAATCTTGATATCAAGAAAATCCACGCTTTCCTTGGCGTAATTCGAAGCAAATTTTAAATTAGCATCCCCAAGGTTAAGCCAATTTATAAAGTCATTAAGATCTTCCGATGTCCCTGTCCACAAGAAAAAAACATCATCAATATACCGGGACCAACATGAGATGTTCTCGTAAAATGTTGCCGCAGTATTAAAGATGTGTTTGTTTTCAAAAGCTGCCACATACAGGCAGGCCAGACTGGGGGCACAAGTGGCTCCCATGCTAGTGCCCTTGACCTGCCTGTAGTAGTCATTCTTAAACATAAATATGTTATTCTTTAGTATAATTTCCACGCATTCTACAATAAATGCTGAATGAGCTGACAAATCTCCACCATTTTTGCTCAAGAGGCCCTCCAACATAGTGATAATATCATCCTGAGGGGTGTTTGTATATCAATCAATCAATCAATCAATCATAACATTTGTATAGCGCACTACTCACCCGGAAGGGTCTCAAGGCGCTTGGGGGAGGGGGTCCGCTATTGCTCGAACAGCCAGATCTTGAGTTGTCTCCTGAAGGCGAGATGGTCCTGGGTCAGCCGAAGGTGGATGGGGAGGGAGTTCCATGTCTTGGCCTTCCAGGTAGGAGAAGGATCTTCCTCCGGCGGTGGCTCTTCGGATGCGTGGTACGGCGGCGAGGGCGAGGCTTGTAGAACGTAGCTGGCGGGTGGGCGTGTAGAAGGTCAGGCGGTCGTTGAGGTACTTGGGGCCTAGGTCGTGGAGAGACTTGTGTGCGTGGGTGAGGAGCCTGAACGTGATCCTCTTGCTGACGGGGGGCCAGTGCAGGTCCCTCAGGTGGCCGAAGATGTGGCTGCGTCGGGGGATGTCCAGGATGAGTCGGGCGGAGGCATTCTGGATGCGTTGGAGTCTTTTCTGTAGCTTGGCTGTGGTTCCGGCGTAGAGGGTGTTTCCGTAGTCCAGTCGGCTGGTGACGAGTGCCTGGGTGACCGTCTTCCTGGTTTTGGTCGGGATCCATCGGAAGATCTTGCGGAGCATGCGTAGGGTGTTGAAGCATGATGAGGAGACCGCGTTGACTTGTCTGGTCATCGAGAGGGAGGAGTCCAGGATGAAGCCCAGGTTGCGTGCGTGGTCTGTTGGCTTGGGAGTGGTGCCCAGGGCGGGGGGCCACCAGGAGTCGTGCCAGGCGGAGGGCGTTGGTCCCAGGATGAGGACCTCCGTCTTGTCTGAGTTCAGTTTCAGGCGGCTGTTCTTCATCCACTCGGCAACGTCTTTCATCCCTTCGTGTAGGCTAGTTCTGGCGGTGGCAGGGTCTCTGGTGAGGAAGAGGATCAGTTGGGTGTCGTCGGCGTAGGAGATGATGTTGAGGTTGTGTTGGCGTGCGATGGCTGCAAGAGGTCTCATGTAGACGTTGAAGCGGGTGGGGCTGAGTGATGATCCTTGCGGTACGCCGCAGATGACTTCGGTGGCTTCGGATTGAAACGGGGGGAGGCGGACTCTCTGTGTTCTTCCGGCGAGGAAAGAGATGATCCACTCCAGTGCCTTCTCTTGGATACCGATGTTGCTGAGGCTTTGAACTAGGGTACGGTGGCAGACAGTGTCGAACGCTGCAGAGAGGTCCAGGAGGATGAGGGCCGCTGTTTCCCCGTTGTCGAGCAGGGTTCTGATGTCGTCGGTGGCTGCGATGAGGGCGGTCTCGGTGCTGTGGTTGGCTCGGAAACCGGACTGCGAGTGGTCGAGGGATCCGTTCGTCTCGAGGAAGGCGGCAAGCTGTCTGTTGACGGTCTTCTCGATGACTTTGGCAGGAAAAGGGAGGAGCGAGATGGGGCGGAAGTTCTTGAGGTCGGTGGCATCCGCTGTTGGTTTCTTCAGTAGGGCGCTGAGCTCGGCATGCTTCCAGCTCTCCGGGAAGGTGGCGGTGTTGAAGGAGGTGTTGATGATGTTCCGGAGTTGGGGTGCGATGGTGGAGTCGGCCTTGTTGAAGACGTGGTGGGGGCAGGGGTCGGTTGGAGATCCGGAGTGGACGGTGTTCATCGTGCGGGCTGTGTCTTCGGTGGTCACCGTGGTCCAGGTGCGGAGGGTGGCGGTGGGGGGCGTTGGTTCGACGGTTGGGTGCGTGGATGGTGCGCCGAAGCTGTTGTGGATGTCGGCGATCTTGCGGTGGAAGAACGAGGCGAGAGAGTCGCAGAGATCTTGTGAAGGAGTGATGTCGTTGTTGCCGGTGCTGGGGTTGGAGAACTCCTTGACGATGCTGAAGAGTTCCTTGCTGTCGTGGGCGTTGTTGTCCAGTCATTCCTTCAGTGATTTCTTCTTGGTGGTGCGGATAAGCTGGTGGTGCTTGCGGGTGGCTTGTTTGAGGGCGGTCATGTTGTCTGTGGTCTGGTCAAGGAGCCAGGCTTTCTCGAGGGTGCGGCAGTTCTTCTTGGAGTCCTTGAGTTCGTCGGTGAACCAGGAGGCTTTCTTGCTTCTGGGTCTGCTGGGGGGGTTCTTCAGTGGCGCGAGGACATCGGCGCAGGCGGTCAGCCACTGCGTGAAGTTGCGGCCTGCTTCGTTGGGGTCCGTTGTGCTGGCGGGTGGGTTCTGGCTGAGGGAGGTGGTGAGCTGCTCGGCGGTGATCTTGCTCCAGCTCCTGTGAGGAACCTGTTGCGGGTGGTGGTGGGTCGTGGTTCTTCTGAAGCTGAAGTGGACGCAGCTGTGGTCGGTCCAGTGAAGTCCGGTGGAGTGGCTGAAGGTGATGTGCTTGCTGGATGAGGAGACGGGATCAAGCGTGTGGCCGGCGTAGTGGGTGGGGGTGTTGACCAGTTGCTTGAGTCCGAGGTTGGCGAGGTTGTCCAGCAGGGCGGCGGTGTTGCGGTCCTTGTTGTTCTCCAGGTGGAAGTTGAGGTCCCCTAGGAGGATGTAGTCAGCGGAGGGGAGGGCGTGCGGGCTGATGAAGTCCGTGATGTCTTCGCTGAATTGTGTGCGTGGTCCAGGGGGTCTGTAGACGAGGATGCCTCTGAGGGTCGTCTTTGGGTCGGTGTGTATCTGGAAGTGGAGGTGCTCGGCGGCGGAGAAGGTGTCATTGGAGTCGGTCGTGATGCGGATGGTGTTCTTGTGTACGATGGCGATGCCTCCTCCATTCTGGTTGACGCGGTCCCTCCGGGTGATCTTGTATCCGTCTGGGATGGCGATGGCGATGTCGGGTGCAGAGGAGGCGTTCATCCAGGTTTCTGTGAGGAAGGCGACATCTGGTAAAGTTGTGTCGAGCAGGTTCCAAAGTTCGATGGCGTGTCTGTGGATGGAGCTGGTGTTGAGCAGGATGCACTTGAGGTGGCTGTTGTTGGTGCTCGGCTTGGTGGGTGCGGTGCAGGTCCGGAGGCAGGTGTACTTGCAGGCTTGACAGGTGAAGGGTCCGTGGGTGCGTCTCGGGGTGGCTCGGTGGCAGGCTCTGCTTCGGTCGGGTTTGAGTGCGATGAGGGTGGTGGCGTCGTAGGTCCGTCGTGTGGGCTGGCATCGTCGGGGGCCAGGGGTCCAAGCGCTGGGCACGGTCCAGGCGCAGACGGGCGCAGACGGGCTTGCCTTTGGCACGCCTTCGGCGCACGATCGGCGCACTCGCTGCGCACGTCCGCTGCGCGTCTGCCGTGCGGCCTCCATATGAGGGGCTGAGGGCCTTGATATCAAGGCTCACTCACCACTGTGTATTTAGATTGTGGGGCAGGTGCTCCGTTTTGTTGATCATATCAGTGGTATCTTTAATATATGCCATTTGACAGATAACCAATGGTTGAAGAAATGTGTCCACGTATTTACTAAGTGGCTCTGTTACTGAAGCAATGCTGGACACAATGGGTCTCATCGGTGGATTGGCCAGATCCTTATGTACTTTAGGAAGGCCGTATTTTGCTGGGATTCTGGGGTTCATATTTTTTAAAAACGTATACTCGAAGATGGCGGCGGAGTAGGACGCGTTTTCGGTCCCTCCGGCACCGCCGAAATATAAAGCATTGATTAGCACCCTGCTTGGTGACCACCACGTTGGCTAGGCTGCTCTGGCGTCCCTGGTTGCTGACGAATGGGGACTGAAGCCCCCCCGAACCGTGTGGTGCCCTTGAAGCGGAGAGTCTCGGCGCAGCCTTGCCCGGCGTCCATGGGAGTAGCGCTGACCCCCTGTAGCAGTTGGCGCAGACGGAGAGGGGGCGGGCTGCCTGTGGCCGCTTTGCCGCTGCCTGCACCGTTGGCGACCGGCGGAGAGAAAGTGCAGAGGAGCCGACTGGGGTCCCGACCACTGGCCCCATCGAGGCAGTGCCGTTCCGGGGGGGTGCAGAGCAGGCCCGAGTGGCGGGTTCCCCGAGACCCCCGGGAACCAGGGACCGCGAGAGAGACGCAGCCTCGAAACTCCTGGTGCCTGAGAAGTGTCCCGCAGCGACGATCTGCTGCGCCCGGGGCCACAGTGGTGAGATCCCCGTTTGCCAGGTGAGTGCTCCCTCGCGGCACCAGGGTGCCGAGAGCCAAGAAGCAGGTGAAAGCGGCTGGGGCGGCCCTGCGGGGAACATCGGACCTCGGTTGGCAGGTCGGCGGACGGCGTCTGCAGTGAGGAACCGCCGGGGGAGGGCGGTGGAGGGGCATCCTGTCGCACCACTCGGCCCTGAAGGGAGACAGCCGGAGAGCTCCTTGGGGTCCCCCTGACATTGCGAGACCCGCATTTCGACTGGGGGCTACCGCCTGAGATCTGAGGGGGGCCTACCCTTCCTCTTCTCGTTTGGGGCGCCTGGGAGGCATTTTGGTGCCCCAAACCAGCCCTGTCGCACCATTCGGCCCTGGAAGGAGACTGCCGGGAAGCGCCTTGGCACACGGGGGTCCCACTCCTTGGGATCCCTCTGACATTACGAGACCCACATCCCGGCCGGGGCCTCCCGTTTGATTTTTGAGGGGGGGCTACTCTTCCCCTTCTCGTTTTGTACGCTTGGGAGACATCTTGGCGCCATTTCGCCAGCACTGTCTCGCCATTCGGCCCTGGAAAGAGACAGCCGGGGAGCGCCTTGGCACGCGGGGGTCCTGCTCCTTGGGGTCCCTCTGACTTTGCGAGACCCGTATTCAGACCGGGGGCTCCCGCTTGATATCTGAGGGGGGCTACTCTTCCCCTTCTCGGTTGATACGCCTGGGAGACACCTTGGCGCCACCTCACCAGCCCACTGCGTTGCTCCTCACCGACGGTACAGTGAGGCCGTCCAATCCTTAAGGAGGCGGTGGCCCCGCGGACAAGCCATGTTTCGGCGACTATCGACGACACGAGGAAGTTCGCCCCGACACAGTGAAGCCAACCCAGGGGACGAGACGAATCTGCACCAGCGGCCGCACGCTCAGCTCAGCCCTCTCATCGTCGTCAGTGCGGCCCCTCAACCGGGACAACATGGCGTCGACCAGACCCAAGAAGGAAAAGCCTGCGAAAGACACAGTGCAAAAAACTCCCACGCACCCGGCCTCACCGGGAACGGCCAAACCTCCGCGCCAAGAGGACGGTGAGGCACCGGCAACGAAAGCCTTTATGCTGGAGCTATTCGCGGCCATTAAGGAGCACATCAAGGAACTGCGTTCCCAACTTGTGTCAGACATGCGAGAGCTGAGGCCGGACGTGGATGAAGTGGGAGAAAGGGTCGCGACCTTAGAGGAGCACGATCTAGGGGCCGCAGAGGATATTCACAGGTTGCAGCAGGACGTGATCCGTCTCACGGAACAAAATCTGGACCTCCAGGCCCACGCCGAGGACTTGGAGAACAGGTCCCGGCGGAACAATATTCGAATTAGAGCAGTCCCATGGAAGGGGGCAGACCTCCGCGAGTATGTGGAGGCGCTCTTCAAGCATATATTGCAGATGGAGGAGCCCATGGAGATCAAGATGGATAGGGTGCACAGGGTGGGACTACCCCGGGGTCCCAAGGCCCCCCCGCCAGACATTCTCGTGTGCATTCACGACTTCCAACTCAAGGAAACAATATTGTGACAATCTCGGACCGGATCCCCAATCCGGTTTGGAAATCATACCCCGGTGCTCTTTCAGGATTTGGTAGCCTCCACCTTGACTAAGCGGAGAACCTTCAAACCAGTCACGGCGCACCTAAAGGAGCAAGGAATTCCCTATTCATGGGGGCACCCGTTTCGCCTCATCTTCAAATGGAACTCCAAGCTGATACAGGTTCGGTCACTGGAGGAGGCTCTTTCTATAGTGGGTCTGGATGCCTCGACCGCCCGGCCGGAGGGCGGCGCGCCGTCTCGGCGTTGCCGCAGAAGTTCTGCAGAATGGCGCCTGGTGGGTAAACAGCCAGCGGGGTCCGGCCCTGACCGATCCATCAGCCTGAAGGAGAGAGGGGACGCAGTGGCTTCGGTGGCATTAGTGATGGAGGCTCCTGAGGTCGCCTGAGTCCTGGCGGCAATGAACGGACTTCACCGAAGGGTTCCATTGCTGGGTGCCGGAGGGGCCCGGTCGAGAGTCATCTGTATCACCCGTCAGTGTTTTTCCCCACTACTTTCACCAATCACCTTTGGATGATGGACAATACATGGTTTTTGAACTGTTTGTTTATTGGGGTTTTCCTTTTTCAGGACTCTGTTGGGGGGGATTGGGAGGGGCGGGGGGTAGAGGCTCCAGGTCCGTGGGATCCTTTGTGGGGATGCCTGGGTCCCTGCTTTACGATTGTTCTATTCTGACAGGCAGGATGTGTGAGTTCCAGGGCTTCCCTCTGGACAGGCAATCTTTGATACGAGGGCTGTGGCTGGAGGGCAACACAGCGGCTTGGGGTTGTCGGACCCCCGTTTGAAGGCCAATGACTCCGACTGAACTGAAGGTCCTCACGCTCAATGTGAGGGGATTAAACAACCCAGTGAAACGGAGGGCCATACTCTCCCTTCTGGAGGCCTCTAGGGCGGACATATGTCTGCTGCAGGAGACCCACCTTCTGCAGAAAGACTGCTCCAGAATGCGCTCCCGTTGTTTCCCACATCAATATTACTCCTCAGCTTCTACCAAGACGGCTGGGGTGGCAATACTGGTGGCTCAGAGGTTCAGGGGGAATGTGCTGTAGAGGGGGGCAGAATTAAAGGGGCGGTTGCTTTCATATAGATTCTCCCTGGGGGGGTCCACATTCTCGGTGTGCACTATATATGCTCCGAATGAGTCCCAAGAGAAATTCCTACACACAGCTCTCAAGGAGGTAGCCGCTTTGCCTGACCGCCATGTCCTGGTAGGGGGGGATCTGAACCTGGTGATGGACGCTTTGTTGGACAGGTCAGAGCAACGCTCCACGCAGGCGGGTACCCTTTCTGTGGAAGGACTAGCTAGACTGGGAGACATGGGGTTGGTGGACCTCTAGCGTAGTCTGCACCCAGGTGAGAGGGGCTACACATACTACTCACACGCACACAAAACCTAGGCGCGCCTTGACCACTTCTTGGTTTCTCTTCCTATGCAAGCACTTGCTGCGGAGGTTGAGATCGCTGCTGCGTCTCTGTCAGATCACTCCCCCGTGGTGGCGAAGTTTACCCTCCCCCCACTTGCTAACAGACAGCGTTCCTGGAAGCTGTGCGATACAATCCTGCATCGAGCTGAAGTAGTTACGAATCTTCAGGGGACAATCAAAGATTTCTTAGAGCATAATCACGCCACAGACACCACCTTGGCCACCCGCTGGGGAGCCCTTAAGGCAGTCCTCCGGGGGGAATTGATTGCGATATCGTCGGCAGAAAATGCAGAGCGCACGCATAAACGAGAGGAATCGTCACAGAAAACACGTGAACTTGAACGCATACACCAACGCACGGGGCGCCTAGAATTTGGAGGCAGTTGCGACAGACCCGGCAGCAATTGGCGGCGCTCGACCAAGACCGAGCGGAATTTGCGGCATTACGGGTGCGACACCTCTACTACACCGGGGGGGACCGATGCGGGATGCTGCTTGGGCGCGCATTGAAGGAGATGCAACAGAGGCATGCGGTCCAAGAGATTGTCACGCGGGACGGGAAGGTGGTCACCGAAGGATGCGGATATTGCTGCAGCCTTTAGCGACTTTTACACTAATCTGTACACGGGATACTCTTTGGACCCAGCTGAGAGCGAGAGATTCTTGGAGTCCGTTCCCCTCCCCACCCTGACCCCAGAGCAAGCGGAATCACTGGACCGGCCTATCCGACCTGAGGAGGTCGTTGCGGCTATCTCACGCCTCAAACTCGCAAAAGCCCCTGGTCCGGATGGCTTCTCCGCCGCGTTTTACAAGACTTTCTGCGTGCAGGTGGTGCCCCTGTTGACCTCGCTCTATAATTCCTTTGGTGAGCTTGGAGCAATCCCGAGAGATCTGCTTGACGCAACTATTTCCGTCATCCCCAAACCTGGCAAGGACCACTCGAGATGTGAGGCCTACCGCCCTATTTCTCTACTCAATGTGGATCTCAAACTCTACACTAGCATTCTGGCAACGCGACTCGCCCCACTTATGCCCGTCCTGATTGACCCTGATCAGGCCGGCTTCATCCCTGGGCGCCAAACTGTAGACAACACGAAGAGAGTGCTACATCTTCTGGAGAAAGCCACTAGGACGTCAGGTGAATATATGTTTTTGACGATCGATGCTGAGAAGGCATTCGATCGCGTTCACTGGCCTTACCTTGAGCAGGTGTTGCTGAAGGTGGGCTTGGGAGATAGATTCCGCACGTGGGCCCTTAACTGCTATTCTGCTCCCACGGCGGTGGTCAAAGTTAACGGCCATTCCTCACCTCACTTCCTCATTGAGCGCGGCACGAGGCAAGGGTGTCCGCTGTCGCCCCTACTCTTTGCCTTATATATGGAGCCGCTGGCACAGAAGCTGAGACTAAGCCCGGAGGTTCATGGCATTAAAATCGGAGCCTATACGCACACCATCAGCCTTTATGCCGATGATGTCCTCCTGTCGCTATCATCCCCAGCAGCCTCCCTGCCCGCCTGCGTGGAAAGTCTCAACACCTTCTCTAAGGTCTCGGGCTTCAAAGTCAACATGACCAAATCGGAGGCCATGGATCTCTCCCTAGAGGCGCATACTCGCGCCCGTTTTCAGGACGCCTTTCCCTTCCGCTTGTCGCAATCCACAGTCCCTTACCTGGGGATCCACCTTGCTGCCACGTTACAGAACACAGTTCGAGTCAACTATGCCCGTCTGAGCTCTCTGATACGCAAGGAACTCAGCCGCTGGAAGCACTTGCCACTGTCTTGGCTAGGCAAGATGGCAGCCGTCAAGATGACGATCCTGCCACAGGTTCTCTATCTGTTCCGGGCCATCCCCCTCTGCCCGCCAGATGGCTGGCTCCGCCAGACGCAGGCCGAACTGGCTCAATTTATCTGGAATGGTAGGAAGCCCAGACTGAAACTCAGAGTGGCAATGCTACCACCTGAGAAAGGAGGTGTGGGTCTACCAGATCTACTGCTGTATTATCAGGCCACCCAGCTGAGAACGTTAGTCGAATGGAGCAGATGGGAGTCAGAGAAACATTGGCTCTTCCAGGACCAGGCCATAGCAGGCCGCCCACTCCAGGAAGTACCGTTCCTCCGACGACAGCATAGACCCCCCAACCTCTATGCCTCTTACATCACGAGGGTGCCCCTGGAGGCCTGGGATAGCACCCGCCTGGCGCACGAGCTGACTACCTTTCCTTCCCCGCTAACGCCTCTACTTGAAAACCCTGAGTTCTCCCCCGGCCAGGACGTTGCAGCTTACTCAAGGTGGCGTCCGGCGGATTGCAGGACCCTGTCGGATATGTTTCAGGGCGGGGACATCATCCCCTTTGAGACTTTCAAACAGACCTACGGCTTGCCGGAATCGGAACGCCTTCGCTATTTGCAAACGCGACACTGGGCTCTTAACAGTACGGTACAGGAATTGGCAACTAGGCCCTTGCGGCCTTATGAGTACCGGCTGCTGACGAGGAAAACGGATAAACATCTCATCTCTGATATCTATCGCATGTTGCTAGACCGCTACACACATTTCTATAACTAGGGTAGGGCCAGATGGGAGAGAGAGCTAGGACGCACACTCAGCTCCAAAGACTGGGAGGGGATATACTATCAAGCGCGGCACTCCGCCTATCACATGGGCCTGACTGACACTTTCACCAAGATAGTGACCTACTGGTACTACACCCTAGAGAAGTTACATGAGATGGACCGCAGTAAGGAGGCGACATGCTGGCGCGGCTGCGTGGAAGCGAGGTCCTTAACACACCTTCTCTGGGACTTTATGACGTGGCCGGCCCTCAGGGTTGTAGGCGGCATGCTGTGTTTAATGCGTGGTTCATAACCATAGTTCTGGTATGCATGAACAGTATTGCCTAGCTGAGCCGGCCCAATGGGTTGTAGGTGCTTGATGTTCGATTATTTGTGCTCAAAATTGCCAATAAAAAGATTTAATACTAAAAACGTATACTCGTCTATACATAAAATCTCATCATCTTTGGCAAAATCAAGTATTCTCCCTACTTTTTGTATCAACTAGTTCCATTCTGTTCTACTTGATTTTTGGTAATGTTCAGTTCATAAAACTTTTATTCGGTTACATCATAACGAAACCATAAAAAGTACAGGAATAAAGTATTACGATACATATATAAGTTTCAATGTCTTATACAATTAAAAACTATTATCATTAAAACCATTGTTAAAAATAATTCATTGAAAATGCTGAACAGAAAATCTAATATACAAGAGCTCATAATTTACAGCGGAGCTATGCATTTGGCAATGTATTGGGAATCCAGAGACTGGAGGGCCAGATAGGCGGGGCGATATGTTCTCAAACCCATTTTTCGAAGTAAAGGGATGATCCAACGCTTACGAGAGAACTCGTAAAATCTACAGAACAGTATCACATGCATAGTAGACTGGGATGATATACCATCACAAGGACATTTCATTAGATTTTGTGACCAGTCCTGTTTTTTTGGAAAAGTATCTAAGCGGAAAAAAGAATTAAATCGGAACCTAGTCAAAACATATTTTTCATAATTTGTGAGATGGAATGTTAAATATGGTTGGATGCCCAGGGCAGTCTGAACCGATAAGATTTGGATATTTGAGGATTTGCTTACTTCTTGGGAAAGACGAAGTTCTCTGAGATGGGTTAGGCTTAGTTTTTTCAAGTCTTTCCTGGAGATATCTGGCATTGTAGTAGGTTCTAAAAAGTAAGTTGTACGATTCAGGTCCTTAAGGAAATTAGAGACATACAGAAGCCATGGGATTTTGTTCCAGTTTGCCAGGGCCAAGCAGTCGGATATCAATGAGCGGGTTAGATGGCATTGTTGTTTGGTCCAAATACGGTGCCAAAACAGGATCGGCTGGCATCTGATGTTATCTATCAAATAGTCGATGCCCAACTCGATGTGGCAACCGTATATTGGAGCACTTTGGGGTAATGCCAGTAGATATTTTAGGAACCCGTTCTGAACCGTCTGCAGGGTTTCTGAGGGAGCATAACCCCAAACCCCTGCGCCGTAGGTTGCTACTCTATGGCATTTCGCATGATAGATTTTTAGCAACTCTACTGGGGCAGGTTTACCCAGTTTCCTCGAAAAGGAAACTAGAGCTGAGGTTGCTCTCTGAAAAAGTAGCTTTTTACTTATCATGGCTTGTTTCCAGGACAATCTGTCGTCCACCAAGATTCCTAAATAAGGGTATTCCCTGGTGCGTTCCAGCCTAACTTGATCAATAAAAACTGGTTTAGGATTCTTCGCCCTGGGGCCGATGTGCATAACAAAGGTTTTATTTTTATTCACTTTTAGGCCTAAAGGGAGCATAAATTGACAGTATTTATTTAACTGTCTCTGTAGCTGGTTTAAAGTTCTGGCTAAAATTTCTGAATCGTCCGCGTATAACAGAGCGGGAATAGGGCGGTGATTGATAAATGGAAGATCTTGACTCCCTTCAAGCATGGCCACTTCCAACCCGTTAGTATATAGGTTGAATAAGAAGGGAGCCAGGACACAGACCTGTCTAACACCTTTATTGATGGGAAATGATGGAGATAATTCACCGCCAATACCATATCTTACACATGCAGTGGCGTCTGAGTAGAGCTCACGGAGAAATTGGATGAGAGGGGGATCTACCCACAGTTCTACGAGAATGGACCACAGCTTTGAGTGTATGACGCAGTCAAATGCTGCACTAAGGTCAACAAAGACTAAATACAGGTTACCACCTTTAGCCCCCACGTATTTACCAATCAGAAGGGCTAGGTTGAATGCCTGCTTGACAGTACCAAGTCCCTCCTGGAAGCCATACTGGAGATCAGTCAGGATGTTATTTGTAGATGCCCAGTCCTGGAGGCGTTCCAAGATCAGCTGGCCAGCGACTTTCCCCAGGGAGTCCAGGAGGGAGATGGGCCTGTAACATGCTGGATTGTTACGTTCGCCCTTCTTGAAAATTGGGAGCAAGATGGAGGTGGACCATGAGTCTATTAAGCCTATTTTTGTGACTGCTGCCATAACCTGGGTGACAAGGGGTGACCAAAGTTCCAAGCTATGAACAAAGATATCTAGTGGAACCCCATCCGGGCCGGGGGCCTTACCAGTTTTAGAAGATGACAGCGCATTAATGACCTCCTTGTGATCAAAGTGAAGATCAATGGGAAATATCTGGTCCCCGGGATGGTCACCTGCCACGTGAACCTCATTGATGGTATCCTCGGGGGGACCACCAAATATCTTTGAAAAGTGGGCTACCCATTCGTCAGCTGTCACTGCCATGTCAAGATGTTGAGGAGATGAGACGTCTGCCAGGAAAGGAGATTTTATCGTACGCCAAAACAGAGAACTGTCATTGCGTAGGCAGCTCACATGTAATTGAGCCCATAAGTTCTTCTTAATTTCAGCTCTACGGTTGTGCTGTGCTAGTTTGTAGGCCTTTCTAAGTTTAGTGATGTCAGCACGATCTCTGACTTGGTTATGAAGTGCTCTTTTTAAGTCAGTTAGGGCTTTACGGCAGGTTGAATCAAACCAGCCCGTGGTATCCGATTTTCTGAATTTTTGGTTACGAGTCAGTTCAGCCCGTATAGTTCTAATAATTTCCAAGAAGCTGGCTATAATCAGCTGGGGTGAGGAGTCTAGTGCTAAGCAGTTATTCATCCATGGGAGGGCTCTAGATACCACTTTACTAGTAATGGCTACTGGGTCGATTTTGGACCATTTTACAGAAAAGCCATTTACTTTGTCTATGGACAGCGTTTGTTGGTTCAGTAAACTAGTCCTAATTTGATGGGGTAAAACCTTTTTGATTGACAGGCTAACACTATTAGGAAAGTGGTCGCTACTGATATCTGAGCCTGTTTTAAAAGTTTTCAGATGTCCCTTTGTTATCTGGGAGCATAGAATGTAATCGATAACACTTGATAGACCCCTTCCGTGAAATGTTGGCGAGAAATCAACGGGTGGGTCCACAATGTTATTCGCATATTCCAGCTCTAAAGAGAATAGACACTCATTTAAGCAATTACCTAACTTCGTATGTGTAAAGTGTGTTAGGGAGCATCCATTTTCATCCTGGAGACCACAGATACCTTTCTTATAGTTGCTACATAGTGAAACATTAAAATCCCCCCCCCCCCCAGATTACATATGAAGTAATGGAAATGTGTTTGTTCCGCTGTTCAATTAGGAAAGAAGTGATTTCGGATAAAAAATTTACACATTAAATTAGCTGAAGGTTGGTTTAAAAATTTACCAGAAAATACACCATACATTTATAGAATGAAACCTTTAGGATTTGAAAGTTCTCGCCAGACAGAAGAACAATTATGTCCATAGATGGTAAATTGTTTGCGGTGTATACTGCGAGACCTCCCTTAGGTCTTCCAAAGGTTTTGGAGCTAGCTGGGACATGGTATGTTTTATAGCCTGGAATGTGTAAAGGCTCAATGACCCAGGTTTCCTGCAGGCATAATATTTGGTGTACACTAACTGTGTCTAACCATGGTTTGTGATTTATCTTGGAGCGGAGCCCGGCAACGTTCCAAAATAAAACAGAAAGAGTCCAGGTAAATTTTGTCGAGTCGCTAGTTTCAGGAAGAACGTTGGGAGCTAATGGACCTGTCAGTGGATATAAATCTGACACCGGGACAATAGGAAGAAATTTAGAGGATACATCGAAATGTAAAGTGTTATTCAGCAGGAGAAGCATCCTATTGTTATAGTCCTCAGTATCCATTACAATAATGATACCCCCTTTATCACCTGGTTTTATAGTTTAATCCTTACTGCTCTCTAGATTATTCAAGGCTATTTTTTCCCCAGGGCTGAGGTTGTTCAGCCAATGAAGTTTTTGGGACAACAGATCCTCAATATTCTTATCAACAAATTTTTCAAGGAGTTCAATTTTTTTATTTACTAAATTTAAAGATGGTGTCCAATTCAACTTAGGTTTCAAACCTGATTTGTTTAATGGTTGCATATTGGAACCCTCTTTGTTCTTCAAAAAATCCTACAACCTGATTTTAATGAAAAAGCTTTGTAGGTCTCTCTCCAGGCTAAATTTATCAATCTGGGTGCATATGGCATATCCTAATCCCTTCTCTAATACCATGGTTTCATCTTTAGTGAGGGCTGTGCTAGAAAGATTGATAATAGCTGCTTTATCTCCTAGTCCCACATCACCTGGCTTCTGATTCTCATGTATGGACATTTTTGCTGTGGGTTCTGGGATTAGCAACTCCCTCTCCCCCGTCCTCCCCCATGGGTTTGATTGGGGTTCGGCTGGCGGTGGTCTGAAAAAGAGAAAGATTCTCTGCTTGTCCCTGGTATAGGATCACTGCCCTAATTGTTTTCTACTGTGTTTTCATTTTCAGGCTCGGTACTTGTACACGAAGTATCCAAAAAAAGTTACCTGCTTTTTTGGATAGTTTCTCCTAGGCTGTTGCCAATTATTCCGATTATATGTATCTTCCCTGGGTCTGTCATAAAAGTCTTTTTGTGTATAAGGGTATACAAATTCCAGGTTATATTTTGCTACATCTTTCCTGAATTTATTTGATTTTTTATTTAAAAGATAATCTTTATATCCTGTTATATCATTTTGGATATCCTCTAGCTTTTTTTTGGCGTCTTATAAGGCTGTATTCTCTTTTAATTTACCTTCAATTTCTTCTATTTCCTTTCTCTCTCTGATCAAAATGTCATGGGCAGTCTCGATAATCAGCAACATCCAATCCTGACTGCATCGGTTTGCAATGAGTGTCCAGTTTTCAATAAATTTTGCATGCCTGATAAATATCCCAGATTCATTTTTAACTTGTAAGCCCCTTGGGATAATCCCCTTCTTACAGTATTCGATAAGGAAATCAGCATGTAACTCCGTTCTTATAGCTTTTATCTTATTGTTTCATAGTTTGTTCCACTTCTCTTCATCACAATTAGTAATGGAAACCGAGGAAAAACTTTTGGATGTGCCATTAATGATCTTATTAAATTATTCTTCTGAGAAACCATATGTTTGTAGTGTGTGCATTATTAATTTGGGCCACCAGTTCCTTTCTAAATAGAGTAAAGGATAATATATAAGCAAAACTTCCCAGCTAACAAGGTTGTTCTTGTGTAATATTGTGTAACAGGGTGTATGTCCTTTTGGTCTTCTACATACCCCCTCCCTGTAAATTCTATAGGGGTACCTTCCTCCTCTTTGACAGTTGTGCCCTAGTTAACCATAGTTGTACTGGAATAAGGAGGAATGTGATCACATCCTGTGAAACAACCACTCGCCAGTAGGTGCCAAACCACAGACCCTTTAATGCAGCCACCCGAAGAGGTCACCCACTAAAGTTAACCCCACGTTGTCCCTAGAATCCCAGAATGCAAAGTGCTCGTCGCTAAAACTCCAGGACTAGCAAAATGTGTTGCTACCATAGCAGGTGACCTCCAAGCTAATGTATGTGTGGACTTACTAGGTGCTTCACGTTCACCTGCTGATTGATGGGATCTTCCATTTGCGTGCATCGTAAATAAAGACTTAATGATATTGTTCATCTTTCTCAATTCACCACATAAAAGCATGTGCTGAGAAGGCAATGGGGAGATGTAGCCAAGGGATTAGGCAGCAGGAGACCTGCTTTGAATCCCAGCTTCTCCGCTTTTCCAAAATGTGTTATCCTCTGTCAATAATCTATTCTCCCTTATCAGTGAGCCTACAAAGAAGTTATTTTAGAGCACATACTACATAATGCCATATTTACAAAAACATAGGTAGTAGTGTTTCCCTAAAAAGGGAAAAGAACCGCACAATCATACTATCAGAAAGATTCTGTTCTCTTCACAAAAAATAGTAGTATAGTGTGAATTAATACAACTGATTCTCTTCAATTCCTACTGGGGTGCTCGTTTGGCTCAGATGCACCTACTACCATAAGATGCTATTGACACAACAGTGACCTGGTGTGTACAAAAACTCATTAAATACAAGAGCACTTGTCCAGCACACCCTCCTCAGTTCCAATATTCCCAAATTGTAGGATAAGGAATTCCTTGTTAACTTCTGTCCACAAATACATGTCTGTTCCTTAAACAATGTTACCACTCTAAGCAGATCATTGAATATTCCAAGTACTCCGAGACAGACAGAGTCCACACAGTGCAGTTTTCTTCAATTCGGATGTTATTTTATTTCCTTGTGGTTGCTACATCCATCATACCAGACTGCCACTATGCCAACACGTGTTTCGTCTCCTCTTAGACTTTATCAAGGCGATTGGCTAACCGTTCATTATCCGACTGTTCATCATATACCAAAAAGTTTCTTTTGCTCGAGGTTGTATCCACAGCCTTCTCTTGATAGTACTTTCGAGAAACGTCGATGAGACCAACAATCCATGCCCAACGTGGATGTTCTTATACTGAGCATTGGTTGTACTACAATGGGAATTGCCTCTTGCTTGTCAGTTTCTGGCGCACCCAATATAAAATTATTCAAAATTCTCCAACTTGAGTCTTGCCTCCAACTCAACAAGAAAAAAAAATTGTTTAAGGAAGAGACGTGTATTTGTGGGCAGATGTTAACATGGAATTCCTTATTCTACAATTTGGGAATATTGGATCTGAGGAGGGTGTGCTGGACAAGTGCTATTGTATTTAATAATGCCATATTTACTCTGGTTAAATCAGAAGTATAGGTGGCAATACTCTACTGGCTGAACTGTTGGTAAACATAGCATGTTTTCTTAACGCTTACTTTTACGTCATATACATGTCACTGATAAGATTAAAACATGCTATGGGTATCTTGGTGAACTATTTTCTGGATGGACAGATTGCCATCCTGCCTTTCCCCTCACACCCCACCAAACCTTCCAGAAAAGCCAGCTAGGGGTAATTTAGTGCAGGTTTGAAAAGCACATGTGCACTATTAAAAACTGCATTATTTTAAAAATGCATATCCTCTGTTCACAACCTCATGGACTTTCTCCTTCTAACCATAATCTTCTACTGGTCCTCTTCCTCCTGCTCTTTCTTCTACTTCAAATCCATTCTTCAAAAAATCCTACAACCTGATTTTTATGAAAAAGCTTTGTAGGTCTCTCTCCAGGCTAAATTTATCAATCTGGGTGCATATGGCATATCCTCCTAATCCCTTCTCTAATACCATGGTTTCATCTTTAGTGAGGGCTGTGCTAGAAAGATTGATAATAGCTGCTTTATCTCCTAGTCCCACATGACCTGGCTTCTGATTCTCATGTATGGACATTTTTGCTGTGGGTTCTGGGATTAGCAACTCCCTCTCCCCCGTCCTCCCCCATGGGTTTGATTGGGGTTCGGCTGGCGGTGGTCTGAAAAAGAGAAAGATTCTCTGCTTGTCCCTGGTATAGGATCACTGCCCTTATTGTTTTCTACTGTGTTTTCATTTTCAGGCTCGGTACTTGTATACGAAGTATCCAAAAAAAGTTACTTGCTTTTTTGGATAGTTTCTCCTAGGCTGTTGCCAATTATTCCGATTATATGTATCTTCCCTGGGTCTGTCATAAAAGTCTTTTTGTGTATAAGGGTATACAAATTCCAGGTTATATTTTGCTACATCTTTCCTGAATTTATTTGATTTTTTATTTAAAAGATAATCTTTATATCCTGTTATATCATTTTGGATATCCTGTAGCTTTTTTTTGGCGTCTTATAAGGCTGTATTCTCTTTTAATTTACCTTCAATTTCTTCTATTTCCTTTCTCTCTCTGATCAAAATCTCATGGGCAGTCTCGATAATCAGCAACATCCAATCCTGACTGCATCGGTTTGCAATGAGTGTCCAGTTTTCAATAAATTTTGCATGCCTGATAAATATCCCAGATTCATTTTTAACTTGTAAGCCCCTTGGGATAATCCCCTTCTTACAGTATTCGATAAGGAAATCAGCATGTAACTCCGTTCTTATAGCTTTTATCTTATTGTTTCATAGTTTGTTCCACTTCTCTTCATCACAATTAGTAATGGAAACCGAGGAAAAACTTTTGGATGTGCCATTAATGATCTTATTAAATTATTCTTCTGAGAAAACATATGTTTGTAGTGTGTGCATTATTAATTTGGGCCACCAGTTCCTTTCTAAATAGAGTAAAGGATAATATATAAGCAAAACTTCCCAGCTAACAAGGTTGTTCTTGTGTAATATTGTGTAACAGGGTGTATGTCCTTTTGGTCTTCTACATACCCCCTCCCTGTAAATTCTATAGGGGTACCTTCCTCCTCTTTGACAGTTGTGCCCTAGTTAACCATAGTTGTACTGGAATAAGGAGGAATGTGATCACATCCTGTGAAACAACCACTAGCCAGTAGGTGCCAAACCACAGACCCTTTAATGCAGCCACCCAAAGAGGTCACCCACTAAAGTTAACCCCACGTTGTCCCTAGAATCCCAGAATGCAAAGTGCTCGTCGCTAAAACTCCAGGACTAGCAAAATGTGTTGCTACCATAGCAGGTGACCTCCAAGCTAATGTATGTGTCAATCAATCAGGAGTTTGTTAAAGCGCGACTACTCACCCGTAAGGGTCTCAAGGCGCTAGGGGTGGGGGGGGAGTTGGGGGGGGTGCAGGTTCCATTCCATCAAGGAGGGGTTCTGTCGAAGAGCCAGGTTTTGAGGTTTCTTGCGAATATGGGGAGCGATGTTGTCTGTCTGAGGTGGAGCGGAAGGGCGTTCCATGCTTTGGCCGCGAGGAAGGAGAAGGAGCGGCCTCCCGATCTGGTCTTTCTGGTGCGGGGGACCACAGCGTAGGAAAGCTGGGCTGATCGTAGGGTCCTTTGGGGTGCGTGGAATTTGAGTCGGCTGTTCAGGTATGCTGGTCCGGTGCCGTGGAGGGCCTTGTGTGCGTGGGTGAGCATCTTAAAGGTGATTCTCGCCTCGACGAGGAGCCAGTGGAGTGTGCGCAGGTGCTGGGAGATGTGGCAGTGTTTTGGCAGGTTGAGGACCAGTCTTGCGGCGGCGTTCTGGATGTTCCGTAGCTTGCGGATGAGGTTTTTGTTTATTCCGGCGTAGAGTGCGTTGCCGTAGTCGAGTCTGCTGGTGACCAGGGCGTGAGTGACTGTCTTTCGGTGTTCGAGGGGGATCCATTTGAAGGTCTTACGAAGGAGGCGGAGGGTGTGGAAGCAGGAAGATGAGACAGAGTTGATCTGGCGGTCCATTTTGAGCTCGGAGTCCAGGATGATTCCCAGGTTGCGTGCGTGGTCTGTGGGGGTCGGCGGGTTTCCGAGGGCGGTGGGCCACCAGGTGTCACTCCAGGCGTCGGGGTTTGGGCCCATGATGAGTACTTCTGTTTTGTTGGTGTTTAGTTGTAGGCAGCTGTTTTTCATCCAGTTGGCGACGGCTTCCATGCCTTCTCGAAAGTTGCGTCTGGCGGTGTTGGGCTCGTTGGATAGGGAGAGGATGAGCTGGGTGTCGTCTGCATATGACACGATGTTGAGTCCGTAGGTTCTGACGATGGGGGCAAGTGGAGCCATGTAGACGTTGAAAAGCGTCGGGCTGAGGGAGGAGCCCTGGGGGACTCCGCAGGTGATAGGTGTGGGGTCCGAGAGGAAAGGGGGGAGTCTGACCCGCTGCGTCCTGCTGGAGAGGAAGGAGCAGATCCAGTCGAGGGCCTTGTCCTGGATTCCTGCATCGTAGAGTCTGCGTATTAGGGTGTGGTGGGAGACTGTGTCGAACGCCGCTGATAGGTCGAGGAGGATGAGGGCTACTGTTTCTCCTTTGTCCAGTAAGGTGCGGATGTCGTCTGTTGTGGCGAGGAGGGCGGTTTCCGTACTGTGATTTTTTCTGAAGCCGGATTGGGAGGAGTCGAGGATGTTGTGTTCTTCAATCAATGAATGTGGCGAGTTGGCTGTTGATGGCTTTCTCGATGACTTTCGCTGGGAACGGGAGCAGGGAGATGGGTCTGTAGTTTTTGAGGTTGGTGGGGTCCGCTGAGGGTTTCTTTAGGAGGGGGTTGACCTCGGCGTGTTTCCAGTCGTCGGGGAATGAGGCGGTCGCCAGGGAGCGGTTGATGGTTTGGCGGAGCATGGGTGCGATGGTGTTGGCGGCTCTGTTGAAGATGTGGTGGGGGCAGGGGTCCGTGGGGGCCCCTGAGTGGATTGACTTCATTGTCTTCAGTGTGGACTTACTAGGTGCTTCACGTTCACCTGCTGATTGATGGGATCTGCCATTTGCGTGCATCGTAAATAAAGACTTAATGATATTGTTCATCTTTCTCAATTCACCACATAAAAGCATGTGCTGAGAAGGCAATGGGGAGATGTAGCCAAGGGATTAGGCAGCAGGAGACCTGCTTTGAATCCCAGCTTCTCCGCTTTTCCAAAATGTGTTATCCTCTGTCAATAATCTATTCTCCCTTATCAGTGAGCCTACAAAGAAGTTATTTTAGAGCACATACTACATAATGCCATATTTACAAAAACATAGGTAGTAGTGTTTCCCTAAAAAGGGAAAAGAACCGCACAATCATACTATCAGAAAGATTCTGTTCTCTTCACAAAAAATAGTAGTATAGTGTGAATTAATATAACTGATTCTCTTCAATTCCTACTGGGGTGCTCGTTTGGCTCAGATGCACCTACTACCATAAGATGCTATTGACACAACAGTGACCTGGTGTGTACAAAAACTCATTAAATACAAGAGCACTTGTCCAGCACACCCTCCTCAGTTCCAATATTCCCAAATTGTAGTATAAGGAATTCCTTGTTAACTTCTGTCCACAAATACATGTCTGTTCCTTAAACAATGTTACCACTCTAAGCAGATCATTGAATATTCCAAGTACTCCCAGACCGACAGAGTCCACACAGTGCAGTTTTCTTCAATTCGGATGTTATTTAATTTCCTTGTGGTTGCTACATCCATCATACCAGACTGCCACTATGCCAACACGTGTTTCGTCTCCTCTTAGACTTTATCAAGGCGATTGGCTAACCGTTCATTATCCGACTGTTCATCATATACCAAAAAGTTTCTTTTGCTCGAGGTTGTATCCACAGCCTTCTCTTGATAGTACTTTCGAGAAACGTCGATGAGACCAACAATCCATGCCCAACGTGGATGTTCTTATACTGAGCATTGGTTGTACTACAATGGGAATTGCCTCTTGCTTGTCAGTTTCTGGCGCACCCAATATAAAATTATTCAAAATTCTCCAACTTGAGTCTTGCCTCCAACTCAACAAGAAAAAAAAATTGTTTAAGGAAGAGACGTGTATTTGTGGGCAGATGTTAACATGGAATTCCTTATTCTACAATTTGGGAATATTGGATCTGAGGAGGGTGTGCTGGACAAGTGCTATTGTATTTAATAATGCCATATTTACTCTGGTTAAATCAGAAGTATAGGTGGCAATACTCTACTGGCTGAACTGTTGGTAAACATAGCATGTTTTCTTAACGCTTACTTTTACGTCATTTACATGTCACTGATAAGATTAAAACATGCTATGGGTATCTTGGTGAACTATTTTCTGGATGGACAGATTGCCATCCTGCCTTTCCCCTCACACCCCACCAAACCTTCCAGAAAAGCCAGCTAGTGGTAATTTAGTGCAGGTTTGAAAAGCACATGTGCACTATTAAAAACTGCACTATTTTAAAAATGCATATCCTCTGTTCACAACCTCATGGACTTTCTCCTTCTAACCATAATCTTCTACTGGTCCTCTTCCTCCTGCTCTTTCTTCTACTTCAAATCCTTCCTACCCCTCTTCCTCCTTACCACGTTTGTGGCGTTTCCTCATGAGCGTGATCTCGTGTGCATGTTACCAGTTAATGTTTTCATTTGTATTTACTGTTTTTCATGTGGCTCATGCCCCAGCATTCTTTCTCCATGGTTTCTCAACTGTACAGCATTTACAGTCGATATTCCTAGAGATCGGACCTGTGGGAAGTGTTTATTTCGATGAAGCTTTGATCATTCTACACCCTCCAGAGTGATTATTACCTTTGTGACATATGGTGACGATTTAACCAGCAGGAGTCCCCTTCTACAACTTTTCCTCTGTGGCAGGCAGCAACGTAGATATTTGTGCTGCCTCATTACTCGTTATCGCCTGTTTGGGGCACCGCTGAACTATGTGTGTCTTAATGTGAGTTGGTGCCTCCCTTCTTCTACCCCTCATCGGCCCATTTGTTCTCGGCATTGGGCGTGGGGCACAATCTCATGCTGGGACTGTAAGCACTGTTGCCAGATTTTGAGACCCATCCCAAGCCCAAAGACACTCAAGGATAAGCCCAAATTCAGCCCAATGCAGACCAGTGTCAGCCCAAAACCCAGCCCAAAAACGATTCTCACAAATTTTGCAAAAGTAGTCTTCAGAAAACATTTTAAGGATAAACCTAAATTCTATTCAATATACAGATAGTGGGATGAGGTAACTGGGCACCTGTGCTAATAACTACTCATTTTCAAGACAAGCCACCACTTTTACTTTTCATCTTGTAGTTCTGTCACCACAAAACCAAACCTGAATCTTGCATTCATGAATTATTTCTAAAAAAAGCTGATTATAAACCTCTTTATGTCTAGGTATAGGAATTTCAATGCTATTTCAACAATGTGCCTCCAAAAAAGAATACTGGGAGGGTTATGCAGAATTAACACCGCACAGTGATCTACATATTAAGAAACACCCCCTTGTATTAAAGTAATTGCTTCACAACTTGTTTGGCACGGGTTAACATTTTATGTACCTGTCTAAAAATATTCAACAACAAAAAACTCCTTCACCATGACAGTATGGGAGAACAGCAAAAATAACCCAAAGCAGAAAAATCGGAAACACAGTTTTCGTGCAAAACAGTTGCATGTAAATGTGATGCCACAGTGTGAAAACTAAGGGTTCCTACAGTAAGTCGAGAGTTCTACACTTTTCCAGTTAAAATATAAGGAGAGGCAAAAGAGAGACAGTCACGTACTCTGACCGATTCCCTGCCCTCTGTTACTAAGACCTTCACCGTGACCACTTACTTTGACACTAAAAAGTATAGAGGACGTTGTTCTCTCCATTGTGTTGCAGCAAGCACATGTTTATTGGTGGTAAAGATGAAGGCAATGCTGTTGCAGCAGAAAGGAAGATTACACAATTTCCCACAACTTTTGGTGACACCCTTAACACCGACACTCCCTCAACTCTACTGATACTGCTTTCTCACAGTGCCTACCACTGAGTCATTAAGGTGTTCAGACTAAATGCACATCAAATCCTTGGACTCTCAGGAGAGCGCATAAAGCGATGGTTATATTAATGTCAATTGTAAATTAAAGCACTACTATGCATGTGCAGAATGAGGGCTACAATGTGTAGGAGTCATATCATGCACACTGGTAGGCATTATATATTAATAACACCTGGTCTGCAGAAACACACCGTCAGAATTAAAACGCTATGCAGTGGCTGAGTGTGCTAATAAGTCTTTATTATTCAAAGTAACCTTTTTTAACAACCTTGGAAATACAAAAAACTGAGAATAAAAACAAGGTTCTAAAGTAATGCCTTTCAGTTTGCATGCAGCTCCTTGATGTCCGGTCATACCTCACTGTGCTATATTAGAAGGATTGTGACATATTAGTTGTAAATAACAAAATGGTCTCCATGTTGAAAGCAGTGGCAGATGGTAATTGTAACAGGCAGGGGGCAGTGGTTACACATACACCTCACTTACACCCATGCATTCACTCACACACACACACCCATTCTCATCACTAACACATTTATTAATTTATTTGAGAGCATATAGTGCTAGCTAGATACACATACATTAATACATACACACATGAAACATAAACAATGCATAAAACTTCCCTTAACTGCCGCTCTCAGAGAGGGAAGCCTCAGAGGTCCCAGGAGCGTTGAGACTGCTGCCTTCCCTCATTGGATGATTGGAAGGCAGCAGTCCCAGCATCGTCACAGAGTGGAATGGAGTCAGTGAGCCTGCTGAGCCCACCCTACTCTGTGACTAGGTGCTACTGATTGACACTCTGCCCTTGGCACTTCAGGGCTTAAAACTGCCCAGGTCCGAGGCAATCAGTGGCGCTCTCGTTCATCACATGGGGGAGGGCCTTGAGGCACTTTTGCCAGACTGAGGTCACACACAAAGGGTGTGAAATTCTCATCCTGGCAATGTTCAGTTTAGGCATCTGGCAGTCTGTTCATTTAGCGCATGTCCAGCTTCTGTCTGCCTAACCTGAACAATAAGAGTGTCTGTCAGGCTTGCCTTTGTTCCTCTGCAACACCCATTGATTTTGACGCTGCCCCCTATTTACAAGGGTGGCGTAAACAGGAGGCAGTGCTAAAATTAAAACCAGAGAAAACCTGGTCTTAACATGGTGAAACGAGGAGAAGTGCTTAATTTCTCCTTGTTTATGCTGTTTCAATGTGTGATGCATTGTGCAGCACAAAAAGAAACAGCAAAGTGCCATGAATGATTGCTCATTTGCAGGAAGGTATCCCTTCCTGCACTTTAGGAATCATTTAAAAAAAAGATGACTTGCAACTTCTATGTGTGCTGCACAATGCAGCACACATAGAAGTTACAATTCGACATTCTGGATTGTTTAAGTGCAAGAAGGGACACTTTCCTGCACATAAACAATCATTACTTAACGCTGGCACCCTTGCACTATGGTGCAAGGGTGCCTGCGTAGGTTCTATGCAGCTGAGTTTAGAGCCAACGCTAGAAAAAAAGCAGAGCTGTCCTACACCACTGTAAATTCAGCACATCCCTGCATTTTCAGAATGGCAGAGCGTGGCTTTAGCAATGTTTGCTCAACGCCCGCTTCGTCATTCCCTTGTAAATATGCCCCTTAATTTGATGTGCGTGAAATTCCTGCATTGACAATTTTTGGTGAGTTGCACTACTCCTGCTGAATCATGGCCAATGGAGGTACCAATAGGTTAGGCTGACTGGCCTCAAGGAACCTGTGACGTCGGTGACAGAGTCAATGTTGCTTTGGGGTGTGCTGCTTTGTAGGCCTGCCCACAAGACTGGAGGTGAACTTCATTATGGATTGTGGTGAACAGACCTTCAAGGTGCTAATACACCCAGGCTTCTAAGGTCCAGCTAGGGCTTCTAAGGTCCAGCTAGGGCTTCTAAGGTCTAGCATGGGAATGTACTCCCTCAGGAAAGTGGTCTGGTGGACTGGACTCGAAGGCTGAACCTGGTTCCCCAGTACCAAATTTAGCAGCTCTGGCCTTAGTACCATATCCTTTCCCCCACTGAACACCATACTGCTCCTCTGAGAGAAACTAGCTCTGCCTTCAGCTACCCCTCAATAGCCCAGCAATAAACACCTGGATGTAACTTAATTCAAATTATGCATGGGGGTAATATGCTGCCTGAAAAAAAGTAACATCCTGGAAAAAGCAAACCCTCATAGGTATTACAAGATTAAGCAAAGCATGTGAAAGGTAAGCAGAACAAGATGGTTACCGTAACAAGTTTACACTCATTATTCAGCAATCAATGAGTGTTTTTGCCTGAAATGTTAAGCACATAACTACAGGACCCAGAAGGGACCCATTTCAAAGTCCATTTCTTAAATCCTTACAAAACATAAGTAGTATTGTTTAAAAAGACAACATCCATGAACACAGAGCAGCAGTACACATTTTATAAACTAAAATAAAAAAAAGAGCTGATAAGGATCACATTAAACGTTTTCCACTCCAGTCATCCAGCAGGTATTACAGAACCTCAAGGAATAGTGCACTCCCCTCCCAGGGAAAACAATGCTGTTTAAAGAATGACGAGAAAACAAAAGTAGCGCTCACTGGCAAACTTTGTAAAGTGGCGCTACTGTGTTTGGGTGTTCACAAAACCAATCTGGGCTCTTTGGGACCACTCTGTAATGCTTTATTTAGTTGTTTTTTTTGTATTTTGCACCTCTGTTTAGGTCTCGCCTACGCAGCGTGCCTGCGCTGAATAGGAAAGAGACCTTTAGTCATCGGTTCCCTTTTTCGCACAAAAACGTGCACTCGTTCCATTGCCTTCATTGGCAACGTGTGCACGTTTGGAGACTCCCTTGCGTGAGCGAGCAGCTGGTGCCATATGTTATGAATTATTACGCCTTGCTGCTTGCTCCCGCAAGGGAATCGCGCAGGCCCCCTCCTCTCTCCCCTTCCCCTACTGCTGTGCGAGTCGCACGCGCTTATTTATTTTTTGGGGTGTGTCTGAAACTATTTTAACCCCTTCACTGCAGGGCTGTTTCCCCTCGCTGTGCTGGGGGGCGGGTATGGTGTATGGTGTATGGACAGTATGGTGTTCACTTTTGTAAAGTGCTCTGACACCTTCGGGTAATGTTTGCGCTATATAAAATTGCATTAAATAAAATAAAAAATAAATAAATAAAATAAATGCTCTTAGTACCAAGTGGCTTGGTGAGTGCTTAAGATCACATTCAGGGGAACTTGAGTGTTGGTCTATTGATGCACCTTAGTTTTCTCAATATTTCATGATTGTCTTCACTTTGGTACTCTTCATATTCGGCATCATGCGTTTTGACTACCAACTATTATTTCAGACAGCTGCAGTTGAATGGTAATATTTTCTAACTATCATTATTGCTTACTAATGGGATGTCCTATACAGAGTAAGAAGCTAGTTAGATGTGTTGTATAAATGCAGAATGGATTCATGTCACAGACTAACCTTTAACACTTTTTTTGGATTTCAGGGTCAAGTTATCCAGTTCCAAGTTCCATCTTTGTTCTCTATCGATGGGATTTATCGATGGGAGAGGTGTGGCGCCGCGGCCAGGGCGACTGACGCTGGAATCTGGGGACCACGGTTCAATCCCTGGCTCCGGCGGCAGGTTAGCCCAGCACCATGTGACTCTGGGCAATAGCTCGCTTAATCTTCCCGACGGCCCCCCGCGCCTAGAGACCCTTACGGGTGATTGTGCGCTTTACAAATGTGGACTTTACTTTACTTTACTTCTATGCAATAAAATAACTTAAAAATATTTACTGTTTTGTGTTTTTTGTTAAGTTGAATTGAAGTATACTGTGCAGTTCTAAAAATTAATGCAAGCTGTTCTACTTCATGGCTTAGAGTGAAATTTGTTTCACTTTGAAGTGAAGAAAACTTATAGAGGTGCACAAATACCCAAAGGCATCGATGCGCTAAAGACTTCTAGAGCAGATCAGAGCACTCATCCAGTCACCTCGATGGGCTTGCCTTTTTATAAGGCAAAGAGCCAAGTTTGAAGGGATTTCCTAAAAGCCATGTGGCATTTCAGACTCATTTAAACTTATCACTAGAATTGCGTGTCAGGTTAGCCCAAGTTATGTGACAGGAAGAGGCAAAATGTGCTTCATGAGGAAATATGCAAGCTAGTCTTTGGCATTATCTAGCTGTATTTAAACAAGAATTGGCATAGCCAATAGGTCTCGCCTTTGGGACCTTATAAGTGTTTAGCCATGCAACAGTTGATGTTGTTGCACCAAGTATATTGTGCTGGATAACTAAACACTTATAAGGTCCCAAAGGCGAGACCCATTGGGTATGCCAATGCTTGTTTCTCTTGGCCAGAGGCTGCACTTTGGAACAGAAAAGTATGAGAAAAAGACGACATTTCCAATAAAAGTGTTTCTTTATTTTTAGATCCATTTTACAGGGGAATGAATGAAGTAAAGCTGAGGAAACAGAGGGTAAGAGATGTTTATTAAAGCACGGTTTTCAGTGAGGAGCTGCAGAGAGAGACCAAAAGAGAAGCAATAAGAGGAAGAAAGAGAAGGGGCAGCTGACAGCGGCAGAGCAGGAAAATGGACACTTAGTACACTAATCTCACTTTAATACACCTGCTGGGCACCAAGGGACTTCCACGCGCTACAGAAGCTGGCTGAAGGGTAGCCAAACCAGCCCTGCCTTGACACTCATGACTCCTCCTCCTCTCTCGAGCTTCAGACCACTGCACTCTAAGTCCGCGCTGCGCACCTGCGCCAAGAGAGGCAAATTAATGATTAAAAAGTTAAAAATTACAGGCTTGCCCCTCGCTAGATCATTGGACCATTCTCTCTGGGGGCAGGCTAGCAACAAGAAGCAGGGTCATCATAAGTAGTGCGTTCGAGGTATGAATGATTGACGGTCCTGATTGTTACAGATCCTCTGGGCGCTGCCAAAACCATTAATTTTGCAGACACAAGGGCAAATATCGCCCAAGTTTCCGCCTCCCGCCACGGTAGTTTTTCCCGCACAAATGGGAAAAATGTCGCCCATTTATGCGGGAATCCGCCCAATCTGGCAACACTGTCTTGCCTCCTAAAACGTCAACAGATTAACGTGATGTGGCGCGTTAAAAATGTGGCAGCCATCTTGGATTGGGCTGTTGAATGAGAGCTAGTGTTTTGCATGTTATTTTCGTGTTTCAGACAACCTGATCCTCGTTTATACTACAATTTCATCTAACAGTTGTTGTTTACTTCGTTTCTTGTTAGGATTGCACAAGAGTCTATTTAGAGAGGTCTGCTTACACTTCCCAAAGGCACTTTTATTTTTTATTTGTGAGTTATCTTCCCACATTTAAAGAAAATATGTCTGTTTTTCAACAGTTTGTTCAGATGCAAACATTTCTTCAGAACCCTTGTAAACCACTTCAGTACTGGGAGAAATGGTACAATTCTTTTGAGAATTTTTTAGTTGCTACCGATGGTGAAGGTTCCAATGCAAAAAGAAAAAAGCTATACTTTATGGTAGTTTTGGCGCAGAGGGTCAACGATTTTTTTTTCATCTCCATGTCATTACGCCCTCTGGTGAAAGTGAAGGGTAGAATGTCTACGTGGAAGCGGTCACTAGGTCAAAAAGGGAATTCACAGAACAATCAAGTGTTCTATTAGAAAGGTTCAACTTTAATAAAAGGAAACAAGCTATGGAAGAAGCAATTGAGGAGTACATTTCTGCACTTCGCATTCTTGCTGTAAAATGCAATTTTGGTCCAACTTTGGAAGTTTCCAACAGGGATCATTGCGTTTTGGGATGCAATTTGAAGAAAATACAGGAACGTGTTCTTTTATTTAGGGATCCAACTCTAATTGAAGTGTTAGATATGTCTAAAGCAATAGAGTTATCTGTTATGTCTAGCAAGTGTATTTCTTCAGATATTGTGTCACAACCTTTCAATGCTGTACAGACCACAGATTCAGTTAATGCTTTATCTTTCAGGGATAAAAGTAACAAATTTCAACAAAAAAGGGGCACATAATTTTGTTACAGATGTGGCAGAAAAACACGTGTCATCAATAATCCAATATTTCCTGTCATTGGCAAGAGGTGCACAAAATGGGACACTTCCAAGGTGTTTTGCAGGAGTGGTGGAGATATTTCTCGAGTTGCTTCTGTGGACATAGCCTCTATTACAGAGGACTGTACACAGGATCTCTTGAGGGTCGTCATGGCACTTTTTTTTTTTAATAAAAATATTTATTGAACAAGGCAATAGGAAATCATTGGTACAGAATTGAAAAAAAGACATTGTTCACATCAAATTTTTAACAGTTAGACAATTTTCAGACAATTTACAAGAGATAAAACTGGAGTAAAAAGAGAGGATTAAAAGGGAAAGAGACCATTATAAAAACTTACAAGGTCCTTGTGCAAAAACCGCAATTTTTAGTAAACAATACCACTGCAAAAAGTGCAAAAACTGCAATAAAGTGCAACTGCAAGAGGAGATATAATCCAATAAAGTGCAATTTTAAAGTGCTAGTGCAATATAGTGCAAAAACAGCTATTATGAAGCAGCAATATTACAAAAAAAAGTGCAAAAATTCACATTCTCCTCTCCCTCCGCATCAACTTCCCTTCAACAATTCCAGTTTCTCAAAATGTTTCCAATTTCTTTCAAATCTTGCAATGGCTCCCACCCTGCCTGCATAAGCTCTTTCGAAATTACAAGTTCTTCTCATTTTATAGAACCATTTTAACTGTGATGGAATCACCACAGATTTCCAATTTTGAATGATTAAAGACCGTGCAACTACACAAGAAATAAAAATAAATACTTCTTCTGTTTTGTTAAACCTGCTCCTCTCTTTACATATGCCAAACAGGGCCATCTCTGCTTCCGGCAAAAATACTTTCCCAGTTGCCAGATCCATATCTACGAATATCCCCTTCCAAAAAGATTCCAACTTCAGGCAGGAAAAGAAGATATGACACCATCCTCCCTGGCCCATAGCTTTACACCTAAAACACTTATTATCGACTTCCGGGAACATTCTCTCCAGGGCCTCCGGGGTATAATACGCCAGCCAGCGTGATAAAAAAGACATTCTCTTGTAGTTAGCCACCCCGAAGTGCTTTATTGCCCAGATGGCACAATACCTCCCAATCCTTATCTGTAAGAACACACTGTGTCGAGAGGCTTATTTTCTCTAGATGTCTATCAATTACAGGAGATGATCTAGCAAAGTAAAGCTTTTAATACCAAAATCCTATGCCTTTATTTTTATCTCCGTACAGAGCTGATCTCAAGGCAGTGGGAGAAATAAACGGGCCACCTATCTCTTTTCTGATAAAATAGACCATTTGCAAATACTCCAAAAACATAAGCCGCCAGGGATTATTCGTTCTGTCTAAAACCTTGTGCCAGTTAATTACCTTATTTTGTACAAACAGATGTCTTAATTCCCTAAACCCGGAAAGTTCCCAATTTTTCAAATGATTCAAGGCTATCTTAAGACCCATTTTGGCGCATTCCGACAAACTCAAATAAATAGAGCCATCAGAGCCATGTTTTTTAAAAAGGAGCAGTAATCTTGATGTATACCCTTTCAGCATCTTATATCTTGATTTCTTAGGGAGCTTTGCAGTTTTTAAAAAGATAGGAATTTGAGAGCCTGCTTCCTGTATCATTTTTTCTAGAAATAAATTATCTCTTGTCTGTCTAGTCCTTAATAATCCTGCCACAATACCAAAAAAGGCTGCTTCATAATATGTCTTGAAATGGGGAAGAGCCAGGCCACCTTGATCAACAGCAAGTTGGACCACCGGAAGCTTGACTCTTGAGGCCTTTTTGTTCCAAATAAATCCTCTCAACATGGATTCAAGTTCATTAAAAAAACAATATTGACTTTAATTGGAATATTGCAAAAAAAAATATAAGCAATGGCAATACAATCATTTTTACTAGTGACACTCTACCAATCAATGACAATGGAAGTAAACACCATTGATCTAGCAGATTCCTTATTTTATTCTTCATTTTAATATAATTCAAGGCAAAGAGTTTTTCATACTCTCCGGTCACATATATACCTAAGTATCTAATCGGGTCCCTTTTTGGGTTTCGCCTGCCGAAGGCTGCGCTCTGCGCAGCTTTTCAGCGCAGGTGAAATCCTTTGTTGACAATAAGGACTTCTGGAACGTCCCCCGGCTCTCATTGGCTAGCTCCATAAATGGAGGCTAGCCATTGAGTGCCGGATCTGTCCGTCAAGGCCGGACCAGATTCGGGTGCGTTCCTGAGATTTTTTCCCTGGGCGGAGTTACATTTTTTCCCGTTCCCTCCCCTTTCACTGAAAGGGATTTCAGATGCGCTGTCCATTGCCGCCCCCTCCGTGTGCCTTTCCGCCCCCCCCTCGCTGTCCTGTGCACGTTTCCCGCCGTCCGTGTCCTCTCCCGCCCCCTCCCGCCCCCTCCCGCCGTCCGTGTCCTCTCCCGCCCCCTCCCGCCGTCCGTGTCCTCTCCCGCCCCCTCCCGCCGTCTGTGTCCTCTCCCGCCCCCCTCCCGCCTAAGCTGTTCCACGACGCGATCAGGTAAGCAGCATTTAATTTTTATTAGAAACGGTGCTTTCAGTTTGTAAGTTTACCTGTCGGGCGGCCTGTTATGTTATTTTTGTGGGTGTGGGGTGACATTTCTTTGAATCGGTTTTTTAAATTGCTTTTTTGACGAAAGTGCTCTTGATGTTACGTTCTGGGTGTGGCGCGCTTCTCCGGTAAGCTGTTCCACGACGCGATCAGGTAAGCAGCATTTCATTTTCTTTACAAATGTGCTTTTAGTTTGTAAGTTTACCTGTCGGGCGGCCTGTTATGTTATTTTTGTGGGGGGGGGGTGACATTTCTTTGAATCGTTTTTTTAAATTGCTTTTTTGACGAAAGTGCTCTTGATGTTACGTTCTGGGTGGGGCGCGTTCTCCGGTAAGCTTCCACGACGCGATCAGGTAAGCAGCATTTTAGTTGTAAATGTCTTTTCACTTTGTAAGTTTACGTATTTTCACGTTTTAGCTCTTACTGTATTTTTTCTGTTTCCTTTGTATGTTCGGCGGTGTCATGTGAGCTGTTGCAATCAGGTAAGCAGCATTTCATTTTGTTTACAAATGTGCTTTTAGTTTGTAAGTTTACCTGTCGGGCGGCCTGTTATGTTACTTTTGTGGGGGGAGGGGTGACATTTCTTTAAATCGTTTTTTTAAATTGCTTTTTTGACGAAAGTGCTCTTGATGTTACGTTCTGGGTGGGGCGCGTTCTCCGGTAAGCTGTTCCACGACGCGATCAGGTAAGCAGCATTTAAGTTGTAAATGTCTTTTCACTTTGTAAGTTTACGTATTTTCCCGTTTTAGCTCTTACTGTATTTTTTCTGTTTCCTTTGTATGTTCGGCGGTGTCATGTGAGCTGTTGCAATCAGGTAAGGAGCATTTTGATTACAAATGTGCTTTCACTTTGTAAGTTTACCTGTCGGGAGAACTGTTATGTTATTTTTGTGGGGGGGGGGGTACATTTCTTTAAATCGGTATTTTAAATTGCTTTTTTGGACGAAAGTGCTCTTGATGTTACGTCTGGGTGTGGCGCGCTTCTCCGGTAAGCTGTTCCACGACGCGATCAGGTAAGCAGCATTTCATTTTCTTTACAAATGTGCTTTTAGTTTGTAAGTTTACCTGTTGGGAGGCCTGTTATGTTATTTTTGTGGGGGGGTGACATTTCTTTGAATCTGTATTTTAAATTGCTTTTTTGACGAAAGTGCTCTTGATGTTACGTTCTGGGTGGGGCGCGTTCTCCGGTAAGCTGTTCCACGACGCGATCAGGTAAGCAGCATTTCATTTTCTTTACAAATGTGCTTTTAGTTTGTAAGTTTACCTGTCGGGCGGCCTGTTATGTTATTTTTGTGGGGGGGTGACATTTCTTTGAATCTGTATTTTAAATTGCTTTTTTGACGAAAGTGCTCTTGATGTTACGTTCTGGGTGGGGCGCGTTCTCCGGTAAGCTGTTCCACGACGTGATCAGGTAAGCAGCATTTCATTTTCTTTACAAATGTGCTTTTAGTTTGTAAGTTTACCTGTTGGGCGGCCTGTTATGTTATTTTTGTGGGGGGGTGACATTTCTTTGAATCTGTATTTTAAATTGCTTTTTTGACGAAAGTGCTCTTGATGTTACGTTCTGGGTGGGGCGCGTTCTCCGGTAAGCTGTTCCACGACGCGATCAGGTAAGCAGCATTTCATTTTCTTTACAAATGTGCTTTTAGTTTGTAAGTTTACCTGTTGGGCGGCCTGTTATGTTATTTTTGTGGGGGGGTGACATTTCTTTGAATCTGTATTTTAAATTGCTTTTTTGACGAAAGTGCTCTTGATGTTACGTTCTGGGTGGGGCGCGTTCTCCGGTAAGCTGTTCCACGACGCGATCAGGTAAGCAGCATTTCATTTTCTTTACAAATGAGCTTTTAGTTTGTAAGTTTACCTGTCGGGCGGCCTGTTATGTTATTTTTGTGGGGGGGGGGGTGACATTTCTTTGAATCGTTTTTTTAAATTGCTTTTTTGACGAAAGTGCTCTTGATGTTACGTTCTGGGTGGGGCGCGTTCTCCGGTAAGCTTCCACGACGCGATCAGGTAAGCAGCATTTTAGTTGTAAATGTCTTTTCACTTTGTAAGTTTACGTATTTTCCCGTTTTAGCTCTTACTGTATTTTTTCTGTTTCCTTTGTAGGTTCGGCGGTGTCATGTGAGCTGTTGCAATCAGGTAAGGAGCATTTTGATTACAAATGTGCTTTCACTTTGTAAGTTTACCTGTCGGGCGGCCTGTTATGTTATTTTTGTGGGGGGGGGGGGGGGTGACATTTCTTTAAATCGGTTTTTTAAATTGCTTTTTTGACGAAAGTGCTCTTGATGTTACGTTCTGGGTGGGGCGCGTTCTCCGGTAAGCTGTTCCACGACGCTGTGGTATATAAATAAATAATACCGGATCTATTTTTGACTGGACATAGTAATAACAGATAGCTCAATAAATAAGAGTCAAGATTCGAGGTAGTAGGAGTTTGCAGGTTTAATACAGCACAAGGACAGGAACAGGACAACCTGCACAGGAATAGGATGGCAGCGCTGCCGGGGGCAGGATCGGTATCGGCGTAACATTTAATAACAGTGCACAAGTATATATACTAAAACAATTGCATTACAATACATACAATAGGCGGAGCAGTGGGTGTGGTCAATAGCAGTTGCGAAAGATAAGGGTGAAAGTGGGTGTAACAGGAGGCGTATCCATAGACATGTGATGTAAACGTAACAGAATATGTCACAAATGGGGCGGAAACATGGAGGGGGCTACCTAAGGAGCCGGGACCTCTAACCTAGTGGTGCGCGTAAACTGACAATGACGTGTTACTAGGAGAAGCTGGGGGCTATGACTTCTGCGCTAGGAGCAGAGACTGAAGTCTGGAGAGTCAGGGCGACATGTACCTAAACACTATCTAGTATCTAATGTTTAGAGAACATGTTGATATAAACTAAAAGGTATCGGGGTAAAGGCTAACAGACTCTAAGACTGGTGCATGCATTATTCTACATGTAGTACGTGTTGAAGAATATTAAATGACCATTAATACAGTATTTCTCTTACATGGAGACGTAAAGGCTAGACGATGACTGAAACTATTGATGCGATTCAGTAGCTAAGGAATGCAGAGAAGGAGAGCCGGACTGATAACTAGAATCATAACATACTTTTGGCAGACTAGCAGGCAGAGCGAGGCCGAGCCGGGCACTGTGAGACAGGAAGTAAGTGAAGGGTCAGGAATACAGGTGGGGGCTGTATCGCTCCTCAGCGAGGGCTCAGGAGACAGGAGCTGAATCTGGTGTCCGGGCCCTTTTGAGGCCTAGAAACGGGGACTTTTCAATGAAATAACGTGCACACTGAGAAACGTGGCAACGTAACTTTACATAGGCCTGATACTCGTAGCTTTCACGAGAACTGGAAACTGGCATACTAGAGATGGACACAACTGTAATTGCGTCTTTAATCAAACATGGGGAATACATATGCATATTAATCATGCACACATAACATAAGATGGGGGACACGTAGGGACACAGAACATGGCAAAATTTACTTTTCCACATTCCCTCCTTGTCACTACGTTTCCATCAGGAAACATCAATATTCATGATACCATCTATTATTTCATACAGTATCATTTGCTCGTCTCGAATTTTCTTGGAACTGGATTTAGAACGGGACTCGGGACTAGGAATACAAGAGGTAGCACAAATGCCGCAAATCGCAGGGCCACATTGTATACAGAGGCAGCAACTGAATATGATCGCTACTGCAATACCTAGAAAGGACAACACTTTCCATCCCAGGCGGAAATTATATTCCAGAACCAACCGGACCATGTCCAGGTGCCTGGATTTTGGTGTAACAGATGGGCAATTTTATGGAGTCTGGTTATAGCTGAATAAACAGACGGCGCGTTATTAGGAATGAAAATGCAGCAACTAGATCCGATGACTCCACATGCCCCGCCCCTATCGGCCAGTATGACGTCAAGGACGAGACGATTCTGGAGCACGACAATTCTCATAGCAGATTGCTCTTCGGTTAAGTTACCTAGAGCGGAGGTAGTCTCAATCACTACTGCTTCAAGTGTTCTGGTTAATCTACGTATCAGTTTACTGTTCACGACAGTACCTAAGTAGGGAAAGACACCTTTATTGATATCTATGTATTGTTCTAGAGCAGTTTCAGTATAATCAACAATCGGGAGGTCTCTCTTGTGTCTAGTATGTACTAGGTGGGAGTTCCTATGATAGTCAGGTGGGGCTAGGAAAACTGGTGGCAGTAGGAAGGCAATGTAACAGGTTCCCTCCCAATCGAGGGGCAGACGAACATATGCGGTCTGACCACAAACAAAATAAGAATGACGTGAAGCTTTGAAAATAGATTTCCCACTGTCACTATACTTGACAATAGTAGTACAATCACTATGTCCCACATGTATGGAACCATTATTTCTGACACATAATTCACCTTTGACTGGTAGTACTGACATAGCAGGTAAGTCTGGAGTAGAATCAGACTGAACATTCAGGACCATGAAATTCGAAGAATAATTACCCAAATTATAAACTTCATTTTCTAGATCTAACCCTGTTCTGTGGGGAAGACCTTGCTTGTCTGGAAAACATGTACTGTTCAGAAAGGACATGTCATTTGAGGATGACATTAACGTGGACCATGCTCCACATGAACCGTTATGTGAAAATGGATAAGGAAAGAGTGGCAGAACTCCCTTCGGTGTCTGGAAAGGGGGGAGTCGGCCACACACCCAACAATTAGTGGCATTGCTGGTCTGGTGTGAATAATGTAACATGCGGATAAAGGAATTATTTCGCATAGCAAGACGATAAGATAGTTCATGAGGAGGCAGATCACTGAACGTATGCTCTACTGTAGTATTAGACGACTTATTTACATGAGAAACTGGGAAACATAAATAAAATGCATAACTCGTGCAGGCAATCATAAGGCTGAGATATAGCAGAAAACATAAAATAATAATGCAACTTTTAGAGTTCTCACTAACTCTCTCTCTATGGGGGTCTATTTTATACATGTCAGAAACCGGTCTAACCGTTTCACCTAGGGGAGGACTTAGACAATCAAACTGGCTGACTAATTTTACTAGACCTTAATTTTAACTTATACTCCTGCTGCGGAGTTTTCTCTAACAGGGAGGGTTTCGTATCAATGTCATTTGCGGGACAGTCCTTGAGAATAGCACTTTGGCAGTCTTTAAAATCCTCGGAAATTTTCTTGGAAACAGTCTTTAGTCCATAAAATTTCTTTACGTGAGACAGATGGACCCAGCCCTTCCTGCCTTCCAGCTTAACGGCAGTACGGGTGGCCAGGAGGACCTGTTTGGGCTCCTTCCAGCGGGGCTCCAGCGGACTTGAACGATCAAAGTTCCTTACGAGGTCCAGACTTCCGGGAACGATTTCATGCGGTGCCACCTCGGTATTGTCTGGAAATGCGGCGGCAACCTGTGAACGACAAGAGTGTAGGGCAGACATCAAGGAAGCTAGGTAATCTGTCAGCATATTACTTGAAACATCTGTAATACTTCGAGGTCTAGGTGTACCCCACATATTAGGGGGGCGGCCGAATACGACCTCATAGGGGGACAGACCTGATCTGGAATGTGCGACCATGCGCATATAAAACAGAGCGACTGGCAGAGCAACTAACCAGTCTACACCTTTTTCTTGACAGACTTTGGCAATGCGGATTTTCAGGGTTTGATTATGTCTCTCTACGAGACCAGCTGCTTCAGGATGGCGTACACAATGGAACTTCCACTGGTACCCTAACAAAAGGGAAACGTGTTTCATCAATTCAGATGAAAATGGCTGGCCGTTATCAGAATATACGACCCTAGGGAGTCCATAACGGGGGAAGAATTCACGAACCAACTGCTTGGCAGTGGTCGCGGCTGTGTAATCTGGGACTGGATATGCTTCCGTCCATCTAGACAAAGCGCATACAACTACAAGGACATACTTGAAACCTCGACATCGCTCCATCTGAATATAATCCATCTGGAGGACTTCAAAAGGGTGGTCAGGGGGCTGGAATCCACCTTGTTCCACCGGGACACTTTTACCTGGATTGAACTGGCAACATATCATACAGGTACGGACTTTCTGCTTGGCTGCAGCTCATAAATGCTTGTTGAACCAAATGTTCTGGATACTGTCTAACATAGCTTTTTCTCCTAAATGTGCTGGACTATGTGCGGTATTGATAATGACTTGAACCATAGAGTCGGGGAGAAACCATGTGGCTCTACCCTTCGTCACCCATCCCTGATCTGTCTGGACCCCTCCTTGTTCAGACCATTTCTTGGTTTCATCGGGAGTAGCATGTGACTGAATATCTATGACATCTTGAGTAGGGTCCTTAACTGTCATACAAGTAGTCGGATCTGGAGTATGTGTCTGTGTCGGATTAACTGACATGTCTGGAGTCTGTGCTGTAAGCTTGGCTGTGCGATCTGCTAGATCATTACCTTGGGAAACAATGTCTGTAACTTTCGTATGTGCTTTGCATTTCATGATAGCAATAGATGTCGGTAAATGTATGGCATCTAACAGAGCTTGAATAAGGAGACCATGCTGAATCTTGGTTCCATGAGAAGTCATGAAACCTCTCTCCTGCCAGAGCACTCCAAAGTCGTGTACAACTCCAAATGCGTAGCGTGAATCTGTGTAAACATTCACTTTCAGGTTCTTGGCGTGTATGCAGGCTTGTGTCAGAGCAACTAGCTCTGCTGCTTGAGCAGACAGGGTGTCAATACGGTGTGTTTCTATAACTTCAGTGTCAGTAGTCACTGCATACGCAGCTACTAGTTCTCCTGTACTCGTTCTCATACATGAACCATCCACATAAAGTGTCAGGTCAGGATCTGGTAATGGAATATCTGTCAGATCTTGTCTTGGCTTAGTCATAGTGTTAACTACTTCCACACAGTCGTGTGTGGCAGGATTCGAAATAACTGATGGTAACAGTGTAGCAGGATTTAGAACGTTGCAGCGTCTGATTTCTATGTGTGGCTGGAACAGTGTCAGTTCATAACCTGTTAAACGTGCAATTGTCAAGTGCTGAGTCTGTGTTCGGTTTAAAAGAACTTCCACGGAGTGTGGAACTTGTACTGTCAAGGAATGTCCTAATACTATGGAATCACTTTGTCTGATAGCTAGTGCTGTGGCTGCAACTGACTTGAGGCACGCAGGCAGAGCCTGGGCTACTGGATCTAATGTGCTCGAAAAATAAGCACAGGGCTTGTATTGACCTGCTTGATCTTGTGTAAGAACAGATAATGCTGTACCATCACGTTCTGTGACAAAAAGTGTAAAAGGCTTACTGTAGTTCGGTGTAGCTAGAACAGGAGCTTAATAATAATAATACAGAAGCTTATTAAGCGCTAACAGCTACCTCTGGGGAGGTGTCCCGGCGCTCGCGAGTCCTACAACAAGGGTGAGTAAGTAGACAGGAGGGAGAAGGATTATTGCATAAAAAGCCAGGTTTTTAGGAGTTTCCTAAAGCTGGCTTCTGACGTGGCGGATTGGATGGCAGGGGGCAGAGTATTCCAAAGTTTCGCCGTGCCGGCTGAGAAGGACCTGCCTCCAAGTCTAGCTTTCCTCACGCGTGGTACAATTAGCTTGAGCAGGGAGTTTGAGCGCAGCTCTCGTTTTTGGTGGTAGCGGGGGAGTCGGAGTTTTAGATACTTGGGGCATGATCCTTTTAGCGCTCTGAAAGCCAGGGTAAGCACTTTGAACTTAATTCTGCTTGCCACTGGCAGCCAGTGCAGCTCGTGCAGATGCGGAGAGATGTGCTGCCTAAAAGGGACCCGTTTTATCAATCTCGCAGCCGCGTTCTGCACGATCTGTAAGCGTTGCACCGCATATTTAGGTAGACCAAGATAGAGGCCATTAGAATAATCAAGTCGAGATGTGATTGTTGCGTGAACCACCGTTTTTCGACACTCGACTGGTAGCAGAGGCAGAATTTTCCGCAAATTTTTGAGTTTATGCAGGCAGCCAGCGGTAAGCTGTTGTATGTGCGGCAGGAACGACAAGTTCTCATCCCATTTTACTCCTAGATTTTTAGCTTGGGTGCTGGGAGATGGGGCAGGGCCCATTTCCGTTGGCCACCATAGATCCGGAGGGGGATGTTTGAGATTTCCGAAGAATAACACCTCCGTTTTGCTCGCGTTCAATTTGAGCTTGTTGGTGTTCATCCATTTGGCCACGTCTTGAAGACAGCCCCTGATTTTGCTGAAGGCTGCCTCGGACGTGTCTGTATATGGGAAGACTAATTGAGTGTCGTCCGCATAGGATATTGCCTTGACCCCCCATTTGGCAATCAAGGTGAAAAGCGGGGCCAAATAGACATTGAACAGCAGGGGGCTGAGTGCCGACCCCTGTGGGACGCCACACCAGAGATTTTTTGGTCTAGAGAAGAAGGGGCCCAAGGCCACTTTCTGGGAGCGATTAGTGAGATAGGAGAGTAGCCAGTTAAGTGCTTTGTCTCCAAGGCCTATGTCCTTAAGACGGGTCAGTAGTCTGCTGTGATCTACAGTATCGAAAGCAGCTGATAGATCCAGGAGCACCAGCATAGCTGATGCCCCTGAATCTAGGGACCACCTGATAGACTCTGCAACCTCAATGAGGGCCGTCTCGGTACTGAAGCCGGCCCTAAAGCCTGACTGAGTTTCATGTAAGGCGCCGCTATCTTCAATAAAGTTTTTTAGCTGCCTCTGAATCATTTTTTCAAGCATTTTGCCGGGGGCTGCAAGAAGAGAGATGGGTCGGAGATTGTTCAGATCATCCGATGCGCCTTGGGTTTTTTTTTTCAGCGGGAGAAGCGTGGCCTGTTTCCAGCAGTCCGGAAACGTGCCCGTAGCAATGGACATGTTCCATATGTGTAAGAGGGGAGCTGCGATTGCTTCAGACATTAATTTCCACAGTTTAGGTGGACAGGGATCATCCGGGGCTCCCGATTTACATTTTTGTATTTCTTTTACTGCCTCAGCGAGGGTAATAAGCTGAAATTGATTTAAGGGGGTAGTGGGACATTCAGAAATTCTTAGCTCGTCCATTAATGTCGGCTCGGGGTCCGTAAAAGTATCATAGACTTTTAGAATTTTGGTGTCAAAAAAGTCTGAGATGGATTCGCAGAGTCTTACCGAAGGGATAATATCCGTCTCGATAGCTTTGGGATTGAAGAAGGATTGAACAATCTTGAAAACTTCTTTACTCGATTGATCTGCCTGTAAAATGGAGGCCTCAAAGAAGTTTTTCTTGGCTTTTTTGATAGATAAATGTAGAGCATGAAGAGCTTTTTTATAGTTGGATTTGGCTGAATCGCAATAATTTGCTCGCCACCGGCGTTCCAGTATTTTACATTTACTTTTTTCGGCCCTGAGTTCAGGGGTGAACCACGGTGCAGAGGGCGATTCTCTGCGTGATGTAACAGTGCTGGCCGGCGCTAAGGAGTCCACTATTTTGCTTATCCACACGTTCATAGATGCAGCATCGGAGTTTGCATCCGAGGTAAGGGGTAGGGGATTTGTCCGAAGTGCTGGACACAATATGTCAGCTGTTAAGTTGTCCCATTTTCTCCGAACATAGGATCGTTTTCCTGTGATCTGAGATTGGGGGGGGATTGGGATTGTCATGGTGATTAAGTAGTGGTCCGTCCAGAGCAGTGGTAGCGGAGAGAAGGCTGTTGTGTTCAATATGTTGGAAAAGAAAAGATCCAGCGTATGCCCCGCTCGATGCGTGGGGCCTGTAATAGCTTGAGTTAGATTGGCCGAGTGCATGGTAGAGATAAGATGAGAGGCCTGTGGGCAGTCAGGATTGTCGGCATGAAGATTAAAATCGCCGGCTACGATAAAGTAAGAGTGGTCTAGCTTGACATAAGGCTTTCTTTAACTCATTGAAACTAAGTGTATGCTCAGATGTCCAAGGGAGGACAGTTGATACGGCTGCCTCCTGTGTCGTTAACTGTATCAGTGGCTTGGCTAGAAATGCATACTGAGGAATCCATTGTCTGCAATAAGAAGTAAGGCCGATAAAAGCACGTACCTCCTTCTGGGTCTTGGGCTGAGGAAGACTCGCTATTAACTGGATACGGTCTGGTGTCAACTGCCTACCCCACTTGGACAGTAAGTGGCCTAAGTAGATCACTTGCTGGACACAGAATTGAAGCTTCGAAGGGGACACCTTGTGCCCCATCTCGGCAAGGAAATACAGAACTATAAGTGATGCCCGCTCGCAAGCACGTTCAGAACGGGCTGTGATCAGTAGATCATCGACATACTGGAGCAGGGCAGTGTCAGTTGGCATGTGAATATTGTCTAGTTGTCTCTTAAGTGCTTGACTGTAAATACTAGGACTTTCTGTGAAACCTTGAGGAGCTCGTGTGAATTTATAGCTCCTTCCATTTAAACAAAAACCGAAAAGGTACTGGCTGTCTGGATGAATGGGGACACTGAAAAACGCGTTCTTGAGGTCTATGACTGTAAAAAATGAGGCTTCGGAATCAATGGCTGTCAATAGGGAAGAAATATCTGGGACGACTGGGTACTGGGGAATAATACATTTATTGAGTTCTCGAAGGTCAATCACTAATCGATATACTGGGGGTGCATTTGGATCAGTACGTTTCATGACTGGAATGATCGGAGAATTACATACATTGGAGTCAGTTTCTACAACTACTCCTTGAGCCATGAGCTCGTCAATAATTTTGGATAAGGCTGCTACAGCCTCAGGTGGTAATCTGTACTGTCTGATTCGTGGTAACACTACACCTGGCTTGAGAGTCACACGATGGGGTGTGATTTGCATGAAACCAACATCAGTTGGACCTTGTGCCCATAGATGCTGCGGAACATTCAATAATCTTGGATCAAAATCACGTAATACATAGTGACCCTTAAAGTCACGTAAAAACAAACGTATTCCCTCTGGGGAACAGCAAATAACTGCACCTAATTCTTTCAGTGTCTTAATGCCTAACAAATTTTCTGGACATGACTTCGTAAGCAATAGATCAGTAGTTCGGGACAATGGACCTACTTCTAGAGTAACTGGTTTAGATATCTCGTTAACAATTGGCTTTCCTGAAAATCCAAGGGAAACATTTCTAGAGCCTGAGAGCGGAGCCCCTGGAACCTCGTCGTGACTAATGGTAGTCCTACTTGCCCCTGTATCAATCAGAAACTTTCTGTCTTTCCCTAGTACTTGACTATGAACATAGGGACCCTCTTGATCTACAGGAATCTCGATGAGAGGCAAGCCTACCTCCCTCTCTAGGCTGTTTCATGAGTACTGTTGATACTCTGGATACTCTGTCTGAGCATACTGGTACATCTGCTGTGTAACATGCTGTGTTGCAGCGATAGGCTGCGGTGCTGGAACTGTCTGTTGTGCATTCTGTGGCTGAGAAGTCTGTGAAACTTGTTCTTGTCTAGGCGGACGTGGTCTTTCTTTAGTTTTACTAGTGGCTATATTGTGTTTCAGAACTGCACACTCGTTTATGAAATGACCTGGCTGTTTACAATAATTGCATGTCCCTTTAACGGGAGCTGCAGGATGACTGGCTTGATTCGGACCCCTCTTCTGACTGTCTTGAGGAACAGATTGTGCAACTAGTACTTTCATTTTCGTGTCTTTCATACGTTTTCTCTCATGTTCTTGCTCTTCTCTGATTCTATTCTGGTGATACTGGAGCATCTGTAACATCTGGGACGGGGTACTAGCTTGCCATGTACTTTCGACTTTCAAAACTCGATTTTTAACTTGTGGACTTGAATTCTCGACTAATTTAGTAACAAAAAGATGAGGGTATGACTCGCTACTCGTCTTCAATCCACTGTTTATTATGAAACATTTTTCAAATCTAGAATAAAAATCACTAGTGTCTTCGTCTTGTTTCTGTTTACAGGCTGAGATTGCATCCCAGTCTTCCTTTTTAGTGGCTAACAATCTGGGCAAAACTTGTATTAACAGTTCTGGTAATTCTTTACATTTCTCTCCAAGACCGGTACCTGGTACTCGTATCTTATCTTCAGCTTCTAGAACTGCCCAATCGATCTTTTTCTCTCCCACCTCCCATTCTTTTTCCTTGAGTTTTTCGTATATGCCCGCAGGCAACAGGACTTTTAACATTTTAATAATATCTGGATACGTATATTCTCCCATACGGAGCATGTCCTTTAATTCTCGGTGGAACCCTGCTGGATCTTTGTCATGACAAGGAATTAATTTCTTCATCTCTAAGAGTTCCATCTTTGTAATCGGGGTGTAAACAAATACTCGTTGCATTTCACCATCTGCTGTCCTGACTGGGTGTACTTCTCGTAACGGATTCTGTCTATCTATGTAAAACGGTTTACTTTCTGGAGGTGAGACATGAACAAAATACGGGTTCAGGAACGTTCTATATTTATGGCGCTGTTCTAGAATGACACTAATTAAATCGGTACCTAAACCTTTCCATCTATACTGGAGTAACTCGTTCAGGACATCATGTAACGGACCTGGATCAGAATGTTGACCCTCATACAATGTGATGAGGTGCTGAATCATATACATACCCACCAGTCGTTGCTCGGCTGGGGGCAATTTCAGAAACATTTGTGCCACTATTTCGTCTGGAAAAGTGGTAGAATCAGTAGTCCATCGGACTGCTGATCGGGCTAGTTCTTGTTCATGCATAGTACTTAATTCACTATAACCGATTCGTGATTTCAGAATTTGATCGGTAGCTTGAAATACTTGTTCTAGAGAACCTTGTTCTGGTGCTGGATGATGAAAGATTTTCTTGTGTTCTAGGCGTAAATGGCGGTCTGGAAATCTAGATTTACCTACATACGCTATTCTGGCGGGATTCTCGTCCTCTACCTCTTCCGTAGGGAGTCATTCTCTTTCTCGCTTACTTGTGCTGTTTTTACGTTGCTCGTGTAACCTTATTATTTCCTTACGAATTTTCTTGTACATACTCTCTATACTACTGATAGTTCTGTGCTTACCCTCGGCTATATTATCACTCCACCTTGTCAGGGTTCTCATTTCGGCCGGATCTTTGGTCGGATAATCTTGTTCCCTTATTAAACAATTAATCAGAAACTTTAATATCATGAGCTGGATCTCAGCTTTCCTTTGAGACATGGCTTCGCCAATACTTTCTGGATCATCCCCTGTACGGATGAAACGATATATTCTGTCTAGATCCTTTTTCATATCCGGTAGGGTGTCCAAATACCCGGTCACCCGTCTTACACGTATGGAATATATTACTGTACTATCATCGCCTGTGACTGGATCATAGCGGCATTCAGTAAGAGCTCGTCGGATGTCTACAACGGACTTATATTTGGGCGTACGCTGTAACGCACGTTCATGTAACTCGACTAACATTACACGCTGGTGTGGTGGCGGGGTACCAGGAGGACCTCCTCCTGCGGCCCCTAAACTAGAATCGTCGACTGATACTCTTCGTGCTGGCAGAGTGGCTGATGTGGCGGGAAGTTGTACTATGGGCTGGACCGGGGGTACCGTAGCAGGTACTGCAAAAGGTGCCCCGGTGTCTGGAGGAGCAGGAATTGCATTATTTACAGGAACTGGCAGGACAGGATTTGCATATTCCGGGACTGTGTCGTCCAAATAGGACGAGACAAAAATATCAGCTGCGGTCGTTTTGTGACGTAACTTGGTCGGAACTAATGGTGGCGGAAAATTACTGGATGCCTCCGGGGTCGCTTTTGGCAAGCCCTCGGCAAGAAGAGGATACATACCCTTAATGAGGGCATTCCTCTGTCTGTCTGACTGTTCGGTTTTAACTCGCTCACCTATCTCGATTAATTCCCTTTCTTGCGCTCTTTCTAAGGATTCTCTACTTAATTCTGACTTTCTGATTTCTTTTTCGGTTCTTCTATGAGATTCTTTGCGCCATAACTCGATGGCATCTTTCTGTGACTGTCTGGCTTTCTTTTCCCATAATGCTTCTTCTACTCGCATGATGCACTCGGCATCCCACGTACCTGATGCGGGCCATCTATACTTTTCTTCTAACTCTTTGGTGTACTCTACCCATAAATCTAGATACAATATGGCACTTATGCCATGCTTCTGATACATAAAATGACCTGGACTGTCCCTAGGCGGGACAGGAACTGCTTCTTCTAACAGACCTTTTCTAGTTCTTAACTGACGTAGTTTGGAAAGCAACGGCATGACTGAACTGTAATCTAGACACAATACAATACACAATGAACACGATAATTACACCACTTTCATACCACGACATTAAAATACATGAATGACATTTAAAATAACAGTTCTCACAAAATACTACCTGGAATACTGGAAACAGAATACATTAATTTTCTCGAGAACAGAACTGACTAGAACAGAGACTAGATGCACTGCTGAAACAGTACGAAACTTACCGGTCTCATAAAGAGACACGTCAGGACCCGCATCCACCGGAGTGGACACTTCGTGTTGGGTCTGTGTACCACCAAACCCACGGACCAGAGTCAATTAGATTGACCCTGTCTAGATACTACCCCAGCAACGGTACTCACCGGGCAGCAAGAACGGAAGGCCTCGGACTGGACTGGACTGCTTCGACGCCGGACGGACACACTTCGGACCTCTGTTACGGGTGGACCTCCGGATACCTCGGACCTTGGACTCTCGGCTTGGGCTCTGGTAGGGACTCGCCGCGTTCCTCCACCGCCTCGTCTGGATGCTGGACCGCAACCTCCGTCTCCTCCGTGGGCCTGAGGGATACTTGAAGCAGAAATATCTGCACGTGCACGGTATGGTTCCGTCACGGCTGCAGAGGATCAGGGGGCATACGTGGCTTCACCGGCGCGTGGGGAAAGGGCAAGTCCCTGTTCGGGCGCCATTATGTGGTATATAAATAAATAATACCGGTTCTATTTTTGACTGGACATAGTAATAACAGATAGCTCAATAAATAAGAGTCAAGATTCGAGGTAGTAGGAGTTTGCAGGTTTAATACAGCACAAGGACAGGAACAGGACAACTTGCACAGGAATAGGATGGCAGCGCTGCCGGGGGCAGGATCGGTATCGGCGTAACATTTAATAACAGTGCACAAGTATATATACTAAAACAATTGCATTACAATACATACAATAGGCGGAGCAGTGGGTGTGGTCAATAGCAGTCGCGAAAGATAAGGGTGAAAGTGGGTGTAACAGGAGGCGTATCCATAGACATGTGATGTAAACGTAACAGAATATGTCACAAATGGGGCGGAAACATGGAGGGGGCTACCTAAGGAGCCGGGACCTCTAACCTAGTGGTGCGCGTAAACTGACAATGACGTGTTACTAGGAGAAACTGGGGGCTATGACTTCTGCGCTAGGAGCAGAGACTGAAGTCTGGAGAGTCAGGGCGACATGTACCTAAACACTATCTAGTATCTAATGTTTAGAGAACATGTTGATATAAACTAAAAGGTATCGGGGTAAAGGCTAACAGACTCTAAGACTGGTGCATGCATTATTCTACATGTAGTACGTGTTGAAGAATATTAAATGACCATTAATACAGTATTTCTCTTACATGGAGACGTAAAGGCTAGACGATGACTGAAACTATTGATGCGATTCAGTAGCTAAGGAATGCAGAGAAGGAGAGCCGGACTGATAACTAGAATCATAACATACTTTTGGCAGACTAGCAGGCAGAGCCAGGCCGAGCCGGGCACTGTGAGACAGGAAGTAAGTGAAGGGTCAGGAATACAGGTGGGGGCTGTATCGCTCCTCAGCGAGGGCTCAGGAGACAGGAGCTGAATCTGGTGTCCGGGCCCTTTTGAGGCCTAGAAACGGGGACTTTTCAATGAAATAACGTGCACACTGAGAAACGTGGCAACGTAACTTTACATAGGCCTGATACTCGTAGCTTTCACGAGAACTGGAAACTGGCATACTAGAGATGGACACAACTGTAATTGCGTCTTTAATCAAACATGGGGAATACATATGCATATTAATCATGCACACATAACATAAGATGGGGGACACGTAGGGACACAGAACATGGCAAAATTTACTTTTCCACAACGCGATCAGGTAAGCAGCATTTAAGTTGTAAATGTCTTTTCACTTTGTAAGTTTACGTATTTTCCCGTTTTAGCTCTTACTGTATTTTTTCTGTTTCCTTTGTATATTCGGCGGTGTCATGTGAGCTGTTGCAATCAGGTAAGGAGCATTTTGATTACAAATGTGCTTTCACTTTGTAAGTTTACCTGTCGGGCGAACTGTTATGTTATTTTTGTGGGGGGGGGGTACATTTCTTTAAATCGGTATTTTAAATTGCTTTTTTGGCCGAAAGTGCTCTTGATGTTACGTCTGGGTGTGGCGCGCTTCTCCGGTAAGCTGTTCCACGACGCGATCAGGTAAGCAGCATTTCATTTTCTTTACAAATGTGCTTTTAGTTTGTAAGTTTACCTGTTGGGCGGCCTGTTATGTTATTTTTGTGGGGGGGGTGACATTTCTTTGAATCTGTATTTTAAATTGCTTTTTTTACGAAAGTGCTCTTGATGTTACGTTCTGGGTGGGGCGCGTTCTCCGGTAAGCTGTTCCACGACGCGATCAGGTAAGCAGCATTTCATTTTCTTTACAAATGTGCTTTTAGTTTGTAAGTTTACCTGTCGGGCGGCCTGTTATGTTATTTTTGTGGGGGGGTGACATTTCTTTGAATCTGTATTTTAAATTGCTTTTTTGACGAAAGTGCTCTTGATGTTACGTTCTGGGTGGGGCACGTTCTCCGGTAAGCTGTTCCACGACGCGATCAGGTAAGCAGCATTTCATTTTCTTTACAAATGTGCTTTTAGTTTGTAAGTTTACCTGTTGGGCGGCCTGTTATGTTATTTTTGTGGGGGGGTGACATTTCTTTGAATCTGTATTTTAAATTGCTTTTTTGACGAAAGTGCTCTTGATGTTACGTTCTGGGTGGGGCGCGTTCTCCGGTAAGCTGTTCCACGACGCGATCAGGTAAGCAGCATTTCATTTTCTTTACAAATGTGCTTTTAGTTTGTAAGTTTACCTGTCGGGCGGCCTGTTATGTTATTTTTGTGGGGGGGGGGGTGACATTTCTTTGAATCGGTTTTTTAAATTGCTTTTTTGACGAAAGTGCTCTTGAGGTTACGTTCTGGGTGGGGCGCGTTCTCCGGTAAGCTTCCACGACGCGATCAGGTAAGCAGCATATTAGTTGTGTAAATGTCTTTTCACTTTGTAAGTTTACGTATTTTCCCGTTTTAGCTCTTACTGTATTTTTTCTGTTTCCTTTGTAGGTTCGGCGGTGTCATGTGAGCTGTTGCAATCAGGTAAGGAGCATTTTGATTACAAATGTGCTTTCACTTTGTAAGTTTACCTGTCGGGCGGCCTGTTATGTTAGTTTTGTGGGGGGGGGTACATTTCTTTGAATCGGTTTTTTAAATTGCTTTTTTGACGAAAGTGCTCTTGATGTTACGTTCTGGGTGGGGCGCGTTCTCCGGTAAGCTGTTCCACGACGCGATCAGGTAAGCAGCATTTCATTTTCTTTACAAATGTGCTTTTAGTTTGTAAGTTTACCTGTTGGGCGGCCTGTTATGTTATTTTTGTGGGGGGGTGACATTTCTTTGAATCGGTTTTTTAAATTGCTTTTTTGACGAAAGTGCTCTTGATGTTACGTTCTGGGTGTGGCGCGCTTCTCCGGTAAGCTGTTCCACGACGCGATCAGGTAAGCAGCATTTCATTTTCTTTACAAATGTGCTTTTAGTTTGTAAGTTTACCTGTCGGGCGGCCTGTTATGTTATTTTTGTGGGGGGGGGGGTGACATTTCTTTGAATCGTTTTTTTAAATTGCTTTTTTGACGAAAGTGCTCTTGATGTTACGTTCTGGGTGGGGCGCGTTCTCCGGTAAGCTGTTCCACGACGCGATCAGGTAAGCAGCATTTTAGTTGTAAATGTCTTTTCACTTTGTAAGTTTACGTATTTTCCCGTTTTAGCTCTTACTGTATTTTTCCTGTTTCCTTTGTAGGTTCGGCGGTGTCATGTGAGCTGTTGCAATCAGGTAAGGAGCATTTTGATTACAAATGTGCTTTCACTTTGTAAGTTTACCTGTCGGGCGGCCTGTTATGTTATTTTTGTGGGGGGGTGACATTTCTTTGAATCGGTATTTTAAATAGCTTTTTTGACGAAAGTGCTCTTGATGTTACGTCTGGGTGTGGCGCGCTTCTCCGGTAAGCTGTTCCACGACGCGATCAGGTAAGCAGCATTTCATTTTCTTTACAAATGTGCTTTTAGTTTGTAAGTTTACCTGTCGGGCGGCCTGTTATGTTATTTTTGTGGGGGGGGGGGTGACATTTCTTTAAATCGGTTTTTTAAATTGCTTTTTTGACGAAAGTGCTCTTGATGTTACGTTCTGGGTGGGGCGCGTTCTCCGGTAAGCTGTTCCACGACGCGATCAGGTAAGCAGCATTTTGGTTTATAACTGTGTTTTGCCTTTGTAAGTTCACCTGTCGTGTGAGATGTTATGCGGCTTTTAGTTTTGCTCGTGGTGCAAGGACCGGCAGGTAAGCCATTTTGTCTTTTTGGGGTGTTTCCAAAATGCTTGGTTTAGGCCGTTTGCACGTGAACTATTTCTTCCTTTTCGCCTTAAATATTTTGTCTGTTTCATTTTTATGTTTGCCCATGTTAGGCGCTTTGGCAGAGGTGCAAGGCCCGGCACAGGTAAGCCATTTTGTTTTTGGGTTGGACGCTTTGGCCGTAGTGCCAGGAATTGCATCGAAGTCATCTTGACGTTTTTAGGTGTTTAGGAAACGTTTGCTTTAGGCATTGTAAAAGTTAAGTAGTTGCTCCTTTTCGCTCTTAATGTCTCTTTCCTGTGTTTGCCTGTTACTTGTGCGCTCCGTTGACCCGCTTTGTACGTTTGGTTTTCACTTTCTATGTTTATCTATTTCTAGGTTTGCCCGTTTCATGTGAGCTACTGTTTCTTTTTGGCGCTTTGCCCGTGGTGCAAGTGTCCTCAGGTAAGGCATTGTGTATTCTGTTTTTCGTTTAAAAACTGTAGGGATGAAGATGCACCTCTTTTCAGGATCGTGTCTCATGGTAACTATGGATGCTGTGTAAAGTCGGGTAAACAATGTTGGTAGATTTCATACTTTAGTGTACATTTATGTTTATTTAATACAAATTGCGCATGTTGTGTACTTTCTGTGTAGCAAAAATGTTACATTATGTAAACTCGTGTTTTTGTTGTAAATTTCTACAATTCCACTCAGCAGCACGTTCTTTTTTTTTCCCTTTTTTTGCAGACCATAAGGGACATGGCTGCAAATTGTCGGACACCATGCTTTGTTATTCAAGATAGGCTGATGTCGCACATCGCTGCTAACTATTCTAACAAGCTACAACATCCACAGTCCTTTCATTCTTACAGGCAGCCTCCTATCTGCAATTTACATACGGCGAGACAGCAACATCCTCCGCAACATCACACCTACATGCTGTTCTTTAGTACAAAGAGTTGACCGCTTTTGTTATTTAATTAAGTAACTGTTAGTTTTTCTTTTTACAGTATTTAAAGGAGTAAGGCAACCGTCGGAATCATTTCTTGGAGCGAGCCCAGCAGGTATACTTCGAGCCAGCGGACTAAAGCTTTTCTGGGAAAACAGTAAGTAACTTAGTCTTCCTTTAAAAACAACGCCTCTTGCAATAGCGTGTTTGTATTATTTTCGGATTTTGTTTTACCCTTCTCTTTGCCCTTTCAATACCATTGTGTTAATATGTTGGTTCTTAGCGTACACTTCACTAAAAATTAATTAATTTTTAGAAACGTTACTTACGAGCACAAAGTTCTATGCATTTATGTCCGCTTTTGTTTTACCGTCTCTTTGCACATTTTGCTTTTACAGACCATTGTGTTAATATATTTTTTCGTAGCGCAGACTTCACTGATAATTAATTATTTTTAGCAGGGCTACTTACGTGCACAAAGTTCTAGGCATTTATGTCCGCTTTTGTTTTACCGTCTCTTTGCACATTTTGCTTTTACAGACCATTGTGTTAATATATTTTTTCGTAGCGCAGACTTCACTGATAATTAATTATTTTTAGCAGGGCTACTTACGTGCACAAAGTTCTAGGCATTTATGTCCGCTTTTGTTTTACCGTCTCTTTGCACATGTTGCTTTTCCAGACCATTGTGTTAATATATTTTTTCGTAGCGCAGACTTCACTGAGAATTATTTTTAGCAGGGCTACTTACGTGCACAAAGTTCTAGGCATTTATGTCCACTTTTGCTTTTCCTTCGCTTTGCTTATGTTTCATTTACAGATCATTGTGTTAAGATGTTGTTTCTTAGCGTATACTTCACTAAGAATTAGTTGATAATGTGTTGTTTCTTAGCGTAGACTTCACTAAGAATTATTTATTTTTTGCAACGTTACTTACGACCACAAAGTTCTATGCATTTATGTCCGCTTTTGTTTTACCGTCTCTTTGCACATGTTGCTCTTATAGACCATTGTGTTAATATATTGTATTTTATTTTTAGCAGCGCTACTAACGTGAACAAAGTTATATGCATTTCTGTTGCATTTGTTTTACTTTGTTTGCTGATGTTTGATTTACAGGCCGTTGTGTTTATGTTGTTTCTTCGCTCAGACTTGACTCAAAATAATTTGTTTTTACTAGCGCTACTTACGTGTAGTGATATAGTACCAATTTATTGCATGTAAGCTTTAGAGAGGCTTCAACATTACACGCACGTCACTACAAAATTAGATACATTGCGCGCAAAATGTAGTTATACATTTGTTTTGAACTTTGCGTGTTTTACCTTCAACATTTACATGCATGAGCACTTTTCGATATCTTTACACACACTAACTAACGTGAAGCAGGGAATTAGCACAGTGACATCTAGTAAAATCTAAGAGTAGCACAGGAATGTGGCTCCCGCACACTTTCACGATCTCATAGTAACTATTAGTTGCATGTGATATCATATGTTGTTTCTTAGCGTATACTTCACTAAGAATTATTTGATAATGTATTGTTTCTTAGCGTAGGCTTCACTAAGAATTATTTATTTTTTGCAACGTTACTTACGAGCACAAAGTTCTATGCATTTATGTCCGCTTTTGTTTTACCGTCTCTTTGCACATGTTGCTTTTATAGACCATTGCGTTAATATATTGTATTTGATTTTTAGCAGCGCTACTAACGTGAACAAAGTTATATGCATTTATGTCGCATTTGTTTTACTTTGTTTGCTCATGTTTGATTTACAGGCCGTTGTGTTTATGTTTCTGAGCTCAGACTTGACTCAAAATTAATTTGTTTTTACTAGCGCTACTTACGTGTAGTTATATAGTACCAATTTATTGCATGTAAGCTTTAGAGAGGCTTCAACATTACACGCACGTCACTACAAATTTAGATACATTGCGCGCAAAATGTAAGACATTTGTTTTGAACTTTACGTGTTTTACCTTCACCATTTACATGCATGTGCACTTTTCGAGATCTATACACACACACATGCTAACTAACGTGAAGCAGGGAATTAGCACAGTGACATCTAGTAAAATCTAAGAGTGGCACAGGAATGTGGCTCCCGCACACTTTCACGAACTTATAGTAACTATTAGTTGCATGTGATATAATACAAACTTGGACGCTCCTCACAAGTAAACTCTATGCGCTACTTATGTGCACAGAGTTCTATCCATTTATCTCGACTTCTCCTTTCACTTCTCTTTCATCAGCTTTTCTTTACAGGCCATTGGCTTAATATGATGTTGTTTTGCTTGCGCTTGTTATCTTTTACTAACACTATCATTTATTTACACAGGAGCAAAAAAACGTTAAACCATTTGAGACAGCTGCACCATCACCTACACATCTTAAAACTTTGTTCAGTGAACACGGTACGTTTATAATAACAAATGTTTGTTTACTTTACGCATTCTTCTTTGTATTACTTGCTGTCTGTCCTAGGCATTCTTTACTGCATAATTGCACAAAAACTTTCACTCGTGATGCTAACTTCAAGTATTGTTTGTGAGTGAGGTCTGCACTAGTAAGGTCGCATTTAGAAGGAGAGATAACCAGCCTAAAGGTAAGGAAAACATGTAACAGACACTTTGTTCTACATTTCTCACACTCTTGCCTTCACTCTCCATCTACCTCCACATTTTATCTTCACTCTCTATCCTGCACTCTATCTTTCCTTTTCACACTCTTGCTCCTGCCTGCTCTCCTTTTTTCCTGTCATCCCTATCCCTTCTGCTTTTTTTCACTCTATTCCTTCTGCCCTCCTTCTTTCTCTCTTCTGCCATCCCTCTCTTCTGCCTTCTTACTTCCTCCTGCCCTCCCTTTCCAGCTCTCTTCTGTTTTTTTCCTCCATCTCTCTTGTTCTCTCCTTTCTGTTTCAATCTGTCTTCTTTTTGTCTTACCTTTCAATCTCTCTTCCTTTTGACCTCCTTCTATATCTCTCACACTCCTGGCTTCACTCTACATCTACCTCCCCTTTTTCTCCTCACTTTCTATCCTTCACTCTTTATCTTTTCTTTTCACGCTCTTGGCCTCCTTCCTGCACTCCTTTCTTCATATCCCCTCCCTTTCAATCTCTCTTCCTTTTGACCTCCCTTTATATTTCTCTCACTCCTGGCTTCACTCTACACCTACCTCCATATTTTCTACTCACTTCCATCCTACACTCTTTCTACCTCATCCCTCTGTCTCTCCTATCTTCACTCTCTCTCAGGCTCTCCTCTCTCCTTTAGCCTTTCTACTTTCTTCTCTTTCTTGCCTTCACTCTCCATCTATCCCCCATATTCTCATCACTCTCTATCCTGCACTGCTTACCTATTTTTTCACTCTCTCTTGCTCCTGCCCGCTTTACTGCTCCTTCTTTTTTGTTCTTCTTAGGCCTTCTCTCGCACTATTTCCTCTGCCCTCCCTCTTGCTCTCTCTTCTGCCATCTATATCTCTTCTTCCGCCCTCCCTTTCCACCTCTCTTATGATCTTTCACCTTCTTATCCTCCATCTCTCTCTTGTTATCTCTCCTTACTGTTTCAATCTCTCTTGCTTTTGCCCTTCCTCTACATCTCTCACACTCCTGCTATCCTGCACTCTCTTCATTTTGACCTCTTCCTCAATCTTTTATTTCTCTCTCCTTGGTTTCAATGTCTCTTCCTTTCGCCCTCCCTCTACATCTCTCACACTCCTGCCTTTCACTCCATCTACATCCACATTTTCTACTCACTTTCTATCCCGCACTCCTTATCTTTTCTTTCAACACTCTCTCGCTTCTGCCCTCCTTCCTGCTCTATTCTTTCCTGCCCTCCCTATCTCTTCTGCCTTCTCACTCTATTACCTCTGCCCTTCTCTCTTCTGTTATCTCTCTTCTGCCTTTTTAGTCTCTACTGCCCTCCCTTTCCATCTTTCACCTTCTTGTCCTCCATCTCTCTCCTCCTCCTCTAGCCCTCCTTCTCCTTTCCGCCCTTCCTCTCTTACCTGCTGCACTCTCCTTTCTGCCATTCTCACACTTTCCTATTTTCCCTCATGCCCGACAGGTAAACTTACAAAGTGAAAGCACATTTGTAAACAAAATGTTCCTTACCTGATTGCTTCTGCACAGGTCCATGTGTAAAGGGCAAGTGAAGAGAATGCATGAGTAAAGAGGGTGTGTGCAGAGAAAGTGTTTTGCAGAGAAAGCAAGTACAAAGAAATCAAGTGCAAATACTGCATGTTTAAGAGGGCATGTATAGAGGCTATACGTTGCCAAGTGTTAATAATAAGAAAGTGAGTGCAGGTGAAAAATCTGCAAACTGCAATGGTGTTGCTTACGTGAGGCACTGTCAACTTGTACACAACTTTTATTTCCTTTTTTCTGTCTACATTACGATACTAATACCTTTGTCTCTCTCCCTTCTATCCTCTCTTTCTTGCCCTACATCCTTCCTTCTCACTCCCTCCCTTTCCCACTCTCTACCTCTGTATCCTGTCCTCTCCTCTTTGCATATGCCCTCTCAACATGCGCTATCACTGCACACAGCCTCTAAGGGCAAGTGAAGAGAAGGCATGAGTAAAGAGGGCGTGTGCAGAGAGGGTGTTTTCCGAACAGGGCAAGTACAGAGAGATCAAGTGCAAATAGTGCATGTTTGAAAGGGCATGTGTAGAGGCTATAAGTTGACCAGTGCTTATGATGAGAAAGTGAGTGCAGGTGACAACAAATCTGCACACTCCAATGGCGTTCCTTATGTGATGAGAACAAATCTGCAAACTCCAATGGTGTTGCTTTCCTGAGCCACTGTCAACTTTTTCACGCATTTTTTTCCTCTTTCTGTCTACATTACTACACTAATATCTGCACCCTCTCTCCCTTCTACCCTCTCTCTTTCTTGCCCTACATCCTTCCTTCTCACTCACTCCCTTTCCGCTCTCTCCCACTCTCTCCCTTTCCACCTCTCTTCTGCTCTCTTTCAAAATGCTCCTTACCTGATTGCAACAGCTCACATGACACCGCCGAACCTACAAAGGAAACAGAAAAATACAGTAAGAGCTAAAACGGGAAAATACGTAAACTTACAAAGTGAAAAGACATTTACAACTAAAATGCTGCTTACCTGATCGCGTCGTGGAACAGCTTACCGGAGAACGCGCCCCACCCAGAACGTAACATCAAGAGCACTTTCGTCAAAAAAGCAATTTAAAAAACCGATTCAAAGAAATGTCACCCCCCCCCCAGCCCCCCCCCCCCCACAAAAATAACATAACAGGCTGCCCGACAGGTAAACTTACAAACTAAAAGCACATTTGTAAAGAAAATGAAATGCTGCTTACCTGATTGCTTCTGCACAGGTCCATGTGTAAAGGGCAAGTGAAGAGAATGCATGAGTGAAGAGGGTGTGTGCAGAGATGGTGTTTTGCAGAGAAAGTGTTTTGCAGAGAAAGCAAGTACAAAGAGATCAAGTGCAAATACTGCATGTTTAAGAGGGCATGTATAGAGGCTATACGTTGACAAGTGTTAATAAGAAAGTGAGTGCAGGTGAAAAATCTGCAAACTGCAATGGTGTTGCTTATGTGAGGCATTTGCTCCCACACTCCCACAGTCTGTCGCTCCCACACTCTGGGAGCAACAGAGTGTGGGAGTGTAGTAGCGGCACTTTCGCTCCCACACTCTGCCGCCCCCGCACTCTGTCGCTCCCACAGTGTGGAAGCAACAAACTGAGAGTGTGGGAGCGACAGACTGTGGGAGTGTGGAAACAACAGACTGGGAGTGTGAAAGCAACGGAGTGTGGGAGTGTAGTAGCGACACTTGCTCCCACACTGTCGCTCCCACACTACCAGTCTGTTGCTCCCACACTCCCACAGTCTGTTGCTCCCACAGTCTGTCGCTCCCACACTCTGGGAGCAACAGAGTGTGGGAGTGTAGTAGCGACACTTTCGCTCTATCACTCACACACTGTGGGAGCGATAGTGTTGCTACTACACTTCCACACTCTGTCACTCTATTGCTCCCACACTCTGTCGCTCCCAGAGTGTGGGAGCAACAGACTGGGGGAGCGACAGACTGTGGGAGTGTGGAAACAACAGACTGGGAGTGTGAAAGCGACAGAGTGTGGGAGTGACAGAGTGTGGGAGTGTAGTAGCGACACTTGCTCCCACACTGTCGCTCCCACACTCCCAGTCTGTTGCTCCCACACTCCCACAGTCTGTCGCTCCCACACTCTGGGAGCAACTGAGTGTGGGAGTGTAGTAGCGACACTTGCTCCCACACTGTCACTCCCACACTCCCAGTCTGTTGCTCCCACAGTCTGTTGCTCCCACACTCTGGGAGCAACAGAGTGTAGGAGTGTAGTAGCGACACTCGCTCCCACACTCTGCCGCTCCCGCACTCTCACTCACACACAGTGTCGCTACTACACTCCCACACTCTGTCACTCTATTGCTCCCACACTCTGTCGCTCCCAGAGTGTGGGAGCAACAGACTGCGAGTGTGGAAATGACAGAGTGTGGGAGCGACAGAGTATGAGAGCGACAAAGTGACAGAGTGTGGGAGTGTAGTAGCAACACTGTCGCTCCCACAGTGTGGGAGCGATCGAGTGTGGGAGCAACAGAGTGTGGGAGCAACAGTGTTGCTACTACACTCCCACACTGTCACTTTGTCGCTCCCACACTCTGTCACTTCCACACTCACACAGTCTGTTGCTCCCACAGTCTGGGAGCGACAGAGTGGGAGCAATAGAGTGACAGAGTGTGGGAGTGTAATAGCGCCACTATTGCTCCCACACTCTGTTGCTCCCACACTCCCAGTCTGTTGCTCCCACACTCTGTCGCTCCCACACTCTGTGTCGCTCCAACACTGTGGGAGCGACAGAGTGCAGGAGCAACAAAGTGTGGAAATATAGTAGCGACACTGTCGCTCCCACACTGTCGCTCCCAGTGTGGGAGTGACATAGTGCGGGAGCGTCAGAGTGTGGGAGCGACAGTGTCGCTACTACACTCCCACACTCTGTCACTCCCACACTCTGTCGCTCCCACACTCCCACTCTGGGACTGTGGGAGCGACAGACTGTGGGAGCAACAGTGTCGCTACTACACTCCCACACTCTGTCACTCCCACAGTGTGGGAGCAACAAACTGTGAGAGTGTGGGAGCGACAGAGTGTGGGAAAAACAGACTGGGAGTGTGAAAGCGACAGAGTGTGGGAGCGACAGTGTCGCTACTACACTCCCACCCTCTGTCATTCTGTTGCTCCCACACTCTGTCGCTCTCACACTCCCACTCTGACACTCCCACACACTGTCGCTCCCACACTCGGTTGCTCGTACACTCCCACTCTGTCGCTCCCACACTCCCACTCTGTCCCTCCCCCACTCTGTCCCTCCCCCACTCTGTCGCTCTCCCACACTCTGTCGCTCCCACACTCTTGTCGCTCCCACCCTCTGTCGCTCCCACACTCTGTCGCTCCCACACTCTGTCACACCACACTAAATATTTCGATTTGTCTTACAGGAAGAAGAAACAAAAAATATTTTGGTTGCTGGGCAGGAAACAAAACTTAAATCAATTACAGTAAACGATACAACTGACTCAATCAAAATAACACTTTGGAGAGATGCCGCAGATTTCCAAATACAAATCGGCTCCTACGTCAAAATAACTCACTTATCAGTGCACGAATTTCAGAATAATAAAATGTTAAATACAACACGGAATACGCAATTTCAAGTAAGTAAAACTATTTATACAATATTATACCTTCATTTGCTACTACATCTATAATAAAGTTTTTCTAACTTTCTGAAACTCTAATAACACACTACTACTAATTTTGCTACTTACTCATTACTATATACAACTATAGCTCTATGATCAATTTCTACTCCCTATGCACTCCCTATGCACTCTGCACTCCCTATGCACTCTGCACTCCCTATGCACTCTGCACTCCCTATGCACTCTACACTCCCTATGCACTCTACACTCCCTATGTACTCTACACTCCCTATGCACTCTGCACTCCCTATGCACTCTGCACTCCCTATGCACTCTGCACTCTTTATGCACTCTGCACTCTTTATGCACTCTGCACTCTTTATGCACTCTGCACTCTTTATGCACTCTTTATGCTCTGCACTCTTTATGCACTCTGCACTCTTTATGCACTCTGCACTCTTTATGCACTCTGCACTCTTTATGCACTCTGCACTTCCTATGCACTCTGCACTCTCTATGCACTCTGCACTCCCTATGCACTCTGCACTCCCTATGCACTCTGCACTCCCTATGCACTCTGCACTCTTTATGCACTCTGCACTCTTTATGCACTCTGCACTCTTTATGCACTCTGCACTCCCTATGCACTCTGCACTCCCTATGCACTCTGCACTCCCTATGCACTCTGCACTCCCTATGCACTCTGCACTCCCTATGCACTCTGCACTCTTTATGCACTCTGCACTCTTTAAGCACTCTGCACTCTATATGCACTCTGCACTCTATATGCACTCTGCACTCTTTATGCACTCTGCACTCTTTATGCACTCTGCACTCTTTAGGCACTCTGCACTCTTTAGGCACTCTACACTCCCTATGCACTCTGCACTCCCTATGCACTACTATATACTCTCATAAATGCTATCTTCTATTACCTTCACCATGTATTAACTTCATTTGCACCAAAATATAAAAACTTTTTTTATCTTTAGGGCAACAAAAACAATAAAAAACAAAAAAACAGCAACTAACTCATTTCTTTTTTCTCCACAGAAAATACAACCACCACAAGAAGAAATTACGTTAACAATATATGCAATAGAAAAAACAAATCAAGAACATTGTACTATTGCTATACAAATAGAAAATGCTGAAAACTGTCAAAACGCTGACATAAACAATACAGTTATAATGGACTACTTCAATATACCAGCCGACATTGATGACTTGGAAGAAGCATTAATAGAACACCTACCAAAAACAGTAAATGTGATTTTCCAGAATGGATACATCATCAAAATACTTTCCTAAAAAAATACTGCACAAAACTTTGCGTTAATAAAAAGTAATAAAAAGTCAATATATATACTTTAATAAAAAATGATAAACTTTTTTTCATGTCCTTTCATTCTTATAAACAAAGTACATACATATATATTACTGTGCTATCATATATATTACATCTCTAAACAAAATGCTAACATGCTTTATCAAATAACTTGTATTGTAATACAAAGTGCATCTGCAAATAATTGCATTACAAATGCACTGCAGATTTATGTGTAAAGTAAAACACATCAACGTTTTACACATAATTGAAAGAAAATACAAAACACCATTTATCAAAAGCTCAAACTTTAACAAATGGAGTACAGAGTAAGGAGTGCATAGAGCATGACGAGTGCATAGGGAGTGCATAGGCAGTGCAGAGTACATAGGGAATGCAAAGTCCAGAAGGAGTGCATAGGAAGTGCAGAGTGCATTAAAAATGCAAAGTGCATAGGGAGTGTAGAGTGCATAGAGAGTGCAGGATGTATAGACAGTGCCTAAAGAGTGCATAGGTAATGCAGAGTGCATAGACAGTGCATATGGAGTACAGAGTGCATAGAGAATGCAGAGAGAGTGCATAATAAATGCAGAGTGCATAGGGAGTGCAGAGTGCCTAGGGAATGCAGAGTGACTGCAAAAAATAAAGTGCATAGAGAGTGCAGAGTGCATAGGTAATGCAGAATGCATACAAAGTGCAGAGAGAGGGCGGAGTACAGAAAACTTACAAAGTGCAGAGTGCATAGACCCTGCACAGTGCATACAGAGTGCATAGGGAGTGCAGAGTGCATAGAGAGTGCATAGGGAGTGCAGAGTGCATACAGAGTACTGTATAGGGAGTGCACTGCATAGGGAGTGCATAGGACGTGGAAAGTTCAGAGTACAGAGTGCTGCATAGGGAGTGCAGAGTGCATAGGGAGTGCAGAGTGCATAGAGAATGCAGACTGCATAGAGATTGCAGAGTGCATAGGTAATGCAGAATGCGTGCAAAGTACATAGGAAGGGAAGAGAGAGTGCAAAGTGCATAGGGAGTACAGAGTCCATAGGGAATGCAGAGAGTGTACAGTGCATAGGGAGTGCAGAGTGCATAGGAAGTGCAGAGTGCATACAGAGTGCTGCATAGGGAGTGGAGAGTACAGAGTGCTGCAGAGGGAGTACAGAGTGCATAGGAAATGCAGAGTGCATAGGAAGTGCATAGGGAATACAGACTGCATAGAGAGTGCATAGGGAGTGTAGAGTGCAGAGTGACTCCAAATTAAGTGCATAGCAAGTGCATAGGTGATGCAGAATGCATACAAAGTGCAGAGTGCATAGGGAGTGCAGAGAGAGTGCATAGGGAGTACAGAGTGCATAGGGAATGCAGAGAGAGTGCACAGTGCATAGGGAGTGCATAATACGTGCAGAGTGCATAGGGAGTGCGGAGTACAGAAAAAAAAGTACATAGAGTGCATAAGGCGTGCATAAACAGTGCATAGACAGTGCAGAGTGCATAGAGAGTACAAAGTGCTGCATAGGGACATAGGGAGTGCATAGGAAGTGCACTGTGCATAGAGAGTGCATGATGAGTGCAGAATGCATAGGAAGTGCAGAGTGCATACAGAGTGCTGCATAGGGAGTGCACAGTGCATAGGGAGTGCATAAGAAGTGGAAACTGCAGAATACATAGCGAGTACAGAGTGCTGCATAGGGAGTACAGAGTGCTGCATAGGGAGTACAGAGTGCATAAGGAGTGCAGAGTGCATAGGGAGTGCAGAGTGCAGTGCATAGGGAATGCAGACTGCATAGGGAGTTCAGAGTGCATAGTGACTGCAAAAAAAGTGCATAGAGTGCATAGATCATGCAGAATGCATACAAAGTGCAGAGTGCATAGGGAGTGCAGAGAGAGTGCGAAATACAGAAAACATAGAAAGTGCATAGGCAGTGCAGAGTGCATAGACAGTGCACAGAGAGTGCATAGAGTACAAAGTCCTGCATAGGGAGTGCAGAGTGCATAGAAAGTGCATAATGAGTGCATAGGAAGTGCAGAGTGCATACAGAGTGCTGCATAGGGAGTGCACAGTGCATAGGGAGTGCATAGGAAGTGGAAAGTGCAGAGTACATAGAGAGTACAGAGTGCATACAGAGTGCTGCATAGGGAGTACAGAGTGCATAGGAAGTGCAGAGTGCATAGGGAATGCAGACTGCATAAAGAGTGCAGAGTGCATAGGGAGTGCAGAGTAACTGCAAAAAAAATAAGGGCAATGTAAATGACAATGCCATTTACTTATCTGTTTTAAAAACAAAAACAGATAAACAAAATTTAGGCATATACAATGCCAATAACTCAAAATTTTCCAAAGGCGAAACCATTGCATTGTAAATGCTTGTTACTGCTTGAGGCTGAAGATAAATCGGAAGAAAATCTATACTAGTGTTAAATACAAGAACTTCTGTTTTTTTTTCATTAACCTTATACCCCCCAAACTTTTCATAATCCTTGAGCTCCCTCATGAGACGTGTGATATTTTCTTTTTCAGGAGCCAGATAGAGGATAATATCGTCGGCGAACAATTTTAACTTAGACATCCCGACGATGGGGGGTAAAGTAGTAACATTGTTCCTTATTCATGTTACTAAGGGTTCTATAAAGAAAGTAAAAAGCAAGGGGGACAATGGGCAACCTTGCCTAGTTCCCGATTTATTTTAATCTTCCCAGCTTGTTTAGCATTGATAATTATCTGGGCTGATGCCCCTTCATAGATATTATTTATCATTTGAATAATTGAAGCAGGGAATCCAAAATGGCCCAGAGAAAAAAAAAGCGCTGACCAATTAACTAGATCGAATGCCTTTTCTACATCAATCATTAAAATACATGCAGAAGTCGAATTAATATTAAAATAATCTAAAGCCTGTATCAGAAATTCTGTATTAGCTGCCATATACCGACCCGCAATAAAACCCGTCTGATCTTGATGGATTACCTCCTGAGCCGCTAACACAAATCTTTGCGCCCAGATTTTCATAAGTAACTTGTAATCAGAGTTCAGTAAGCTGATCGGTCTATAAGAATTCACATCTTCTGGGTTTTTATCCTTTTTGATGAAGCTAATAATTGTGGATTCTTTGAATTCTGGAGGGACTTTTCCACCTAATTTAATGTGATTAAATACATTTTTCAGAGGTTCTTCAAGTTCCCTAGTAAACACCATATAAAATTCGATAGGAACCCGTCCTGTCCCGAAGCCTTTGCTCCCGATGTTGCCTTTATGCTGTCGTGAATTTTGATGGAGCTTATTTCACACCCGATTTGATTACTTCGGGAGTCGGAGATTTTAGGAATTTCTAGGTTAACAAAATATTCCTGAATCATTGTTTCCTCCACCTGATATTCCGTGGAGTAAATTCTCTCATAGTGATCCAGAAATATTTTCGCGCTTCCTTCACTCTGTGTTTCTACTCCACCTCGAGGATCTCGAATTTTCATAATGATGGATGACTCTTGTTTCTTTCTAATAGAATTAGCCAGAAGCTTCCCCGCCAATTGACTCTCTTCGTAGACCCTTTGCTGGAAGGCCTTTGAACTATTTATCTCTTCTAGGGTGAAAAAATCCCTTAATAGAGCTTTAGCCTGTTCCCATTGATTCGGCTGTTGATTAAGTTTTAGAACATATTCCCTCTCGGCAGCACTCTGAAGAGCGGATATTTTTCGCTTGCGATCATTTGCCTTATTGCTGGAAAACGCAATGATCTGCCCCCGGGCAGCTGCTTTGAATGCACCCCATACAGAAAAAGGTTCAGCTGAATCTTTATTCACTGAAAAAAATTCTGTCACCCATTCCTTGAACCCTGAAACCCAATCTTTGTTCTGAAGAAGGGTGTGATCCAGCTGCCACCTGGGGCGCTCCCCTTCAATTCCTCCTAACATAAGCTCAACTTCAACCCTCCCATGATCCGAAAAAGGGTTACATCCTATCAAAGTTCTAGAGATATGAAGTGATCTAGAAGTCAAAAAGAATTCTATTCTGGATGCTGATTGAAACCTGTTAGAATAGCATGTATAGGCCTCCTTATCTACATTCAAAAAACGCCAGGAATCCCGCAATTGGTATTCTGCCAGGAGTGCTTCAAACACACATTTTGTCTTAGGTTTTAATTGCTTTTTGTTCTTGTCAGAAGTATCCCTCCTCAAATCCTGGATATAATTGAAATCTCCTCCTAATATGATTTGCCCTGGGGTGCCCCTTAAAACCTCACTAATTTCCAACAGGCCAGAGATATCATCGAGGATGGGGCCATAATAGTTCACAAAGTTAAATATTTTTCCCAACAGCTTCGCTGCAACCCAAAGCCATCTACCTCTAGAGTCTCTTTGAACCTGAAGGATTTCCCAAGGAAGATTCCTTGCAAAATAAATAGCAACTCCCCTCTGGGCAAATCCCTGCTGAGGAGAAGAACCCATGAGAGAAATATCTCGGCAAGAACAACTTCGGGGCATTTATTTTCAGATGCGTCTCCTGAAAAAAGACCACCTGCGGATTAAGAGTTATTACCGATTTCAGTAAAGCTCCATACTTCTGCTTATTAAGCAACCCGTTCGCATTCATGGACAGGATATCACATGAATTATATTTCATCTAGAAGCTTGTAAATTCTTTTACATATTCCGTACCAAACATTGATAAAAATTAAATTACAAAACCTACTGCACTTGTTCCTTTTTACTGCGTTTACCCCCCCCACCCTTGACCCCCCCCCCAGAATGTGGAGCCCCCCTCCCCGTCCACGCTGCCCACATTCCTTCCTCTTCTTTCTTCTTTGGGTGTCCTCTTGCTACACCCTGTTGTAACCCGTTAACCCTGGAACGCCCCCTTCTTTCTAATTTTTGTTTGATCGGGCAGACATATAAGAGAAAACATTCTTTCCATTTCAAACATTAGAACCAGAAGAGATCTCTTTGAGGAGGGATTGTGCATCTTCAATATCAGAAAACATATAGAACTTCCCTTTGACCAAAACCTTCAATTTTGATTGCTGTGCAATCGATGCTTGGGCGCCATTGGCCTTAAATAAATGTAAGATCTTAACAAACTCTTTGCGCCTTTTGGCAGCCACCGCAATCATATCCGGAAAAATCCTGCATTTTATTGTTTCTGACACAGAGAACTGCTGTTGTTGATAGGCCTCGGACAGAATCTTCTCCTTAATCCTAAAATCAGCAAAATTTAGGAGTATCGTTCTAGGAAATGGAGAATTTGCAAAACGTTGTGCTGGGACCCGATGAGCCCTTGTAATTGTCAAATCACCCTCAAACTCGGGAAGAACTGCTTGATGAATAAAGGAGGAGACCCACTGGATAGTATCGGAGCCTTCCACTCCCTCCGGAACGCCTACTATTCTTAGATTCGATCTTCTCGAGTGATTTTCAAGTTCTTCAAGTTTGTGCTCTAGCGAGGCCTTCTTCTTTGCTGACTCCCTAGCTTCACCCACAACCAAGTTCACCTTGTCTTCGAGGACGGAGATCCTTGTCTCCGCCTCCTGCAGTCTACTGGGAAAAGCCAACATCGATTCCTCAAATGTATCCATTCTGGAGTGAAGAGTAGCTATCTCTACTTGTTGGTTATGCTTTATCTCGCGTATTTCGTCCAAAATCAGATTCAGCATCTCACGGATATCCATTTGATATCTAACTTCTGTCCCAGATAGATTTGTTTCATCCGCTTCAGGATCTACGTTCATAACCCTTGGGCTCTTGTTAATGCTCAGCTGGGCCTCCTCTTCTGTTGGTGCCTGTGCACCCTCTTGCCGACTCAGATTTTGAGAGGAGATTTGGCCAGATGTCCCCTCATCTATCAACTCATCTGGCACCGTTTGCGAGGATTGTTCTGGGGATACGAGTAAAGACTCCGGTCTCTGTTCATGGGACTGCGTCAATGATGAAACAGATGGACCTGTGTCCTTAAACGACGCAATAGAAGCAGGCTCCTCCTGGGAGACAGGAGCCATCGAAGCCTGATGGATGTTCGATTTTGGGATAGATATTTTAGCGAAAAGAGGAAAATCCTTCCTTTCCTTGCTTCCCATACTGCCAGATCCATTCATATTCTTCCCTACTAAGTCGGGAGATGCTATCTCTGAGACTATAGGAGGAGAAATTGCCATCGGTGACGCCGACTTGGGGGATAGAGATTCATTTAAGATGACTGTTTTGACCGCGGCTATTTTCTTAGGCTCTGTGACATTTAAAGAGGAAGATGAAAGAAGCCCATCATCATCTGAAGATTCAGGAAGAGTATCTTCCGCAGAATTTTCTTCTTTGTTTTTCTCTTTATTTCTATCTTTATCTCTAGCTGTTTTTTGAGCAGCTTTCCTGGCTAGGGCAAGGCGAGTCTTTGTATTCAGACGAGCAGCCAATTCTGTTTTATTCAGTTTTGAGGGCTCTTCCCCCTCCTTCTGTGGTTTGCCCATTGTAGCCCTTTTTAACTTTTTTTACCTGCAACCCCTGCTCTCTTCCCCCTATGCTTCTGAGCTTCTGTACCTTGCCCAAGAGAATTAGGCCACTTAGAAATAAATATATTTAAGTCCTACTCACTGTGAACCAAGAAATCCTGCTGCAGAGTTTTGATTTTATGCCCCGGTCTGAAGGCAGTAGTACGAGTAGAACAAGGTGATGTGAAAAGCGTTGTTCAAATTAAGCCACAAGTATTTATCAGATATTACTCACTGTGCACCCAAGTCCCGCGCAGGACTAGAATTCATCTGACAGTCTGGGGGCAATAATAGCAGTAGTAGCAGCTGAGCCTGCCTGTTTTACTGGCGGGCAATCCACCTCAATTCCAGCTTTTCCAAAGTAAAGTAAAGTACAGGCTTAGGTGAAATAGAACAGCAGCAGTACCGGCAGTACCAGCAGTACCGGCAGAGAAAACGAGGCAAAGTGCGGCAGGGGCTGAATCAGAAGAGTTAGCGAGCACCCTCTGCAGCGTGACACACCAACGCTGCACTCGCGGAAGCTCCCTGGAAATCCATTACAATCTGCTCCAAAAGTGCAATGTGCAGCAAGGGCTGAATCAGAAGAGACAGCGAGCACTCTCAGCAGCGTGTCACACGAACGCTGCACTCGCGGAAGCTCCCTGGAAATCCATTACAATCCGCTTCAACAGTCAAGGCGCCCCCACCGGATCTGTCTGCATTCATCCGCGGGAGACGGTGCAGCAAGAAAAGAGAAAACGCGGCAGTTCTAGCTCAGCCTCGTGTCTGACACTGTCCGTGTCCGTTCCGCCATTCCTGGGGGCGGGTCCTTGGATCACGGGTCACAGCCGGCTACTCGGAGGCGTGGAGCTCCGTAGCAGGCATCCCCAACTTGTCGACCCTGTGATGACACTTGATGTAGATACGGTTGAAGTTACCCTGGTAAAAGGACACATTTGTGATGTTTATATTGGTTTTATCATATTAGATATGATGGCAGATTCTAGAGCACCCATCACAATCATATCTGATACTATTTATGAGTAAATGTGGAGTACACAGAAACCTTTACAAAAACGAGATGTGCTCCCCAAGCCATATGGGGATCAGGATATCGATATGTTTGGTTTCTTCATGGAAACTGGAAAATGTTTATGCAAGGAAACTTATACTAAGATATATGTGGCTAGGAAAGGTACATTGATTTTAGGTTGGCAGGCCCTAGCAAGACTGGGGCTAATGCTTGATTAATTTTAAAGACAACTGCGTTAATAGGTTTCTGTGTGCTGGCTACAGGGAGAACTGACAGGTTGGGTAGGAAATGTGTACTACGAAATGTAGGTCTAGAGAAGAATATGCTAATTTCCCAAGATTCTTCTTCTATTCAACTCACTCACCCTTCTTTACAATTCTTTATTTTAAAGGGGTAATTCATAGATGCACACCACATACAAAAGCCATAGTTAGTTACAATCAACTGGAGATGCAGTAAACATAGTCAAACTGTTTTTGGTTTCAGTAACTTACATTGCACAACTGCTCACCAGGCTACAACTTACAACCAAATACAGCTTGTTATATCACACAGGCAAAGCCAATTACATGCACTAATGCTTGTTTGACAGGGTCTGCCCATGGCCTGCTCCACTACCCGATTGCCCTTTTCCGCTGTCCTGCTCCAGTCCTCCGGGTCCCTGCTCTTCTTGCACCTGTGGAGAACGGCCGCTCCCTTCACAGTGGAACGCCACGGCCGCTCCCTCGCCCGTCACTCTGGTGCGGCCCATTCTACAAACCTGTCCAGTGTTGTAAGCACGCCCACACCGCTCCCTGCTTGACTTGCTGCATGGGCCGACACCCATACGCGTGTTCTTTCTTACTAAGTAGGAGGTGTATTCATGCGCCTGCTTCTGCCACCTGGTGCATTACTTCTATATGCGGTGATCCATTTTTTCTGTATTGCAGTTTTATATAACGCGAACTCAACCCGAAGGTATTGGATGTTTTACATGGGCACCAGTTGCGTTACACAGAGAGGTTTTGTGCAGCGCTGAAGCGTCCGTCCCGCTCCCTCGCGTGTAGGAGAGGGAAGACACCACAAGACAGAGAGGCGATAAGATGGACCTGGGAGAAGACCCCGAGGGGCAGGATGACGCGACTGTGGCTGCGAAGAGTCTCATAGAAGCGCTCAAAGTATTCATGGCAGCACTAAACGAGCCCATGAACCGTCCACTGGGATCTGTCCAGACATCATGCAATATGGTCTTAGAACAGCGAGTGTGTGACCCCTCGGATGCGGAGGAGACGAGTGAGACCGTCGAGCCCCTCTTGGGAGAGCTCTCGGTGGAAGCCGAGAAGACCCCCGACCATCTAACACCGGGTCAGAGAGCAGACACCAAGATTCAGGGTGACCCGCCTGAGGCCGTCCAGCGCCTCGTGGCCGTACTTACAAGGGTCACAGCAGCAGACCGGTATCTGCAGTCACAGCGCCCCGCGGCTGACGGTGACATGTGCAAGGCTGCCCTGCTCCTCTTGATGCCGCTGGCATCGCTCGTGTGGGACGCACAATACTCTGTCCTGATATTTCGCAACTCAAGTGAGGATCAGAGACACCTCCCGGGGGCCTCCGGGGACCTCTTCAGAGACTTAGCAAAGGACTTGGAGAAGGTTGCGCCCTTCGTGAGATCTTCCCGTGAATTCGGAAACAGGGAGCAGAAAGGAGGCCCCACGGGACGGGACCCCACTCCTGACCTGCATCTCCTAGGGGGGCCCGAGGACCTACAGCTCTCTGAGGGAAAACCGAGAGATCCAGGGCGAACCTCGGGATACAGTAAGTGCCACCCCTCCTATATTGTGTGCGCGGGAGGGGCTGTGGTGCATGCATGCTGTGTTTCTTGTCGGTGGGGCGAAAGCTGCACACAGTGGCGTAACGAAACTTGAGGGGCCCCCCTGCAAACTACATGGAGGGGGCCCCCACATTCTCCGTGCCATTCTAGAGCTCTCAGGCCAGCGACCCGCCATACTGCAGGGGATGCAGAGCTATTGTTACGCCACTGTCACCAATACAGCCGTGATAAGTAACACTGGATGGTGGAGTCAAAGGTTGGGCTTAGTCTGCCAGCAGGTCCATTTGTTACAGGGTCCCTGCCATCAGTACGCCAGGGAAGTTTGCCCAATGTTAGGTGGGTTTCCTGATGCAGACTCCTGTCATGATATACATCGGGCCCACTCATCGTTCAGTTTTGACAAAGTGTACATCCACTGCTCCTTCTCGTTTCCGTTTTAAAACATTAGACAAAGCTACAATGCAGTATTTCAAAAGCAGATGTAACTACAAAGAGCACATTTTGATAATACATTTTTATAAGTAGACAATAGCAATCTTAAGAGGCATTGCATAGCTTCATACACCCTGTGACCCCAATTCCATCACAGTCTCTCTCTCTCTCTCTCTCTGTCAGTCAGTCTATCTCTCTCTGTCACACAGTCTCTCTCAGTCAGTCAGTCTGTCATTCAGTCAGTCTCTCTCTCTGTCAGTCTCTCTATCTCTCTCTTTCTGTCAGTCTCTCTCTGTAAAGTAAAAGTAAAGTCCACATTTGTAAAGCGCACAATCACCCGTAAGGGTCTCTAGGCGCTGGGGGCCGTCGGGAAGATTAAGCGAGCTATTGCCCAGAGTCACATGGTGCTGGGCTAACCTGCCGCCGGAGCCGGGGATCGAACCGTGGTCCCCAGATTCCAACGTCAGTCGCCCTGGCCACGGCGCCACACCTCTTCCAGCAATTCTGTCAATCAGTCAGTCGCTCTCTCAGTCAGTCTCTCAGTTTTTCAGTCTCTCTCTCTCTCTCATAGTCAGTCTCTCTGTTTCTGTCAGTCAGTCTCTCCCTTTCAGTCAGTCAGTCAAGCAGACAGCCTCTCTCTGTCAGTTACTCTCACTCAGTCAGTCTCTCTGTGTCAGCCAGTCTCTCTCCCTGTCAGTCTCTCTCTCTGTTAGTCAGTCTCTCTCTCTCTGTCAGTCAGTCTCTCTCTGTCAGTCTCTCTCTTATTCTATCTCTGTCAGTCTCTCTCTCAGTCTGTCTCTCTCTCTGTCAGTCAGTCTCTCTCTGTCAGTCTCTCTCTCTCTCTCTCTCTCTCTCTTATTCTCACTCTCTCTCAGTCAGTCTCTCTCTCAGTCTGTCTCTCGCTCTGTCAGGGTCTCAGTCTCTCTCTCTCTGTCAGTCTCTCTTTGTCAGTCTCTCTCTCTCTCTTAGTCTCTCTCTCTGTCAGTCTCTCTCTCAGTCTGTCTCTCTCTCTGTCAGGCAGTCTCTCTCTCTGTCAGTCAGTCTCTATCTGTCAGTCTCTCTCTCTCTCTCTCTCTTATTCTCTCTCTCCCTCTCTCTCTCTCTCTCTCAGTCAGTCTCTCTCTCAGTCTGTCTCTCGCTCTGTCAGGGTCTCAGTCTCTCTCTCTCTGTCAGTCTCTCTTTGTCAGTCGCTCTCTCTCTCTTAGTCTCTCTCTCTCACAGTCAGTCTCTCTCTCAGTCAGCCTCTCTCTCTGTGTTGGTCAGTCTCTCTCTCTCTGTCAGTGTCTCCGTCTCTCTCTCTCAGTCAGTCTCTCTCTCAGTCAGTCTCTCTCAGTCAGTCAGTCTCTCTCTGTCAGTCTCTCTCTTAGTCAGTCAGTCTTTCTTTCTGTCAGTCTCTCTCTTAGTCAGCCATTCTCTCTCTCTCTGTCAGTCCCTCTCTCAGTCAGTCTCTCTCTCAGTCTCTCTCTCTCAGTCAGTCAGTCTTCCAGACAGTCTCTCTCTCCCTCTGTCAGTCTCTCTCAGGCCGTCATTCTCTCTCTCTCTTGCAGTCAGCCAGTCTCTCTCAGTCAGTCTCTCTCAGTCAGTGACTCTCTCTATCAATCTGTCTCTCTGTCAGTCAGTCTCTCTCTGTGTCAGTCAGTCTCTCTCTGTGAGTCTCTCTCTCTCAGTCAGTCTCTCTCTGTCAGTCATTCTCTCTCTCTGTCAGTCTCCCTTTCTCTGTCAGTCTGTCAGTCTCTCACTGTCAGTCTTTCCGTCTCTCTGTCAGTCATTCTCTCTGTCAGTCAGTCTCTCTCTCTCTCTCTCTCTCTCTCTCTCTCTGTCAGTCTCTCTCTCAGCCAGTCAGTCTCTCTCTCTCTTAGTCTCTATCTCTCAGTCAGTCTCTCTCTACCAGTCAGTCAGTCTCTCTCAGTCAGTCAGTCTCTCTCTCTCAGTCAGTCAGTATCTCTCTACCTAAGTCAGTCAGGCATGCTCTGTCAGTCAGTCAGTCTCCTCTCTGTCAGTCTCACTCTCTCTCAATCAGTCTCTCTCTCTCTCTGTCAGTCAGTCAATCGGTAGGAGGGTGGATACCTGACTATGGTTACCCCTGATTTTTTGCCTTGTGTTTAGCTGGTTTTCGACTTAGTTGGCCTGGGACCCTGCTAATCAGGGCCCCAGGCTATCTGCTCTCTCAGTCAGTCTCTCTTCCTAAAAATGTCTGGGTCCGCTCGTGGAGCAGAGTTGACCCGGCGAACTTGTCTGCTCTTTTAAGTGCTTCCTACCCCGCCTTACACGGTCTTTCCACCTTGGCTCAGGCTAACATCATTGAACAATGGCTCTCCTCAGCCAGTGAGTCCATTGCCCCTCTGAAGCGATTGACTTCCAAGCGGGAGAAAGATGGCAATTTGTGGTTTACCGATGACCTTAAAACCATCAAATTATCGGTACGCCGTGCTGAGAGGGCCTGGAGGAGAAACTATTGTTCCATCCTAAGAGCTGACTTCACTACTCTATTAGCCCAATATAAGAATGCTATCTTGGCTGCTAAAACAGCCTATTTCTCCTCCAAGATCCTCACAGCCGAGAACCAATCAAAGGAAATCTTCTCGATTGTTCAGAACCTAGCCTTCTCAGATCGCACCTCCCTTAAGCCCTCCCCCTCCCAGGCCCTCTGTCACTCTTTGAATCGTTTTTTCATTGATAAAATCGCTGCTATCAAAGCCAATCTCCCGTCACCTTCCCCGCTTTTTCTTGATCCTCAGTGCCCTTCTCCGCAAGGACAACTAAATATTCTCCCCCTTCTGACCAAGGAATCCTTCATATCATTAATACCCCTTGTAAAATCTGGCTCTCCCCTTGATACCTGCCCCGCTCACATACTTCGTCACATTTACATCTCTTGCCCCGATCCTCCCCTTCACTTTCTCAACAGCTCCCTTTCTCAGGGGGTTGTCCCCAACCCTTTGAAGTCTGCTATTATTCTACCTATTCTAAAGAAGCCTGGCGTGGACCCTTCGATCCCAACCAACTATCGCCCCATTTCTCTCCTACCATTTTTGGCCAAGGTGCTCGAGCGCCATGTCACCAGGTCTCTGAGCACCTTTGTGGAAGAGAATGGGGTATTGGCTTCCCGTCAGGCTGGTTTTCGCCCCGGACACTCTACGGAGTCCGTAGTCCTTTCGGTCCTTGACAACCTCAGGGAGGGGAGGGATACCAATCAATCCCAGGCATTGGTCCTCCTCGATCTCTCGGCCGTCTTTGACACGGTGGACCACACCATCTTACTCTCCCGTGTCGCGGCGGCGGGGATCGGGGGTACCGCCCTGGTAAGGTTATCCTCCTTCCTGAGGGACCGCACCCAGGCAGTTCGCCTGGGTGATTTCTCTGCGGACTTCCGGAAAGTTCAGTGCGGGGTCCCCCAAGGTTCCACCCTCTCTCCCCTTCTGTTCAACCTTTATATTTCTCCCCTTATTTTCTCTTTAGAACACATGGAGGTCTCCGTATATAATTATGCGGACGACCTCCAACTTGTTTTCAACCTATCTTCTTCTCCTGCTTCTATCTCTAATTTCCAGTCTACTATGATTTTTATCCGGGACTGGATGGATTTCAACCACCTGAAACTCAACCCAGATAAGACCGAGTTGGTGTTGACGGGTGGTTGCTCCAGTCCCTGGTCTTCACTTTTTTGGCCCCCTTCCCTTGGTCTCCCTCCGGTCCCTTCCACCTCTGTTAAGACCCTAGGTATCAAACTCAACTCTCACCTTACCCTTCACTCCCAGGTTAGTTCTGTGGTTTCTTCTTCCTTTCTTTCTCTCCGTACCATCCGCAAGGTCTCTCGATTTTTCACCTTCGAGGCCTTGAAGCTGATCGTCCTTGCGATGGTCATCTCCCGCCTGGATTATGGCAACGCCCTATATGCAGGTATACCTGCATATAGTCTCAGGCGGTTGCAGATGATTCAAAACCAGGCGGCTCGGTTGGTTTTTAACCTTCCCAAATCCTTACATGTCACTCCCCTCCTGAAAACTTTACATTGGCTCCCGGTCCGGGAACGTATCCAGTTCAAGCTTGCGACTATCACCTACCAGGCTCGACTGGGCACGGCCCCTGCTTTCATCTCTTCGGAGATTATCCCTTACCTTCCAGCTAGGGAGCTCCGATCCTCTTCTCAATTTTTGTTGACAGTCCCCCGGTTTTGCCGGAAAAAGTGGGGGGGTTCAAAATTTGCGACCCTTGCCCCAGCTCTTTGGAATGCATTACCCTTAGAGCTCAGATCCCTAACCCCATATTCCCAGTTTCGAAAGAAACTTAAAACCTATTTTTTCAGCAAAACCTTTAATTAGTTCTTGCTCACCTGTTTCCTCCCTTTGTCCCCTGTGGAGATCTGCTAGTTACAGCGCCATGAAACCGCTGGTGAAAGTGCGCTATATAAAAACTTTTAAACTCAAACTCAAACTCTCTCTCAGTCTGTCTCTCGCTCTGTCAGGGTCTCAGTCTCTCTCTCTCTGTCAGTCTCTCTTTGTCAGTCTCTCTCTCTCTCTTAGTCTCTCTCTCTGTCAGTCTCTCTCTCAGTCTGTCTCTCTCTCTGTCAGTCAGTCTCTCTCTGTCAGTCTCTCTCTCTCTCTCACTCTCTCTTATTCTCTCTCTCTCTAAGTCAGTCTCTCAGTCTGTCTCTCGCTCTGTCAGGGTCTCAGTCTCTCTCTCTCTGTCAGTCTCTCTTTGTCAGTTGCTTTCTCTCTCTTAGTCTCTCTCTCTCTCTCTCTCACAGTCAGTCTCTCTCTCAGTCAGCCTCTCTCTCTGTGTCGGTCAGTCTCTCTCTCTCTGTCAGTGTCTCCGTCTCTCTCTCTCAGTCAGTCTCTCTCTCAGTCCGTCTCTCTCAGTCGGTCAGTCTCTCTTTGTCAGTCTCTCTCTTAGTCAGTCAGTCTTTCTTTCTGTCAGTCAGCCATTCTCTCTCTCTGTCAGTCCCTCTCTCAGTCAGTCTCTCTCTCAGTCTCTCTCTCTCAGTCAGTCAGTCTTCCAGACAGTCTCTCTCTCCCTCTGTCAGTCTCTCTCAGTCAGTCATTCTCTCTCTCTCTCTTGCAGTCAGCCTGTCTCTCTCAGTCAGTGACTCTCTCTATCAATCTGTCTCTCTGTCAGTCAGTCTCTCTCTGTGTCAGTCAGTCTCTCTCTGTGAGTCTCTTTCTCTCAGTCAGTCTCTCTCTGTCAGTCATTCTCTCTCTCTGTCTGTCAGTCTCTCTCTGTCAGTCATTCTCTCTCTCTGTCTGTCAGTCTCCCTTTCTCTGTCAGTCTGTCGGTCTCTCACTGTCAGTCTTTCAGTCTCTCTGTCAGTCAGTCTCTCTGTCAGTCAGTCTCTCTCTCTCTCTCTCTCTGTCAGTCTCTCTCTCAGCCAGTCAGTCTCTCTCTCTCTTAGTCTCTCTCTCTCAGTCAGTCTCTCTCTACCAGTCAGTCAGTCTCTCTCAGTCAGTCAGTATCTCTCTACCTAAGTCAGTCAGTCAGGCTCTGTCAGTCAGTCAGTCTCCTCTCTGTCAGTCTCACTCTCTCTCAATCAGTCTCTCTCTCTCTCTGTCAGTCAGTCAGTCTGTAGGAGGGTGGATACCTGACTATGGTTACCCCGGATTTTTTGCCTTGTGTTTAGCTGGTTTTCGACTTAGTTGGCCTGGGACCCTGCTAATCAGGGCCCCAGGCTATCTGCTCTCTCTTTAAAATGGACTCCATAAACCCTAGGTGCATAACTAATTGAATATTGGGTCACCTTATCAGCCCCTGTACAGTATGTACCCAGGGCATAGGTGCATCCAAGGCCTACCAGGGGCTGCAGCATATCTTTTGCCACACCTGGCTGGCTATCCAAACTGGCACAACTGGCTGATCACTCAGCTGGGGCAAGGTTGTGTAATCACCCCTTGCTTAGATATAGTATACCTATATCTAAACCTATATCTGGACACATATACACCTATAAGTCACTCCCATGGTAGACCTTAACAATCCTGGAGGCAGAGTGCTTGGTTGTATGTGAGATGGTGCTCTAGCATGAGCTGAGCCTGTCTGCAGCTTTCTGAACCATGTCCTTATAGCTGTTCTGGGATATTGCCATACCATATACTCTTAAGTGCATTATAATCCTCGCAGTTATTGCTAACTTTGGTTTGGCTTTATCAAAACATGTCGTGTAGGGTGTCATACACTTTGGAATACTACCCCCTCGCCAGTTCTGGTGACGGGGGTAGCATTCCACCCTTCTAGAGGGCTAAGACATGTGGGTAACAGTAAATGCGGTTAAAACTAACCAGAGCCTCAGCATCACAAAATGGATTCTGCTGCCACAGACACAAGTCTGGCCTCCTGCTGCTGACCGAAACTTGGCAGGGGAAGCTTGGACAAATGGTATCCTGTCACAGGGAGGTGTTACACCACCCCAGACAGGAGATAGTGGATTGAGGCAGGCAGGGCGAGTGAAAGTAGACACTGCCTGGGGCACACAAGGTGTCCCATGATTATCCCAGTTCAAACCGATCCTGGGGCACTCCAGCCCCAGCTCTGGTGTGAAACTGGACAAAGGGAAAGGGGTGTAACCACCCCCTTCCTGGGTCCCACCCATAGGAGGGACCTAGCAGGTAATCCAGCCCCTTGATTTGGAATAAAGGTAGGAGCTTTGTCCATAGACTTTAGATAATCCTGACTGAAACTTTGAAACAAAACTCTGGACCCTTCGACATCCCACTCGACGTGGAAGACTGAAGAATCTCCCTTGTGGTCAAGGAGTGACCACCCTGTGCAAACAGGCACCATCCAGCTCCCAACAGTTTGCTTTGTTGCAGCTCCTGCCGGAGCTCGAGCAACAGAGATCAACAAGAACCAGATTCCCAGACATCCAACAGCCCGATCCACTGCCACAGCAAAGCTGAGACCCGTGGAGGCGACGTGAGACGTGGGACCGGCCATCTTGAAAAGACTGCAAAGTGCTGACCGTGCAGCTCCCGAGGCACCCTCGAAGCTGTGCATTGGAGTTTGAGAAGCCCCAGCTCAGAGCAGCTTGTGCACCGAAGATCACCCCTCCACACTCACCAAGTGTTGCATGGGGCCCATTTGAATTTTCCTGCTTGACGCGTCTGTCCGGTCACTTGCCCGTTGACGACGAATCTTTGAAACTACTCTGCTGGTCTGGTTGCTCCAGACTGGCCCTCACTCCCCTGAAAAGGAGCAGCATCTCTGACCTTGCTGGTCCGAGTAAGAAGCGATCTTCAAATCCTGCATGGGTTGCATTTGCCAAGGCCTGTTGACTCCGATCCGGAAGCCAACACTGCCGACAGCGAGAGCCTTTGTGGGACAGCTCGTGATGCACTCCTGGTCATCGTCGATGCCCCCGAGTCCACGTGATACAAAAGGGGATGATGGACGGTGCGTTTGAACAAATCAAACACTCACCCCCAGTCAACTGATCTGGGTTTAATCCATCACCATTCTTTAGTTCACTCAGCCACCCCAGTTCAGACATGGCTATATGTAAATAGGTCTGACCCTGTGCCTCATGGGAACAGTCCAGCCCGAACTGCCAAGCCATGTCTTCCCTGGACCGGAAACAAGCATCCTGGGACCGGTTTTGGATTCATAATCCTCATCAGCCAGGCTATCTTGAATCCAGTGGCCAAGTGAACAAGGGACTCACGTCTGAGCATACCCTGCCACACTATGGCCCCTCGCGGCGGGATGCCTGGCTTTCACCTTGTGGATACCCTGCCGGGGTATCTCACAGGGGAATACCAGGACGGGTTCCCTAGGCAAGCGCTTAGATACTGTGTGAAATCAGTGATTTGCGCTATATAAATACATGTACATTTACATTTACATTTACTTAGGGCGAACAAAGCAATGTCTTCCCTGGACTGGAAACAAGCATCCTGGGACCGGTTTCGGATTCATAATCCTCATCAGCCAGGCTATCTTGAATCCAGTGGCCAAGTGAACAAGGGACTCACGTCTGAGCATACCCTGCCACACTTAGGGCGAACAAAGCGATACAAAAGGGGATGATGGACGGAGCGTTTGAACAAATCAAACACTCACCCCCAGTCAACTGATCTGGGTTTAATCCATCACCATTCTTTAGTTCACTCAGCCACCCCAGTTCAGACATGGCTATATGCAAATCAGTCTGACCCTGTGCCTCATGGGAACAGTCCAGCCCGAACTGCCAAGCCATGTCTTCCCTGGACCGGAAACAAGCATCCTGGGACCGGTTTCGGATTCATAATCCTCATCAGCCAGGCTATCTTGAATCCAGTGGCCAAGTGAACAAGGGACTCACGTCTGAGCATACCCTGCGGCACTTAGGACAAACAAAGCGATACAAAAGGGGATGATGGACGAGCGTTTGAACAAATCAAACACTCACCCCCAGTCAACTGATCTGGGTTTAATCCATCGCCATTCTTTAGTTCACTCAGCCACCCCAGTTCAGACATGGCTATATGCAAATCAGTCTGACCCTGTGCCTTAATGGGAACAGTCCAGCCCGAACTGCCAAGTCGTGTCTTCCCTGGACCGGAAACAAGCATCCTGGGACCGGTTTCGGATTCATAATCCTCATCAGCCAGGCTATCTTGAATCCAGTGGCCAAGTGAACAAGGGACTCACGTCTGAGCATACCCTGCCACACTTAGGGCGAATAAAGTGATACAAAAGGGGATGATGGACGGAGCGTTTGAACAAATCGAACACTCACCCCCAGTCAACTGATCTGGGTTTAATCCATCACCATTCTTTAGTTCACTCAGCCACCCCAGTTCAGACATGGCTATATGCAAATCAGTCTGACCCTGTGCCTCATGGGAACAGTCCAGCCCGAACTGCCAAGCCATGTCTTCCCTGGACCGGAAACAAGCATCCTGGGACCGGTTTCAGATTCATAATCCTCATCAGCCAGGCTATCTTGAATCCAGTGAATCCAGTGGCCAAGTGAACAAGGGACTCACGTCTGAGCATACCCTGCCACACTTAGGGCGAACAAAGCGATACAAAAGGGGATGATGGACCGAGTCCACGTGGCAGCAGAGACAAGCTTCTCGACAACCACCTGATTGTGCCCGACATCGCCTGGTTCCTTCCTGGTTTCATCCTGGTCACTGGCTAGTGACCTAGACTCTGTCCCCTCTGCTTTCAGGTACTCTACATCTTCGATCCACCCTTGGATCCAACCGGACTCTTCTCTCCTGGCCGCCTGCAGCATCTTCATCTCCAGGCTCCATAGAACTCCACGACGAAACCCGACACACTTTGGCACCTATGCACCCGCTTCCTGTGGGTGAGGTAACGATCAAACACCGGTGCTACTGTAGTGGTTTACACCTCTAGTGTCCTAGTTTAAAGTTGCTAAGTTCTAGTCCAGTCGGAAGACTTCCAAAACAGTAACTTTATAACTTTTACGCACCATTGACTTTGCATTGGTGCATGCGTGTGCTTTTAGCGCTGCACCCGAGTCCCGCGGGACCCTCCCGTCCTAACTGCTGTTAGTCCAGAGTAGCCCCAGCGATTCCCAAGGCCCTAGGCCTTACCATTGTTCGAAACAGGGTTCTTATACCACTTATTTAGTATATGGTTTAAGTGGCCACCGGGCCTATCCATAACTGTGCAACTTTTGTATGTTCAACTGTGCTTTTGTTTAAACGCTTGTGCCTCTGCCCTCAAAAAGAGTACAGAGGATTATTCTAGTAATAAATACATATATTTTTATAATATATAACTTGTGTGGTGTCCTTTCATTTGATATTACAGGATTGCATATGGTAAAACAGCTGGCTTCACATGCCCTCTTGAGTTAAGCCTAAGACTGCTTAGTCCATGCTACCCTTAGGATAGCTTGTCTATAAGGTTGACTTTACAACCACCACCATAAGGGTTGTTTGGACTGATACAAGGTGCTCACTAGTCTCACACAGTCTCTCTCTCAGTCAGCCAGTCTTTCTCTCTCTCAGTCAGTCTCTCGGTCAGTCAGTATTCAGTCTCTGAGTCAGTCAGTCTCTGCCTCTCTCTCCCAGTCTCTCTCTCTCAGTCAGTCTCTCTCTCAGTCAGTCAGTCAGTATGTCTCTACCTCAATCAGTCAGTCAGTCTCAGTCAGTCAGTCTCTCTCTCTCTGTCAGTCAGTCAGGCTCTCTCTCAGTCAGCCAGTCTTTCTCTCTCTCAGTCAGTCTCTCAGCCTGTCAGTCTCTCGGTCAGTCAGTATTCAGTCTCTGAGTCAGTCAGTCAGTCTCTACTCTCTCTTCACTCTCTCTCTCTCTCCATTCTCTCTCTCAACTCTGTCTACTCTATCTCCACTGTCTCACTCTCTCTCCACTGCCTCTCTCTCCACTATCTCTCCACTGTCTCTCCACTCTCTCTCTTCACTCTCTCTCTGTCTACTCTTTCTCCACTCTCTCACTCTCTCTCCACTCTCTCTCCACACTCTCTCTACTCTCTCTCTCTCTCTTCACTCTCTCTCTCTACTCTCTCGCTCCACTCTCTCCACTCTCTCTCCACTCTCTCTTCTCTCTCTCTCTCTCTCTACTCTCTCTCCACTCGCTCTCTCTCCACTGTCTCCCTCCACTCTCTCTCTACTCTTTTTCCACTCTCTCTCCAATCTCTCTCTTCTCTCTCTCTCTACTCTCTCTCCACTCGCTCTCTCTCCACTGTCTCCCTCCACTCTCTCTCTACTCACTCTCCACTCTCTTTCCACTCTCTCTCTACTCTCTCTCCACTTTCTCTGTCAGTCTCTCTCTCTTAGTCTCTCTCTCAGTCAGTCTCTCTCTCAGCCAGTCTCGCTCTCTGTCCGTCAGTCTCTCTCTCTCTCTGTTATTGTCTCAGTCAGTCTCTCTCTCAGTCAGTCTCTCTCAGTCAGTCAGTCTCTCTCTCTCTCTCTGTCAGTCTCTCTCAGTCAGTCAGTATCTCTCTCTGTCAGTCCCTCTCTTTGTCAGTCTCTCTCTGTCTCTCTCTCAGTCTCTCTCTCTCAGTCAGTCAGTCTTCCAGATAGTCTCTCTCTCTCTCTCCCTTTGTCAGTTTCTCTCAGTCAGTCATCCTTTCTCTCTCGCAGTCAGCCAGTCTCTCTCTGTCAGTGAATCTCTCTGTCAGTCGCCCTCTCTGTCAGTCAGTCTCTCTCTGTCAGTCAGTCTCTCTCTGTCAATCAGTCTCTCTCTGTCAGTCTCTCTCTCTGTCAGTCAGTCTCTCACTGTCAGTCTCTCTCTCTCTCTCTCTCTCTCCTCTCTCTCTCTCTCTCTCTCTCTCTCTCTCTCTCTCTCTCTCTCTGTCAGTCAGTGTCTCAGTCTCTCTGTCAGTCTCTCAGTCTCTCTGTCAGTCAGTCTCTCTCTCAGCCAGTCTCTCTCTCTCTGCCAGTCTCTTTCTCTCTGTCAGTCTCTCTCTCTCCCAGTCAGTCAGTCTCTCTCTCTCAGTCAGCCAGTCTCTCTCTCTCAGTCAGTCATTTAGTCTCTTTCAGTCAGTCATTCTCTCTCTCTCTGTCAGTCAGTCTCTGTCAGTCAGTTAGTCTCTCTCAGTCAGTCAGTCTCTCTCTTTCAGTCAATCTCTCTTTCAGTCAGTCTCTCTCAGTCAGTCAGTCTCTCACAGTCAATCAGTCTGTCTTTCTCAGTCAGTCAGTCTCTGCCTCTCTCTGTCAGTCTCTCTCTCTCTCAGTGAGTCAGTCAGTCTCTTTCTCGCAGTCAGTCAGTATCTCTCTACCTCAGTCAGTCGGCCAGTCTCTCTCTCTGTCAGTCAGTCTCACTCTCCCTCAGTCAGCCAGTCTCTCTCTCTCAGTCAGTCTCTCAGCCAGTCAGTCTCTCAGTCAATCAGTAGTCAGTATCTGAGTCAGTCAGGCAGTCTCTCTATTCTCTCTCTCCACCCTCTCTCTTTTTCTCAACTCTCTCTCCACTTTCTCTCTCTCTACTCTGTCCACTCTATCTCCCCTGTCTCACTCTCTGTCCACTGTCTCTCTCTCCACTGTCTCTCCCTCCACTCTCTCTCCACTCTCTGCACTCTATCTACTCTCTCTCCACTGTCTCTCTCTCTCCACTCTCTCTCTCCAACCTATCTTTCTCTACTCTCTCCACCTTCTCTCTCCACTGTCTCTCTCTCCACTATCTCTCTACTCTCTCTCTCTCTCCACTCTCTCTCTCTCTCTCTACTCTCTCCCCTCTCTCTCTCTCCACGCTCTCTCTACTCTCTCTCCACTCTCTCTCCACTCTCTCTCTCTCCACTCTCTCTCTCCACTATCTCTCTCTCCTCTCTCTCTGTCCACTCTCTCTACTCTATCTCTACTCTCTCTCTCCACTCTCTCTCTCAACTGTCTCTCCACTCTCTCTCTACTCTCTATCCACTCTCTCTCTCCCTACTCTCTCTCCACTCTCTCGCTCTCTCTCCACTCTCTCTCTCCACTGTCTCTCCACTATCATTCTATCTCCACTCTCTCCCCACTCTCTCTCCACTCTCTCTCCACTCTCTCTCTCTCCACTCTCTCTCTCTCTCCACTCTCTCTCTACTCTCTCTCCACACTCTCTCTCCACTCTCTCCACTCTCTCTCCACTCTCTCTCCACTCTCTCGCTCCACTCTCTCTCCACTGTCTCCCTCCACTCTCTCTACTTTCTCTCCACTCTCTCTCCACTGTCTCTCTCTCCACTCTCTCTCTCTCCACTCTCTTTCACTCTCTCCACTGTCTCTCTCCACTCTCTCTCTCCACTGTCTCTCTCCACTCTCTATCCACTCTCTCTCTCTCTCCACTCTCTCTCTCTCTCTACTCTCTCTCCACTCTCTCTCCCTCTACTGTCTCTCTCCACTGTCTCTCCACTGTCTCTCTCTCCACTCTCTCTCTCTCCACTCTCTTTCACTCTCTCCACTGTCTCTCTCCACTCTCTCTCTCCACTGTCTCTCTCCACTCTCTATCCACTCTCTCTCTCTCTCCACTCTCTCTCTCTCTCTACTCTCTCTCCACTCTCTCTCCCTCTACTGTCTCTCTCCACTGTCTCTCTCCTCTCTTTCTCCACTCTCTTTCTCTCTCCAGTCTGTCTCTCCACTCTCTCTCCACTGTCGCCCTCCACTCTCTCTCTACTCTCTCTCGACTCTATCTCCACTGTCGCTCTCTCCACTCTTTCTCCACTCTCTCTCAAATCTCTCTCTCTCTACTCTATCTCTACTCTCTCTCCACTATCTCTCTCTCTCTCTCTCTGTACTCTCGCTCTCTACTCTCTCTCTCTCCACTCTCTCTCTACTCTCTCTCTCTATCTCCTCTCTCTCTCTCTCTCCACTGTCTCTCCACTCTCTCTCTACTCTATTTCCATTCTCTCTCTACTCTCTATCCACTCTCTCTCCACTCTCTCTCTCTCCCTCTTCCTACTCTCTCTCCAGTCTCCCTCTCTCTCCACTCTCTCTCTCCTCTGTCTCTCCGCTCTCATTCTATCTCTACTCTCTCCCCACTCTCTCTCTCCATTCTCTCTCTCTACTCTCTCTCCACACTCTCTCTCTCTCCACTCTCTCTCCACTCTCTCGCTCCACTCTCTCTCCACTGTCTCCCTCCACCCTCACTACTCTCTCTCCACTGTCTCTCTCTGCACTCTCTCTGCACTCTGTCTCTCTCCACTCACTCTCTCACTCTCTCCACTGTCTCTCTCCACTCTCTCTCCACTCTCTCTCTCCACTCTCTCTCCACTCTCTCTCTCTCCACTCTCTCTCTCCCCACTGTCTCTCTCCACTGTCTCTCTCGTCTCTCTCTCCACTCTCTCTCTCCACTCTCTCTCCACTCTCTCTCTCTCTCTCCACTCTCTCTCTCCACTCTCTCTACTCTCTTTCTTCACTCTCTCTCTCCACTCTCGCTCTACTCTCTCGCCACTCTCTCTCCACCCTCTCTCTCCACTCTCTCTCTCCACTCTCTCTCCACGGTCTCCCTCCACTCTCTCTACTCTCTCTCCACTGTCTCTCTCTCCACTCTCTCTCCACGGTCTCCCTCCACTCTCTCTACTCTCTCTCCACTGTCTCTCTCTCTACTCTCTCTCTCCACTCTCTCCCTCTCTCTCTCTCCCTCTACTCTCTCTCCACTCTCTCTCTCCACTCTCTCTCTACTCTCTCTCCACTCTCTCTCCTCTCTCTCTCCACTCTCTCTCCCGACTCTCTTTCTCTCTCCACTCTCTCCCTCTCTCCTCTCTCTCTCTCCACTCTCTCTACTCTATCTCTCTCCACTCTCTCTCTCCACTCTCTCTCCACTGTCTCTCCACCTCTCTCTACTCTCTATCCACTCTCTCTCCACTCTCTCTCTCCTACTCTCTCTCCACTCTCTCTCTACTCTCTATCCACTCTCTCCAACTCTCTCTCCACTCTCTCTCTCCCTATTCTCTCCCACCTCTCTCTCCACTGTCTCCCACACTATCGATTCAATCTCCACTCTCTCCCCACTCTTTTCTCCACTCTCTCTCCACTCTCTCTCTCTCCAATCTCCCTCTACTCTCCCCTCTCCACTCTCTCCACTCTCTCTCTCCACTCCTCTCTCTTGACTCTCTCTCTCTCCACTCTCTCTCTCTCTCCACTCTCTCTCTCCACTCTCTCTACTCTCTCTCTCTCCACTCTCTCTCTCCACTCTCTCTCTCTCCACTTCTCTCCACTCTCTCGCTACTCTCTATCCACTCTCTCTCCACTCTCACTCCACTCTCTCTCTCCCTACTCTCTCTCCACTCTCTCGCTCTCTCTCCACCTCTCTCTCTCCACTGTCCTCCACTATCATTCTATCTCCACTCTCTCCCCACTCTCTCCCCACTCTCTCTCCACTCTCTCTCCACTCTCTCTCCTCTCCACTCTCTCTCTATTCTCTCTCCACACTCTCTCTCTCTCTACTCTCTCTCACCTCTCTCTCCACTCTCTCTCCACTCCTCACTCCACTCTCTCTCTCCTCTGTCTCCCTCCACTCTATCTACTCTCTCCTCACTCTCTCTCTCCACTGTCTCTCTCCCACTCCTCTCTCTCTCCACTGTCTCTCTCCCTCTCTCTCTCCACTCTCTCTCTCTCCACTCTAGCTCTCTCTACTCTCTCTCCACTCTCTCTCTCTCTACTGTCTTTCTCCACTCTCTCTCTCCTCTCTCTCTCCTCCACTCTCGCTCTCTCACTCTCTCTCCACTCTCTTTCTCTCTCCACTGTCTCCCTCCACTCTCTCTCTACTCTCTCTCAACTCTATCTCCACTGTCACTCTCTCACACTCTCTCTCAAAGCTCTCTCTCTCTACTCTATCTCTACTCTCTCTCCACTATCTCTCTCTCTCTCTGTACTCTCTCTCTACTCTCCCGCCAATCTCTCTCCACTCTCTCTCTAACTCTTTCTCTCCACTCTCTCTCTCTCTCCACTGTCTCTCCACTCTCTCCCTACTCTCTATCCACTCTCTCTCCACTCTCTCTCTCTCCACTCTCTCTCTCCCTACTCTCTCTCCACTCTCCCTCCCTCTCCACTCTCTCTCTCCACTGTCTCTCCACTCTCATTCTATCTATACTCTCTCTCCACTCTCGCTCCACTCTCTGTCTCCATTCTCTCTCTCTACTCTCCTCCATACTCTCTCTCTCTCTCCACTCTCTCCCCCACTCTCTTGCTCCACTCTCTCTCTACTGTCTCCCTCCACTCTCTACTCTCTCTCCACTTTCTCTCTCTGCACTCTCTCTGCACTCTCTCTCTCTCTCTGCACTCTCTCTCTCTCTACTCACTCTCTCACTATCTCCACTGTCTCTCCACTTCCTCGCAACTCTCTCTCTCCACTCTCTCTCCACTCTCTCCACTCTCTCTCTCCACTCTCTCTCCACTCTTTCTCTACTCTCTCGCCACTCTCCACTCTCTCTCCACTGTCTCCCTCCACTCTCTCTACTCTCTCTCCACTGTCTCTCTCTCCACTCTCTCTCTACTCTCTCTCCACTCTCCTCCACTCTTTCTCTCTACTCTCTCTCTTCTCTCTCTCCACTGTCTCTCTCTCCACTCTCTTCCACTCTCTCTCCTCTCTCTCCCACCACGCTCTCTCCAAACTCTCTCTCCACTCTCTCTCCACTCTCTCTCTACTCTCTCTCTCAACTCTCTCTCTCTCTCTCTCTCTCTCTCTCTCTCTCTCTCTCTCCCCACTCTCTCCTCTCTCCACTCTCTCTCTCCACTTTCTCTCTCCACTCTCTCTCCACTCTCTCTCTCTCCACTCTCTCTCTACTCTCTCTCTACCCTCTCCCTCTCTACTCTCTATCCACTCCCTCCCCACTGTCTCTCTCTCCATTCTCTCTCTACTCTCTTTCTCCACTCTCTCTCTACTCTCTCTCTCTCCACTCTCTCACCTCTCTCTGTCTCCACTCTCTCTCTCCACTCTCTCCACTTTCGCTCCACTGTCTCTCTCCACTCTCTCTCCACTCTCTCTCCACTCTCTCTCCACTGTCTCTCTTGCCACTCTCTCTCCGCACTTTCTCTTTACTCTCTCTCTCCACTCTCTCCACTCTCTCTCTCCACTCTCTCTTTCTCCACTCTCTCTCTCTCTCTCTCTCTCTCTCTCTCCACTGTCTCTCTCTCTCCACTGTCTCTCTCCACTCTTTCTCTACTCTCTCGCCACTCTCGCTCCACTCTCTCTCTCCACTCGCTCTCTCCACTCTCTCTCCACTGTCTCCCTCCACTCTCTCTACTCTCTCTCCACTGTCTCTCTCTCCACTCTCTCTCTACTCTCTCTCTCTCTCCACTCTCTCTCCACGGTCTCCCTCCACTCTTTCTCTCTATTCTCTCTCCACTCTCCCTCCACTCTTTCTCTCTACTCTCTCTCCTCTCTCTCTCTCCACTGTCTCTCTCTCCACTCTCTCTCTCCACTCTCTCTCTCTCTCTCTCCACTATCTCTACTCTCTCTCCACTCTCTCTCTCTCCACTCTCTCCCCACTCTCTCTCTCCACCCTCTCTCCTCTCTCTCCCTCCACGCTCTCTCTAAACTCTCTCTCCACTCTCTCTCCACTCTCTCTCTACTCTCTCTCTCAAAGCTCTCTCTCTCTCTCTCTCCAATCTCTCCTCTCTCCACTCTCTCTCCACTCTCTCTCTACTCTTTCTCTCCACTCTCTCTCTCCACTCTCTCTCTCTCCACTCTCTCTCTCCACTCTCTCTCCACTCTCTCTCCACTCTCTCTCTACTCTTTCTCACCACTCTCTCTCTCTCTCTCTCTCTCCACTGTCTCTCCACTCTCGCTCTACTCTCTATCCACTCTCTCTCCACTCTCTCTCTCCACTCTCTCTCTCTCCCTACTCTCTCTCTCACCATGGGGGCTGTGGGGGCCTTTGTTACGCCCCTGGCTGCACGGAGCTGGACGTGGGGCTGGGGCGGCGGCAGTGACACAGGGCAGTCCGTGGATGTGCTCAGTGATCACTGGGAGCTACAGGCACCTCTGGACTTGTCGCAAGTACTCAGACCAGCCCCGTTGTGCACTCAGTAAGTGCTACCTTTTGGAGGAGGATTTCACAATTTCACATGCAGCCAAATCACTATAGTTTACACATCTCATGTTATCAACACCTCTCTACTCGTTACATTTAAGATTAACACATTTGGACTATAGTCATTGAATGTACGTTAAACGAAGGTAGTAAAATAATAATGTTTGCGTACATATAAAATACATGAATAATATTTAATATAGCTTTCAATACATGAGCTTGTCTCAGGTGATAATCGCACTTTATAATTAACTGTTTGATTATGGATTATTAGCCTCAAAGTTTAGTCCGAAACGAAACACCTCAAGAGAAGAAAATTATAAAGTACGGCGACCAAATCTGTCATGCTCGATACAATTACACAATAAAGAACAGAATGCCAATACTGATATACAATTCACCTCTCAATGGCAGCACATTGAAATGAAACAATGTAGCCACGAAACCTCTGTTTTTATATGAGTTAATCAGAATTTATTCATAAACATCATCACATATATGAATTCCATGGACACAATTAAATAACATTAAACATTTTTATCGCACCACACCACAATAAATCTCCTATTAGAGCATTCATCAACCCACCGTCACATCACTTTCACACCCATTCCATCCAACCTTTTTTGACATGCTTTCACAAACATCCACTACTCCCACTCCCCACACATTCCATCAGCCCTACACCCTGCCCACTTTACAAAATGACAAAACAATACCCAATCAAAAATACAATTAAACTATAGACCAAAAAAGAATAAGTTCAAAGAAATCTCATACATCTCATTTTGTAAAGTGGGCGGGGTGTAGGGCTGCTGGAATGTGTGGGGAGTGGGAGTAGTGGAAAGCATGTCAGAAAAGGTTGGATGGAATGGGTGTGAAAGTGCTGTGACGGTGGGTTGATGAATACTCTAAAAGAGGATTTATTGTGGTGTGGTGAGATAAAAACGTTTAATGTTATTTAATTGTGTCCATGGAATTCATACATGTGATGATGTTTTTGAATAAATTCTGATTAACTCATGAAAACAGAGGTTTCGTGGCTACATTGTTTCATTTCAATGTGCTGCCGTTGAGAGGTGAATTGTATATCCGTATTGGCATTCTGTTGTTTATTGTTGAACTGGGGCTCAGCCTTACTGACGCTTTTATTTTGGGCGATACAATTATACAGCACAGTGCAATGCAATTTTCAGAAGTAATGCCCCTTGTCTGCATGCTTCAAACACACACCAAGGAAACTTCTTATGTCTTTGGTTTCTGATGTCGAAGATCTGTTCTAAACAATAAAATCTATATGTTTAGACACACCTCTAAAACACCCAATCATTGGCAAAAAAAAATTCAGACTTCTCTGTTGCTTTACCTGGATGCACATCTTTGTTTTATAGATCACGGGCGGACTGCCTGTCTGAAATCTGTGTGGAAAGAAAAGAAGAAATTCCTACTACTGGCAGCTGTTTTACTCTTTGTTATTGCTGCTCTCCTGGTGGTCATCGGAGGTGAGTTGCTGTCGGGGGCTTGTTTTCTCCGCCATTGTATGATTTTAGCTCTTCACAGTGTGAAGGGAGCCGAAATCGTGTGACACACGGTGACACCCTGTGAGTTGGCAGATATGTTATTTACAAGCCCTGTCCACCGCTGGAGTGTTAGTTTTTTGGATGCTCTGGCGGCTCAGAGTGCAGATCCATATATATTTGTACCCACCCCTATGCCATGGCACACCTCTCTGATGCAGTGTGAGGCAACGCAGGACAACATTTCTTTACAACAAATCTACAAGGCCATGAAAAGCCATGTAGGGTGGCTTTGAGTGGCCTTGTAGATATGGGTTTGCACTCTGCGCCACCGGAGCATCAAAAAAAGTGATGCTCTGGCAGCGCACATTGCTTGTAATTAAGCCCCCCAATGAACAAAGATGTCGTCCCTTGAGTACGTGTAAAGTTAGCAGGGAGGGAGGAAGTGTGTAGCAGTCAAGATAGGAGACGATTGAACCCTAGGTCTGTGTCTTTTGTCCCTGACTATTGAGGGGTACAGTGAAGGTCATACAACTCATATGGGTACAGTGATGCCAACTATGAAGGTGGCTATTTACAAAGACTGCACGCGCCGTTGTGGGGGACTTCGGGACCTCCCAATTAGACTTAGAAGGCTGCTCATGTGCAGATATTGAGTGTTGCCCCCTGGGCCATCTTGGCTTGTAGCACATGCTCCACTAATGCAAGCTTGGGACCAGGGGGCAACACTCAATATCTGCACATGAGCAGCCTTCTAAGTCTAATTGGGAGTGTCCCGAAGTCCACAACGGCGGTGCCAGTCTTTGTAAATAGACCCCCTTCATGTTGCACCAACCCTGCACACGGGAAAGAGGTGGTGTACTCAGGCTCATGTGTCCCACCCCCTGTTCAAAACAAACCTAATGTCCTCTCCCCCATTCCACATGTGCCTGATGTCCTGTCTCCATCCCCTCCTGTTAAATGTAAATTACTACTCACCCACAAGGGTCTCAAGGCGCTTGTACGAATACCGCTGTGGAACCCCTCCTGGCTTTCCCTGTGAGGTGTCCACTCCTGCGCACCCCCAAGGTGGAGGCCAGGCATCCTTAGCCTTGTGGGGGCCGTTGTGGAGATTAAGCAAGCTATTGCCCAGAGTTGCAGAGTGGAACTCCATGATTGGAGTAGGCACCGAGGCGAGAATTATCAGGTCTGTGGAATTTTGAGCCCAAGACCCGCCGAGGCGGGGAATTGAACCCTGGTCCTGGGCTAGACCTCTGCATCAGGGTCTGCCGCTCTAACCATTGAGCCACACTTCTCCCTGCTAAGTACATATCTGGAGTTTTACCCCCTCCTCAGTCCAAACCTTTGATCTTGAGGTACTTTGTCACTGTCCACCCCCTACAAAGAAGCCTGTATGTAATACAGCGCATTACTGATGTCTCTCACTAGCCTTTTATGAAACACCTGTAATGCTTTGGAAAGACTGCATGGATGCATTACAGACCCAGATCAGACCAGTGTAAAGTGAAGTCAAAAGCCCTGAAGCTCTGAACCGTGCTAAAGGATTTAAGATTAGTGAAGGGGTTCCTTAAAATAAACCCCTCCCACACACGCCGCAGTGTGATACTGTGATGTGCAGGCCCAGGGACACTCCTGATCTTCACCCTTGTTGGTTACTGTTACCAGTGTAATTATTTAAGTGCCCCTGACATTTTGATTGTGTTGTCATTTCGACCTGGTTTCCGTTTATGATTGTAGTGTGGTCGGATGTTTATCACATTAAAGAATAAGTACAGTGTTCTACATTGCTTTAAGTTCGGGGGGTCTGTGGGGGGCTGAGCCCCCCAGTTTTTTTTGGAGGGCCTCTATAGGGGGCTCTATTTTCGGGCCTCAAAGGTCAAAGGTAGGGTGAGCAGACGTCCCAGTTTTTGTTTGGTGTTACTAGTGTTGGTAACATGTCTTGATAGTGAAATACTGCCAATTTCGTTTTTCACTATTGAAAGGCTATCTTGCCCATAGGATAACATGGGGAATGCTGTGTGACATGTTTACTTGCATATCTTCCCATAACAGCAAGATAGACATATGGTATCTGGTATCCCTGAACTCAGGCGCGCAACACCCATTGAACTCAATGCCCTTTTGTCCTGATTTCACTTCACTAGCAGCATGCCCTTGTTTCACGATCTAAATTCACTAGCAGTTTGCCCTTTTCTTACTTCACTAGCAACCTGCCCTTATTTCCTGTTCTCACTTTACTAGCAGCCTCCTGCCCTTATGTCGTGATCTCATTTCACTAGCAGCCTGTCCTTGTGTCCTGATTTCACTTCACTAGCAGACTGCCCTGGGTCCTGATTTCACTACATTAGAAGCCTGCCCTTGTGGCATGATCTCACTTCACTAGCAGCCTGCCCTTGTTTATTTTCACACATCACTAACAGCCTGCCCCTGTGTCCTGATTTCACTTCACTAGCAGACTGCCCCTGTGTCCTGATTTCACTTCAATAGCAGCCTGCCCATGTGTCCCGATTTTACTTCACTAGCAGCCTGCCTTTGTGTTCTGGTTTCTCTTCTCTAGGAGTCTGCCTTTGTGTCCTGGTTTCACTTTACTAGCAGTGTGTCCTTGTGTCCTGATTTCCCTTCGCTAACAGCCTGCCCATGTGTCCTGATTTCACTTAGCTAGCAGTGTGCCCTTGTGAACTGATTTCGCTTCACTAGCATTGTGCCCTGTGTCATGATTTCGCTTCACGAGCAGCCTGCCCTTGTCATGTTCTAACTTCATTAGCAGCCTGTCCATGTGTCCTGATCTCACTTCACTAGTAGCCTGCCCTTTTGTCCTGTTCTCACTTCACTAGTGGCCTGCCCTTGTCATGGATGGTCTCACTTCACTAGCAGCCTGCCTTTGTGTCCTGATCTCACTTCACTAGCAGCCTGACTTTGAGTCCTGTTCTCACTTCACTAGTAGCCTGCCCTTGTCATGGATGGTCTCACTTCACTAGCAGCCTGCCTTTGTGTCCTGATCTCACTTCACTAGCAGCCTGCCTTTGAGACCTGATCTCACTTCACTAGCAGCCTGCCCTTGTGTGTTGGTTTCACTTGACTAGCAGCCTGACTTTGTCTCATGAGCTTACTTCACTGGCAGCCTGCCCTTGTGTCCTGATGTCACTTCACTAGCGGCTTGCCCTTGTGTCCTGATTCCACTTCACTAGCAGCCTGCCCTTGAGCCCTGATTTCACTTCACTAGCAGCCTGCATTTGTGTCCTGGTTTCACTTCACTAGCAGTCTGCCCGTGTGTCCTGGTTTCACTACACTAGCAATGTGCCTTTGTGTCCTGATTTCACTTCACAAGCAGCCTGCCCTTGTGTCCTGATTTCACTTCACTAGCAGCCTGCCCTTGTGTCCTGGTTTCACTTCACTAGCAGCATGCCTTTATGTCCTGGTTTCACTTCACAAGCAGCCTTCCTTTGTGTCCTGATCTCACTTCACTAGCAGCCTGCCCTTATTATTTTCACACTTCACTAGCAGCCTGCCCCTGTGTCCTGATTTCACTTCACTAGCAGTGTGCCTTTGTGTCCTGGTTTCACTGCACTGGCAGCCTGCCTTCGTGTTCTGGTTTCTATTCTCTAGCAGTCTGCCCTTGTGTCCTGGTTTCACTTCACTAGCAACATCCCATTTTGTCATGATTTCACTTCACTAGCAGCATGCCCTTGTTTCACGATCTCACTTCACTAGCAGCCTGCCCTTGTCATGTTCCTACTTCACTAGCAGCCTACCTTTGTGGCCTGATCTCACTTCACTAGCAGCGTCACCCTTATTTCCTGTTCTCACTTCACTAGCAGCCTGCTCCTGTGTCCTGATTTCACTTCACTAGCAGCCTGCCCTTGTGTCCAGGTTTCACTTCACTAGCAGCCTGCCTTTGTGTCATGGTTTCACTTCACTAGCATCCTGCCCTTGTGTCCTGGTTTCACTTCATTAGCAGCCTGCTTTTGTATCCTGGTTTCACTTCACTAGCAGTGCGCCTTTGTGTCCTGGTTTCACTTCACAAGCTGCCTGCCCTTGTGTCCTGGTTCGTGCCCTTGTGTTTTGGTTTCACTTCACTAGAACCTTGCCTTTGTGTCCTGGTTTCACTTCACGAGCAGCCTGCCTTTGTGTTCTGTTTTCTCATCTCTCGCAGTCTGCCCTCGTGTCCTGGTTTCACTTCACTAGCAGTGTGTCCTTGTGTCCTGATTTCACTTCACTAGCAGCCTGTCCTTGTTCCTGATTTCACTTCACTAGCAGCATGCCCTTGTTTCACGATCTCACTTCTCTAGCAGCCTGCCCTTGTCATGTTCTTACTTCACTAGCAGCCTGCCTTTTTGTCCTGATCTCACTTCACTAGCAGCCTGACCTTTTTCCTGTTCTCACTTCACTAGCAGCCTGCCCATATGTCATTATCTCACTTCACTAGCAGACTGCCCTTGTGTCCTGATTTCACTTCACTAGCAGACTTCCCTTATGTCCTGATTTCACTTCACTAGCAGACTTCCCTTGTGTCCTCACTTCACTACATTAGAAACCTACGCTTGTGGCATGATCTCATTTCACTAGCAGCCTGTCCCTGTGACCTGATTTAACTTCACTAGCGGCGTGCCCCTGTGTCATGATTTCACTTCACTAGCAGCGTGCCCTTGTGTCATGATCTCACTTCACAAGCAGCCTGCCCTTGTCATGTTCTTACGTCACTAGCAGCCTGCCCTTCTGTCCTGTTCTCACTTCACTAGTAGCCTGCCCTTGTCATGATCTCAGTTCACTAGCAGCCTGCCTTTATGTTCTGATCTCACTTCACTAGAGCTGCACATTGTCATGATCTCATTTAATTAGCAGACTACCTTTCTGTCCGGATCTCACTTTACTAGCAGCCTGCCCTTGTCATGTTCTTACTTCACTTGCAGCCTGCCTTTGTGTCCTGATCTCACTTCACTACCAGTCTGCCCTTATTTCCTGTTCTCACGTCACTAGCAGCCTGCCCATGTCAAGATCCCACTTCACTAGAGCCGGCCCTTGTCATGATCTCACTTTACTAGCAGACAGCCCTTTTGTCCTGTTCTCACTTCACTAGCAGCCTGCCCTTCTCATGTTCATACTTCACCAGCAGCCTGCCTTTCTGTCCCGATCTCAATTCACTAGCAGCCTGCCCTTATTTCCTGTTCTCACTTCACTAGCAGCCTCCCTCAATGTCATGATCTCACTTCACTACCAGCCTGCCCTTGTGTCCTAATTTCACTTCACTAGCAGACTTCCCTTGTGTCCCTATTTCAGTACATTAGAAGCCTATGATTGTGACATGATCTCATTTCACTAGCGGCCTGTCCCTGTGTCCTGATTTCACTTCACTATCAGTGTACCCTTGTGTCCTGATTTTGCTTCACTAGCAGCATGCTCTTGTCATGTTCTTACTTCACTAGCAGCCTGCCCTTTTGTCCTGTTCTCACTTCACTAGCAGCCTGCCCTTATGTCATGATCTCACTTCACTAGCAGCAGGCCCTGGTGGCATGATCTCATTTCACTAGCAGCCTGTCCCTGTGTCCTGATTTCACATGACAATCCGTGTGCCCTTGTGTCCTGATTTCGCTTCACTAGCAGCGTGCCCCTGTGTCATGATCTCACTTCACGAGCAGCCTGCCCTTATCATGTTCTTACTTCACTAGCAGTCTGCCATTGTGTCCTGGTTTCACTTCACTAGCAGCCTGCCTTTGTGTCCTGGTTTCACTTCACTAGCAGCCTGCCTTTGTGTCCTGGTTTCACTTCACTAGCAGTGTGCTCTTGAGTCCTGGTTTCACTTCACTAGCTGTCTCCCCTTGTTTCTTTAGGGTTTCAGCGCAACATTCACTTTGGGTTAGCCCCATGTCCTAGTTTTCTGATATTTTTTGCCCAGTTTTGTGTGTCATGATGTCCTCTGACATAAATTTTGTGTCCAATTTTGAGGAAACGTATTCATAGGCAATATTTTTGTAAACAGCATTTAGGATTTGATATTTGACAACGATTTTCTGGTTGCACACTATAGCCATCTGCCCTTGTTTCCTGAGTTTTTGAACCAAGTGTCAGCGTTCACTAATGTCACGAGTGTCATGGCAGTAGTATGCTGCCTTGGTGTCTTCAGAGAAGGAACCCTGAGGAAGTACGCCTTTGTGTGCAGACTCTGTCCTGAGTGTGACCCTGGAGTAGCCTGGCCTTGTGTCCCGAGTGTGACCCGGGAGCGAGTGTGGCCCGTCAGCAGCCTGGTCTTGTGTTCAAAGTGTGACTCAGAAGCCGTCTGTCCCTGTGTCCAGAGTGTTATCCGTGAGCAGCCTGGCCTTGTGTCCCTAGTGTGGCCGAGGAGGCACCTGTTCTTGCATCCGGAGAGAGACCATATTTCTGGGGTGTCACATAATAATAGCTTTGCCTGTCCTACCCGATGTGCAGTACTGCTGCTTCCTTCCAGACAGTTCGATCACCCGTAATGGGACAGGCAACGCGGTCTTTAGCAGAGCTTGTGGTATTGTGTGCTTCTTGTCACTGCTCAATCTAGTTATATGTCCTGATTCATAGTTCAATTTATGCGTTAACAGTTCTATGTATGGCAAGAGCTGGAAAGAATGTAAAAGACGTTAACGTGCTGCCCCCTTGCGGTGATGACTGGATCTGGTACCGGAACAAGTGTTTCTATTTCTCTGAAGCGGAAGGAGACTGGATGGAGGCAGAAGACTCGTGCACTGCACTGAACTCCACCCTGGCTCTGATTGACACCCAGCAGGAACTGGTAAGAGCTGGGAAACAGCGCGTTCAGATTGTTTCTTAAAGTCTCTAGTGAATGTTAACCCTCAATTTTCTGCTCCGTCCCTGTTTCATCCCACATCACGCTGTGACATCCACCACCTCTCCTTCTGTATGTATCTTATATTATAGACGGTTGCCCAAACGCCCTTTTTAGGTCTCGCCTCCTTTGCAGCGCACATGCGCGGCAAAGGAGAGAGACCTGTAGCCAGCGCCACAGCTTTGGGGCAAAAACGTGCACGCGTTGCATTGCTTGCAATACAACCCGTGCACATCTTGGCGATTTCCTTTCGGGAGCGCGTGGCGCCATATTGTGGTGCCATATGGTCACACGCTCCCGAAAGGCAATCGCCCATGCCCCCTCCCCCTGCTGCCACTTTCACTGCCCCTGTTTCTGTTTTTGACACGCTGGTTCCTTTCTGCTCCTGTCCCTTTGTAGTGCTTTGAAACCCACTAGTTTGTCACATGCGCTAGACAAGCATCTTCCTCCTACATAAATATTCCCCTAACATCCTTCTTTCGTTTCCAGCGTCCCGCCTTCCCTCACAAACGCAAACACCATATCTCATGTCATGACTATCGTGACATGACTTGAGATGTGTTGCCCACCTTTCTTCACCACTTCTCACCTACTTTGCAGGGTGACACAGTGCCCGCAGCTTCTGAGACGTCAGGGCAGAAGGTCCCGATAAGGCGTCCGTAGAGGGTGCACCTCCCCCAGTGCAGGCTTCAAAGGCCCGGAGACGCCATGCGCCACACACTCCAGGTAGAAGACGGGCCTCTCATTACCGGACGGTGAATATGCTTGTCAGATCGATATCTTCGACGAGAGTGCACAAGAGAGCTCAAGCAGAGGGGGAAGTTGTTAGAGACAGAAGCTATCATAATGAGAAACGGTCCTTACTGTGCGTGGGTGGATGCATCAAGGAGTATGCACCGTACACATACAATTACATGTGCAGCACTCTCGGAGTGCTCGAACACTGGGACAGCACAGTTGGTACACACTGCCAAGAACTAATTGAAGCTGCTTTGAGAGAGGATAGCTTATGAAAATTTTTTCAACTACCCCTCATGCTTTTTAATTACCGCTCGTGCTTTACAACTACCTCTCGCACTTTTCAACTAACCTTCGCGCTTTACAACTAACCCTCGGGCTTTACAATTACCCCTCGTGCTTTTCAACTACCCCTAGTGTTCCTTTACTCTTCAACCACGCCAAGCACCCCGAGCTCTCGAACACCAAACAAACCAAGCATGTATGTGATTGTTGAAACACCTCTGAGAGTTGGACGCCAAAGCCACTTTTAAGGTGACAACGAGTTTGTGTGGGCTTAGGGCATATCTACTACAAGCTTTAGCGAGCGTTTAAGCAAGTTTAGAAAACTGCACACAATCACAGCTTCTATATGTGCCTTTAATCTGTGATGAACCCTAAAAAAGTGCCCCCCGTTGGTGTGGCCTTTTGAGGTGTATTCATTTAATTGCTATATTATATTCAGTTTGTTACAAACCCCCACATATTGCAAGTAGGGAGTTTCTAGAACACCTAGGGGCTCAATGTTTGTGTGACACCCTTGGTTCTTTCAAGTTTAGAGACCACCAAGATGTGTGTATGGCATGCTATGAAATATTGTTTGTTAGCGGGGCTCAGTTTGTAAAAACAAATAATTACACAAATAAGTATGTGCTCCTATGTTTTTCATATGGGCCCACCGCTTGCAAGGAATGTTATCGCTACAACTGATTCTGCCTCAAGCATCTTTCCTCTACCACTCTGCACTTCTTGCCTCTTCACCCTCATCTTGTTAGTTATTTTTCATCAATGCGTTCTCCCTATGTCACTGTTTTCTATATTTCTCTCCCTCCTTCTTACTCACTTTTCTGTCTTCCCTTCTCTTGATCTGAGTCAAAGTCTGATGATGACAAACAAGTCCACTTCCCCAAAAATGAGTGCTAGGGCCCACCACCTACATCAGTCTGAAACTAAAGGGTCCATTAGTATGTCGGGCGGATTGCCTCCGCCAGGGTGGCGGTGGCCACCGCCACCCTGGCGGAGGCAATCCGCCCGACAAGCACTCTCGTTTTCCCCTCCGCCAGATTAGGATGGCGGAGGGGACAGCGGCGGACGGAAAGAACGTCCACCGCTTTACCGCCGCAGTCGCCTTGCGACCGTGGCGGTAATAGTTTAATATGGTGGCGGTGTCCAATGGACACCGCCAGCCATAATACCATGGCACAAAGTAGGGACCTTTCCGCGGCGGCAATGCCGCCACGGAAAGGCAGGCGGAGATTGCTGCGGGGGCCCCCTGCAGGGCCCCAGGTTGCCACCACTGTCGGGGGGAACATGGGGGGGTACCTATGGTACCCCCCCACATGTACATATGCAAAGCTTCAGGCACCGCGTGGTGCCTGCCGCTTTGCATCTTGAAATGTGTCAACATATGTTTTGCATTGTGGCGGGCAGTGCAGAGAGCACCGCCCGCCACAATGCAAAACATATAGGATGTGCCCGCCACTGTGGCGGGCACATCCTAATACCCACAACGGGACCCCCGCCCTTATGGCGGGCGGTCCCGATCTCCGTTAGGCCATCCTAATGGACCCCTATGCGCTTTGTTCACGGTACCCAGTATAACGAAAGTAAGGCAAGAGAGAGGCAGCAACCTGACCAGAGGGGCAATAATGTATTAGGATATTATTTGTTTTGCCCCAAAACAGGGAGGAGTGTGGGAATTTTGAATTCTTCCGCTAGATGTATTGGCCGACAAATATTTAGTTTGCAAAGCACGCCTTGCAGGGGCTGAAATAGACATCAGCTTATGGCATGGTGGCCAGGAAGTAAGGTCTTCTGTGTTGTTTTTAGGTCTTGCATTACTGAAAATTACAGCTATTGGTGTTGCATTATTATTTGCAACGCCAAAAGCTCAAATTTTTACTAATGCAAGACCTATTGCATTGCAAATGCTTGTTATACATTATTGGCTTTCGTTAATATTCTCCTGAAAAAAAAGTTGTAAAACGCACCGAGGGTCATGTTTTTTACGTGATTAAACTGCTCTTTAGAGGGGATGCGTTTAGAAGCATATACATGTTTTGTTCACAAGGAACTGTTGGGGAGTGGGGACTCTCTGGCACCCCATTGTAGGTTCAGGCTAAACACTGGTTTCAGGCGGGCACATCTTAAAACACAAACTCTTTGCGAACATACGTGACAAGAGTTTTCAATTCTATTAAGGACACGGAGGCGAGGATTATGCTTTCTCATTTCTTTATTAGAAATGCTCAGCAGCCAATTAGAAAACAGTAAGAAAAAACAACACTGCAATACCCATGGGTACTTAGGGTATCACATGACAAACCATAGAGTAACTAGTATAAAACACCCTACAGAGAATACCATACCCTCTTTCTTTGGCGACTAAACCAGTTCAAATGAAAAATGGTCAGTCCAAAATGAAGATAGTGGAAGAAGGATTAAACCAACGGCAAACAGAAATCCACTGAGATGAAAAGGCCGGATGCTTGCAGCCGTAGACAACTGGAAACTGAAGATGACCGTCAGGCAGGCCAAACCGGGCTGGACAGAAGCCTTTATTTAGGATCAGAACCTGAAAGGAGAGAGATAGAATCGTAATACACATTCCCTCTATATAGGAAAGATATCAGTAAACAGGGGGGGGGTGGGGAAACAGGAAACAGAAAGAAACAAAGTCCAATTTGCAAACTGCAATAATCAATAACAATGTCAACACATGCGAAATGCAGAAACATGGGTGGGATAATCCTCTCCTCCGTGTCCTTAATAGAATTGAAAATTCTTGTCATGTATGTGCGCAAATTTTGAATTCTATGTCAGGACCGGAGGCTCCGATTATGCTTGTTAAAGCTAATCCACCACAACAGAAGCAATATTTGCAATTGGCTTATAATAAAAAGTTTACAACATAGAATCAGATGACCAATCTGCGGCCATCATGATGTCAATTAAAGTCACCCCCATAGAAAAAGCTTTGGAATCCATAGTCCCATGTGCTGAATGTGCACCAAATTTGGAAACATCAATACCAGCCTCATTCATGAGCCATCTCACCCAACGGGCCGACGTAGCTGGGATCACAGGACGAAAAGGTTTCTGTAGAGCAATCAACAACTGACCCTGCATATCTTGACGAAATGGAGCAGTACTCATCTCATAATCCTTAACACATTGAACCACACAAAGTTTCGGATTATTGGGAAAAGATAGATAGGTAACTGAAGACGTATTACACTTAGTGCGTCTGGAGATAGCAAAAGTAACAACCTCAGGTGAGAAACTACGACCTGCTAGGTCGAACGCCCGAACATCAGAAACGCGTTTGCATGAAACAAGACACAATAACATAGTCAATTCCGCTGAAAGTTGCTTACGGGATAAAGAAGAATTGGACCGCCAGACCTCCAAGAATCGCAAAACAATTGAAACATCCCATAAGTCCACATATTTCGGACAAGGGGGTTTTACCAGCCAAATACCTTTAAGCAATTTAGAAATCAAAGGATGTTCTCCAGCAGGCTTGCCATCAATAGTGATATGACTTGCGGAAATGGCAGAACGGAAATTATTAACTGTTCGATAAGCAAGACTAGACGAGGTGATAGAAGCCAGAAAATTCACGATCAGAGAGACATCCGCTGATGCGGGATCACACTCCCATTGAGCACACCAACCACACCATCATTTCCAAGCCCCTGCCTAACGTTTGTGTGTGTTGGGGGACCAAGCCTTGCTGATAAATCTGGTAGTGTCTCGCGAAAGGTCTGGGATTTGCCAACGATCCCCGAAACCCGCCATGCAACTAGGAGAATATGGCCTGACTCGATCAGGGGATGCGGATTGCTGAGAGGGTCCAGCAAGAGATTCCACTATTGGGGAAGAAGGAGCGGCAGTGCACAACTCATTTCCAGGAGAACTGGGATCCAAGCTTGAGCCCTACACAGAGGAGTGATCAGAATCAGTTCCGACTGATAATGCTTTGTGCGTCCCAGGACCCTGGGAATCATCATAAATGGGGGAAAGGCGTAATACAGGAGCGACCGGCAGATTTGCAGAAATGCATCCGTGGCCAGGGCTTCCGGATCCGGATGCCAGCTGAAAAACAGGGGAAGCTGAGTGTTCAGACGAGATGCAAACAGATCGATCTGGCATGGACCCCAAACACGGGAGAGAGAGCGGAACACTCGAGGGTGAAGCCTCCGGTCGCTGAAATCCCGAACGTGTCGAGAGTTCCAGTCCGCAATCTGATTGTTGCGACCGGGAAGATATTCTACAATAACTGTGATCCTCCTCTGAAGACAAAAGTGCCAAAAATCCTTGCCGATTTCCGCCAATATCTTGGACTTCGTCCCCCCCAACTTGTTGACATACCGCACCGCTGAAACATTGTCCATGCGGAGGAGTATGCAACAGTTGGTCAGGCGCAGAGATAGACAACGGATCGCAAAAGACCCCGCCAGAAGTTCCAGGCAATTTATATGGAGAGACAACTCCTCCTGAGACCATCGGCCTTCGGTCGACATTTGACCGCAACGGGCTCCCCATCCCCACAGACTGGCGTCGGACTCTATCACCACATCCGGGGATGCTCCGAACAGGGCTCGTCCACTCCAAGATTCCATGTGCTCCAAGCACCATAGCATCCCCCACCTCGCTTCCTCTGAAAGAGGACCCTGATCTGAATAGCGAAGGCCTTTCTGGAAATGACGGATTTTTAAAAGTTGAAGCGCCCGGTAATGAAGAGGGCCCGGGAAAATCGCCTGAATTGAGGAAGCTAACAGACCGACAATCCAAGCTATAGACCTCAACGACACACTCCGTTTGGATAAAAACCAAATTCAACTCCCTCTTGATGGATCGGATCTTCTGATTGGGCATGAGGAGTTGGCAAGAGAGGGAATTGACCTTGAAACCCAGATAATCTATCGATTGAGAGGGAAGGAAGACCGATTTTTGAGGGTTCACTAGAAAACCCAGAGATTGTAAAAGAGTGATGGACCATTCCAAGTGTGTCATCAACATTCGAGGGCAATGTGCCATGATTAGAATGTCGTCCAGATAGATAATGAGACGAACACCCCGGGCTCGCAGAGATTCTACGATGGGCCTCAGAAGTTTCGTGAAGCACCAAGGTGCCGACGAGAGGCCGAACGGGAGAACTTTGTACTCGAACCAACTCCCCTGCCACTGGAACTGCAGGAACCGACGAGGAGGACCGTAGATGGGAATTGATAAATACGCATCCTTCAGATCGAGTCGGACCATCCAGTCCCCTTCCCAAAGAAGATCTCTCAGAAGATGGATGCCTTCCATCTTTAAGTGGCGATAAACCACCCCTCAGTTGAAATCCTTGAGATTGAGAACTAACCGGGACCCGCCCCCTTTTTTCTGGACTAGAAAAACGGTGCTTGCGAAACCCTGAGGATGGCGAGAAGTTCGAAGAATGGCCCCTTTTTGCAGATGGGAATCGATTTCCGCTGAAATGAACTTTTGATCCTGAAGGGAAAAAACCAGGGGAGTAGGCGGATGGGACTGATGTTGGGAACTGTAGAACTCTATCCTGTAACCCTGGACAGTCTCTAACACCCATGCATCGCTGGAGATCAGACGCCAATTTGGTAGAAAAAATGGAATTCTGCCCCCTAAGACCACCTCCGAAGCTGAGATTAATCTCACCTGAAGTCGTGGAATCATGATGTCCTCCTTGGGTACGACAGTAGCGTCCTTTTTTGTATTGACCTCTCCCTTTACAAGAGGGATAGAAGGAGGCTCGATTATTGTAACCGGAGTCTTGACCTCAACCACGTTGGGACTGAAAACCACTTTGGGTATTCTGGTTGGACCCGCGGCCGAACGATCGACCCCTGTATCGTCCGGCCCTTCCAAAAACTGGGCGTAATGCTCTCCGAAAGGACGCTTGAGCCTTATCCAGCCCACTAAAGGCAGCAACACATTTTGTTAACTCCTTCAGGAATGGCTGACCAAACAATAAGCCCTGAGCTAACGGGCCGGATTCGGACAAGGACAATTCAGCCAATTTGGGATCCAATTTAAGTAAAATGGAGCGACGATGCTCACAGGACATTGGGCAGTTGGCATTCCCTAGTTGACAAATAGCCCTCTGGGACCATTCAATCAATTTGTCAGGATCCACAATAGATGACGATTCTTTGGCCCGAAAACCCAAGTCCAAAATTTTCGTAAGAGGACCCAGCAAATCCAATAACTTATCTTGGCAGAAGCGCCATGCCCTGTCAATACCCTTTTTCGGGTCCTTAGCATATTTTTAAAGATATGTCTCCGGCGTGTCAGCCAATTTGTCTGTTAAGTCTGGATGCGGTCATTCTGACCGAAGACGAGCCCTTACGTCCTTTTCAAATGGTTGACGAATATGTGCCTGAACATATTCTGCCACGTCTGGGGACAGAGGCCCAGAGGAGGCGTTAGGATGCACAATATCAGTAGGCTCGAATGTGAGAAGCTGAGGATGCGATGGCGCATCTACAAAATGTTCCTTACAAGCTTTCTTAGAAGGCGGAGGACCATCTTGATCTGAAGACAAGGTAGAGGTTGTGTCATCCTCATCCGTCTGTGGAACTTGCGAGGCCAAAGCCTCCTTGGAGGATTTACCACCAGAATGCTCACTGGATAAAACCTTAGCCAATTTTTGAAAGTCAGACTTATGAGGATTGTGGGGTGATTTAGATGAAGTAGCATGCCCTGATGTGGAAGGTAACCAGCCCTGTTGTAAGGCATAATTAGAGAGATGGCGCTTCAAGGGCGCAATTGCGCGGTCTAGCTTTTTATTTACAGAATGTTGAACGCCCTGGTCCAAAGCTTCAACTAAATCCTGCTCCATTGAGCCAGAGGCTTCATCATCATAATAACAGTCATCTACCTCATAATAGTCCTCCATAATTACACAAAGTGTAACAAATAATGCCCACAGAGGAAGGAAAATGAAATTGCCAGAGGCAAATATAAGGGGGAGTGGAAAAAACCCCAAAGTAAGCCAACAGAAGACAGGACGATCCTGACTGAAACAAACAAATAAAGAGTGGAGGGAGGGCTTGCTAAAACAGGCCACTCAAGGCAATGCCTATGAAGATTATACAGCCCAAAAGCGTAATTCCTGAATTTTGGGCGTAAATGGGGACAAGAAACGCAGGCTGTGGGTAAGAGCTGTAAAAAAACGCTGCTCGGGCGTAATTCTCTGTGTCAGAGCGGAGACAAACAATCAACATGGCCACCGTGCATGCGCGGTACCGGCCGCCTGCAGGTACACAAAAGAGAAGACTACGCAAGCAGCGCGTGAGCCTCTCTTCCCCCAAACTCCTGCTCCACTTGAAAGAACAGGCTTGGGCGCAAAGTACCCGAACCGGGGAGGCGAGCACCCGCTCCCTGCAATGCTCAAATGAAAATGAAGCCTGAAAACAATGCGAGGAGCGCGAGAGTACGGAAGGAGTTGCTGATTGCCAGAAACACCGCAGCGGTAATGCGTGAGCAAAGCGCGAACACTGACAGCATTTAAAGTAAGCAGAAATGCAGCACAAGGCATAAACAGCAGTAACATACAAAATATGAAAGCAGTAACGATGTAAATGTACTTTTTTTTCTGGTTATTGACGCTTTGGACACTGTGACACTGCTGTCCAGTGCCACAGTGCAAGTGCTCCCTATGGCGAATTGATGTATGGATTAGTGACTCCATGATTGGCTGGTTTGGTTTACTTGTCAGACCCTAGTATAGTGCACTGAGTGTGCCCGGGGCTTGTAAGTCCAAACGCTGCTGGTTGGCTTGCAGCACTGGGTGCGCCACCCACAGAAGCAGCATCGTAAAGTGTGTCTCAGGTCTGCCATCGCAGAGCCTGTGTGCGGTCTGTGACTGCCAAGGCGACGTGGTGACTGCACCCACTCGCCAGTCTCCGAACCTTCCCTTTTGCAGCATATAAGTCACCTCTATGGTAGGCCCGCGGGCAGGGTGCATTGCATGTAAAAGGTAGGACATGCCTCGATGTGTGTAGCTTTTCCTGGGATCACTGAAAGAATATCGATGACAAAAATATAGACTTACCAAAATATCGAGTAAAAAATATAGAATGCAAAAATATCGACTCCCTATCTCCAAACAGGTAAGTACAAAAATACCGAATCCAAAATATCGTTGTAAAAAATATAGATAGTCAAAATATCGAATTTTTTAAATGTCTTAAAAGTAATTGAAAATGAATGAAATAATAAATATAATTTAATTAACTTACACATACTTAAAATACTTAACTAACCTTAAAATTAATAAATAATTAATGTAACTTAAATTAAAAAAAAATTTTTTTTAATACACACACATATATATATATAAACAATATTAATAAAAAATATACAATATTTTTACCGTAGGATAGCGAAAGGGTTACATTTACTATTACCACTCCAGTGAGTGCAACAGTAGAGAAAACATTGGATAGCGTAGCAGTAAAAATTAATATTCCCACTCCAGTGAGTGCAACAGTAGGGAAAGCGTTGGATAGCAGTAGGGTAAAAATTACTATTCCCACTCCAGAGAGTGCAACAGAAGGGAAAGCGTTGGATAGCGTAGGCATAAAATTTACTATTCCCACTCCAGTGAGTGCAACAGTAGGGAAAGCATTGAATAGCGGGAGGGTAAAAATTACTATTCCCACTCCAGAGAGTGCAACAGTAGGGAAAGCGTTGGATAGCGTAGGGGTAAACATTACTATTCCTACTCAAATAGGTGCAACAGTAGGGAAAACGTTGGATAGTGCAGTAGTAAAAACTACTATTCCCACTCCAGAGAGTGCAACAGTAGGGAAAGCGTTGGATAGCTTAGAGGTAAAAATTATAATTCCCACTCCAGTGAGTGCAACAGTAGGGAAAGCATTGGATAGCGTAGTGGTAAAAATTACTATTCCCACTCCAGAGAGTGCAACAGTAGGGAAAGCGTTGGATAGCGTAGGCATAACATTTACTATTCCCACTTCAGTGAGTGCAACAGTAGGAAAAGCATTGGATTGCGTAGAGGTAAAAATTACTATTCCTACTCCAGTGAGTACAACAGTAGGGAAAGCGTTGGATAGCCTAGAGGTAAAAATGACTATTCCCACTCCAGTGAGTGCAACAGTAGGGACAGCGTTGGATAGCGTAGGGGTGAAAATTGCTATTACCACTCCAGAGAGTGCAACAGTAGGGAAAGCAGTGGATAGCGTAGGCATAACATTCACTATTCCCACTCCAGTGAGTGCAACAGTAGGGAAAGCATTGAATAGCATAGAGGTAAAAATTACTATCCCCAATCCAGAGAGTGCAACAGTAGGGAAAGCGTTGGATAGCGTAGGCATAAAATTTACTATTCCCACTTCAGTGAGTGCAAAAGTAGGGAAAGTGTTGGATAGCGTAGGGGTAAAAATTACTGTACCCAATCCAGAGAGTGCAACAGTAGGGAAAGCGTTGGATAGCGTAGAGGTAAAAATTACTATTCCCCTCCAGTGAGTGCAACAGTAGGGAAAGCATTGGATAGCGTAGGGGTAAAAATTACTATTCCCACTCCAGAGAGTGCAACAGTAGGGAAAGCGTTGGATAGCGCAGGCATAAAATTTACTATTCCCACTTCAGTGAGTGCAACAGTAGGGAAAGCATTGGATAGCGTAGAGGTCAAAATTACTATTCCCACTCCGGTGAGTGCAACAGTAGGGAAAGCGTTGGATAGCCTAGAGGTAAAAATTACTATTCCCACTCCAGTGAGTGCAACAGTAGGATGTTGGATAGCGTAGGGGAAAAATGTACTATTGCCACTCCAGAGAGTGCAACAGTAAGGAAAGCAGTGGATAGCGTAGGCATAACATTTACTATTCCCACTCCAGTGAGTGCAACAGTAGGGAAAGCATTGGATAGCATAGAGGTAAAAATTACTATCCCCACTCTAGAGAGTGCAACAGTAGGGAAAGCGTTGGATAGCGTAGGCATAATGTGGTATATAAATAAATAATACCGGGACTATTTTTGACTATATTAACAATAACAGATAGCTCAATAAATAAGAGGCAGGATCCGATGTGTCCGAGTCAAAAGGATTTATTCAGGCAAAAGGGAAGGGACTGGAACGGGACAGCCTGAAATAAAACAGGAAGGACGGAAGGCAGCTGCAATGCTTCATCGACAGTGCAGCATATATATAGTAATACATTTCCAATACATTACATACAGTAGGCGTAACTTATGACAAACATATGATAAGAGTGCATGCGTGGAGAAAGAAAGGCGTGTACAGGGCGTGTATCAAGACATGTGGTATGAAACGTCACAGAAGTGTCATAAATGGGGCGGAAACATGGAGGGGGCTACCTGAGAGCAGCTGGGACCTTTAACCTAGTGGTGCGCGCAAACGGGCAATGACGTGTTACCAGGGAGAACTGGGGGCTATGACTTCTGCGCTAGAAGAGGAGACTAAAGTCTGCGGTGTCAGGACGACATGTACCTATGGCATATCTGGTATCTGGTGTTTGGAGTACATGTTGATAGAATCTAAAAGTTATCAAGGCAAAGGCTACTTGACACTAAGACTGGAGCATGCATTATTCTTAGGCTGTGGGGTTTTAGGTTTAAACCTATAATAACTGATAAAACCCCACTGAAAGAAAAATTGCCCCACCGGTGAAAACATATAAACACTGAAAAAACACCTGCACAAACACAAACTAAATGCCATTCAAAGAAAGGAAAAACAAAGTGAAAGAGTAATTTTGTTCTTACTGAAGGGGTCAATAAAATGTAACTTTGTTATATAAGCTAGCAGTAAGAAAGACTTGCTAACATTATTCTGCTTGAGTTTTGTTCTTTAGGGATGCCACTAAACTATTGTTTCTTCTTCCTTTTACTTTTTTCAGTTATATGGCCTTTGGTCTAAAGATGCAGGGTTTAGGTTCACGTTTTTGGTTTAGTTTAATTATTTTATAACCTGTAGAGAATCAGGACATATCAAACTCACATTTGATATTTTGGCTGCATTTGATTCTTTCACTGATAGGTAAAATGGCTAGTTTCATAAAAATCTTTCCTAATATGTGTCATCACATTTACCCACAGAGAATGGGTAAAAACCCTTAATACATCAGACCATAGTTTCTAGTGGGTCAGTATTGATAGTAGGTGAATTGCCAACACCTCAGGCTTTAAACATTAAATGCAAGGTATAGTGGCAAGTATATATATATCACCAAGCATTTGGTATAGTGGTGAAAACGTGACACCAGACTTTTGGAAAACATGGAACGCAGTGTCACTTATTATGCTCTGCAAAAAAGGTTCTTTCCAAGTTCAACAAAGATTGGAGTGATATTGTTTGTATTTGTAGTGATTCAGCTACGTATATAAAAAAATTGTGTGATGACCTGACAAAATTGATACCCGACCTGAAGTGATTCCCTGTAAGAGATCCTTGCCACTTGTTAGGTGGTATGCTGAAAGCATCTTTACAATCTTCAGAGTTAATGAGGGATGCTATTGACTTTTTAGTCCATTCTGGTGCACTGTTTTCTTATGCCCAGGAACTAAAACACAAATATTTATCATTTTGTACTTTATGTGGCATCAAAGAAAGTGTCATCCCAACTGTGCCCCTTAACTGACGGTTCTCAGCCCAAGGGGCTATGAATGCTGAGAGGGCCTTTTCACAGAAGTTTACATGGGAAGGAAAGCGATAGAGCATATGACCAAAGACTCACTGAAGAAGTATTGTATGGTGTACTACAATAAGATTAATTTGCAAAAATCTCTTTGAACCTCATATACACTATACGTACACTGTCTATATACCATGTTCTTTCAGTGCAGAAAGCAAGCAATGATAAAAGCAAAACGTTCCATAAACACCGGAAAAACACTTTTTCTGTAGTTTTTAGTGGCGTGAAAATGTGTAACCACTGATAACAACAGTTTTTTAAGATATTGAAAACACTGAAAAAAACCCCACCAGAATTTACCAAAAATAGAAACTGAAAACAGGACAGCCTAATTATTCTTCATGTATTGCGTGTGCTAGGAATATTCTATGAATATTAATACAGTATTTCTCTTACATGGAGACAGAGAGGCTAGACCATAGCTGGAACTATTGATGCGATTCAGTAGCTTAGGAATGCAGAGAAGGAGGGCTGGACTGATAACTAGAAGCATAACATACTCTTGGCAGACAGGCAGGCAGAGCCAGGCCGGGCCGGGCACCGCGAGGCAGGAAATAAGTGAAGGGTCAGGGATGCAGGTGGGGCTGCATCGCTCCTCGGAGTGGATTCAGGAAACTGGAGCTTGAATCTGATGTCCGGGCCCTTTTGAGGCCTAGGAACGGGGATAATGCGATGAATTAACGTGCACACTGTGAAACATGGCAACATAGGCCTAATACTCGTTGCTTTCACGAGAACTGGAAACTGGCATACTAGAGTTGGACACAACTATGATTGCGTCTTTAATCGATCATAGGGGGATACATGCATTTTGATCATGCACATATAACATAAAGTGGGGAACACGTAGGCACATATAACATGGCAAAATTTACTTTTCCACATTCCCTCCTTGTGCCCTCAAGGCATCAATATTCATGATACCATCTATCTGTTCATATTACATCATTTGCTCGTCTCGAATTGTCTTGGAACGGGACTTAGGACTAGGAATACAAGAGGTAGCACACATGCCGCAAATCGCAGGGCCACATTGTAAACAGAGGCAGCAACTGAATATGATCATTACTGCTATACCTAGGAATGACAATACTTTCCATCCCCAGGCAGATATGATACTCCAGAGCCAACCGGACCATGTCCAGGTGCCTGGATTCTGGTGTAACTGATGGGCAATTTTATGAAGTCTGGTTATGGCTGAATAAACAGACGGCGCGTTATTTGGAATGAAAATGCAGCAACTAGATCCGATGACTCTACAAGCTCCGCCTCTATCGGCCAGTATGACGTCAAGAACGAGACGATTTTGGAGCACAACAAAACGCATAGCAGATTGCTCTTCGGTTAAGTTACCTAGAGCGGAAGTAGTCTCATTCACTACTGCTTCAAGGGTTCTGGTTAACCTACGTATTAACTTACTATTCTGGACAGGTCCTATAAAGAAAAAGAAGCCTTTATTGAAGTCTTGATATTGTTCTAGAGCAGTTTCAGTTTGATCGACAATTGGGGACTCAGTCTCCCTTCTATGTCTAACGTGTACTAGATGTGTGTTTCTGTGATAATCAGATGGTGCTAGGAAAACTGGTGGCAGTAGGAAGGCAATATAACATGTTCCATCCCAATCGAGGGGCAGACGAACATATGCGGTCTGACCACAAACAAAATAACGTGAGGCTTTGAAAATAGATTTCCCACTGTCACTATACTCGACCACAGTAATACAATCACTATGTCCTGCATGTGCGGAACCATTCTTTCTGACACATAATTCGCCTTTGACTGGTAGTACTGAAATGGCAGGCAAATCTGGAGTAGTATCGGACTGAACATTCAAAACCATGAAATTCGAGGAATAATTACCTAAATCATATACTTCATTTTCTAGATCTAACCCTGTTCTATGGGAAAGACCTTGTTTGTCTGGGAAACATGTTCGATTCAGAAGGGACATATCAGTTGAGGATGACGTTAACGTGGACCATGCTCCACACGAACCATTATGAGAAAACGGATAGGGAAAAAGTGGCAGAACTCCCTTCGGTGTCTGGAAAGGGGGGAGTCGACCACACACCCAACAATTAGTGTCATTGCTGGTCTGGTGTGAATAGTGCAACATTCGGATAAAAGTGTTGTTACGCATAGCAAGACGATAGGATAACTCGTGAGGAGGCAGATCACTAAATGTGTGCTCTACTGTAACATTGGAAAACATATGTACATGTGAAATAGGAAAACATAAATGTAACGCATAACTTATGCATGTAACCATAAGACTTAAGATCAATAAAAAGAATAGAACGATAATACATCTTTTAGAGTTTTGACTAACTCTCTCACTGTGTGGGTCTATCTCATACATGTCAGGAACCTGGCTAACCGTTTCACCCGAGAGGGACTTAGACAATTAAACTGGCTGACTTATTTTACTAGACCGGAGTTTTGCTTTATACTCCTGCTGCGGAGTTTTCTCTAACAGGGGTACTTTAGATTCATTTTCGGGGCAGTCCTTGAATACGGGGCAGTCTTTGAGGAATGTTTTAGGTTTTAGTCCATGGAATTTTTTAACGTGGCTCATATGTAGCCACCCTTTACGATTTTCCAGCTTTACTGCAGTCCGGGTGGTGAGGAGGACAAGACGGGGCTGCTTCCAACGGGGCTCCAGCGGACTTGAACGATCAAAATTTCGCACCAGGACAAAATCCCCCGGAACGACTTCATGCGGTTTCACTTCGGTGTTGTCTGGAAATGCAGCGGCAACCTGTGAACGACAAGATTGTAGTGCAGACATCAAGGAGGCAAGGTAATCTGTCAGCATATTACTGTCAACATCGGTTTTGCTACGGGGTCTAGGAGTACCTCACATGTTAGGGGGGCGGCCAAATACTATCTCGTAGGGAGATAGACCTGAACGGGAGTGAGCGACCATTCTCATATAGAATAGGGCAACTGGCAGTGCTATTATCCAGTCTACACCTTTCTCTGCACATACTGTGGCGATGCGGATTTTCAGAGTCTGGTTATGTCTCTCTACGAGACCGGCTGCTTCAGGATGGCGTACACAATGGAACTTCCACTGGTACCCTAACAGAAGGGAAACTTGTTTCATGAGCTCGGATGAGAATGGCTGGCCGTTATCTGAATACACGACCCTAGGTAGTCCATAGCGAGGAAAGAACTCACGAACCAACTGCCTGGCAGTGGTCGCGGCTGTGTAATCTGGAACTGGATATGCTTCTGTCCACCTGGACAAAGCACATACAACTACGAGGACATACTTGAAACCTCGACATTGCTCCGTCTGAATATAATCCATCTGGAGGACTTCAAAAGGGTGGTCAGGAGGATGGAATCCACCTTGTTCCACCGGGACACTTTTACCTGGATTGAACTGACAACATATCATACAGGTACGTACTTTTTGCTTGGCTGCTGCTCGTAAATGCTTGTTGAACCAAAGGTTCTGGATACTGTCTAACATAGCTTTCTCTCCTAAATGTGCTGGACTATGTGCGGTGTTAATAATGATTTGAACCATAGAGTCGGGGAGAAACCATGTGGCTTTTCCCTTCGTCAACCATCCCTGATCTTTCTGGACCCCTCCTTGTTCGGACCATTTCTTGATTTCATCGGGAGTAGCATGTAACTGTATATCTAGTACATCTTGTGTAGGGTCCTTAACTGTCATACAAGTCGTCTGAACTGGAATGTCTGTCTGTGTCGTGTTAACTGGGATGTCTGGAGTCTGAGCTGTAAGCTTGGCTGTTCGATCTGCTAGATCGTTACCCTGGGAAATGATGTCAGTGACTTTCGTATGTGCCTTGCACTTCATGATGGCGATAGCTGTCGGTAAATGTATTGCATCTAACAGAGCTTGAATGAGGAGACCATGCTGAATCTTGGTTCCATGAGAAGTCATGAAACCTCTCTCCTGCCAGAGCACTCCAAAGTCGTGTACGACTCCGAATGCATAACGTGAATCCGTGTATATGTTAACCTTCAAGTTCTTGGCACGTATGCAGGCTTGGGTCAGAGCGATGAGCTCTGCTGCTTGAGCAGACAGGGTATCAATTCGATGTGTTTCTATAACTTTGGTGTCAGTAGTCACTGCATACGCGGCTACTAGTTCTCCTGTACTTGTTCTCATGCATGAACCATCCACATAAAGTGTCAGGTCGGGATCAGGTAATGCAATGTCTGTCAAGTCTTGTCTAGGCTTTGTCATGGTGTTAACAACTTCCACACAGTCATGTGTGGCAGAATTTGAAGTAACTGACGGTAACAGTGTAGCTGGATTTAAAATGTTGCAGCGTCTAATTTCTATGTGTGGTTGAAACAGTGTCAGTTCATAACCTGTTAAACGTGCAATTGTCAAATGCTGAGTCTGTGTTCGGTTTAAAAGAACTTCCACGGAGTGTAGAACTTGTACTGTCAGGGAGTGTCCTAACACTATGGAATCACTCTGTCTGATAGCTAGAGCTGTGGCTGCAACTGACTTGAGGCACGCAGGCAGAGCCTGGGCCACTGGATCTAATGTGCTAGAAAAATAAGCACAGGGCTTGTATTGTCCTGCTTGATCTTGTGTGAGAACAGATAATGCAGTACCATCACGTTCTGTGACAAAAAGTGTAAAAGGCTTACTGTAGTTCGGTGTTGCAAGAACGGGTGCATTACATAAAGCTTTCTTTAACTCATTAAAAACAAGTGTATGTTCCTGGGTCCAAGGGAGGACAGTCGATGCGGCTGCCTCCTGTGTCGTTAACTGTATCAGTGGCCTGGCTAGAAATGCATACTGAGGAATCCATTTTCTGCAGTAAGAAGTGAGGCCGATAAAAGCTCGCACCTCCTTCTGTGTCTTGGGCTGTGGAAGACATGCTATTAACTGGATACGGTCAGGTGTCAACTGCCTACCCCTCTTGGACAGTAAGTGTCCCAAGTAGACCACTTGCTGGACACAGAATTGCAATTTGGAAGGGGACACTTTGTGCCCCATCTCGGCCAGAAAATACAGGACTGTAAGTGACGCACGTTCGCAGTCACGTTCAGAACGGGCTGTGATCAGTAGATCATCGACATACTGGAGCAGGGCAGTGTCAGTTGGCATGTGAATGTTGTCTAGTTGTCTCTTAAGTGCTTGACTGTAAATGCTAGGACTTTCTGTGAAACCTTGAGGAGCTCGTGTGAATTTATAGCTTCTTCCATTTAAACAGAATCCGAAAAGGAACTGGCTGTCTGGATGAATGGGGACACTGAAAAATGCGTTCTTGAGATCGATGACTGTAAAGAACGTGGCTTCAGAATCAATGGCTGTCAATAGAGAAGAAATATCTGGGACTACTGGGTACTGAGGTATAATACACTTATTAAGTTCTCGAAGGTCAATCACTAATCGATAAACTGGAGGTGCATTTGGATCCGTACGTTTCAGAACTGGAATGATAGGAGAATTACATATATTGGAGTCAGTTTCTACAACCACTCCTTGAACAATAAGCTCGTCAATAATTTTGGATAAGGCTGCTACAGCCTCAGGTGGCAATTTGTACTGTCTGATTCGTGGTAATACAACACCTTGCTTCAGAGTCACACGATGGGGTGTGATATGCATACAACCTACATCAGTTGGACCTTGCGCCCATAAATGCTGTGGTACATTCAATAATCTTGGATCAAAATCACGTAATACATAATGACCTTTGAAATCACGCAAGAACAGGCGGACCCCTTCTGGGGAGCAGCATATGACTGCTCCTAATTCTCTCAGTGTTTTAATTCCTAACAGATTTTCTGGACAAGATTTTGTGAGTAACAAATCTGTAGTTCGGGACAATGGACCAACTTCTAGAGTAACTGGTTTCGATATTTCATTAACAATAGGCTTTCCTGAAAATCCAAGGGAAACATTCCTAGAGCCTGAGAGCGGAGCCCCTGGAACCTCGTCATGACTGATGGTAGTCCTACTTGCCCCTGTATCAATCAGAAACTTTCTGTCTTTCCCCAATACTTGACTGTGTACATAGGGACCCTCTTGATCTACAGGAATCTCGATGAGAGGCAAGCCTACCTCCCTCTCTAGGCTGTTTCATGAATATGGCTGATAATCTGGATACTCTGTCTGTGCATACTGGTACATCTGCTGTGTAACATGCTGCGTTGCAGCTATAGGCTGCGGTGCTGTAACTGACTGTTGTGTATTCTGTGGTGGCTGGGAAGTCTGTGAAACTTGTTCTTGTCTAGGCGGACGTGGTCTCTCTTTAGTTTTACCAGTAGCTATGTTGTGTTTCAGAACTGCACATTCGTTTATAAAATGGCCTGGCTGTTTACAGTAATTGCATGTCCCTTTAACGAGAGCTGTAGGATGACTGGCTTGATTCGGACCCCTCTTCTGACTGTCTTGTGGAACAGATTGTGCAACTAGTACTTTCATTTTCGTGTCTTTCATACGTCTCCTTTCGTGTTCCTGCTCTTCCCTGATTCTGTTCTGGTGGTACTGGAGCATTTGGAGCATCTGTGACGGAGAATTAGCTTGCCAGGTACTTTCGACTTTCAGTACTCGATTTTTAACTTGTGGACTTGAATTCTCGACTAGTTTGGTAACAAAAAGATGAGGGTATGACTCACTACTTGTTTTCAGACCACTATTAATAATAAAACATTTTTCAAATCTAGAATAGAAATCACTAGTATCTTCGTCTTGTTTCTGTTTGCAGGCTGAGATGGCATCCCAATCTTCCTTTTTCGTGGCTAGTAATCTTGGCAAAACTTGTATCAATAACTCGGGCAATTCTTTAGCTTTATCCCCAAGACCGGTACCTGGTACTCGTATATTATCTTCAGTTTCTAGAGCTGTCCAATCTATCTTTTTCTCTCCCACCTCCCATTCTTTTTCCTTGAGTTTTTCATATATGCCCGCAGGCAACAGGACCTTTAGCATTTTAATGATATCAGGATACGTGTATTCTCCCATACGGAGCATGTCCTTTAATTCACGGTGGAACCCTGCTGGATCTTTGTCATGACAGGGAATTAACTTTTTCATCTCTAAGAGTTCCATCTTTGTGATAGGGGTGTAAACAAATACTCGTTCTAGACCACCACCCTCTTTCTTGACTGGATGTACTTCTCGTAACGGATTCTGTCTGTCTATGTAGAATGGTTTACTTTCTGGGGGTGAGACGTGAACAAAATGTGGATTCAGAAACGTTCGGTATTTGTGGCGCTGTTCTAGAATGACACTAATTAAATCGGTACCTAGACCTTTCCATCTGTATTGGAGTAACTCGTTCAATATATCATGTAGAGGACCTGGATCAGAATGTTGTTCCTCATACAGCGTAATGAGGTGCTGGATCATATACATACCCACCAGTCGCTGTTCGGCCGGGGGCAGTTTCAGAAACATTTGTGCCACTACTTCGTCTAGAAAAGTGGTAGAGTCAGTAGTCCACCGGACTGCTGATCGGGCTAGTTCTTGTTCATGCATTGTACTAAGCTCGCTATAACCTATTCGTGATCTCAGAATGTGATCGGTAGCTTGGAATACTTGCTCAAGAGAACACTGTTCTGGTGCTGGAGGAGGAAAAACTTTCTTGTAATCTGGGCGTGAATGTCGGTCGGAAAGTCTAGTTCTACCTACATACGCTATTCTGGAGGGATTCTCGTCATCTACCTCTTCAGTAGAAGAGTCATTCTCTTTCTCGGTTGCTTGTCTTGCTTCTTGTTTTTCGTGTAACTTTATGATTTCCCTACGGATTTTCTTGTACATACTCTCTATACAGTTCTGTGTCTTGTGTTTTCCCTCGGCTATATTGTCACTCTACCTAGTCAGGGCTTTCATTTCTTCCGGATCTTTTTCTGGAGTATCGTGCTCTCTTATTAAACAGTTAATCAAAAACTTTAGAAGCATGAGCTGAGTCTCGACTTTTCTTTGAACCATGGCTTCGTGAATACTTTCTGGATTCACTCCTGTACGGATAAAACGATATATTCTGTCTAGATGTTCTCCCATATCGGGCAGGGTGTCCAAATAGTCGACAACCCGTCTTAAACGTAATGAATATATGACCATATGACCTTCGCCTGGAACTGGATCATAACGGCATTCAGTAAGTGCTCGCTTGATATCTGCGTATGTAGTCATTTTTGGCGTACGCTGTAACGCTAGTTCATGTAGCGTCAGCCGTCTGGTTTGAGGCGGGGTACGAAGAGAACCTCCCCCCGCGGCTCCTAAACTAGAATCGTCGGTGTGTACTGTACGTGCTGGTAGAGTGACTGGCAAAGCGGGTACATGTACTGTGGGCTGGGCCGGGGGTGCTGTAATGGGTGCTGTACCATGAACTGAACCCACGGAACCAGCGGCTGGAGGAACAGGAATTACATTATTAACGGGAACAGGCGGAATAGGATTTGTATATTCTGGGACTGTATCGTCCAAATAGGACGAGAGAAAAATATCAGCTGCGGTCGGTTTGTGACGTAGCTTAATCGGGACCAATGGCGGCGGAAAATTACAGGGTGCTTCCGGGGTTGCTTTTGGCAAGCCCTCGGCAAGAAGAGGATACATGCCTTTAATAAGGGCATTTCTCTGTCTGTCTGACTGTTCTGTTTTAACTCGTTCACCTTCTTCGATTAATTCCCTTTCCTGGGCTTTTCCTGCGGATTCCCTACTTAATTCGGTTTTTCTGAATTCTTTTTTGGTTCTTTTATGAGATTCTTTGCGCCATAACTCGATGGCATCTTTCTGGGACTGTCTGGCTTTCTTTTTCCATAATGCTTCTTCTACACTGCACTCGGCATCCCATGTACCTGATACGGGCCATCTATATTTCTCTTCTAGTTCCCTGGTATAATCCGCCCATAAGTCTAGATATATAATGGCATCTAAGCCATGCTTGTGATACATAAAATGTCCTGGACTGTCCCTAGGAGGGACAGGAACTGCTTCTTCGAGCAACCCTTTTCTGGTCTTTAACTGACGTAATTTCGAGAATAAAGGCATTACAAGAATATACTTGGAACACAATACACAATAATCACAGTAATAAAATAGCGAACAAAGCACTCATACCACGACATAAAAATACATAAATAACAGTTCGAACAGAATACTACCTGATACACTGAAAACAGAACACATGAATTTCTCGAGAATGAAACTTACTAGATTTACTGGATGTACTGCTAAAACAGTACAGAACATACCGGTCCCATAAAGAGACACGTCAGGACCCGTATCCACCTAGGTGAATACTTCGTACTGGATCTGCGTACCCAAACCCATCGGACCAGGAACAAACTAATGCTCCTGTCTAGATACTTCCCCTGCGACGGTACTCACCGGGAAAGCAGAAACTGGAAGGCCTCGGACTGGACTTGACTGGACTGCTACGACGTCGGACTACGAACTTCGGAAACTTCGGTTACAGGTGGGCCTCCGGATACTTCGGACCTTGCTCTCTCGGCTTGGGCTCTGGTCGGGACGAACCGCATTCCACACCGCTTCGTCTGGATGTCGGACCGCAGACGCCGTTTCCTCCGTGGGCCTGAGGGAGACTTGAAGCAGAAATATCTGCCGGTGCGCAGTAGAGTTCCGTCACGGCTGTAGAGGGTCAGGGGACCTGCGTGGCATCGCCGGCGCGTGAGGAAGGGGCTCGTCCCTATTCGGGCGCCATTATGTGGTATATAAATAAATAATACCGGGACTATTTTTGACTATATTAACAATAACAGATAGCTCAATAAATAAGAGGCAGGATCCGATGTGTCCGAGTCAAAAGGATTTATTCAGGCAAAAGGGAAGGGACTGGAACGGGACAGCCTGAAATAAAACAGGAAGGACGGAAGGCAGCTGCAATGCTTCATCGACAGTGCAGCATATATATAGTAATACATTTCCAATACATTACATACAGTAGGCGTAACTTATGACAAACATATGATAAGAGTGCATGCGTGGAGAAAGAAAGGCGTGTACAGGGCGTGTATCAAGACATGTGGTATGAAACGTCACAGAAGTGTCATAAATGGGGCAGAAACATGGAGGGGGCTACCTGAGAGCAGCTGGGACCTTTAACCTAGTGGTGCGCGCAAACGGGCAATGACGTGTTACCAGGGAGAACTGGGGGCTATGACTTCTGCGCTAGAAGAGGAGACTAAAGTCTGCGGTGTCAGGACGACATGTACCTATGGCATATCTGGTATCTGGTGTTTGGAGTACATGTTGATAGAATCTAAAAGTTATCAAGGCAAAGGCTACTTGACACTAAGACTGGAGCATGCATTATTCTTCATGTATTGCGTGTGCTAGGAATATTCTATGAATATTAATACAGTATTTCTCTTACATGGAGACAGAGAGGCTAGACCATAGCTGGAACTATTGATGCGATTCAGTAGCTTAGGAATGCAGAGAAGGAGGGCTGGACTGATAACTAGAAGCATAACATACTCTTGGCAGACAGGCAGGCAGAGCCAGGCCGGGCCGGGCACCGCGAGGCAGGAAATAAGTGAAGGGTCAGGGATGCAGGTGGGGCTGCATCGCTCCTCGGAGTGGATTCAGGAAAATGGAGCTTGAATCTGATGTCCGGGCCCTTTTGAGGCCTAGGAACGGGGATAATGCGATGAATTAACGTGCACACTGTGAAACATGGCAACATAGGCCTAATACTCGTTGCTTTCACGAGAACTGGAAACTGGCATACTAGAGTTGGACACAACTATGATTGCGTCTTTAATCGATCATAGGGGGATACATGCATATTGATCATGCACATATAACATAAAGTGGGGAACACGTAGGCACATATAACATGGCAAAATTTACTTTTCCACAATAAAATTTACTATTCCCACTTCAGTGAGTGCAACAGTAGGGAAAGGGTTGGATAGGGTAGAGGTAAAAATTACTATTCCCACTCCAGTGAGTGCAACAGTAGGGAAAGCGTTGGATAGCGTAGAGGTAAAAATTACTATTCCCACTCCAGTGAGTGCAACAGTAGGGAAAGTGTTGGATAGCGTAGGGGTAAAAATTACTATTCCCACTCCAGAGAGTGCAACAGTAGGGAAAGCATTGGATAGCATAGGCATAAAATGTACTATTCCCACTCCAGTGAGTGCAACAGTAAGGAAAGCATTGGATAGCAGGAGGGTAAAAATTACTATTCCCACTCCAGAGAGTGCAACAGTAGAGAAAGCGTTGGATAGCGGGAGGCTAAAAACTACTATGCCCACTCCAGAGAGTAGAACAGTAGGGAAAGCATTGGATAGCGTAGTAGTAAACATTGCAACAGTAGGGAAAGTGTTGGATAGCGTAGGAGTAAATATTACTATTCCCACTCCAGTGAGTGCAACAGTAGGGAAAGCGTTGGATAGCGTATGGTTAAAAATTACTATTGAAAGGAGGTTGTGAGAGGTGCACAACTGGATTAAATAATAAGGTAACGCAAAAGTTGTTAAGTGTTAGGGTGCTCTCGCTGGGTGGTGTTGTCCGTCTGCACACCACTAAATACTATTAACAAGTTGTGTCTGCGGGAACCGCAGGTACATCCCCAATAAGGCACTCCAAAAATGATCACCAAAGTGCTTCGGCAGTTCTTTGAAGATTTCACGTTTATTCTCTTTAGAGTTGTTTCATTTGTGGTTTGTTTGTACTTTACTGATATTTAAAGCATATCAACAGACAACATAGTTGAACATCCGAACAATTGTATCCTATGCATTTCGGGCTGTAAAACCCTTGGTCACGGATAAGCTGAGGAGGAAGAATACATGAAAAGTGTAAGGGATATTCCTATGAGGAAACGTGAGTATATTGTGCAAGGTGCTCGTGATAAAAAATAAGTAAATAAATAAACAACTAATCAACTATTGGTGGCGTGAAAGGGTTGTGAGGAGATTGTAACAAAAGTGAACAAATGGGTAAAGATATTCAAGCAAATTAAACTGGATGGGTCAAGTGTTCAAACTCTTAGTGATCGAATACTGTGCAGGAACTATAACGATCTTAAGGCCGACGAGGGCGTGCTCCGCAAGAAAACGGTTGCGTGTTGTTTAGCGTCAGCGATATGCGCAATGGCATGCACTTACTTCAGGATGGATGTCATGATGGCGTGGAAACGCGTACTCATGCGGTTAGCAGTCGGTTGTCTGATGTGCTCGGGAGAACGCGAACAGATAACTAATTACAAAATAAAAAGTGAAAATGGACTAACGAGTGGAAGTGATATTAAGAAAGTGTGGCGGCCATGTTGGAGCGATAGAATCAGATATAGGAATAGTAAATAGTGATGTTATGAGAAATGTAGGAACAAGGTAAAGTCAATGAGTGAGCAATATCAATATTTACACAGCACAATTCTCAAAATTATAAAAAACAACTAAATTCGGTACGATCATTAAGCCCATTTGGCTTGAGGGTCTGTAGCATATAAATCCATTCAAGTTCTCTCTTAAGTAAAAATTTAGTGTTATCAGTTCCTTCTCTTTTTGAAACCGTTTCAAGAATCATGAATTTCATTTGGGCGATGGTATGGCGAGCATCCATAAAGTGCATGGCTATGTTTGATTTCTCTGATCTCAGTCTAATATTAGATTTGTGCTCGTTAAGGCGTAATTTCATTTTCCGTTCAGTCTTGCCTATGTATAGTTTCCCACACGGGCATTTCAGTGCATAAATCACATTGGCTGTGTCGCATGTCGCGTCTACCTTGAGTTTCACATCGTGACCTTTCATCGGATGCTGTATAGTATTCCCTTTGATTATACAGTTACAGTGACTGCAATTTCTACACGGTTGGGTTCCACGATGAAGTTGTTTAAGTGGCTCAGTGGGTTTTGACAAAATTTCTTTCAGGTTGCTACTTCTGGTATGTGCAAATATTGGTGGTAGCTCGAAAATGCCCTGGAAGTCGGGTTCATTTTTTAACACAGGCCAGTGTTTGTAGATGATTTTTTTATATTTGTAGCTTGCTGTAGAGTACTTGGACACAAGCACCATACGCTGATCTGAGGTCTTGTGGGATTTAGTCATACTTTCCGTTCTTGATATCGTGGTGACTCGATCGCGTGCTTGTTGCAGAATGTTGTCTGGGTAACCTCGTTCAAGGAACCTGTTTTGCATTTCAGTGATGCGATCTTCAACCAACATGTCGTCAGACACTATGCGTTTGACGCGTAGCATCTGGGAAAATGGGAGATGTTTTTTGAGTGAGCCTTGATGAAAACTCGAGTAGTGTAAGGCATTGTTTCGGTCAGTGCTTTTTCTGTAGAGGTCAGTGACCAATCCTTGTGGAGTATTTTTTATATGCACATCCAAGAATGCAATGTCTGTATCACTGATTAGCCATGTCAATTTAATGCGTGGATCTTTATCATTGATTTCAGTCATGAGATCATGTAGAGTTTCCTTGGTGTCTGACCACAGAAAGAAAAGATCATCAATGTACCGTGTGTACAGTTTGGCATGGTTCTGAAAATTCGTGTTTGTATATATGTAGTTCTTTTCAAAATTTTCCATATATGTGTTCGCGTATGACGGGGCAGCACAATTCCCCATTGCCATCCCTGAGAGTTGTAGAAACCATCGATCATCAACTTTGAAGTAGGAATGATATAGTGTAAAAAGCATTAATTCGACTAGGAATGTTTGCATTTTCACATCAATTGCACTGTTCAGTAAAATTTGTTCAATTGCTTCAATTCCACCTAAGTGCGGTATGGAGGTATATAGTGAACTCACGTCTGCCGTGCATAATACGTAGGATTCATTGTTGAGGTTTGGAATTCTGGAAAGTTTCAGCAGAAAGTCTGTAGTGTCTTTGATGTAACTGTGAGATTGAATCACTAAAGGTTGCAGATATTTATCTATGAATTTACCAGTTCTCTCATGTATAGATTTCTTGGTTGATACTATGGGCCTGAATGGTGGGTTAGTCAAATTTTTGTGGAAAAATGGAATGGAATACTGAATAAATGTAGCTTAGACCTCATTTTGTTGATTGTTGAGGAACTGGCAGGCATCCTCAAAGAACTTGAGACGGAAATGAAAGAAATACAGGAAGAAGTAAAAAATCTGCTAACACCTGAGGAATTAACATCCATACTTGAAGATTGCAAAACTACCCTGGATAAATACCAGAAAGAAATACTGGAACGTAAAGTCAGAAAATTCCGAAGGGATACGCTTGATTACAAGCTGGATGAAGTTTACTCTTGGGCTGATGTCTACGCCCAAAGACGCCGTAATAAACCATCGACCATGAACACGGACACCTCATCATCTGACTCAGATTCTACCAAAATTCCACCTAGACGCCCTCAGCAGTCCAGGCAACCAACTAATAAAGAACAAGCTAGCACATCAAGTGCCAACCAGCTACCAGATGCCTCTGCATCGTCACAGTCTTTTTTAGAGGTAAGCCAAACTCCACCCGACGACCCCGGCGGAGCAAAAACAAAAGACAGAGAAAAAAGTCCACCAGCCACGAGAAGCACAACAGCCAAAAAGAAATAAGTCTCGTAATCAACATCTCGAAGACAGAAATCAATGATTATCAAATGAAACTATTGGAGAAAGGTACCTCATTCATTCCAACCACTCCGACTAATCTTTTGGAACTTGAAGTAAGCACATTCAAATTCACCCGCAAACTTAGACTTAGACATTTTTTTGATAACGTTTTACCTCCTGCTACCACTACCAAAGAGGACGAACTTAAAGGATTGCGACCACCCAGTACATATTTACCACCAACTAGTCACAAATGTATAGATTTGTTTGAAACTTTGGTTCGTCAGGACCTCTCAAGCATCAACTTTAAGACGCCAAGGAAAATCCAGAACTTAACCACCAAAGATCGTGATACTCTCAAATCGTTAGCTAACAACCCAGACATCAAAATCACCAAAGCTGACAAAGGTGGCGCATTAGTTATTTTGGACAAAGAGATGTACCAAAACAAACTTAAAGAACATATAGAAGATACCTCAACCTATATGGTACTGAACTGCAACCCCACCAATGAATTTCAAGATCTATTGAGGGATATCGTTCTCAAAGCATTTCAAAATGGAATCATTGAGGAACGCACCAAAAAATACTTGCTTATCGATTGCCCAAGAAGTCCAACGATACACATGAGCCCAAAAATCCACAAAAATTTGACTAACCCACCATTCAGGCCCATAGTATCAACCAAGAAATCTATACATGAGAGAACTGGTAAATTCATAGATAAATATCTGCAACCTTTAGTGATTCAATCTCACAGTTACATCAAAGACACTACAGACTTTCTGCTGAAACTTTCCAGAATTCCAAACCTCAACAATGAATCCTACGTATTATGCACGGCAGACGTGAGTTCACTATATACCTCCATACCGCACTTAGGTGGAATTGAAGCAATTGAACAAATTTTACTGAACAGTGCAATTGATGTGAAAATGCAAACATTCCTAGTCGAATTAATGCTTTTTACACTATATCATTCCTACTTCAAAGTTGATGATCGATGGTTTCTACAACTCTCAGGGATGGCAATGGGGAATTGTGCTGCCCCGTCATACGCGAACACATATATGGAAAATTTTGAAAAGAACTACATATATACAAACACGAATTTTCAGAACCATGCCAAACTGTACACACGGTACATTGATGATCTTTTCTTTCTGTGGTCAGACACCAAGGAAACTCTACATGATCTCATGACTGAAATCAATGATAAAGATCCACGCATTAAATTGACATGGCTAATCAGTGATACAGACATTGCATTCTTGGATGTGCATATAAAAAATACTCCACAAGGATTGGTCACTGACCTCTACAGAAAAAGCACTGACCGAAACAATGCCTTACACTACTCGAGTTTTCATCAAGGCTCACTCAAAAAACATCTCCCATTTTCCCAGATGCTACGCGTCAAACGCATAGTGTCTGACGACATGTTGGTTGAAGATCGCATCACTGAAATGCAAAACAGGTTCCTTGAACGAGGTTACCCAGACAACATTCTGCAACAAGCACGCGATCGAGTCACCACGATATCAAGAACGGAAAGTATGACTAAATCCCACAAGACCTCAGATCAGCGTATGGTGCTTGTGTCCAAGTACTCTACAGCAAGCTACAAATATAAAAAAATCATCTACAAACACTGGCCTGTGTTAAAAAATGAACCCGACTTCCAGGGCATTTTCGAGCTACCACCAATATTTGCACATACCAGAAGTAGCAACCTGAAAGAAATTTTGTCAAAACCCACTGAGCCACTTAAACAACTTCATCGTGGAACCCAACCGTGTAGAAATTGCAGTCACTGTAACTGTATAATCAAAGGGAATACTATACAGCATCCGATGAAAGGTCACGATGTGAAACTCAAGGTAGACGCGACATGCGACACAGCCAATGTGATTTATGCACTGAAATGCCCGTGTGGGAAACTATACATAGGCAAGACTGAACGGAAAATGAAATTACGCCTTAACGAGCACAAATCTAATATTAGACTGAGATCAGAGAAATCAAACATAGCCATGCACTTTATGGATGCTCGCCATACCATCGCCCAAATGAAATTCATGATTCTTGAAACGGTTTCAAAAAGAGAAGGAACTGATAACACTAAATTTTTACTTAAGAGAGAACTTGAATGGATTTATATGCTACAGACCCTCAAGCCAAATGGGCTTAATGATCGTACCGAATTTAGTTGTTTTTTATAATTTTGAGAATTGTGCTGTGTAAATATTGATATTGCTCACTCATTGACTTTACCTTGTTCCTACATTTCTCATAACATCACTATTTACTATTCCTATATCTGATTCTATCGCTCCAACATGGCCGCCACACTTTCTTAATATCACTTCCACTCGTTAGTCCATTTTCACTTTTTATTTTGTAATTAGTTATCTGTTCGCGTTCTCCCGAGCACATCAGACAACCGACTGCTAACCGCATGAGTACGCGTTTCCACGCCATCATGACATCCATCCTGAAGTAAGTGCATGCCATTGCGCATATCGCTGACGCTAAACAACACGCAACCGTTTTCTTGCGGAGCACGCCCTCGTCGGCCTTAAGATCGTTATAGTTCCTGCACAGTATTCGATCACTAAGAGTTTGAACACTTGACCCATCCAGTTTAATTTGCTTGAATATCTTTACCCATTTGTTCACTTTTGTTACAATCTCCTCACAACCCTTTCACGCCACCAATAGTTGATTAGTTGTTTATTTATTTACTTATTTTTTATCACGAGCACCTTGCACAATATACTCACGTTTCCTCATAGGAATATCCCTTACACTTTTCATGTATTCTTCCTCCTCAGCTTATCCGTGACCAAGGGTTTTACAGCCCGAAATGCATAGGATACAATTGTTCGGATGTTCAACTATGTTGTCTGTTGATATGCTTTAAATATCAGTAAAGTACAAACAAACCACAAATGAAACAACTCTAAAGAGAATAAACGTGAAATCTTCAAAGAACTGACGAAGCACTTTGGTGATCATTTTTGGAGTGCCTTATTGGGGATGTACCTGCGGTTCCCGCAGACACAACTTGTTAATAAAAATTACTATTCACACTACAGAGAGTGCAACAGTAGGGAAAGTAAATACTTCATATATGAATAAAAATAAATTAAATATTAATACCAATTACAAATTAATTCAAAGTAATTAACAATTTTATAGAATATAATAATTAATCTATTAAAAATAAAAATAAAAATTAATTATTAAAAATAAATACCTATTAATACACATTATTTACCAATTAACAATTAATTAACAATTAAAAAATAATAAAAAATTACAACAAAACAAAACCAATAAATACATTAAATTATTTAATGAATTACAATTAAACAACTTCCCACCCTATTCCCCTACAAACCCACAACCCGCAACAGAAACTAAATTAATAAAATTAACATAAATATCAATTAATCAATTGATTAAAATAAATTACCAATTATATTTTATTTAATTTACAATTAAAAATTGTAATATCAATTAATTCAAAATAAATACCAATAAATAAATTTAGAAATGTTATTAATTATAATTAAATTCCTTCCCACCCTATTCCCCTGTAAAAACACAACCCGCTTCAGAAAATGAAATATTAAAATTAACATAATCATCAATTAATCAATTAATAAAAATTAATTACCAATTGTATTTTAATTAATTACCAATTAACAATTTAAATATCAATTAATTCAAAATAAATACCAATAAATAAATAAAAAAATGTATTAATTATAATTAAATTACTTCCCACCCTATTCCCCCATAAACCCACAACCCGCTACAGAAAATAAATTAATACATTTAACATAATTTTCAATTAATCAATTAATTAAAATAAATTACCAATTATATTTTAATTAATAACCAATTAATAATTAATTAACAATTAATTCAAAATAAATACCAATAAATTAAATTAACATATTTAATTAATTATAATTAAATTACTTCCCACCCTATTTCCCTATAAACCAACAACTCGCTACAGAATTATACTACGCAAAAATTAAATACCATAAAATTAATTAATTAAAATAAATGATAAAATAAATATACACTTTTTACACATATACTAACATACAAAACACTTTAAAAAATTGAATATTATTAAATAATTAATATTAACTTACTTACCTCAAATTCGATATTTTTGTTGTCTATATTCTGTCCATTCAATATTTTTGTTGTCTATATTCTGTCCATTCTATCTTTTTGTTGTCTATATTCTGTCCATTCGATATTTTGTCCATTCTATATTTTGAATTCGATATTACTGCTATTCTATTCGATATTTTTGTAGTCTATATTCTGTCCATTCGATATTGTGTCCATTCTATTTTTTTATTTCGCGATTAATGTAAATCGATATTAAAAACTCAATATTTTGAGTGTATAACCTTTTCCTGATGGTGAATTAGAGCCTCTTCGTTCTTCACTATCGCAAGGATACCTGTTGCTCTTAGGCCAGAATGGCCAGTTTGATTATTACATCCTATAATTCTAACTGACTCAAGGAACTAGGTAGAAATTCGAGTTTAGTATGCCTGAACTCAGAATGATCAAATGCATCTTTTAGTGAAGTTGGTTTTAACAATCTGAGTTTGAAAATACAATTTTTAGAAAATCAGTATTTTCTTGTCTAACCATCCGAGCCTGCCTCTGCTAGGTTGTGTATTCCTTGTCTGGAGTTTGAGTGACAGGGGCTGGGTGGATTTCAGGAGACAGGGTGAGTCAGCCCAGTGCTGAATAGAGATATCTGCATATAGATGGGAGGGAGGAGTTGCACCTGGGACCTGAATAGGGCTGTGCCTTCCTTCCCCAATGCTGGCTCCACCTCCTGTGGTATGTCTGATGTCCTTGGCCTACACTGTTAAAGGAAAGAAGGAGACAAGTAAATAGACTGCTCCTGAACTGACCAGAACTGGTTTGTACTAGGCAAAGGCCTCTTTGCCTTCAGAGAACAAAGAGAATTGGAGTCAAAATATTGTGACCTAGACCCAAGAACTTTAGATCGCTTTTGGGAAACAAGAAGAAACCTCGACCGAGGAGAGGAACCGGACAGACTACCCCTAAGAGTGAAGAATTGGCCTGCAGTGGTTGCCTTACTGCCAACGAGAGGAGAGAGGAACTTTGTGTGTACTTTCATCAACTTGTGACGGATCTCCAAGGGCTTGAGAAGGAGCTTGCCTCCTAACTGCGACCTGCATCGCGTCTATCTTGCAACGCAACCGCAACAGTTTCCACAATGAGTAAAGGAACTGTGACCGAGTCTGTCCCACTGTGCTGACCCGTATCGACGCGGTCAGCGGGAATTGCGAGACTCTGTTGTGTTAACATCGCCGTAGCCAGAGGACGCTACAGACTCGTAAAGAACTTTGGATCAAGTATTCCTAACAAGAACTCTCTATTTTGATAACAGTACTGTGGATCCCTTTGCGTTTAATGGTCTTGTGTTAAATCTATATAAAGATACTGTAACCGGGTACCCAACAGCCAAGGGATGGACCATAGCACGGACTGGTGGACTCATAATGATGAGGATTCCCTTACTCCTTCCCCACAGGACGATCAGATTCCCTGGTACTCGACAACAGGAAGAGAGGTGCACGGCTCCTTTAACTAGTCGACTGATCCGGACGAAGGCCCCTTCCCTCTTGACGTCTGCTTCGGGGCATTGGCTAAATATCCGGATATCCCAGGCTTAGGGTGTGACATCACCAGAGAGCGGAGGGCGGAAGAGAACGAGCGAAGAGCCGAGGACGCCGAGCGAGGCAGAGGAGAGAACGCCGAGCGAGGAAGAGAAGCAGACGGGCCGAAAGGCCAAGCAGACGGGCCGAAAGGCGAAGCAGACGAGCCAGGAGGCCAACGGGACCACGCTGCGCCGTGCCACACTCCCGAGGGAGGAGTGTGGCTCAGACAGGTACGGGACAAGTTCGCAAGCTGGGTGGGACGTCGGGGTGTAGTCCCGCGTTAGAAAGCACACCCACTTCCTATTCTCCCACACCTTCCTGGACCCTGTAAATACCCCCTCCCTCACCACGAGACACCGCGGCGGTAAAGCGTCACACCAGAGGTGTCCCCTCACTTCCCCGGTACCCTTGGGGTTAAAGCAGAGCGAGGTCAGACGGTAAACGCTCCTTTCTTTTCTTTATTTCCTTTCTGGGTGCCTCGAGAGCCACACCACCTGAGAAGCCCAAGCCAGGGGCAAGAAGGTCTCCTAAAGCAGCAAGTAACCTAAGAGGCACCACGGATCCAGCCGAGTTTGCGAAAGAAAGACTTACTTTTCGTCAAAAGAAGTTGTATATGAAAATCAAACCCACTTTACCTAAACCACGTTCCCAGCCCATTACTGACTCCCCGTTACAGATACGTAATTTTTATATACAACTTGTGTGGCATCCCTTTGTAGTGTTGTCACTGGATTACTGTATGTGTTCACAAATGCTTTACACACTGCCTCGAGATAAGCCTGTCTGCCCGTGCCAAGCTACCAAGGGGGTGAGCAGGGGTTATTTTAGGAGTGTACCCCCTTACCCTGACTAGACGCAAGGGTCCCTTTTTGTCAAAGGTACCTACCTCTGCCAACTAGAGACCCCCAAATCTAACATTGGTAGTTAGCGCTGAGGATTCTGGCCTTGCATTTATGACTCATATACAGTGATTGGTGAACACTACTAGTGAGTGCAGACCAAATCGCGACCACATACTTTTGGTAGATTGTTTTTCCTGGGATTTTCTATTTTTGCAAAGAACTGCTGAGTTTAAGCACCATGGGGAAAGCAGCATCCATAGCATCTGTTTATTATGATTGGGAAGAGGGGAAAGTGGAAAGCTACACCAACAAGCAATTCAGGCACTTCTGCAAGAAATTCAAAGTTTCCATGACCGGGCTCTCCAAGAAGGATGAGTTCCAAAAGGCACTGAGGGCCTGGGTCGAAGCAGGGAAAATCCCTGAGAATGAGGAAGGGGCTGAGAATGAAGATGAGCAGCTAGCATGACCATTGGGTCCAGGGGGGAGGGGAGCAACCTCCCCCATCAGTAGCAGTGTTTCCGCCCGAGGCCTGTCCCCAGAGGAGTTGGCGGACAGGAAAGAAAACAGGATGCACGAATTGGAGCTTGCCAAGCTCAAGTTGGGTGGACAACTGGAGTTAGAGAATAGGAGATTGGCTCTGGAGGAGAAAAAAATGCAGCTGGAGCATGAGAAGAGTTTGAGGGAGTTGGAATTAAAAGCTAGAAGCTTGGAGAATACTCCCTCTGGTGGCAGCACACTGTCTACGCCTGTGGAAGGAAGGGTGTATATTCCGAAAGATGTGGTGAGAGAGTTCTACAAGAACGACGATATTGGGCAGTGGTTCAATGCCTATGAGGTAGCCATGTCTTCCCACCGGGTCCCTGAGAAGGATTTGGGAGTGGGGTTGTGGAGTCGGTTCCTTAGTGAGGGGCGGGACACACTGTTAGACTTGCCTTCTGAAGTCCATAATTCCTATAGCCACATGAAAGAGGCATTGATGTCCAGGTATGGGTTGACTCCTGATCTGTATAGGTAAAGGTTCATGGGCTGCAAGAAGATAGAGGGCAGTACCTGGGAAGAGTATGTCACCTTTTTCTGCAGAGCGTTGGATGGTTGGGTGAAGGGTAGCAAAGTTAATGATTTTGAAGGGCTCTTTGATTTAATTGCATGGGAGCACGTGTCGAGTAATTGTTTTCCAGAGCTATGCCAGCACCTGATTGATAGCAAGCTGACTAACCGTAGGAAGCTTGCTGAGGAGGCGGACCGCTGGGTCAGCACCAAGGTCCACAAGGATCACGTGGGAGACTCTGCCAATGGTGGGCAGGGTCTCCCAGCAGAGGAGTGGGGAGGACAAGGGTAAACAGGGAGTTCCAGAAAGGGCCCCAAAGTAATTCCCAAGGGAAAGTTTCCCAGCCTCCCCCTGAGAGAAAGCAAGGGGCCCGGCAGGTAATCCTGTTCATATTGGACCCCTGAAGTGTTACATGTGTGGGGACCTAGGTCATAAGGCGAATGATCCCCGGTGCCGTCAGTTTGGAAAAAGAGCTACGCCTGGTGCTCCACCCCAGCAGATTGCGAGTGTAGCCCTGGGGGAGGAGATTGGTGTCCAAGGTGGGTGGGGTCCCGCTGAGATGTCCCTTGTCTCTTTAGGAGACTGTGAGGTGGTCCCTGGTACCCGACTGCCCAACAACACTAAGAAATATGGGCAGTGGGTGACCATCAATTGCCATAAAGTGGAGGCTCTTAGAGACACAGGAGCCAGTGTGACAGCTGTCAAGTGTCACCTGGTGTCTCAAGAGCAGATTGTCCCCCATGCATTTTGCTGAGTTGTTGCCGCCGACAACACAGAGAGCCATTGTCCAATGGCTCAGGTTCCCTTTGAGTGGGGGGTCTCTGGTACTCTTCAGGTAGCTGTGAGGCCCGCCATTCCTGTTGACAATTTGTTGGGGAACGATTTGGAGAGCTCACCTTGGGGAAAGGTGGAGCGAAGTACTCACTTGGAGATGTTGGGTCTACCTGACTGAGCGTGTGTGACCACGCGGTCAATGGCAGCCCGAAAGGGTGCTCAAGAGGACCTGGAGCCTGAGAGGGAGGCCCAGGGACAAGCCTAGAAGAGAAGAGGTGGGGGTGCTGAACCCAGCCCGAAGTTCCCACAGTTCAGGAGGATGAAAACCCTGAGGGGGATGCCCTGGAGCCTACAGGGGAACATGTAGCTGAACTGGTGGACCTGCCTGAGCTAACCCATTGGCAGCAGGAAGGAGGACCCTCCAGGGAAGAATTCTGCAAGGAGCAGAGAGAATGCCCTTCTCTTGTGGGTTTGCGGCAACAGGCTGCAATCCAGGCAGCAGGTGATCAGTCTGGATCACATTGGATATACTGGGAGAATGGTCTCCTGTATAGTGACCCTAAGGTTGCTGAGCCTGGGTCAGCCCGTGTGCTGGTGGTACCACAGACCTTCAGAGCATTCCTACTGGGGCTGGATCATTATGTGCCATTGACAGGACATTTGGGACTAGACAAGACCTTTGAGTGGCTTGTCACCCACTTTCATTGGCCCTAAATGCGCAAGAGTTCAGACACTCATTTATTTATTTATTTAATTTATAAGGCGCTCAGCTACCCAAGGGTTTCCCGGCACCGCCTGCATAGGTCAAACAAATAAGGGAGAGGAACTATTGATTAAAGAGCCAGGTCTTCAGCATCCCACAAAAAGCACAAAATTGGCCTCATTTCTTAAAGTCAGAGGAAGAGAGTTCCACAAGATAGGTCCTAAATAAGAAAAAGAATGACCGCCCATTCTAGACAGTCTGTATCTAGGAACCACAAATTTAGTCTGACTAGCAGACCGAAGACAGTGAGGAGGAACATACAGTTGGGCAACAGATTTCAGATATTGAGGAGCTTTACCCATTTTGATCTTATGCATATGGGTTAAGGTCTTGAATTTAATACGATTCTCCACTTTCAACCAGTGGAGATCAAGTAGAGAGCTGGACACAGAAGAAAACTTTGGAATTTGGCAGAGCAGCCGAGCAGCAGCATTTTGAACAACTTGAAGTTTATGAATTACTTCCTTATTAGCTCCAAGAAACAGGACGTTGCCATAATCCAGGCGCAAAATAATCAGAGCCTGGATGACAGTTCTTTTAGTCGATTCAGGCAGCATCCATAGAATTTTCTTGAGCCATCTAAGGATGGCAAAGCAAGTAGCAGAGACTTTGATGGCTTGCGACCTCATAGAAAGCTGATCATCGATTATAAAACCTAGATTGCGGGCTTGTATAGTAGGCCGAGGGGTGACACCCAGCTCAGGATGCCAATGTTGGGGGCCCCGGAGTTCTTTATTTTCCCTAAAATAAGCACCTCGGTCTTTTCTCCATTAAGCTTACGAGAGTTGTTTAGCATCCACTGCATGAAATTACTCAAGCCTAACTGGAGACATGAGGGACCGAAGACTTCTTTAGCAGAAAGGGAGAAAATTATTTGTGTGTCCTCAGCATAAGAAAAAATTGACAGCCCTGCCTCCTCTGCAATCTTGGCCATTGGTTTCACATAAATGTTGAATAACAACGGGCTGAGAATCGAGCCCTGAGGCACTCCATAGGGTGAGGCATGAACTTTGGAGGCCGCCCCTGAAAATGAAACCTGGAAAGTGCGACCGGACGGAAGTTAGCAATCCATTTCAAGTCAGCACCCGACATGCCAATGGATCCGAGTGTTTGCAAAAGCACAGTGTGGGACACCGTGTCAAAAGCGGCGCTCAGATCTAACAATATGAGCGCCACGGTGTCACCATCATCCAAGCGGCTGCGCAACATTTCACTCCCGAAAGTGTGGTTTCTGTAGAGTAGCCTTCTCTAAACCCTGATTGAGATGGGTGTAAGAGTTTATGGGATGCCACATAGTTGGTTAGTTGTAAATTCACATGATTCTCCAATAACTTGGAAAAAAACGGGAGCAGGGAAATAGGCCGAAAATTGGATAATTGAGTAGGATCGGCATTAGGCTTTTTTAATAGAGGAAGGACCATAGCATGCTTCCATTCGGGAAGAATCACAGCTTCACGTAGAGAAGCATTAAGAAGTTCTTTAATCTGAGCTAGAATGGACGGATGCATTTTTTGTGGTATAGAAATAGGCAGCAGATCACGGGGGGAGCCTGATTTCACACTTTTTAGGACACTGTTGAAGGAAATAGAGTCAAGCAGTGACCATTGTTCAAGTTTAATCGCATTATTCCCAACCTGAGTCACTGGCTGAGTATCAAGTTTGGATAAATCAGTGGTGGCCGTGCATTGTTGAGAAATGGAAGCTTCAGGAGTATTTAATCTGGAGTAAATCTGTTCAACTTTGTCAAGAAAAAATATAGCAAGCTCCTCACATTAAGAATCTGATACGGTAAATTGTGGAGCTTGACAAGCCATTCCGGACAGTTTCTTGACCAGATTGAAAAGAACTTTAGGGCAGTTTTGAGCATTCGTAATAGTGGTACTGACATACTCTGCCCAAGCAGTATTACATATAGAATGATATTCTCTAATAGTTTGTTTATATATTACTTTAGCATCTGAGGCATAGTCTTTCCTCCAGAGTCTTTCCATAGCTTTGCATTTGCTTTTCATAGTTTGCAAAGTCGGTGAGTACCAAGGAGCCGGAGGGCGATGGTTTCTCACCTTCTAGGAAGAAAATGGAATACAGATATCCACTGAATTAGAAATCCAGTTCATAATAGTACCTAGGTCAGCCATAGAGGTGTGACTAATAGAGGGCATATTTTCCAATAGGTGATGATTAAGATGATCTATGTCAAGTTTGTTCCAATTTCTGGACTTAAGTTTCTCCCCCAAGTTTGAGAAGGACTGATTCAAATGCTCTACCATAAGTCGACAGGTCACTATAAAATGATCGGACCAGATGCAAGACATGTCAGAGTTGTCAGGCAAGTGGAAAGAGTGGGAGGAAGCAGAAGGCTCCTCTCCAGCCATTCCTTGTGGTCAATACCCCTTTGAGCGGGTGGGTATTGACATTGTGGGGCCACTGTACCCCAAGACAGCCATGGGCAACAGGTATATCCTGGTCTTGGTGGACCATGCCACCCAGTACCCCGAAGCCATACCTCTGAGGACAGTGATGGCCCCCTTGGTGGGATGGGCACTGATGGGAATTTTCTCCAGAGTGGGATTCCCTAGAGAGGTGCTGTCTGACCGACGTACCAACTTCATTTTGAAGTATATGAAGTCCCTGTGGCAGGAGTGTGGGGTAACCTACAAGTTTACCACTCCTTACCACCCTTAAGGAAACGGCGTTTGTTGAGAGATTCAACAGAACCCTGAAAGGCATGATTATGGGTCTCGAGGACCCCATGAGTCCTCTTGCCAAGCCTACTGTTTGCGCACCACGAGGTGCCACAGAAATCTCTAGGGTTCAGTACCTTTGAGCTTCTCTATGGTCACCCCATGAGAGGATCTCTGAGTTTGGTCAAGGAAGGCTGGGAGCAATCTCCCAGGAAACCTCCCCAGGATGTATATAGCTACATGATTGCCTTCAGGAACCAAACTTGGCTTTTCAGAAAACTTGCTGAGGCGAATCTGGAAGCCAGCCAGGAGGAGATGAAGCTGTGGTACGACCAGAATGCCTCTCTGGTAGAGCTTCAGCCTGGTCAGAAGGTGTGAGTCCTGGCCCCCGTGGAGCCCTGCGCGCTCCAGGATAAGTGGACTGGACCATTTGAGGTGGTGGAGCGCAAGAGTCCTGTTACCTATTTGGTGGACTTGCGGTCTCCCGGGAACCCCTTGCGGGTCCTGCATGTGAGCCGCCTAAAGCCCCACTTGGAGAGGTCCGAAGTGGGCATGCTCTTAGAGAAAGATGCTGGAATAGAGAGGAGACCGAGACTCTTCCGGACCTCCTGTGGGCGACAGAGCGCGATGGGCCAGTAGATGGTGTCAACTTCTCTTCCACCCTGACCCCCGAGCAACAGAGTGACTGTCGCCAGCTGCTGGGACAGTTTGCTGATTTCTACTTCCTGGTTCCCGGTTCACAGATTGGTGCTGGACACGGGAGCCAGCCTACCTCTGAAGCACAAAACTTACAGGGTGACTGACAGGGTGAGAGCTTGCATCTAGGAGGAGGTCTCCAAAATGCTTGCGTTAGGGGTGATTGAGTCCTCTAACAGTACTTGGGTCAGCCCAGTGGTCTTGGTCCCGAAGGCTGCCGCACCGGGTGCCACACCAGAACTCAGGTTCTCTGTGGTCTACCGAGGGCTCAATTCAGTCACAAGGACTGACGCGCACCCCATCCTCAGAACTGACGAGCTCATCGATCGGTTAGGGGCTGCCCGGTACCTCAGCACATTGGACTTAACGTCTGGGTACTGGCAGATCGCCTTCACTGATGGGGCAAAAGAGAGGTCAGCATTCTCCACACCAGATGTGCACTACCAGTTCCGGGTTATGCCCTTTGGGATGAAGAATGTCCCTGCCACCTTCCAAAGGTTGGTCAACCAGGTGTTGGCTGGACTGTACGAGTTTCGTGCCGCCTACCTGGATGACATCGCAGTGTTCAGCGCCAGTTGGGGACAACATCTGCGCCACCTCTGGGAAGTATTGATGGCGCTACGGAGGGCAGGCCTTACCATCAAGGCCAGTAAGTGCCAGATCGGGCAGGGTTCTGTGGTGTACTTGGGCCACCAGGTTGGGAGCGGCCAGCCCCTACAGCTCCTACAGCCCAAGACCGAAACCATCCTGGCTTGGGAGCCCCCCAAATCCCAGACAGAGGTGAGAGCCTTTTTAGGACTCACTGGGTATAACAGGAGGTTTGTGAAGGGCTATGGCAACATTGTTGCACCCTTGACAGAGCTGACTGGCAGGAAGCAGCCCAAGAATGTGATTTGGACTGACACCTGTCAGAAAGCTTTTGAGGCCCTGAAAGCTGCCATGTGCACGGCGCCCGTGCTCCTGGAACCCACCTTCTTCAGAGAATTTATCGTTCAGACAGACGCTTCAGAGCATGGTGTGGGGGCTGTTTGGTCACAGATGAATGAGGAGGGCCTAGATCAACCCGTAGCCTTCATCAGTAGGAGGTTACTTCCACAGGAACAGAGGTGGGGTGAAATTGAGCGTGAGGCATTTGCTGTGGTCTGGGCACTGAAGAAGCTGAGACCATACCTGTTTGGGACTCACTTCCGGGTTCAGACAGACCACAGGCCCCTCAGATGTTTGATGCAGATGAGAGGTGAGAATCCGAAGCTGTTGAGGTGGTCCATTTCCCTACAGGGGATTGATTTCACAGTGGAACACTGCCCTGGTACAGAGCACACCAATGCTGATGGTCTGTCCAAAATTTTCTGCCTTAGTGATGAGAGGTCCCAGGAGGTAGGGTAGTTCTCCCCACTTTTCAGCTGGAGGGGACACGTGTTAGACCTGGCACCTCGGCGTTGGCTCTCCCTTCCACTTTTTGCTGATGCCTCATGTGTTTTTGCTGGTTATCGATGATTTTTTGCACTGTGCCACTGCTGTCAAGAGCAACCGTGCAAGTGCTCCCTATGGTAAATTGATGTGCGGATTAGCAACTCCATGATTTGCAGGTTTGGTTTACTTGTCAGACCCTAGTATATTGCACTGAGTGTGCCCAGGGCTTGTAAGTCCAATCGCTGCTGGTGGGCTTGCAGCACTGGTTTTTCCACCCACGGAAGCAGCCTCATAAAGTGTGTCTCAGGTCTGCCATCGCAGAGCCTGTGTGTGGTCAGTGACTGCCATGTCGATGTGGTGAGTGCACCCAAGTGCACCCACTCGCCAGTCCCTAAACCTTCCCTTTGCAGTATATTAGTCACCCCTATGGTAGGCCCGTGGGCAGGGTGCATTGTATGTAAAAGGTAGAACATGCCTCGATGTGTGTAGCATGTCCTGATGGTGAATTACAGCCTCTTCGTTCTTCACTATCGCAAGGCTATCTTTTCCTCTTAGGCAGAATGGGCAGTTTGAATATTACATCCTATAATCTAATTGACTCAAGTAATTAGGTAGAAATTCGAGCATAGTATGCCTGAACTCAGAATGAAAAAATGCATCTTTTAGTGAAGGTGGTTTTAACATTCTGGGGTCGATTCCGGTTCGGGAAAAAAAAGTCCGTACGATTTGTATCCGGAGCCCTCTCCGTACAAATCGTACCCGTCCGTCCGAGTCGCGTAGTACGATCCGTATTCCGTGAATCCGTCTGAATCGTCGCGATCCGTACATATTGCAAGGCTGAAACCGTGAACCGTAAGACTTCTACACATGCCGTACGACTCGTACACATGCCGTACGACCCGACGAGACGGTCCGGACCGGGGTATGAGGATGCGATTCGTAGGGTAAGGGCGAGTCGTACGGAAAAGCACACAAACACATACACGCCGTACGGTCTGTACCCCCCATGATCGCAGGGGTACGGTGCGTACTCCTGCGATCATGGGGTGTACGCACCGTACCCCATGTACGTTGGGTGTACACACCGTACCCCATGTACGATGGGGGTACGCACCATACCCCATGTACGATGGGGGTACGCACCATACCCATGTACGATGGGTGTACCCAGCGTACATGGGGTACGGTGCGTACATCCCATGATCGCAGGGGTACACACCGTACCCCTGCGATCATGGGGGGTACGCACCGTACCCGGGGGGGGCCGTTCCGTACCTGTTTCGGCGCGAACTCTGCTTTTACGGCGGTTTTCAGCTCCCGTAGAAAAAGGGTAGTTTGGTGCGTAACCGACACGTATCGTACTTGCTGGGTCATAAAAACCAGCCGCGAACCGTACAGATGTCGCGTACAGCGGGTTCCGAGGGAGAATCGTACGGAGATTAGAGTCGTACGGTCTCTGTACGACTCGTACGGAGTACGGCTCCTGGTACGAATCGTACTTCGACGTATGTATGGGGGACGTTGCAGGGTATGATTCGTATGGGAAAAATGCTCCGAACGGCTATTCGGAGCGTTTTTTCCCGAATCGGAATTGGCCCCTCTGTGTTTGAAAATACCACTTTTAGAAAGTCAGTATTTTCTTTTCTAACCATCTGAGCCTGCCTCTGCTAGGTTGTGTATTCCTTGTCTCGAGTTTGTGTGACAGGTGCTGTGGTATTCCAGGAGACAGGGTGAGTCAGCCCAGTGCTGAATAGAGAGATCTGCATTTAGATGGGAGGGAGGGTTTGCACCTGGGACCTGAATAGGACTGTGCCATCCTTCCCCAATGCTGGCACCACCTCCTGTGGTGCGTCTGATGTCCTTGGCCTACACTGTGAAAGGAAAGAAGGAGATAAGTAAATAGAGTGCTCCAGAACTGACCAGAACTGGTTTGGACTACGCAAAGACCTCTCTGCCTTCAGAGAACAAAGAGGCTAGGCGTATACATTTTGGGACCCAGACCCAAGTACTTTAGATTACTTTTGGGAAACAAAAAGAAACCTCTGCCGAGGAGAGGAACTGGACAGACTGAGGAGAGGGATTGGCCTGCAGTGGTTGCCTTACTGCCAACGCGAAGAGAGAGGAACTATGTGTGTACTTTCATCAACTTGTGATGGATCTCCAAGGGCTTGAGAAGGCGCTTGCCCCCTGACCGAAGTCTCAGGACCAGTAGACTTCACTACCTCTGTGAATCGCTTCTGGAAACGCTGTTTCAGTCGCTACAGAAGGAAGGGCGCTGTGACCAACTCCGGCGACCGGCTCTGTGTCTCGACGGCACCGCCCAGAAGCAATGCCCGCATCTTGCAACGCAACCCTGGTCTCACTGACCGTGACATTCCACACCACCGCCAACGAGCTGCTGCTTGCACTGTGACCTTTGGGCACCGCACTGCGCACTGCCTCGCTGCACTGAAATGAGCTGGTCTGATCGAGGTCAACTCCTGCCAACCGGCACTGCTGCTGCACCACAACCTGCCAGCACCACATCGAGCAATGTCTCGCCCTGCAACGCATGGCCTTGTCTCAACGATGCAGTCTCAACGACATCACCGAGCCGCTGCCCCACCGCTTCGAGAGGACACCGCAACCTGCACCGCTTTCATCTTGCAATGCAACCGCAACGATTGCCACAATGAGAAAAGGTACTGTGACCGAGTCGGTCCCGTTATGTGACCCGTATCGACGCGGACAGCGGGAATTGCAAGACTCTGCTCTGTTAACATCGCCGTAGCCGAGGAGGCTACCGACTCGTAAAGAACTTTGAATCAAGTATTCCTAACAAGAACTTTCTATTTTGATAACATTAATGTGGATCATTTTGCGTTTAATGGACTTGTGTTAAATCTATATAAAGATACTTATTTTTGATATACAACTTGTGTGGCGTCCCTTTGTAGTGTTGTCACTGGATTACTGTATGTGTTCACAAATGCTTTATACACTGCCTCTGAGATAAGCCTGTTTTCTCGTGCCAAGCTACCAAGGGGGTGAGCAGGGGTTATTTTTAGGAGTGTACCCCTTACCCTGACTAGACGCAAGGGTCCCTATTTGTCAAAGGTACCTACCCCTGCCAACTAGAGACCCCCAAAGTAAACAAGTACTTTTCATAATTTAGAACATTGCAGCCCCACCTGCATTTTTATCTACCCTGGGCACACCTCCCTACTTGTTGGATTCAGTGGAAAGAGGCATTTGAGGCATATTTGGATGGCATTGATGAGGAAATGTTCACCAATCAAAAGAAAATGGTGTTACTTGTATACAATTTATGCCCCGAGGATAGATATATTTCGAAAACATTGCAGATACAAGAAGTCAAGGTGCAAGTACACCAGGAAGAGGCCTCTGGTGCGATGATACTAGTTGACATTGTAGACATGGGCTGTGTACTTTCATTCCATTTTTTAATGCTGGATGTCCTCACTTTTAAGTCTTGAATAATCAAGAAGGTTCTGACATGAAGATCAAAGATTGCAACTTGGAGGGCAAAGTAGATCTGAAGTGTTCTATTCACCTACCTCTGCAGAGATCAGTGGTGACTTCAGCAGCACCTGCCATGGGTAAAACAATCACCATTACAAGTACCATCTTCTGCTACAAAAGCAATATTAGGAGCATCCCTATAAACATCCACTGTGCTGAGTTCGATTTTAGGAGTTGCAGGACTTGCATCAAACACACAGATGCAGGAAGCACAGGAGCAGCAAATGTAAACCATGACATCAGAACTGTATACAGCAGCTAGTGTATCCTCTGAGTAGGCTTTCAGAGCAACTAAGGCAATTGTCCTGGTTAGATGGATGAATATGACCACTCAAGACATGTAGAGTGCACAATGATCAAAATGAAGGCTCCAGACGACTTAACAGTGGAGGAGCATCACAAATGTGCTGAGTGATCCTCCAAAGGAAGTCTTTGATTATACACATCTTGTACTTACTGGACTAACAAGCATTGGCATAGTCAATAGATTTCGCCTTTGGGACCTTATAAGTATTTAGTTATGCAGCACAATATCCTTACTGCAACAGTATGAACTGTTGCATGGCTAAACACGTATAAGGTCCCAAAGGCAAGACCTATTGGCTATGCCAATGCTTGTTTTTTTTTTAGTTAGAGCTACTGTAGTTGGAAATGTTAATGTATTTTACCCTTGTGTTATGGATTGTGGATGTATGTGGTTTGAGTGGAATTAGGTGTGTTGGATTGGAATTGTTAGTTGTGTAATTGTGTGGCATGGAATTGTGTGGTGTGAAGTGGATTTGTGTAGTGTAAATATGTGGTATGTGTATAGTAATTATGTGATGTAGAGCGCAGTTGTGTAAAGTTCTGTAGAGTATAGTGGCATAGAATGGTGCTGCGTATATTGCAGTGGAAGACGGGTGGTAGACATAGTTGTAGAATAAGCCATTACAATTAGTTTATCTTAAAGTCCTGAGTTTTGCCAGGTTTATGCATTAATTGCCTGATAATGAAGGCAGTGCTAACGTGTTAAACAATTAGGATCGGCTTGGCAAAGCTAATATGCAGACACAACTTCTAAAACTGTATTCTCTCATAATGTATGGAAAATGCAGGTAAGACCCGTCCTAGCGCAGAGGAGGCACATCATGTATATATTCACCCATAATGTTATGAAAATGCAGCTAAATAGTAAATGAACCTGCGAAGTCAAAAATATGGGGTGTGTTCATTATAGATCACACAAGATGTTTGGATGGAAGAGAAAGTACGGGACCTCTCTGTTAAATAAATAGCGCTTCTATTCTACAAGCGTGATAACAGCAACAAGTGCTTTAAAGTTATTATAATAATTGTTGTGTTGTTCTGTCCACCATAGCGCTGGGACGCCACTTGGCTGTGGCAGCTACGCGCTTTACAAATAAAAATACCATAACATAACATAACATCAATCAATCAGCGAATTTGTATAGCGCGCTACTCACCCGCTAGGGTCTCAAGGCGCTGGGGGGAGCGGGAGTTGCTACTGCTCGTACAGCCAGGTCTTGAGTTGTTCCCTGAAGGAGAGATGGTCCTGGGTCCTCCGTAGGTGGGTGGGGAGGGAGTTCCATGTCTTGGCTGCCAGGTAGGAGAAGGATCTACCTCCGGCGGTGGTTCTGCAAATTCGTGGGACGGTGGCGAGGGCGAGGCTGGCAGAGCGGAGCTGGCGGGGGGGCGTGTAGAATGTGAGGCGGCTGTTGAGGTATTTGGGGCCCATGTTGTGGAGAGCCTTGTGTGCGTGGGTGAGGAGTCTGAACTTGATCCTCTTGCTGACGGTGAGCCAGTGCAGGTCTCTCAGATGGGCAGCGATGTGGCCGTGACGGGGGATGTCCAGGATGAGTCATGCAGAAGCGTTCTGTATCCGTTGGAGTTTAATGCACTGCTATGTCAGTGAGATAATTGCAACTAAAAAGCAAACCCTGTTGTAAGCAACCATGGGAAATACACGTACCTGCTATGCAAGTCGATGTGCACGGCGTGCCGGTGAAAGGAAATGGGCGCCATATATTGCTTCATTTGAAGCCACGCATGATACATTAACAAGTTCAACACTGCCCTACCTCAAATTACGTTTATTGTCTGGCAAGGTCGGATGTAGGGTGGTGCTACTGGTGCCAAGCTTGGTTTGCAGGAGGAGAGGGGCTGGGGGCATCTGCCCTCTGACCTTCCACTATTTGTAGCTCGGAATCTATGCTAATGTGTTGTTTGCTCGTGTGAGGATTTGCAGGCCCCCATCTCCCATTCAAACCTCAAGCCCCACTGAAATGGGACAGGGTGTAAATTTAAGTCAGAGCTGCCATGAACCAGGTTTGAGTCCCAGCGACTGCTCATTGTCCTGTGATTCTGGGCAACTCACTTAATCCCAAGTACCCATCCCCAAACCCCAGAAGAAACAAATCCAACCTTGTGTACTGTAACTGTCAGGGTGCCATGTAAAGCGCTTTGAGTCTCCGCTATATATGTAAACAAAAACTGCCTGCACGGTGCACTCATGTGGCAAACTCGGCCTGTGGCTCGGACCTGCACAGCAGACATGTCTCTGGGTCTGAGATGCCCAGTGTCCACAGCTGTCTGAGCTCTAATGTGCTCTTGCACAGTTCCATCATTGTAGATGAAGTTCTGCAATCAAAAGACAAAATCCACCCGTATATGTCCCAGCACGTGACATATAGCCAGGGTTGGGGGCAGCACGGGTTCCTTAAAGCTGGGTTAACCATGGTCTGGCCATCTCATAAAGGTTTGCCCTGGAAGGGCAGCAAGGTGGGCGGAGATAGGGATGTTCACACTGTGCCCATGGATGCAAATGTGGAGTGAAGCTGAGACCCTCTTTAAAGTGTAAGAAGCTATAGCTGCCTTTCGTCTTGAGCAGTTATGTGAACAACGGCCACGTATAACAGCCATGGTCTATCTAACCCTTTTCGTCAAACACTGATGGGCAATCACAGTTGAAGAGAGGGGTGAGTGACCGTCTTACTTTGCTATGAAAGCTAGTTTCTGCGAGGGCTGTAACAATGTGCCACATTATTGGTATTGTTGCTGTTTAAAACTAATCCCTCAGCTGAACAGGAGTTATATTTCAACACTTTTATTATTAAAGTTGATGGATGCCATATATGTGTCTAGTTCCTCGTTCGAAGGTATGATGCGCTACCTAAATGCATTTGTCGTGCAATACTATTGTATGGCATTACTACTAAATATAACAAGGGGAACCCAAAGTAGCGATAGGCTTGGGACCTTGGGAGTATACAATATTTCAAAAGACAGTGGTCCCAAACTTCAATATCAATTTAAAAACGAAGATACAAGTAGACCAAAATTGGAATCTTTGTTCATTGTCCAGCCGGACAAAATTTAATAATAAATATAAACAGATATAGCAAAATATCTTACAATTTCCAAGTGGGACACAAGCCTGTGTCCAGCTGCCACATATACAGAACCAAAAAAAACAAACAAACAAATACAAGGCAAAGCAAATGTCTGTCAATTGAGCTAAAAAATTTATGGAACAGACAATTAGTTGAGTACACTTTCTGTGATTTCAAAATTCAAGAGATATACAAATCATCAGGTATAAAAAGTGTCGACAACGTTTCGGACCTTATTTAATACAGGTCCATCATCAGGACATATCAATGCATGCATTTACTAAATATTTTTTTTTAAAAAAGAAATAAGCCATACATAAATAACACCAAAACATACAATTTGATAGAGACAACAATTTGAAAAAAAGGGGGGGGGAGGAAGAAAAATGCAAGAAATTAGTGCTTTTCAGGAATACCATCAGTACCAGACCAATACCAAAACAGAAACAAACACCTGTACAGTGAAGTATATAAAGCTCATAATACCGATTTACAGGGGCTCATGGTCCCACTAGACCTCGCACTTAAGCTCAGTTTCAATAACCCTTTAGAATGAAAAAAAAAAATTTTGAAAAATTTGACAAATTTGAAACTATATGGACTCCCATTCATAGGACATACAGTTATCAATTACAGAAATAAATTCTTATGTCTTATGTCTTAGTAGGCACATAGATGGGATGTGGGGCACACCCTTAGAGCGTGAAGTGAAAAAACGCCACATACCTCTGGTTGTATTGCGCTCTCCTGATATTATTTGGAGGAGGCTGGCTAGCTCTCATCTAGATCTAGAATAACATAAGCGCGTTGTTGTAAATCCGATAGAATTATACATGTAAGGTCCATAAAAAAGTGTACAAAGAGTGTAAACACTCAATGGCTTACCTAATGTGAACTTCTAAAGTTTTAATTAGATTGCTGGGCAGTATCAGTAGCCATAACATCACGTCCCTACAGGGAAATAATGAAAATAATACAGGGAGTACTCAGTTTATCTTGATTCACGAAGTTTGCCAATAATAAAATGCACGAAATGCATCTTAACAGTAGATTAAGTGAGCAGCTCCTAAGATAGGGAGTCTTTTCCGTATTTATACGTTTAAAGGGCGGGGAGACAGTCAATGTTCAATTCCACTTGCGTATTTACTTAGTAGGTATCTGGTCGTGAATCTACAAAATGAACCGGATAGCGTTCAGAATCGGTAGGTGTACATACGGCATTTGAACAGTTAATAGCCAGGTCAGATGAACTCTCAGCTTACCGAAAAATGAAGTCTGGAGCACCCGTAATAGGGGGTCCGATGAAGCCGGCAAGATACTGCTCAAGTCTGTGCACGGTGGAAAAATGCGATGTTTGAAGAACGCCCGGTGTCACATGATAGAAGTCATGTGACGCGTAAAGATAAACGAGGGACACCCAGTAGTTTGTATGCGTGCCATCTGTTAGAGAGATGTACATACATATTCCCAGCGGCGAAAACCACAATTTGGGCATTATACTGCAGCAATATTAGGTGCCTTATAACCTCAATCTAATGTGTGAAATGATATCATTCTAAAAAGATGAAAAAAATAAAAACGGTAAAAACCGAATAATAATAGCATATGAGCACTAGCAACCTCCTTACTGTTGGGCTGACCAAACTACTCATAAATCAATCAGGTAGAGTATTTATATTTACATAATCGTTTTTTGAGGGGAATGAATACTGCAAAGCGCTAAGGCTTTCAAATTAGGTGGCCATTTTGTAGTAGGGAATATAAGTGTCAATAACACGGCAGGAAATAATTTACAGTTATTTGTAGTACATGATCTAATTACATTGAAAATACAATGAATATCACCCTTATTCAAAACATTTTGCGCACATCTAAAGTGGCAATTGACTCAGTAGACTTACCAACCCAATGCATAGATTATTTATACATTAACTGGAAAACACAATTGTTGTCTCTATCAAATTGTATGTTTTGGTGTTATTTATGTATGGCTTATTTCTTTTTAAAAACTTTTTTTTAAAAAAATATTTAGTAAAGGCATGCATTGATATGTCCTGATGATGGACCTGTATTAAATAAGGTCCGAAACGTCGTCGACACTTTTTACACCTGATGATTTGTATATCTCTTGAATTTTGAAATCACAGAAAGTGTACTCAACTAATTGTCTGTTCCATACATTTTTTAGCTCAATTGACAGACATTTGCTTTGCCTTGTATTTGTTTTTTTTTGTTTTTTTTTGGTTGTGTATATGTGGCAGCTGGACACAGGCTTGTGTCCCACTTGGAAATTGTAAGATATTTTGCTATATCTGTTTATATTTATTATTAAATTTTGTCCGGCTGGACAATGAACAAAGATTCCAATTTTGGTCTACTTGTATCTTCGTTTTTAAAATGAATACTATTGTATGGCAGCATTTATATAGCTCTTAAGTGGGGTGCTACAGCGCTTGATGAGGCAGCTGTGTTGTGAAAGGTGCTTTCCCCGGTGGATTTTCTAATGTGACAGCAGTACGTTTCCCTCTTAATTGGATGGTTCCTTCTTAACTTAGATGGGTCCTGAGCCATTCACTAGTGGAAGAGTTACTGTGCTGCATGTAACAACTAGAAGTGAGCGGCCGCGCTCATAAAAAAATAAACGAAGATCAAAGAAGCCGCATGCCAGCTGGGGGCTAGGGGAAAGCATTCACGAGCGCTTAATGAAAGAAGCAGCAACAGCAGTGCACGACGCGCGCGCTCTTGTGCGTGTTCTAGCAAGCTGATCACTGGCAAAGTAGCATTTCTTAGAGCCTACTAAATGTCTCGGCCAGACTAGCGCATGCGCTGGATCAGGTTGAGCCCTAAAAATAGCACATCATCTACTGTATATTTATTGTGCTAAGAGATGTAAATAAACATAAAAGGATAGGAGTGTGATCAGTATGCCAGACAGACAGGTAACTAAGGACAGTCACTCTGGCCTGATGACACAAACAACTAATAAAACCCTAAGGCCAACCACAGACTGCAATGGAGAAAGGCCTCTTTGTCTGCAATGAACACAATATTTTCCTAAAGAACTAGATGCAACCTATGCCTACCCTTACATTCTATGCTGGGTTGAAGATTAAGGACTGCACTACATATGTCTGTAGCTTCAATAAAGGAGGGGGGTGTGGCCAATTGCAAAGCAAGAAGGCCGACAGCTAGAGAAGCTCCTGTAACTCAGGGCCCACATCCCAATAAATCCGGCAATTCATCCGAACAAGGTACCATGAAAAGATCAGTCGAACTCACCAGAAACCCACTCGGGTCGCCAGGGATCATTTGAGGGTCCCGGGACGCCAGTGGACCAAAAACTGTGATGAGGCCTGCATACAGGGTGGAGCCGGGAGCTGGAGTGGTGGGTTATCTTGCACCGGATATATCTTGGGCGACAAGGAGGACGAGCCTGTAGGCGCACCTGAGGGGTGGAGCTGAAATAAGGCACATCAAGCAAGCGGCTAGTAATCAAGGTGATACACTGAAGGCTGGCAACGGCACTGATGACTTTGCGAGGATGAATTGAGTGCCGTTTACTGCGGGGAAGATCATGCCTGGAAAAGTGGTGGCGGAAGGTGGTGGCAGTGTATGCGAGACGTTTGCAAGGTTCTTGCGGGCAGCCGTCCTGAAAGTTTAAGGTAACTGAGATAGTGCCACAGAGGAAATGGAGATGGCTGGGAGGCATGGAGTCTGGTCAAACCCGGAGGGAAGTGGGCGAACCTCAGGCGCACATGTGTGACTCTTGGTTACCCCCCACACTGATGCCCGGATTCCCAAACATGTGACCGACAGCGGGAGATGCCGACTGTCAAAGAGAGGATCGCTGGATTGGCAGGAGCCTCTGGGAAAAGAGAAAAGACACGCACCAAGGGTAGGTGGTGCCGCTAATCGCAGCTAAAGCTGTAACAAAGTCCCCACCAACATTGGCCCAGAGGAAACCACGTGGAAGGGTGAGTGACCAAGCTGAGGCACACAAAGACACACTGCACTAGTGCCCACTTTGTGGCGCCCAAGTACTTCCCGTCTGGCAAGAGGCATCCAGTACAGCCCTACACCCCAGGCCTTGGTGGTAGGACACATGCTTAGAGTGGACATAAGGGAGCCAGACACACAGGTTCCCCAGTATGGGGGATCGAATAACCAGCCCCACCAGGAGAAACCCACCAGGCCACATGATGTACAGTTACATTGAGAGGCAGGAGGCGGGTGCTGCTCGGGTGGGGTACTAGCACATAGGGGCCACCTTGCTGACTCATTCCTCATCCTCTATGATGGCCGGCAGCAGGGGAGCACGGAACTCCCACCAAACTAAGGTTGATAAATTTGCCTGGCCAAAGCACCAAGGAGTCATGGAGAGCTCCCATGGTTCCACTCAGCCCGACGTCCATTCAGCCTCTACTAATGAGGACCTAATCCTACAGGATATTATGGCACCCCTAAATAGAGTGCAGGCCTCACTTGAAACATAAATTGACTCAGCAACCACAGAGGTATCCCTTGCAGGGCAGATCTCAGAAACATGAGCACAAGAGTGACTGAGGTGGATGAGAAGACAACAAATCCACTGACTGACACCGACACACTCAAAAGTCAAGTCAGTGAACTATATGACACCAGCATGATAATAGAGGCCAAGCTCGACGATTAGGAAGGGAGATCCAGGCGCAATAATGTGAGAATTATTAGGATTCCTGAGCCTACTGAAGGGCCAGCAGTAGATGTATTTGTAGAGGGGCTTGTTCTGAAATACCTCCAACCATGTGGCCTCTCAAAATATTTCTCTGTGGAGCCAGGTGGACGACCTAAGCCAGGGACGGCGCCAAGACTGATCCAGGTCCGCATTTTGATTTCCATGATTGTGATATAACACTTCAAACGTCCCGAAGTGTGCCCCTGGTGCATCATGAAAACAATACAGTCACCTTCTTTCCAGACTTCACAATCAAAGTCCAGAAACAGAGGCCCAGCTTTATGGAAGTCAAAATTGTCTTAAGAGAAAAAGAACTGAAATCAGCAAGGCTCTTCTTAACTAAGCTGTGGGTAGAGGTGAAGGGGAAGGTCTGGTTCTTCTCAAGTTCGGAAGAAGCGTAGGAGTGGCTGGTTGGATGGCGTTAGGTGGGAAACCCTGGGTCAAGCACGAAAGGAGACAAACATCTGAAGAAAACACAGAGATCATTTGACACCACCAGAAGAGACTTGTACCCCAAAGGGGAGATCCAAACGATGAGGCACCAGCCCCAATGACAAATCACTGAATGCTACCCAAGTAATCCAGTGGAGATGTGGCATCTCTGGCAAACCCTCATGAGATGTTACCACACACGGAGATAACGGACAGAGGATGGGGGTGTCCAGAAGTGATGGACTGATCAAACTGATCGGTAAAAAGAAACAGCAATCCATGAAGGGGACTACTATGGTTCATCTGGCAGTACAGACAATCTACGGTTCATTGGTACCACGTATGTATTGATGGTCTGTTGTGGGGTGGTGGGGGTTTTGGAGGGAAGCCGGGACACCATCTCCAGAGTTAGCGTTGTGGAGGGACGACAGGCACTCTGCAGACTTAGGGAGGTGGGTAGAGAGGGGGTCAAGGTTACTGTAGTTTGTAGGGATAGTTATTTAGTTCACACAGTTAATACTGTTATAGCAAGGTTGAAATGGCTACTATGTTTCTTAGCTAATACACCCTGTGAAAATTATCAATAGTCACATTCATGCACGAAGTTACTCGTCTTTTCTGAAGAGTTGGCGTCTCCACAATCACCCATCGCACATACATGACAATGCAATAGGGACATGATTGACACAGCCAATAACCCCCAGCTGCAGCTGCTTTGGTGATATGTTAACGGCCCGGGAGATAAATTGAATAGAGAATCGGTGCCACAGTACATTAAATAACACCTATCAGACATGGACTTCCTGCAGGAAACAGATTTGGTGGGTAATTCCTGCAAAGCTTTAGATACGTGAGGCTATAAACTAGTGGCACACTCTGGTTTCAACTCGAATGAGGTAGGAATTATTTTAAGGAAACAATTTCCCTTTATGGTTGAACGGACATGGGCTGATGAACAGGGCAGATCAGATTTGCAGCACTTACTGGCAGATGGGAGAGAAATACAGTAAATATTAACTCAGAATACAAGCCACCAGCATCGAATAACATAGCCATGCCTGACCTGACTAAATTCCTTCTGAACCTGCCGGATTGCGAACTCCTGATAGTAGGAAACTTTAATATGACACTGTGTGATCTTCAAGATCGGCACCCTGCAAGGAATCCATCCCACAGCCACTCCAAGTTGGTGGATCTTCTAAGGGCTCTCGGACTAGTAGACGTCTGGCACACCCGAAACCCATAGACTCAACACTACACATTTTATTCAGGGCTCACATTAGTCACTCACAAATTGAATTTGTTCTCACCTTGGCTGATCGAGTGCCCAGTTTCAGAGACACACGCCATCTGGCATGACGAATCTCTGACCGCTTCCCATTGTGGGCATGCTATGCAGCAGAGACGCAGAGAACTCATTGGAACATATCACTTCACCCGTGGTGCCTGAAGGTTCCACAGATACAGACTGGACTGGTGCAGGTTACAAAACCCTACTTCAGGCAAAATGAGACCACAGTGGAATTGGCGCTGGTTTTGTGGGAGGCCTATAAAGCCAATGCTTTAGTCAGGGACTCTCCCTTACAGTGTGTCATAAAAGAGATAAGATGGCAGTGATGGAGACACTCAAGATAAACCATATAAGACTTGGAAGCTAGACTGAAGAGCAAACACACGGACGCAACATTACATACAATAATGCTCAAGAGACAGCTGTAGAGGGTGTGGCTTGACCGCTGAGTGCGATGGTTACGAGACGGTGAGGCTCCTGATGCCGAAGGCCTGAAACCGCCTTAATATCCGTCCATTTTTCACTTTTTTCCCCAAACGTTCAGCGGAGTGTGAGCAATACACCTGCTGTGACACCGCATGCCGACGATCACTGACACTAAAGCTCCGGGGAGAAGAAGACAAGCCGCAGGGAGATCGGGCCCGGAATTCCCGGGCTCGAGTTAACGACCCGACAGCCGCGTTTCACAAAAGTCTCAGACGGTTCCTTGTAACAAGGAACCGTCTGAGACTTTTGTGAAACGCGGCTGTCGGGTCGTGGCGGTGCACGGAGGCCTGTGCCCAAAGTTTCATATTCGGATCCCCGGAGGCAAGTGGGTATAAAGTGACATTCCTCCCGCTGATTTCCCCCGCCACCTGAATTGTGGCTGGAGTGGCTGCTGCGGGGACTGGGATGCAACAACTATCCGTGGCACAGCCTCACATCTTCTGGTCCGCCTGCTGCCCAGCTGCCCTGTTAGAAGCCTGAAAGACGCAGTGGCGTAACGAAACCTGAAGGGCCCCCCCTGCAAAGTACATGCAGGGGCCCCCACACTCCGGATGCAGGCTGAAGCTCTCACGCCAGGGGTCTGCCAGTGCCAGAGAGGGCCCCCCACACCACAGGGGCTGCGGGGGCCTTTGTTACGCCACTGACCCACAACGATGATGTGTCATGGATCCCCTTTTGACTGATTGGACTGCCTTGGTATGACAAACAGTGAACATGATAGCCAACTAACGAAGAATAGAAAAAAAACAAGCAGATAAAGGATAAACCAAAACTGAAAGGGTCCGTAGTAAATGGAAGAAATGAAGTTGATGATCGAGTACAATCTATTGTGCATGTTCCAAAGTCTGAAACACTAAATACAATGCGAAACAACGCAGAAGGTAAAAGACGTCAACCATATCTTAATTAAACTGAGGACACCTAAAAAAAAATAGAAAGAAAAGTCTGATTTAAATGGCTAAGATAGAAGCGCCAAACGATCATAATGAGGCCAAGAAGGGTTGGAGTCTAAAGTAAAGGAGCCCTTAAGGCTGTGGTCGCCGGAACGACATTTATGTTGAACCAAAAGCTGGATATAACCATAACAATAAGGTCCTAAAGAAAAAATGTTTTTTGGGGACAATGCAAAAAACTGCATCTTACTCACAGCCCGAACGTAAGCCATTAAAAATAGGAGCACACTGCAAATAATATTTGCAACCATTCCAAAGATGGATGGTATTTCAAGGACAGATATTAAAACAATTAGGTGTGTTTAATGCCAATAACACAATACACAGGTAGCCTTCTACTCCCTAATAATGTGAAAAATGACAACTGACATGGATGGAGAATTGTGTTATGTTGTCATGCTAATAGCCTTCAACCTTGCTAATGATAACACTGGAAAGATGGAGGCACAGCCCCGGTGCAGCTGTAAGCCCTTTTTTGCCAGAGGAGCACATATATAGGACTGCTCGTCAGTTGAGTGAAAGGGAATTAATAAAATGCACAAAGAACTATAACCATAAATGATAACATTTAAGTTACTTAAGTGACAGAACTGTAAGCAACCAGCATTATCCCATTCAAAACAAACATGACAGATAGCTTCAGGAAAACTGCAAGACAGTACAAACATGAAGAAAGGAATGAAGCATGAAATATCAGAGAGAATATCAATTTCACAATCGTCTCATAGAACATATTTGGGGCTAATCAATGGATAAATTAGATTGTCAAATATAAAAAACTTATTGATTGCTCTTTTATATAAGCGCAAGAGACTTGGTCCCTCGCATCTCCAAACATGAATTGCTATCTCACTTTTCATAGTGCAGCTTCTTAGGTGAAAAATGGTGCCCTGCAATTTTGATTAAACTTACATTAATATGTGTGTGTGCTGTTATAACACTTTCGCTAATAATATACTAATACTGTTGACTCAAAAGTAATTGTAACTGTTTACTTCTCTATAGATGAATTGTCCACAACTGAGAGAGGTTGGAAACATAAGATGAATTCTGCCCAACTCTTTCATTATTACAGGAGGTGATTTCAATAGACGAATGAATGAAACTGAGTTAAATGAAAATGAGATTGATGGAAAGACTGGCAACCCAGTATTTCAAACTGCTGGAAGGTGTGATAGGGAAAATATAATATGGATCTTGCTCCATAACACTCCCTCAATAGCTGCTATGTGCTTGAAAAAAATGGAAGAGTGGATATTTTATTAACAGATTCCAGGAAGCATTATCATTTTATTTAATTAGATATAAAAACAACCAACAAATAGAAAATGTGCTTTTGCTGTAAGAAAATATTTGAAAGCTACATGTAGATGCTTATCTAATAAAGGTATGCTGCATTGTTTGTATAAATACAAGGCTTCAATGCTTCATTAGGAATCGAAAATATTTAAATGATGCACCCTACCAAGAACCCAAAGTTTTTTATTTATTTTTTACTGAGAGTTAGCCTTTTAATGAAAATACAGAATACAAATCAATAGTCAGCGTGTTCGAATTACACTTGTACACATATGCCAATAGATACGTTCAGGCAGAGACTCGCGATTTGTGAAGAAAAAAAATTGCTTTATTTTGGCTGCTTGCCACCTAAAATTACATTTCCCTTAATAGAGGTCAATAAGGGGAAAAATATTCGCCCCATTATTTTTTTTTAAATCTCCCACTTTCGACTACTAAAATGTTGGCTTGTATGCTTGTAGCATAAATCTTCACGATAAATGCACACATTTATTCAGGATGTGGCCAAGCGTTGTAGAACACATTGTAAGCAAGTTGGTATAAGGACAATTGAAAAGGATTTTTGTTCTCTGATGGGCTGTATGTAATTTACCTGATGGTGTTCAATTGTTTTGAACCTTCACCATATCTTGGGGGTCTGAAATTTTTGCTAAAATGCTAACAAACAAGTGCTTTAAAAATACAATGCAAATGCATGGCCACAATCTGGCTGCATTTGATCAATAGTTCAGTGCAATAGAGTTAAGGGAAATCGCCATGATGAAAAATTGCATTCGCATGGTTATTCCCAAGCTGATATTGCCAAGGCTCCTATCTAAGATAAACAGCCAAGTTTCTTCTTGTCTATGTTCTTCTACCTAGTCATATTGAGCCTGTGTGCCTCCCACCTACTTCCTGGCTTCCTAATTCCTGGATTGTCCTTCCAGACCCAAAACCACACTCATTACTCTGGCCCCGCTAAAAGTTCCCCCATAATCACTGAAGACTACACTGATAAGCAAGATATCACTTCTGCCCTCCTTCCTCAAAAATCCTTTTTGTGCACTCATCTCAACGCATAATCCACCACCAAAACACTTCCAAAATCCATGCCCTGCTCCAGCCCTAATCAGCTGCTTATTTGTCCTCGCTGACGCAACAACCATATCGAAACTCCTTTCATCAACTAATTTATTATATTCAAAATAGGTATAGAGATCAGGCTAGAGGCAGAGAACAATTCTTCACACCCTAGTTAACTAATGACAGGCACCTAATTAAATCAAAGTGCAAGGGTGTTAAAAAAGCGAGGTCCAGACTACAACAAATGGCTGAGCAAAGACTGTTGTAGGTTTACTGGCGAAGCAACAAGCCAACATGCATCAGGCAAAAAATGGCAACTTCTAATACGGAAAGAGAATTTGTAAACGTTAAAAATTAATTAATAAATATTTACACGACCATTGTAGCCATGTAATAGCACAGGGCAAAAAGGCATTCCCCCCCCTGAAGTCTGTAACAGCTGTGTGTTTTTCTAAACAACCTGACTAGATCCACAGCCGGAATAACTAATGTTGCTTCTCTGGCTGGAGAGCTGACCATAATAAGTGCTTCTCACTGCATTTACCCCACTCCAAACATAGCGTAATAATATGGCTATTAAATACAAATGCACCTTCCCACAAGACACGAAACAGAAAGTTTCTTAATTGTGGCCTTACTGGAGTGGCCACCAGCCTTAAGAGATTATCTAATATCTTCCTATCTACAGGGAAGCCTGCCCGCAACTCATACATGCAACAGTAATGTCACAAGTACAAAAGACACGTTAAGACTCGTCGTGAAACCAGGTTAAACTTCAGACCCTTGTCTGGCTTATCTTTCTTTGCAAAAGTACTGGAAAGCATGGCAGCCTAACATATATCCTCAGACCTGAAACTCAAACTCCCTGACATACTCTGGTACTGCAAATACCGTGTGACAAATCCGGACTAATAAATATAAATGATCTATTCTTCGAGCACAACAAAGTCCAATCTTGCATGTCAATACTGCAGGGCACCAAGGAAAGTGTGTTCTTATCTTAACTGTGCAAGCCCGGTGAAGTGTTGGGAATTGCTTTAACCGACATCACATACTTCTTAAACGGCCCCACAAGTCAACGTGCAGCTCTTAAATTAGCTCTGCATCGCATATACAAATTCTGCAAACCTAGCGCAATGTTTTATAAGCAAGTCCTGTCTGATAACAGTGTATCATCCTTGTGGAGCCACGTACCCTTTGGAATCAGCACTTGAGAAGGAAGAGCAATGAAAAAATTCTCAGAATGGAATGGATGTCTGCAAGCTTTCACTCCGGTTTCATCGCCAGTTTGTCATAGTACGTCGTTGCCATCTCCTACCTTGAACAGACTCGGCTGAGGCCTGAGGCCTCCACTGGTCTGCAGCCTGCAGCTTCAGAGGCAGGAGTGAGCGGGAAGCAAATGACTGCGTAAGGCTAGCCAGGCTGGGGCTTGGGGCAAGTAGTAATATAAATTATTGCTGGTGACGTGCGTGGCTGGGTCCTGGGAGGCCTCACCTCAAGACATGAGCACTTGTAATTGCGCTCCGCAATGCGCATGACAATGGACCAGAAACCACCCTGAATCCCACGCAGACGAAGAGACAACTGCGCGCCGAGCACCCACCATTTCATTAATGAACAAGCATTTGCAATGCAATGGTTTCGCCTTTGGAAAAGTTAGAGCTATTGGCATTGTAAATGACAACATTTGTATTTATGTGTTGGTTTTGAAAACAGATAAATAAATGGCATTGTCATTTACATTGCCATTAGCTTAATCTCTGCAGTCACTCTGCACTCCCTAGCACTCTGCACTCCCTAGCACCTAGCACTCTGCACTCCCTAGCACCCAGCACTCTGCACTGCCTAGCACTTAGCACTCTGCACTCCCTAGCACTTAGCACTCTGCACTCCCTAGCACTTAGCACTCTGCACTCCCTAGCACTCTACACTCCATAGCACTCTGCACTCCCTAGCACTCTGCACTCCCTAGCACTCTGCACTCCCCAGCACTCTGCAATCCCCAGCACTCTGCACTCCCTAGCAATCTGCTCTCCCTAGCACTCTGCACTCCCTAGCACTCTGCACTCCCTAGCACTCTGCACTCCCTAGCACTCCCTAGCACTCTGCACTTCCTAGCACTCCCTACACTCTGCACTCCCTAGCACTCTGCACTCCCTAACACCCCCTAGCACTCGGCACTCCCTAACACTCCCTAGCACTCCCTAGCACTCCCTAGCACTCCCTAGCACTCCCTAGCACTCTGTAGCACTCCCTAGCACTCTGCACTCCCTAGCACTCCCTAGCACACTGCACTCCCTAGCAATCTGCACTCCCTAGCACTCTGCACCCCCTAGCACTCTGCACTCCCTAGCACTCCCTAGCACTCTGCACTCCCTAGCACTCTGCACTCCCTAGCACTCCCTAGCACTCTGCACTCCCTAGCACTCTGCACTCCCTAGCATGCTGCACTCCCTAGCACTCTGCACTCCCTAGCACTCTGCACTCCCTAGCACTCCCTAGCACTCTGCACTCCCTAGCACGCTGCACTCCCTAGCACTCCCTAGCACTCTGCACTCCCTAGCAATCTGCACTCCCTAGCACTCCCTAGCACTCTGCACTCCCTAGCACTCTGCACTCCCTAGCACTCCCTAGCACTCTGCACTCCCTAGCACTCTGCACTCACTAGAACTCCCTAGCACTCTGCACTCCCTAGCACTCTGCACTCCCTAGCACTCTGCACTCCCTAGCACTCTGCACTCCTTAGCACTCTGCACTCCCTAGCACTCTGCACTCCCTAGCACTCTACACTCCCTTGCACTCTGCACTCCCTAGCACTCTGCACTCCCTAGCACTCTGCACTCCCTAGCACTCTGCACTCCCTAGCACTCCCTAGCACTCTGCACTCCCTAGCACTCCCTAGCACTCTGCACTCCCTAGCACTCCCTAGCACTCTGCACTCCCTAGCACTCCCTACACTCTGCACTCCATAGCACTCTGCACTCCCTAGCAATCTGCACTCCATAGCACTCTGCACTCTCTAGCACTCTGCACTCCCTAGCACTCTGCACTCCCTAGCACTCTCTAGCACTCTGCACTCCCTAGCACTCTGCACTCCCTAGCACTCCCTAGCACTCTGCACTCCCTAGCACTCTGCACTCCCTAGCACTCCCTAGTACTCTGCACTCCCTAGCACTCTGCACTCCCTAGCACTCTGCACTCCCTAGCACTCTGCACTCCCTAGCACTCCCTAGCACTCTGCACGCCCTAGCACTCGGCACTCCCTAGCACTCTGCACTCCCTAGCACTCTGCACTCCCTAGCACTCCCTAGCACTCTGCACCCCCTAGCACTCCCTAGCACTCCCTACACTCTGCACTCCCTAGCACTCCCTAGCACTCTGCACTCCCTAGCACTCTGCACTCCCTAGCACTCCCTAGCACTCTTCACTCCCTAGCACTCTGCACTCCCTAGCACTCTGCACTCCCTAGCACTCCCTAGCACTCTGCACTCCCTAGCACTCTGCACTCCCTAGCACTCCCTAGCACTCTGCACTCCCTAGCACTCTGCACTCCATAGCACTCTGCACTCCCTAGCACTCTGCACTCCCTAGCACTCTGCAATCCCTAGCACTCCCTATCACTCTGCACTCCCTAGCACTCTGCACTCCCTAGCACTCTGCACTCCCTAGCACTCTGCACTCCCTAGCACTCTGTACTCCCTAGCACTCCCTACACTCTGCACTCCCTGGCACTCCCTAGCACTCTGCACTCCCTAGCACTCCCTAGCACTCTGCACTCCCTAGCACTCCTTAGCACTCTGCACTCCCTAGCACTCTGCACTCCCTAGAACTCCCCAGCGCTCTGCACTCCCTAGCACTCTGCACTCCCTAGCACTCTGCACTCCCTAGCACTCCCTAGCACTCTGCACTCCCTAGCACTCTGCACTCCCTAGCACTCCCTAGCACTCTGCACTCCCTAGCACTCTGCACTCCCTTGCACTCCCTGGCACTCTGTACTCCCTAGCACTCTGCACTCCCTAGCACTCTGCACTCCCTAGCACTCTGCACTCCCTAGCACTCTGCACTCCCTTTCACTCTGCACTCCCTTTCACTCTGCACTCCCTTGCACTCTGCAATCCCTTGCACTTTGCACTCCCTAGCACTCCCTAGCACTCCGCACTCCCTAGCACTCCCTAGCACTTCCTAGCAATCTGCACTCCCTAGCACTCCCTAGCACTCTGCACTCCCTAGCACTCTGCACTCCCTAGCACTTCCTAGCACTCTGCACTCCCCAGCACTCTGCACTCCCTAGCACTCTGCACTCCCTAGCACTCTGCACTCCCTAGCACTCACTAGCACTCTGCACTCCCTACCACTCCCTAGCACTCTGCACTTCCTAGCACTCTGCCCTCCCTAGCACTCTTCACTCCCTAGTACTCTGCACTCCATAGCACTCCCTAGCACTCTGCACTCCCTAGCACTCTGCACTCCCTAGCACTCTGCACTCCCTAGCACTCCCTAGCACTCTGCACTCCTTAGCACTCCCTAGCACTCTGCACTCCCAAGCACTCCCTAGCAATCTGCACTCAATAGCACTCCCTAGCACTCTGCACTCCCTAGCACTCCCTAGCACTCTGCACTCCCGAGCACTCCCTAGCACTCTGCACTCCCTAGCACTCCCTAGCACTCTGCACTCCCTAGCACTCTGCACTCCCTAGCACTCTGCACTCCCTAGCACTCTGCGCTCCCTAGCACTCTGCACTCCCTAGCACTCTGCACTCCCTAGCACACCCTAGCGCTCTGCACTCCCTAGCACTCTGCACTCCCTAGCACTCCCTAGCACTCTGCACTTCCTAGCACTCTGCCCTCCCTAGCACTCCCTAGCACCCTGCACTCCCTAGCACTCTGCACTCCCTAGCACTCCTTAGCACTCTGCACTCCCTAGCACTCTGCACTCCCTAGCACTCTGCACTCCCTAGCACTCTGCACTCCCTAGCACTCCCTAGCACCCTGCACTCCCTAGCACTCCCTAGCACCCTGCACTCCCTAGCACTCCCTAGCACTCTGCACTTCCTAGTACTCTGCACTCCCTAGCACTCTGCACTCCCTAGCACTCTGCACTCCCTCCCAGTCCCTAGCAGTCCCTAGCAGTCCCTAGCACTCCCTAGCACTCTACACTCCCTCTCACTCCCTAGCACTCTGCACTCCCTAGCACTCTGCACTCCCTAGCACTCCCTAGCACTCCCTAGCACTCTGCACTCCCTAGCACTCTGCACTCCCTAGCACTCTGCACTCCCTAGCACTCCCTAGAACTCTGCACTTCCTAGCACTCTGCACTCCCCAGCACTCCCTAGCACTCTGCACTCCCTAGCACTCTGCACTCCCTAGCACTCTGCACTCCCTAGCACTCCCTAGCACTCTGCACTCCCTAGCACTCTGCACTCCCTAGCACTCCCTAGCACTCTGCACTCCCTAGCACTCTGCACTCCCTAGCACTCCCTAGCACTCTGCACTCCCTAGCACTCTGCACTTGCTAGCACTCTGCACTCCCTAGCACTCTGCACTCCCTAGCACTCCGCACTCCCTAGCACTCTGCACTCCCTAGCACTCTGCACTCCCGAGCACTCCCTAGCACTGTGCACTCCATAGCACTCTGCACTCCCTAGCACTCCCTAGCACTCTGCACTCAGACAGGCTTTAGGCGGAATATGGGGACAATTACCAACTTAACTTGCCTGACAATATTAATGGACAGAACAGCAGCAAAGGGCGCACAATTGTATGACGGTTTTGTAGATATTAAATCTGCCTTCGACAGAGTTAACCGAGAGCGTCTATGGGGCAAACTGCAGCATTGGGGGACGCCAACAAAACTAATACAGGCAATAAAAGATTTACATGAAGACACATGGGCAAAGGTCAAATTGGGAAATGGAGCTTGCACAACGAGGAACATACCAACACACCAGGGCCTAAAACAAGGCTGCGTTTTAGCGCCCACCCTTTTTAACCTTTTTCTCTCCGACTTCGCAACAGTGCTGGACACAGATGAAGTGCACCCACCTTCATTGGTAAACTTGCGAATTCCCTGCCTGCAATATGCAGATGACATAGTCCTGCTGAGCAAAACCCCAGTTGGTCTACAAAGAGCCTTAAACATACTATCAGCGTACTTAAAACAAGAAGGTCTGGATCTAAACAAAGAAAAAACCAAAGTGGTCCGTCTAGTAGACCCAAAAAAACTTAGATACACATGGACGTACAACGGGACGAAGGTGAACGAACAAGGTTCGTATAAATACCTTGGAGTTACAATTTCCCAGGGAGCAAAACAAACGGAGCATATAACCGCAATACGCGCAAAAGCCCAAAGCCTAATTTTTGCTTATCGGTTGCTAAAAACAAAAATGGACTGTCCGAACCGCAATCACCTCCTGAAGGTTATGTCGGCACAAATTTTATCATCCTTGTCTTACGGACTCGTCACCTGGTGTGGCAAGAAAATAGACCTACTAAATGAGCTCCAAACCAAAATATATAAAGCAGTTTTTAACCTTCCAAAGTGTGCTTCAGCCTCGCAACTTAGGCTGGAATTTGGTCTGCAAAACCAGAAATATAGGAGCATGAGCGGCTTCGTAAAACTGTGTCACAAGTTAAGATCAGCAGATCCGGATTCAATGGATTGGTTAAACTGGGAAGCTATAAAAAATCAAGGAGTGAAGGGAACCCTGTGCCCTTGGGGAAAACATCTGAAAATCTGTGTAAAAGAGCTGGGGTTAGAAGGCACATGGGAGTCCGTGACGGACAAAGCAACCATAAGTAGATTAGCCAACAAGGCAGCAATGATGAAATCTTTTCTAGATGACAAAGCGTCACTTCTCAAACCCGCGTCATGGTTGGACCATAATCAACTCCTTTAAAGCTGGACTATCGCATGCATACTTATCCTCTCATTTCAATGTGCACATAAAAAGAGCCTTCACAGACTAAAGGATGGGTATGCACATTTCGAAGGATCTAGCACCATCCTGGAAAGGTAACTACCAGACGGAGAGTTGTAGATTATGTGGATACAAAACAGAATCACTAGCTCTCTTTTTGTGTGTTTGTCCAGCTCTCCTGGCACAACGTCGTCGATTCTTAAAACAGATCTGCAACGAGTTAAAAATCCGCACCTGCAGGCAAACGGTAACTTGTTGGCTGGGAGGGAGCTCAATTATTTTGGCTTGCCGGGGAATAAAATTCTTGGCAGAAGTGAAAAAATGCCTGAGTCTTGTGGAAATAGGACAGGGCTAATGAAGCGGGCCACCAACGCTGCCTCGATCCTAATGACTGGTAAACCCTGCACAATTCACGTAATAACATTTTGACCCCCTAAAGCCTGTGGGAGGTTCCCTGGATGACATTTTTTTAAACTGTGTTACATCATTTTAGCAAAGGAGTAGTCAAATTTTTTAGTAAGCATTTTGTCTTTTTGTACCATAAAATTATCATGTGGAAATTGTAATGATTTTAATTAATTATGCAATAAATCTTTTTGACTTTGACTTTGACACTCTGCACTCCCTAGCACTCTGCACTCCCTTGCACTCTGCACTCCCTTGCACTCTGCACTCCCTAGCACTCCCTAGCACTCTGCACTCACTAGAACTCCCTAGCACTCTGCACTCCCTAGCACTCTGCACTCCCTAGCACTCTGCACTCCCTATCACTCCCTAGCACTCTGCACTCCCTAGCACTCTGCACTCCCTATCACTCCCTAGCACTCTGCACTCCCTAGCACTCTGCACTCCCCAGCACTCCCTAGCACTCTGCACTCCCTAGCACTCTGCACTCCCTAGCACTCTGCACTCCCTAGCACTCTGCAGTCACTCTGCACTCCCTAGCACTCTGCACTCCCTAGCACTCTGCACTCCCTAGCACTCCCTAGCACGCTGCAATCCCTAGCACTCTGCACTCCCAAGCACTCTGCACTCCCAAGCACTCTGCACTCCCTAGCACTCTGTGCACTCCCTAGCACTCTGCACTCCCTAGCACTCTGCACTCCCTAGCACTCTGCACTCCCTTGCACTCCCTGGCACTCTGCACTCCCTAGCACTCTGCACTCCCTAGCACTCTGTGCACTCCCTAGCACTCTGCACTCCCTAGCACTCTGCACTCCCTAGCACTCTGCACTCCCTTGCACTCCCTGGCACTCTGCACTCCCTAGCACTCTGCACTCCCTAGCACTCTGCACTCCCTAGCACTCTGCACTCCCTTGCACTCCCTGGCACTCTGCACTCCCTAGCACTCTGCACTCCCTAGCACTCTGCACTCCCTTGCACTCTGCACTCCCTTGCACTCTCTACTCTGCACTCTCTACTCTGCACTCTCTACTCAGCACTCTCTACTCAGCACTCTCTACTCAGCACTCACACTCAGCACTCACTACTCGGCTCACTCACTCTTCACTCACTACTCTGCACACTCACTTTGCACTCTGCACTCACACTCTGCACTCAATTTTATCAAATACCGAGGAGAGGGGACTGCCTGGAGTGTGCTAGTGTGGAGAGAGAGGCCGCATGCAGCGTGCTCATGTGGAGAGAGAGGCTGCCGAAAAGTAAATGTTATCAAAAACCGAGGAGAGGGGACTGCCTGGAGTGTGCTTATGTGGAGAGAGAGAGGCCGCATGCAGCCTTCTTATGTGGAGAGAGAGGCTGCCTGGAGTGTCCACTTCCATGGAGATCGACCCGTCCGCCCCAGCTCCACGAAAAAATGGCGGCCGCATTGCCGAAAAAATAAATAAATAAACAACCGCCCACCGCCGCATGACGAGCGCAAGGGGGTGGGATGAGTAACAAGCATTGAAAATGCAATAGGTCTCGCAATAGAAGAGTTTGACCTTTTTCGTTTTGCAAATGGATGAGTGGCGTTGCGTGGATGAGTGGCGTTGCGTGGATGAGTGGCGTTGCGTGGATGAGTGGCGTTGCGTGGATGAGTGGGGTTGCGTGGATGAGTGGGGTTGCATGGATGAGTGGGGTTGCGTGGATGCGTTGCGTGTGTGAGTGGCATTGCGTGTGTGAGTGGCGTTGCGTGTGTGAGTGGCGTTGCGTGTGTGAGTGGTGTTGCGTGTGTGAGTGGTGTTGCGTGGGGGGATGGATGGATGGATGGAGTGGGGGATGGATGGATGGAGTGGGGGGATGGATGGATGGAGTGGGATGGATGGATGGAGTGGGATGGATGGATGGAGTGGGGGGATGGATGGATGGAGTGGGGGATGGATGGATGGATGGATGGATGGATGGAGTGGGGGATGGATGGATGGAGTGGGGGATGGATGGATGGAGTGGGATGGATGGATGGATGGATGGAGTGGGATGGATGGATGGATGGAGTGGGATGGATGGATGGATGAAGTGGGATGGATGGATGGATGGAGTGGGGAATGGATGGATGGATGGAGTGGGGGGATGTATGGATGGAGTGGGGGATGGATGGAGTGGGGGATTGATGGATGGAGTGGGATGGATGGATGGATGGATGGATGGAGTGGGATGGAGTGGGATGGATGGATGGATGGATGGATGGAGTGGGATGGATGGATGGATGGATGGATGGAGTGGGATCGATGGATGGATGGAGTGGGGGGATGGATGGAGTGGGGGAATGGATGGATGGAGTGGGGGGGATGATGGAGTGGGGGGAGGGATGGATGGAGTGGAAACCGGGCGGCAAGGGCTGTGATTTATAATGTGTTATGTTTAGGAGTAAACGGGCGTAAACATAGCAGGTATGTCCATCTTTAATGAATATGTAGGGCACAAATGACGTGATAAACAGAAGAGGCGCAGATTGGTGGTTGAAGAGCCCAGAGAGTAGTAAAAACAATAACAAAAGATGCAGCAAAGGCTTCAAAGTTAAGAAAAGATGCAGGCACTGCTTTGGTATTGTGAGGAGGAGGACATGTAACCGGAAATACAATGTTTATAATGTAAAAGTTTAAATCAACAGGAAACATGAGAAATTACCTGGCTGCAGTGGAAATTAAAGAGAAACATGCAGACAAAGGTTTTATGCCGGAGGACACAAATGAACCAGGACGGGAAAGCAAATATTTATGATGTAAAACTATATTAACAGCAAACCTGCGAAACCATGTGGGGAAGGAGGATATTTAATAAACAGAGAGGTAGGTGAAAACATAAAAGAAACAGGCAGGCAAATCTTTCTGATTCTATAGAGGTTAAAACGCACGGGGAAGCTTTAATTTGTAATTTAAAACGTTAATGTAGCAGGAGTTTAGAAGTGTAGATAGTTTAAAAGATTAAATAAACAGGAGTAAGCAGGCAATGAAACATAACAAGTGAGACGGAAAGCCAGAGGCCATCATCAAACGGACAATACAGAGGGTCTGTTGCTTGTGTGCTCAGCCGTGACCTGCGCCAAGGAGCTGAGAGCGTTGGGAGAAGGGGGTGTAGTGCACGCGCTGGGAAGAGCAGCAGCAGGGAGGGGGTGGCAAATGGTTCTTTGCTTTGGGCGCTCTGTAGTGGGGAAGGGGGATGGGGCACGTATAGGAGGTGGCAGGAAAAACAGGGACAGGGTAGAAGAAACAGTAAGGGGATGGGATAAGTTAAACAAGTGAAAAATGAGTGAGCCCCTTCATGGTTGTGTGTGACAGACACCTCATTTATGCTGCAGTAATATCGGGGAATTCAGAAGTAACAAGGAGTGGGGGAAAGGAGCGGTGGGAGCGAGAGGAGACGAGATGCCAGCAGAGCCGAGGATGGGAACCCAGAGGCGGCCCTAAGGCTGGCAGCAGAGAGGGGAAGTCGGAGAGGCTGTGTGCGGGGAGAGAGGAACAGATGGCTGTGAAGCAGGGGGTGTGAAGGATGGGGGTGGGTGGGGAGCGTAGGGACAGCTCAGATGCCTGAGGCAGAGCGCACGCTTTAATTTGTAATTTAAAACGTTAATGTAGCAGGAGTTTAGAAGTGTAGATAGTTTAAAAGATTAAATAAACAGGAGTAAGCAGGCAATGAAACATAACAAGTGAGACGGAAAGCCAGAGGCCAGCATCAAACGGACAATACAGAGGGTCTGTTGCTTGTGTGCTCAGCCGTGACCTGCGCCAAGGAGCTGAGAGCGTTGGGAGAAGGGGGTGTAGTGCACGCGCTGGGAAGAGCAGCAGCAGGGAGGGGGTGGCAAATGGTTCTTTGCTTTGGGCGCTCTGTATTGGGGAAGGGGGATGGGGCACGTATAGGAGGTGGCAGGAAAAACAGGGACAAGGTAGAAGAAACAGTAAGGGGATGGGATAAGTTAAACAAGAGGCTGGGAAACAAAGAACGTGTAGCTGGAGGGGGCGGGATGGATTACAGAGAAGGAAGACGGGTGGGAGAAATGTTCGAAAAACAAGTAAATGAGTAAAACAAGAGCACTTACAGGGGGCGGAGCAGGGAGAGCGGCCTTTGAAGTGCACTTTACACGGCCGGCCGGCAGTGAAACTGAAAGCATGGCCGGCCGCCGTGAAAGCCTTTGATGACGCAGCAGGGGGAACAGACGGCGAGAGGGTGTGAAAGCAGCAGGGGCAGGCAGGCGGCTGGGGGCATGTGCACGCGCTTTTAAGCGCATGCGCATTAAGCTTCAATTTCACGGGCACTGCAAGGAATCGCCACGATTCCTTGCAAGTTGGTTAAAGACTGTTTAAGCCCCAATAGTCTCGCAAGCTCGATGCGCATGCGCATCGACAGGCGAGACCTAAAAATCGCGGGAACGCCCACGAATCTGCTCGCAGAATGACCAGCAGATCTCTCTTCCAATGGCTAGCCTCCATTTATGGAGCTAGCCAATGGAAAGAGAGGGTGGGACAACACACACATACTGGAAACATTAGATTTCGCCTGCGCCGAAAATCTGCGCGGTGCACAGCTTTTGACAGGCGAAACCTAAAAAGAGCCTCTGAAGTTCGGCCGAAGTCCGGGCATGCACACATTTAATTTAATAAGAGGTCGGGGCGGGCGTGTGCACTATCATGATGTTGTAGAGGCTTGCTGCTTGCTGGCTCCGCTACTGAGTGAGGGGCCCGGGGCTCCCTCGAGCGCGGGGCCCCCCCGCAATGCATGGGTTGCGGGGGCCTGTGTTACGCCCCTGGAAAAACGGGGCCAAACGCGCCCAACGCGCCCAACGTTATTGAGGGTTGAGAGAGCCCACAAACACCCGGAAATATACGGAGGGGGAGGCCGTGACCAGATCAAACGGCTATCCGCCCAGCAGCTGTGGTGCGTGGAGGACAAATGGGTGAGTCGCACCACAGCAAGGAAGAATAAACAATTTTGAGGGCTGAAAATCCTGGCTGCACTCCAGAAATACCGCACTCAGCATACTGGTGACGCAGATCCAAGGCCACAGTGGGTACAAGAAACACAATAAAGGGACTGCAACTCCCAGCCAGTAGCCACTGATCTGAGTATTCCTTGCTGCAGGGAAGTGTAATTTCAAGTCAGGACGTCTCTGACACACTCGGGACAGTGCATCACACATTTGGCAACGCTAGTGAGATGGTGCTCTGTAAACGTCTTGGGTGTTTGACTTAGTGTGTGGTGAGCTGATTGCAAGCTACCAGAACGGAGTACCGGTGAGTGAAACTCCGCTTAAGCTGCTGCCTCATGTCTGGGACAAAGGGACAGAGGCCTACACTCCAGACGAAGCTGGATAAATACACCACACACAAAGTAAGTGAGCAGGAGGGAGCGACCAAGAGTGAGAAATCGTCAATACCATCTGGAGAAGAACCGATGCTGGTGAATGTAATGGCAACCATTGTGGGGATGTGTACCTCGCTGGAACGCAGATGAGACACCATATCAATCGAAATGGCGTTGATCAGCACTGATCTGCAAAAAACAAGCTAAAAAGTGAAAACAATAGAAGGGGTGACCAAGGGGCTTAGTGGTGACACCCAATGAATGGGTAAAGAAATTAAAGAACTTCAAACAGCGCAGAAAAGGTTAGACGCCCAACTGGATGTTTACAAAGTTCATGTAAGATGCAACAATGTCAGAATTATTGGGATCCCTGAGTGAGCGGAGGGACCCGCCGCTGACCTATTTGTGGACGACTTAATCATGAATCGCCTACTGCCTAAAACACTGTCAAAATTCTTTACTGTTGAAAGAGCACACAGAGTGCCGGGAGGGAGGCCTTAGCCCGGTGCCCCTCCAAGACCCATCCTGGTGCGACTCCTTAACTTCAGGGACGAGACAGTATTTTACAAACGGAGCGGGCTAACCCTCCCTCAAAGATTGATAACAGTGAACTGTCCTTTTTTCCGGATTTTACAATTGCGGATCAACACCAGAGGCGCACTTTCCTGGACGTTAAAAAAACTGCTGAGAGATACAGGCATTTGTTATGCAATGTTATTCCCGGCAAAGCTGAGAGTAGAAGCAGATTGCAAGTCTTGGTTTTTTGATATGCCGGAAGAGGCACGAGAATGATTATAGGGCTAGAGACCAGCGAAGTTTCATAACGCAAGATGATACTCAAGCATTTGAACTGGCCCGAAAAGCATTTCGCCAAGCCAGAAACTGTTAGCTGCGAAAGTCCGGCGTTGCACTCACCTCTCATGACAGCGGAAGGATCGAGAAGACATGCTGAGCAAGCAAAGCAAAAACTGTATGCACTAATTGATCGTATTTGTATATGATGTATGTCCATATATTAGTTAATAGGGAACACATAGTAGTAGTCGGGGGCCCTTGGGCATGAGTCTGCAACCCCTTCCCCTCATATTTCTAGTTAGGTTTTTGATTAGGGCGACAGGCACTCTGCACTATTGGGGTTATGGGCAGTTTCGAGCCCAGAGTGCAGGGTAGAAGGGAGGGTTACAGCGTGGGGTGTGTTGGGGGTTTTGATCTTGTAAGGTTATTTTTACTTCATCACAGAATCACATAAAGCAAACCTAACGATGGGAAATACAGTGATCAGGAAATTGGTGTCGAGAACATGACGACTCGCACACGGTACTATTGGGTGATGGCGGGTGTTCCCGGGATGTGGCTGGGTACCCCCTCCCCCAGCTGTGAATACTAACTAACAATATGGGCACCACAAGTGAGAAACAAATTAAGTTATTATCCTGGAATGTAAATGGATTGCGGGATAAATTTAATAGGGGGATTATTTTGCAATTTCTTAAAAGGCATGCCCCGGAGGTGGTACTGCTCCAAGAGACGCACCTCATTGGGAATACCTGTAAAGCCCTAGCTAGATGGGGCTATCAATTGGTGGTGCAGTCCGGGTTCACGACGGGCTCCAGGGGAGTTGGTATATTGAAAAAACGCACTTTCCCAATGACAATAGACCAAGTTTATTCTGACAATTTAGGGAGATATGCAGCAGTGTCTGGCCAGCCGGAGGCCAAAGCGCTGACAATACTGTCACTGTACCTGCCACCGGGATTGCAGGAACCTACATTCAAATCCCTAGGGAGGGTGCTTCTCGCGTTTCCCAGCAGTAGAATGGTAATAGGGGGAGACCTAAAATCAGTTGTTTCGGGGACACTGGATTTCTACCCCCTAGAGATATACCTCCTTCACAGCTGTTACTCCCATGTTTCCTGGATGCTACGGGACTGGTGGATGTATGGAGGGTGTATCACTCTGTGGAAACACAATACATATTTCACTCTGGGCCCACAAAAGCTTTTCCCGTTTAACATATCCAACCTGTGTCTCCGGGACGATGATATAATCTAAAGTAAGACACCTAGGTAGAGGAATATCAGACCACTCCCCAATTTGACTGCAAATGGAATATGGGAGGGGAGACTGTACTAGGGTTGCCCTCATTAGCCCATGGTATCTTTGAAACCACACAATTAAATCGAAAATAGAGCAAGAAATCAAACACCACTTTGCTGAGAATGAAGGTACGGTTGACTCGGCTGAAGTCCATTGGGAGGTCTTTAAAACTTATAAGGGGACATGCACTAATTCAGATCTCCGGGGCGAAAAATGAAAAACAGGCCAGACTTCTCTGATTAGAAGAGGAAATACTAAAATTGGAAGAAGGTCTTGTGACCTCCGTAGACCAGGATGCAACACATATTCTCAATTTGACGCAAGAGGAATATAGATCCGAGGCGAGAGAGGCTGCTAAAACTATGCTCAGCCACAAGCTGGGAACTGTATACGAACTGGGATACAAGGCCGGGAAACTGTTGGCCTGGTTAGATAGGAGGGAAGCAGCAAGCCGACTGGTCACTGAGCTATGGGCAGAAACCGGGAGAAAATGTACTGATCCACAGGACATCGCGGATGAGTTTCATAGATATTATGGTCTTATCTACACTTCTAGATCCACCAGGCAAGAGGTGGAAACTAAAGAACTGCTGTCAGAGATTTGTCTGCCGGTATTGTTATGTTATGTTATGTTATGTTATTTGGATTTTTTAAGCGCACAGCTGCCCCAGCTAAGGGGCGTCCCGGCGCTATATCTGGAAAGGTAACATAACTAACAACACAGAAAAGTGGGGAGTGATTAATAAGACAGAGGAAAGAAATGAGTTTTGACAGCTTTCCTGAAAGCAAGAAGGTCATCCAAAGAGCGAATGTAGGCAGGAAGTGCGTTCCATAGTTTAGAGGCCAAGACCATAAAGGATCGGCCGCCCAATCTACATTTTTTAAATCGGGGGACAAGTGCCAAATTTTGGCCGGCAGAACGAAGGCTGCGCGAAGGGGTGTACGAAAGCAGAAGGTGCTGAAGAATGATAGGGGTGTCAGATTTAAGAATTTTGAACGCAAAGCAGAGGGCCTTGAACTCTATGCGCCTAATTACTGGCAGCCAGTGCAGATTGAAGATTGTGCTACGGGCTGAGCAGAAGCGCGGCAGGCCCACCAGGGCCCTAGCTGCCGCATTCTGCACCCGTTGAAGTCGCAGGACTTCCGCCTGGTTGACGCCCAAGAACAGTGAGCTCGCGTAATCGAGCCTCGATATTACGCTAGCTTGGATCACCATCTGGCGGGTGGGGGCATCAAAAAATTTGAGGATAGGCCTCAAGCCACGCAATATGCCGAAGCACATGGATGCCACCTTCTTAGTGTGGAACGAGAAGGTTAGTTTGGAATCCAACCAGACACCAAGATTTTTAAGTTCGGAGACAGGTTTTGGGGAAGGTCCCAGCTCCTTAGGCCACCAGCTAGCACCCCACAGATCAGGATGTTTCCCCAGCACCATCACCTCAGTTTTGAGGGCGTTGAGTTGTAGACAGTTGGCCGTAAGACAACTGGCAACGGCCCTCAAACCATCCGCAAAGTTCGATGCCAGTTGGTCAGAGTCCCCGTTAAGAGCCACCGCCAACTTGGTATCATCGGCGTATGATACAATAGTGAGACCCCAACTCTTCGCAACCTCCGCCAAAGGTTGAACGTAGAGGTTGAAGAGAGTGGGGCTCAACGGCGAGCCCTGCGGGACTCCTTGAGTGATGGCATGGGGCTTGGATCTGAACGGTGGCACTACAACCTGAAAGGATCGTTCCGAAAGGAACGATTGAAACCAATCCAACGCCCTGCCTGAAATACCTGCCTCACCAAGCCTTCAAATGAGAATGGTATGAGATACAGTGTCAAAGGCGGCACTAAGGTCCAAGAGGACAAGTGCCGCCGTTTGACCTGCATCTAGTACAGAGCGGAGATGTTCGACCATGAATAGAAGTGTCGTCTCTGTACTATGTCCAGGTCTAAAACCATTCTGTGTAGGATCTAGTAGATGTGCAGATGCCAGATGGTTTGTTAGGATGTTATTCACATGGGCCTCTGTAATCTTTGCCACCCAGGGAAGGAGGGAGATGGGTCGATAACTCTCCGGCTTCAACGGATCCAATCCCGGCTTCTTTATGATGGGCATGACACAGGCAGCCTTCCAACTAGGTGGAACTGAACCGATGGTAAGGGATTGCTCCACCAGATGGCGGATAGGAGGAAGGCAAAAGGACGCCGAGTCCATAAACTGGGCAGGTCTCAAAGGGTCATCCGGAGAGCCAGACTTGACCTTGGCCGCTAGGAGATTAAACTCCTGCTCCGATGGTATAGAGAGAGAGGCCAAGCACTGAGAGGTACGCAATGTCAAAGTCGTACTGTCAGGGTCAGCTTTGGGAAAAGAGCGATAGATGGCATTTACTTTTTCTACAAAGAAGCTGGCTAACGACTCACAGTGGGCAAGGGAACAGATCTCCGTAATAGGAAGTCTGTTCACTGTGAGCTCCTTCAAGACTTTGAAAACCAGTTTGGAGGGGTTAGAACTAGCCTGGAACTCCTGTGCATAGTAGTCAGCTCGGGCTCGGCAGACAGCTCTGTGGTATGTCTTTACCTTGGCCAGGTAGCATACTTTCAGGTCTTTATCATAATTCTTCCTCCATGCTCTTTCGGCTTGTCGGCAGGTAGCATTGGCAGAAGAAGAGAGAACTTCATTGGAGGGAGACATCGCATCGGACGAAATAGCTCAGGCCATTCATTCTCTTTAGACCGGAAAAGTGATGGGCCCTAATGGCCTCCCGATAGAACTGTACAAACTGAGACCTGATAAGATAGCCCACTACTTCAGGGCGATGTTCATAGAGAGTCTTGAGAATGGACTCCTTCCACAGGACCAAAGATTACCCACTCCGATAGTGATACCTAAGGAAGAGAAACCAAGCCAGTTGCCTGTCGTAACGACCCATATCGCTGCTAAACGCAGAGGTCAAAATATTGTCCACATTTCTAGGCACTAGCATGATTCAAGTTCTTCCAGAGCAGGTCCGTCTGGACCAGTCTGGCTTCATGCCATCAAGAACCACATCCCTGAATTTTAGGATGGTGCATGGGGTTGTGGTACGGGCGGACACCCTAATGTAAGACGCAGTTGTTGTGTCCCTAGACGCCACCATGGCATTTGACCCCATAGAGTGGCCATACCTTTTCACTGTCTTTGAGAAGTTGGGATTCAGTCCTAAATTTATTAGCTGTGTCTGACTCTTATATACTGACTGTTTGCGCTCACACTGGAGCCCTTGGCCTGCTGGATCTGACGAGACCCCATAATAAGAGGGCTGTGCTGGGCTGATGACTGGGAGGAGCGTATATCGCTCTACACATGATATTTTGTTTGACTTGGCTTCTCCATATAGATCCTTGCATAGAGTCCTTAACATCTTTACTAATTTCGGTACATACTCCGGGTACACTATTAATTGTACATAATCACTTATTTTTGTGCTACAAGGCGCATTGCCGGTCCTGCTAAAAGAGTATCAACTCAAGATAGTGACAGAGGTGTTTAAATATTTGGGAATTTTTATCACTAAGGATCACAAATTATTTCATAGTACTAACCTGCTACCACCATTGCAGCGGCTGAAGTGTGATGTAGAACATTGGCAGTCCCTTCCGTTGTCACTCTTGGGGAGAGCTGCATTGTTTATGATGATGTCAATGCCTTGGTTTTTATACGTATTACAAAATGTACCTGCCCTTGTTCCCACGTCATATTTCAGTCAGGTGGAAAGTGCACAGCGGACGCTGCGCTGGGGAAGTGGTCTGCCAAGAATCGCATTCTCTAAGTTAGTGAGAAGCTAGTACGATGGGGCGAAAGGGTTGCCAAATATAAAAAAATACTACTGGGCGGCACAGCTGGTGGCCATCAACCACTGTATATATCGGCCCCCTACTGATCCGGCTTTGCCAAGGATAGGTGGCTACTCCCTGGGGGGAACTATACATGAGCACTATATTCAAAACCGGCCAAATTCCCCTTTACAGGCCCCACAAAACACTATGCCCAGGGGGTGTTACTTGGTCCAGTAAAATATGGGATGGGCAAGAACCATAACTCAAATCACCCCACTATGGGATTCAGAATAATTGGGGGATCTCTGGAAGACGAAAGGGTTTGATAGGTGGGATATGATAGGGATCTCTCGAGTGGACGGTCTCTGGAAAGAGGGTGAGGTGCTACCCTTCACAGCCCTCCAGTACAACTTCAAGTTTGCCGACACTGAAAGGTTTAGCTATTTGCAGGTGCTGCATGCACTGTACACCTTTATCCCGAAGGGTGAGACCCATCCTGAGGCCTCTTCTCTCGAAGATAGGCTGCTAGACGGTTATATGCCCAAGAAGGCAACTTCCCTGACGTACTTAAAATTGAGAAATCACTCACCTGATCCCCTCCCACAACTCCGGGTAAAGTGGGAAGGTGACCTGACAGAGCTTGACGAGGAAGAATGGATGGAGGCGCTGGCTTCCCTAAGAGAGGGGGCAATATCCTCGAAGCTGAAACTGGTGCAGCTAAAAATACTGCAGAGAATCTATATTATGGGGCCAACATTGGTCAATGTGGGGTATGGAGATGAGGCTAGTTGTAGACGGTAATGTGGCAGAGAAGTCACTTTTTTTACATACTGTGGGAATGCCCTCACAATGCTAGATATCGGAGAGCAGTTACCGCAAGTATGGGGGAAGTTCTGGGGCAGACAATAACAATGGAGGCCAAGCGGTGTCTCCTAAATATATGGGAGCCGACTGACTTGGGTAGCAAAGAGAAAACTTGGTGACACTAGGCCTGATGGTCACTAAGTGGAACATTGCAAGGAGGTGGGGAGTCCAAGCAGCCCGACACTGAGGGAATGGGAAGGTGACATGGATTAGTCCATGTTTCAAGAAAAAACGGTATATATATCAAGCGTATGCCCTAAAAAATGGATACAAATATGGGGGAAATCGAACGAATATAGGGCTTCCATCTGTGAGCCACCCACGTTACCAGTGCAACCGCCCCTGGGAGACCTAACACCTTAATGTGCTAATGTTTACTGAAAAGTAAGCTTCACATGATAATATGGAACTGGGTGTAATGTGTCACTGACTACCATGCCATTTGATCTATACCGTTTATAAGCTGCGATGTTGTTTTGGTTAACAATAAAAATATTTTTTTTAAAAAGAGACAGGAGTAAAGGGACCTGGCCTTGGTGGCGGCTAGAGCCAAGCACTTGGCGACACAATATAAAATCTATGAAATTGGAGATAAGGCCGGTAAAATGTTGGCCTGGCTGGAGAGGCAGGAGCGCACGGACAGGTGAGTCTACGCGCTCTCCACAGAGACGGGATATTGCTGAAGTGTTCGTGAAGCATTATGCCCGCATATACACTCCTATGTCCACAGCCCTAGCTGTGGACTCAAAAGTCCCTTTGGAAGGTCTCCCACTCCCCGTTCTCTACCCCAGGATTTATGGAGAGTAATCTCATGGTCAAGGAAATAGTCTCAGCCATCCCTAGTATTCAATCAGGAAAAGCGATGGGGCCAAATGGCCTCCCAATAGAATTGTGCAAATTAACAGTCATCCAAGTGGCGCTCCACCTGCTCAAAATGTACTCAGAGAATAGTTGGACAGGTGAATTACCAGAGGACCAACGACTGGCCTCCAAAGTAGTTGAACATAAGCCGGGTAAACCGGCGGGTAATTGCGCTTCATACAGAGCAGTCTCTACTTAATGCGGAAAGCAAAATACTAGCCAAGCTACTTGTTACCAGACTGAACCAGCATGTCTCCCACTTGGTTCACCCGGACCACTCCGGTTTTATGCCCTGGAGAAATACATCGTTTAATCTGCGCCACCTTAATGGGGTGATGGGCAGGAAAGATACCATACAAGAAGATAATCAAAAAGAAAGAAGGGGGGGGGGACCCAGGAGCTATTCAAGGTCCAGTGTCCGTGCTCCTAACATCGATATCAAACCAACAAAGGACACTGTTCCTAAACGCTGGGTGCAAACAGTCACCCGAAGCGTTAGGGTGCAAAAAGTCATCCATATTTTCAAAAAAGAGGATGAAAAGAAGAAGAAAAGAAAAGAAAAGATAACCTAGGTGCAAAGGACCCACCCAAAGAAAGGTGAAAAAAACATATTCTGTCCTCTGTTGCCCTCACACACCCCTGGGGGTGTCATGCTTCATCATCGGGCGTTTGCTCCTCATAGGGCCGGCGCTGCAATTCCCTTTATCGGAGATCTTTTTAGGACAGCTGGATGGTGCATGCGGGTGTGCGGTGTGGGGTCCAATAAGGGTAAAGGAAGTGCGTGCAAGGTGAAAAATAAAAAAAGGGGTTAAATATGCAGCAAATGCCTCATTTGTATACCCTTAGCAGACTTAACTGCTAAATAAAATCTTGTTCCTGTGGGCACACTGATCTCAGGTATCAATAAAGTCATGGGTCAACATGTTTCACGCCTTTGGGTGGGTCCTTTGCACCTAGGTTATCTTTTCTTTTCTTTTCTTCTTCTTTTTATCTGTTTGCACCCAGCGTTTAGGAACAGTGTCCTTTGTTGGTTTGAAAACCATACAAGTAGACTCAGTAGTGCTCTCCCTAGACGCCCATATGGCTTTTGACACTGTCAAGTGGCCATATTTGTTCGCAATTCTGGAGCGAATGGGGTTTGGTCCCAAATTTTGGGCGTGGCTTCGGCTCCTATGCATGGGACCCATGGCGCAAGTAGTTGTGAACAGGCGGGTCTTGAGCGCCTTTCCTTTCCGGAGGGGAATGCAACAGGGTCGGCACTTGAGGCTGCTCACTTTGCCCTGGTTTTGGAGCCTCTGGCAATGTGGGTCGGGGTGACCCGCTGATACGGGGTCTCTGCTGGACAGAGGGATGGGAAGGCCACATATCCCTATAACCTGATGATATTTTATTGTAAGTTCCCGCACCAAATCACTCCAAAGCTAGGATTATAAATATATTGACAAACTTTGGTAAATATTCAGGCTACTCCATAAATTGGTGTAAATCCACAATTTTCAAATTACAAGGCCCGCCCCCAGTTTTGCTGGCGGAATGTGAGGCAGCGGTGATGGCGGCGGGCTTTCGCTATCTCAGGATGTTCAATACAGCAGACCCCGACCTGCTCTACACCCATAACCTACAGGTCCTGTTGACGGGCCTCTGGAGTGATGTCCAACATTGGAGATCAATACTATTATACTTATTAGGACGCGCAGCACTATTCAAAATCATGGCGCTACCTCACTTAGTCTATGCTTTACAAAACACTCCATACCAGATCCAGCAATCATACTTTCAAGCTTTTCATGATCAAGTGCGAGATCTGCTCTGGGATGGAAACTCCCTCGCAAGTAGCTATCCATCAGTTAATCAGGGTTTTGTAAAGTGCAGTACTCACCCATGAAAGTCTCAATGCACTGGGGGAGTGTGTGAGCAGCTCCATTTGGGTCATATGAAGAGCCAGGTCTTGAGGTCCTTCTTGAATTTGTGCAGTTTGGGGCTCCATTGGAGGTGGAGGGGGAGTTCGTTCCAGGTCTTGGCTTCGAGTTAGGAGAAGGATCTTCCACCTGCTCTGGTCCTGTAGAAGCTTGATATGGCAGCTAGGGAGAGGTCGGCTGAGCAGAGGTTTCTCTTGAGGGCATGGAAGGAGAATCGGTCATTAAGGTATTGGGGTCCGGTGTTGTGGAGGGCCTTTTAAGCGTGTGTGAGCAGCTTGAAAGTTGTTCTCATTTTGACGGGGAGCCAGTGGAGGTCGTGGAGATTTTTGGGTGAAGTGGTTGTGCCGTGGGATATCAAGGATAAGACTGGCTGCAACGTTCTGGACGGTTTGGAGTTTGAAGAGGATTTTTTTGTTGATTCCGGTGTAGACTGCGTTGCCGTAGTCCAGTCTGCTGGTGATGAGTGCATGAGTGATGGTTTTTCTGGGGTCCGGGGGATCCACTTGAATGTCTTGCATAGTATGCAGAGGATGTGGAAGTATTAGAAGGAGACGGCGCTGATCTGGCGGGTCATGGTGAGTGATGAGCCCAGTATGATCTCGAGGTTGCATGCATGGTCCATTTTCCGAGGGCGGGAGGCCACCAGGTGGTGCCATCCCATGCAGAGGAGGTGGAGCCGAGAATGAGGAGTTCTGTTTTCTACTAGTTGAGTTTAGTGTTCCTCATCCAGGTCGCGGCTTCTTTCATCCCTTCTTAGAAGTTGTGCCTGGTGATGTCGGGTTCCTTTGTGAGATATTGGATGGAATAGGTGTTGTTGGCGTTGGAGTCAATGTTGAGCCTGTGGTTTCTGACAATGGTTGCGAGGGGGGCCATGTAGACATTGAAGAGTGTGGGGCTGGGGAGGATCCTTGGGGTACTCTGCATCTGATCTCTGTTAGTTCAGAGAGGAAAGGCAGGGGTCTTATTCTCTGTGTTCTGCCTGAGAGGAATGATCGTAGCCATTCTAAGGCCTTCCCTTGGATGCCGGCATCATGGAGCCTGGTGGCTAGTGTGCGGTGGGAGACTGTGTTGAAGCCTGCTGATAGGTCCAGGAGGATGAGGGCTGTCTTATGGCCTTGGTCAAGGAGGGTGCAGACGTCGTCAGTGACGGCAAAGAGGTCGGTCTTGGTGATGTGGTTGCTGTAGAATCCAGATTGAGAGGTGTCTAGGATGTTGTTGGTTTCTATGAAGTGTGCTAGCTGGGTATTGACGGCCTTTTCGATGACTTGGGTTGCAAATGGAAGCAGTGAGATGGGCCTGAAGTTCTTGAGGTCCGTCGGATCTATGGAGGGCTTCTTTAGGACGGGGTTGACTTCGGTATGCTTCCAGTTGTCGGGGAATGTGGCTGTCTCGAGGAGGCTAAGTAGAAGTTGGTAAGGGGGTGGTCTCGAGGGAGCTATGTAGAAGTTGGTAAGGGGGTGGTATGATAGGGGAATCACTTTACCAAACACCTAGAAATACTACTGGGCAGCCCAACTAGCAGTAATTAATCAGCAGGTACACCAATAGCACGTGGAGCCATCCTATAGAATGGATAGGTTTCTACTGGGCACAGGGGGCTACACACTGGCATTATATGCTAACCCCAAAGGTATTACACTTACAGGTCCTAGGGCACAAATGGTCAAACTCTGGCACAAAGTACACAAAAGGCTGGGTAGCATGATAAATTAACTCAAACCTTGCTACTTTGGCAGAGTGAGAAACGGCCGGTTGTATAACAGCACGGGATTTCACAAGTGGGACCTTATGGGAATCTTGAAGATGGGAGATCTATGGGCAAGGGAAGGGGTGGTCCTCTTTGCTGACCTACAGTTGGAATATACTCTTGCCGCAACCGAAACATTCAGATACCTACAAGTGAGGCATGCTCTTGTGGCAGCCATACCACCGGGGACTACTCTCCCCTAGGCTGCTCCGTTGTAGGATAAACTCCTCACAGACTATATGGAATGTAGGGCAATCTCCCTGACCTATCAAAAAATAATACATGACTCCCCTATCCCCTACAAAGACTTCGTGAACACTGGTATAGAGACTTTGGGGAGCTGGAAGACGAGGACTGGCAGGAAACCATTGGTTTCCCAAAAGTAGTGGCCATCTCCTCAAAACTACAACTAATCCAGCTCAGATGTTGCATAGTTCCTACCTCCCTAGAGCTATGTTGGTCAAAATTGGCAGGGAGGATACCACGATATGAAAAGTACTATGTGGGCAGGAAGGAACATTTTATCACCTATTATGGGAATGTCCGAAAATCAGACCATACTGGGAGGCTGTAGCGAACATAATGAAAGAAGTGTGTGGGACAGCCTTACAGCCTGAGCCAAAATGGTGTCTCCTTAAAATATGGGTGGCTACCGATCTGAGTCACAAAGACCAAATATGAGTAACATTAGGAATTAGGATTGGGAAGGGCAATTTAGCTAGACATTGGGGGGCACAAGCTGCACCAACTCCTGAGAAGTGGGGAAAAGATATGGTTTGGTGCATGATCACCGAAAGGGTGGTGTTTGAAGGTAGGGGTTGCGTCAGGAAATGGGAACAGTTCTGGGGTAAAAGTAACACTCATAGGGGTGAAATCTGCACTAGCCCCTCAGTGCACCCTGGAAGAGGCGTCACATTATGTAAAGCGCGCTACTCACCCATGAGGGTCTCAAGGGGCTGGGGGAGGGGGAGGGGGAGGTACGGAAAAGTAGCAACCTACAGCCGCTAACCACCCCCTTTCCTTCTACACACAAACCCGACACCTCCGCTCTGCCCATCTGGCCCTGGTCACTATACCACAGATCTAAAAAACATCGGCTGGAGGAAGAGCTTTCTCCTACCACAGGCAATCCCAGTCACCGCCTCAATTCAGGAAGGACCATCTGGCTCTTTGACTGAACATCGGAACCCTCCAAACACCTCGCCCTGCCCTGCCAGCGCCTTGAGACCCTTATGGTTGAGCAGTCACATTCTATAAGAACCCTGATTGATTGATTGATTGACTGATTGTATCTTATATGTACAATAGCAAGGCTACTACTTATTGGAACCTCTCCTCTCTAGAAGTAAAACATTGCTCTGAAACGTTTTCTGTAAAAACCATAAATGCTGTTATATCATACCACTATTCTGCATATAGCTTTTTCAATAGTATTTCCTTTGTCAAAACTATCCCTTATATAGTGCTAAGATGCCTGTATTTGGCCTTAGTTGCAATATAAACGAGCTGCATGAACAGATTGGTAATGGTGCTTCTTATGGGTCAGTAATATAGATCTGGAAAGCACTTGACTGCAGGAAAGTGCTTGTGGAAAGTGGATGCCATTGAAAGAATCTCCTCCAACTCCTTGACAGAGGAAGCATTTACCCTTAGCATTACTGGATTTATCACCTGCGTTCAACATGATCACAACTTTCTTGTTGGTCTTTGTAGGAAGCTGGCTCTGTATATACTATACCAAAGTAAAATATAGTGTGCACTGTCCATTGGATCCCCAGAAGCTTTACAGAGGCTAAAAAATAGATAATACTAATGCTCTCTTTTGTGGTAGTGTGGTCGAGCAATTAGGCTTATCAGAGGGGTGTGTTAAGCATTTGTTGTACACGGATGTACGACGTTACGACGCATGGTTTTACCACGCGTACCTTTACAACGCGTTTTTTACAACGCAAGTTGTTACCACGATTTGCGTTGGAAGGGGTGCAGACTTAGGAATTTTTTAATTTACTATTCCAACACCAGCCTACGTACAGTAGGGAAGGTGTTGGATAGTAAATTAAATTATTCCTTGTCCTGTAGCGCCCTCCAGCGCAAGTCGTAGTTACGACTTGCGTTGTAAAAGACGCGTTGAAAGGGTACTGCGGAGTAAAATCCGCGTGCTAAAGGATTTTCCCCGTTGTACACACTCAGGCAACAAATTATTACACACACTCAATGGCTAAATCAGCGACCATTTGTTTGTAAAAATATTACTTTTTGTATGATTATTACTTAGTACCAAAGATACTTAGTTGCAGTAAAATAAGTTTTGCAATATCACAATTTTTAAGGATAAAAAGTGGACAGAGTGCATTTCTCAAACAGTAACCTCTGCAGGATAAACAATGTTGTAATTTCACAGTTAATTACATGACTTACAATTCTAGTCTTTGGGTTTAGGACCAATACTGGGCAAGTGTTATGTAAATGCATAGACTGCACCACTAGCAGCACTGGAGCAGCCGGGTGCAGAGGTCAAATTCAGTCACTGGGGCCCAATGTTAGTCAATTGAGACTGGGGGTATGCAAAGAAGTGCTGTTGCAGGTAAGCAATATCGGAGTTTGGGGGGTCAGTCTTCTTGGGTTATGATCAGGTCTGGAGGGCCACGTGGCAGCACCAAACACACACCCTCAGTGACTCAGTCGGGTGCAGAGTGACAATACAGCATTGCAAGTCCAATGCAAATAAATGGAGACTGAAGATTTCAAACAATGGCTGCAGGCTCAGACCAGGAGGCTGGAGGAAAGGAACCAGTGGGTTTGGAGGTACCTTTGGGTGCGAATAACTCAGAGACACCAACAGTCAAGCTCCCCAAAGCCAGGGGGCTGTAGGTGCAGGGGTGTCTTTGGACGTTGGAGAAGTCTTACCGGAACGGGTCACGGTTGGGGGAACCTTCATGTTGAGGCTGTAGGCCTCGTTGTGGAGTCCATGTGGTGTACTGGAGCTCTCCTTGTGGGTTCCTTTGTGGACAGAGACACTGTCCTCGGGAGTTCCTGGTCTTGAGGGAAGGCAGACAGCCCTCCCAGGGCTGTGGAGGTCACTGGGCCTGCAGGACAAGTCGCCTTTTGGTACAGGTTTCAGGACTTCAGAGAGGCTAAGAGGGCTTGGGCCAAGTCAGTTGTCGTCTGGAGTCTTCACTGCTGGTTCGGCTGTTTGGTCCTTCTTCTTTAGGTCACCATGAATCTGAGGATCAAGGTTCAGGGGTGCCCCTAAATACTCAATTTAGGAGTGTTACAGGTACTGGCGAGGTAGTAGCCAGTGGGCTACTTACCTTTAGGGTGACTACACCCTTTGTATGTCCACTCCCTTTGGGGAGGGGGCATACCCTAATCTGATTTGGCTAAAATGCTCACAATAAACAGGTAGGATTTCCAAAGTGAGAGGTCACTTCAGCAAAGGACACCTTAGTGATGGTCCTGGCTGAGAAGGAACACACCTCTTCTGCTTACTAATTTTTCCGCCAACCTTGCTGCCAAAAGTGGGGCTTGGTCAGGGGGGTAAACATCTCCCCTAGCTGGAGAGGTCCTGGCTAGCATAACAAAGGGAAGGAAGCCTATGAGGCTCATTGCCCTTGAATGCTATTACTACTGCCTGGGAATAGGTGTGAAAGCTCCTCCACCCAGAGCAGGCTTTGTTTCTGACCCACAAGAGCACAAGGCTCCCACCTCAGGGAGTTTAAAACATGTCTGGTAGTGACAGGCTGGTGAAGACCAGTCAGCTACACACTAGCGGTTGGGTAGGTTTTCAGGGGGCACCTCAATGCATTTATTAATTATTCCAACCCTGGCATCAGTGTGTGCTCATTCATCTGAGATGTGTGGTACCAAACATTTTTGGATTTGGTAAAGCCATCATGGAACTGTGGAACTCGTAGTGACAAGCTGCCAGTCAATGTATTCGGCATGGCTTCAATATGCACTTATATTGCCTAAGAGTAGACATAGACACTATAGGGGTATATCTGCTCATGTAGTTGTGCCCTCACTAGAGTTATAGTGCACCCTGCCTTAGCCCTAAGGCCTGCTGTAGAGGCGACTCTCCGATGTCTCTGGCAGTGCTGGCAGGCCTGGCACACAGGGATGTGTGCCAGGTCAACTCTTCACTTTTAGTTGCACCAAAACACGCAGGCTGCAATAGCAGTGTACATGTATTAGGTGAGGGGGTCTCTGATGGTGGCACAGTACATGATGCAGCCCTTAGAGATCCTCATTGGTGACAATCCCCCTTGGTGCCACTGGTACCTTTTACATACATATGTGGGGCAGTGATGTGCCAATTGTGGAAACAAAGGTACCGTTTTGGGAAAGAACACAGGCCCTGGGAACCTGATTAGCATGGACTCAGTGCACATTCACTGAAAGTTGCAGTCAGAGCTACCTGATGGTGAAAGACCTAATAAATAAACAAAATATTTTGGGGCTGATTTATGAGATGCTTGTGTTGCTAGCGCGTCACTTTTTGTAAGCTCCGGTAGCACAAGTATCTCAATCATATCTATGAGGTGACTCAAATTCACCCTGCATGGCTTTACATGGCCTCATACAGATGGAGTAAGACAAAGCAGCGCAAGTCTCTGCCTTGTCTTATTCTGTCAAGTCGGCGTTCCATGGGCATTGCGGTGGGTGTTCCCATGCAACACCCATGGATTTTGACACTGCCTCATATTTACAAAACCATGTAAACTGGGGGCAGAGCCAAAACCTTATGCCTCCCCACATCAGGCGTAACGAGGAGAAATGTTTTCATTTGTCCTCGTTTTATCTCTGGATTGTTTTGTAAAGGAAGGTGCCCCTTCCTGCACAAAAACAATCCTGCCTACACCGGGGCTAGGCAGCAATTTATGCACCAACTCAGGGGGAAAGGACAGGAATGCACCAACTTTCATAAATAAGGTGCATTCCTGCCCTTTCACATTGGTGTAGGCCAGCGCAGCAAGAAGACTTGCGGGGCTGCTATACACCAATTCCTCATAAATAAGGGCCTCTGTTTTTAGCCACACCTCACTGACCTTTGGTTTGATTAACACTGTAAAAATGATTTACTATGGGAATTGGGGACGTTTATGGTTGTCAATAGATGTCAATGGTGAGAAGTACCAAGATCTAGAAATTTTTGTCAGGAGGCTGTCCTCACGCCTAAACAATCTTGACAGAAAAAGTTTGAAAACCTTTGCCCTATGATGAAGCATGACACTCTCCAGAGTGTGTGAGGGCTCTTAATCCAATATGGACCCCCCACCCCAGTTCCTTACCTTTCCTGGTCTGTTAGTTCTACTTCCCTTCCACCTCCACAGGAACTGCATACCATTGCACTGATAATTATTTGATTGGAGCATGTATGCTGGACCTTCATGCACTCTTGCCCCCCCTGTTGTGATAACATAATTAGGTAGTCCATCACTTATCTGCAACTATATCCGGGCCGGAAAGGAAGTCAACCATACTTACTTAACCAGATTAAATTCCCACACTCACATGACCCCATCCAGCCAGAAAGGAGAAATGCAGATCTCAGGCAAGATTGTCTGCCATACATGGGGTAGACTGGTGATCCGCCCCGAATCCAAAGTAGAGCCTCTATCAGGGTTAGGGTCAGAACCCCCAAGTGTGCCAACCAAGTTGGGGCCCATTCAGAGTCAGAAGTGGTAAGTTTTGTTGCTGCCTCCAAAGCACTCTACCTATTGTGTTGGGTTTGGGCTGCTTATGGGAAGCCTCCTCATGTGCGCTTCTTATGAGAACGAGGTCGGCCAGCATTGACAAGTTGCGAGTGAGTACGCCGCAGTCCCTGAGTTTGTGGTGTGTCCCAGTCTAATCCCACACTTCTCGTGGAAAAATGTTGGGCCTGATTCACAGAACTAACTTAAGACAAAATCCTAAACTTACTACTTTTGGTATTCACAGAATGCACTTACTACTTTTGGTATTCACAGAATGGATTTACGACTACTAACTTTACGTCCGCCGGAATTTCCGGCCCAGAGGCGGAGCACAAAAGACATCCGTAATGCTCTGCCAAAGGGCAGCTTCAGGGCCCCCAGGGCCTCCGATAGCAAGCAGGAATATGGACACCAAAGCCCCCAGACCCTTTCCCGCAGCACCTGCTGCCTTGAGCCCAGATCTGACACTTTCTGTAATGACTCGTAAGAGAGCAGGGTGGGAATTGTCAAAAAAGGCATGAGAACAAACACTCCACTCACGGCCAAGCAAAGCCTTGTGACATGTGCACAATAAAGTCACAAAAGCCCGTCGCGGCACTCTGTTCCTGCTAGGGCCCTTGAGTCGTTATCTTAGATGTGCCGCACGGAGGTCAAGCGCAGGGCCGGACTGGGACCCAAAACCAGCCCTGGCAAAGTGCTTAGCGAGCCCCCAAGGGGTTTGGGGGTGCAGCAGAGCTGTTTACCAGGGCCGGTTTCTGACTATTTTGTTACAGCGGCTGATAATGCAGCTGTGCTGCAAAAACGGCCTTGTAACAAAATCGGCCCCAGTGGCCAAAAAAGGCCCCCAACCCTGCCAGCACACCGAGGAAATGCCCGGTTCCCACTATTGCCAGTCCAGCCATGGTCAAGCGGCGAGGGTTATCTCTTCGCGTGGTCTCAGGACGGCGAATGTAGCCATAAAGTGGAGGCATCTAATGGCTAATCTACCCTGTATTGTTTCAGAGGGTTAGGGGCATGCAGTGAGCCAGGATGGTGCTGGATATTAGCTCCCCGCCGGGAGCTCTGCTAAATACTGCCTACTCTATAGGCATTTGGCCAAGGCCCCTCTCGACAACCGGTACTTGTGATATTTGCAGCAACTTACTAATATTGTCTGAGAATCGAATTGCCCAAATTAATGCGTCAAATAAAGAAAAGTAAAAAAATACTGTATTACACCTGATTTTCCCACCCCACATCACCACTGTTCTTAAGAGTTTTCTTAATTTATTTTGGAAAGCCCTTTGCCGATCTGTGCACTGATTCCATTGAACAATGATACTCAGACCTAATGGTACGTTTCACTCCTTTTTTCCCTCTTATTTACAGAATTTGATGCTGCTTCACAAAGGGGATTATAATCACTGGATTGGCTTGAGGAGGGACAATGAGACTCAGCCGTGGATGTGGGTCAATGGCACCAAATTCAACAACTGGTAAGTCCTCGTATGTTTGCTTATCGCGCTGCTAGGCATTTTCAGTCACTAATCCTATTGTGAAGCTAACCTCACACCAGCGTACAGCCCCAAACTGCATTCTTTGCTGAAAACAAACTCAAACATAGATACAGCTGTTCTGCAACACCTCATTTTTAGGTCTCTTCGAGTGATGTGGTATTCAGTGTATGGGCTTATAAACAAACCCAGCACTTTCCATTGGTTCTTTCCTCTGCCTTTACAAATTCCTTTGTTTCCTTTGGTCAATAGCATACATTTGTCCCGCCTTAGGGCTGTTTTGTTCTTCGCTGGAGACTGACCCTGCTACATGGATCCTTGAACTTTGGGCCATATGTATTCCTTCATTGCACTACTTTGTCTTTTACTCAATCCTGGCTGCTGCTCCCAGTTCACATAATCTCCCCAGCCTTCCCAGCACAACACTTCTCACTCTGTTTTTATTGTGAACAGATGCTCTTTGCTCCGTCTCAGGCTGCAACTGCCTCCTCCTCCAGCTTGTTGAATTCTTTTCTCCGCTGCAGCCTGCGTGGCGCTGCTGATTCCTCTCCCCTTGTTCAGAAGCGATCAATTATAGCTTCTAGAGCAGTTTTTCCCAAACTGTGGTCCGCGGACCCCCAGGGGTCCGTGACACATTCCCAGGGGGTCCGTAGGCAACAGTTTTAAAAGCACAGAAACGTTTCTAGTATAATTAGCAGCTTTCCAGCAACAATAAAAGTGTCAAGAGAATGCCAGTGATTAATGTACCTGCTGGAGAGCAAGGAGAGTTTTGTTCAGTGGCAGCTTTGATTTAACTAATGTAGCACAGAGGGTTAATGTGCCTACTGCAAAGAATGTGTAACATGCATCTTAAAAAGCAGCATTTTATGTGCCTAGGTTCGTGGTCACTGCTTTTGTCACAGAGATTCCTTTATTATTGTGCACTTCATAAGTGACAATCGTAATCTAGCAGAGGGGCCTATAAACTGTCATCAAAGAGCTGCTTGCAAACTGCATGGTACCAGTTAGTAACTTATATTTTGTACCAGTTATTCATTATCCTGATGCTGCTAAAAAGATATATTTGGGTGGAAATACATTTTTAATGTTAAAGTCAATGCTACCCACTGTGTTATGCTCTGAATCCTGAGTTTGTGCTTTTCCAGACCAAGCACTCTTTAAACATTTTATATACACACTGATTTACATGTATGATTCAATGTCTCTATATGTGTGTGATGTAAAGTGTTCTGACATCCTACAATGGTATGAGAGATGCTACAAAACAAATGAAATACATGTGACAGAGGGGCTATTACTTCAATATAAAATACTAAGGGCCAGATGTACGATCTGTTTTTATATGCGCGAACGGGTTCGCGAACCCGTTTGCGCATGCAAAAACCTATTGGGCCATGTACATAGCCTATTTCGCGAGTCGCAATTTGTTTGCGACTCTCTAAATAGGTTTTGCAACTTGCTATTTGAAAGGGGCATTCCCTTCCAAATAGCGAGTCTCAAAACCATGTACAAATGTTTTGCGTTCGCAAAACAGTCACAATTACCACCTACTTCAAGTAGATGGTAATGCATTTGCAAATGGGAAGGGGTCCCCAGGGGACCCCTTCCCAAATGCATGCAAAATTATTTTTCAAGGTCAGGCAGTGGTCCCAGGGATCTCTGCCTGCCCTTAGAAAATGAAACGAAAACTTTTCATTTTTTGTTTTTGTTTTTAAATGCATGGTAAATAGGCTGCATTTTTTTTTTAACTGCTTTATTTAAAAGCAGTCCGAGACATGGTGGCCTGCAGAGCCCAGCAGGCCACCATCGCTGGGAGGGCTGGCATTCCCAATGGGCTAACAAATTGCGAGAGGCTCATTAATATTAATGAACCTCGCGACCCCATTAGGAATCCCAAACAGTGTTAAACAAACTGTTGTACATTTCATTTAGCGACTCGCAATTAGCCACTCGCAATGTGTCACCAATTGCGAGGCGCTAAATGAAATGGTCGTACACCTGGCCCCAAAATCCTTAGTACGTTTTGTGTGCACACTTGTGTATTTTTTTTTTTAATTACTGTTTTAACCCCTTGGCCGCGGCGGTAATTCCGCCGCGGCGCTAGGGGGCAGGGGGGCCGCGCGGCGCCGCCATGCTCGTGTCGGAACCACTCCGTCACGAGCCACGGTGGCGCTGTGCTTGTGACGAAATGGTTCCATCACGGCCCCGCCCGCTCAATAGAACGCGCTGCGCAGGCGCGACGGCCGGGCCGTGACGGAACCATTCCGTCACCAGCACAGCCCCACCGTGGCTCGTGACGGAATGGTTCCGTCACGAGCGCGCAAGGGTTTAATGTTTGAAATTTAACTCATACAAATTGCTTGGGGGTCCCCGGCTTCCAGTGGTGACTCAATGGGGGTCCTCAGGAGTCAAAAGTTTGGGAACCACTGTTCTAGAGCACAAGAGGATTAATTGTTTTGTTTTGCAAGCACTTTTTTTTGTTGCTGTTTTTATTGGCGCATACTCTACAAAAGGTATATGGCAGGTACTACCTAGACCCCCTCTTCCTTGTCAATATCAAGATCACATGAGAAGAATTTTGGATTAGGGGATCATAAACCCCCGGCCGTATTTATTTACATACATTTGTTTTTAAACAAAATTAATATACAATATTTACACAATACTCAGAAAACCATTACATTTACATTGATTACATTGATGTCAGATGGCTAACCTTAACATATCTCTAATACAAGGTTTTTCTATCCGAATCTAAACATACCATCATCAATAATCATAACACCATTTAATTTATTGTGAGCCTACGGCAAGGTTAATAACTGGCGCCAGATCCTTATCCAATTTAGCACGCTCTCCAACTGGAGTGCGCATGCGCAGGGGGCCCGTTGACCAAGAGGGGTACTTCCCCCCCAGGTCACCCCCATACACCCTTATGCCCGCCCTCCAACCAGAGTGCGCTTGCCCAGAGAACCCGTTCCCCATGAGGGTACTCCCTCCTCCCCGGTCACCCCCGTACGCCCTGTAGATTATCTACATAATGGGTTCCTTGCAGTTATGCACCGTTTATTTGCGCCATTGTGCACATGCGGGGTGGCCAAGCAGCCTACCGGAAAGCGTAACTCCCCTCCCCGCACCCATCCTGCCAACCGGCTTTAACTGCCCCAGGAGTTCTAGGAGAGGCCACTTGTCCCTCCCGCCTTGGGCCATTCAAGAATGGCGCCGTCCTCTAAGGACCTTCAATTTACTGCTCCCCAATCATGACCTTAGCGCCTGACCAAGGAATAGCACAAAAATACAAAAATACGCAACCTGTGTAAGGAAAAAACCACACAATACACTAGGAAAGAAAGTTCTTCAGACATATAATATACATAATCATTTCAACCCGAAAATCAAAATTTCCTAACAATACATCCTGTAAACACTGCTTTTAGGGGACGGTGGGTGGGAAAAATAAATTACAGCCTCCTAGCGAGGCTGGTATTTACTAGTGGCAGGCTGAGGAGCGGCGAGCAAAGAGGCAGACCCCGCTGCTCCACAGCCTTTTATTGCCCAGGATTCCGACCAGGCCAGTTTTAACTGGACTGGCGTTAGCCAAAGTGCGTGACCCAGACGTGCTTACAATCACTTCTGGGCCAGGCCCCCAGACCTTCACTAATTACTTGCGGTGCGCACCTGTCGCGTCATCAAAGCGTGCGACAGGCCCACCCCCGGTATGGGCATCGGGGGCCGGCACGCCTGACATACCTTCGGCGTGGTCGATGCCGGCCCGCCTTTCTATATGGCCAGGTACTACCTAGACCCCCTCCTCCTTGTCAATATCAAGATCACATGAGAAGAATTTTGGATTAGGGGATTGTAAACCCCTGGCCGTATTTATTTCCATAATTTTTTTTTAAAGCAAAATTAATATACAATATTTACACAATGCGCAGAAAACCATTACATTTACATTGATTACATTGATAGGTGCAGTTGTCAGATGGCTAACCTTAACATATCTCTAATACAAGGTTTTTCTATCCGAATCTAAACATACCATCATCAATAATCATAATAACAACATTTAATTCTTTTATTTTCTGCGTATCCCTATTGTGAGCCTACGGCAAGGTCAATAACTGGCACCAGATCCTTATCCAATTTTGCACGCACTCCAACCGGAGTGCGCATGCGCAGGGGGTCAGTTGACCATGAGGGGTACTTCCTCCCCAGGTCACCCCCGTACGCCCTTATGCCTGCCCTCTAACCGCAGTGCGCATGGGCAGAGGGCCAGATCCCCGTGAGGGTACTTCCCCCCCCCCCCAGGTCACCCCCGTACGCCCTGTAGATTATCTCCATAATGGGGCCCTTGCAGTTATGCACCGTTTATTTGTGCCATTGTGCATGTGCGGGGTGGCCAAGCAGCCTACCCGAAAGCGTAACTCCCCCTCCCCTCCCCCGCACCCATCCAGCTAACCGGCTGTAACTGCCCCAGGAGTTCTAAGAGAGACCACTTGTCCCTCCCCCTTGGGTGACCACATTCAAGAATGGCGCTTCCCTCTAAGGACCTTCAATTTACTGCTCCCTAATCATGACCTTACCGCCACAGGCCTGCATAGTTGACCGACTATCAGGCCCCCACAAGAGCCCACTGAAAGGTAATGCACTGTCCTCCCCGAAGATTTAATTCCCTACTTTGGACAGATGCACCCAAGGGCTATAGACTGCAGGTGCAAAGCCCTAGACAGCCTCACTAGTTTGTTACTAGTTATTCCACAAAGTGGCTCAATGCCCTCACAGATACAGCTCCCTTGGGCATCTCTGGAGTCCGTCCCAGGGCGCCCTAGATAGCCTCACTAGTTTGCTATTCGTTATTTAACAGAGTGGCTCGGTGCCATCACAGACACACTTCACTTTGGTATCCCTGAAGTCGCTGTGACAGGGCGGATCTCGGTCATATACGTGGAAAAACCCAACCCATTTCAGAGATTAGTGTACCTGACCAACCCCTCTACCAGTCATTCTCCAGATGTGGAAAACCAACCCACTTCAGTGATTAGTGTACCCAGTCATCCTCAAGTGGCTAGAATCCTTCCTGTCAGGTCGAACCCAGAGAGTGCAGCTAGGAGACCAACTGTCTGAGATCCGCGACGTGACCTGGGGAGTGCCCCAGGGGTCGGCGCTATCCCCCCTGCTTTTTAATATCTATCTACAACCATTGGTGGAGGAGCTTATGCGTATGAACTGCAAAATCTTTAATTACGCAGATGATACTCAGCTCTTAGTTCGGCTGGATAACACCAAAGAGGCCCAGGAATCAGTGAGGAACCTGCTCTCATTCACAGTCAACTGGATGACTAACAATCTGTTGAAAGTGAATGCTGACAAGACGGAGGTGCTTGTGATTAGCAACAAAGAGGATCCCTGGAGTGACCTGGTCTGGCCCCCCGAGCTAGGAACCACTCCGTCTCCTGGCTCTGTGGTAAAAAGCTTGGGGTTAAGGATCTATGCAGACCTCTTAATGGCCCCTCAAGTTTCTGCTGTGGTCGGATCCTGCATAGGTGTGTTGAAGCAACTGCGAAAGCTAGTCCCCATCCTATCCGCCTCCACCCTGCAATCGATCGTATCCGCAACAGTCATTTCGAGACTTGATTATGGCAATGCCTTATACCTAGGCCTACCACAGAAGCTGTTGAGGAAGCTGCAGGTAATACAAAACGACGCAGCAAGACTGATCTATTCTTTGCCGAGAAACTCGCACGTAACCCCACTGCTTCAGAAGCTGCACTGGCTCCCAGTGAAATTCCGAGTGCAGTTCAAATGTCTCTGTGTGGCCCATAAGGCACTCTTTGGGAAAGCCCCAGAGTACATTAAGCAACGTCTAAAGAGGTACATTCCCGGGAGGCCATTGCGCTCAGGAACAACCTCCAATCTGTTTCAACCCAGGTTCAAATTAAAGACCAAAGGAGGCAGGGCCTTGTCTGTGCTCCTTCCACAACTGTGGAACGAGCTCCCACCTACCTTGAAAGAGGAATCGCCGCTTCTACCTTTCAGAAAGAAACTAAAAACTTATCTTTTCAGAAAGGCCTTCATGACATCATAGGAGGTGAAACAACTGAGGTTCTAGGGTCATTAGTGTGTTATGTTCTTTCTGGTAAGCGCTTAGAGACCGGCGGTGATAGGCGCTATACAAGTAATCCCTAACATAACATAACATAACATAACAAGTTGCAGGATAATAATGCAAGGGCTGGCCTAATCGTAGGAACTTGACACACCTTCTCGGAGCCAATACCTGGTCTCAATCGATAGCATCACGGTCCGCCGGATATTCATGTCGCTCCAGCCAATGCTGCTCATTGCTGGTGCAACTGTACCATTGTAAGGCTACCCAAAGAATGCCCCACAGGCCCCACGCTCTCCCATAAGCATAGCCTGGAAACCGTGAACTACCTACCCTGACCACTATGTTCTGGGATAGGCTCTGTGCCAGCCTACGAAAGGCGCATGCGAGCACAAACGCCTTAATGGCAGATAACTGTTTCCCAACAAGGGTGTTGCTGTGTTATATCTGCCTGTTATATTTCAGGAAAGCTGTCATGGTATCCACCTGTAAGGCAGCGTACTACTAACTTACCACGAAATGGCAACAACAAATGGGTGACAACTATACACATCAACTATAATGCCCGGGGCTCACCGTCTCATGCTGGCACCGCTTGAGCCCTTGAAGTCATCGCCCATCACACTTGATGCCATCGCTTGCCACTCACGTTCTGGATCTAATGGTCCCCTTGGTTGTCCACATCTTGCAGTCATAGCGAAGTGAAGCACCTCCCAGGCATCAGGTGTGGATCCAGTCATATATAAATGAAATCAAAGATCAATGATTAGTGCCTTTTGCTTTTAGATGACCAAACACAAATTGCAAGTCAGCGCTTGTTAGAACTGGAGGTCTCTAGTTGCCAGAGGTAGGTACCACTGTCCAAATAGGGACCCTTGCTGCTAGTCAGGGGAGGGAGGAAACACTCTTAGATAACCTCTGCTCACCCTCTGGGTGGTTTGACACGAGCAGTCAAGGCTTATCGTAGGCAATGTGTAAAGTATTTGTACCAACACTCAGTAACACAGTGAAATCACCAAAAACTGACTCCACAACAGTTTCTAAAAATAAAGGTATTTTAATCTAAACTACACAAGACCAAAACGACAAAAATGCAACATACACAGTTCAAGGACATGGTTTCAAAAGAGTTCTTAAAGTTGCTTTAGAATTGTTCACAGTTGTGTCACGTTTTAGCCAACAGTACCTTTAAATGCGACAAAGTTCCAAGTGACACCCAGTGACGGCAGGCTCTGCGACGACACTCACAGTGAAGATACTCTTCCCACACCGGTTTGGTGCGTCCCGCTGGACAATCTCTGCCTTCGTAGCGGCGGGAATTTCCTCGCACTGACGGGGATGCGCTCCACAAGCGAGCGATGCGATACATTTTGCAGAAAGTTCTTTAAAGCTTGGTTTCCAGCATCCCAACACAGGTACAACTTCCAGAGGCACCACACATGGGCCAATCACTCCAGGAAGGACAGAACTCACTCAGCAGAGTTCAGGGAAGCTGGGGGTGAACTCCTTTTGTTCCTGGGACTTCTTAACAGGGAGACAGTTCTTGTCAGGCCCTTGGAGATTCTTTCAAGCAAGGGGACACAGCACAAAGCAAAGTCCTTCCCCTCTCCTTGGCAGCAAAGCAACAGCAGGTCAGTCCAGCAGAGCAACAACAGGACTGTCTTCCTTCTTCAGTTTCAGCTTTCTCCTTGGCAGAGGTTCATTCCTTATTCCAGGATGATCTAATTTTCTGTAGTCTGGGGCCCTGTACTTATACCCCTAAAAGTCTTTGTTCCCTTTGTGCAGGAGGGCTCTGAGACTGGTCTGAACAAGTTCTAGGGGTTCCTTGAGCACTTTGTTTTCCTGGCTTCTCCTTTCCTTTCAGAGAGAGGGGCAGGGTCGTCAGCCGCCCAGCAGGAGGTGGAGCCTGCACTGTGGAAGGCAGGCCCAGCCCTATGGCAGTTCACAGACTGCACACAGGCACTGCGGTGGCAGGCCTGAGACAGCATTTTTAGGCCACTCATGTGGGTGGCACAATCAGTGCTGCAGGCCCACTAGTAGCATTTGTATCACCAGCCCTGGCATACTTAGTGCACTTTACTAGGGACTTCTAGGTGATACAAATATCCTAATCATGAATAACCAATTACAATCACAATTTACTCAGGGAGCACTTGCACTTTGACACTGATCAGCAGTGGCAAAGTGCCCAAAGCATCTAAACCAGCAAAAATGAAAACCAGCACAGCGTCAAAAAATACAGGAGGTAGAGGCAAGAAGATATGGGAAACCATGCCAAAGATGCCAGGTCTAACAGCGCTACTTCATGAGACTGTACCCCCTTCTTTTCACCCACACCCCCAGCTTTAGGGTGCATAGGTACTGTTGTGACACCCCCTGGCCACATAATTTGCCAGCCAACGGGTGTATTGATACTGCGTGATACTACACCTGTCTCTAGCTGTGACACCACCCGGCCCCATGATTTGACGGCCAACGGATGCATCAATACTGCGTGCCATTACACCTGTATCCAATCGGTCTGACAATATAGGCCCCCAAATAACCCAAATGTGCCCCAGCCTCAGGGGGAGTTGGTCCAGTGCGTCACAACACAGGAATAACCTGCTTAGTTTTTTCCAGGCCCAAGGACGTCAGTAATGTGCGAGTAAAGAGGCAGACTCCACCGCTCCACAGCCTTTTATTGCCCAGGATTCCGGCCAGGCCAGTTCTAACTGGCCTGGCGTTAGCCAAAGTGTGTGACCCGGAAGTGCTTACAATCACTTCTGGGTCACTCCCCCAGACCTTCACTAATTACTGGCGGGGGCGCACCTGTCGGGTCATCAAAGTGCGCAACAGGCCCTCCCCCGGTATAGGCATCGGTGGCCGGCACGCCCACCATACCTTTGGCATGGCCAATGCCGGCCCCGCCTTTCTAGTGCTTTACATGAGCATGATGTTGAGCCAACGCCGAGGCCCTAACCTGGTTCCCCAGCTCCAAAGTCGGCAGCTCTTTCCCATTTTCACTTTTAATTTACACAGCCTCAGAGCGCCAGAGCTGAGCACTGTTTTAGAAGGACTGTCACATTTAATTTTGCAGTGTGGCCATGTTACAGGGTCCAGTACCATATGTGACCAAGAGGTCCTATGGGACACCCAGTGACATCCTATGGTACTGCACCCGAACAACACTGCTTGATTACAAGTCACAAAACTAGTACATTTTTTAAAAGTTATGTTATGCTAATGTGCTTTGAGATTTTAAAATAATGAGCATGTTTTTAAAAGGGAGCAGCTCTTACTAAATGCTAATCGGAATGGCAAACAAGTCTAGCGACCGCCAAAGAAATGAATGTAATTACCTGACTTTAACTTAGAAGCACATCTTAGTAAATGGTTATTGGTGTGCATTACCTCTAATGGTTCAACAGGGAGCAATTTATTGATTCACCCCCATTACATCCGGCACTTTAAAAATGTCTGTGTTGAACAATAGAATCAGACCTGGATCCCATCAAGCACTAATCATCATGAAGGCACAAGACTCATTTGCCCACTGGCGGAACTTCCGCCTGAAGTCCATTGCAGCAAGCTCCTCTTCAGTCACTGTTTATAAAGGTTCTACTTTTTGGGGAAGGGGTACTTTTCTGAATGACCAAGATTTCTAACCTAATGAATGAACATGCATGTGTGACAAGGTGATGAACAGCAGGCAGATGGTTGTCTTCACAAAGAAGTATGGCAAATTGTCTGAGTTGCACAACTGGCTGGGTTTACAATACTGGTTGTTCTTCACATAAAAGGTGGGCTACGTACTCATGAAATAATATGCATTCTTTACCAGTCTACGTTATAGTCCCACTCAGAGTATATTATAATAAATCGCAAGACAAACAATACAGCAAATGCTCGCATCAGAACTGGATTTTTTTGCCTGACCGAATTTTTTCACAGACTTCTCTTTCCACTCAAAATGTTGCCAAGGCTCGAACCAGGTTCCCCAGCTCCAAAGTCGGCAGCTCTTTCCCGCTTTCACTTTTAATTTTGCAAGCACTTTTACGTTTAATTTTGCAGCCCGGCCATGTTGCAGGGTACAGTACCATATGTGGTCAAAGGAGGTCCCACAGGAAACCCAGTGATATCCTATGGTACTGCACCCTAACAATACTGCTTACAAAGTCCTTAAATAAGTATATTTTGCTTATTTAAGGACTTTGTAAGCACCCCCCCCGGCGCCTTTTTTCTTTCTTTTTCCTCTTTCTCTTCCCTCTTCCTCCACTCATGTATATTCCATGCTCCATGTAAATATATATTTTTATACACAATAAAAAATTACAGAAATCAAAAAAAATAAGTATATTTTTTAGGTCGAGCCTGAGCCAGCGCGCATGCTCTGCTCTGGCAATCTTTTGTAGTAGAGTACGGAAGAGAAGCCCCACCCATATTTTTGATAGGCTTGTGTCTTTGTCCTTCTTAAATTATGGCTTTTGATTCCTCAATAGGCTTGTTAGTCCCTTCTTAGTACAGCCATATTGTCATGTCATTTGTAACCTCCCACGGTGAGTGGCCCCTTTACTTTGGTTGTTACACTGTATGTGTTATTTTGACTTGGAAACACTATTTTCTTTGAGTTTCTCCTACTTCTGGCACAACAACGTGCTTTGCTCACATTCAGCGTGCCATGCACGCAATCACTTTCAAGCAGCCGAGACAATCGTTTGTTTTTCTGTGGCATTCAGTGGCCCTGCGCCGTTTCTCGTTTGCCTCCTGCCTCTCTCATTCCCTTCATGCTTATCTATAATCTGCTCCAAGCGTGAGTGCTACTGTGCTGCCTTTGCTCTCCCCTCCCTCTTCCCTCCTCCTCTCCATTTCCTGGGTGTGTGATGAGAATAGGGCTCCAAAAGCAGTTCTATGTGGGATTCATTTATGCCCGTCTAGTGTTTTCACTTGTAAATACTGGCTGTGTAATCAGTAATCAAGTGCGCCTACGCAACGCATGCTCTTGCCAATTGGTGCAGCACCTCTTTAATTATTTATGCCTCCCTGGACGTGATGGGGCAGTTTCTGCTTTGCTGTGCAGACATGGGCACCAGTCTTGAGTGGGTGCCTGTGGATGTATGACGTTACAACGCATACTTTTACTCCGCGTACCATTACAACGCGGTATTTACAACGAATACCGTTACAACGCATAGCGCTTTGGGGTGCTGGATAGTGGTAAGTATAATTTACTATTCTAACTCCAGTCCCCGTGGACCCTAGGGAAGGTGTTGGATAGTAAATTAAACTTACCTCTTATCCTAGAGCGCCCCCCAGCGCAATGCGTTGTAATGCCATGCGTTGTAATGCCCGCGTTGTAATGGTAGTGCGGAGTAAAAGTTGCGTCGTAACGGGTGTATACCGGTGCCTGTGAGTGCTGCTACACACACGTCCCTTTCTTAGGTCTGTAGGACAGTACCCACAAGGTTACCTGTATTTATAGTGCAAAAGAAGCCCCGGAAGATACCGGAAACTATTCTGTGATGTGGTGGTGCATTAGGACCTCTTCCGGGTCACTGGGTGCCTAATATGAACGCCCTGAGTACATGCCAAAAGCAAACAGATGTAGCCCTTCTGTGTGCCTTTTAAAATGGTTTAAGACTTCAAAGACCAGAGAGAGATCTGGGTTAGCAAAGGGTTTATCGACACAAGCTTGAAAGTACTGCACTATTTTCTGATCCTGCCTGCGGGCCATATTAGATTTTACTTCGAGGTTTCCGGTTTTAATAAAGCTGCTGGGAAGGCGGGATTTCTGCTCTAGAGTCTGCTTACCATTCTCCAGAATCCCGTTACAGGTCGACTGGACCTTTTTACCTGTCATAGAGTGAATTAGGCAACCTAGTCATAATTAAACAATTCAATTCCAAAATACCCAATTGCTTTTCCCCCAAAGAACCACTGACTAAAGACTGAATTTAAAGGTTTATTACATAACCAAAAATAACTGGAGATACAGGCACCTCAGCAAGAGGTTCAAAAGGTAAACCGGCACTAATACAAACATAATCCTACGGAAAAGTCTCAAGCGGCTAATGAATAGTACAAGGATCAATTCTAGAATCATCAAACTAAACAAGATTGCTATAACTTGAGTTCTGGTACTCATCAGGATAATAGACATATATTCAGATTAGTCTGTCCCTACACTATGCTAGGTGACATCCCTACTCAACAGCAGCCCAACCTAACCAAAAGGTGTCAGCCGTGGGGACTTCCAAAGAAGTTCACCACCTTCTCCCTTAGACTAGAGACTCCATCACCGCTGCTAAGCTCTCTCTAGCTCCTCAGCCATCTGCTCTGTCTCCACCCTCGGGGTGCTGTCCCTAATACGAAACCCCACAATGTGAATGACACGCCTTCAGGTACGCCCCTCTAGAAGGTGTTGGGTTCTGTAAATTTCCACATGGCATGGGTCCATATTTGTCCGTTCAAACGTCCTTGGGTCCCAGGCTCTTCATCCTTTCAAGTTGCCTTCTTGAATTCCTGGTCTACTCCTCCATGTCTGAGTCTAGTATCCTAACATTCATACACAATGGGCCCTTCTACTCTACTATCTGCTTGATGAGGCGCCTGCAAAGGAATACACAAATAGCTCACAGTCTACAACAGTTGCAACATTTCTAAAAGGATCTTTTATAAATCATTTCTATAGTTAAATGTTTAAGCAAGACATTTTCCAACAGGCCTGCACCAATTCGCTGAACTAGGCCTCTGCTTGAGTCATAGGCCCAACGCTTTACATTAGCACTTCTTCTTGTTTCACTAGGCCTCCAACCTTAACAGCAAAATGCATTTTCTACTTTAAGCACATCATCCAGGTTATATAAAGGCTGTTATATTTTCAGGTAAAGCAACTCTAAAGGCACAATAGTGCTCGTTAAACATACATTGCATTAGTAAAAATGTTTCATTTCAACAGCATCGATATATTAAGCTGCAAATGTGTACTTGTAATCCAACTAGTTCTCTAACCTTCATTGTGTTTAACATGATTGAAGTCCTCTATATATACACGGGTGCTGGCTACTTGTACATATGGTGCACCCCTACAAATTTCACTGTAAATGGCGCTCTCTCAGTTCCCCCCTTTGATGACCCGTGTCATCACCACCCTCACATCATCCTCCGGGTAAGAACTAAGCTAAACAGAGCTTGTGGCCATTTTCCCTCTTTTGAGCATCTCCAATGCTCTCAAACTGTGGTACTGATTGTCTTGCAGTCTTTCCATTCGCATCTCTTGCGCTCTCATTGATCTTGCCAGTCTATTCGCCTTATACCACTTGCACATCCTCACTAAACCCCACAAGGCAATCACACATGCCACTGCTATGAGAAGGGGCTTCAGTACAAATCCAAGGAAACCCTTTCCTAGGTTGGCAAACCAGTTTCCAACCTTCCCAAATCCCTTTCCAACGGTTTCCCATGCATTCTCTTGGGTCAAGTCCTCAATCTCATAGTGGATTGCAGTAATGTTGCCTATATATGTCTCCAGATCCTTAGAGTTGTCTGGAATATAAGTGCAGCATTCCTGAACCTTCAAACGTTTACAGACTCCGCCCTCTTTTGCTAGGATGACGTCTAGGGCAAGGCGGTCCTGTAAAACCATCATTCTTATCGGCAACAGCTCACCCTCATCCAACACTAATGACTTGGCTGTATTCATTGACAGTTCATCCACTACAGTTGCTAACCGTCTTATCTTGATGTCATTTAAAATGACTCCCAACATAGGTATCGCTGCTCCAAACACATCTCCAATTATTGCTCCCGCATTCTCCCCTCGCCTTACCCTCCCCTGGGACCCTCCCTCCAAGAGAGCAAAATCCTCAGTATGGTAAATCTTGGGAAAAATAATTGCTAGGTAACACGTTCCATACCACTTCTCTGGCAATCTCACATACGCATTCTTTCCACAGACAAAATATACAGTAGGGATCACCTGCACCACGCTCTTCAAGAAATCCTTTGTGTAGTACTTTAATGTGAAGGTGTGTTCACATGTAGTATGACCTACATATACATTCTCATAGTATGTCTGTGGCCTGTGCAGACACAGCTTCCCTTTCTGTACCTCATCTAGAGCTATCGGACCATAACTCCCCCTTGACTTGTGCTTCTTCTCTTCTTCAGTCCAATCTACCTTTCCTTGTCCTGAATCTCGCAACTGTTTTTGCTTCGTGTACCTATCTTCTACCTGCTCAATGAACTTCTTTTCTACCTCTGACAGTGAACAAGTCAAATTGTGTCGTTGTGCATACGGGGTGTCTAGCTCTTGTGCGGGAATGAAAAAATATCCCAGTCTGTCTTCTGATTTATAATAGTCCCACTTATTCAAGTGCTTGTAATTTGGGACTTCTGGTAACACAGCATCATAATTGTAAAAATAATATTCAAAATGATTTCTCCCATATAGTATGCTAATCAAATACCCTCGTCTACTGAAGCTGGCAATTGCATACACACATAACAGTCCTTTGCATCCATCGCATCAATGTATTCATACAACAGTTTTGCATAAGCGTTCTGTCCAAAATTTCCTTTAGACAGGTCAGTATGTAACCTACGACTTTCTGCAGCCAACAAGGCCTTCTCTCTTCTTTCTCTTTCTTCTTTCTGGCTAGGGGAGGTAGGTGTCGATGTCCCCTCAGCCTTCTCTACTTGTTCGTGTGGTGCAAAATATGAAACTGAAACTACTATTACTATGAGAAAAATCACTCCTGCTAAAAGGGTGCCTACTATGCACTTGGCTCTATGATTCGGGTTTCCAGGCGCGATGGTCTCAGCACAAGTAGTTCGTTCTCAGAAAGCACCCAAAGTCTCTTTCTTTGTTATTTGAGTTTCTTGAACCACATCTGGCAACAGAAATCCCCGTTTCAGTTCTTCTTTTAGCTTCAGCAACAGACAGCCCTAACCCTTCTCCGTCCTCTGTGGAAAGTCCCTAAATTTCTTCTTCTTCCACTCGGCTCTAGGTTAGTCCAACAGCTATTTACTACAGTCTTTTCAAAGTTATTTTTCAAAGCAAAATTCAAAGGCCAAGCAAATTCAAAGGTTCAAGGTTCAAATTCAAAGTTCTTAATAGTCTATGATTATACTTGATCCGATTGCCTGCAACACATAATCTAAAAGTTCCATGTGGAGCACAACTTCATCATAGGCTGGCATGTCCGGAACGAAGGTAGGAAAAATCAGTCTATCCAGGAGTAAATCACGTATCTTGCTTAGGAGAGGGGGATTGGGAATGGTGAGGGTCAGTATACCTTCGATTTCAAGTCCAGGTACTAACAGCATCACTTCCAGCTTAACATTGGGGATTGTGCTGGTCACCGCCACTGACCTCACCCTCCCGGACCTCAGTACGCCTGGCATTTGCAAATGGTTAGGTCCACTCTGGAGTGGCGTAACTTTGGCAAGGTACTCGCACCTTCCTTGACCTTCTCGGACCCCTCTGCTCAGCTCCTTGGTCTTCCCCTTCCAGATCGGATTCTTCGGACACAGGGGCAAGTTCTCTTTCGGAAGCCAATCTCACATTCATTCGCCTCCGTCTCTCGGGCCAATGAGCCTCGGCACCTCTGCGCCACTTCCTTCTTCTGGGGCGGATTCAGTGTCACTGTCGTGGTGGTCATATACAGCCTGATCAGGGGAGTCCCCAACTTCCACTGGCACCCCCACAGCTTGACTTGTCCCCTCTCTCGGTTCCTCTTCTTCGTTGTTGTTCTCGTCTACGAGAGGAGCTGTTCCTTCTGCAGGTGCTGGAACTCGTCGGGTGTGAGAAGCATGGACCCAATTTGGCAATCCGCCACACTTCACAGCAGTAGTGGTTATTAGAATCACTTGGAAAGGTCCTCTCCAGCGTACATCTAGGCAGCCCTTCCTCACGTGTTTTCTTACGAAGACCCAGTCACCCGGGCACAGGTCGTGACAAAGGTCGCTAGCAGCCAGAACTTCAGCAGCCTGCACCTGAAGGGACACAGAACGGATGACATCAGATAGTCCCCTGCAGTAATCAAGAATCAGGTCATCTGTGATATTCAGCAAGGCAGTTGTAGGAATAGATGGCAGTCTCATAGCCCTCCCCATCAGAATTTCATGTGGCGAGAGCCCTGTCCTCCTATCTGGGGTACTCCGCATACTCATTAGTACCAACGGCAGTGCATCGGGTCATTTCAGGGACGTGGATGAGCACACTTTTGCCATTCGGGCTTTTAGGGTTCCGTTTATCTGCTCTACTATGCCAGAAGCCTCTGGACGGTAGCTACAATGCAGTCTTTGATCAATGTTCAGGGCAGAGCAGAGCATCTTCACAACTTCGCTATTAAAATGCTTTCCTCGGTCCGATTCCAAAGATGTCGGAACCCCAAATCGTGGCACTAGCTCCCTCAGCAATAATTTGGCTACTGTGAGGGTGTCACACCTACGAGTGGGATATGCCTCAACCCATCTAGAGAACACACACACGATCACCAAGACATACCTCAGGCTGTTGCACCTCGGCATTTCAATTAAATCTATCTGCATCCTATAGAAAGGTCCACCAGACCTTCCGATGTGACTCAATGTGACTGGTGTTCTTTTCCCCACATTCATCTGTTGACATGTCACGCATCTCTGGCACACTGCTTCTGCAGCCTGTCTGAATTTGGGATTGTACCATGTCTGCCTGAACACACGCATCATCGCATCCCTTCCCAGATGCACAGGACCATGTATCTGTCGTGCCATCGCACTCACCAGCTCATTCGGCAACACAGCTCTTCCATCGGCCGAAACCCACATGTCCAAATCTCCCTTGACACAACCAGCCGATTCCCACACCTTTTTCTCATAATCTGACGTCTGTCCTTGCATGTCTCTCAACTCTTCCCATGTATCTGCCACCTCAAGCATCATGCTTAGCTCAGTTCTTTCCCTGGGTCCCTCAATATGCTGTTCAGTAAATGAGTATCCCTGCTCCGCACAATAGCGTGCGACTTCATCAGCATATCGATTCCCCATAGTCACGAAGTCCGTGCCTTTGGTGTGAGCAGTACATTTTACCACTGCTATTGCGGCAGGACCTTGCAAGGCCTCCAGCAATAACCTGATAAATTCGCCATTCCTGATTGGGGAGCCCGATGACGTCATGTAACCCCGCTGAGACCACAACTGACCGAAGTCATGAACTACCTCAAATCCATATTGGCTGTCAGTGAAGATGGTGATCCGAATCCCGTTGGCTGCCAAACAGGCACGCGTCAACGCAATTATCTCAGCCACCTGTGCGGAGTGTACTCCTTCCAGGCAGGCTGCTTCAATTATTCCTGAAATAGTACAAACAGCAAACGCTGCTCTCAACTGACCAGTATTGTCTCTTATGCATGAGCCGTCCAGAAAGTAAATTTCATCGGGGTCCGTCAACGGCACATCAACAATATCCGGCCTAGGTTTGGTGCATAGTTCAGTCACATCAAGACAATCATGGTCTTCCCAATCATCTTCTATATCATTTGGTAATGGCAACAAGGTAGCGGGATTCAAGACAGAGCACCTCCTGAGGGTCACATTCTCCGCAGCAAGTATAACCTGCTCATAGCGTGTGAGCCTATTGTTGGTCAAGTGCTGCGTCTTGGTCCTGGTCATCAACAATTCCACAGAATGAGGTACATGCACTGTCAGTGGATATCCCATCACAATACTTTCACATCTTTCAATGCTCACACCTGTTACAGCAACGGATTTGAGACATCCGGGCAACGCTGCGGCTACTGGGTCTAAGGTAGCCGAAAAGTAAGCAACTGGTCTACGGACTCCTCCATGATCCTGCACTAAAACTGCCAAAGCACATCCTTCCCTCTCACAGCAGAACAATGCAAATGATTTGTGGTAATCTGGCATTCCCAGAGCCGGAGCACGACACAAGTCCTCTCTCAGCTCGAGAAAAGCCATCATACAGTCTGTGTCCCATGGTACCGGATCAATTACGTCCTTGTGCGTCAGTTTCTGCAATGGTTTCGCTTTTAGGGAAAAGTTAGCAATCCATTGTCGGCAGTAGCCAACCATGCCCAGGAACATTCTAACCTCTCTTTGGGTCGAGGGCACAGTCATTCGCATGATCGTTTCAATTCTGTCAGGCAACACTTTCCTCTTTCCCTGCTCTATTCTGTGACCCAAATACTGCACTTCTTGCAGGCAGTACTGCAACTTGCTAGGTGATACCTTGTGTCCATTCTCTCCCAAATGGTTCAACAAGGCGATGGTGTCAATCCTACAAGCATCTTCAGTGTCTGACGCAACAAGGAGGTCGTCTATGTACTGTACGAGAACTGAGTTCTGTGGCAGTATCAGACTCTCAAGGTTCCTTTTCAGCAATTGATTAAAGATCGATGGGCTCTCTGTATACCCTTGAGGGATACGGCACCATGTTAGGGCGCGACTCTCTATTTTGAACGCAAAAAGAAATTGGCTTTCCTCATGCAGTGGGATAGAAAAAAAAGCTTGACACAAATCAATCACAGAAAACCATTCAGCTTGGAACGGTATCTGAAACAGTATTACTGATGGATTCGGTACCACTGGACAACATGGGACGACTATGTTGTTAATTTTTCGTAGATCCTGTACTATCCTAAACTTCCCACTTGGCTTCTGCAAGCCCATTATCGGAGAGTTACAGGGACTGCCCATAACCTCCTTTAGGATCCCTTGTCTAATCATGGACTCAATCACGGGTTTTATACCTTCGAGTGTCTCTGGGGTCAGCTTGTACTGTGGTGTTCTAGGGAAGTCAGCGTTCGGTTTCACTTGGATTCTGACAGGCTCTACTCCTTTGATCAGTCCGATCTCCTCCCCCGGAAAGTCCCACAACTCCGGTGAGACCGAGTCTCTCAAGTCCCAGGGAAGTTCTTCCACAGTTATGGCAGGGTACAATTCAATGCACACATGCGTGTTTGCAACCTTAAAATCAGCATCGTCATCATTAGTCTGCAACTCTACTTCCTTGGGGGTACAATAGATGGTGCAATTGAGTTTACACAAAAGATCTCTTCCTAGCAAACATACGGGACTGGAATCACACACTACAAACTGGTGTCTATCTTTGAAACTTCCGATCTTTACCGGGACTGGCTCAGTCAGGGGATTCGTCATTCTTCTGTTCGCAACTCCTACCACTTGAATAGTTTGTCCTGAAAGGGGCAAATTTGGGACAACTGCGGACCGCACAGTAGACCTGGAAGCACCAGTATCCACCAAAAAGGTGGTGGGATGTCCGTCTACGTCAGCCTCTACAAAGGGTCCCCTCTGATCTACCTCCAGTACTGCTCCAAGGGTACAATCTTCCTCCCCATTCAGGCACCGCCCTGACACTGGATCAAAGAAATAGTGCTCATCCCCCTCGACTATGAAGGTCATCTGCTTGTAAACCTTGTTCCCTGCTGAAATCTTTGGTGGCTGGGGAACCGGAGCCCTAGGGGCTGACGTCCCCCCTTTTGTCGTCTGGGGCTTTGTTACTGTCACCTTCCGTACTGGAGGGGCTTCTACTTCCTCCTCCTCTCTCCGATGTCTCACCGGTCACGCATGCGTCCCAATCATACACTAGAAATGATCGCTTCCAACCAAACAACCACTTCCTTGACTGTACAGCCACAGTCTACTGTAATTGTCACCGAACCGGCAAATGTCTGTCCGCGAGCGAACGGACAATCACCTCAACTGATAGGTTTCAACACACGGTAACTTCCGACCAGCGTCCGTTACCCACGCACTCACACATTCGTTCCCCCTATCTCGGTCCTTCGGGCGATCAATGGTACCTCATGACCCCCTTTCACAATGGTCGACAATTACTTTGGATGTTCGATACACCCGAACCACTTAAACTCCCCTTGAGCTTAAGATTTTCACCGGTTGTGCGCGCTCACAACCTGATCCTTTCACACTACAGGCATTCAACTCCGCAAGACATTACAATACAACAACACAACATATCACCACAATCTAACAATGCATGACCCTTTTCATACTCACTCTCCTTCGACCTGATGCTTTCTGCCGCACTGTTACTCTCCGTCAGTTTCCATGGAACGCCATCCTCCGTCCGTGACTCTCTGGACGCTCTCCATTTCTTCTCTATGGGCCTTGGGGAAATCTCAACCTACTTCTAGATTACCCTTACTCCAGAAGATAAACCATCCTACTCTGCTACCAACTGGGAAGGCAGGATTTCTGCTCTAGAGTCTGCTTACCATTCTCCAGAATCCCGTCACAGGTCGACTGGACCTTTTTACCTGTCATAGAGTGAATTGGGCAACCTAGTCATAATTAAACAATTCAATTCCAAAATACCCAATTGCTTTTCCCCAAAGAACCACTTACTAAAGACTGAATTTAAAGGTTTATTACATAACCAAAAATAACTGGAGATACAGGCACCTCAGCAAGAGGTTCAAAAGGTAAACCGGCACTAATACAAACATAATCCTACGGAAAAGTCTCAAGCGGCTAATGAATAGTACAAGGATCAATTCTAGAATCATCAAACTAAACAAGATTGCTATAACTTGAGTTCTGGTACTCATCAGGATAATAGACATATATTCAGATTAGTCTGTCCCTACACTATGCTAGGTGACATCCCTACTCAACAGCAGCCCAACCTAACCAAAAGGTGTCAGCCGTGGGGACTTCCAAAGAAGTTCACCACCTTCTCCCTTAGACTAGAGACTCCATCACCGCTGCTAAGCTCTTTGCCCAAGCAACCGCTCTCTCTAGCTCCTCAGCCATCTGCTCTGCCTCCACCCTCGGGGTGCTGTCCCTAATACGAAACCCCACAATGTGAATGACACGCCTTCAGGTACGCCCCTCTAGAAGGTGTTGGGTTCTGTAAATTTCCACATGGCATGGGTCCATACTTGTCCGTTCAAACGTCCTTGGGTCCCAGGCTCTTCATCCTTTCAAGTTGCCTTCTTGAATTCCTGGTCTACTCCTCCATGTCTGAGTCTAGTATCCTAACATTCATACACAATGGGCCCTTCTACTCTACTATCTGCTTGATGAGGCGCCTGCAAAGGAATACACAAATAGCTCACAGTCTACAACAGTTGCAACATTTCTAAAAGGCTCTTTTATAAATCATTTCTATAGTTAAATGTTTAAGCAAGACATTTTCCAACAGGCCTGCACCAATTCGCTGAACTAGGCCTCTGCTTGAGTCATAGGCCCAACGCTTTACATTAGCACTTCTTGTTTCACTAGGCCTCCAACCTTAACAGCAAAATGCATTTTCTACTTTAAGCACATCATCCAGGTTATATAAAGGCTGTTATATTTTCAGGTAAAGCAACTCTAAAGGCACAATAGTGCTCGTTAAACATACATTGCATTAGTAAAAAGGTTTCATTTCAACAGCATCGATATAATAAGCAGCAAATGTGTACTTGTAATCCAACTAGTTCTCTAACCTTCATTGTGTTTAACATGATTGAAGTCCTCTATATATACGGGTGCTGGCGACTTGTACATATGGTGCACCCCTACAAATTTCACTGTAAATGGCGCTCTCTCACTGCAGTCAGCCGACATACCTTTGTCTTCTGGATGACTTTACCTGCAGAAGGAAGGAATTGTGTCCGGAGATAGCATAGCTGCAAGTCTCATTTTTAAGGGCCCCCCGCTGCCCCCAACAAATCACCTCAGTGGCTTTTAAGTACATCGTCTGCAGTTTTAATTTCCTCTGCTTCTGAGACTGTCCGCGACTCACGCCTGCTACTTTAAACCCCTACTGTTTGTAGGAACCATGCTGGAGACTGCTGAGACTGGAACCTATGGTTCACTAATTTCGGTGAGACTGATCTAGTGGGGCGGCAAGTTGGATAATCTTGCATCTTTATAGGAATCATGCATATTTTTTCTTTAAACATGTCCTGATCTGGCAGAATCAAGACAACCCTCTTGAATTTGTGTTTTTTTGCCGCATACATGTGCTGCAAAGTTTAAGCAGAACAAATTTCCACTGCTTTCTAAAGTCACTGCTACCATAAAGTAACCCCATGCTGTTGAGCTCTTTCAAAGGTTTCGTGCAAATGAGAACGCACTGCAGCAAAACATATCTGTCTCTTGGTCTAAGGTCGACTCCTATTTAGTTTACTCACTGGACCCCTTTACTGATCCACCAATCAGTTTCTGGTGGACGGAGAGAGCACTTAGGGCCATATGTATCAAGGCCAAATCGGTTCGCAAACGCCAAAATTCGCAGAATTTCGGCGTTTGCGAACTCATTTTCGCAAAATGGCATGTATGAAAGTATTTGGGTCCAAAATAAGGGATCACTGAAAGAATATCGACGGACAGAATATCGACCATCAAAAATATCGTTGAGAAAATATCGACAGTCAAAATATCGAGTTTCTATCTACAAACAGGTAAGTACAAAAATATCGAGTTAAAAATATCGTTTACAAAAATATAGTTGTAAAAAATATCGTATTTACTAAAAACAGTGTTAAATTAAATTAATATTAATAATTAATTACTAAAATATACTTAAAATTACTTAAATTAACTTATAATAATTAAATAATTAATGAAAGTTAAATAAATATTTTTTTATTTCATATTTATTAAACATATATATATATAGTAATAAAATATAATAAAATACCCAAAAACTGAAAACTGACCCTGAACCCTAAAAATACCCCTTTACCCAAAAACTGAAAACTGACCCTGAACCCTAAAAATACCCCTTTGCCCAAAAACTGAAAACTGACCCTGAACCCTAAAAATACCCCTTTACCCAAAAACTGAAAACTGACCCTGAACCCTAAAAATACCCCTTTGCCCAAAAACTGAAAACTGACCCTGAACCCTAAAAATACCCCTTTACCCAAAAACCCAAAACTGACCCTGAACCCTAAAAATACCCCTTTACCCAAAAACCCAAAACTGACCCTGAACCCCAAAAATACCCCTTTACCCAAAAACCCCAACCCTAAAAATAAAAATGATATTACTTCACTTACCTTAAAAACGATATTACTTCACTTACCTTAAAAACGATATTTTGGCTGTCGATATTCTGTCCTGTCGATATTTTCTCCAAACGATATTTTGGAGTCGATATTATGTCCAAACGATATTTTGGAGTCGATATTATGTCTGTGTACCCAAAATAAGGAATATCAAGAAATCGCTAAAAAATTGTGATTTTCTTGATACATACCAATTAGCGATTGTGAAATAGCGATTTCTTAAAAATCGCTATTACAGAACCGCTAATTGGTATCTTGATACATATGGTTTATGGTCACCACAGCTACAGTCAAACCAACTGGTTATGTTCGAATGGTAACTAACTTAAGGCCTTATATTCAGAGTTGGCACTCCCTTCTTTACATACTTCCTTACATGGGTCAAAAGTTTTAAACATAGAGTATGACGACCCATCTGCCACCCTTAGAATATCGTCTAAGCGAGAAAGCAAAGCAAAAGATTCAGAAACTATGACCCCTCTAGCAGAGTTGGTGCCAAACACAGAGGTATCAAAATACGCTTCAGTGAGAAGCCAGCACATCCATCTGGCCAGAGTGACAGATGCCACTGGATGAAAAGGCTTCAACAATTGACCTCTCATATCTGCACAACAGTCAGTGGTACTCACCTCATACGCTTTTGAATAGTGCACCATGCAAAGGTTAGTATTATCTGGAAAAGCTGGATAGGATACTGACCTGGAATTACATTTGGTGAAATAGAAAATGTTACCCCTTCAGAAGAGAAGACTCTCCCAGCCAGATCCAGAGCTCTTACAACAGAGACACACTTACATGAGATCAGGCACAAGAGCATGGTCAATTTGTCTGACAGCTGTTTCCGAGACAGATACTTATTCTCTGGCCAAGAGTCCAAAAACTGCAGGAATACATTGACGTCCCACAAAACAGAATATTTAGGCTGGTGTGGTTTAGCAATGCAATTACCTCCCAACCATTTATGTTCTGTGGGAAGATCTTTAATGGGTTTACCATCCACCAGTAAATGACCCGCAGAAAAAGTGGACCGAAAATTGTTCACAGAGCGGTAGGCCATTTCAATGGAAGCCAGGGAGGACAAAAATATATGCCGAAACTACAATCCGCTCTAATGGGATCGGCACCTCATTCATGGTACCAGTTACACCAGCGTCTCCGTGCCAAAGTATAGCTTTTGTGTGTGCCCAAGGACCAGGCTTGACAGACGAAAGCATTAGCCTCTTGTGAAAGGCCCGGGAGACTCCATCTTTCCGAGAAATTCTCCAAGCCACAAGAGAAAGGTGGATCAGTGGATGTAGAAGGCCCACTGGATCCAGAAGGCGGTTCCAGTGGGAGGGGATCAGAATCGGACAGACACATACGATTCACAGAATTACTGGAAACCACAATTGGGCTCTCCACAGTGGAGTCACTAAGATCAACTCTGCTTCCTGAGTCCTGACACCTCAACTGCACCAGAACCATGGGAATCATCACAAATGGGGGAAAGGCATAACCCAGGAAGGAAGACCAGTCCTGGCGAATCGCATCTGTGACCTTAGCTTCTGGATCCTGGCACCTGCTGAAGAAAGGTGCTGCATAAACAAATGATGGACGGAACGATAAATAAATCATACATTCACCCCCAGTCAAGAGATCTGGGTTAAATCCACATTTGATTTGTTCACCATGCACCGCATTTTCAACCCAGCCATATGCAAATAAGTCTTGACCCTGTACCTCATGGGCACAGTTCAGACCGAACTGCCAAGGCAGGTCCTCCCTGGACCGGAAACAAGGATCCTAGGACTGGTTTATAGGTATTACCCTTCATCAGTCAGGCTAGCTTGATTCCAGTGGCACAGTGAGCAAGGGACCCACATCTGGGAATACCCATCCCACTTAGGGTGAAACGTGCTACACAAACAAATGATGGATGGAATGATGAATAAATCATACATTCACCCCCAGTCAAGAGATCTGTGTTAAATCCATCGTTCTTTTGCTCACCATGCCATCCCAGTTTAGACCCATGCCACTGGAGTCAATCTATCCTGGCTGATGAGGGCTGAAAGCCCGAAACCAGTCCTAGGATGCTTGTTTTCAGTCAGGGAGGACCTGGCCTGGCAGTGCGGGCTGGACTGTTTCCATTAGGCGCAGGGTCAAGACTGATTTGCATATGGCTGGGTCCAAACTGGAATGGCATGGTGAGCTAAATAACAATGGATTTAGGCCCAGATCTCTGTACTGGGGTGAATGTATGACATTGTTCTGCATTGTGTCCATCAATTGTTCTTTTTGCATTTGTCACCCCGAGTGGGACGGGTATGCTCAGACGTGGGTCCCGTGCTCTCCATGCCACTGAAGTTAAACTATCCTGGCTGATGAGGGTTGAAAGCCCAAAACCTGTCCTAGGATGCTTGTTTCCAGTCCAGGGAGGACCTGGCCTGGCAGTTCGGGCTGGACTGTTCCCATTGGGAGAAGGGTCAAGACTGATTTGCATATGGCTGGGTCCAAACTGGAATGGCATGGTGAGAAAAAAAACGATGAATTTAGGCCCAGATCTCTGTACTGGGGTGAATGTATGACATTGTTCCGCATTCTGTCCATCAATTGTTCTTTTTGTATTTGTCAACTCTGCCTGCAACACAAAGAAGAACATTACAACATTCTATTACTTCGCGCCGCCGCTCAAGCTGCTGGGTCAGGGTTCAGGGCGGGAACAGCGCTTGAGCCGTGGGAGGCCTGAGGTGGAAAGAGGCCGAGCCTTGGCCACCGCGGTAACTATATAGCGGGTTCGCCCCTCCCACAGGTAGGCCCTCCCCTGGCCGGTGAATGGTGGACGCGGGGAGGGGTGCCCCATCGGTGTCGGCTGGAGCTTGCGGGGTGGGACTAAAGCGCTGCCCCGCCCATGCTCCCCTGCAGGTCACGCGGTCAGCGGCATAGTGCCCACACCGCCATTCACTCCCGCCCGCTTGTACATATACACAATTCCTACCCAATGAAACTCTGAGACATATTTATGGGAAAGAACTGCTGCAGGTTTATTTCATACAACACACGTATGACGTTTTAAGGTGGGTCATCTTACGGGCGATCCAAAGCAGGCAGCCCCTCGCTGTCCCGCATGCCTATGGAGCCATCTTGCACGGCAAGTCGATGCTCTGACGGTGCAGCACATTACCAACTTCGTTATACTCCCACCCCCCCTGTCAGGGCGGAGCGGTGTGGCACACCCCCGGTCGGTTCAGGCCCCCCGACCGCCCCAAGGACTAACGGGGCGCCGTCGCGGTTTCCCAGAACCTCCTTCGCTCCTGGTCCTTGGCTCAGGCACCCATACTGTGCCAGGCAGAGGTACCCTTACTGTACCCTTCTGCCGCAGAGGTACCCTTACTGTACCCGTCTGCTTCCAGATCGCCCTGTACTCCGCCACAGCTCTGGAGGAGGCCCCCGTCGATGACAGAGCCCCCCACCCACTTAGCTACTTACCGTCGCTGTTTAGTGCCTCTTGTACGTCCAGGAGGAATATGTCCACTCCCAATCTAGACGGTGCACCCTGTCTTTATCATGGTACCCTTCCGTTTTCTCTTGTATTGGTACTTGCCTAACGAAACCCGGGCCTCTCTTCCCATGAACTTCTGCATGGATCTGTTGACCTCTTTGCGGGAATGTTCTACCATTACCGGTGATCTAGCCCTGCGAGGGACAGCCTCAAACCACGGGAGCTCGCCCACTCCCCACCTGTTCCCGAATGAAAGATAAGGATATCGGGTGGGGGCCCCCCGTAATCAGTCTTTTGGTCTACCTTGAGCCTCAAATTGGCTTATTACATAATGGATACAGGGATTATCGCCTTGTAATGACCCCTTCTGAACAACTGCATGCCTGATTATGCTACAAGGGCAGGTCTCAATTCTCGCAGGACTGGTCACCATCAACATTCATTAAGCTTACCGAAAGGCGAGCTCGGCGCCGTGCCTAGGAAATAAATGATGTCCTTTTTGTTGGGGTTTTAACTGTGAGCTCACCACCAGGTAATCAGTATCTTACATTTTGCTCTCAGTCTATACAGGATCAAATTGCATGAAGGGAGGAAAATTGTTAGCGTAATAATTCCCACGCACGTGTCTTAACTTTTGGGAATCTTCCCCTAAATTGAAATGATTCCCTACTATATGTCTCTAATTTTTCTTCTTTCAAGACATTTTGTCTAAACTATTAAGCAATAGCTTAAACCTGTAAGCCAGGGTTATTTCCCCAACACCTAAAGTGGCATTCCTCCTAACACCTTTGCGTGTTTGAGTAGATTTAACCCGTCATTCCCGTCGCCTACCCCCAAATAATTGGGGTACAGTTACTCCAGGGGGTGTAAGTATTTCTGGTTCCCCGGTTTGAAATTTAACACCCAGAAAATCGCTTTCTGGCTCTTTTCCAGAAGTTGTTTCCTTGTTTGCCTGAGGTCTAAATACTTAACTTTTCCTCACTCTGTGAAGGCGGTTATTTCCAAGTATCATATTTGTTCACCTTTCTTAGTTTTTGCTTAATGTGCAATGCGTTCGCTGTTTTCATCCGGAAATAGTATACGGGGGATCGGCAAGTGACAATTTGCATTATTGTATCTGATGCTAATGGAAAACCAGTGATATTCGTCCAAGCAAAGTGAAGGGATTATGAAAGTTACCCTGTAGTCAGAATTATTTACTTGCTGCTTGAGCACAGTAGCTGTAATAATTATGACAGTGAATGTCCTGGCAAATCACTGCAAGATCATTACTTGGAATGGTTAGAGCACGGCCTGGCAGATACATCTTAACAGTCAATTGTCATTCCAGATTCCTGGTTTAAATGTGGCATTGTTGCTAGATCCATTTCCAAGTTTGAAGCAAAGTCCGATGTTCAATCTAATATGGATAGTGCTAGCATGATATTGGTAAACACGGATATGGGAGAAAATAGATGGTACAGTTTCTACAGTCGTAATAGTGCAACATGCCTATGGTTACCACCCTTCATGTGGACGCCAATCGAAAGTTGATTGACACGATGACTATCTTACATGCATTGTGCTAGCACGATAGGCATCACACAATGTTAAGGATATCGCTGGCATAAGTTTACTGCCTCCAGTGAAAAACACATCATGTATCATGCAGATGACTGATAAGTATTTGTTGTAGCTTGTTACTTGCAGCTCACAAAACTGGAATCCTTCTACTATAGCACCGTGGACTATGAAGGATATGGGACTCCTATACCTTGTAACCCTCGCCGTCTCATGAAACACATCATGTATACTGCTGTAATTACCCATTTACGCAATGTATTTCCATGTATAATGCGCATGTTACTTAAAAGCGCTCTGCCATCCTGCATTGGGAAGAGTAGTGCTATAAGAAATAAAATAGTGCTAATCAAATCATTATTTGGGTAAGTACAGGGACAGACAAAGACATCTGGCAATCTTACAGTGCCTGCACTTATATGTAGAGTGAACAAAGTCAAAGGCATGCCTCTCTTAAGTCCCTGTGGAGTGTTTGCCATTTATTGCAGTATTATGCTTGTACCTGTGTTTAGTACTCTTTTGTAACATGCACACGCCACTTTTCTCTTGTAACACACTGTTTGCTACTTCTCGCATGGGGTTTGCCTTTGATACTTGCACAAGTGCCACCATTGCCTACGTAACGTTTGTTATTGTGCCTGAGTGTCTAGCATATATTGCAGTATTTTACCTCTAATTGTACTTTGTTTCTCTTGTAACCTGCACACTTGTCACTTTTTCCTCCTGTAATGCACTGTTTGCTACCGCATGTATTTTGTTTGCTCACAATTGTCACTATTACCTCATGTAACTTAACGTCTGCTTTTGTAAGTTTTTCACCTGTCATTTTCTGTTCCTATTGTGAAGCGCTCTCACTCCTTCGGGTAAAGTCCGCGCTATATAAAAACGCATAAATAAAATAAATAAATAAAAAGTTGACCTCAAGCAAATGAAGGAATGCCCCACTCAGGATGACGTGTTTGCCGACCATGCATTGCATAATTGATTTTACAGTGATGGCCAGGAAAGTGGCTGTGACTCCTGCTAGAGTACTTGGTGTTCAGAATCTTAACTATGATAGTTGAAATATATGTGTGCTAAAACAAATTCCTTCTCTGTAAGGGGCTGTCCTGCGCCTACAAGGTTAGTCTGAATAATGATGAAACCTGCTATAGTAAACATTCTCATTTAACATGATCCCTGTGGTGAGCTTCCTTGGCAACAACATTAGTCATATATGGTGCTGTTTCAGTGGTTTAAAACGCCGCTTGGTATGCTTATTTCCATAAATTATTTGACCATTTGCATTTGACACTCGATCCATTTCAGACCATATAGCTTGAACGGTGCAGACTGAACAATGATTGCAGGATATACATTTTGTCAGTTCTATTTTATCGAGGGTGGGAATGTACTTCGCGTCCGCATTATTTTCAGGATTCAATAACTTCCAACTCGACCATGAGAAATGTGCGTTTCATTAACTCCGATGCAGAGGTGTATACACACCAGACAGGAAACTAAACGTTTATCTAAGATACCTGATTCGACAAGTAATGGGCATTGGTTCCAAACACACAATACTTCTTTCCTATGGGATTCCAGAGAGGTGGTAAATATCAGGTTTCCGCTGTAAATACAGACCCTCACAAGCGTGTGAGTGTTGTTGTTATCCCTAGCTGAAGGCAGAGGGCGGGTAGTGAGCGTGGCGACAGAGGCTGAGAGCATCTCGTGCCTCTGCCTCGTGGTTGTTTTGACCAGGCCCAGCTGCGAATGAGATAGTTTACACGGTGGTGGCATTCAGCCAATGGTGGCTACCCAGTGATTTGCTTTGAAAGACTATGGCTCATTGTTTGCAGGTCAGGCAGAACAGAGCAGCGCAACTGTACAAACAAAAATTTGAAAACCTCTTGCAAGCTCAATAACTTACATTTCACATATTGCACAAATATCACATCTGACCCACTGAACAATCTGTTTTTAGGGGGTCTGCCTATATTAATTTAAGACGATATGTAAAAAAAATAAAAAAATAAAAATAAAAAGTAACACCATTTTGCAACCAGTGATACATGTTTCTGAATATGTTCCAAAATTAGATGGACCAAGTTCGTTCTGCAATTGCTGCTTTACTACTCACTTACTATGAAATAGTGGTGTCGAATATGATATTTATTTATAGGGCATGCGCACTCCACCCGGGGCCTAATCCCACTCTTCAGAGTTGGGTAACGCGAGTATTATGTTATAGACATGTTATTGGCAGTTAGAGAATACTCGCTCACCGTAGGCTTCTTGGCGCTAGACCACATAGAGCAGCCAGGGGATCAGATGAAGTTAAACAGCCTGTAGAAATAGCCAGGTTTCGTTTGCCCAAAAGTGCCAAATGTGCCAGAGTTCGTCTGGCAATGGGTCCCGTAATTTAGCAAAGCAATCCGAAAGCCATGGCGCCCTGTTGCTTTTAATGCGTTTTGCGGCATCTGATATTTGAGCAGTAGTCCCACCACTTCTTTTTTTAGGACTTGTGCCCTGGAAGCAACCAAATAAGTGACAAGGAAGACGACCAATGGTAAGCAAGGGGTGGGCTCTAGGCCCCTTGATAGAAAACTAAAGGTCTCAGGTGGTGCTGAAATCAGTGCCTTCCCCGGGCTCACATCTCCATATGCACGGTATGTTTAGCAAACTGCCTCGGGAGGTACACGTCTGCGTGAAACACTGACTTATAATCGTGCCAGGATCACCGGTGCACACCACGAGACGCTGCCATGTTTACACAGGAAGAGTAATGTCTTCATTCATGCATTCAACATTGTTCTGCAGTTGCTGTGCTGAGAATCTGGTTAGGAAATGATGCATGGATAACACTGTCATGGGACTTGACTGAACGGTTATAACCTTACCTAACCACATATCATAAAATTACAAAGCATAAGGTAATATAACGACGGGTATGTGTAAAATGCATGTTCACACTTGGGGCTACCTTGGCACCGTATAATACATTTTCATTGTTAACCATCTCAATAGTACTCATTTTATCGACATTGGGAAGATGAAAGGCCAGATTGACTGACCGGAAGTAGATGTATTCATTGCACCGCTTAGCCAGCAGACTTGTCATTCCGTAGAAGGCGCCTAAATCATTAAGCCAAATGTCCCCTGAGACTCCTCAAAGAACCAGTGATTTCAGGAGCACACGAAGAATCGCGTTAGTACAATAATATCTACCGGGTTCACAATGGTTGTGAAGCTGCAATAAAATGGTGAAAGTTGAGTTGGACTCAGTGAGGTGGGAAACCATGAACAGAAGGTCGCACTGTCAGAACTCTGCAGCAGGTCGTGTGACACACACACAGTTAATGTCCTCACCATAACAAATCCAAGCGGGCACCTCGAGTGTATATATGACTGTCCGTGCGCTGCGGCGAAAGGATGAATTCTTGTGGCACACAGCCCGTCGCAGCACCACGCGCCCTCACAAACTGAGCTACATCGACTAGGGGAGTAAATATATAGCACAGAGGGAAACAGCAGAGATACTTCAGCCACCCCCTGAGTCTCAGGACTCTGTAAACCGCAATCCTATAAACTAACTCCGCCCATCTGTCCAAAGCGCCTTGAAACCGGCAAATCCGTGCAGGGATTAACGCTCATGTCCCGCTTGCCGTTTACTATATGACCATGTGCCTTTTGTGCACATCTCTTGTCGGGCACAATTATGTACCTCTGCAATTAACTGCCAGGGGAAATATGATCAAATACAGAGTGCAGACTGATCCACCGGGCCGTTAATAGAGCCCTGTGCTTTACAAATGCGGTTCAAATGCTGCATCATTCACGTTTTTGCACCAGTAATATAAGGCTCATGGTGCAGCATGGACTGACTGATGCATAACTGTAACAGGCACTTAGCCCGGTAGGCAGAATCACTTTTGCTGCTGTCTGCTAGGCGCACTGTGCTCACTATGTGCATGAATGCACGCGCACTCACAAGGAGGAAAGCAAAAGAGGGGAGGGGAGGTTTTCTTGGATAGAAGGATTTTATAACGCATAGGGGACAGGCAGAATATTGGAATACACAGGGCATAAATCCACACAGAAAATGTGTACTGCATGGCGAGCGGTGCAAGGAGGTGTAATCCAGTGCCTCGACACGCGGGGCGAGCACTCGACGGATCAAGCATTCCATACGCCCATTGCTGCTGCATCCGGGAGATGGTGGCGAGGGGAGATGAGCCATCGCCATCTTCGCCCCCCCCCCCCCCCGCCTGCCTCCATCCAGACCCTGGCTCTATTATTCCTACTCTATCAAATCCAACTGTATTGCGCCGGCATGGTCTGAGCCGATCGCACGAGGTAGCAATAGATGGGGGCGGGAACAACGCTCGGTCGAGCCAAGAAATTACCGACACTGAGGGGCACTTAAGGTCAGCAATACATCCCTACACGGTGTCCCGACCACGTGCGAGGCCGTGCATGCTAGCCCGGAACAGCTGAACCTCCCCCCACCTCCCCGGTCCCGTGCTCTTCAAAGGTGCGCCCGCCCGCACGCACAACCAGCGTGGCCACCTCTTCCTCCCTCCGTGTGTTCACCACCGGGGCCTCGTACAAACTGGTCATGGCCAGGGACAAGGCCGGGGGGGGGGGGGGGAGGGAAGAGAGTGGCACATACCTGGCTTTTAGCAGGAGAATATGCCGTGACGAAACGAAACAGCGCTTGAGCCGCGGGAGGACTGAGGTGGAAAGAGGCCGAGCCTTGGCCACCGCGGTAACTATATAGCGGGTTCGCCCCTCCCACAGGTAGGCCCTCCCCTGGCCGGTGAATGGTGGACGCGGGGAGGGGCGCCCCATCGGTGTCGGCTGGAGCTTGCCTGGTGGGACTAAAGCGCTGCCCCGCCCATGCTCCCCTGCGGGTCACGTGGTCAGCGGCAAAAGCAAACAGATGTAGCCCTTCTGTGTGCCTTTTAAAATGGTTTAAGACTTCAAAGACCAGAGAGAGATCTGGGTTAGCAAAGGGTTTATCGACACAAGCTTGAAAGTACTGCACTATTTTCTGATCCTGCCTGCGGGCCATATTAGATTTTACTTCGAGATTTCTGGTTTTAATAAAGCTGCAGTCAGCCGACATACCTTTGTCTTCTGGATGACTTTACCTGCAGAAGGAAGGAATTGTGTCCGGAGATAGCATAGCTGCAAGTCTCATTTTTAAGCGCCCCCCGCTGCCCCCAACAAATCACCTCAGTGGCTTTTAAGTAAATCGTCTGCAGTTTTAATTTCCTCTGCTTCTGAGACTGTCCGTGACTCACGCCTGCTACTTTAAACGCCTACTGTTTGTATGAACCATGCTGGAGACTGCTGAGACTGGAACCTATGGTTCACTAATTTCGGTGAGACTGATCTAGTGGGGCGGCAAGTTGAATAATCTTGCATCTTTATAGGAATCATGCAGATTTTTTCTTTAAACATGTCCTGATCTGGCAGAATCAAGACAACCCTCTTGAATTTGTGTGTTTTTGCCGCATACATGTGCTGCAAAGTTTAAGCAGAACAAATTTCCACTGCTTTTTAAAGTCACTGCTACCATAAAGTAACCCCATGCTGTTGAGCTCTTTCAAAGGTTTCGTGCAAATGAGAACGCACTGCAGCAAAACGTATCTGTCTCTTGGTCTAAGGTCGACTCCTATTTGGTTTACTCACTGGACCCCTTTACTGATCCACCAATCAGTTTCTGGTGGACGGAGAGAGCACTTAGGGCCATATGTATCAAGGCCAAATCGGTTCGCAAATGCCGAAATTCGCAGAATTTCGGCGTTTGCGAACTCATTTTCGCAAAATGGCATGTATCAAAGAATTTGGGTCCAAAATAAGGAATATCAAGAAATCGCTAAAAAATTGTGATTTTCTTGATACATACCAATTAGCGATTCTGAAATAGCGATTTCTTAAAAATTGCTATTACAGAACCGCTAATTGGTATCTTGATACATATGGTTCATGGTCACCACAGCTACAGTCAAACCAACTGGTTATGTTCGAATGGTAACTAACTTAAGGCCTTATATTCAGAGTTGGCACTCCCTTCTTTACATACTTCCTTACATGGGTCAAAAGTTTTAAACATAGATTATGACGACCCATCTGCCACCCTTAGAATATCGTCTAAGCGAGAACGCAAAGCAAAAGATTCAGAACCTTTGGCCCCTCTAGCAGAGTTGGTGCCAAACACAGAGGTATCAAAATACGCTTCAGTGAGAAGCCAGCACATCCATCTGGCCAGAGTGACAGATGCCACTGGATGAAAAGGCTTCAACAATTGACCTCTCATATCTGCACAACAGTCAGTGGTACTCGCCTCATACGCTTTTGAATAGTGCACCATGCAAAGGTTAGTATTATCCGGAAAAGCTGGATAGGATACTGACCTGGAATTACATTTGGTGAAATAGAAAATGTTACCCCTTCAGAAGAGAAGACTCTCCCAGCCAGATCCAGAGCTCTTACAACAGAGACACACTTACATGAGATCAGGCACAAGAGCATGGTCAATTTGTCTGACAGCTGTTTCCGAGACAGATACTTATTCTCTGGCCAAGAGTCCAAAAACTGCAGGAATACATTAACGTCCCACAAAACAGAATATTTAGGCTGTTGTGGTTTAGCAATGCGATTACCTCCAAACCATTTATATTCTGTGGGAAGATCTTTAATGGGTTTACCATCCACCAGTAAATGACCCGCAGAAAAAGTGGACCGAAAATTGTTCACGGAGCGGTAGGCCATTTCAATGGAAGCCAGGGAGGACAAAAACATGTGCCGAAACTACAATCCGCTCTAATGGGATCTGCACCTCAATCATGGTACCAGTTACACCAGCGTCTCCGTGCCAAAGTATAGCTTTTGTGTGTGCCCAAGGACCAGGCTTGACAGACGAAAGCATTAGCCTCTTGTGAAAGGCCCGGGAGACTCCATCTTTCCCAGAAATTCTCCAAGCCACAAGAGAAAGGTGGATCAGTGGATGTAGAAGGCCCACTGAATCCAGAAGGCGGTTCCAGTGGGAGGGGATCAGAATCGGACAGGCACATATGATTCACAGAATTACTGGAAACCACACTTGGGCTCTCCACAGTGGAGTCACTAAGATCAACTCTGCTTCCTGACACCTCAACTGCACCAGAACCATGGGAATCATCACAAATGGTGGAAAGGCATAACCCAGGAAGAAAGACCAGTCCTGGCGAATCGCCTCTGTGACCTTAGCTTCTGGATCCTGGCACTTGCTGAAGAAAGGTGCTGCATAAACAAATGATGGACGGAACGATAAATAGATCATACATTCACCCCCAGTCAAGAGATCTGGGTTAAATCCACATTTGATTTGTTCACCATGCACCGCATTTTCGACCCAGCCATATGCAAATAAGTCTTGACCCTGTACCTCATGGGAACAGTTCAGACCGAACTGCCAAACCAGGTCCTCCCTGGACCGGAAACAAGGATCCTAGGACCGGTTTATAGGTATTACCCTTCATCAGCCAGGCTAGCTTGATTCCAGTGGCACAGTGAGCAAGGGACCCACATCTGGGAATACCCATCCCACTTAGGGTGAAACGTGCTACACAAACAAATGATGGATGGAATGATGAATAAATCATACATTCACCCCCAGTCAAGAGATCTGTGTTAAATCCATCGTTCTTTTGTTCACCATGCCATCCCAGTTTAGACCCATGCCACTGGAGTCAATCTATCCTGGCTGATGAGGGCTGAAAGCCCGAAACCAGTCCTAGGATGCTTGTTTTCAGTCAGGGAGGACCTGGCCTGGCAGTGCGGGCTGGACTGTTTCCATTAGGCGCAGGGTCAAGACTGAATTGCATATGGCTGGGTCCAAACTGGAATGGCATGGTGAGCAAAATATTAATGGATTTAGGCCCAGATCTCTGTACTGGGGTGAATGTATGACATTGTTCTGCATTGTGTCCATCAATTGTTCTTTTTGCATTTGTCACCCCGAGTGGGACGGGTATGCTCAGACGTGGGTCTCGTGCTCTCCATGCCACTGAAGTTAAACTATCCTGGCTGATGAGGGTTGAAAGCCCGAAACCTGTCCTAGGATGCTTGTTTCCAGTCCAGGGAGGACCTGGCCTGGCAGTTCGGGCTGGACTGTTCCCATTAGGCGCAGGGTCAAGACTTATTTACAAATGGCTGGGTCCAAGCTGGAATGGCATGTTGAGCAAAAAAACGGTGGATTTAGGCCCAGATCTCTGTACTGGGGTGAATCTATGACATTGTTCTGCATTCTGTCCATCAATGGTTCTTTTTCTATTTGTCACCCTGCGTGGAACGGGTATGCCCAGACGCGGGTCACGTGCTCTCCATGCCATTGGAGTGAAGCTATCCTGGCTGATGAGGGCAGAAAGCACGAAACCGGTCCTAGGATGCTTATTTCCAGCCCAGGGAGGACCTGGCCTTGCAGTTCGGGCTGGACTGTTCCCATTGGGAAAAGGGTCAAGACTGATTTGCATATGGCTGGGTCCAGACTGGAATGGCTTGGTGAGAAAAAAACTGATGAATTTAGGCCCAGATCTCTGTACTGGGGTGAATGTATGACATTGTTCCGCATTCTGTCCATCATTTGTTCTTTTTGTATTTGTCACCCTGAGTGGGATGGGTATGCTCAGACATGGGTCCCGTGCTCTCCATGCCACTGAAGTCAAACTATCCTAGCTGATGAGGGCTGAAAGCCCGAAACCTGTCCTAGGATGCTTGTTTCCAGTCCAGGGAGGACCTGTCCTGGCAGTTCGGGCCGGACTGTTTCCATTGGGCGCAGGGTCAATATTTATTTGCATATGGCTGAGTCCAAACTGGAATGGCATGTTGAGCAAAAAAACAATGGATTTAGGCCTAGTTCTCTGTACTGGGGTGTATGTAGGACATTGTTCTGCATTCTGTCCATCAATTGTTCTTTTTGTATTTGTCACCTTGAGTGTAACGGGTATGCCCAGACGCGGGTCACGGGCTCTCCATGCCACTGGAGTGAAGCAATCCTGGCTGATGAGGGCTGAAAGCACGAAACCGGTCCTAGGATGCTTGTTTCCAGTCCAGGGAGGACCTGGCCTGGCAATTCGGGCTGTTCTGTTCCCATTGGGCAAAGGGTCAAGACTGATTTGCATATGGCTGGGTCCAAACTGGAATGGCATGGTGAGGTAAAAAACGATGGATTTAGGCCCAGATCTCTGTACTGGGGTGAATGTATGACATTGTTCCGCATTCTGTCCATCAATTGTTCTTTTTGCATTTGTCACCCCGAGTGGGACGGGTATGCCCAGACCATGGTCCCGTGCTCTCAATGCCACTGGAGTGAACCTATCCTGGCTGATGAGGAATGAAATCCCAAAACTGGTCCTAGGATGCTTGTTTCCAGTCCAGGGAGGACCTGCCCAGACAGTTCGGGCTGGACTGTTCCCATTGGGCGCAGGGTCAAGGCTGATTTGCATATTGCTGGGTTCAAACTGGAATGGCATAATGGGCAAAAAAACGATGGATTAAGGCCCAGATCTCTGCACTGGGGTGAATGTATGACATGGTTCTGCATTCTGTCCCTCAATTGTTCTTTTTGTATTTGTCACCCTGAGTGGAACGGGTATGCCCAGACGCGGGTCACGGGCTCTCCATGCCACTGGAGTGAACGTACCCTGGCTGGTGAGGAATGAAATCCCAAAACTGGTCCTAGGATGCTTGTTTCCAGTCCAGGGAGGACCTGGCCTGACAGTTCGGGCTGGACTGTTCCCATTGGGCGCAGGGTCAAGACTGATTTGCATATTGCTGGGTCCAAACTGGAATGGCATGATGGGCAAAAAAACGATGGATTAAGGCCCAGATCTCTGCACTGGGGTGAATGTATGACATTGTTCTGCATTCTGTCCCTCAATTGTTCTTTTTGCACCAGCTTAAGAAAGTCGTAAGCTACTGGTGGAGGTGAGACGCAAAATGGTCCACCAAGCATGGACCCCATAGATGGAAATGTAATACCTTTGGATGAAATCTCCAATTGCTGAAGTTCCGCAGATGACAGGACTGCCAGTCCTCCACAGTATTGCTCTGTCCGGGAGATTCTCAGCTACCACAGATCTGATTTTGGAGACAAAAGTGCCAAAATCCTTGGCTAACTCCGCAAGAAGGCGGGATTTCGGCCCACTCGACTTGTTCACATATCGCATCTCAGAGATGTTGTCCATATGAAGAATTATGCAACAATCTGACTTCTCGGGGGCTCCAAGCAGTGATGTGGAGATCAAGCTCTATTCTGGACCAGGAATCCCCCATGGATATTAGGCCACAACGGACTTTCCAACTCCAACGGCTCGAATTGGACTTGATTATTATCTCTGGGGTGAACTCAAAAGTTGCCCGGACATTCCAGGCCTCCATGTGGTCTAACCGCCAAGATATTTCAGTACTCTCCTCATCTGAAAAAGGAATCTTCTCCAAGTAACTGATACCCTTCCAGACATGATGAATTTTGAGTCTTTTCAGGGCACGATAGTGCAGGGGATCGGGGAATATGGCCTGGATCGATGAAGCTCATAGCTCCACAGTGCGGCTATCGACATCAAGGATAAATATTTCTTGCCTAAAGTTGCCCTCGAATCTTTCTTTATGTTTCGAACTTCAAAAACGTTTCCTATTTAATTATATAAAAAGTCAACCATAGAACTAAATAGGTTTTACTAAAAATATCTTTAAACTAACATACATTTAATAATATATACAATTACATACACAAACACATAATATTAATATATATTTAAGCAATATTAACAGTACTATTCAATTTAAAAAATCATAACTATACTATTCCCACTCCAGTCAATGAAACAGTAGGGAAAACATTGGACTGCGGAGGGATCAAATTTACTATATCCACTCCAGTCAGTGCAACAGTAAGGAACGAAGTGTACTCAAGAGGAGTAAAATGTACTATTCCCCCTCCAGTCAGCACAACAGCAGGAAAAGCATAGGACTCCGGAGGGGTACACAATGTACTATTCCAACTCGAGTCTGTGCCACAGTAAGGAAAGCGTTGGACTGCAGAGGGGTATCGTTTACTATTCCCACTCCAGTCAGTGCAACAGTAGGGAAAGTTCTTCACTTCAAAGACATACCATATTTTAATCCATGTATTATTTGAACAAAAATATAAAATTTTAACATCAAAGCTCTCTCTCTCTCACCATACCCCCACATAGGTAGCTGACCAACTTAAAATATAATTAAAATAAAAAATAGCGCAATTAACATATTAAGTAATAAATAAACAAATACTTATGTTTTTATTACTCAATAGCTTCCTACCCTACTCCCCGTAATACACAACACACATCTCATATACAACATAAAAAATATATGTATTATATAATTTACATAATTATAATTAAATGATATATTTTAATAAGGATTAATAATTAAAATGTTATATTTTCTTGATTGACTTCCTACGCTATACCCCTACAAACCCAACAACCCACACTTAAAATATAATTAAAAAAATATATTAATTACACAATTTACATAACCAATTAAATAATGAATAATCAATTATTAAACAATTTGTATTTAATTAACTTCCCACCCTATACCCTACAAACCCAACAACCTGCACCTAAAGTATAACTTAAAAGTATTGATAACTATGCAATTAACGTAATTATCTATTAAATAATAAAAACGTAATCCGTAATCATTACGTCATTAACTTCCCACCCTATAACCCTACAAACCCAACAACTTGCACCTAAAATATAACTTAAAAATATAATTACACAATTTACATAATTATAAATTAAATAATTAACTAATAATTAATCAATTATTACTTACTTAACTTTCCACCTTATACCCCTACAAACTGCACCTAAAATATAGCATATTTTTGTACACAATTTACATAATTATCAATTAAATAATTAATAATTACAAAATTAGTAACTATACCTAATTAACTTACCACCTTGTACCCCTATAAACCACATGACCCGCTACGACTCTATAAATTACTATTAACAAGTAAATTACAATTATAAATAACTTAAAATTACAAACTATATTTGAAAACCATTAACAACAATTATACAAACAATATATAACATATACAGTAATATTTCAAACACATGAAGATAATTAAAAAACTATATTTTTTACTACAATATTACTGTAAACGATATTAACAACAGTATTCTTGAAAATTTTATTCATCTTTAAAAATCTATATGTTTGTCAGTGATATTCCTGCATCATGATAGCACTGTGACATAATATTAAAAACTTGATATTAGTGTCACTCGCTATTTATGACTCAATATTTCGTCCAAATACCCAGTTAGGGCAGCGTCTTTGTAAATCCAACCGTACCATCCATATCTGAAGGATATCCCTTAAGATATGGGTGCCTTCCATCTTGAAACTACTATAAGTGATCCACCCAGTGAAATCTCTCAAATTCAGTACCAAGCGAGAATAAGAATATGCAACTGATAAACCCGTCTGGTTGAGGGTAGGTCACCTCAATTGCTCCTTTCCTCAGTGTGGGCTTGAACCTCTGAGGAGATAAAATCTTGCTCTTGTTGGGAGAAAAACGTTGTGGAAGGGGGAGAAGTCTGCACTGGGAAGTTGTAAGACTCTAGCTTGTAACCCTGCACAGCCTCGAGAACCCAAGGGTCTTGTCATACTCTGCTAGTTGTATAACCTGATCCTGCCCCCCAGTAATACCTCTGAAAGCTGAATTATTCTCACCAGTGTAACAAGACTCCTAGAAAGAGGCTTGCAACCCTTTGTGTCGTACATTCCGGAAACAATTTGTGTTGGCTTAGGGGTGGAAGGGGTAGAAGGTAGGTTTGTAAGTTACATCTTGGTTTCCTCAGGCAGCGTGCCATCCGACGGCCTTCACCCTGGTTGATGCCACCGCATTTACGTTGTCCCGGTAAGTAGTGCCTCTTTAGATACCAGTTACTGAACCCTTCCCGGTGATGCATGCCATTCATTACTATGCGGGTGCACTCACTGCGGTCTTTCTGAGTTACCCTCACCCTCGGGGACGCTTTCTCACTGTGCCAGGCAGCTGTATGCAGGCATTTGGGACACCACGACACGTTTGCAGGTCTCTCTTCTTCTCCTGCTGCATAGAGTCCTACCCGCAGGGCTTACCTTATGCCCAGCAGTGTCGTTAGGCACAGCTTCTGGGCTGCTTCCGCCTTATCAGGGTCACTGCGGGCAGGTGACTGCATGGCAGGGAGGCTGGCTGTCGCTCTCGTGGTTACCGGAGTGGGCGTCACACTGGCTGCAGGTGCTGGGTGCCTTAGGCACAGGCTACACCCTCCCACGAGGAACTATGTAACAGCTGCCATCTCACATGTGGGAGCCAACCCCTTTGTCGCAATTGTTGGAAAATATGCACCTGAGAGAATAGATGCAGCGGAAATGCAGACAATCAATCCACAACAATGCCAGTAAATTGTGATATCACATAAATTATAAGCAGCATACACAAGCAAAACACCAAATTATCATGCAAATTGTCATATATAAAGGAGTGCACTTAACTGGCTGTGAAGCAGCAAAGAAAGAGGGCGCTGTATGGCTCTAAGACCGTTATATCGGGCTGGATCTCTATGGTTGGTCATATGACAATTATATGGTCATGGGACATATAGTGTTTATTAAAGTTTTGTTTAATTGGCTGCTGAAAAAATAAACAGTAGATAAAGAGAAGCAAAATCTGAGCCTCCGGTCCTGACCTAGAATTCCACACTAACATCATTCTCCTTCCCAAATCCGCCCGCCTCCCAATCATCATCATCATCATTCAAATCTTGTATCATTACTGAGCAAGGCATCTTGTTCATTTAACTTTGCAGTCACTCTATATCCATGACGTGAGGCTGCCACAGTCCTCTTTTTTTATTTCTATTGACCAGGCCTGCCCTTGAATGAGATAAACCTAGAGGCAGGCCCGCGGTACGCAATGCCTGCCCATCTCCTCCACTGCTAGTGCCACCTGCCGAGGAACCAAAGCACTGTGCTGTCAAAGAAATCAGCGTGCCGGGCCTCCTTTCCTGAAACTGGTGAGGGGCTTGTGCTCTGCAAGCTACATGCCCTGTTCCCGGCCTCCATAGCCCATGCTGGATTACCCCACCTCCCATGCACTGCAGCCATGTACCGCCCTCATTTGCCAGGTCGGTCCTCCTCTATAGGACTGCACCCAGCTCTACAACCACCAGCTTCAGTTTACTTTTTGGGGAAGATCAAGCCAAAATAGTCGTTGCTACTCCCCAGCCGAACGCCTCCAGGATTAATATGATTCGCCCTACTCCAAGGCAAGTAGTGCTTAAAGTATGCTATTCCCAGCACTGTATCCACTTTTACCTGCAAGGCGCTACAAAAACCCGTCAAAGCGTGCACTTTCCCTGCTGACTTGTGTACCTAGGCTCTAGGAACAAAGGAGGGGTCAGTCCTAACTACCCTTTCCTTTAATGTTCTTACCCTCGCCCCTCTGAACTACCTGCCATTGGTTGCCCCCAACACCCCCCTCCTCCCCATGGCCACTGGACCACACCACCCACCTCGGAATCCCAGGTACTAGGACCCAAATCTACCCGCAACCCCTCTTGCCTCCACTCCCCCAACACCTACTGCGAAGCTGGGCAGTTAGAAGCTCCTCAGATGCCAGCCGACAACAAGCTCCTCCAGGTTACTGCAGTAGCTCCGTATCCGAGGCCTGCAGGCCGGAGACACCCAGATGTGATTATTGGAATGCTCACAAATCTTGGTCTGTCTTCTCTGTCCTGGTCTGTTCCATTCTTACAGCAAGAGCAGGAGATGACAATCTCACTATGCTAGCCTGAATCATGTCCCTCCTTCCCTTCAGTGCAGACATGTACACATTATTTGAGTTCTTCCTAAAACTTGTGATTTAAACCATTTACTGTTATAACATAGCACATCACTTGTCTCTCTTGATAAATGTGACTTGCCGAAATGGAAACACACATTAGCGCCCTAGTGACTGTTCATTGTATGGCTGGGTGGTGGGCAAGACAGGGAAATTATTGACTAAACATTACATGGAGGTTTACGACTTGATAGAGGACGAATCACCTGATGTGTTCTTCCTAACTGAATCCTGGTGGACGGATGCCATGGGGGCTGAACAGGGCCTAGTGCTCCCCCAGGGCTTTAGTATCTTGACTGTAAACAGGTAGTCTAGAGGTGGGGGCTTAGCTATCATCTTCAAGTCCTACTACCATTGTACATTTGTCAAGGAGGATGTGGTTGGGTGCGAATGCACCCATTTTGTAATTTCCTTTAGCGCTCACTCCACTTTGACAGGTCTGATTGTCTACTGGCCCCCGGGGCCGGCCTTGATTTATAAAGCTGCTATCATTGAGGCTGCCGGTTCATTGGCGCTGACGGCCACCAACTTTAGTATCATTGGTGATTTAAATTTACACATCGATATTCCCTCTGATCCTGAAATCAGCAGCTTGCTTGCTGATTACACCGCTTGCCAATTAAGCCAGCTTGTGGTGGGCCCTACCCACACTGCCGGACACTTGCTTGACCCTGTCTTTTCCAACATCCCCTCTCTTTTAGTCAAGACACCTAGCCCGGTGTGTTGGTCGGACCATTTTATGGTCTCTATCTCCTTCCCATTGTCAGAGCCAGTGCATAGAGCTGAAGCTAAGGCCTCCTTTAGACGATGTTGCCATACACTTCAAATGGAAAACATGCATTCCATCCTGGCACGCTGTCCCCCTACTCCATCTACTGAACCGGATTTGGCATACAAATCACTCTGTGACTGGATCCTACATGGACAAGGTAACCTCGCTTCGCATATTGTAGCGCTGCTGTGCTTGCGTTATACGCTTTTAAAAATCCTGTTTTGCATTTGCTTTGTTTTAATTTGCATTTCCCCTGTTTTTAGTGCACCTTCCCTCCTGGCCATTTACCTGCATTTTAATTGTATAAATCACCGCTGGTTGAGCGGGTCTGGTTCCCGGGGGTCTGCTTTAGCGCTCGCCATATTGGGAGCGAAGGGGACACTTTCGGACGCCATTTCCGAGCGTTCTAGCGCTCTTGATAATTGTGAAACACCTTTTTAAGGCGCTCTATCTAGCGCGCAGCGGTGAAGCGCAGCGGGCGCGCCTTCGCTGCGCCTGAGTCGTGCCAGAGTCCTGCCCGTCTGCGCTCGTCAGCGCTAAGGAGTCGCTGGGCGTGGTGGGACTCTGCTTCTTCTCATCTAGATGGCTATCCAATATTCTAGGGATGAACTTCTTAGACTGCGGTATATGCCCTTTTCCTGTAGGTTTGCCATTTTACATCCTTTTTGTGGCCCTTATGATTGCCCTTGCGGTAGGTTGTGTCTTCCCATTCCTACTCCTTTATCTATTTATTTCCATGATACCTCTCTGCGGTGTGGATTCTTCTTTGGCTACTCCTGCTGGTCATATGCAGCCATCTGCACATTTAAAGATTTGGCATCTTAACGTCAGGTCTTTGCCTAAACATTACCAAAATATTTATGACCTGCTAGCTCAGGAATCCCCTGATATATTCTGCATGACTGAAACCTGGTTGCAGGATGAGGCAAGGGCCATAATCAATTTAGCACTTCCCTCGGACTATGCTATTTTTACGCTTAATCGCAATTCCAGAGGAGGAGGTATCGCCATGGCTATAAAATCCTGCTATCCCTGTATCTGGAAGCCTATGGATATAGCGGGCTGTGAATCCGCTTCTTTTGCTGCCACTATTAACCACCAGTTCACTTTGTCGGGGCTGGTGATATATCGACCGCCAGGCAGTGATGTCTCATTTAGGAAAGCGCTCCCTGAGCTTGTTAGTTCCATGGCGCTTACTTCAGCTAATTTTAGCATCATTGGGGATTTAAATCTCCATTTCGATGCTTCTGATACTCTAGCGATAAGTGGCATCCTTGCTGATCTAGAGGCTCTTCAGCTATCGCAGCTGATTCTCCACCCCACACATGAGGGTGGTCATATCTTGGACACATTGTTTACAAACTTGACTCTGGCCAAAGTTAGTCCGCCTAGACCTATAGCTTGGAGTGACCACCGTCTTATCGAGTTTCAGGTTATTACTAAGGACCCTCTGTATAAAACATCAGACAGAACTCATTTTAGACGTCCTGGGAAAAAACTTAAACTTGCAGAATTCCACCATCTCCTGGAGTCTTCCCCTCTGACTCCTCCTGCCGATGTTGAGTCTGGCTATACTTTTTTCTGTGACTGGATCACTAAAGCTCTTGACGTTCTGATTCCTGCGGTGTGGAGTAAGAGTCGTCGACCAGGATCCAGTCCATGGTACAATGACTCCCTACGCCTTTTGAAAGCTACCTGCAGACAAGCAGAGAGAGCATGGCAGAAGACCTATGAGGTGGGGCTGAAAACAACTTGATCCTTTCGACACTACCAGCTCTCGTGGAGGAGGAGTTGGAGAAATTGGCAGCTAAAGTGAAATCTGGATCCCCTGTGGACCCACTTAGGCCAGCTCAATTTAAAGATTCAGCTGCTTTTTGCTTGCCTCCTATTCGTCACCTTATCAATCTATCACTCTCTTCGGGTATAGTCCCCTCAAGATGGAAGGAAGCCTATGTCACCCCCATCCTGAAAAAACCCTCACTGGACCCTCTAAAACTCGAGAACTATCGCCCTATCTCCCTCCTTCCATGGGTTGCGAAGGTGACAGAAGCCCATGTAAACGGCATTCTGTCCAATCATCTTCAAGCTGCTAACACTCTAGACCCTTCGGAGAATGGCTTTCGTGCTGGACACAGCACTGAAACAGCCCTCCTCTCCATGGTTGAACATCTTCGCACTGTGTTGGATGCGGGTCAAACGGCGGCACTGGTATTATTAGATCTCAGTGCCGCCTTTGACACTGTCTCCTATGCAATTCTCCTGCAGCGTCTGGGAGAGGCAGGCGTCAAGGGCGTGGCACTCGAATGGTTTCGATCGTTTCTCTCTGATCGTACCTTCCGGGTCTCCACGCCTCCCTTTGATTCTAAATCCCATAGCATCGAACAGGGAGTTCCGCAGGGATCGGCATTGAGCCCCACGCTTTTCAACCTTTATGTGCAGCCGCTGGCTGCTGTCGCCAAGCGTTGGGACCTTACAATGGTGTCCTATGCTGACGACACGCAGCTTGCGGTTGCACTTAGTGGGGACTCCGATACTGTGGCTGCTAATTTTCGTGAGGGTCTCAGTGAGGTGGCTGGATGGATGACGGCCAATTGCCTGCAGCTCAACGCCAAAAAGACTGAGGTATTGATTGTGGGCAAACAGAGCAGCCTCTGGAGTGATAAGTGGTGACCAGTTGATCTTGGCCCCACTCCGACTCCGGTTGTTGAGGTGAAAAATCTAGGCGTCTGGCTAGATTCTACGCTCAGTTTTTCTTGTCATACCAAGAAAATAGCTGCGATCTGCATTGGTTATCTACGAGGGCTTAGACCGGTGTTGAAATGTTTTGACGCCCCGACTCGCCAATTGATTATCCAGGCATTTATACTGTCTAGGCTCGACTATGCAAGCTCGTTGCTGCTTGGGGCCAATCAGGCTGAAAGTATGAGATTGCAGCGTGTCCAGAACGCTGCAACTAGGGCTTTAGTCGGTCTCCCTAGATTCAGCTCTGCTAGAAGCACGAATATCAAGTTTCACTGGCTGCCTGTGCCCCAGAGGATAGAATTCAAGACTTTATGTCTTGCTTTTAAGATACTAAAACTTGCCTCTCCCCAGATATTGGAGCATCTTATTCTTCCTTACACCCCTTTTCGTCTGCTGAGATCCTGTGGACAAAATTTTGCTGTAGTCCCTCGTTTTCTAAGGAGTAGGTCTGGCGGTCGCTCTTTCAGAGTGCTTGCCCCTAAACTCTGGAACTCTCTCCCTGCCCATGTGCGTGCTCTCGATGACCTTCTGACATTCCGGAAAGCCGTAAAAACTTATATCTTCCCAAACAGATGTTAATCTCCCTTATCCTGGATTTCTTTCTGTCGCTCGGTTTGTGTTGTGTTCCTTTCCAGGTGCAGCGGCGGGACGCCTCATAGCTGGGGCAGCTGGCGCTTAAAAAATGGAGTTAACATAACATAACATAACATGCCCTAGACTCTCATTCCAGCTAAATGGTCCAAGGGTCGCTACTCGAATTCTAATCCATGGTTCAACGATTCTCTGGCAGTCTTGGGCAGTAATTGTAAAAAACTGGAATGGGTCTGGAGAAGGGACTTTGACCTTGGGGCTAAGAAGTGCTACCAGGTTGCGATCAAGTGCTATCACACGGCGATACATTTGGCACGTGCGGCTTACTTCTCTAATGCGATTAAGTCTAGTAAAAACCCTGCCAAATGCATTTTTAAAATACTTAATGATCTCAAAAATAGGAAAGACCACACCACCCCTGTGATCACGTCTGGGCAGCAAATCAAGGCCCTGGCCACCTTTGTGAAGAAGGTGGAGGCCATCTATGAGACTTTCCCTATTTGCCCTAGTGATCCCGTCGCCTTGCAAGGTCCTCCACCCACCCTCACATTGGCAGCTATTCCCCCTATTTCCCAGGATGAGTTCCTCCTGCTGAGCAGAAAAGTAAAATCTGGCTCCCCCATGGATCCTTTGAGGCCTGCCCAATTTAGGGACTCCCTACCTGTACTCCATATGCCATTGTGTCAGGCAATTAACTCCTCTTTCACTACTGCAGTCGTGCCTCTGCTATGGAAGCAAGCAAGGGTGGTCCCCTTGCTGAGAAAACCCTCACTGAACCCGACTAAACTGGAAAACGTCCACCCTATATCTCTACTGCCTTGGGTTGCTAAAGTTGCTGAGGCCCACACCAACAACATCCTTTCGGGCTTTCTGGATAACACCGGATCTTGGATCGGTCCTAGAATGGTTTCTGCCCGGGCCACAGCACTGAGACCGCGCTCTTAGCTGTGACCGAACATCTGTGAACTATTCTGGATGAGGGACATATCCCGGCACTGATATTGCTCGATCTAAGCGCCGCTTCTGATACGGTCTCCCATCGGATCTTCTTACATCGCCTAGAAGAGGCTGGGGTGGTAGGTCTCGCCTTGGACTGGTTTTGATTTTTTCTGTCTGACAGAACATTCCATGTAACTGTACCCCCCTTTCTCTCCCATGCTTAATCCATCAGGCAGAGGGTACCTCAGGGCTCTACTTTTCAACCTGTACGTTCACCCCTAGCTGCGGTGGCAAGGAATCATGGCTTGACCATGATCTCGTATGCCGACGATACGCAGTTGGTGGTGGCCCTCTCCGATGACCCCAAGTGGGGCACCTCCAAATTTCGGAGCGGCCTAGCGACGGTGGCGTGGTGGATGACCACCAACGGATTTCAGCTTAACGCCAATAAGTCAGAGGTGCTGTTGATGGGGAGAGATAAGGGGCTCTGGAGTGCACAATGGCGGCCTGTGACCTTGGGCAACGCCCCCTCCCTTAAGTTGGTGGTAGAAAATCTTGGGGTTTGGCTCGATTCCACTCGGGTTTCAGGAACATAATAAGAAGGTTGCAGGTACCTGCTTTGGCCTCCTCTGGGGGCTTAGGCTAATGCTAGGTTTTTTTGATCCTTCTACCCGCCAGTTGATAATCCAGTCTTCTATCTTGTCCAGGACAATGCTAGCTCACTCCTGTTAGACGCTAACAAGGCAGAAGTGATACATTTGCAGTGAGTCCAGAATGCAGGCTCCCTAAAACCTGTTCCGTGACGGGGGCCATTCGCCGTTTACACTGGTTACCCATGTCCCAAAGGATTGAATTGAATAACACTCTGCCTGACTTTCAAAATACTTAAACTTTCTTCCCCTGAGATTCTGTCCAATCTGCTGGTGCCCTATGTACACACCCACCAGTTACGCTCGGCTGAGCAATATCTGGCTACGGTCCCTCGGGTGAAGCGCCTCCGTGCTGGGGGTCGATCCTTCTGGCCACAAAATTGTGGAACTCCCTCCCTATCCAGATTCCGCGCCTGGATTGCCTGTTGTCCTTCCTCTTGGTTTAGTCCCCTGCTTCTCTATCGACACTGCTACCAGCGCCGGGACGCCTCGTCACTGAGGCAGCTGCGCGCTATATAAAAATACATAACATAACATAACATACCATAACAAGAGATGGATATATCCCAGCATTCCTCTGCTCTTCCTTCCCTCTCTATAGTCTTGTCTCATCGTCTAGCCTCCCAAGAGAGGGATATATACCAGCATTCCTCTGCTCCTCCTGCCCTCTCTATAGTCTTGTGACATCGTCTAGCCTCCAGAAGGATATATGCATCCCAGCATTCCTCTGCTCCTCCTGCCCTCTCTATAGTCTTGTGACATTGTCTAGCCTCCAGAGGGATAATTATGTCCCAGTATTCCTCTCCTCTTCCTGCCCTCTATATAGTCTTGTGACATTGTCTAGCCTCCAGAGGGATAAATACATCCCAGTACTCCTCTGCTCTTCCTGCCTTCTCTATAGTCTTGTCTCTTTGTGTAGCCTCCTGAGGGATGGACAAATCCCAGCATTCCTCTGCTCTTCCTGCCCTCTCTATAGTCTTGTGACATCATCTAGCCTCCAGAGGGATAAATACATCACAGTATTCCTCTGCTCTTCCTGACCGCTCTATATTCTTGTCTTATTGTGTAGCCTCCTGAGGGATGGACAAATCCCAGCATTCCTCTACGCTTCATGCCCTCTCTATAGTTTTGTCACATTGTCTAGCCCCTTGAGAGATGGATACATCCCAGCATTCCTCCATTCACTTGCTTTCCCAAAGGTTTGTCACATTGTTTAGCCCCCTAAGGATAGGATACATCCCATATTATCAAACTATTCACGTAACATATCTTCATTTAGGGACTGTAAAAAGACCTAATTTCCTTGGTGAGTGGTTTTCCTGAGCATGTGACACTGATAAGGGCCTCCTAGATCTACATTGGACCCCCATGATTTAAGTTACTCAAAGTCACCCGCGAAGAGCTTTTGGACATTTTAGACCTCATCCTCTGTTGCTGCTCAGAATGTGAATGTGCGGCTTATTAGGCTGACCCATCCTAACCTATTGTTTCCTCTTAAGGGACTCCCACATAATTTTTCCCACTTCCTCTATTGAATGAATACCTTTATAATGTCTTGCTTTTCAAATAGGTGTGTGCCCTATCTGCCCACTGGTGCACAATGTTGAATGTGAAACCAGAGGATCATTAGACAGAGGACTGGTTCCCAGGAAGCCCACATGTCACTTGCAGATGCAGCAGTACATCCAGTCCAGTCCATCACTGAGTCAGTGTCTATCCTGCCTGGCTTACATTCCCAGAGGGCTGAGCTTGTATATGGTTTCCCCTTCAGGAACTGCATGCAGCTGTGCATGCTCCCTTTCCTTGGCTCCTGCTGACGGGCTACAGCTGACTCCTCCTCCTCCCGTTCGCTTCGTCTCATCCGATCCAGCTGTCTCCTCCCTCCTGCTTTTTGAAACGCAGGGCTTACAATATGCTTATGTTTAGGATTTGTATTTGTGACTTGCTTGCATGTATGGGTGCCTCTCCTCACTTCAAATGCCCCCACCTCCTGCTCTGAAAACATCACGTGACCCCATTCTGCACTTTCAATTTCACAATGGCAGCATCCTTTCCCTAAATGAGGTGGCAACGCGTATTCATTATTGACTGCTCCTCCCTCCTGCAACATTTGCTGCTCTGCCTGACCTCCTTAGACGAGGACGACCTGGAGGCCATGCTACAAACTGCCAGAGCCCTGATTAAAAAGAAAGGGAAGGAATGGGTGGACCAGCAGATGGGAGAAGGGGCTGCAGGAGGCCCAGCAAAGAGACCATACCTGGTTAATAGAAAGGGGGCTGAACCTCAAGGAAGAGGGCATGCAGCCGGAATGGCGGCTCCCCCGGCAAAAAGACCCCAGGTCCACGTAAGGACGCCCAACACCCGGAGAGAAAGGAGGACAATGGGACGTGGGTGACAAAGGGTACAACACCAAGGCAAAGCTGGCAAGATGCAGCGGAGATTGAGGCAGAGAAGGACATCAGCAGCAGCGAACTTGAAGGGGGACCTGTAGCCACACTGGCGGCCCCCAGGAGAAGCGGGACTACAGCAAAAGGGAACACCTTTGGTGAGCATAATGAGCAGCAAAGAGGGGTAAAGGAGCAGGCCCAGGGGGGATCGGGCAGTATTGCCAACTATGGGACACAACTGGGGGTGACTAACGCCACAGCTCAGGGTCCATGGGTTGCCCCCTACCATTGGCAGGCCATTACAGGTACTGGTTTTAAAGTGGGGGTTCCATGGTGAAGCATTGGGCCCCACGGCTCTATAGAGCATGGGCAGTCACGTCCTCCCTTCCCTGCCATGGTGGCCATGGCCAGGGCCACATCACCAGTCCAACCCAGTTGCACCTGCAGCGCCACCCGAGGAGGGCCTGGAGCATGCACACGGTGCTGAACAAAAGGCAGATTGAGCTACAGGCGTAGTGGAGGAGAGGCCAAGGGGATGGGACACAGGGAGCAGCACCCCAGAGAGTTCAGGGGGAGAGGTACTCCCAGCAGTAGGGCCGGTAACTAAAGAAGGGGGCGAACCCAAACAGCGCGGGGCGAGAGTGAGGACCCTGGGGGATGGATCCAAGACCGCAAGCGAATACATCCACCCCTCCCCAGGGGACCTCCCATCATGACAAGATTAACCGGCCTGGCGAACCTGATACCACTGGCAGTAAAAGTGAGAATATGGAGGAAGGAGTACATAGACCTCTATTCCTTACTTGAGGTGCACCAGGCAGGGATAGACCTCACCGCACATGACAAAAAGGAAGAAGAGGGAGAGACGCAAGCCCCGGGTAGAGAGGACCATAGAGAACTGGTATATCGGGAAGCCTCCAATCCAAAACCTGAGGAATGCGGCCTGGCAGTTTTCGATGAACAGCTAGGAGCACTGCTTAAGCTGCTGAGACCCGCACGGGGAGGTAAAGCACAGCACGTAGTGGCCGGTGATACTGTGGATATGCCCCCCGACTGGATGACGGGAGGAGCAGGACAACGGCCAACGTGCATCCAGGACGTTGAGGTGTAACCGATGCCAGTCAGAGACAGGGCAAAAGATTCTGGGCCAGCTTTAGACAACGTCCTCGAGGCCATGCTACAAACAGCCAGAGCCCTGATTGAAAAGAAAGGGCGCTGCTTGACAAATCTCTGGTGACTGTTGGGGGCACTCATTGGATTTTATCTGCCTTTTTGCCACTCCTGGGGACCTCGCTGCCATTCTCGGTCTTCCTCCCGCCGCCGCACCATGACATCGAGCGGCCGCCGAGTGGAGGGAGACTACATCTCCCAGGCTGCTCTGCTTCGCGGTGGAAGCCGCTATCGCCACTTCCTCGCCCGGATAAAACTTTAAACGAACGGCAGCCCCCGCGTCGTGGGGTCGCGTGCGGGTCGCGCCGGGCGAAGCCCGGGCCAAGGGTGGGCCTGTTTGAGCCCGTTCGAGGCCAGAGAGGCTGGGCTGGGCCACCCCATAACATCTGGGCGAATCAACAATTTGAGTAAGTGTAGTAATCTGAACTGTACATTTACCTATTGTGTCTTATTTATTTTAGCATGGCTGATTCGTCCGCAAAAAACAATATACAAAGTGACTGGAACCCTAGATAATTTTATCATTAGAGCAGCTTCAGTGCTAGCTCGGGAAATAGAGCTATCGGAATGCCGGCTTTCCAGGGATCCATCATTCAACAAACGCTCCTCCATGGGCAAAATTGCCCTGTCTAATAGCCCAGAAAGAAATGTTGTGATTAATTCAACTAATGATTCAGTCGCCATGGACTTAATTTCTGATATAGCTGATGACCTCACTAGTATCAGCACAAATGAAGTCATAAATACGCAGCTATTACACGCACAAACTCCTGTAATAATTGAACCTGAGGGAGTATCAACCAGGGCACAAACATTGGTTGAGAGAGGGGGCCCTACTCCTTCATTGACTACATCATCAAAGACTACTACATTAGGAGCAATACCCAAACAGAAGAGGGCAGGGGCAACAAAAAAGGGCAGGCAACCTAAGATTATACCACCTGGCAACAATGATCCCGTACTTATTATAGAATCAACTGCTGAGAAAAACACAGCGGGATCTGACTCCACCCCTGCAAATATGACAGCCTGTCCTCCTGTGTCTCTAGGGGAAAGCTTCTGGGTAAAACTGAGTGAGGTCCTGACATCCTCTATAAGACCCATAAATGACAGACTAAAATATATGGAGGAACGACTAAAAAAGCTTGAGCAGCTGACCTTAACAAACCTTGAGTTATATAAAAAATTAAACCCAACTCATGCACTAGCGACTAAGGAGCTGCCTGTTGCATCAATAGAGCTAAGAAAAATAATGGTGGCACCCGCAACCTGTCAGGACGTGATTTAATAACAAGCACACCACAAATAAGGACGGACAATGCCCAGTGTACAAAGACTGCCGGGAAAACGTCAATGAAAGAGAACTCAAAGCATCTGCAGGGTGGGGACACTTTGAAAACTACACCAAAGTGGGGATTTTGCACTGCCACCGTTGATATAGAACCCTGGTTATTGCCAACTATAGACCTGCCCCCAGAATCTATACCCTATGTCGTCATTCTGACAGGAGTCCCTGAACTAGGGCCAGGTAATATAGAATCCTTTGCAGAATTAAAAAACAAGACAACACATTGGCTAAACATTAACAGGCCACTACCTGCAAACACATGTAGTAAGATCTTGTTTGTACAAAGGGTTAGCTGGGTAGGGAGAAGCAGAAAAAATATCCAGGGAGATTGCATTATTATACATTTTGGAGACAGGCAAGCCCCTAGATATATATGCGATGAGTGGAACCATACTATGAATACTAGGATTCAGTTGTTTGCCCAAACACACTTTTATAGCTTAGAAATGGCATATCAAATTATCTTCCTAAGAGAAACTATTTGGCGTCAAACTCTGGAAGCAGATATCCTACAAACCCAAAAACCAGTGAAGATTTAGGTCAAGTAATGGGTTTCCCAACTAGCAATAGATACAGTACACTTGAAATGGTGGACTGACTGCCCTCTAATATCGTCAACCCAAATAATCTGGGTAATAAGTGTATAGAGAATACTGATAATATCTCTAGCAGTTTTTCTCTTGATAAAAGCATTCAGCTAGAACTGGAAATTCCATTGGTAGAGTCAAAGATCCCGGAAATAGAAAATGTAGGATACATTGTTGACACTCCCGTACAAAAGGACAGACCATTTAATAAAAACGTGGAATCAATTAACACCATTAGCCTGATATCATGGAATATAGCGGGGCTTGCGGGTAGGACTGATGACGTGGGCTGTCTAACCCTCCTCCAAAAATATTCTATTATATGTTTACAGGAAACCTGGGCCCTGGATGCCATCCATATAAATGGTTATCGTACTTTTCATACACCAGCCACCCACACGACAAGGGGTAGGAACAAGGGGAGTCTCTGTACCTACATATCAAATCTCTTAGATGGAGTTTCTGTAACATTTGAAACAACGTCCGAATACTATCAGCTGTTATCAATGACTGATGGGAGAAACCAGAAAATAACTCTGGTAAATTTCTGTAATAACATCCCTAAACCAGAGATTACAAATATTCTAGAGGATTTACTCCAAACCCTGACCAGTATAGAAGAGAAACAGCCGGGTGATAACTGTGTAATATTGATAGGGGACTTTAATTCCCCCTTATGCCGACATAGCCACCTGAATATTTGTGGCCTGGGTTTTGACAGAGAGGACGACAGCGCACACTTTTCACATACAACTTTGGGGAATCATTTTAATGATATAATTCATCGATTAGATTTGGGATTCATAAACGAATTATGTTCCCCACCGGTCCCTTTTAAACAAACTTTATTGGGAGGCTTTGCCAATCTATCCTAGACTTTGGTTTAATATCTAATCGGCATTCTTGTCGTATTCTTAATTATAGCCTATGTGAAGCAGCTATGAGTGACCATTATCCATGTCTCTCATCTCTTTTCTTTGCAGGGACACAGGGTAAAACAAATACTCTAACTGAAAATTTGTATAACTATAAATTAACCCTGGCAAAGAAAAACGGTTACTCCTTGAGATGGAATAAAATGGAACCAGCGACATTTCTCCCAAACTTTATTAATAATAAACAGAATGAGTTTGAGATATGTCTTTCTGGGGAAAAACTAGATCCTCAAGTATGTGAGGCATTTCTCAAAATTACTGGAGAAATCCAAAATCTTCTCACCAGGCCGCAGAGATCTGATAGGAGCAGTGAAAAAAGATGGTTTAACTCAGAGTGCAGAAAAACACATACACATCTTTTGTCATCTTTAAAAAGCTTGTTTCGCAATCAAAAAGCCATAAAATCTGCTAGAACTGCTTATCATCTGTCAATCAAAACTCGTAAAAGAAAATTGAAACAAGAGGCCTGGGTGGGGTTACATAAAGCCTGTCTGACAAAAGGTAATATTGGATTTTGGAAGGACGTTAACGCCCTCTTCTTTGTAGACAAAGCCGCAAACACAATAGATAGGGCAATCACAGAAAATACATGGGTAACACATTTTAGTGAGCTCTATAAAGCTGACCACTTAAACAATAATGAGATTGAGAGCACCGAACAAACATTTGGTGTTTCGGATATTGCCCAAAAAACCTTCCCTCTAAATGTTAAATTCTCTTTGACAGAGGTCCAATTGGCAATTAGCAATAGTCCCTCTGGTAAAGATCCGGGACCAGATGGGGTGCCAATAGATGTATACAAATCTAATATAGAACTATGGGGCCCACTTTTAACAAATGTCTTAAACAGCTGTAATAATAATGGTTTTTTTAATACCTGGCAGGAGGCCATAGTAATACCGATTTTTAAAAAAGGCGACAGTGGCGATCCAAAATGTTATTGACCAATATCTCTATTGGATTTACTAATGAAGGTTGCTGGGAGAGTCATATTAAACAGATTGGAGACCTGGGTGGAAGACCAAGGCGTCCTTTCAAAATTTCTATATGGCTTTAGGGCCTTACTTGACACTATTGAGCAAGGTCTGAATATAGCATTGATAATTGCCAAGTATACTATGGCCAAGAAGGAAAATGTATTTTTATGTTTTGTTGATTTAAGTTCATGTTTTGATTGTTTGAGCCACGATAAACTGTGGTCCACGTTACTACAATTGGGAGTTGAACCTGAACTGCTAGTCTTAATAAAGGAACTATACAGGGGAGGTGGGGCAAGGGTGATCTATGGAAATAAGGGCGAATGTACTACTAAATTTGACATCAAAAAGGGTGTAAGGCAGGGATGCATACTAGCACCTTTTTTATTTATTTTGTACATTAATAGCGTAGAATCCCACCTTATGGAAGACCAGTACGACCATCCCAGACTTAAGAATTCCCCAGTACCCATCCTTTTATATGCAGACGATGCAGTAAATATGTCCAGAACACAAATTGGCCTTCAAAGATCAATGACTAAATTCTCCAACTACATGAGTGATAGAGGTCTCAAGATAAATATTAGTAAGACCTTCACCATGTGCTGTACCACTAAGAAGACCCCAAGATGTAAGATTCTTCTTTCAGGCTCCAAAATAGCCAAATCATATTTGGGAATTCATTTTAACAATAAGGGGACTTGGTCCTCGGCAGTGGAGGAAAGAAAAATGGCGTTTGGCAGAGCAATCGGGGCTGTCCGATGTTTTGCAAATAAACTGGGGGGTCATTCGATCCCAGTACTATGTTATGTTATGTTATGTTATGTGGTTTTTATTAGGCGCACAGATGCTCCAGCTAAGGAGCGTCCTGGCGCCCGACAAGGCAGCTACACAACACAACTAAATAAAACAGCACAAACAAAATAACTAAGGGAATAAAAATGTACTAACGGACATTTATAAAACTAAATGTGTGTCCACTGCAACATAAGGTGCAGGCCTATGGGGAATAACTAACCCCAAAACTATCCAGCTCGTAGAAAACAAATTGTTCCGCTACTTATTGGCTGTTCCTCGTAATACCTCAACGTTTGTGTACCACCAAGAACTAGGCATACACCACATTTCCGATTTAATCAAAGTTGACCCCATTTTATTGTGGCATAAAGTGTGGTCAACTGAGGAGACAGGCCTGAATAGGGATGTATTATTGGATTGTCTAAATTTAGAGGGGACTACAAGGATACCCTGGATTAGTTATGTTAAGGGTTTCCTTACTGACATTGGGCATATAGAATATTTTGACCACCCAGAATGTTTAGTGTCAGTCCCAAGGAAGACGCTTAAGCACCTATATTTGCACTTTTTGGAATGTAAACGCTGGATGGCCGAGAAAAGTAAAACATCGGTCATGGAAAACCATTTGATTCTCCAAGGGCAGGGCATCCAACAATATTTGATTAAGGTGCAAAGCTGTTATTCGCGTATGCTTTTGACAAGATTCAGGGGGGGCACCTTTTTTAGAATGATAACATTTCCGGACCTAAATTGTTGGTCTTAAGATCTGACCCTATACCCCTGTGACAATGTGTCAAAACAGTCCACTTTACACTGTACCCTTTTTTGCAAATTTTACACCCTGCCTAGGAAAAAATGTGTGACATCACTTTTAAAACTTTGAGGTTTAAGGCAATGTAGGACGGCTTTTATAAAGTTACAAATGCTGGAAGATGAACAAATCGTGTACCTTGTCTCATCCTTTTTAAAAGCCATAATTAAATCCAGGAAATCAATGAATTAATTACAATATAAACATGCGATTGTTACTGTGACTCTTCCCAAATTACATGTTTTTTTATTGCATTTTTTACTGTATTTTTTAAATTAACTAATTTCATTCTTAGAATGTCTATCGATGTAAATGTATATTTATAATTTTATTGTGCTTTTATGATTGTTATCATCAAATCGAATAAAGCTGTTTTTGACCTTGAAAAGAAAGGGAAGGAATGGGTGGACCAGCAGATGGGCGAAGGGGCTGGAGGAGGCCCAGCAAAGAGACCAAAGCTGTTTAATAGAAAGGGGGCTGAACCACAAGGGAGAGGGCATGCAGCCAGAATGACGGCTCCCCCCAGGCAAAAGACCCCAGGTCCATGTAAGGACGCCCAACACCTGGAGAGAAAGGAGGACAAGGGGAAGCGGGCGACAAAGGGTATAACACCAAGGCAAAGCTGGAGAGCTGGCAAGCTGCAGCGGAGAGTGATGCAGCAGAGGACATCAGCAGCAGCCACACCGGCGGAGAGGAGAGGCCGGACCATGGCAAAAGGGAACACCTCTGGTGAGCATAATGCGCAGCAAAGAAGGGTAAGGGAGTAGGCCCAGGGGTGACCGGGCAGTATTGCCAACTATGGGACACAACTAGGGCTGACTAACACCACAGCGCAGGGTCCATGGGTCTCCTCCTGCCATTGGCAGGCCATTACAGGTACTGGTCTTACAGGGGGGTTCCAAGGTGAAGCATGGGGCCCCACGGCTCTACAGAGCATGGGCAGTCACGTCCCCCACTTCATGCCATTGTGGCAATGGCCAGGGCCACATCACCAGTCCAGCCCAGTTGCTCCTGCAGCGCCACCCAAGGAGGGCCTGGAGCGTGCACAAGGTGCTCAACAAAAGGCGTAGTGGAGGAAAGGCCAAGGGGACGGGACACGGGGAGCAGCACCCCAGGGAGTGCAGGGGGGGTACTCCCAGCAGTAGGGTCGGTAACTAAGGAAGGGGCCGAACCCAAAAAGCGCAGGCGAGTGAGGGGATGCTGGGGGATGGGTCCAAGCCCACGAGCGAATACATCCACCCCTCCCTGGGGGACCCTCCCATCACGAAAAGATTAACTGGCCTGGCCGACCTGATACATTGGCAGTAAAAGAGAGAATATGGAGGAAGGAGTACATAGATATCTTTTACTTACCTGAGGAGCACAGGCAGGGCTAGACCTCACCGCACTGGACTAAAAGGAAGAAGATAGGAGGGAGAGACGCAAGCCCCAGGTAGAGAGGACCATAGAGAACTGGCAATGGGCATTTAGAACCCTGGCATGCGTATTTGTAGAAAAATTCCTGCAGAGCGTAGCAGCACTGTTTTTGCATGAACAAAAGGTGTGTGAGGCACAGCGGAAGTACCAGGGGGAAGCTTGTTTACACTACGACGAAGGCGTCTGAGAAAAAATTGCTTGGCCAGTTATTGAATGAGACCACCAGGATGTGGAGGGTTTCACAAGCCACATGGTAGCTGCCAGAGAGTGGGTTTAATCTTGGATAGCAATTTTCATTCCCATGTGTACAAAGGGAAATTCGAGAGCGGCACACAGGGAGCAAAGTACAAGAGCACCCTAGGGCGCAAAGCAGGAAAAGTCCGAACGACACCTGTTGGAAATTTGACAAGCACAAATTCAAATAGGGTCTGGCCTGCAGGTTTAGACACAGCTGCAGAAATTGTGGGGGCACACACCAGGCAATCCTATGTAAGCAGCCCAAGGGAGCATAGGGGAGAAGGCGATGACAGAAAATACAAGAAATAGAGAAGGACAGGCAAGAGGGGCAAGAGGAGGGAACAGAAAAAGCACCAGGACAGACCCTACCTACCCCCAAAAAAGTGCAAAGACTGATGCATTTACTGGGCACACACCCAAAACAGGCAGATGAGCAAATCTTAGCTAGGGGTTTCACAGAAGGCTTCAAAACACCCTATAGAGGCATGGTTGCCCCCAGAAGAAGAAAATCTGAAAGTGGCTAGGCAGAAAGGGAAAAAAGAGGTCAGACTGGGAAGAGTGTCGGGCACCTTCCAAGAGTCTCCAATGTCAAACTTGATGGTATCCCCGCTAGGGGTGGTGCCAAAAAAGGAGGTGGGGAAGTATCGCCTCATCCATCACCTATCCTACCAAGAGGGTAAGTCAGAGAATGACGGGCTAGATCTAGGGAGCTGTTCAGTGTCCTACACATTGCTGAACGACGCAGTGGACCAGATTAGACAGATGGGTCAGGGGACTCTCCTAGCTAAAACTGACCTAGAAGCAGCTTTACGCCTGATACCGGTGCACCCCAACAGCTTTCACCTATTGGGTTTCCAGCTGGACGGGTCATACTACTATGACAAATGTCTACCTATGGGTTGTGCAATATATTGTGCCTATTTCGAAGCGTTCCGTAGCTTCTTGGAATGGGAAGTAGGAAGACAACACCCGGCGGGAGGGCGGCTGCACTACGTAGATGACTTCCTATTTATAGGGCAGCCAGGTACCAACGAATACGCAAACCTACTAAAACAATTTAAACATTTAGCGGAGGAGCTGGGGGTGCCACAGCACCAGGAAAAACAGAGGGCCCTACAATAAGGCTATCCTTTTTGGGGATAGAGCTGGACACCATGTAAGGTTTATATAGGTTACTCAAAGACAAAATAACAGAGCTGCAGCAGTTGATAAGGCAGCTACAAAGCATGAGGAAGGTCAGCTTGACAGAATAACAACAACTGGCAGTGAAACTGAATTTTGCAGGCATAGTGATCCCAGCCAGACAGCCCTTTGCCAGGAGATTAGCTTGGTGAACGAAAGGACTGACAAAAAAGCACCACAGGATTCGCCTCACACAAGGGGTAAAAGAGGACCTGGGACAATGGGATGCCTTTCTAGATGGGTTCAATGGGTTGCTCATATGGGGAGTGCGATGGGTGACATCAGAGCAGCTGGAGCTGTTCACAGATGCAGCTGGTGAGCATGGTTTTGGGGAAATCTTAGGCACCGCATGGACGGCGTCATGCTGGCCCGAGACAACGGGCTGGGGTCACAAAAAATGTCACATTGCTGGAACTGTTTCTCATCGTAGTGGCTTTTACCATCTGGAAAGAAACGCTACCGAACAGGCAGATCATGCTGTGGTCAGACAACCACACAGTAATACAGGCAAGCAACATGGGACCTGAAAAATGCCCGGCAGTGGTGTGGCTGCTGCGGAGAATGGTGGACATCCAGCTAGGGGCAAACATTGCTGTTAGGGCGCAACACATTGCAGGAATGGTCAACTCAATAGCAGATGCCATCTCTCATTTTCAGTAGGACTGATTCAGGGAGCTGGCACCACAAGCGGAACGGGACATGACTTTACTGCCTGGGCAGATATGGGAGATCATGGAGGGACACTGAGAATGCCGAAAACTGCAGGTAAATACAGTAAGTGCTGGGAAACTTTCAAGAGGACAACTGGAGCAGAGTCTCCAGGCAGGGTCACGTAACATGAAGTGGAGGGTTTCTTAGCGGATGCCTTCCAGAAAGGGAAATCCCAGATGTGGGCACAGACACACCTGAATGCGGTAGCATACTTTGCCAAATTAGCAACAGGAAGCGACCCAACAGGACCCTTTTATATTAGAACAGCAATGACAGGATGGGGAAGCTACAGCCCAGTCAGCAGGACAGGTGGAGACCTATTGACTTTAACGTATTAAAGGCGGTCCTGCAGGCGTTGCAGCGCGCACTATGTAATTTGTTTTATTTATTTATTTTGTTACCTATCTCCCTGCGGCCATATGCCGTGGTTTACTACCCCCAGCCTACCCCTCCCACGGCCCGCCCCGCACCACTACCTCCAGGAGCCGCTACTGTCTGCAGTGTCAAAGTTTATCATGAGCGTGATTTGTAAAGTTTGCGTCCCATATAGATAGCCAACCCCACCACAGTGTGAATGCGTGTGCTGCGCTAGAATGCAAAGATAACTTGTATTCCTCATCCAAGTCCAGTGGCGGCTCGCATATGGCATGCTGTGGGCCGGGGCAGGGGGGCAGGGAGGGGGGTTAGTAAACTCAGACATACGACAGAATGGAGGAAAGTACGTTCCTCCGTTCCGTCGTATGTCCAAGTTTACTACCCCCTTTCCTGCCCTTCCCCACCTCACCCCACTTCCCCGCAGCACGCCCTATGCGATCTGCCACTGAGCACCAAAAATGGAGGATTAAACAAGCAGGGAAAATCCTTTCTTTGGCAGCCACCCCATTCCTTACGTAAGACTTCACCCTGAGCCACAGAAGCAGTGCCTAGCCGGCCCTGCTGTCCAGTCCCTCCCTGTCTGCCCTTTTCCCAGGAGCAGTGGGGCCTGTCTGAGGTACTTCGCTCATGGTGGCAGCACAATAGTGGTGAAACTTCCAAACTGATTCCGGCATCTGCCTGCCTGATCTGGCTTCGGTCTCTTGTCTTAACAAGCATTTACAATGCAACCGTCTCGCCTTTGCAAAAGTTAGAGCTATTGGCATTGTAATTGACAACATTTTTATTTATGTGTTGGTTTTGAAAACAGATGCATAAATGGCATTGTCATTTACAATGCCAATAGCTCAATGTCTCGCAAATGCCACACACACACACACAGAGCCCCACACACACACACAGAGCTCAACACACACACAGACACAGAGCTACACACACACACACACACACAGAGCCACACACACACACACACACAGAGCCACACACACAGAGCCACACACACAGACACAGAGCCACACACGCACAGAGCCCCACACACGTACAGAGCTCCACACACACGCATAGAGCCCCACACACAGGCACAGAGCCCCACACACATACACAGAGCCCCCCCCACACACACACAGAGCCCCCCACACACACAGCCCCACACACCCACACAGAGCCACACACACATGCACACAGCCACTCACACAAACACAGAGCTCCCCCACACACACAGAGCCCCACACACACACACACAGAGCCCCACACACACACACACACAGAGTCCCCCACACGCACACAGAGCCCCCCCACACACACAGAACCCCCCACACACACAGAGCCCCACACATACAGAGCCCCACACACACAGAGCCCCACACACTCAAAGCCCCACACACACAAAGCCACACACACAGAGCCACACACGCAGCTAGCTCAGCCACTGCATACTTTCAGCAGGATTCACAGGCTGGGGGATGGCTAATGTGAAGCGTAGCCTGACTTGCCAACATACCCACGCTGCCAGACCTCGGTCTACTCGGGACCTGCCTGTCTGTAGCACTGCCCTGTCCTCCTTTTCCTCTGTCCTGCCCAAATACAGTTTTCCTTCTCTATCTCCTCTTCCCACCTCCTTTTCTCCTCCCCTTCACCCCCCTCTCCACCACCTGCCCTTCCCCCTCACACCGGGGGAGCGGGCAATCGCAGCCTTGGGATACTGCCCTGGGGTCTGCAGAGCGCTGTCTGCAGCAGGGTCCGCCCCCATCTCGGCGCCCCTCTGACCCCCTTGGCGGACACCGCAGGGGTCCTCTCACCCTGGGTGCAAGGAGCAGAGCGGGGTCCTTGCCTGTCCTGGCGGCATGTGGCTTGGAATGAGCAGAGGGCGGTGCTAAGGGATCGTTTTACCTGAAACAGGAAGAGGTCTTCTTGTAAACACGATAATATCCAGAGCATAGACTTTACACAACAACATCACCAGCGTGTCTACTTGGGCATTACATGGCTGTAGTTTCTCTAACATTAAACATTTGTTCTATGTTAGTCGCACCCCCTAGCAGTGAGTGCTTCTAGCTGTGCCAGCGAGTGCTTCCTCTCCGGTAAATGGCAACACTTGTTTTGTCTGGCAGGCTAGCCTCGCCTCCCCATCCCTCACCTTTACAAAGCTGATGGGGGTTGTGGTGCCTTCTATATCCAGAAGTAAAACCGAGGCCCCAGCAGGCAACTGCACAGGATGCGGCGCCATCTCCCGGCAGAAGTTGTAGAGGCCACGTTGCAGTCAAAGCAACACAAAGGATAGCGTATCTGCTCTGCTGTTCGGCAATCTTCAGAGCTCTGCCCCATTGGCCAGCTCCGATGGCTCTTCTGTAGCCACGCCCCCTCAAGGAGAGTGGCTCTGCATAGGCTTGGGGCAGACAGAAGCAGCTGCGTGCCGAACAGAGTTGCACGGGAAAAACATACCCCTGACACGGCTTGAAAGCGCCCGTCAGTTAGCGGCTCTGGAACGCGCTAACCGGGTCTGGATTGTTTACAATGCCATCAGCAGTGACCACGGGCAATGACAACCGTGTGGGAGAGTGAAACATAGAGATAATCAAATGTAAAATAAATGAGGAAAATGTGGGAATAAACTTTAATACCAAATTATTTTTTTTGTGCCGAAATAGATGGTGAACGCTAGGGGGTGGCAAGGAGAGTGGCAGTGACTGACAGGAAATAAACCAAACGCTTTCCATTTGTCTCTAAGCCCCGTCCTTTTCAGACTGGGGGGGGCGTGTTTTTGACTGAGAACATTACTAGGGAGAAAGAAAGTCAAAAACACGCCCCCCCATTCTGAAAAGGACGGGGCTTAGACGGAAAGAAAAACGTCACTAGGACCTCTTCTCCAATGGCTGGCCGCCGTTTAGCAGGCCAGCCAATGGAGAAGAGGGGCGGGGCTTAACCCTCGCTAGTGAAAGTCCCTAAAGTCATTAAATCTCATGAGCTCGAGTGCGCATGTGCGCACCCAACGGCACGCAAAACCTAAAAAGGTATACAGAAATAAAATTATAGAGCGCACAAAAAAAAAGGGAAATCAAATCTCTTGCAGTATAACTTTTTTTATGCATTGGCACAGTTGATGTCTTGGACCTTGAGACATGCCCAATGCAACAGCTTCAAGGAGTTAATATCCTAAGTGGTCGCTTGATTTTACTCTCATTGCTCATGATGAGCCGCTTTAGACTCTTGTGTTCACCTGGCAAGTTTGCAGACATTTTCTCACTTCCTCTGATAGTGTGACTGTATCCGAGTCACTTTGAGGTGATTTAATTAGTGAGAGAGTATAGATAGCACTGCTCTACAATAGACATTACATCTTGCCCCCTTAGGTGGAAATAGAAAGTGAAAATATTGACTATCCCTACTGGGAGCCGCATCTAATTGAGAAATAGAATGCATACGCAGTTGTGGGGTTTATAGCCTCAAAAGGCTCACTAGTACGGAGAGGGAAGTGGCCTTCCTATAGACTATTTGGGCACCAGGCACTTTATTTACTCATGTATGTATTTATTTGTTTTTACTAATTAAGCACTGGTACTGATATATGTTTTTGTCAGAAGGTGTGTTTTTTACTCCATGCTGAAATCATTTTGTTCACTTTCAGTAACTGCCTGTTGTATGTCCCCAGGTTGGGGGGTGGTAGTAAACGGTGCAGCTGCCTTCTACATAAAACAGCTGTTAAGAATATTAGATGCAGCGCTTCACAGAATGCGGGTGTGTGTTCAGGAGCTCACTGTAAATATATTATAAAGCAGTATCATTTGTGGTGTGGGGCTTTTTTTTATTACATCTGCATTATGTTTATTAGCAGTCTCCTAAATTCCCTATAAACAAGGTTATCCCGCAACCGGTTTTCCAAGTGAGAAAAAAAGTGCATAATTTAAATGTAATGCAGCAGTCACTGCTAGTAACAGTCATCTGTTTTCTTTGTTCTTCGGAAATCTGTAATATTAAGAGTCAAAGATCCATGAAAATGAGATCAAAAGGCATGTATCTATGGTGCCTTTTATGCCACATATGTTGTAAACTATACAAATGCTCTTCACATTACACAATTCCGTGCCACACAATTACGCAACTAACAATTCCAATCCAACACACATAATTCCACGCAAACCACATACATCCACTCCATAACACAAAGGTAAAAGACATTCACATTTACAACGCCAATAGCTCTAACTCAAAAAAATGGGAGACCTATTGCATTTCTAATGCTTGTTCTTTTCTGTTGCAGGTTCACAGTAAGCGATGCCTCAGAATGTGCTTACCTCAGTTATGGCAAAGTCAAAAGTTTGGAATGTCACATCATAAACAAGTGGGTCTGCACCAAAGTGACCATATATTAATGAAAGGATAGAAAATATAATTAATCGCAACCACTTTTGTTCTTTCCAATGAGAGATTGTCTAGCGCACGTTCACAGACAGTGCCTTCTGCAACTCATTATGTGCCCGACCACCTTCCAGGGACACCTTTTGAGAGGAGGGGCTTCTCTCACAAGTTGCACTGAGCTGATGGACCAAATGTTGAAATAAGTATAGAATAATACAGAGAACAATTACTTTTATGGTGCGCCATTCTAGACACAAACATCTTAAACTGCGTTCTCAAAAATGGTTTTAAACATGAATTAAAATGTTTGCTGTCAGAGCTGTGAAGTTTTCAGAAGGATTCGTATTGGAAGCCGTTCATGTCAAAATTACAGATCCCCATATAGGACACCTCCTGAAATCGATAGCATGCTGCAAAATAAATTTGGCACACACCAGAATGAATGTAATATGTGTCAAAATTATTATGATACCTGACAGAGTGAATTTGACTTGAACCAAATAAAATATGAAACCTGGCAGAGTGAATATGCTACTTAGGGATTCATATGAATAACATGCACTCCGAATTGAATAAGAGATTAACTGAAATATATATCAATCATACTGAAATAAATATGGCCCTCACTGCAAACAATATAGCACTCACTGAAATTAATACAATATGCATCAAACAGAATGGGACATTTCTTGAAATGATTGGCATATGCCAAGAGGTATATGACATACATTGAAATGAATATGACTAATTGAAATGAATGTAAGTTACTGAAATGAATATATTATATCCTGAAATGAATATATTGCACATTGAAAATAATGTAACCTAAACTGAAATGAGCATTACAATGAACTGAATTTGGCATGCCTTAAAATAAGTATAACCAAATCTGAAATTCTCATGACATTTGTCAAAATGAATATGGCATGCATTGAAATGAATATGATACATATTCAAATGAATATGATATATGTCAAAATAGATAAGTTGCATTTTAAAATTATTAGGACAAGTGTTATTATGAATATGCCATCTATTGACATAAATATAACATTGATTGAAACAAATATAAAATGTTCAAATGAATATGACATTAGTTGAAATGAATATAAGCTTCATTGAAATGAAGGTGACATGTTTTAAAATTAACAAAACGAATGTTAAAATGAACATAATATTTATCAAAATGAATATTGGTTACATTGAAAGTAATATGATGCACATTACCATGATAATGATACTTGTTGAAATGGATAAGTTTCATGATAGAATGAATATAAGATGTGTTATTATGAATGAGACATCTATTGAAAGGAGTATGACACATGCTAAGATTAATATGGCATGCACATTAATTAATTAGAGCTCCAGTGAAATTAATTCAACATGTCTTAAAATAAGTATGACTAAGGCTGAAATTAAAAGGAAACTTGCCAAAATGAATATTTTATGCTTTGAAATTAATCTGATACACATCAAAATAAATATTGCATGTACTGAAATGAAAATGACCTATGTTGGAATGGATATGACCCATGTTAAAATTAGTCTGGCAGGTGTTAGGGTGAATATGTCATCCATTGAAATAATTATGACATTCATGGAAAGGAATAGGATGCATGTTAAGAAGAATATGAACCACTTTGAAATTAATATGACACCTGGTAAAAACAATATGGAAAACATCAAAATTAATATGACATTTATTAAAATGAATATGACATGTTTTTAAATAAATATAAAACTACGTGAAATAAATATAGCATGGTTTGAAATGAATAAACCACATATCATAATGAACACAAGCCATGTTTAAATGAATATGACCCCGGTTTAAATTAATATGGCTTGCATTGAGCCTATGTTGATCCACTTTAAATTTACTGTTACATATTGAAATTAATATCACATATTTTGAAAGGATATAAGGACTACAACAAATTAACTAAAATTAACATAACATACATTTACCAGAAAATAGAGCAAGGAACCAGCCTTTACAACGTATCCAATAAATGCATCCATTTGCAAAACAGTTAAGTATTTCTACATTTGTCACACAGTACTTTATCAGGCAGGTAAGCATTTTTGTAAATAAGATAATATTGTATGTGTGCCTAGAGATAAAGGGAGGTAAGGATGATTTGGGGGTTAAAGATGGTTAGAGGTGAAGGGAGGTAAGGATCATTTTTGGTTTTATGAATTGGGTAGAGATAAATGGAGGTAAGGAATGAAAAAAGGGTGTTGTCAATTAAAAAATTTAAAAAAACACACATACATATATATATATATATCGTCTCAGGATTAGAGTACTGCATAAATTATGCATAAAAGGAAGCAGAGAATGCTGGGTACTTCCCAAGTTTACGTGGAGAGCATCTCCTTTCTGTGGAACACTTTACAACACAACTGAGCACTAAATCTGCTCACCTCAAATGTCCATTTTCCTAGCAAAGTTTTTAAGCACAGGATTTTTACGATTCTATCCACACCAAGCTAGAAAGTGATTAAGGGCCTCATTACGATGCTAGTTGGACGAGCATCCGACTGGCATCGTATCGGAAACGGGCCTGCCCGACAAGGAGCCAGCAGTCCCACTACCTTAATTAGGATAGGACTGCCTTCACAGCGGTTGGAAAGTGCATATTTCATATTGCAGCTTGTCCTGTGGGCTGCAGCACAAGCCACAACAGGAGAATTACCCCTTTTAAACATCCATACACCATGTGGCAGACACCATGCCGTGCCAGCCACATGATACATGGATGTTTGCGGGGGTGCCTTAGGTGCCCTTCCAGGCTGCAGGGTGACTGGGGCCCTGCTAGGGGCCCCCAAAATCCATATCCGGACATCACAGTGGGACCCTAAGTGTTTGCCCGTTTTTAATGTAAAGTCTTTAAACACAGGACTAGCTACTGCCATCCTTGCCGCGCTAAAAATATAAAGAGCCTTTTACCACTCCAGGCAATATATCACTGCTTTGAATTGGGAAAATATCATCCATGCCAACCTGGAATCAATAAAAGCAACCCCTGGCACATGTTTTGATCTTATTATAGCTCTCCAGAGAGGTATAGCTTTTTCCAGACATAAGGTGACACTCAGTGCATTTTACACATGATGGAGCGAGGTGGGAAAACAACATTTTGTATACCCCTCGTGAAGTCAATGTTCCATAACATATAACGATTACTAATTGAGTGCTGTGATGAAATAACCAACAGTAGTATAGTATGCATGTACACACATATACACATGGGAATACTAATTTGCCTGCATGGAAGCAATATAACTAATTAATCTGTGTTCTTATTGTGATGTGAACTAATGCAAAGCTTAAAGATAAACAAACGCGGCATAAATGTGCTTATTGGACATTTATTTGTGGCAGAAACTCATCGGATATGTAAGTATAAATTGCATTAATGTGGCTTATCTGCTAGGTAATAACTAATGGGGAAACCATAGTAAGGTAGGAGGTAAACAGAAGGGCTATAGTTCTATATTTAACATTGTTTTGTGTTTGTTTCTAAGATAGTTCCTATTTAGGCCCGTGAGGTTTAGTGAAAACATGGCCGCTTTGGTAAACTGCAAAAAGATGCTGAAATGAGCATGTGCAGTCTCGGCTCGAAATGAATGTGAGCTGCTTGTGCCTGGACGTGAGAGAGGGTAAAGGCCAACATGCCCTGGAAGTCCAGATGACTGCCAAGAGGATGGACATTTGAATTTCTGAACGTGTGAAAGAATGGCATAGTTGCAAAATGAGGATGTGCCTAGGCTAAAGACTTTCGTGAACAATAGTTTTTTCTAATTTTGCTGATTCACCGTGAAACCAATATCGTAATGATGAGGTGATGCTCATCCACCCCGACTTTGTCCAATCAGAAACCGAATTTGCGTTACTAGATACTTTTTAGATAGATTAAGTTAGTGAAATAGTGTATAAAAACCCCTGATTTTAATTCAGAAAAAACCTTCTCTTCGATTCCTTCCGAGATGCTGTCAGACTGCTGACCGATTCCTGTGATGTAAGACTCTTTGAATAAATGTTTATTTTTCTGAATGAGAACTGAGGATTAGATGAGGGCGTTAGGTAGGGATGTTAGAAACGAATGAATTTGGGAACTATCTGTCTTTTTACTAAACTTTTAAACTGAACTTAAATGATAATGTCTATCCTTCTGAGCTTTTAAATAAATAAATGATAATTTTTGGAAGTAAAGTTTTCTTAAAGAGATATCCTGAATAAAGAATTAAAATAAATAAATATAATGTCGGACATGCTAAAGTTTGCTTTTAACCGCTTCAGCGCGGCGTGAATTTTCGCGCTGTGCTGAGCGTTCTAATGAGCCAACGGGCTCATGAAGGAATGGCTCTGTCATGAGCACAGGCCAACCGACGCTCATGACGGAACCGTTCCGTCATGAGCAACGAAGGGGTTAATAAAAATTAGATGAATGGAGAATTAAGCTGGGCTTGTATTTTCCTACGCCTATTTTTCTTACTAGCAGATCCATTGACCCGATGGTGGTGTGTTTGAATATAAATGATATTGTTGATAAACCATGGTAGAATTCATTTAAACTGCAGGTGTAAAAATTATAAATATTTAGTTTTGGTAAGACACTTCACCAATGTTACAGCAGTACTCCTTTGAATTTCACCGATCCATGAAGTAGGGTGTAAGTGATTTGAGAGAAACTCACAGTGTTATGGGCCCCACTGGTGAGTAAATGTGCGATTGTGTACTTCAGGGAAAGGTGATATGGTTCTAGAAATTATTTCCGGAGTAGCGCTGCAACAGTAATAAACGTGGTAGCAGAGCATTGGTTGCTATAGAAATAGCTAGGATTATGTATAGAGTGATATAAGGATTTATGTACAGAATTATGACTAACATCTGTTGAGTTCGTATTATGTTATATGTAGTCCTGGTAAGGTTTCCTAGGTTGTGGGAAGCTGGTGCCTCTGTCTGCAGGCAGAGGAAGTGTGGCAAGTGAAGTCGCACATCGCATAGTCTGTTTCAAAGGGTAGTATCGTTGTGTACTACAGTGGTATCTGCGCATATCACGGGTGGTGCCGTCGCGCATCACTGGTTAGGGATTTTAGGTGTGAAAGGGTAAATGTATAGTGAGTGCAGTCTATGAAAACTCAGCTTTTGTGTATAGGGATAAGGCGTGTCTTGTGTTAAGACTCACTGTTGGGAGAGTAGTAGGACTCAACCCGAGCTTCAAAGAAGGGTAAAGGAGCTGCGTCTACTTTACTAGCGGTAGAGAAATTCTGTGGTGGGTTAGAGGTAAGCGCTGCCTACTGGAAATACAGAATTATTGTATACATGAATAGGGATTTCCGTGTAAAAGTGTGTGAAGGAAATTGCAATATGCATTCTGGTGAAACTCTGGGATTGACTCTAAGGAGGTGAAAAAGATCTCTGTATGTGCTTTCCTCGAGAAACAGGTTAGTTATTGCCAGATAGAAGGGTAAGGTAGTGGTTGTGCTACTTTATTAACAAATCAAAGATTCCGTGGAGATAAGCGTCGTCTACTTCACAAATGGGATACCTGCACGATTGAAATTCTGTCACTTTTTGGCGAAAAAGACGAATGGAGATGTTTTATGTACGTTACTAGCTGATTCAGTTGTATATCTTGTAAATACAGCTACTTGAAAACCCTTGTAAAGGAGGGTTCAGTTGGCGCTGCAGAAGCCGGAGCGCTGGTGATGTCAAAAGTGTCGTGCAGGGATTGGTCCTCGTGACCAAGACAGAGTAAGGGCTGATTGGTGCATCACAGAAAGCAGCGAAGCAATTGGTTAAGCACTAACGAAACGTATCGTGTTCTGGCTGATACAGTACTGTAAACCGCGCTGTGATAGGTTGGTGTTACGGAACAGAAACAACGAAGTACGCGATCTTTTGAAAGACAGAAATTTTTACAGAAATATGGATTACTATTATGGAGAGGAGAGGAAGAAACCTTCATGGTTTAAGACATTGAAAAATGTGTTTGCTAAGGATAAGGCGATAGTTACAAGAGAGGGAAAATTGCTTCCTCCGCCGAAAACGCTGCTTCCTATATGTCAATAAAATATGGCTATCATACGGGTATTTGGTTAGAGAATTGGTCAAGGTATACCAGAAATGATTGTGTATTAGCTTTTCCAGAAGAAGGATAATTTAATATGGTTGTTTTGCGAAATTTGAGTGAAAGGATGATGAATCTTGAACCAGGACCTAGACTGACTCAATTTGAAGCTTTAGTCGAGTGGGAAGATGCGATGCATGAGTTGGAGGGAGAGAGGTCAGATGGACCTTTTAGACCAAAGGGCAAGCTACGTGGATGGTGGGGAGAGACACATGAGAGTAGAATGCGTAGATGGAGGGATGCAGATATGTGTGTTGGCACGCATCCTGTTAGATTGGTAGAAGAGTATGAAGGGCGAAAATGTACAGAAAAGAAGAAAAATATAGAGACAGGACAGGGTGACAGTGAAACAGAGGATGCTGTATTGGAGGAGATATTGAATAGAAGACCACCACCATACCAGCCTAGTTCTTTATGGACTAAACCTAATGCTCCACCGATAGAAGATAGAATTAATGAGACCCCAAGGCGAATTTCAGATTTCAGAGATGTACCAGATAGGGTAGAAGTGAGATATAATCCAAATGCTTCAATGACAGAATCGAGATATACCATGACTCCCAAACGAGATGATGAAAGGGGAAGTGTGAGTAGAATAGAAAGGCGAGATAAGGAACAAGCCAGTACAGCTGAATATATACGATCAACAAATGAATTGACAGAAAAGATACAGGAGCTTACTAAAAATATGGAAGCAGTAACAGTCCCAGTAACGATAGGACCGGTAATTCCAGTGTTTGAAAGTCAGAAAATAAGGGAGCCAAGTTTAACAATCCCTTTACAGCAGAGTTTACAAAAAGTAAAAGAAAATATTTACCCAGATTTATCAGAAATCAGACGAACAGATAAGATGACTCCGCCTGACTTGACTTTTAATCAGAGCATACCATACAAATATGCAATGGGAAGAATCTGGTTCTGCTACTCCTGAAAAGAGCTTGGATAGATTAGATCCAGACTCCAGTAGGTCCGTCAGATCAAGAATTAAGTAATTGGATCAGGACCCTGAAATTAAAAGAAGGTGAATCCAGAGTACTAGATGTGGCTAGACTAAAAGTTGATATGGAAGAATTAATTATTGGTACAATTGGAACAGATAAGTTAATATCTTATCAGGATGAGGAATTAATGTTTATATGTAAAAGCATTACATGGAGAACTAAATCTGTACATGACCAGATGGAAGGTTGTGCTATTGAAATGGATGTGGATTTCACCAAATTTAAATCATTGCAGAAAACGTATAGAGTAGATTTTACAGAAAAAGACATTGAGAATATGAACACAACTTGAAGAATAACTCAGATAAAAGAATTAATTGTGCTGCTAAGGAAATGGGGAGTTGTGAATAAATGGCGAGTGAAATGGGCAAAGAAGAAAGATGAGACTATTGACAAATCCACTTTAGCGTTTCCAGTGAGAGAAAAAGAGGCAGTAGTACAGGAATTTCCTATGAGAGAGATACCAGGAGGAGGATATGTGCATGTTCCTTGGAGCAGACAGGACATACTATCATTTACAAATGATTTCCCAAGATTGAGAGAGAAACCAGTAAAATGGTATCGACAGGTGGATAGGTTTGTAAAAGTGTGGGTTGATCTTGAGCGATTGTTTGACATAGTTGTGCCAGCAGATTTGTAGACTAAATCTAAAATATCTATATATTGGCCGAGGGAAGAATATCCTTGTGATAAAGTGACAGGTGCACCATTGACTGATGTCATGCGAAAGTATGAAGAAGTCATAGTATTTTTAAAGAATAAAATTCCACCAAAAGAAACTTATTGGGTAAAAATTGATAGGACCACACAAGAGCCAAAAGAAACTGTGCATTCATTCTATGAGAGATTATTGCTAGTGTTCAAGCAATGTAGTGGACATGAGGAGTTAAGTGAAAAAGACATGAGTCATTTTGTATATAGGTTTGTGTATGGATTGAGACCAGAAATTTCATACATGATCAGAAACAGCATGATAGGCTGGCAGTCAAGCACAGTGGATGAGGTTTTAAGAAAAGCCAAATATTGCAGTGAAGAGATTGAAGCCAAACAAAAGAAGTTAAAAGAGAAAGACATGTGGTCACAAGTGAAAGTGGCTGAACATCAGATAGCACAGTTAGAGAATAAGAATGAAGGAAATCAAGGGAATCAAGGGAATTTTAAGGGAAATTTCAGCAAAACAAAACTGATAGGGAATATAGATGAGTTTAAGAAGAAGCTTCCTTGTCCAAATTGCGGCAAGCTCGGACATTCGAAGAACGAGTGTAAGTGTCCACCCAAGGTTAATCCCGAAAATAATTAATTGAATCCACAGGTGCAGAATGAGGTAATTCGACAGCAACAGCAGCAGATAGTTACTCAGCACAGTCAGGTGCCACAACCGCCACTCCCATAAAGTGTAAATCAACAGAGATACAGTGCAGAGACAGGATTCTGCGGAGGCGAACAGGTAAATAAATCGCCACAGTATTGGTTGCAAGAGGAAGTTGGGAGTGAGACGGATGAAGGTTTCTGATGGTGCCTGAGTGAGGAGGAAGAGTGTGTGCTTAGAGCCACTCTTGAGGTAGATCTGTCTGGTCCATTTGTCAACGGAAAAGTGAATGATGAGCAAATAACTTTCCTAGTGGACAATGGTGCTACCCGTACTACTGTTAGATCAGTGGAAATTCAAAATCTTCCTCTCTCAGGTGTACATATCCAGGTTGTAGGTGTAGCAAATAGACAGATTAAAACTTCTTTAACTCAGCCAGTTGAAGTGGAGATTGGAAATTCCAAAGACATGCATCAATTTGTGGTGTGTGACAGTAGTCCTGTGAATCTGTTAGGTCGAGATATTCTGTGCAAAATGAACTGTGCCATATACTGTTCACCAGATGGCATAGAGCTGCAAACTTCAGATGAGGATACCCTGTATAAAATGACGATGCTTATGATGGAGGCAGAACAAAGCAAGTTGTTTCCTGGGTTTGTCCGAGAAAAGATACTTGATGAATTGAAAAAAGTAGTGCAGAAAAAGCTGTGGTATTTCACTGGCAAGGATGTAGGATTAATGAAAGGTGTTGAACCTGTGAAAGTTGCTACAAAAGAGGGCGTGAATTATCCAAACTTTCCCCAATATAAAATAACAGCAGAGATAATTGAAGGAATAACACCTGTGATAGACAAAATGATTGAATAAGGCATCCTGAGAGAAATAGAGAGTAGTCCCTGTGATTCACCGATTATGGGATTGAAAAAGCCAAATGGAACGTTTAGAATTGTACAGGACCTAAGAAAGGTTAACAAAATTGTTGTGCCATGTTGTCCTATTGTGCCGAATCCAGCAGTGTTTCTTTTTTTTTTTTTTTAAATATTTTTATTGTTTGCAGGCGTACAAGGAATAAGTACATTAAGACATAAATAATTAGTTTTAACATACATAAATTATTTCCATATAAAGCATAAACAAAAGCAAATAAATCATGAAGTAATATTAGAGAGTGGATAAAAAGAAAAAAAGGAAAGAAAGAGAATAAATGAGCAAGAAGATATTGCCAATTTCTTTTCAACACTAATACAGATTATATAGTTCGACCAGTTTCCTACACCCCTCCCCTATTTCACAAAAAAAATAAAAAAAGAAGAAAGATAGGATAGAACATTATCGATCTACAAAGGTACCCCACATGTTTTCGTGCTTTTTCAATGTTTGTAAGCCCCTGATGTTTGCTAAAGCTGATTCCATTGAGTGTATCTCGGTTACCAAAGCCCACCAGTCCCAGACCTTAGGTGTTTCTGAGCTAATTCAAACTCTAGCCAGAGTTAGCTTGGCACAGGACATTAATATCGTGGCCAAAGCAGCTTGTGGAAAAGATACAGAGTATGTGTCTAACAAAACAGAAGTAGCCGTAAATGTAGGCAGCTGAATATGTTTCAATTTAAGAACTTTTTCAATGTCACGCCAAAAAGTATTAAGATTCGGACAGGAAAATAAGATACGTACCAAATCAGCTGCTTCGGTAGAGCATTTGGGGCATTTTGTGCGGTCGCTGTGAGTGTTATTAGATGACCATTTAGAGATTCTTTCCGGGGTGTAGTATAGCATACAGGTTGTTCTAAATTGTTGTAATCTGAGACTTGATGATCGTACTCGTTTATTGATATTTGTTAAAGAATTCTCTATCTGTTTCGGTGTTATATTTGAGCCCAACATTCTGCTCCATTTATCAGCCAATTTAATACAATCATTTGATTTAAATCCAGCAAGAAGCCTGTATGCTTCGCTTATTGTGAATTTATTTTTGGATGAGTATAGACATGTCCAGATATCGCATTCAGTAACCTCCAGTATTTGTTTTTTATTAATCAAATAGTTGTGTATCTGTAGATGTTTATATCTCATATTTTCCGATAAATCATACAATAATTTGAGGGTGTTGAAATCTAAAAAACCTTGTATACCGTATAAATCCCCTAGAACCGTAATACCTGATCTTAGCCAACAGCGAGTGTTGCTGTCGTTAAAAATATTTGGTAGGCCCGGATTGCCCCATAGCGGGAGCTTGGGGTGAAAAAAGCTGGTGTTGCAAAAAGAAAGTATGTTACCCCAAATCTTTGTTAGGTCTCTTACAGTTTTAAATCTAACCCTTTTGTAGTAGTTGGGGTCGTTAGTTCGGAACAAAAACATATTCGAGTCGGATTTTAGCATAAAAGAGTGAAAAAACAAAGTCCTTCTTTCATTTAATAAGGAGCGGAGGCGGATAACAAAAGCAGACCAGAAGTATAATTTAGAATCAGGAAAATTGAGCCCGCCATGATTCGTATTATTTTTCATAAGAGCCAATGATCTTCTTGCCTTTTTATATCCCCAAATGAAGCTACTGAGTATTCCGTCAAGTTTTTTAAAGAATTTATTATTTAACGCTAGTGGTATAGACCGGAATAAGTACATAAATTTGGGCAAAACCTTCATCTTGATTAAGTTAATTCTGCCAGTTAAGTTCATAGGTAATCTATGCCAATTTTTTAACAGTAGGCTAGTTGATTTAATTAATTCATTGTAGTTTAAGTTATTGATTTCTTGTAGTTTATCCGTTATTTTAACCCCAAGATATGTGGCAGTGTGGCAGATCTCAGGCACAGCCACTGCTGGTGTATAATTAGCTATTACTTGCGTTTTTAGTAAATTTAGTTTGTAACCCGCCACCTTGCCATATTTTCCGGCTTCTAATGCTATTCCCTTTAGTGCTTCGACGACATCTTCAGTATAGATCGCGATGTCATCTTCGTATGCAGTTATTTTTAGTTCTTGTGTTCCTGATCTAAAGGGTACAATCCGATTTTGAAGTTGAAGGGCGGACAAAAAAGGCTCCAATGAGAGGGCAAATAAAAGAGGAGATAGGGGGCAGCCCTGACGGGTACCTCGTAAGATTGAAAAGTCTGAAGATATCAGTCCCCCATAGCTGTTATATGCTACTGGATTATCGTACAGTGCTTGTATGCTTCGCAAAAATTGTCCCCTAAACCCTATCCTAGACAGTATGCACCAGAGAAAGTCCCACCCCACTCGATCAAAAGCTTTTTCAGCGTCTAATAAAAACATGCCAAGTGGGGTGGATTCTGTCTCTGCTACATCAAATGCAGTTATTGCCATATTAACATGTATAGTGGTATCTCTGCCAGTTATGAAGCCATGTTGTTGTGGGTTAATGATTTGGGGCATAATAGGAGCCAATCTTAATGCTAAAATTTTAGCAAACATTTTTGCATCTGTATTTATTAAGGAAATGGGGCGATATGACCCTCTCTCTTCCTTTGGTTTGTCTTTTTTCAAAAAGAATATTATTTTTGCCCTATTCCAAGACTTAGGTGTCTTTCCTTCTAGGCCTACAAATTGTATGACTTTCAGCAATAGTTGTTCAAGCTCTTCTAGGCAAAGTTTATATATTTCTAGGGGTATGGTGTCCTCACCCGCCGCTTTTCCTGCGGGTAATGAAGCTATCGCTAGATGTAATTCAGCCATTGTTATGTCATCAGACAATGAGTCTATCTCTGGGCAATTCTGAATATCCCCAGTATATTCTTCCACATATTTGTGTATGTCGTCTGAGTTATGGTCCACTTCTGGGGTATATAGATTTCTATAGAAGTCAGCAAATTGTTCTAAAATATCTTGAGGTTGGGTATAAATTTTGTTGCCAGCCCCCCGTATGCTTGTAATTGTAGAGTTAGCTCTGTCCTCAGCAACTTTGTAGGCCAAGATTTTCCCAATTTTATCACCCCCCTCATATTGTGTTATTTTAAATTTGTGTAAGCTATTTGTGCTTTTCTGAATAAATTTTGACTTCATTTTATTTTTAATTGAGCAGAGCTTAAGGCCAATTTCTATGCTTTTTGTTACATTATACCGGAGTGCAGATGATAGTTGTTCTTCTAAAGCTGTTATTTTCGTCATCAATAGGTCGTTATTTTTTTTATTTTCAAGATTTTGCCTAATTACATAAGCCTGAGTGAAGCCCCTAATACTTGCCTTACAGGCATCCCATACCATATCGGGTGAAGCTGAGTTGATATTTATGTCTATACATTCAATAAGGTGTAATTTTAATTGCGTCATAAAGGATGTATCTGAGATCAAATGTCTCGGAAAGGAGAATGGTCTGGGGGTAGTTCTAGTATTTGTTATTTTGATTGTCAATAATATTGCATTATGGTCAGATGAAATTCGGGGAAATAGGGCCATAGAGCTATTTTTCAATAGATTTTCGCTTATTAATGCCATGTCGAGCCTAGAGCATAATTTATGAGGGGCGGAATAATATGTATATCCAGGGTTATTAGCATATAAATGTCGCCAAACGTCTTTGATATTGTGTACGCGACATAGGTCGAGGATAGATGATCTAGTTTTGTGCATCCTTTGATATCGCCCAGAACTGGTTGTATCAATTCTGTAGTCCATGACGCAATTAAAATCCCCCATAATAATAAGTTCTCCCTCCAGGCCCAAAAGTTTAACATTCAAATGGTCGAAAAGGCTAGGCTCATCTATGTTGCAACCGTAAACCACACATAAAACGTATTTAACATTTTCGCAGCTTATCTGCGCTATTGCCCATCTGCCATCTTTGCCACAAAAAGTCTGTATTGTCTCGGCCCTAAATCGTATATCTTTGAGTACAGCAACCCCTCTTGTAGGTTGTCCAAAAGCACAGCAAACTATGATGTCATACCCCAGATGTTTAAGCAGTTTTTTATCCTTCCCCGCAATGTGTGTTTCAGATAATAAAATAATATGGGGGTTATGTATTTTCAATTCCTCTTTAACCAAGCATCTTTTGTTCTTACTATTAAGCCCGGCTACATTCCAAGCTAAGCATTTTATTTCATACATCTAAAAAATGAAAGGATTAATTCCTTAGATTTTAAGCTTGTCTCGAATTGTCCAAAATGAATTTCATGATATCCACATAGCCTCATATATAGCATATTTTTAGTGCTGTTAATGTGCAAAAAAATTCTGACTTCATAGTATGTATCCATCCCCTCATCCCCCTCAGCCTGCAAACAATAGACCGGTTTGCGGCGGATCCAAGATGGCGGAGTGAGGATCTGCTGTGAGCAAGCTCGTCCAGGGGCTCCTCTAACTATCCCTACTGAGCGACTCGATATGGTATTCATGACCGGGCAGTAGCACTGCAAGCGGCATACTTCTCTTCTAGGAAGAGAACGGACAGCGGAGAACAAGAAGAAAGTGCGAAGGAGGGAAGCGAAGCGTTCTGTGAGAAAACGTACCTTACAGTGCAATCTACGAGGTTCATCACGAGCCACGCTGCTGATGCTTACCGCCGCTGCCACTGCTGAACTTTTCCGGCGGACGATTTGCGGTCTGCTTAGGGAATCTGGGCTCGGCTGGTCGGGGCTTTACTTTCGAATTACGAACACCTGGTGGAGGAAAGGGATGTCTCCGAAGAGGTTCCCGCGGACTACACGAAACAGCAGACATCCAGTTGGAGTCGCGGGAGTAGCGGGAGTTGTACCTCTCCTTCCGGCTGTGGCTCTCCCCCCGGCTGTACAAACACTTAAAAACAATGCTCAAACACTTGTGGCTTCTAGCGCCCTAACGACTTCAGATACTCCAGGAAACGCCTCACTGGGGAACGCATTTCCTACTGTTAAAGGAGGCACGGTGAAAGAAGGTAGTGTGGGGAAAAAAAACGAAATCCGGCATCCCGCTATTTTTGAAGCGTCTGCAACTGCCCCTGAGATGCCGGGAGATCAACGACTGGAGAGTGTGGACTTAGACTCTGAGAATCAGGTACAGAACTCCCTTAACCTACCCCCTGTCGTGACCCTAAAGATATCTAATCAGAGTGCTGCTAGGATGCTAGCTAAAACTAAGTTATTGGCAGCAGGAGGGGAAGCCGTGGGGGGAGACCCTATAAGTGTAAATCTGGAACCAGGGATTGAGAACATGAACGATGCTGTCAGTGCAGAGGGGCAGAACGGCAGCACATCTATGACTAAAAAATCTGCACGTCCAGCAAATAATAAATTACCTGTCCCTACAAAGACTGACAGAGTAGATGGGCCCCAGCTTAATCTGAACATAGAGGGCCAGATTCTCTCTGGCGACACTATGGTCCAACCCCCTTCGTCAAACCAAGCACTGTTGCCTTGATGGATATGGTAGAGGCAGAAGCGGGGGTGGAATCTGATGGGCAAGTTGATGGGCTAGCAGAGGCGGAGGTGGAGGTGCTTACGGATCAGACAGAGCAAGGCTCTTTTGAAGATATTGATGCAGAAATTGAGGATGGATTGGGAGAGAAGGGGGAAAAGGAGGATTATCTGAACAACGCAATAAAAGCACGTACCAAAAAAGGGCGAAAACAGAAAATAAAACCAAGGGCAAAGAAATGCGGCAAAGGTGGCGGTATACTAAACAAATACATGATAAACAATTGTCAGACTTCGATAAAAGCTCTACAGAATCAAAGCCCATTAAGAAGATGGATCGAAGCAAAGGGGCTAGTCAAAAATATGACGCAGAGACTCTCAGGGGGTAGTCCTACAGAACCTATACCTAATAAAGAGACTTTACCTGACACCGCTAGATCCTTTAATCTAGATTCCTGCCCCTCAGATACTACACTAAACCTACCATCTAACACACTTAATACATCCTACATACCACCGCCCGTTTCTGCACTTTTGATGATGTCTGAATCTGAGCCTACTGCAGAATTACCTACAGAAGAAGCAGATACGGTACAACCTACTGCAACCTCTATTGCAGTAACAGCAGCCCCCACCACCCTTCCCTCTTCAGAATCTTCTTCTTCTCATACTAATGTGGAGATAAACAAACATATAAATATCTCTAATATTTCTAAACAAAGTCTAAGCCAAGAATCAGCCAATCCCACCTCTTTAGATATAATATTACAACTATTGAGCAACCAACGGGCAGAAGCACAGGAACACTATCTGCAACTAAGGGAGGACAATAGCAAAGTTCAATCTACCTTACAAGAACTTACTACTAAATTTAGGGGGTTCTCGCAAGATATTGAGGAATTACAACAACGGGTGGTTTCGCTGGAAGAAATTAACTTAGAGACAACATCTGCAACCGACAAACATGAAATTCAGCTTGCTACACTTCAACAAAAGATTGAAGATTTGGAGAATCGCCAGAGACGCTCCAATCTTAAACTTTTTGGCGTACCGGAGGGTGCAGAAGGCTCTGACCCGAGGGCGTACCTAGTAGGTTTATTCCAGAAAGCCTTCCCTGACTTAGCAGATTGGGACTGGGATTCACAAATCCAGCGAGCTCATCGCCTTCCCCTGATACAGAGAAATAGGGAGAACCAATTCCCACGTCCCTTTCTAATCTTCTTTGGAACTTTTTTATTACGCCAGGCCATATGGCAGAGAGCCCGTCCTAATACTCCTGTAGCCATTAGAGAGCTCTCAATCTTTGCCCGCTCCGACCTCAGCAAAGAAAGAATGGACAGACGATGGATGCTTCGAAAATTAATAGATCCGATAAAATCTAGCGGAGGTCAGGCTTTTCTCCAAGAACCAGCACGTCTCAAAGTTATCAAAGACGGCCGCACACACTTCTTTCTTGAAGTCAAAGAAGCAGAGGCTTATCTAGCTGACATTGGCATGGGCAAGAATAAGACTAAGAATTAACCAAGCTCATTTCACTTGCTTTATTTGCTTTCTTTTTGTAGTCTAACAATTATTAGAAATCTCCATTATTTAGTGCATGGGCCGTAGGGGGGGATGGCTCAATCTGCTCAAACCGCCTAATTTTGCTTAATCTTTCTTCTTTTTTTGTAATTTTTAAGCAGTCAAATGTCCAGGCTATCTTTTATATATATCCGCTGACAAATTCTTAACAGTACAAGTAGGGGATGGTAGAGACCTCTCTGGGCGACTTGCCACGTAAGCTGCCCTTACAGCGGCAGCAGATGCAGAGGGATGGTTCTTCCCCGGCTGGGGTAAGAGCTAGGAGGGTGGGGGGTTGGAGGGAGGGAGTCTCCGCACTATGGGGGGTTGAGGGTGGGAAGGGAAAAATTATGAAAACTTGAATCCAGCAGTGTTTCTATATCAAATTCCCCATGATGCAGAATGGTACACTGTAATTGACTTGTGTAATGCGTTCTTTACAGTTCCATTGCACCCAGTAAGCCAACCAATTTTTGCTTTTCGGTTCCGAAATCGTATTTTGGCATGGTGCCGAATTCCTCAAGGTTACCCTGAAAGAACATTGATTTTTAATCAGCTGCTAAAGAAATCATTCTGAGCATGCCTGGGGAGTCTGGGTTGGTACAATACATTGATGATCTTCTAGTTGCATCAAAGACAAAGGAAGCATGTGTATCAGACACTGTCGCCTTGCTGAATCATTTAGAAGAATAGGGACATAAAGTGTCTCCATCAAAATTACAATTTAGTCAGAAAGAAGTACATTATTTAGGTCATAAGATTGCCAAAGTCACAGATGAAAGAATTAAGATGATACAGGGAATGCAACCACCAAAGACTCAAAGACAAGTGAGAATGTTCCTAGGAATGATAGGTTACTGTAGACAGTGGATTAGCGGATTTTTATTGATAGCAAAACCATTTCAGAGATTAACCAGAGCAGACATTAAAGACCCTATAGTCTTGACTAAAACAGAGATGGAAGCATTTGAGCAGTTGAAAACAAGTCTGTGTGAAGCACCAGCTTTAGGAATGCCGGATTATGAAAAGGAGTTTGAATTGTACTGTAGTGAGCGAGAGGAATGTGCATTGTCAGTATTGATTCAGAGACATGGAAAACTGAAAAAGCCAATTGTGTATTTCACAGCTACTTTGGACCCTGTTGCAAATGCATTGCCAGGTTGCCTGAAAGCAGTAGCAGCTACAAGTGTAAGTCTAGAGCAGAGTGAAGGGATAGTGATGGGATTTCCTGTGAGGGTGTATGTACCTCATTCTGTGGAGATTCTCTTCACTAAAGCTAAGACCCAGTATATGACCAACAACAGGATGACTAGATATGAAAAGACAATTCTGGGAGCTGAAAACGTGCAAGTTGTTAGGTGTGTGAATGTAAATTCTTCCACATTATTGCCTGACACCATGGAAGATGAAGTGAAGAATGAAGTTAATCACAAATGCTTGGACGTTCTTGAGTACTGTACCAAACAAAGACCAGACATCAAAGATGAGCCTTTGCCTGAGTCAGATTATGTAATATTCATGGATGGTTCATGTCTGAGGACAGAAGAAGGTGTTTTGAGTGCAGCATACGCAGTCTGTACTGTGGCGAATGTGTTGGAAGCATCTTGTCTGAAAGGAATTTGTTCTGTTCAAGTAGTGGAGCTAATTGCTTTGATTCGAGCATGTGAACTGGAAAAAGAAATAAAAGTGACCATAGTGACTGATAGTCAAAATAGTTTTGGAGTTGTTCATGATTATGGACAACTGTGGTCCCAAAGGGGTTACTTGACCTCTGCAGGATCTCCCATTCGGAATGCAGAGTTTGTGAGAATGTTAATTGATGCAATTCAGCTACCTGATAAAATTGCTGTTGTCAAGTGTGCAGTCCACAAGAAAGGTGATGATTACATCACCCGTGGTAACAGGTATGTAGACTCCATTGCAAAATACTGTGCAAAGAATTTCACCTCAATCAACAGGGATAAGGAGAAGGAGCATGTTTCGAGTCCTTTAATGCTAACAACAGTGGTTGAGACTTGGCAGGAAGTGAGGCAAATGCAGGAAGAGGCATATGTAGAAGAAAAGGATATTTGGTTAAAAGCAGGATGTAGACAAAGAGAGGAGGATGAACTTTGGGTTTACAAAGATGAAAGACCAGTAATGCCCGATAGCATGATTTCAAACATGGCCCGAATGTATCATGGTCAAGCTCATGTTGGAAGAGATGCCATGGATCGTCTTTTTGGACAGACGTGGTATAACCCAGAGTTTAGGATGATTGCTGAGAGTTTGTGTCAAAGATGCCTGGTATGTCAACAATTTAATGCAAACAGGAGAACCGTTGTGAGTTTGGGAACCATATGACGGGAGGGAGGTCCATTTACAAAAGTGTAGATGGATTTCATTGAGCTACCACGATGTAACAGACTTAGATATATGTTGGTGATTATCTGTTTGTTCTCCCGATGAGTGGAAGCTTTCCCCACGAGGCGAAATGATGGGCTAACTGTTGCAAAATTGCTTTTACGAGAGATAATACCTAGATTTGGGTTTCCAGTGACGATCGAGACAGATCGTGGACCTCATTTTCAAAATTAACTCATGCAAATGATTTGTGAAGCCCTGGATATTCACCAGAAACTGCATTCCGCTTACAGACCAGAAGCTTTAGGGGTAGTTGAGCAGGTAAATGGAACCATCAAAAACAGAATTGCAAAAATGTGTTTGGCAACAGGACTAAAGTGGCCAGACGCCTTCCCACTTGTTTTGATGACATTGAAAAGTATCCCTGACAAAAAGACTGGTTTGAGTCCACATGAGATTTTGATGTGCAGGGTGATGAGGCAGGCGTATGTACCTGTAGATAAATTACTGGCAATTAATGATGACATCATACTGGATTACTGCAAACATCTGTCTGATGTGGTAACTTCTGTGTTCCATCAGATGAGAACTGAATCAAACACCAAAGAGAAAAATCCGGCTCATGATCTAGTTCCTTCGAGATTGGGTTCGGATAAAGGTGCATCGCAGAAGAAACTGTTTGGTGCCTCGATGGCAGAGACCAAGACAAGTTATCTTTGTTAGCACCACTGCAGTTAAATGTGCTGGACTAAAGAGGTCCGTGCACACAAGCCACACCATTTGTGTGCCTGCGCCTGAACATCCAAATGAAGGTGAGAGTACAACTGACTCTGATTCTGAAGGTGAACATGAAAGAAGTCCAGATACTGAAGATCGACAGGAACGTCGACATCTGGAAGTATCAGAGGCCAGTTCTGCATCTGAAAGTGAAGGTGGAAGGGAAGTTGTCGAGATACCGAATTCTGAAGATCAAATTGAAGATCGAGAATTGGTAGAGACTGACACTAGTAAGGACGCAAAAGAAAGTGGAGACAAAACTGGTGACGAGAAGAAAACTGAAATACAGCCTGAAAGCTCTGAAAGCAGGGACAGGAATCCTGAAACTGGGGAAGAGGAAATAACTCACGATAAGGATGAGATTCCAAGTACCAGTTATGGGGATGTTCCTAACAGAGTAACAGAATTGTCAGAAAAGAAAACCGATCCTGATAAAGGAAAAGATATTGCAAAATTTATCATAAACAAAACTATTGAAGAAACTGAAAGTGATTCTGATGACAGTGCAGATGACGCTGCATTGAGGTAGAGTTCAAGGAAAAGGGCTTGAAGAGTGGAGCATAACACTATCGAGCATAAGTCAAAGAGATTTTGCAAAGGAGATAATTGGCCAAAAGAGACTGATGAACTGAAGTTCAAACTGGTTAATAAAGCAAGAGAGCCAGAAGACCAAGTGAACGAAATACCCAGTCTGAAAGAAACATTGGGAAAGACGATAGGAGTGGTCCAGAGGCCAAAAAGAGTAAGAAGACCAAATCAGAAGTATAAATCACCTGAGTGGACCTATATCGTATTGCCTCCTATTACTGAGGTAAATAGTAGCCAAGAAAACTTATACTGCCCAAAGCTGATTGGGAAAAGTGAGTAAAGAAGTTGATTTATAGAGAAAAGTGATAGTTGTTCAAAATTATATGATAAAAGATGGAAATCTGAAATACTGATAAGGACATTGTAAATAAAGGGGAGATTGCAGGTGACATAAGGTCGAAGAAAACTTGTTAGAGAATTAATTTTTGTGTAACCCATTAATGACATAAGGTCGAAGAAAATCTGTTAGCAAAATCATTTATTGTGTAGTTTATAGGTGACATTAGGTAGGAGAAAGTTTTGAAAAACAATGGCTACTAATATGGATACTTCTAAATGTTCTATTTTTAGAAAATGCTGCAAAATGTGTTTCATATGTACTAGTTTACTGATGTTGGTATGGCTGATTTTACTTATTATTATTCCTCTTCAAGAAGGCTTTGAGAAAAAGGGAAAAAATGTGAGCATGAAGTATGTTAAGACAGTAACAGAGTAATCACATGTATATAGAACTGAAATTCATCAAGATCATTCTATTAGTGACTATCCTAGAAATTCTTTTTCAAGGTTATTATCTGAGTATGTTAAAACCATGGACGCCTTTGATTGTTATGTGTGCGTGAAATTGCCTGCATCAGTTTCAGAGGGTGTGACGTACAACCACCTTCCACTTAGGTATGGAGTAACTTGTAGTGTAATTACGAGTTTGTTTTATCACACTGGTAAATTGGAATATTATTATTCAAATTCAGATGAAATTTTTGCGAAACTAAAAGTTGTTAATTCATTGAACAAAGTTAAACCTGAGAAGACAATGGGAGAATTCTTTTTGCAAATGGGAGAGTTAACACATGAACATGCCTTTAGACATAATTTGACATGCAAACTGAGAAGTGAAGAGAAAGCATTTTTAGACATGGTTGAGGAAAGAAGAAATGTGTATAGTAGATCTGCAAAAATGAAGCACGAGAAATCAAAATATTGGCAATATGAGGATGAGAATCTTGAGGGTGGGAATGTGAATGTAGCTATAAGTTTAGATACACCATCTTTAGGGAGATTCTGTATTAGGAGAGACAACACTGTGTATGATAATTACTTTGTGGGAGCAAGTCAATGTCGAGATATGTATTGGATAATTGGAGGTTGGGGATTTAAAGGAGGAAACAATCCTGTTTTCCCAGGAGTGTATTTTATATGTTGGAACAAAGCATATTATAGTTTGCCTGATCATTGGTACAGAACTTGCTATGTGGGTTTGGTCTTTCCTAAAATCTTTCATGTAGATAGGGGTACAAATGGAATCCATGAGATAGGTAAACCTTTAAGTCGTAGAAAGAGAGAGAGTGCATTAGAAATAATAGGGGATGTTTTTGGAGCACTGATACCAGCAATGGGAATATCTTTTAATGCAAACCGAATAAGAAAATTATCAACAATAGTAGATCGTCTGTCAACAGATACGGCAGGATTTTTAATGGTAAATACTGAATTGGTTGCGATGAGGGCTATGGTGATGCAAAATCGCCTTGCTCTTGATATAATTTTAGCAAAAGAAGGACGAGTCTGTGGGATTTTGAAAGTACAACATTGTTGCACTTATATCCCTGATAAAAGTCAAAACATTAAGAGATACATTACAAACATTACAGAGTTGCATCGAGAAACTGAACCATTGGAGGTTGACGGCATTGTTGAAAGGTTAGGTAAAAGTGTAGCAGCAATTAAACATTGGTTACATGAAATAGGTAGTTCTATAATAGGTAAAGTACTAATTCGAATAACAATAATAGTGATAATGATTTGTGTGATAAGGTTATGTTGCATATGTAGAAGTAGGAGAAATTTTAGAAAGTCAGTAAAGAAGATAAATCAAGAAAGACAAGCAAGAGTAAGAGAAATATGTGATATAGAAATGGAAGAATTTAGAGATAAAGCTTTCAAAGAGACAAAAGAAAGTGATACTAGAGTATAGATCATACTAACATGAAGGATTCGAAACATGTTCTTGGAAATTTTTTTACAAACTTTTGGGAAGTGTTTGGTGATAATATCACCGGATGAGAGAATTGATGGAGCGAGGTGGGAAAACAACATTTTGTATACCCCTCGTCAAGTCAATGTTCCATACCATATAATGATTACTAATTGAGTGCTGTGATGAAATAACCAACAGTAGTATAGTATGCATGTACACACATATACACGTTGGAATACTAACTTGCCTGCATGGAAGCAATATAACTAATTAATCAGTGTTGTTTTTGCGATGTGAAGTAATGCAAAGCTTAAAGATAAACAAACGCGGCATAAATGTGCTTATTGTACATGTATTTGTGGCAGAAACTCGTTGGATATGTAAGTATAAATTGCATTAATGTGGCTTATCTGCTAGGTAATAACTAATGAGGAAACCTTAGTAAGGTGGGAGGTAAACAGAGGGGGTATAGTTCTATATTTACCGTTGTTTTGTGTTTGCTTCTATTATAGTTCCTATTTAGGCCCATGAGGCCTAGTGAAAACAAGGCCGCTTTGGTAAACTGCGAAAAGATGCTGAAATGAGCATGCGCGGTCTCGGCTCAAAATGAATGTGAGCTGCTTGTGCCTGGACGAGAGAGAGGGTCATGGCCAACGTGCCCTGGAAGTCCAGATGACTGCCAAGAGGATGGACATTTGAATTTCTGAACGTGGGAAAGAATGGCATAGTTGCAAAATGATGATGTGCCTAGGCTAAAGACTTTCGTGAACAATAGTTCTTTCTAATGTTGCTGATTCACCTTGAAACCAATATTGTAATGATGAGGTGATGCTCATCCACCCCGACTTTGTCCAATCAGAAACCGAATTTGCGTTACTAGATACTTTTTAGATAGATTAAGTTAGTGAAATAGTGTATAAAACCCCCTGATTTTACTTCAGAAAAAAACCTTCTCTTCGATTCCTTCTGAGATGCTGTCGGACTGCTGACCGATTCCTGTGATGTAAGACTCTTTGAATAAATGTTTATTTTTCTGAATGAGAACTGAGGAATAGATGAGGGCGTTAGCTAGGGATGATAGAAACGAATTAACTTGGGAACTATCTGTCTTTTTACTAAACTTTTGAACTGAACTTAAATGATAATGTCTATCCTTCTGAGCTTTTAAATAAATAAATGATTATTTTTGGAAATAAAGTTTTCTTAAAGAGATATCCTGAATAAATAATTAAGAATACATTTATATAATGTCGGACATGCTAAAGTTTGCTTTTAATAAAAATTAGATGAATGGAGAATTAAGCTGGTCTTGTATTTTCCTACGCCTATTTTTCTTACTAGCAGATCCATTGACCCGATGGTGGTGTATTTGAATATAAATTATATTGTTGATAAACTATGGTAGAATTCATTTACACTGCAGGTGTAAATATTATAAATATTTAATTTTGGTTAGACACTCCACCAATGTTACAGCAGTACTCCTTTGAATTTCACCGATCCATGAAGTAGGGTGTAAGTGATTTGAGAGAAACTCGCAGTGTTATGGGCCCCACTGGTGAGTAAATGTGCGATTGGGTACTTCAGGGAAAGGTGATATAGTTTTAGAAATTATTTCCGGAGTAGCGCTGCAACACACACAATCACATATATATGCATACATATATAAATATGCAGGAAAGAAGGTGTTGCCCCCATGCGAAGTGTATTCACGGGCGAATGGCAGAAAACAACTTCAGCAAATCCACATACCCAGCAGTACAGTGCTTTGTCAAAGGCATACTGCACACAAACGACAAGCATTGCTTCCAATTATTGCAGAGAATTCTGGGACTGGAAGTCCATGTACTCCCAAAGTGGGTCGGCGTGGCTGCACATAACCAAGAGATTTGATCCGCTACTGACATTCACAAAAAAGTAAATCTCCATTGCTGTTACACCCTGTTGTTCCACATATTGCTGTCCAAATAAACAAGCTGCGGACCTGCTTTTGCCGCTGTGATGCTACTTCACGGCGGGGCTGGCCGTATCAATGCAAGAAAGAAGAAGTTGCCCCCAGGCAAAGTGCATTCACAAACGGGGATTTATTTGTCAGAAAATAACTTCAGCAAATCCACATGCCTAGCAATACAGTGCCAACGTGTTTTGGGCTCACGCACTTTATCAAAGGAATACTGCGCACAAACGACAAGCATTGCTTCCAGTTACATCCCCTGTTTAAATAACATAATTCTCAGGTGAGCAGATTTAATTATTGCGGAGAAGCAGCTGCAGCACTGTCTAGAGGACTAAGAATGAGGGATTACCACTGGGACCAGAAGACCAGCTAAGATGAATGTCTAGAGGACTATGAATGAGGAATTACAATTGGAAACAGAGATGCTGCTGTGGCACTGTCTAGAGGACTAAAAATTAGGAATTACCACTGTGACCAGAGACACAGCTGCAGCACTGCCTAGAGGACTTAGAATGAGAAATTACAGATGGGACCAGAGTAGCATCTACCAGCATTGTCTAGAGAACTTAGAATGAGGAATTACCACTGTGACCAAAGACACAGATGCAGCACTGCCTAGAGGACTTAGAATTAGGAATTACCAACGGGACCAGAGAAGCAGCTAGCAGCACTGCCTAGAGGACTTAGAATGTCCCGATCTATGTAGGGGAACATTTCCTACCCCAATAGGTCGAAATACCATGCTTTTGTGACATTATTATAAAGAAGGAATATAGAATGGAGCTCATTCTGAGTCCCATGCAAAATGTCCAATGGTTCATAATAACTCTTTTAACCTGCTAACCTACTGGAATACTGCGTAATTTACGCTCACAAAGTGGTATTGCACTGACTTTTTCCTGCACAGCTTATTTACACCTGTTGTACAATATAGCAAAAGGTAAATAATTAATTGGGTGCCAAAGTGACCCACTATTTGATGTTAATGGTTGTTTTTAAAATAATTATGCTGGGACAACAGAATTTAGGTTGTGTGGGTCCAATATGTGGATGAACACAGTCTCCACACTGCACAAGTTGCTCAGTGTAGCTAGTCCTTTTACAAGACCAAATGGGAATGTCTTTATTGAGGTCTTGAAGACAAAGCACTGCTTTTCTAATCATGACAAGCACTTTGGCATTTGGGAAAGTGCACGCTATATCATCTGTTAGTAAAAACAGTGACAATCGAGTACAATACACTGTGCACTAGGTTCTGTAATTAAAGCGACCCTAAAGGAACATCTGTAAAACATTGTCAAGTCTGCACATAATTATAAGAGTACACAAACAGAAAACATAAAATATAAATTACCCCGCTCCTAATTAAACTAAGTAAAATGTTGTGTCTGGATTAAGGTTATTGCATACACTTGAAACAAACACAAAACTAAATGAACATTACGTGAATAAAAATGGAGTCTGCAACGAAAATAAAATTGACGCAAACAGTGGCCACATTCACAAAATGTTAACAAATAATGTTTGTCATTGGCTAATAGGTTTTGAATTAGTGCATGAAAGTTGTTTTAAATGAAATGTAAAAAAGTATTTTATCTATAAAAAGTGCACATAAACAGATAATGTTTGTGATTGGCTAATAGGCTTTGAATTAGCGCGTTAAAGTTGTTTGAATAAAATAGAAAAAAGGATTTTAGCTACAAAAAGGGCACGCTATACTATATGTTAGTCAAAACAGTGGTATTACGTACAATACATTGCAAAAGATCAAAAAGGAATATTCCTTAAAAAATCCTGAATCCTTCAAAAAAATAAAATTATGTGCAAACACAAAGGTAAAAATCCTTTAGAAAAATACAGGGGAGGGCCGAGATCTGAAAATGCAGGACAAATGAACGTCATAAACCAAACAAAAACGAACTTTTACAAACACATACATTTGAACAAATTGCCAGCAGAATGGTTTAAATAAGACACAGTTTGAAATTTATATAAATAACAGTGAGGCAAATAATACTTTTCTCGATATGAATATAGGCATCACTGAAATTGGATATGAATTGTGTATATAACACACACTGAAAAGCACATGACACTGACAGCCAATCAGAGGAGTTCAATGCAAGTTGCCGAGCTCACTTGGACGCTGAACAGGGCAGATCAGGAAGAGGAGGGGCTGTGGACAGGAGAACATGGAAAAACAGGTGCAGAAACAGCCAGCACAGAGCCAGTCCGACCCTTCCCTGCTGTGTTGTTTGGATCACAAGGCCGTCAATCTCATAGAGCTGAAAGCCTACCAATGATGGCGCTGTATGTTGGCCTGCTCCCGCCCATGCCTTATTGGGAGTGCACTGGTCTCCTGGTGAAACGCTTCTGATGGACCGAGGCGGAAAACAACATCTTGTCTACCCCTCGTAAAGTTAATGTCCCATAACATAACAATTGCTAATTGAGTGCTGTAATAAATTAATCAACAGTAGTATAGTTTGCACATACATACATACACGTGGGACATACTAATTTGCCTGCATGAAAGCAATATAACTAATTAATCCGTGTTATTGTTGTGATGTGAACTAATGCAAAGCATTAAAATAAATATATGTGGCATGAATGTGCTTATTGTCCATGTTAAGTGGCAGAAACTCGTCGGATATGTAAGTATAAACTGCATAAATGTTGCTTATTTGCTAGGTAACAACTGATTGGGAAATGTTAGTAAGGGGGGAGTTAAACAGAAGGGCTAAAATTCTTAAATTGACACCGTTTTGTGTTTGTCTCTATGCTAGTTCCCATTTAGGCCCATGAGGCCTACTGAAAACATGGCCGCTTTTGGTAAACTGCGAATAAAACTGAAGTGAGCATGCGCGGTCTCAGCTCGAGATGAATGTGAGCTGCTTGTGCCTGGATGAATAACAATGGGTCAAGGCCAGCATGCCCTGGAAGCCAAGATGACTGCCAAGAGGATGGACGTTTGAGTTCCTGAACGTGGGAAAACATACCACTGTATCCAGTTGAGGATATGCCTAAGCGAAAGACATTCATAGACAAAGACTTTTTTCATTTCCGCTGTCACCACATGAAGTTCATATTAAAATGATGAGGTGATGCTCATCCACCCCGATTTTGTCCAATCAGAAACCGAATTTGCATTGTTAGATACTTTTTAGATAGATTGTTAGTAAAATAGTGTATAAAAACCCCTGATTTTACTTCAGCAAAAACCTTCTCTTCGATTCCTTCAGAGATGCTGTCAGACTGCAGATTGATTCTACTGACTATATTAGACTTAAGTTTTTGCCAGCTAGCTCAGAGGTCACTAGAAACTTTCTCGAATAAGCGAGGAGGAGTTTAACCTCCCTGGATAGAGAAGAAGGGATTTAGCTTCTGACAACCATAAAACATGACAACTTTGCTCTCCCTGATTAAGAGTATATATCTAGAGTCGTGTGAAAAAAAAAGACAGCTATTTCACTCAGTCAAAGGTGCGTACTTAGTTTCACCAGATTGCAGAGAAAAGAGAGACGGGCGTTTTCAATAAAAGGTATTATTTATTGAGCAGTCTCCTTCCTCATGCAAGAGAAATGAATTGCTACAATTGCAATACTTATAGTAAAGTAAAGTGCGTACAGTAAAAGCAGAATTATAAAATAATACTGTAAAAGCATTGATATGGTTTCTTAGCCATATGATACTTTAAAATAGATAAAATATATACATACATGGTATGAAGCGTTTAGAACGCAAGCATTACCACGGAATACCTTTACAACGCGGGCGTAACAACGAAAGTTGTTACCACGCATTGCACTGGGGGGCGCTCAAGGATAGTAAATGATTTAATTTACTATCCCAACAACTTCCCTACTATCCACGGGGACTGGTGTTGGAATAGTAAATTAAATTAATCAATTTTGCGCCCCCCAGCGCAATGCGTGGTAACAACTTTCGTTGTTACGAACGCGTTGTAAAGGTACGCGTTGTCAATGTATGCGTTCTAACGTCATACATCCACATACATATATACATTGACTAATCATACTCAACTGGTGCTTCTAAATACGCCTACCCCGGTGTACCTGACCTAAGCCTAATACGTGGGAAGGAGTAAGTAAGTAGCAGTTTAAGTTAAGTTTGTTTTGCCAAGAATCTGACTCAAGAATTCTCTGTAAGGGTTTAGTCAGCTCAGTACCTGGGTAATAGAAGGCAGGAGGTCTGGTATCTCTCTCTCAGGACTCGATATCCTAGTCACCCGCAAGGGTAAGCTGGAAGCGCCGGAGCTGGATTTTCTCGGCAGGAGAAAAGACAGCGTCTTTCTCAGAGCGTCAAAAGGGAGGGGCAGCGTCCGTGGGCTCTCGCATCAGCTGGGCTCTCGGGCAAGTAGATAGCTGCTCCAGATTCACCACCACCGTGTCTTTGCTTAAGGCAGCGTTGGTATATTTATACCTGAAAGGTGCCGGGTTTGACGTAAGGCTGGACATAAGACGTCAATAAAGATGTCACTAAGAACTGGTTGTTCTTACAGTGCTTTACAGGAGTTCTCGGACGAAATCAAAACAAAGGCAATGGGGATTTCCCAGGTTGTTGGAGGCTTGGTTTTGTTTAAGAACTCGGTGTGCTTTCTAGGGGGCTGGAGGAGTAGGCTTGCTTAATGTGACAGCATGTGCTACGACTGAATAATGAATAGGGTTTTTATGCTGTTGTATGGATATTATTGATTTATAACCGGACAAGGGCGTAAAATAGAAATATCGATTCAGGTCCCTAGATAAACACACTACACCCACTCCACGAATTAATGTCCATCATTACTAAAATTTAAGCAATAGTAAACATATCTAAAGGTGCACTTGTATACCGATTCACCCCAAAATACATTTTTGCATTTGAAATGGTGTATGCGAAAAACATGAAAACGAGTATAGGTACTGTACGTTTTTCAAGCAGAGTAATCATTCATAAAAATAGGATGCATATATATATCAGCGGAATGATTTTGCGAAAATTACACATGAGATGGCTCTTAATACAGAAAAGAAGTGCGAGACCATTTCATCACATATAAATACAGTTATCTCTAAGTATGCTAGAGACTGAGGTAATATATAGTCTCTAGAGTTCCTAAAAATAGAAGCTCTGTTCTCTAAGAATAGTTCTACTTTAAGCAGAGTACAAGTGCCAAAAAGGTAAATATTTTGGAATCTGAAAAAAAAAAAATCGTTTTTCAATGGAAGAAGAAAAAAATAGTTCCAAATATTTTCAGTAGCTTTTGTTTATCAAAGCCGAAGGCCGAATTCAGAGTTCAGGGAACACTGTGTGCTCGTTTGCTTTAAAGTTATTCTTTCTGTTCAGGGGAGAACATCATTTCAGACAGACTTTCAAAAAAGCAGTTTACCGCTTCAGGTGAAAGTTCGACCAAGTTGGAAAATGTCGCTACCATGCTGTCTTGAGCATGATTGGTTTCATCGATGTATTGATCAGCATTGCTCACAGAAGGTCGTACCTAGTTGATGCTGCTTTCATCCCGCACTTCACTACTCTTTAATCGTAGTGGTGAAGTTTCCACGAATGCCGTCATCAGGATAGGTAACCGCTGGGGACAACACGATGCATGAGCCGTTACAGGACTTAGAAAGGTATCTGTATCCAATGGTACTGCTGATTGTAGTGTAAGACAGATGTCCAACACGCATTCTTCTCCGCACAGCATACATCTTAGCACAGGTAAGATACAATTCTGCCAGATGGGTCTGAATGAAAGAAACCAGGTCATATTCAGATCTCTTAGCCGGGCTAATCCAAGGACTTTAGTTATGCGGTCCCGATAGCGTATAGCTAGGATCGTTTCTTCCATTGTTGCTGGAGTCTTGTCTGTGACATGGCTTGCCATAACGAAGCAGGAGAATCAAAAATAAAATGCCTGCTACGAGTCCCAACAGGAGTGGTAGGCGGCCAAAGACCGAATGGACAAAATTAGGAAAGATGCCCAGGACTGCTTTGAAGGGTGTTAACAGTCCCGAAAAAATTGTCTTAAATACATGTGGGATACCATTCGTATCGGACATGTTTAGGATTTGGCTTAGCATTTCCGCGAAATGTAAGGGGCAATTTGTTGATAAAAGTTTATGTATCTCTGCCGTTGTCCTTGTAACTTGAAGATCATACGTTTCTTTTGATGACGTCAAGGGCACAGTCGTCTGTAGAAGAACAGACTTCATTCTGCTTAAAGTATCAATTCGAATAGAAGAGATATTCAAAATGGGCCACATTTTTCCCTCCCTGTCTGGAGTGTTGTTCGGATACAATACTTGCATACAACAAGTGACCATGGAAGAGACGCTTACTAGATAAGCTTTTCCTGGCACCAAGCCACAACATCTGTGGTCCACTATTAGAATGTAGCTCCCGTTAGAATGTGGAAAAGTAAATTTTGCCATGTTATATGTGCCTACGTGTTCCCCATCTTATGCTATATGTGCATGATCGATATGCATGGGTTTCCCTCTGATCGATTAAAGACGCAATTATAGTTGTGTCCATCTTTAGTATGCCAGTTTCCAGTCTTCGTGAAAACAACGAGTATTAGGCCTATGTCGCCACATTTTACAGTGTGCACGTTAATTCATTGAATTGTCCCCGTTTCTAGGCCTCAAAAGGGCCCGGACTCAGATTCAGCTCCTGTCTCCTGAACCCTCTCCGAGGAGCGATACAGCCCCCACCTGCATCCCTGACCCTTTGCTTACTTCATGCCTCGCAGTGCCCGGCCCGGCCTGGCTCTGCCTCCCAGTCTGCCAAGAGTATGTTATGTTTCTAGTTATCAGCCCGGCCCTCCTTCTCTGCATTCCTAAGCTACTGAGTCGCATCAATAGTTTCCGTCATGGTCTAGCCTTTATGTCTCCATGTAAGAGAAATACTGTATTAATATTCATAGAATCTTCCTAGCACACGCAACACATGTAGAATTATGCACGCACCAGTCTTAGAGTCTATTAGCCTTTGCCCTGATAACTTCTGGATTCTATCAACATGTACTCCAAACACCAGATACCAGATATGCCTTAGGTACATGTCGCTCTGACACTCCAGACTTTAGTCTCCTCTTCTAGCGCAGAAGTCATAGCCCCAGTTCTCCCTGGTAACACGTCATTGCCCGTTTGCGCGCACCACTAGGTTAGAGGTCTCAGCTGCTCAGGTAGCCCCCTCCATGTTTCCGCCCCGTTTATGATACTTCTGTTATGTTTACATCACATGTCTATGTACACGCCCTGTACACGCCTTCTTGTTACATCATTTTGCCCTTATCTTTCGCGACTGCTACGAGTCACGCCTACTGCTACGCCTACTGTATTGAATGCAATGCAATTGTTTTGATATATATACTGTGAACTGTTACAAAAAGTGATCCCTTGTCCTTTTCCATTCCCCGGCAGCTGCCTTCATTTCATTCCCGTGCAGGCTGTCCTGTTCCTGTCCTTTATGCCTGATTAAAAGCCTGTCGACTCAAGATACCTCGAATCCTGACTCTTATTTATTGAGCTACCTGTTTTATTGATTGTATTAAAAAATAGTACCGGTAATTAATTATTTATTTACCACATAATGGCGCCCGAACAGGGACACGCCCTTTCCCCACGCGCCGGAGAAGCCACGCAGGTCCCCTGATCCTCTGCAGCCGTGACGGAACCATACCGTGCACGTGCAGATATTTCTGCTTCAAGTATCCCTCAGGCCCACGGAGGAGACGGAGGTTGCGGTCCAGCATCCAGACGAGGCGGTGAGGAACTCGGCGAGTTCCGACCAGAGCCCAAGCCGAGAGTCCAAGGTCCGAGGTATCCGGAGGCCCACCTGTAACTGAAGTCCGAAGTTCGTAGTCCGTCGTCGTAGCAGTCCAGTCCAGTCCGAGGCCTTCCGTTCTTGCTGCCCGGTGAGTACCGTTGCTGGGGTAGTATCTAGACAGGGTCGATAAATTTGTCTCTGGTCCGTGGGTTTGGGTACGCAGATCCAACACGAAGTGTTCACCTAGGTGGACGCGGGTCCTGACGTGTCTCTTTATGGGACCGGTAAGTTTTCGTACTGTTTTAGCAGTGCATCTAGTCATTCTAGTAAGTTTAGTTCTCGAGAAATTTATGTGTTCTGTTCTCAGTATACCAGGTAATATTCTGTCCGAACTGTTATTTTAAATGTTATTCCATGTGTTTTCAATGTTGTGGTATGAGTGATTTGTTTTTCCAGTTATTATTGTGTTCATCGTGTATTGTATTGTGTCCAGATTCCAGCCTAAATTATGCCTCTATTCTCTAAGCTACGTCAGTTAAAAACCAGAAAAGGATTGCTCGAGGAAGCAGTTCCTGTCCCGCCTAGGGACAGTCCGGGTCATTTTATGTATCATAAGCATGGCTTAAGCGCCATATTATATCTAGACTTATGGGTGGACTACACCAAGGAATTAGAAGAGAAATATAGATGGCCCGTATCAGGTACGTGGGATGCCGAGTGCATCATGCGAGTAGAAGAAGCATTATGGAAGAAGAAATCTAGACAGTCCCAGAAAGATGCCATCGAGTTATGGCGCAAAGAATCTCATAGAAGAACCGAAAAAGAAATCAGAAAAACAGAATTAAGTAGGGAATCCTCAGAAAAAGCCCAAGAAAGGGAATTAATCGAAGTAGGTGAACGAGTTAAAACCGAACAGTCAGACAGACAGAGAAATGCCCTTATTAAGGGTATGTATCCTCTTCTTGCCGAGGGCTTGCCGAAAGCAACCCCGGAAGCACCATGTAATTTTCCGCCGCCATTGGTTCAGATTAAGCTACGTCACAAACCGACCGCAGCTGATATTTTTCTCTCGTCCTATTTGGACGACACAGTCCCAGCATATGCAAATCCTGTTCCGCCAGCTCCCGTAAATAATGTAATTCCTGTTCCTCCAGCCACCGGGGCACCCGTTGCAGCACCTGTTACGGCACCCCCGGTCCAGCCTACAGTACATGTACCCGCTACATCAGTCACTCTCCCAGCACGTACAGTACCCGTTGACGATTCTAGTCTAGGGGCCACGGGGGGAAGTCCTCCTGGAACCCCGCCTCAACCCAGACGTATCACGCTACTCGAGCTACATGCACGAGCGTTACAGCGTTCGCCCAAACTTCAGTCAGTTGCAGATATCAAGCGAGCCCTTACCGAATGCCGTTATGATCCAGTCCCATGCGATGATGATATGGTCCTGTATTCATTGCGTGTAAGACGGGTGACCGAATATTTGGACACCCTGCCGAATATGAAAGGATATCTAGACAGAATATATCGTTTCATCCGTACAGGAGTAGATCCAGAAAGTATTGGCGATGCCATGATTCAAAGAAAAGTCGAGATTCAACTCATGCTTTTAAAGTTTCTAGTTAATTGCTTAATAAGAGAACAAGATTATCCGGATAAAGATCCGGAAGAAATGAAAGTCCTGACCAGGTGGAGTGACCATATAGCCGAGGGAAGACACAAGACACAGAACTGTATAGAGAGTATGTACAAGAAGATCCGTAGGGAAATAATAAAGTTACACGAGAAACGAGAAGCAGCACGAGTAACCGAGAAAGAAGACAACTCTGATAATGAAGAGGTAGATGACGAGAATCCCTCCAGAATAGCGTATGTAGGTAAAACTAGACTTCCCGACCGACATTCACGGCTAGATCACAAGAAAGTTTTCCCTCCTCCAGCACCAGAACAAGGTTCTCTTGAGCAAGTATTTCAAGTTACCGACCACATTCTGAAATCACGAATCGGTTATAGTGAACTTAGTACCATGCATGAACAAGAACTAGCCCGATCAGCAGTCCGATGGATTACTGATTCTACCACTTTTCCAGACGAAATAGTGGCACAAATGTTTCTGAAACTGCCCCCAGCCGAGCAGCGACTGGTGGGTATGTATATGATCCAGCACCTCATCACACTGTATGAGGGACAGCATTCTGATCCAGGTCCGTTACATGATGTTCTGAACGAGTTACTCCAGTATAGATGGAGAGGTCTAGGTACTGATTTAATTAGTATCATTCTAGAACAGCGCCACAAATATCGAACGTTTCTGAATCCGCATTTTGTTCGTGTCCCACCTCCAGAAAGTAAATCCTTTTACATAGATAGACAGCATCCGTTACGAGAAGTACACCCAGTTAGGACAGCGGGTGGTGATCTAGAACGAGTATTTGTTTACACTCCTATCACAAAGATGGAACTCTTAGAGATGAAGAAGTTAATTCCCTGTCACGACAAAGATCCAGCAGGGTTCCATCGAGAATTAAAGGACATGCTCCGTATGGGAGAATACACGTATCCTGATATCATTAAAATGTTAAAGGTCCTGTTGTCCGCAGGGGTATATGAAAAACTCAAGGAAAAAGAATGGGAGGTGGGAGAGAAAAAGATAGATTGGACAGCTCTAGAAGCTGAAGACAAGTCACGAGTACCAGGTACCGGTCTTGGGGGTAAAGTTAAAGAATTGCCCGAGTTATTGATACAGGTTTTGCCAAGATTACTAGCCACGAAAAAGGAAGATTGGGATGCAATCTCAGCTTGTAAACAGAACCAGGAAAGACACTAGTGATTTTTATTCTAGATTTGAAAAATGTTTTATTATTAACAGTGGTCTGAAAACAAGTAGTGAATCGTACCCTCATCTTTTTGTTACCAAACTAGTCGAGAATTCAAGTCCACAAGTTAAAAATCGAGTATTGAAAGTCGAAAGTAGTTGGCAAGCTAATACTCCGTCACAAATGTTACAAATGCTCCAGTATCACCAGAATAGAATCAGGGAAGAGCAAGAACACGAAAGGAGACGTATGAAAGACACGAAAATGAAAGTATTAGTTGCACAATCCGTTCCACAAGACAGTCAGAAGAGGGGTCCGAATCAAGCCAGTCATCCTGCAGCTCCCGTTAAAGGGACTTGCAACTACTGTAAACAGCCAGGTCATTTTATAAACGAGTGTGCAGTTCTGAAACACAACATAGCTACTGGTAAGACTAAAGAAAGACCACGTCCGCCTAGACAAGAACAAGTTTCACAGACTTCTCAGCCACCCCAGAATGCACAACAGACAGTTCCAGCATCGCAGCCTATCGCTGCAACACAGCATGTTACACAGCAGATGTACCAGTATGCCCAGACAGAGTATCCAGAGTATCAACAGTATTCATGAAACAGCCTAGAGAGGGAGGTAGGCTTGCCTCTCATCGAGATACCTGTAGATCAAGAGGGTCCCTATGTACACAGTCAAGTATTAGGGAAAGACAGAAAGTTTTTGATTGATACAGGGGCAAGTAGGACTACTATCAGTCATGACGAGGTTCCAGGGGCTCCGCTCTCAGGCTCTAAAAATGTTTCCCTTGGATTTTCAGGAAAGCCGATTGTTAATGAAATTTCGAAACCAGTTACTCTAGAAGTTGGTCCATTGTCCCGAACTACTGATTTGTTACTCACGAAATCATGTCCAGAAAATTTGTTAGGTATCAAGACATTAAAAGAATTAGGTGCAGTAATTTGCTGCTCCCCAGAAGGGGTCCGATTGTTCCTGAGAGACTTCAAAGGTCATTATGTATTACGTGATTTTGATCCAAGATTATTGAATGTACCACAGTATTTATGGGCGCAAGGTCCAACTGATGTAGGTTGTATGCATATCACACCCCATCGTGTGACTCTCAAGCAAGGTATAGTTTTGCCACGAATCAGACAGTACAGATTGCCACCTGAGGCTGTAGCAGCCTTATCCAAAATTATTGACGAACTTATTGCTCAAGGAGTGGTTGTAGAAACTGACTCCAATGTATGTAATTCTCCTATCATTCCAGTCCTGAAACGTACTGATCCAAATGCACCTCCAGTATATCGATTAGTGATTGACCTTCGAGAGCTTAATAAATGTATCATACCCCAGTACCCAGTAGTCACAGATATTTCTTCCCTATTGACAGCAATTGATTCTGAAGCTACGTTCTTCACTGTTATCGATCTCAAGAACGCATTTTTCAGTGTCCCCATTCATCCAGACAGCCAGTACCTTTTCGGTTTTTGTTTAAATGGAAGAAGCTATAAATTCACACGAGCTCCTCAAGGTTTCACAGAAAGTCCTAGTATTTACAGTCAAGCACTTAAGAGACAACTAGACAATATTCACATGCCAACTGACACTGCCCTGCTCCAGTATGTCGATGATCTACTGATCACAGCCCGTACTGAACGTGACTGCGAGCGTGCGTCACTTACGGTTCTGTATTTTCTGGCCGAGCAGGGGCACAAGGTGTCCCCTTCCACATTACAATTCTGTGTCCAGCAAGTGGTCTACTTAGGACACTTGCTGTCCAAGTGGGGTAGGCAGTTGACACCTGACCGTATCCAGTTGATAGCGAGTCTTCCACAGCCCAAGACACAGAAGGAGGTACGAGCTTTTATCGGCCTCACTTCTTACTGCAGACAATGGATTCCTCAGTATGCATTTCTAGCCAAGCCACTGATACAGTTAACGACACAGGAGGCAGCCGTATCGAATGTCCTCCCTTGGACCCAGGAACATACACTTGTTTTTAATGAGTTAAAGAAAGCCTTATGCCAAGCACCTGTTCTAGCAACACCGAACTACAGTAAGCCTTTTACACTTTTTGTCACAGAACGTGATGGTACTGCATTATCTGTTCTTACACAAGATCAAGCAGGACAATACAAGCCCTGTGCTTATTTTTCGAGCACATTAGATCCAGTAGCCCAGGCTCTGCCTGCGTGCCTCAAGTCAGTTGCAGCCACAGCTCTAGCTATCAGACAAAGTGATTCCATAGTGTTAGGACACTCCCTGACAGTACAAGTTCCACACTCCGTGGAAGTTCTTTTAAACCGAACACAGACTCAGCACTTGACAATTGCACGTTTAACAGGTTATGAACTGACACTGTTCCAACCACACATAGAAATCAGACGCTGCAACATTCTAAATCCTGCTACACTGTTACCGTCAGTTACTTCAAATCCGGCCACACATGACTGTGTGGAAGTTGTCAACACTATGACAAAGCCAAGACAAGACCTGACAGACATTGCATTACCTAATCCCGACCTGACACTTTATGTGGATGGTTCATGTATGAGAACTAATACAGGAGAACTAGTAGCCGCGTACGCAGTGACTACTGAAACTGAAGTTATAGAAACACATCGTATTGACACCCTGTCTGCTCAAGCAGCAGAGCTAGTCGCTCTGACCCAAGCCTGCATACGTGCCAAGAACCTGAAAGTAAACATATATACAGATTCACGATACGCATTCGGAGTTGTACACGACTTTGGAGTGCTCTGGCAGGAGAGAGGTTTCATGACTTCTCATGGAACCAAGATTCAGCATGGTCTCCTCATTCAAGCTCTGTTAGATGCAATACATTTACCGACAGCTATCGCTATCATGAAGTGCAAGGCACATACGAAAGTTACTGACATCATTTCCCAAGGTAACGATCTAGCAGATCGAACAGCCAAGCTTACAGCTCAGGCTCCAGACATTCCAGTTAACACGACACAGACACTTACTCCAGATCAGACTACTTGTATGACAGTCAAGGACCCTACACAAGATGTCATAGACATACAGTCACATGCTACCCCAGATGAAATCAAGAAATGGTCCGAACAAGGAGGGGTCCAGACAGATCAAGGATGGTTGACGAAGGGAAAAGCCACATGGTTTCTCCCCGACTCTATGGTTCAAGTCATTATTAATACAGCACATAGTCCAGCACATCTAGGAGAAAAAAAGCTATGTTAGACAGTATTCAGAACCTTTGGTTCAACAAGCATTTACGAGCTGCAGCCAAGCAGAAAGTCCGTACCTGTATGATATGTTGTCAGTTCAATCCAGGTAAAAGTGTCCCGGTGGAACAAGGTGGATTCCAACCTCCTGACCACCCTTTTGAAGTCCTCCAGATGGATTATATTCAGATGGAGCGATGTTGAGGTTTCAAGTATGTTCTCGTAGTTGTATGCGCTTTGTCCAGGTGGACAGAAGCATATCCAGTTCCAGATTACACAGCCGCGACCACTGCTAGGCAGTTGGTTCGTGAGTTCTTTCCCCGCTATGGACTCCCTAGGGTCGTGTATTCAGACAACGGCCAGCCATTCTCATCTGAGCTTATGAAACATGTTTCCCTTCTGTTAGGGTACCAGTGGAAGTTCCATTGTGTGCGCCATCCTGAAGCAGCCGGTCTCGTAGAGAGACATAATCAAACTTTGAAAATCCGCATTGCTAAAATTTGTAGAAAAAAAGGTGTAGACTGGCTAGTTGCCCTGCCAGTTGCTTTATTTTATATGAGGATGGTTGCACATTCCAGATCAGGTCTGTCCCCGTATGAGGTCGTATTCGGCCGCCCCCCAAACATGTGGGGTACACCTAGACCCCGTAGTATTACAGATGTTTCCAGTAATATGCTGACAGATTACCTAGCTTCCTTGATGTCTGCCCTTCACTCTTGTCGTTCACAGGTTGCCGCCGCATTTCCAGACAACACCGAGGTGAAACCGCATGAAGTCGTTCCCGGTGACCTCGTATTCGTCCGGAATTTTGATCGTTCAAGTCCGCTGGAGCCCCGCTGGAAGGAGCCTCGCATGATCTTGCTAACAACAAGGACCGCCGTAAAACTCGAGGGCAGGAAGGGGTGGGTCCACCTGAGCCATATAAAGAAGTTCCATGGATTACGAGAAAAGACTTTTACTAAGGACTGCCTTATTCCTAAAGACTGCCTAAAAACAGACTCTGAACTCAAAGTACCCCTGTTAGAGAAAACTCCGCAACAGGAGTATAAAGAGAAGCTTCGGTCTAGTAAAATAAGTCAGCCAGTTTAATTGTCTAAGTCCCTCTCGGGTGAAACTGTTAGACAGGTTCCTGACATGTATGAGATAGACCCCCATAGTGAGAGAGTTAGTCAAAACTCTAAAAGATGTATTATTGTTCTAAGTTTCTTGTTATTTTTGAGTCTTATGGTTACCTGCACAAGTTATGCTTTACATTTATGTTTTCCAGCTTCACATGTACATATGTTTTCTAATGCTACAGTAGAGCACACATTTAGTGATCTGCCTCCTCACGAGCTATCCTATCGTCTTGCTATGCGAAATAATACATTCATTCGAATGTTGCACTATTCACACCAGACCAGCAATGCTACCAATTGTTGGGTGTGTGGTCGACTCCCCCCTTTCCAGACACCGAAGGGAGTTCTGCCACTCTTTCCTTATCCATTTTCACATAATGGTTCATGTGGAGCATGGTCCACGTTAACATCATCCTCCAATGATATGTCCCTTCTGAATAGAACATGTTTTCCAGACAAGCAGGGTCTCTCCCATAGAACAGGGTTAGATCTAGAAAATGAAGTATATAATTTAGGTAATTATTCTTCGAATTTCATGGTCCTGAATGTTCAGTCTGATACTACTCCAGATTTGCCCGCTATTTCAGTACTACCAGTCAAAGGCGAATTATGTGTCAGAAAGAATGATTCCGCACATGTAGGACATAGTGATTGTATTACTACTGTCGAGTATAGTGACAGTGGGAAATCTATTTTCAAAGCCTCACGTCATTCTTATTTTGTCTGTGGTCAGATCGCATATGTTCGTCTGCCCCTCGATTGGGATGGAACATGTTACATTGCCTTCCTACTGCCACCAGTTTTTCTAGCCCCATCTGATTATCACAGAAACACACATCTAGTACACATTAGACATAGAAGGGAGATCGAGTCCCCAATTGTCGATCAAACTGAAACTACTCTAGAACAGTATCAAGACTTCAATAAAGGTTTCTTCTTTTTTATAGGACCTATCCAGAATACTAAGTTAATACGTAGGTTAACCAGAACCCTTGAAGCAGTAGTGAATGAGACTACTTCTGCTCTAGGTAACTTAACTGAAGAGCAATCTGCTATGAGATTTGTCGTGCTCCAAAATCGTCTCGTTCTTGACGTCATACTGGCCGATAGAGAAGGAGCATGTAGAGTCATCGGATCTAGTTGCTGCATTTTCATTCCTAATAACGCGCCGTCTGTTTATTCAGCTATAACCAGACTTCATAAAATTGCCCATCAGTTACACCAGAATCCAGGCACCTGGACATGGTCCGGTTGGCTCTGGAGTATTATATCTGCTTGGGGATGGAAAGTATTGTCATTCCTGGGTATTGCAGTAATGATTATATTCAGTTGCTGCCTCTGTATACAATGTGGCCCTGCGATTTGCGGCATGTGTGTTACCTCTTGTATTCCTAGTCCTAAGTCCCGTTCCAAGACAATTCGAGACGAGCAAATGATGCTACATGAAATGATAGATGGTATCATGAATATTGATGTTTCCTGATGGAAACGTAGGGCACAAGGAGGGAATGTGGAAAAGTAAATTTTGCCATGTTATATGTGCCTACGTGTTCCCCATCTTATGCTATATGTGCATGATCGATATGCATGTGTTTCCCTCTGATCGATTAAAGACGCAATTATAGTTGTGTCCATCTTTAGTATGCCAGTTTCCAGTCTTCGTGAAAACAACGAGTATTAGGCCTATGTCGCCACATTTTACAGTGTGCACATTAATTCATTGAATTGTCCCCGTTTCTAGGCCTCAAAAGGGCTCGGACTCAGATTCAGCTCCTGTCTCCTGAACCCTCTCCGAGGAGCGATACAGCCCCCACCTGCATCCCTGACCCTTTGCTTACTTCATGCCTCGCAGTGCCCGGCCCGGCCTGGCTCTGCCTCCCAGTCTGCCAAGAGTATGTTATGTTTCTAGTTATCAGCCCAGCCCTCCTTCTCTGCATTCCTAAGCTACTGAGTCGCATCAATAGTTTCCGTCATGGTCTAGCCTTTATGTCTCCATGTAAGAGAAATACTGTATTAATATTCATAGAATCTTCCTAGCACACGCAACACATGTAGAATTATGCACGCACCAGTCTTAGAGTCTATTAGCCTTTGCCCTGATAACTTCTGGATTCTATCAACATGTACTCCAAACACCAAATACCAGATATGCCTTAGGTACATGTCGCTCTGACACTCCAGACTTTAGTCTCCTCTTCTAGCGCAGAAGTCATAGCCCCAGTTCTCCCTGGTAACACGTCATTGCCCGTTTGCGCGCACCACTAGGTTAGAGGTCTCAACTGCTCAGGTAGCCCCCTCCATGTTTCCGCCCCGTTTATGACACTTCTGTTACGTTTACATCACATGTCTATGTACACGCCCTGTACACGCTTTCTTGTTACATCATTTTGCCCTTATCTTTCGCGACTGCTACGAGTCACGCCTACTGCTACGCCTACTGTATTGAATGCAATGCAATTGTTTTGATATATATACTGTGAACTGTTACAAAAAGTGATCCCTTGTCCTTTTCCATTCCCCGGCAGCTGCCTTCATTTCATTCCCGTGCAGGCTGTCCTGTTCCTGTCCTTTATGCCTGATTAAAAGCCTGTCGACTCAAGATACCTCGAATCCTGACTCTTATTTATTGAGCTACCTGTTTTATTGATTGTATTAAAAAATAGTACCGGTAATTAATTATTTATTTACCACAAGAAAGCCGTCTAAAGAATGGCTCTATTCGAGTTGCAGGTGTGCCATGCTGGTGGCATGAAAGGTTATTTGAAGTCCCCTCACAGGCCCCATGTAGATTTATACCCTGACACAGAAGTATACCACTTAGTGATCTTTTAAAATTATTACCACTAAGAAATACATTCTGTCCTTTTTCACTATAACATGTGTGTGTAAGGTAATTTCCATGATGACTTAATGTATTCTTTACCCAACCTTTCATACTGGCCTGCTCGTATATACTCTTGGTAGCATTTAAATTGGAAAGTTGTTATCGGAGTAGGTATGATTCCGTGTATTATCCATTCAATGATATGTCGTTCTGACATTGTCAATGGTAATCTCTCAAGTTTTTCAAAGCTCAGAATTGTATATTCTGCTCCTTTTTGTGCCAAGCTGATTTGTGTATCAGTAAGGTTAAAGATAGAGAATAATGACATTGTGTTGATTAAACGCCAGGGCACGTAGCCTGAACGCAGATTTTGTAACGTCCAGCCAAGCTGTACAATAGAACGTAGTTGGGACTGACCGTGTTGTAACATTAGTTAGTCCTTCTCTATGATATCAATTGCAGATGATACAATACTGTCCAGTTAATATATTCTGGAAGACAGAGTCATTAACCCATTGTCCACAACAGAAAGTGATTTTTCCAAATTAATACGGTCAATTTCTCGTATTTTTTCTGCTGTTTCAATTTGTGTTTCTTTCCAAGCTTTGTTGTATGCCGCATATAAACTGGCCGCTATGAAACGTTTTTGACGCTGTTTGTGTGGTCCCATTATGAAATCACGCAAGTCAGCACCTTCTTTAAGTAAAGTCAAGTGTTGCTTAATTTCTGCCAGTGTGAATGTCTGTAGCCATTCGAGGCAGAGTTTTCCTACACTGTATGTTGTAACTATCCCTGGATGTTGTCTCTGGGAGTATCTAGGGTCTGGCCTGGTCAATTTGAACCCCTGTATTTTGTTCAGGAATCTATCTTGACAGTTATTTGTGTCTGTGGGCCAGATCAACCATTTTTTCCAATCAGGATGTGTTCTGTTTTGGTTAAAAATATGGGATACGTCTATCTCAACATCTGTAGTGCTATTACTGTCAGGTGTTGGCTTTGGAATAGACGGTTTGTTTAAGTATTTAATTTTGGCTAGGCCAAGACAGGTTGTCTGTTGAATGGTGTCATTCAAGAATATAATTTGTTCTGGGATCATGCAGGCTCTAAATATTGATTCTATACCTTGGACCTGCCAATCTCTAGTACCCCAGATGGTTTTTGTTTCAATGTTATTTTTCCAAAAATCAAAACCAAATGTATTCATTTTTTCAAAAAATGTTTCTGAATAGATTAATTTAGTGTTTGTCAGCATGGTTTTCATTCCTGTCTTATTTAACAGTTTGAAATAAAATGTTTCTGCATCACTTGTGTTAAACCCTGAGAAGTATGGGAATTTATCATAAAATGTTTTTGAACTGCCTTTTGGTGGAGTTGCACAATGTTCCCATTGATTATAATTAAAAACATTTCTAGGTTGAGCAGATTTATGCAAATAATGGTTAGCATAGTGATTGTAGCAGTACATCTGTTCATAATTTGATGAACCCTGTAAATAATCATGTTCTGTAAATTTTGCTATCATAACCAAATCTGACATCATATCATTAATATTTTCAAAGTCCCAATCATCAGAGAATGTGCTCGGTTTTACAAAGTCACTTAATGAAACCTTAAATTGATGTGGATACTTCAAGAGCTCGACCGGCCTATAAATTTCGTAATCTGTTTTGTCCCAAGCTACCCCATCGGGTATTGGATTAGCTGTGAAATTTACTGATGATAGTTCTCTTTTCTCGATGTGGGATGACTTGTGTGGCTTTAGGACCAAGTTGATGTTCTGAATTGCTGTGTCCATTGTACTATATTTTCCCTCAATGAAATGTCCCAAACAAAGTACCATGATGAGCCAAGGCAGGAGGAAAAGTTCACCTAGCACAAACCAAAATTCAATCCATGGAGAAATCAGATAGGTTTCTTTGAGTTGATGAAAGAGTTCTTTTGCCTTGTCTTTAAAAGTCTTTGTAGTTGGCTGTTCTTCAGGTTCGCTAGGATCCTCAGAAAAGTCATCGAAATTGATGAAGTAGCCTGATGCAGTTCTGTCAATTGTTGGAATTGCTTCCGGATTTTCATTTGCTTTTGGAATATTCTTTGTTTCATTAGCATAGTATGAGGCTACATCGTTGTAGACAGGTGTTTCTTGATGAACTGTTGCAATTTGGGTTTTAAGAGGCATATGTTCCATGGCTTTGTTGCATAGTCCTTGTTGATTCACTGTAGGTTTATCAAATGTGATTAGTCTCTCAGTTTGAACCTCTTGTATTGTAGCAAACTTTGGTGTTCTGCTATTTCTTGGGAGTCCAGTTGGCCTACTACTTATTATTGGCCACATGATTGTGGTTTAACCAGGTCGATGGATACAACTCGGTTCTCCTTTTTACCAGCAAGGGGCGGTAGTACAACTGATCTTGTTCCGTTGACTGCCAAGACACGTACTGCTTTTCTGTAAGAAGGCCCAAATTCCTTCTTCACCGCGATTTTCTCTCTGACCAGATCCCCAATCTTTGGAATCCAGACAGGCCTTGCTGGGACAGGTGGTTTCTCTTCAGTGGCTGTTGGCTGCTGTTTTAACTTTATGTTGCTCAGGTCTTTTCTTGTTTCATTTAAGTCCTGTAAAATAGCCAATTGATCTTTGATATCAAATCATTTTTCTTCTACCACTGAAGTCTGACTATCAAGGTCCTGGATATGCATTCTAGTCCCGAACAATAGTTCGTACGGACTGAAACCTTTTAGAGAATTTCTTGGCAGATTGTTAAGACTACGTTGGACACTTGTTAAATGTTTGACCCACCCATCACCCGAACCTAATACCTTTGCCGTTATAGATTGCTTTATGTCTCGTTTTTTTCTTTCCATAATCCCGTTTCCCTCAGGAAGGAAGTGACAAGATTACCGCAACGCAATGCCCATGCTGGTCATGGCCCACTTATAAGCTCGAGAGCTAAAATTTTGACCCTGGTCAGAATGTAGCATGCCAATTGCGTATATGCCGATATAGACTCGCAAATCTTTTATAACAGTTCTGGCGTCAGCCGAGAGCTGGGGTCTACATTTTAAGTGAATCTAGTCTTTAATGATATACAATGGGACGCATTTTTCCTGTTTGATCATGCGTATAGATCGCCTTATGCTTTCTATCAGGGGTCTCGGCACTACTGTGGCCGGTTCGCCACTGCGATCTCTGTTGCAATCTGGGCAGCTTATTACAAAGTTGTGATGTTGCAGGCTCATTCCCGGCCACCAGTATATTGATTGCAATTCTTTCAGAGATTCCTTAATCTTAAAGTGTCTTAGACCCTCACCCATGTGTGCGTCTGCTATTAACAAGACTCTCCTGTTCGTGTTTGGAATTACCCTATCCCCCACTCCAGGGATTCGAGCAAAAGGAACGGAGTTTGCAACAATTACGTATGTATAATTGAGTGGATAGTTCATGGGTAATGCTGCACAGTCGCCTTTTGATGACGTTTTTACCGCTAGCATGGTTTCCCCGTCTATGTATTTTTATGCACGCTTTTTTGTGGCTACGGAAGCCGGTTTAGTTGCTTCCGCTGTGGCTGTCTCAGCCAATGAATTCCCTGTAACGTGAACGCGATCACGTTGATGACTCAGTGAATGTATCACGTGAGTCTTTTGTAGTTCTTTCTGTAAAAGAACTACATGTTCCCAAAGCGATTTTTGCTTGATTGTGGCACCTGTGTCATCTTTGTAACCGTTTAGAACCCATTTCTGCAAGTCATTATTGTATGATTTGACGCAGTAATGCGAATCGCACACTATTAGTGTCGGGAATTCGCGATCGGCAATATCCAGCGCCATTTTCAAAGGTATTAATTCGGTTTGTTGACCTGAATTGTCTTTCACAGATTGTGACATTGTTACCAGAGGTCTCAATTTACCTCCGCGCCACCGGCATTTAACAACCTCGCACGTGGCGTTATAGGCTTGTTTTCCCCAAACTGAGGGTTGTGCATATCCATCTGTATATATTACACAGGCGTAAAGTTGTAGAGGTAGAATGTCGATTGACAGAGGATATTCTTTTTCATATTCTAGATTTTTTAATCTTTTCATGTTTGGGTCAAAATAGTATTTCACTTTGTCTGTAGCAAGAGAATTTTCCCATTGTATCCATTTTGGATCTAATGCCACGGTAGTTAAATTACATGGGCTTGTTAATGCCTCAAAGGCTGATTCTGCTGTTAAAACAGTAATCCGTCTGCATTGGGCTTGGGCTCTTTCTTTTGTTACAGCTGTTTAAACCGCATGTACAATGTTTTCCGCAAGACTGAATGTTTTTTCAGCTTCTGTGTACAAATGTGATTTGTATGCTATTGGTACCGTTTCTCCCTCATTAGAGGTTAGGTACGTTAATCCGCATCTTCCTGGGATGACTCGGATTACAAGGTTGCGTGTGTTGTCGCGAGTTTGCAACTTTGTTTTTGTTAACATGTCTGTTTGTAGTGATCTCAAAATTTCTGTGTGTTTTTGAGTCCAATTGATTGGTTTAAAATCTGGTTTTATTAGTCCATAGAGAGGTTTAACCCTCTCTGCATAATTTAGAATGTAAGTTCTTCCGCAATTCAGGAAACCTAGAATTGATTGTAAGTTTTTCAGCGTTTTTGGTGCTTGGAGTACAGCGCACTTCTCTAAGAAATGGTCTGCCAGGCTTTTGCCTTCACTTGACAATTCATATCCTAAAAACAGGACAGTTAGATGGGCAATCCGTGACTTTTCAAAGTTGAATTTGTAACCCTCTGCTGCGAACCCAAGTATTATGGTGTTCACTCTTTTCAAGTGAGTATCCAAGTCATCATCTGTTAGATAGATGTCATCGACATAAGATAATGCCTCATCCTCATACATTTGTAGTAACTCTGTTACTCTTGCTGAGAATAATCCTGGGCTGTTCTTGAACCGCTGTGGGAGTCGACAGAATTTTTCCTGCAAGCCCATTATTGAGAAAGCGGTCAAATACCTGCTTTCAGGTGCTATGTTTTGACAAAAGAATCCATTAGAGATGTCTAATGTTGTTTTGTATTTTTTGCGCACGATGTTATTCATTAGTGCTGCACTGTGTGAGTTTTGTACTGCAAAAGTTTTGCAACATGAGTTTAGGTGTCTGTAGTCCAAAACTAGTCGATATGAATCGTATGGCTTGGAGACAGGAAACAAGGGATTTTTCATTTGTGAGGTGCATGTTTCAATCATCCCCTGGTATTCAAGTTGATCTAAGATCTTCCTGACCTGTTTTTTAGCTTCTTGCTTAATTGGGTACTGCCTCTGTGCAGTTGGTTGACATTTTAACTGGATTTTGTGAGGAGGGGAGTCCTCATCCCATCCAACATGGTTTTTACATAATGCAGGAGCTTGGGCTACTGCCCACTTTCTTGCAAGTGTATATTTTTTATGAATTGGAATGTGATTTGAGAAGGCAGGCATAATCATTTCTTCGCCATGAGGGCACTCCCTGACAAACTCTGGTGGCCAGTCTTTTTCAGCTAAAAGGATGTCATAGCCTTTGGAAAGGTTATCCCAAAATAGACCCCTTATTTTCCTAGTCTCATCTCCCTCTATACGTAATGTTATTTCGTATTTTTTATGAGGTTTTCTAACTCTGGTATCTGCAGTTTCCACCTGAATGTATTCATTCGTGTCCACTGTCTCCAGATGATTCATCAGGATCTTGCGAGCTATGCTCACTTCTGCTGCGCTGTCTAGCATTGTCTGGGCCCACTCTCCGTTTTTCAGCTGTGTCCTCAGGATCCTCGGCATGTTTAATTACTTTAATACTGGCTACCTTCTTTTTTGGAAATTGTATTTTTTTACTTTGATGAGCAGGTTCATTGTCTTTGGACTTGACGTGCTCTTTCCTGTGTTCTGACCGTCCTCTTCTTTCCGATTTCTGCAAGGAATTCTGAAAAGATCGAGAGGGACTTGTATCAATATCTTGATATCTATCAGGTTTTTTCAAATTATCCCTATTTCTAAGGTTGTATCCTTTCTCAGAGGGCACCCTCTGGGGAGACTTGTGTCCTTGGTCCGGAGATCTTTCTCTCCGCCGAGGAGACCTTCCTCTGGACTGGAATCTTTTTTCTTTGGGAGTGGATTGTTTATTTCCATCCCAGCTCTTTTTTGGAGTGTTTAGATTATTTTTAATAAATATATTTTTAGGATTTTTCAGTTAGTTGGGGTTTTACTGGTTTCCCACCCAAACTATCTCTTCCTAGTTCTTCATAGGATTTTTCTATGATTCTGGCAAGTTCAAATGGTTGTTCGGCTATATCTGTTTCTTTCAATTTCTGGAGGAAAGTTATATCCTCCATTGCCAATTGAACCAACTCTCTATATGCCTGTGTTAATTCTTTCATTTTAACTAAGAGTTCTTCGCTTGACATTTTAGTAATGTCAGGATGTGGTGTGTAGCTGGCTAGAACCGGCCATGTTGCTCCTGGTCTACCTAGTGGACCGAGCCTGGTGATGTGATTATTATGTTTTAGGGCGCCTTTAAACCAGAGCAGGTGCTCTTGGTATTTTAATGGGATTTCCACCTCCTCGAAAGGAGTGTACTCATCCGGAGGTTCCTCTATTTTGTAATAGTGGAATTCGTGTGTGACAGCGTTTGCTGCTGAAAAGTTTATCCATGAATAGAATACCTCTGTCTGCTGATATTCATGTGCCTCAATTACGAATATGACTGTACTACCTCTCGATGTTAGTCCATTTTCTATAAGTTTAAGAGTTATAATTTTTCTTATGTTGACCGGAATGAGTATAGCATTCGGGTCGTTTTGTAGGAGACTTGTGTCATCCTCTAGGAGTCGAGCTGCTATTCTAGCTGCCTCCCTTTCGTCTTCACCGTCTGACATTTTTACTGACAGAAAGGTTTTTGTTGCAGATCAAGTTTCAAGGAAACAAAGATTAGGTGCACAATATTTTGGAACACTGTATCCTTCAATGTTGAATAAACCAAAAACCATACATAGGAATCTCTTCCTACTAAGTTCCGGCGGATTTTAACCTTTGACCCACTCCAGACGTCTTTGGAGTATTTACGGGAGAAAGGGTCTGTGTGAAAAAGCACGACTGAGTTACTTTAACATCTTGCGTTAGATTTATCGCCTTACCAAACGTTGGGCGGCATGTAGTGTAGTTCCTATAGTCCCAATAGGCTCTGCGCATTGGAATAATATATTCAGCAGTGTAGACGTAGGACTGAGGTTAACTAGGTCTCTACTGACTATATTAGACTTAAGTTTTTGCCAGCTAGCTCAGAGGTCACTAGAAACTTTCTCGAATAAGCGAGGAGGAGTTTAACCTCCCTGGATAGACAAGAAGGGATTTAGCTTCTGAGAACCATATACCATGACAACTTTGCTCTCCCTGATTAAGAGTATATCTCTAGAGTCATGTGAAAACAAAAGACAGCTATTTCACTCAGTCAAAGGTGCGTACTTAGTTTCACCAGATTGCAGAGAAAAGAGAGACGGGCGTTTTCAATAAAAGGTATTATTTATTGAGCAGTCTCCTTCCTCATGCAAGAGAAATGAGTTGCTACAATTGCAATACTTATAGTAAAGTAAAGTGCAAACAGTAAAAGCAGGATTATAAAATAATACTGTAAAAGCATTGATATGGTTTCTTAGCCATATGATACTTTAAAATAGATAAAATATATACATACATATATACATTGACTAATCGTACTCAACTGGTGCTTCTAAATACGCCTATCCCGGTGTACCTGACCTTAGCTTAATACGTGGGAAGGAGTAAGTAAGTAGCAGTTTAAGTTAAGTTTGTTTTGCCAAGAATCTGACTCAAGAATTCTCTGTAAGGGTTTAGTCAGCTCAGTACCAGGGTAATAGAAGGCAGGAGGTCTGGTATCTCTCTCTCAGGACTCGTTATCCCAGTCCCCCGCAAGGGTAAGCTGGAAGCGCCGGAGCTGGATTTTCTCAGCAGGAGAAAAGACAGCGTCTTTCTCAGCGCGTCAAAAGGGAGGGGCAGCGTCCGTGGGCTCTCGCATCAGCTGGGCTCTTGGGCAAGTAGATAGCTGCTCCAGATTCACCACCACCGTGTCTTTGCTTAAGGCAGCGTTGGTATATTTATACCTGAAAGGTGCCGGGTTTGACGTAAGGCTGGACATAAGACGTCAATAAAGATGTCACTAAGAACTGGTCGTTCTTACAGTGCTTTACAGGAGTTCTCGGACGAAAACAAAACAAAGGCAATGGGGATTTCCCAGGTTGCTGGTGGCTTGGTTTTGTTTAAGAACTCGGTGTGCTTTCTAGTGGGCTGGAGGAGTAGGCTTGCTTAATGTGACAGCATGTGCTACGACTGAATAATGAATAGGGTTTTTATGCCGTTGTATGGATATTATTGATTTATAACCGGACAAGGGCGTAAAATAGAAATATCGATTCAGGTCCCTAGATAAACACACTACAAAAATGTCTATCCTTCTGAGCTTTTGAAATAAAATAAATGATCATTTTGAGAAATAAAGTTTTGCTTAATGTTACTTTGAATAAAGAAATAAATAATAAATAAAACGAACATGCTAAAAGTTGGTTTTTAATAAAAATTAGATGTAAGGAGAATTAAGCTGGTCTTGTATTTTCCTATGCCTATTTTTCTTACTAGCAGATCTGTCGCCCTAATGGTGGTGTGTCTGAATAATCAAAATATTGTTGAAAACCATGGTTAAATTTATTAAACTGGATGTGTACATATTATAAATATTTAGTTTTGGTTAGGCACTCCACCAAACTGTCACGGCGTTACTCTTTTCAATGTCACCGATCCATGAAGTAGAGTGTTAGTGATTCAAGTGAAACTCGCAGTGCTATGGGCCCCACTGGTGAGTAAAGTGAGTGATTGGGTGCTTCAGGGAGAGGTGATGTGGTTTTAGAATTTATTTCCAGGGTGACGCTGCAGCAGTTATCTCTTTTGGTAGCAGAGTTATGGTTGCTATGGAAATAGCTAGGATAATGCACAGAATTATGACTAATGTCTGTTGAGTTCGTATTACGTTATATGCAGTCCTGAAAAGGCTTCCGAGGATTCTGAGAAGCTGGTTATTCTGTCTGCAGGCAGAGGAAGTGTGGCAAGTGAAGTCGCACATCGCATAGTCTATTTCAAAGGGTAGTATCCTTGTGTACTACAGTGGTATCTGCGTATATCACAGGTGGTATCTTCATGCATCACTGGTTAGGGACCCTAGGTGTGAAAGGATAAATGCATAGTGAGGACAGTCTATGAAATCTCAGCTTTTGGGGATAGGGATCAGGAGTGTCCCGTGTTAAGACTCACTGTTGGGAGAGTAGTAGGAATCAACCCGAGCTTGCAAGAAGGGTAAAGGAGCTGCGTCTACTTTACCAGCGGTAGAGAAATTCTGTGGTGGGTCAGAGGTAAGCGCTGCCTACTGGAAATACAGAATTATTGTATATATGAAATAGGGATTTCCGTATGAAAGTGCGTAAATGAATTTGCAATATGAGTTCTTGTGAAACTCTGGGATTGAGTCTAAGGAGGTGAAAAAGATCTCTGTATGTGCTTTCTTCAGAGAAACGGGTTCGTTATTGCCTGATAGAAGGGTGAAGTAGTGGTCGTGCTGCTTTACTAACAAATCAAGATCCTGTGGAGATCAGCGTCGTCTACTTCACATATGGCATATCTGCACGATTGGAATTCTGTCACTTTTGTTTAGCGAAACAGACGAATGGAGATGTTTTATGTACGTTACTAACTGATTCAGTTGAATATCTTGTAAATACGGCTTCGTGAAAACCCTTGTAAAGGAGGGGTCAGTCGGCACTGTAGAAGCCGGAGCGCTGGTCACGTCAAAAGTGTCGCGCAGGGATTGGTCCTTGTGACCAAGACAGAGTAAGAGCTGATTGGAACATCACAGAAAGCAGCGAGACAATTGGTTAAGCACTAACGAAACGTATCGTGTTCTGGCTGATACAGTAGTGTAAACCGCGCTGTGATAGGTTGGTGTTGCGAAGCAGCAACAAGGAAGTACGCGATCTTTTGAAAGACAGAAAAAGTTTTATCGAAACAATGGATTACTATTACGGAGAGGAAAAGAAGAAACCTTCATGGTTTAAGAAATTGAAAAATGTGCTTGCAAAGGATAAGGCGATAGTTTCGAGAGAGAGAAAATTGCTTCCTCCGCCGAAAACGCCTGCTTCCTATAGGTCAGCGAAATATGATTATCATACATGTATCTGGTTAGAGAATTGGGCAAGATATACCACAAATGATGATGTTTTAGCATTCCCAGAAGAAGGATCTTTTAATGTGGCAGTTTTGCGAAATTTGATAGACAGGATGATAAATCTTGAACCAAGACCTAGACCGACTCAGTTTGAAGCATTAGTCGAGTGGGAAGATGGGATGCATGAGTTGGAACGGGAAAGGTCAGAGCGACCTTTTAGACCAAAAAGCAGAATACGTGGATTGTGGGGAGAGACACATGAGAGTGGAATGCGTAGATGGAGAGATGCAGACATGTGTGATGGCATGTATCCAGTTAGACTTGTAGATGAAAATGAAGGGCAAAAATGTACAGAAAAGAAGAAACATATAGAAACAGGACAGGGTGACAGTGGAACAGAGGACGTTGTGTTGGAGGAAATATTAAATAGAAGACCACCTCCATACCAACCTAGTTCTTTATGGACTACTCCTAATGCCCCACCAATAGAGGATAGAATCATTGAGACCCCAAGACGAATTTCAGATTTCAGAGATGTACTAGACAGAGTAGGAGTGAGATATAATCCAAATGCTTCAATGTCAGAATCAAGAATTACCATAACTCCTGAAGAAGACAGTGAGAGGAGAAGTGTGACTGGAATAGAGAAGCGAGATAAAGAACAAGCAAGTAGAGCTGAATATATACGATCCACAAATGAATTGGCAGAAAAGATACAGGAACTCACTAAAAATATGGAAGCAGTGACAGTCCAAGTAACGATAGGGCCTGTAATTCCAGTTTTCGAAAATCAGAGAATAAAATAACCAAGTTTAACAATCCCTTTACAGCAGAGTTTGCAAAAAGTGAAAGGAAATATTTATCCGAATTTATCAGAAATTAGGCCAACAGATAATATGACACCGCCCGATTTGACTCTTAATCAGACCATACCATACAGATATGCGATGGGAACAGAATCTGGTTCTGCTACTCCTGAAAAGAGCATAGAGAAAACGAATGTAGTTCAGACTCCAGTTGGACCATCAGATCAAGAATTAAGTGATTGGATCAAGACCCTAAAATTAAAACAAAACGAAACAAGAGTATTAGATGTGGCTAAACTGAAAGTTGACATGGAAGAATTAATAATTGGTACAGTTGGAGCAGATAATTTAAAATCATATCAGGAAGAGGAACTAATGTTCACATGTAAAAGCATTACTTAGAGAACTAAATCCGTACATGCTCAGTTAGAGGGTTGTGCTATTCAATTGGATGTTGATTTCACCAAATTTAAAACTTTGCAGAAAACGTATATAGTAGATTTTACAGAAAAAGACATTGAGAACATGAACACGACTGGAAAAATAACTCAGATAAAATAATTAATTGTGCTATTAAGGAAATGGGGAGATGTGAATAAATGGAGAGTGAAATGGGCAAAGAAAAAAGATGAGACTAGTGTCAAAACCACTTTAGCGTTTCCAGTGAGAGAAAAGGAAGCGGTAGTTCAGGTGTTTCCTATGAGAGAGATACCAGGAGGAGGGTATGTACATGTTCCATGGAGCAGACAAGATATATTATCATTTACAAATGATTTCCCAAGATTGAGAGAGAATCCAGTGGAATAGTATCGACAGGTAGATAGGTTTGTAAAAGAGTCGAACGCTTTATGGGTTGATCTAGATGGATTGTTTGACATAGTAGTTCCAGCTGATTTGTCGACTGAATGTAAAATATCAGTGAATTGGCCGAGGGAAGAATATCCTTGTGACAAAGTGACAGGTGCACCATCACCTGATGTCATGAGAAAATATGAACAAGTCATAGTATTTCTAAAGAATAAAATTCCACCAAAAGAAACAGACTGGGTAAAAATTGACAGAACCACACAGGAACCAAAAGAAACTGTGCATTCATTCTATGAGAGATTGTTGCTAGTGTTCAAACAGTATAGCGGATATGAGGAGTTAAGTGAAAAGGACATGAGTCATTTTATATATAGGGTTTTGTATGGATTGAGTCCAGAAATTTCAGACATGATTAGAAACAGTATGATAGGTTGGCAGTCGAGCACAGTGGACGAGGTTTTGAGAAATGCTAAATATTGTAGTGAAGAGATCGAAGCCAAGCAAAATAGGTTAAAAGAGAAGCCATGTGGGCACACGTGAAAGTGGCTGAACATCAAATAGCGCAGTTAGAGAATAAGAATGAAGGAAATCCAGGACATTTTAAGGGAAATTTCAGCAAACCAAAAGTGATAGGGAATATAGATGAGCTTAAAAAGAAGCATCTTTGTCATAATTGCAGTAGGCTTGGACATTGGAGGAACGAGTGTAAGTATCCACCCAAGGTTAATACCGAAAATAATTCATTGAATTCTCAGGTGCAGAATGAGATAATTCAGCAGCAACCGCAACAGCAGCAGATAGTTACTCAGCACAGTCAGGTGCTACAACCGCCACTCCCATACAGTGTAAATCAACAGAGGTACAGTGCAGAGACTGGATTCAGCGGAGGCGAACAGGTAAATAAATCGCCTAGAGTGAATGTGAGTTCGCAGTATTGGTTGCAAGAGGAAGTTGGGAGTGAGACGGATGAAGGGTTCTGACGGTGCCTGAGAGAGGAGGAAGAGTGTGTACTTGGAGCCACTCTTGAGGTAGATCAGTCAGGTCCATTTATTAGTGGAAAAGTGAATGATGTGGAGATAACTTTCCTAGTGGACACTGGTGCTACCCGTTCTACTCTCAGATCAGTGGAAATTCAGAATCTTCCTCTCTCGGGTGATCACATCCAAGTGGTAGGTATAGCAAATAGACAGATTAAAACTTCTCTGACTCAGCCAGTTGAAGTAGAGATTGGAAATTTCAAAGACACGCATCAATTTGTGGTGTGTGACAGTAGTCCTGTGATCTGTTGGGTCGAGACATTTTGTGTCATATACTGTTCACCAGATGGCATAGAGTTACAAACTCCAGATGAGGATAGCCTATATAAAATGACAATGCTTATGATGGAAGCAGAACAGAGCAAATTGTTTCCTGTGTTTGATCGGGAAAGAATACCTGAGGAGTTGAAAAAGGTAGTGCAAGAAAACGTGTGGGATTTCACTGGTAAAGATGTAGGTTTGATGAAAGATGTTGAACCTATGAAAGTGACTATAAAAGAAGATGCAAAGTACACAAACATTCCCGAATATAAAATGACAGCGGCAATAATTGAAGGAATAACACCTGTGATAGACAAAATGATTGAACAAGGCAGTCTAAGAGAAATAGAGAGCAATCCTTGTAATTCACCGATAATGGGATTGAAAAAACCAAATGGAACCTTTAGAATAGTACAGGATCTGAGAAAAGTTAACAAGATTGTCGTCCCATGTTGTCCCATAGTACCGAATCCAGCAGTGATTCTATATCAGATTCCCCATGATGCAGAATGGTACACTGCGATTGGTCTGTGTAATGCGTTCTTTACCGTCACATTGCACCCAGAAAGTCAACCATTTTTTGCTTTCCGATTCCAAAATCGTATCTTGGCATGGTGCCGAATTCCTCAAGGGTATACTGAAAGTCCATCGATTTTTAATCAGTTGCTAAAGAAATCATCAGAAAGCCTGAATATGCCAGGAGAGTCTGTGTTGGTACAATATCTTGATGACCTTTTGGTTGCATCAAAGACAAAAGATGCATGTGTGACAGATACTGTAGCATTGTTGAATCATCTAGCAGAAGAGGGACATAAAGTGTCTCCATCTAAATTACAGTTTTGTCAGAAAGAAGTACAATATTTGGGTCAAAAGATTTCCAAAGGAATCAGACAAGTCACAGATGAAAGAATTAGAATGATACAGAGTATGCAACCACCAAAAACGCAAAGACAAGTGAGAATGTTTCTAGGAATGGTAGGCTACTGTAGACAGTGGATTAGCGGATTCTCATTAATAGCGAAACCATTGCAGAGATTGACAAAAGCAGACATAAGAGACCCCATAGTCTTGACTAAAACAGAGATGGATGCATTTGAGCAGTTGAAAACAAGACTGTGTGAAGCGCCAGCTTTAGGCATGCCTGATAACGAAAAAGAATTTGAACTGTACTGCAGTGAGAGAGAGGGATGTGCACTGTCAGTATTGATTCAGAGACACGGAAAACTGAAAAGCCAATTGCATATTTCTCAGCTACTTTGGACCCTGTTGCAAAAGCATTGCCAGGTTGTCTGGAAGCAGTAGCAGCAACGAGTGTAAGTCTAGAACAGAGCGAAGGAATAGTGATGGGATTTCCTGTGAGAGTGTATGTACCTCATTCCGTAGAAATTCTCCTTACCAGAGCAAAAACCCAGTACATTACCAACAGCAGGATGACGCATTACAAAAAGATGGTTCTAGGAGCTGATAACGTGACAGTTGTGAGATGTGTGAATGTAAATCCTTCAACATTATTGCCTGACACCATGGAAGTTGAAGTGAAAGGTGAAGTTGATCACAAATGTTTAGACATTCTTGAATATTGCACAAAACCAAGACCAGACACCTTTACCTGAATCAGATTATGTAATGTTTGTGGATGGTTCATGTCTGAGGACAGACAAAGGTGTTTTAAGCGCAGTATACGCCGTTTACACTGTGGCGAGTGTGTTGGAAGCATCTTGTCTGAAAGGAATTCGTTCTGCTCAAGTAGCGGAGCTGATTGCTTTGATTCGAGCATGTGAAATGGGAAAAGAAATAAAAGTGACCATAGTGACCAACAGTCAGTATGGCTTTGGAGTTGTACATGATTATGGACAACTCTGATCCCAAAGGGGTTATTGACATCTCCAATTCGGAATGCAGAGTTTGTGAAAATGTTGATTGATGCTATTCAGCCAACTGATAAATTTGCTGTTGTCAAATGTGCAGCCCACAAGAAAGGTGATGACTACATCACTCGTGGAAATAGGTACGTTGATTCCATTGCAAGTTACTGTGCAAAGAATTTGGCCTAAATAAATATGGAAAAACAGAAGGAGCATGTTTCGAGTCCTTTAATGCTAACAACAGTAGTCGAGACTTGGCAGGAAGTGAGGCAAATGGAGGAAGAAGCAGATGCAGAGGAAAAGGATATTTGGTTAAAAGCAGGATGTAGACAAAGAGAAGAGGACGAAATGTGGGTTTACAGAGATGAAAGACCAGTAATGCCCGATAGCATGATCTCAAACATGGCCCGAATGTATCATGGTCAAGCTCATGTTGGCAGAGATGCCATGGTTCGTCTTTTTAGACAGACGTGGTATAACCCAAAATTTAGGATGATTGCTGAAATTTTGTGTCAAAGTTGCCTAGTGTGTGAACAATTCAAGCCCATTGAGTGCCTATTGCACTCACACAGAGTACAGAAGTATAGAAATTCTCAGTCTTAATAGACACACAGTGAACTGATTATAGCTGTCAGAGAAACACAGTTGTTTTCGTCATTAAATCTTCATTTTAATGGTCTCTTCATTGCCATCCGACACGTGTTTCATCCCAGGAATGTTAAATTCCGGGACTCATCAGGGCTGGAAGGATACAAATAATATATGTGGAACGTACAATAATATAAGCAAAACATAAGCATTTTTCGAGTATAGTGACTTTGTGATCATCCCGTGTCATTATAATACACTATTATCTAAAAATTAACACATTTTCAGATGATTCGGAAGAATGTGACATCGGGCAAATAACTAGTGGCCAGACTCCCACATTCCTATGTGGGCGGTAGTGTGTAAAAGAGAGTGCAAAATTATAAAACGACATACCAAAAGCAAAACAGTGAATTCAGTTAGAGGTGCCTAGACCCGAGTTTCGGATAGAAATAGAGTGTAAAGAAAGGTTAAATGAGAAAGACAGAGATCTTGGTGTGTGAAATGAAGATACTAGGAGGGGGGAGGGGCAGGAGAAAGATGGTGGAGCAGTGACTCCCCTACAGTTCTCCTGCCCCTCCCCCCTCCTAGTATCTTCATTTCACTGCAGTTAAGTGTGCCGGACTGAAGAGGTGGGTGCACACAAGCCACACCATCCGTGTGCCAGCGCCTGAATAGCCAAACAAAGGTGAAAGTACAACTGCCTCTGATTCTGAAGGTGAACCGGAGAGAACTCCAGATACTGAAGATCGACAAGAATGTTGACATCTGGAAGTGTCAGAAGCCAGTTCTGCGTCTGAAGGTGAAAGGGAAGTTGTCGAAGTACCGAATTCTGAAGATCAAACTGACGATCAAGAATTGGTAAAGACTGACACCAGTAAGGACGCAAAAGAAAGTGGAGACAAAACTGGCAAAGAGACGAAAACTGAAAGGCAGCCTGAATGTTCTAAAAGCAGGGACCGAAATCCTGAAACTCGGGAAGAGGAAGTAACTCACGATAAGGGATGAGATTCCAAGTACCAGTTATGGGGATGTTCCTAACAGAGTAACAGAATTGTCAGAAAAGAAAACTCATCCTGATAAAGGAAAAGAGATTGTGAAAATTATCATAAATGAAACTACTGAAGAAACTGAGAGTGACTCTGATGACAGTGCAGATGACGCTGCATTGAGAAAGAGTTCAAGGAAAAGGACTGGTGAAGTGGAGCATAACACTATAGAGCCTAAGACAAAGAGATTCTGCAAAGGAGATAATTGGCCAAAAGAGACTGATGGACTGAAGTTCAAACTGGTCAATAAAGCAAGAGAGCCAGAAGACCAGGTGAATGAGATAACCAGTCAGAAAGAAGCGTTGTGAAATAACATTGAAGTGGTACAAAGGCCAAAGAGAGTGAGGAAACCAAATCAGAAGTAAAAATTACCTGAGTGGACCTACATTATTTTGCCTCCTATTACTGAGGTAAATAGTAGTCAAGAGAACGTGTACTGCCCAAAAATGATTGGGAAAAGAAAGTAAAGAAGTTGATTCACTGAGAAAAGTGATTGGTTATTCAAAGTTTATACAATCCAAAGGTGGAAACCTGAAATCCTGTTAAGGATATTGTAAATAGGAGGGAGTTTGGAGGTGACATAAGGTCGAAGAAAACCTGTTAGCGATTATTATTAGTGTGTAACCCATTAGTGACATAAGGTCAAAGAAATCCTGTGAGAAAATCAAATCCTTTATTGTGTAGTCTATATGTAACAGGTAGGAATAAGTTTGGGAAAAAAAAAATATATATATATGAAAATGTTGCAAAATGTGTTTCATATGTACTAGTTTATTCATGTTTGTATGGTTGATTTTACTTATTATTATTCCTCTTCCAGAAGAGTTTGAGGAAAAGAAAACAAATGTGAGCATGAAAAATGTTAAGGGAATAACTGAGAAATCATATGTGTATAGACCTGAAATTCATCAAGATAATTCTATTAGTGACTATTCTAGAAACTCTTTTTCAAGATTATTATCAGAGTATGTTAAAACCATGGACGCAAGTGACTGCTACATCTGTGTGAAATTGCCTGCATCAGTTTCAGAGGGCGTGACTTATCACCACCTCCCACTAACATATGGAGTAACTTGTAGTGTAATTGTGAGTTTGTTTTATAATACTGGTAAACTGGAATATTATTATTCAAATTCGGATGAGGTTTTTGCAAAACTGAGAATTGTGAATTCATTGAACAAAGTTAAGCCTGCTAAGGTGATGGGAGAGTTCTTTTTGCAAATGGGAGAATTAACACATGAATATGCTTTTAGACATAATTTGACATGTAAATTGAGAAGTGAACAAAGAGCATTTTTAGACATGGTTGAGGAAAGAAGAATTGTGTATAGTAGATCTGCAAAAATGAAGCATAAAAATTAAAATATTGGCATTTTGAAGATGAGAATCTGGAAAGTGGGAATGTGAATGTAGCTATCAATTTAGATACACCAGCTTTAGGGAAATTCTGTATTAGGAAAGACAACACTGTGTATGACAATTATTTTGTGGGAGCAAGTCAATGTAGAGATACTTGTCGGATAATTGGGGGTTGGGGATTCAAAGGAGGAAGAGATCCTGTGTTTCCGGAAGTGTATTTTATATGTGGGAAACAAGACATATTATAATTTGCCCGACCATTGGTACGGGACATGTTATGTGGGTTTGGTCTTTCCTATTCATGAGATAGGTAAACCTTTAAGTCGTAGAAAGAGAGAAAGTGCACTAGAAATAATAGGGGATGTATTTGGAGCACTGATCGCAGCGATGGGATTATCTTTTAATGCAAATCGAATTCGAAAATTGTCAACAATAGTAGATCGTCTATCAACAGATAGAGCAGGTGGATTTTTAATGGTAAACACTGAAATGGGTGCGATGAGGGCTATGGTGATGCAGAATCGCCTTGCTCTTGATATCATTTTAGCAAAAGAGGGAGGAGTCTGTGGAATTTTGAAAGTACAACATTGTTGCAATTATATCCCAGACAAAAGTCAAAACATTGAAAGATACATTACAAATATTACAGAGTTACATCGAGAAATTGAAACATTGGTGGTTGATGGTATTGTTGAAAGATTAGGTAGAAGTATAGCAGCAATTAAACATTGGCTACATGAGATAAGTGGTTATATTATAGTTAAGATACTAATTCCAATAACAGTAGTAGTGATAGTGATTTTCCTGATAAGATTATGCTGCTTATGTAGAAGTAGGAAACATTTTTGAAAATCAGTAAAGAAGCTAGATCAAGAAAGGCAAGCAAGAGTTAGGGAAATATGTGATATAGAAATAGAAGAATTTAGAGACAAAGCTTTTAAAGAAACAAAAGAAAGAGATACTAGAGTGTAGGTTATTCTAACATGTAGAATTCGAAACATGTTTCTATGAAAAAATTTACAAAAATGTTGGGAGGTGTTTGGTGATGGTATCACCAGATGAGGGAATCGATGGAGTGAGGTGGAAAACAAAATTTTGTCTACCCCTCGTAAAGTTATTGTCCCATAATATAACAATTGCTAATTGAGTGCTGTGATAAATTAATCAACAGTAGTATAGTTTGCACATACATATATACATGTGAGAAATGCTAATTTGCCTGCATTAAATCAATATAACTAATTAATCTGTGTTATTGTTGTGATGTGAACTAATGCAAAGCTTAAAAATAAATATATGTGGCATGAATGTGCTTATTGTGCATCTTAAGTGGCAGAAACTCGTCAGATATGTAAGTATAAACTGCATAAATGTTGCTTATCTGCTAGGTAACAACTAATTGGGAAACGTTAGTAAGGGGGGAGGTAAACAGAAGGGCTAAAATTCTTAAATTAACACTGTTTTGTGTTTGTTTCTATGATAGTTCCCATTTAGGCCCGTGAGGCCTACTGAAAATATGGCTGCTTTTGGTAAACTGCGAATAAAACTGAAGTGAGCATGCGCGTCTCATCTCGAGATGAATGTGAGCTGCTTGTGCCTGGATGAATAACAATGGGTCAAGGCCAGCGTGCCCTGGAACCCCAGATGACTGCCAAGAGGATGGACGTTTGAGTTTCTGAACGTGGTAAAACATACCACTGTATCCAGTTGAGGATATGCCTAAGCAAAAGACATTCATAGACAAAGACTTTTTTCATTTCTGCTGACACCACATGAAATTCATATTAAAATGATGAGGTGATGCTCATCCACCCCGATTTTGTCCAATCAGAAACCGAATTTGCATTGTTAGATACTTTTTAGATAGATTAAGTTAGTAAAATAGTGTATAAAACCCCCTGATTTTACTTCAGCAAAAAACTTCTCTTCGATTCCTTCCGAGATGCTGTCGGACTGCAGATTGATTCCAGTGATGTAAGACTCTTTGATTAATTTGCTTATTTTCTTGAATGCGAACTTAGGATCAGATGAGGGTGCTAGCTAGGGATGTTAGAAGTGAATGACTTTGGGAATTATCTGTTTTTTACTAAACTTTAAACTGAACCTAAATGAAAATGTCTATCCTTCTGAGCTTTTGAAATAAAATAAATGACCTTTTTCAGAAATAAAGTTTGAATAAAGAAATAAATAATAAATAAAACAGACACGCTAAAAGTTTGCTTTTAATAAAAATTAGATGAAAAGATAATTAAGCTTGTATTTTCCTACACCTATTTTTCTTACTAGCAGATCTGTCGCCCTAATGGTGGCGTGTCTGAATAATCGAAATATTGTTGAAAACAAATGATGAAATTTATTAAACTGCAGGTGTACGTATTATAAATATTTAGTTTTGGTAGGCACTCCACCAAACTGTCACAGCGTTACTCTTTCAAATGTCACCAATCCATGAAGTAGAGTGTTAGTGATTCAAGTGAAACTCGCAGTGCTATGGGCCCCACTGGTGAGTAAAGTGAGTGATTGGGTGCTTCAGGGAGAGGTGATGTGGTTTTAGAATTTATTTCCAGGGTGACGCTGCAGCACTTCCAGCCGTATGACCCCGCTAAGGGTGCCTGAGAGGCTTTTGGTGGACCGTGACTGGCACTGGTTCACTGCCTGACGGTGCCGAAAAGCTACTCAAGTCAGTAAGCTGAGCCCCTCAGCCTGACCACTGAGCCCCGCAGCTCCCTCTGACAACATTGTGAATTGTGTCCTGTCCCAAGGGCACATCTAAAGTAGTGTGAAAGGTTAGTTCTTAGGTCAGTGGGCAACCTCCAAGCAGGCGGTGGAGGGGGTAGAAAGCAGAGAATTCACTCACACACCCTCAGGAAAGGGGAGTGAGGAGGCCGCAACACCTGCGCGCCGGTGTGAGCTTCTGCCAGGACCCGCAGTTGGAGCCCCCAAAGCGGCGGTCTATGGCCCTCGAAATCCGAAACTGTCACAATCCCATGGCCAGCGCTGCACTCTTTCCGGACTCACCATGGACTGGTGACGCTACAGCACACTCACCCCGAGCGCCGCATCCTTCCCGAGCACCAGTGAGGTAAGTCCGACAGGATGCAGGTAGCGGAGGCTGGGAGAAGACAGGGTCGACGAGACTACCGGTTAGGCCGCGTGATGAATGATGAGGCAGACAGCTCCCTATGAGCCCGCAGCAGGGGAGGGAACTGAACGGCCGCTCCACACTGCCAGGGAATCTGACGCGGACCAAGCCACTTGGAGACACGTTTCTCAATAATTATGTGCAAGTGTCAGGGTGTAAAAATGTATTCAAAAGTCGAATACATCCCTTTCAGGAATGGATAGGATGATCATGTTGTGTGTCTGACATGAAAGTGCTAGTCTTTGTCTTTAATGCACTTCTTCCCCTCATATTTACCAGGAAGTAAGCATATAGTACAAGGATTTAGTTACTCGTTTCACTTAAAAATGAAGGAATGTGTGCATTCTGTTCGTTTCCTGCCTCTGTCCGACATCCTTCTACTGTTAATGTAGAAAGAAATAAAATCCTTTCAGCCCAGGCGGAAGGTGAGAGTTGGACTCCCTCTTAAGGAAACTAACACATTGTGCATCTACCAGGTTGATGTGAACTTCTCTTTGATGCTTACATGCCTGGTAAAATATGTTTGTCCACCTCTCTCTATTTGGCTTTATTTTTTCCAGCACTGATTACAGCAGAACGGAACCGGACACACATGTTCTGCATTTAATATAACTATACCAGCCTGTTTTGTCTGTAATTTCCTGCTCTGTGCACCCCTCGCTTGCACATCAAAAAGGTGTATGTGCTAGCCACCAGTGGCGGCTGGTGACATTTGAACCTGGTGACGCGGAAAATAATTTCCGCACTGTAGCTCGCGAGCGCGGCGCGCGTGCCCGAACAGCCCCGCCCAACCCCCCCTCTCCCCCCCCCCCCCACCGAGAAAAATTTGAACATTGAGTGGACAAATGGTGCATTTGCAAGCAATTTTGAGAAGGAAGGAAGTGAGAGAGCGCAAACTGACCTAAATGTATGAGTGCATCACACTTACCCGTAGTAAGCACAAATCATGAGGAGAAATGCCATGAGTGCTAGTAGTATCTGCAATTATATTTTGAATGTATAGCTAATGTAGAGATTTAAGTAGAAATGGAACTAATACAGAAATGTGTGACACTATATGATTTTATTAGATGTGATTATTTCTGAATCCATGTCGTGTAGCTGCTAAAATGTAAGATGGCATGTGGTTAAACGCAGAATGTGGTAGGCCTCAGGGCCAGAGCTAGAAGGGAAGGGGAAGGTGTTTCTTTTCACGACATAGATTGAACTAATGTTTTGGTCATTGCATTAATGGGCCATGATTTATAGATGTGTTTACTGAATAATAGAATAAGAGTATTAACATGCTTTAATTAATGAAGAAGTTGAATGCTATAATCATTATGAGAAATGCTGTAGGCCTGAAATGTTTTAACATTGATTTACACGTATTGGTCTGGGCCGAGAAATGTTGCGAACCTTCTTGGAAGTCTATGAGAGTTGGGTTCTTGGCTGCAGATGTCTGTCTGCAAGAGAAAAGGGAGGATCCGATTATAAATAATATGAATAGAGGTCTGTTCAGTAGACGGCCCAGACATGGAGGAGGGTTCCGGAATGTTTTAAGGGGTATCAGCGGGCCGGAGAAGAGTCTGAGAAGCAAGGTCAATTCCAACGTATGAGGCCCAATACAAAGCAGCATGGAAAAAGCCAGAAGCTACACCACGTGAGGGGCGTCTCACGAGGGGCGTCTCAAATGTTGTTGACTGTTTTGTATTAGGGACAGCACCCCTGGGTGGAGTTAGAGCAGATGCCTGAGGACCCTTTAGAGAGCGGATGGGTAGGCAGAGAGGGGTCATGACTGGAGAACTATAGGTTTTCACCAAGAGACTAAGAGTGAGTGACTTCCCTTGGGGGTCATTCACTGCTGACACCTTTTGTTAGGTTGAGACTTGGTTAAGTAGGGATACCATCTAGAGCAGGGTAGGGACAGCCTAACCTGTGTGTTTTCCTCCAACTTAAATGAAGGAGAGATCTCAATATGCGTCAATGCTGATAGCTTTATTATTCTTAGAACTTGTGCTGGTAATTTCCGTTGCTCGTCTGAGGGCTTTCAGAGAGCACATGTATGTAGTTGGACCTGTGTATCTCGTGAATCTCATTCTGAGATGCCTGTATTTGCAGCTTATCCTAACCTTACAATAAACTTTTGAAAGCTAGAAGTTGTTTGTGATCTTTTGGAGCGGGGTCCTTATTGGGTGAACTAACTTGGTAAGAGAGGCACTTTCTTCCTTCAATGACAGGCAACAAAGGTTCAGTCGACCAGATCGGGGTTTAGATCTATAGTGATAAGGTATCGATCAAAATCTCGCCCTTCCAGTTGGTAGCTATAGAGGATGGTTGCCTTCTTGAGGACGGTGACCTAGGCCAGGTTAGCTTACCCCAAGGCCCCTAGAGATCGATGATCGGAAGAATCGCCCGCCGAAGAAGATCCGGATGACGTGAGACAGAAAAAGCAGCAGTATCGGTCGAGAGTGAGTATAAAGGGTCATGCGTGTTAGATTGCGGTGTTTTTGTATTGTATCTATGTTGTAATGTCTGGCGGAGTTGAATGTCTGTAGAGTGACTGTGGAACAGGTTGTGAGCGCGCGCAACCGGTGGAAATCTTAAGTTCAAGGAGAGCTTAAGTGGTTCGGGTGTATCGGACACCCAGAGTAATTGTCAACTAGTGTGAAGGGGGTCATGAGGTACCATTGATCACCCGAAAGACCGAGATAGGGGGAACGTAAGAGTGAGTGCGTGAGTAACGGACGCTGGTCGGAGGTTACTGTGTGTGTAAGCAACCTATCAGAGAGACGATAGACATTTCGTCAGTTGTGTTGACAATTACATATAGACTGTGGACGTACAGTCGAGGGAAGTGACCGCTTGGTCGGAAGTAGTCATTTTTCGGTGTATGAATGGGACGCATGCATGACCGGGAGACGAGTTGAGAAAGGAGGGGTGCTGCTGCGAAGCGGAGAAAAGTGACGTCAGGAAGTGTCGCGCAGTGATTGGCTGACCGGAGAAAGACCGCGCTGTGATAGGCCAGCTAGCAAAGACGTCAGAAAGTGTCGAGCTGGGATTGGCCGACCGGAGAAAGACCGCGCTGCGATAGGCCAAGTTAGCAAAGCCGCGTTAGGATTGGTGGATTGTCATCAGGAAGTAAACAGAGTAGCGAGGCTGGATATTGTGCGCATAATTATGAAGTGTTTTAAATGGCTGAGAGCGGCGTTTAAAAAAGAGAAGCGGGGATCGGATGAAGGGGAAGAAGCCCCGCCGGAGGGTACGCCGGCTCGTTACATGGCAGTGAATGTTGGGCTGCATACGATCCTTTGGATATCAGAGTGGAGTAAGATTACGGAAGGAAATGAGGAACTGACGTTCCCGAAGTACGGGACGTTCAGATTAGAGGTGTTACATCGATTAAAATCAGTCATGACCTCAATGAGACCCTTGCCTAGACCGACCCAGTTTGAAGCCCTTGATGCATGGATTAGGGCAGCGCATGAAAAAAATATGAACAGACGACAAGAAAGGGTGAAACGATCGGTAAGGGCAGTGCAGGATGCCAGGTGGGATGCGGATGCTAAAAGATGGAGAGTGCATAACATGGAAGTAAATAAACTGTACCCGGTGTTAGAGGTGCCCGGAAATAAAAGCCCCCTAGAAGAAGATGATGAGAGCGAAACAGAGGACAGCCTGATAAACAGATTATTGACAGACAGGCCACCCCCGTATAATAGAGCAGGGGGAGAGGTCGAGCATAGTGAAAGAGAAAAGGGGGGCAATGCAGGGGAGCATGGACCGCTTCCCAGTTCAGAGTGGGATCCTGAGGCAAAGAAAGAGCTGTCCCAGCCTAGTCAGGTGCAACAGGTAGTCGGGAGGTTTGTGTTACAAAGAGCGCCGGAAACGGAGTGCGCCACATCCTACGGATTACCAGCTGCACTACAGGTACCTGTTACCATAGGTCCTATAGTATCGATATATGACCCAGAGAGAGCAAGAGGGGAAGAACGGGTACGGAAGGACGGAGAAAGAGCAGAGACGGCAAGGAGGAACGATACGATCAATTCCCCAAGTCAGATGCCGATACCCAGAGAGTGGAGCACCCCGATGCACACAGCAGGGGATCCAGGAGGGGATCCTGGGGGCCCTAGATGGCCAGTGGATCTGAGGGGATCTGGACGAAAATCCTTTCAAGAGCTAAATGAGTACATGAAGAAGTGGGATGAGGCAGTGGAGGCTCACAAGAGCATCATAGCTGCGGAAGCTGAAAGGGAAAGTCAGGACAGCAGAGCTCGGACTCACTGCGGGGCTGGGGAGAGCAGCCCGGAGTGGGACTGGAGAGAGAGAGATAGTAGGGGAGTCACCCATTGGGCCCGGAGTGGAGATAGAACGGACCTGGAAAACGGGGGCCCCGGGAGTGGAGGGGTGGCGCGCCCAATACTCAGTGAAGGGGAGAGGAGAACGCAAGAGTACAGAAACAGCTTTAAGTGTACCCACTGTGTGCCCGGCACCAGAGAACTGAATGGGAGTTGTGAGAGGTCGCACCATAGTCCCTGTGATGACGGAAACGAGCGCAGCCCAGGGAATATGGGGAACCAGGAAGGATCGTATCGGATACTGAGCGATACTAGGCAAAGGGAGAGTAGCGACCAGAGGGAAAATAACAGAGAGGAGTACGGTGAAAGGAGAGAAGCAGGAGAGAGTGGGCAGAGCAAGAGTGGGGGTAACAGGCCCGTGTTCCATCACCTTCCAAGATCGGATGGCCGAGCATGGGACCTGGAGAGATGGGAGCAAGGGAGAGCACTCATTAACTCTCCCGAGCCCAAACGTAGAGCTCGGAGTTGGGATGGTAGGGAGACCAGTGAGCCCCCTTCGAAAGACATATTGCGAGCTGAGATAAAAGCTAAGAGACTCGATGTCGCCAGCTTAAGGTCAGACCTGGATGACATGATAGATGGTACCCTGCCTTTAGAAAGAATGGAAATGTATGAGCAGGATGAAATACTGTATATGGCAAAGGACATCACTCGAAAAGCGAGAGCAATCCATGAGAAGTTAGTCGAACTAGCAGGCAAATATATGGTGGACCTGTCAAGAACCAAAGCATTACAGGGTAACCACAGGCTACATTATACAGATCGAGACCTAGATGAGAGGAGAACGATCGGGCTGAAAACGCACATAAGGGAACTGATCACTGGAATAAGGACATGGAGGGCACTAGATAAGTGGGAAGAGAGGTGGTCCAAGAAAGGGACCGTCAGGAGAAGCACGCTTGGTACGACACCAGGAAGGCTGCAGGGAATAGAAGCATACCCTTTGCGTGAAGTCGCAAATGGGAATTATGTACATGTCCCTTGGAGTAGGGGAGATTTAGCTGCTTTTACCACCTCCTTCCCCAAATTGCGGGAAAGCCCAGTGGAGTGGTACAAGCAAGTTGAGAGATTTGTTAAAATCTCAAAGGTCCTATGGATAGATCTGAACACGCTGTTTGACATTGTAGTACCAGGAGATCTGTGGACAGCATGCAAGGTTAGCGCTGAGTGGCCCACAACGGAGCCGGAGAGAGATGCTAAGACTAATGGGCCGTCCGAGATTGTGATGGCAAAATTCGAGAGAGTGATGACTTGGCTGAAAGAGAAAGTGCCAATGCAAGACATAGATTGGGTCAAAATAGACCGAACCAGACAGGAACCCAAAGAGACAGTCCACGAATATTATGAGAGATTGCTGAAGGCGTTTAAACAGTATAGCGGCTTGGATGTAATGGATCCAAAAGACATAGGGCAATTTGTGTCCAAGTTCGTCCTGGGACTGAGACCGGATATTAGTTTAATGATTCAGCAACACTTGATTTGTTGGCAAAATAGACCCCTAGACGAAATACTGAGATATGCCAGGTACTGCTGTGATGAGATAGACTCCAAGGCTAAGAAACTAAAAGAAAAATTGATGGTGGTACAGATGCAGGCAGCAGGGAAGGGGGGACAGCAGCAACAGCAGCAAGGAACAGGTACAGGAGGAAAGAAGCAGTACAGTCAGAACAAGGGCAATGAGGAGAGTTCCACCTTTAGACCCAGAATAGACATAGCTGCCTTGAAGAAAACGACTAGGTGCCACCAGTGTAACGAGGTGGGGCATTGGAAACGCGAGTGTCCCTACAATGTAGAGATAGGAGAACAAGAGGAGGAAGAGGTCCAGAGCGCGCCTACGAGAGGGGTGACGCCATACCAGGGAAAGGTGCTCAAAGGGGGGGGGGCTCCTCCCCGAGCCCAGTTCCCGCAACCTCCCCGAGTAGGGAATATGGGTAAGACCTATAGACAGATGCCCCTGTTTGTAGAAGGAGAAGAGTGCTATTATGTGGACCCATTAACCGGACAGAGAGTGGAAAGAGAAGACTGCACCCTCGGGGCAGCCTTGGAGGTGGACCAGAGGGGACCCTATGTCGAAGCAGAAGTAGCAGGGTGCCCCACGACATTTCTGGTGGACACAGGAGCCACTAGGTCCACGATCAGATCAGCTGCAGTTCCAGACCTGCCCATGTCTGGAGAGACCATACAAGTGGTGGGGGTCGCAAACAGGAGAATAACCAGCCAATTGACAGAACCGGTACAGGTGAAAATAGGGAAGTACAGCGATGAGCACCAGTTTGTGGTTTGCGATTCAAGTCCTGTGTGTCTGCTAGGCAGAGACCTGTTGTGTAAATTGAATTGTACAATATACTGTACACCTCAGGGAGTGGAGGTATTGACCAATGATGATGATGCAGACTTCAAAGTTGCAAACTCAAGAATATGCGTGGAGCTGTACCCTACTTTGACAGTAGATGAGCTCCCCTGGGACTTGAGAGAGACAGTGGCACCAGAAGTATGGGACTTCACTGGGGAAGAGATTGGATTGGTCAAAGGGGTGGACCCAGTGAAAATTGTAGTGAAACCGCATGCTGAGTTCCCAAGAACACCCCAATATAAATTGACTCCAGAAACGATTGCAGGCATAAAACCCGTGATCGAGTCCATGATTAAACAGGGAATACTGAAAGAAATCGTGGGTAGTCCATGCAACTCCCCGATTATGGGTCTGCAGAAACCAAATGGGAAATTTCGGATAGTGCAGGACCTCCGAAAGATTAATAACATAGTCGTTTCGTGTTGTCCAGTGGTACCGAATCCATCAGTGATACTGTTTCAGATTCCATTCCAAGCTGAGTGGTTCACTGTGATTGATCTTTGTCAGGCTTTCTTTTCGATCCCTCTGGACGAAGAAAGCCATTTTCTTTTCGCATTTAAGCTGGAAGGTCGCGTCCTAACATGGTGTCGTATTCCTCAGGGGTATACAGAGAGCCCATCGATCTTCAACCAGCTTTTGAAGAAAAATCTTGAAAGTCTAGTGCTGCCCCAGAAGTCAGTTCTGGTCCAGTACATAGACGACCTCCTCGTGGCGTCAGAAACAGAAGAAGCTTGCAGGGAGGACTCCATTGCTTTGTTAAATCACCTAGCTGCCAATGGGCACAAGGTGTCCCCGGGAAAGTTGCAGTACTGCCTGACAGAAGTGCAGTACTTGGGACACAGAATAGAGAAAGGCAAACGAAAGGTGTCACCAGACAGGATAGAGGCGATCATGAAAATGAATGCGCCTAAGACACAGAGAGAGGTCAGGATGTTCCTAGGGATGGTGGGTTATTGCCGACAGTGGATCGCGAACTTTTCACTGAAAGCAAAGCCCTTGCAAAAACTGACGCATAAGGAGGTGAGCGATCCGGTACCATGGGACAAAGACTGTTTGATGGCATTCCTACAGCTGCGAGAGGACCTGTGTCGTGCTCCGGCATTGGGAATGCCTGATTACAATAAACCATTTTTGCTTTACTGTTGTGAGAGAGAAGGTTGCGCGTTGTCTGTGTTAGTCCAAATCCATGGGAATGCCCGTAGACCAGTTGCTTATTTCTCGGCTACTTTAGACCCAGTAGCCGCAGCGTTGCCCGGATGTCTCAAATCCGTTGCTGCAACGGGTGTCAGCATTGAGAGATGTGAAAATATCGTCATGGGGCACCCGTTAGAGGTGTGCGTGCCCCATTCTGTTGAACTGTTGATGACCAGGACCAAAACACAGCATCTGACCAACAGCAGGCTCACGCGCTATGAGCAAGTTATTCTTGCTGCAGAGAATGTGACCCTCAGGAGATGCTCTGTTTTGAATCCTGCCACCTTGATGCCACTCCCAAATGATAGCGAGGATGATGATGAATGTACAGACCATGACTGCCTCGATGTGACTGAACTATGCACCAAACCCAGACCCGACATCGTAGATGAGCCACTGACCGACCCAGATGAAATTTTCTTTGTCGATGGCTCATGTGTAAGAGACGAAGTTGGGCAGTTGAGAGCAGCTTACGCTGTTTGTACAATTACTGGAGTTGTGGAAGCTGGGTGCCTGGAAGGAGTACACTCCGCTCAGGTAGCCGAGATTATTGCCTTGACACGTGCTTGCTTGGCAAGCAATCAAATTCGAGTCACCATATACACCGACAGCCAATATGGTTATGGGGTGGTTCATGATTACGGGCAGTTATGGTCTCAAAGAGGGTTCATGACCTCTTCAGGCTCTCCCATTCGCAATGGAGAGTTTGTGCGCCTGTTGTTAGAGGCGTTGCAATGTCCAGCAGGTATCGCAGTTGTAAAGTGCACCGCACATACCAGAAATGAGGACTTCGTCTCGAAAGGCAATAGATATGCCGACGAAGTCGCGCGGTATTGCGCAGAACAAGGGTACTCTTTCACAGAGGTGGAAGTGGGTGGAATAAATGTAAGGACTGAATTAGCCATGATATTGGAAACTGTTGATACTTGGGACGAACTGGCAAACATGCAAGAAAATGCTCCTGATTTTGAAAAAGAAACATGGGAAAAGGCAGGATGTGTAGTGGGTGAGTCCCATTTTTGGGTCTCAGCAGACGGCAGAGCAGTGTTGCCCAATGAGATGGTGAGCCCAATGGCCAGACACATACATGGTCCCGTACACCTAGGGAGAGACGCTATGCTGAGAGTGTTTAGACAGACCTGGTACAATCCTAAGTTTAGAATAGCAGCAGAAGCAGTGTGCCAGCGTTGTGTGACCTGTCAGCAGCTGAACGTAGGGAAAAGAACACCAGTTGCACTGAGTCACATAGGAAGGTCTGGAGGTCCATTCAATCGAATGCAGATAGATTTCATTGAAATGCCGAGGTGCAACCGCCTCCGCTATGTCCTGGTGGTTGTTTGTGTATTCTCCAGATGGGTTGAGGCATACCCTACACGTAGGTGCGACACCCTCACAGTGGCCAAGTTACTGCTTAGGGAACTCATTCCGCGCTTCGGGGTGCCGGCCTCTTTGGAATCAGATAGGGGAACGCATTTCAACAGCGAGCTTGTGAAGATGATTTGTGCGGCTCTGAACATAGATCAGAAATTGCATTGCAGTTACCGACCAGAAGCCTCAGGAATTGTGGAGCAGATCAATGGCACGATCAAAGCCAGAATTGCAAAAGTGTGTTCCTCAACGACCCTGAGTTGGCCTGACGCCCTGCCATTGGTCCTCATGAGCCTTCGTAGTACCCCAGACAGAAGAACGGGGTTGTCACCACATGAGGTGTTAATGGGGAGAACAATGAGGCTGCCATCTGTCCCAACTACTGCACTGTTAAATATCACAGATGATATGATCCTGGACTATTGTAAGGGGCTGTCTGACGCCATTCATTCTGTGTCCCTTCAGGTGCAGGCTGCCGAGGTTCCATCGTGCCAGGGCCCGTGCCATGACCTGTACCCTGGGGACTGGGTCCTGGTGAAAAAACATGTGAGAAGAAGCTGCTTGGATGTTCGTTGGCGTGGGCCCTTCCAGATCATCCTGATCGCGAATACGGCTGTAAAGGTGGGAGGCCTGCCCAATTGGATCCACGCGTCACATACGCGAAGGGTTCCAGCACCTCGGGAAGAAACAGCTCCTCTCTCGGATAGACGTCCAGCAGAGGACCGAGAAGCCATAGAGGGGGCTAGCCAAGCTGTAGAGGTGCCAGCGGAAAGAGGGAACAAGTCTGACCAAGCTGAGGACGGTCAGTACAACAGCGAAACAGACGACGCTACAGAAGGAGAAAGTAGCTGGGAGTACGAGTCAGACACTGACAGGTCTGACAGAGAGCGAGAACAGACAAGAAGGAGAAGGAGTAGAAGGGCACGTGGAGAAGCTAATTGGCCGCAAAGAAGGAGCTCTAGCCTGAGGTCAACTCCAGAGATAACCCTTCCTCCGATATCAGAAGACTCAGACCCGGAAGAAGGTGCTCAGGGCGCGGAAGCACCGGACCGAAGAAGGTCAAGAAGAGTGCGTGTGCCTAGCAGAAGATACTCCACACCTGAGTGGACATATCTGGCGACAAATGTCTTTGAAACAGGAGACAGGGAGGATTCGAGCGGTGGTGGTGTCCAGTTCTGAGCCCATCGTCACCGTGGAAATACGACTGTTGGTACCCGGAGTCGAACAAGAAGGGTCACTAACATTCATGCTCCCCAGACCTCCCCGCCTCAGCAAGTTAAAACACATGTTTCTCTCAGAATTGCAATTCCCCGACTTTGGTACAACGATAACAGCCCATGAAGAGCACAATCTTCGTTTGGAAATACTGAACTTTGCTATCGAAGCTGCAGGCACAAACCTGATAGTAGATGCTTAAAGGACTTTGTAAATAAAGCGAGCAGAAAAAGAAGATTACCTAGCGCCCAGGAAGCAGAGAATATTAGGGAACTTCCCTTGAGTTGATGGAGAAGGGCTAGGGTTGTCTGTATTGAACTGTTAAAGGACCTTTGCGAAGAAGGTTGTCAGCTTCCAGTTGTGTGGATTCTAAAGACAAAAAGAGTAAAAAGAGACTGTAAAGGAACGAGAAGAAAAGAACTTTGTGCCAAGATAAGAGAGAGCCGTATTGTCTGACGAAATGGAAGCCGGCACCCAGAACCGCAGAGCTAAATGTATAATAGGTACACTAATAGTAGGAGTGATAATATTAATAGCTTTAGTGGTAACAATTTCTTATGTAAAGGGACATGAGGAAGAGGCGAAGGTAACTGATGTGAAATCTGTAGAAACGCTTACACCCACTGTTGCTGGTGAGAAAAGGGAAAACACTCAAGAGAAAGCGTTATTAGCTGCAGAAGCCCGCAGGTTACACGTAGATGAGTCCCAAGGAGACTTTAGGTCAAATGCTTATGCTAAACTCTTATATGAATACGTGGATGCCATGGAGGTTAAGGACTGTTACGTCTGCATGCAGTTGCCGGCGTCTGTAGATGAAGGCATTAGATATCATCACCTCCCGCTGACATATGGCATTACATGTAGCTTATTGCTTAGTATATTTTATGGGAGAGATAGTTTTGAATACTATTTCTCCAACTATGATTCAGTGTTGCCAGAAGTCCCAAATTATAAGCAGATGAACAAATGGGACTACTGGAAGAGTGAAGACAGATTGGCCAAGTTCTTCATTCCTTGGATTACCTTAGATACTTCACATGCCCGTAGAAATAACCTGACATGCAAAGTGTCAGAAGTCGAGAAGAAGTTCATAGGGCAGGTGGATGATCGTTACAGGAGACAAAAGATTTTGAAAAAATCAGGACAATGGAAAACAGATTGGACCGAGGAAGAGAAGGCACACAAGAGAAAGGGTAGTAGTGGTCCAATAGCTTTAGATAAGACGCAGAAAGGAAAGCTATGTCTTCACCGAGCCAAAACGTATTACGAAAATGTATACGTGGGAGAAGTCAGTTGTGAACATGCTTTCAATATAGAGTACTATACTAAAGATTTCCTGAAGGGAATGCAAGTGATTCCAAATGTGTATTTTGTATGTGGAAGAAATGCCTACGTGAGACTACCTGACAACTGGTATGGATCATGTTACCTAGCAATTGTCTTCCCCAAAATATATCATGCACAAGACTTAGAGATCATCGAGGGCAAGACATCATCGAGGGGAAGGAGAGATATAGGAGATGCAGAAATGGTTGGAGATGTCTTTGGAGCTATGTTCCCTCTTTTGGGACTAATCCTTAATGATGTTAAAATTAGACGACTGGCAACAGTCGTCGACAGGTTGTCTGCCAGCACTGCTCAGTCCTTAATGCTGGTAGAAGGAGAGATGCAATCGATAAGGGCTATGGTTCTTCAGAACCGTCTTGCGTTAGACGTCCTACTAGCAAAAGAGGGCGGAGTCTGTAAGGCTTTGAAGGTCCAGGAATGTTGTACTTACATTCCAGACAATTCAAAGCCCCTTGAGAAAGTTATTAGGAACATAACTGATATTCACAAGGAGATCGAAGACTTGAGTAGAGAAAATGTCTGGGAAAAGGTGGGCCACGGAATGAGTGAAGTTGGAGGGTGGATCTCCACCTTAGGCAAAAGCTTTGTGTGGTATATACTAAAACCTATCATCATAATATTGATCTGTGGGATCATATTGTGGGGATTGGTGAGGGTATTCAAATGGTACAGAGCAAGAAGGTCAGAAAGGGCCCAAAGAGAGCAGCTGCAGAGATTGGCTGCCATACAAGATAATCAGTACAGGAGTCTGAGGGCTCTGGAAACGCAGAGACAAGTTATGCTAGCAATAACTGCAGTTTAAATGTTAGTGATGACCCCGAGAGGTCATCAAAGGGGGGAACTGAGAGAGCGCAAACTGACCTAAATGTATGAGTGCATCACACTTACCCGTAGTAAGCACAAATCATGAGGAGAAATGCCATGAGTGCTAGTAGTATCTGCAATTATATTTTGAATGTATAGCTAATGTAGAGATTTAAGTAGAAATGGAACTAATACAGAAATGTGTGACACTATATGATTTTATTAGATGTGATTATTCCTGAATCCATGTCGTGTAGCTGCTAAAATGTAAGATGGCATGTGGTTAAACGCAGAATGTGGTAGGCCTCAGGGCCAGAGCTAGAAGGGAAGGGGAAGGTGTTTCTTTTCACGACATAGATTGAACTAATGTTTTGGTCATTGCATTAATGGGCCATGATTTATAGATGTGTTTACTGAATAATAGAATAAGAGTATTAACATGCTTTAATTAATGAAGAAGTTGAATGCTATAATCATTATGAGAAATGCTGTAGGCCTGAAATGTTTTAACATTGATTTACACGTATTGGTCTGGGCCGAGAAATGTTGCGAACCTTCTTGGAAGTCTATGAGAGTTGGGTTCTTGGCTGCAGATGTCTGTCTGCAAGAGAAAAGGGAGGATCCGATTATAAATAATATGAATAGAGGTCTGTTCAGTAGACGGCCCAGACATGGAGGAGGGTTCCGGAATGTTTTAAGGGGTATCAGCGGGCCGGAGAAGAGTCTGAGAAGCAAGGTCAATTCCAACGTATGAGGCCCAATACAAAGCAGCATGGAAAAAGCCAGAAGCTACACCACGTGAGGGGCGTCTCACGAGGGGCGTCTCAAATGTTGTTGACTGTTTTGTATTAGGGACAGCACCCCTGGGTGGAGTTAGAGCAGATGCCTGAGGACCCTTTAGAGAGCGGATGGGTAGGCAGAGAGGGGTCATGACTGGAGAACTATAGGTTTTCACCAAGAGACTAAGAGTGAGTGACTTCCCTTGGGGGTCATTCACTGCTGACACCTTTTGTTAGGTTGAGACTTGGTTAAGTAGGGATACCATCTAGAGCAGGGTAGGGACAGCCTAACCTGTGTGTTTTCCTCCAACTTAAATGAAGGAGAGATCTCAATATGCGTCAATGCTGATAGCTTTATTATTCTTAGAACTTGTGCTGGTAATTTCCGTTGCTCGTCTGAGGGCTTTCAGAGAGCACATGTATGTAGTTGGACCTGTGTATCTCGTGAATCTCATTCTGAGATGCCTGTATTTGCAGCTTATCCTAACCTTACAATAAACTTTTGAAAGCTAGAAGTTGTTTGTGATCTTTTGGAGCGGGGTCCTTATTGGGTGAACTAACTTGGTAAGAGAGGCACTTTCTTCCTTCAATGACAGGCAACAAAGGTTCAGTCGACCAGATCGGGGTTTAGATCTATAGTGATAAGGTATCGATCAAAATCTCGCCCTTCCAGTAGGTTAATAAAGAAATTGTGAAAGTGCAGTTATGACAGTAATAAAGAGATGTCCTGCTTAATCAATATGTGGCTTTATAACCGACTTTGAGATACAATGCATTTCTGACTACCTCACAATGCACTAACCTATTCGGTACCTTTTTGCTTTAATTGACCACGTGAACGTGTATATTATGAACAATGATATATGAAAATCACGGTGTTTAATGAATGTTACAAGCACATATGTTGCCTATATATAAAAAAAATCAATAAAGAAATGATTTTCAAAGTAACAGAATGTTCATACATGTAGATATGATTTGTCCTAATTTTCTTTTTAAATGGAAGCGTTTTGTGGAGCCGGTGTGTCCAGTTTTTGATGAGCACGGCCACCTGTGTTATTAAAATCCACCCTTGTGTGGTTTTCATGCGTGTTCACGTGCAATATGTAGCTGTGTGATGGACTGACCCGGAAAGCGCGCCGTGTGTTCTTGAGCAGGTGGTCCACAGACCCCGGCTGCTCCCCCTTTCACTCTTTGAAAGATGAGCCGGTCAGCGTTCCTGGTGAGTGTATGTGCAGGACAGCCAGGCGGGAGCGGACGAGGGCTACTGCAGTGTGTCCAGAATTCTGAATAGTGTTTCACGGAACTTGGACCTTCGTAAAGCAGAGAATGCTGCGTTTTGAGCAAGAAAAAAGCTCAGTGTTGGCAGCTGTTTTAGAAGTGCCCTCATCGTGCTGATTAATATGTGTTACCCCTTATCTGTCTTTCACCTATAATCTATTATTTACAGTACTTTAAAAAGAATCTACATTTTGAATCAGGATTACGCTGCCCCGTCACTCCAATTTTGGTGGTCGCGCCTTTCTAGGGGCAGCAGCAACACGATGAAATGCTGCCCCTCAATCTCCCTCGAGTATCCAGGGTGATAAACTTTAGGGAGACAGTGAAAACCTCGCCCTTTTACCTGCATCTTTCATCGATCATTGCTGTGTTTATGTTTAATAGGGGACAGGAGTTGGCCTAAGGACTAGGGTGGTCGTCCTCGGAACCGGGTTCGAGTCTCGGCAATGAAGTGCAACATCCTCTGATTTTGGGTATATCTCTTAATCTCCCGTGCCTAGCAAAAATGAATGTGTCCTCATGTAATGCAACTGGTGCTATGTAAAGCGCTCTGATACCCGATTCGGGTCAAGTTCGCGCTATATAAAACGCCGTTAAATTAAAAATAGTTTATTTAGACAATTATGTCCGTTAAAATTCCTGGTACAAAGCGAAAATAGTGTAAACATTGGTAAATCAAACTTAAAAGTCTGTACAGATACACATCTCATTATATAATTCAGTCAGGTGCTGTGTGAGATAGTACCAGAGCGACATGTGCAAACTTAACTGGACTGAGATGAAAACTTGAGCAATTGAACAAACTGTGGTTGTGAAATTCTGCACTAATAGCCTGAATTTCATTGTAAGTTCAGTACATGTTGTACTGCCTCAGCGCGATAAATGCTTCTCACATTCCAAGAGACAGTTGTCGTGCATTTCTCCAAACGTTCCCCTCCTGAACCTTTGAGAGGAAGTCTGCAAAATCCCTTAACTATGACTGGCAAATCAATTACTTACTCCGCAAGAAAACAGGCACATAAACACGGCACGCGTAGGCATAATTGAAAAAAACGGGTACAGCTGTGGGGGATCATGGGTAATGCTTAACGGGTGGTGGTGGGAGTTTGAAATCCAATACAAAAGGGCGGTAACGGGTAATCACCATTGTCATCAACACCATCACCATTGTGGCTCACCTCCTCGTTGTCTTTGATGTCCGGTTACGTTATGGTAGTAGTAGTCATGCTCCACAAGGCCGGATTCCAGGAAGAGTTACTATCAGCAAGGCAGGATTCCAGGAAGAGTTACCATCAGCCAGGACAGGAGCACGCACACCACGTTAGAAGGGGCAGCACTGTGTGTGGCAGTGGCTGCGGCGGGTGGGGGCTGAGAGTGACTAAGGAGGAAGTGACGTCATCAGGCAGGGGGGGTCGACTGTCTCCAGCTCAGGATTGGCTGGAGCAGCCAAATTTCCCGCCCCATTAGGTGGCTGGGGGCTGCGGCATGAGGCAACCCCCGGTGTACCAAGGGGGGGGGGCTAGTGCGCATGTCCCCGCCGGGCAGGAAAATGACCTGTCCGGAAGAGGACACGCCCACTAGCGCGTCTGCACAGCCCCCCCCCCTTTCCTGATGGTTTCTGGTCCGGCCCGGTGACCGGCCGGCCAGAAACTGCATGCAGAATGTGTGATTTTAAGCACACAGCGGCGGTTCCGGATGGCGGCGGTGCGCATTGGGAGGGCAACGCCCCAACGCCCCAATGGACGCACCACCGCTGCTAGCCACGTGTGCCACAGTTCCCAGAACATTCTCGCATCTGACTGCATGCATGCCCCCGAGACGTATAAAGGTAACTGTTTATCATGCCCCACACTCTTTGTTTCCCTGGCATGTTGCTTTAGGACAATGCCCGTCTCGACAGCTGTTCCAGACTGCATCTCATCTGCTTTGCTGCTCCTAAATACGCAGTCTGCAGAGCGGGGCAAAGTGCTCAAGATGTGAGCTCAATGCGACCACACAAATCCATATGTCGCTCCAGAAGTGCACAAAAAACTGTCTATGCTCGCTACAAATGGCCACCATAGTCTCCTTGCTCCAGAATTAGATCAGGACATCATACTCCCAATGCGGCCTGCTGGACACAATTATCTAAATGTGGCAGCCAAGACTGAACGTCAAATGCCAGATGAGCACATAAAGTTAGGACGCCATACTCCAGAATGTTAGAAAATTACATAATACTGCCCTGCGGAACAACGTACAGATTTCCAGTTATGGAACCCATCACAGGACCCAATATTCAAATCAAGATGTTTGCTCACAATTGGAAGCCACACTCTATAGAATGTTAGAGCAGAAGACCATTCTCCTGATAGGGTCTGTAGAATGTAAGCCAGCGCTTTAATGTGTCACCCACAACTCACCCAATATACTAGATGTACGCAATACTCCAGGATATTACTGCAGGACACCCTACTCCTAATATGACCTGCAGTACTGGACGCGATGATGATGATGGCGATATTGTAAATGTTCACTTGCATTTAGGCAACATTCTGTAGAATTTTAGAACAGGATACAATACTCACAAGGTGGCCTGCAGAACTGGAGGCAATAATCTGGGTGTAGCCTGCAGAACTGGCTCAGTACTCGGGTAGGCGAACAGAAATGGATGCTGTATTCAGGTGAGAGTTGCAGAACTATACACAATACTTGGAAGGAGACACAATGCTCAAGCAATTGGGCCCAGCTTTGGCCCGCAGGACTGGACACAATACTCCAAGCTGGCCTTAAGTATTCTCCGGAGTTGCGTGCAGTGCTAGATACATTACTCCCCTTGCTGAACTGGACACAGTACTCAAATCTCAGGCGAAGTGTCGGACTGGGACAGAAAATAAGCCCGGGCACCAAAATAAAAGTGGCCCTATTAGCAGGTAGCTACAAATGTAACCCACGTTTTCAAATTGGGTCGTTTTGAACATATAAAAACATATTGTATAGCTGTTTTGCAAAGTATGGTGGGCTGCATGCATTTGTGCTTGCTGGAGGCAATATTTGTGATATAGGAAAGTTAACATTAAAACCGGCCCACAACACCACAAAACAGGCCTACAGAGAGGGCTCTCAGACCAGCTCTTTCAACATGGCAAGATTACCCTATAGGCTAGTCAGACTTTGCTCCAGTGTGGCCTTTAGGCTGCAATACTACTTTGATAGCCGGCAGAACTAGACACGTACTATGCACTTGGCTATGGCCTGCAGAACTGGACACAGTACTCTGGTGAGGACCACAGAACTGAATACACGATTGCAAGTGTCCTGTCGTACTGGACATGATGCTACACTTTGTCTTCCTTCCGGCTACAGTAACCAGTTGCAGCACATGTGTGTGGTCTAAGATGCCGGAATGATGCCTCAGTGAATTAAACATCGTTAAACTTTGGTGTGATTTGCACGTTATGTGTTTGAGTCTGACAAGGTAATAGGATTTCCATTGCAGGTGAATTCAGTTGTGCTGCCCTCCTGCCTAACTAGTCCAAAAGTGAGATTACCATAGACACTTCAGGGCAACAAGACCCCCCACCCCACACTTAGCATGCATCCCGCAAATAACACACTAGACACCAGTGTTAGATTGGGAAGAAAATTGCTGCAGGTTTATTTTATTACATACAACGTTATGTAATCATAGTGGGTTATCTTATGGGCAATCCAAGGGCAGGCCGCATTCTCGCCACCTGCCCGCCTGATGAGCCAGGCAGCACCGTGGCGAACCACCATGTGCTGCCCCTTATGGTAAACATAATACTCACGCCCCTTGAGGGCCGTACTAGGCAAACCCCCGGTTGCACAGGCCGACAACCGCCCGAAGGACAAATGAGGCGCAGACACGTGTTCCCGGAACCTCCCATGAGACCCCTGGTCTTAGGCTCTGGCACCCCTATGTGCCCGCTGAGGTCCAGTGCTGAACTTCTCTGCTTCCGGATTGCCCTGTAAATCCGCCTGCAACGAAAATTAGAACATTAAAACATTCAAACTGTCCTCCACAAGCTGACACACAGGGTGAGAGGTCGGGAGGGAAAATGTGTGTCACCCCGCGAGGACACTACGACGCGTCCGGTGCGGAAAAGAGGCAGAGAAAATGGCGAGGGGGGCTTAAGTACCCCTCGCCCTGGCTGCCGCACCGGACGTGCCCACTCAGCTCCTCCTAGCTCCCCTCGGGACTCCACCTGCCCGGGGGAGGAGAGAGGCTAGAGAGGGGCGGGGGGAAGCCCTCAGTGTCTAAGGGGCCGCCCTCCTGATGGCCACTGCGTGGCCTCGGGCAGCCGCATAGACACTTCAGGGCAACAGGACCCCCCACCCCACACTTAGCATGCATCCCGCAAATAACAGACTAGACACCAGTGTTAGATTGGGAAGAAAATTGCTGCAGGTTTATTTTATTACATACAACGTTATGTAATCATAGTGGGTTATCTTACGGGCAATCCAAGGGCAGGCCGCATTCTCGCCACCTGCCCGCCTGATGAGCCAGGCAGCACCGTGGTGAACCACCATGTGCTGCCCCTTATGGTAAACATAATACTCACGCCCCTTGCGGGGCGTACTAGGCAAACCCCCGGTTGCACAGGCCACAACCGCCCGAAGGACAAATGGGGCGCCGACACGTGTTCCCGGAACCTCCCATGAGGCCCCTTGTCTTAGGCTCTGGCACCCCTATGTGCCCGCTGAGGTCCAGGGCTGAACTTCTCTGCTTCCGGATTGCCCTGTAACTCCGCCACAGCCCGGCCGGCGGCAACCGTCGCCGGACGGGCCCCCCACTACTTAGCCCCCTTCCTACCTGCAACCTTTGTACGTATGTCTTTCAAATCACCTTTCCCAGGTAGCAGTGCATCCTTATAACTGTACTGCTTCCTGCCGGTTAGAAGAAAGGTCCCTCCCACAAGAGGGCAGAGAACCTATCCCCACAACGTAGGCCGAAGCTGTTACCCAAAACATTCTTGCCGGCCAAATACACTCAAGCTGACATAGAAGGACTATGTAGATGCTACGCTGTGCACACTTTATTTACATAAGACTGAAGGGTTAATGCTATCCCTATGCGCTAGGAAGTTATGCAGCTGAGTTCCATATGGATCATACTCTGACCACCGTTAGAAACTTGTAGCACACCCTGTCATCTCTAACATAACTGTGAGATATGCGGCATACCCTACATTTTTAACGTTAATGCCTGCACAGGCATCCAACTTATTCCAAGGCAAACGGCACTAGAAAGCCCAAGAAATCTGTCAGTCCACGAGAGCCGGGGGCGTCATGTACTCCTGCTGCACTGGAGCCTCGTATACATACAACTGCCCACAACGCTTGCTTGATTCCTGTTAAACAAACATTATCGCCGGCCAAGGCCCAGACACAACTGCTTCAGGGTGAGGCTGGCGTACACTGTGCTTTAGTTTAAACGCTTGTGCTTCTAACTCGAAGAATACAGGCCATTATTATAGGGATAAATACCATGGTATTAAAATAAATAACTGGTGAGGTGTCCCTCCATTAGATATAACAGGATTGAAAGGAATAAACAGCTGGCTCCAGATCCCCTCTTGAGTTTCGCCTGGAGACTGCTTACTCCGTGCTACCTCAAGATCGCTTGTCTAAAGTTGACTTACAACCACCCACGTAAGGGATAGCTTAGACTGGTACAAGGTGCCTCCAGGAATTGGAGACATCAAAACATCAGGCCAACAGCTCACATTGGGAGGGGCTCCACGAGAATCTAAGGATATTCCAGTATACTCGCAAGGCTGTTCCGACACAGGCCAGGGGAGCCCAGCCACACGTAAATGTGTTCGTGACGCCGAGCGTCCCAATCCTGACAGAAACACACTGAGCAAAGCCACCCCCCCTCTGAGTGAAACAAGCAAAAGGGGGTGAAAAAGTTACCAGACAGAACAATAAGATCCCCCGCCAAAGCTGGAAAAAATGTGAGGGCAACTTCCCAATGAGCACCACAGGCAAGACGCCCTGACGGAAAGTATGAAAATTGTATAATTTAAGGTGGCCAGGAAATTATCGCACAGCAGTGAAGGCTGCCAAAAAGCTGATAAGAGCAATACCAATAGCTAAATACACAGGAGTATCCAGCATTAAATGAACCTCTGTGTACACCTAGGAGGAGACCCGTGGTGTCCTAGGGGATTTACAGGTCCAGGCTGGCCTCCCGTCTGCTCGGGCAAGGACGCCTCACACTCCGTTACTCATTGTGAGGCTGCCTGAGTCAGCATGCTTAGCCCCAGACAGCGCTGCTTACTGACAACAGATGCAATAATGCCCAGTCAAGCAGCACCAGCCCCGACACATACAATGTACTATAAGAGCACACATAGGAATATAGTACAGGAGTTACCTCTGAGCTCCGGGCCCAGATGACTACTACTGTAATACTTCCAAGGGGTGAACCAGTTTACCCCGCCACCTGGACCTAGGGACACCTGGGGGGAACCATAGATAGACCCAAACCCCGGTGGGCTGCCCCCACTGCGCAACCTTACACCGGATGGTGGTTCCGTTGGCCCCCCAAGGGTGTGGCAGTTCTCCAACTTTCGTCCTGTATTGGAGAGAAAAACATCCGTTAGAAGCCCCGTCCCCCCTCATATACCAATCTGTAACACAGAGCGGGAAGGGGGTCGTGGATGCCCCCACGCCACCCCGGCCAGGCCTGATTGTCAGTTACAAGTACCAGCAGTACCACCGACCCTGCCGCCAGTAGATAATTGGGCAAGTGCTTACATACCTCCAGCGCCTGCTGAAGAGGTAAGGTAAAGGCGTGGGCCTTAAAATTAACTTAAAGATCTCCCACAAAATGACACCTCCAATGATACTACCTGCCCTCACCAATATCTGATGACAGACCTTACAATCTAGGGAATTCTACTTGCCTTGAGTGTAGGTGTCTGCCCAGTAATACTTGTTGTAACAGAGCCCGTAAACACGCAGATATACTCTTCTACCAGTCTAAGGAACTTGTAGTAACATGCCATATTACTAATCTCTTGTGACACCTGTGTGCTACCTATGCAATGGGGTGGTTACCTGCAACGCACCAGTGACACCAACACCTGCGTAACCTACATTCCTGGGTATGCCTGACGCCAGCAGTGAGGATTGGGATCACTATGCGGCCCAGGAACCCCACAAAGAAATGGCCCACATGCCCGGCCAACAACCACATATAAAAAACATAAGGCCGGTCTGCAGAGCTCATATTTAGGAAATTATTGATACCTATCAAATGTTAAAGCTCCGGAACAGCCACATAGGGGAAAGCCAAAGCCCTACTTATTGGCTGGTGAAGTACAGGGAGAAAATGTCCGGAAGCCGGGGATGCGAATGTGGAGCCTGCCAGACATGCGCTTGAGCTAATTAGCAACGTGTATGCCAAAACTACTCATAGTACAAGTCGCCGGGACTTGCCCCGCCAATCTACAGTGCGCTAAGCTATACCCGCAGTCGTTGAGATGCCCCCTGGTGCAGCCGGGCACAGGTAATAACAATAATGTTGTCTGGGAGACAGTACTCCCATCATGCTCCAACCATGAGTATTGCTTGGTCTGAAGGAAACTGAAAAGTATGTTTAATTTTCCCCTGTGAAGTACAAAACCCTGTTGCAATCCTGTTGCGGAAGACAGAGGCAGCCACAGTCTCCCATGGGGGTGTTTGGGCCTCACAATCCCCTGAAGCTTTACTTGCTGTGGTCCTACCCAGGTAGCCCTACCTGCTGCCCAAGAGTAACACTAGCTGTGGAACTATCGTGTCCTGGTACAGAAGCGCCCTCGGAAGTGCAAACACATCCATCGTGATAAAAGTGGGCATACCAGGAATTACGAGGTGCATGTGTGTAATATGCGTTTGCGATGACGTACCCTGCCCCTCCATGGACATGCATAGTGTTTGTGCGCTGACACAGCGATGAGCAGCCAAGAGCTGCCCCTTGCCTGGAAGACGAGGAGGGCATGCCAACTAGCACTAGTGAAATTCGCAGTCAGGGAAAGCCCATTGCACTGGAAGGAGTGAAAGATCTCATCTCTTAACATGCACACGTCACGTAACGCTTATAATGTCCCTTACTACCTCTTAACATAGACTTTGATTCCAGTGTTGCACACGTGCCACCATTGCCTGGGAATCCTTTGAACATGTCTTTGACTGCCTGCCATCACCAGGTCGAGCGCCCCACAGACTTCCTAAATAATGCGATAGCATCAGTGTGCTCCGCGGCCTCAGATTGTGAAACCTCGCTGCCTCGAAATGGCCCGAGTCTAGGGTGGGCCTTCTATACGCTTGGGCAACACAAAATTCTCTCTTGTTCACAAAACATCATAGCTGAACCAGAAGGAGTAGCCAACGGTACTACTCGAAAGCACTTCCATGCTGTCGAGGATACGCCGCCTATCCCATACACATTATCATGGCGAATTCTGAAGACTCCAGCGCCTGCTGTGACTCAACCGGAGGCGTAACCACCCCGCGGTACCTCTAAACCTGCCCCCAACGCTGGCACAGACACAGCCCCGGCCGGATGTAGAACCAAGAAAGACTCAGGAGACACCACCAGGAATCCCTTACCTGTAAGATACGGGGGGGTCTGGGGACCCTAAGTACTGACTTGGCATGACCAGTCACCGGAAAACACCAGTTATCCCGAAATACACGCTCACCTGCGCTAGTATAAATTACCCTGTGCGCGGTTCCCTAACCTGGCGAAGAACCCTCCGAGTCATCCTGCCTGCAAGCCAAACCATAGTCTGAATAAGATGGGCACATGACATCCTGCATAATCGCACCCCCGAACGCAAAGAGAGGGATTCGACATTTAAACAGCAATGCAGAGGCGGGAAAATTGTAAAGCGAAACTAAGAAAGTGCCAGAGGAAGCTCGACCTATCCCTTGCCATCAGCAGAAGAGTCCTGCTTGAATAAATGACCTGAAAACAGTAAACCATAGCGCTCCTCGGAACTGATGCCAACTTCCGCACTCTAGGGACGGATACTCGAGATGCGAGACAACACGCTGCCCTGAACACACCCCGGGTCCCCTGCAGGCATTCTAAAAATGAGGGCGCCATATTGACCACTCGCGTGGCCCCGTAGGACACAAGATGGGTTATCTTAGATAACAAACCCATGAAAACACGCCACCGGGAGGCCGATTACTAGTACAGTCGAGATTCCTGTCTTGCCTACGCGGAGACTTATCTGGACATCGCAATGTTCCCCCCTGTGCGCCCAGAGAAACCTGAACGGTGTCGGAGAACTGAAACACCACTCCCCGTCCAGCCCATAAATAAGGGCGTGACATCGAAATGAACTACTCTCAATGGCAGGAGTGATGAAATGGCGACATGAATCAGCCCTGACTGAAAATTACACCGACGACTAAGTAGCTGCAGTTGTGTGAGAACAGAGAACATGAGACACACACTTTGGCTGCTTGACCAACGTGCTAACCTCAGGTGATACCCCGCTGTAAGTCACCTTGTTACGTTCTGAAAAAAGCTTCCATAGCAAGCAAATCGGCACGCGCGCCACTTCGCCACACCCCACAAGTCAAGGACCATGGAAGGCCCCCCAGCGCTGGCAAGCGCCACTGGACGCTGTGCTTCGTCACCCCCCCCACTGCCTGCTGCATCCGACTTGTTCCCCCGCCTTGAAGTCGGATCATTAGAGGCAAACTAAGCCGTGTCCCCGAGTAAGCGGGAAAAAGGGGGAATCAGCCGCTAAACATAAAGAAAGCCTGCCCAGTTCGCAAGCCAAGCCGTAGGATACAACCTTAAGACCCGTTAGAAAACGCAAAGTGGGGCACGAACCATGGATTGCGATGGCTAAAAGACGCTCCGCTGCGGGGGGCCAAAGGTACAACATAAACGTCTAATGCCTGTGATAGCCGACCTAAAGAGGCAACTCCGCCAGACTGCCGCCGAAACACTTGGCTTGAAATATCCAAAGAAAAGCCGGCGTGCATGTTCCCCGCGAAGAACGAAAACGAAGCATAATGGGGGAAACACGGGCACCGGATCCCCCTGAACCAGACATTCCGGAGGAAATGCCCATAAAAATGACCGAACCGGGCCCCTTACCCACATGCGCCGGTCATGAACAAAAAGTGCCCCCAAATTTGCCGCCCACAGATGCCGTTCACAACTTGCGCCGGACAAGAGAAACAAGCTGCCCCTGAAAATGGCCGCGCTGGGCGCCATTACCCTTATGCGCCGGACATCACACAATGGTGCCCATAAAAATAGAGGAGCAGCCACATGTGCCGGTCATCAACAAAAAGTTTTCCCAAATTTGCCGCCCACAGACACCATTCACAACTTGCGCCGGACAAGAGAAACGAGCTGCCCCTGAAAATGGCCTCGCTGGGCGCCATTACCCTTATGCGCCGGACATCACACAATGGTGCCCCTAAAAATGGCCGCACCCGGCCGCCGTTACGCACGTCTGCCGGACATAAAATAGGCAACAACTGCCCGAGACCAGCACCTTCCCCGAGCTCGGTCACAGAAACCTACTGCCATTCCCTAACCGCAGCGAGCCTCACTTGGACTGGCGGCAAAGCTAATAGGTCAGCGATGGGCTGACCCGAGTTCGAACTCTCCCCCAGAGCCTGAACTTGCCAGACTGGCAAATAGGTGGATAGCTGACCACGTAGAAACGTGCCAAGGGACACAAGGAAAGGAAAGCGTCCAGCACCCCTTCCTGGCCAAACGCTAGTGCACCGGTGCTTAGAACTCCTACCCGCAGCGATGCTTATCAAAAGGGGAGGGGGGGGAGACCATGAAGGCAGCTACCCGACACCGTGAATACCCCCTACCTCCTCTGCGCTGCCGAGGCCCGTGACGTCAGCATGCCGGAACCCCCGGCCCCAATCTTACAAGGACATCCAGTGATACACGCACCCGGGCAGAGGGATTACAGTCCCTTATCAGCAAACAAGCGCCGCTAGACACCCGGAGAGGGAGTACCCTGCGCCGTGCCCAGCCCCAAAAACACCCAAAACACACATAAAACACACCCGCCCGTCGTAAGGCAACAAATCCCCTCATTCCCCGCTGCCCTACGACGCCACACGCCTAGTGGTCAGATGAGGCTGTACAATACCTCCCCCCGTAGGACCATGCGGAAACAGCCGAAACGGAACTTGACTAACAAACCAGACTGACCAGTGACCACATCACCGTGGCAGAAGCCCAACGGGGAGCACCAGCGCCGTGCCCACATCACCACTGAACCGCAGAAATAGCACACAATGTTAATAATATCACAATCAACCTTTCAAGCCAGCATACCCCAGCTACCGTGGCCCGCTAATATGCAGGCTAACGGGGTCAAACGCTCACCTCGCTCCAAGCGCTTCTTGCGCACAACGAACAAACACCCGGTGCTAGATTGCGCCACAGGACAAAGCCCCCTCGGAGCAGACTGCTCCCATCGCCCCTAAGTGCACCGGCACAAACCTGGGCCGATACCGCATAGGTAACACTGCTAGTAGTGGAGCACTCACCATACCTTGCTCTTAGCGCATTAGCTGCCGCGCCTTTTACTCTTCATTTTTTAAAAGTGTATTGCTGTGTTTTTATCCCGCGGCGCTTAACGCTCATTTATCAGCGCTTAACGCTTACCTGTCAGCGCCTTAATTATTCTCTTGTTAGCGCTTCTGGCTAGAACTCCGTGAATAATTCTTATCCTGTCGGCGTCCGCAGGCCGGGGAAGTTTGTGAGGCTCACCTGCAATTAAGTTTTCATTTCCTCGCACTCGGCGAGGCCAGACAGTTTAATTGGGTCCGACATCTTGGGTTGGGCTGTGAGGCGAGGCACTCCGCGGCCATCTTGCATAAGGCAAGAGGCTAGTAGGCGGTCCTCCGCACTCTGAGGGGCTACATAAGGATTTCGAGGTAAGGTCAGTTAGAACCTTGCTCTTAGCGCATTAGCTGCCGCGCCTTTTACTCTTCATTTTTTAAAAGTGTATTGCTGTGTTTTTATCCCGCGGCGCTTAACGCTCATTTATCAGCGCTTAACGCTTACCTGTCAGCGCCTTAATTATTCTCTTGTTAGCGCTTCTGGCTAGAACTCCGTGAATAATTCTTATCCTGTCGGCGTCCGCAGGCCGGGGAAGTTTGTGAGGCTCACCTGCAATTAAGTTTTCATTTCCTCGCACTCGGCGAGGCCAGACAGTTTAGTTGGGTCCGACATCTTGGGTTGGGCTGTGAGGCGAGGCACTCCGCGGCCATCTTGCGTAAGGCAAGAGGCTAGTAGGCGGTCCTCCGCTCAGCGTAACAGTACTTTAAGATGGATGGATCGACGTGCAGCGCTCGCGCGCAGCGGGCGCGTCGTAGGCGCGCCGGAGGTGCGCCAGAGGTAAGCCCGTTTGCGCCCGTTCGTGCAACGGACGCGCTTAGGGCCGCTACCTCTGGCCCCTCTGGCCCCCACCGTATCACCTACTCCCGGCCTGACCTACTTAGGCTTAGACCCTGTCAGAATGGGACTAGACCACCAACTACCAAGCGAATTTCCTGTGGACTGCTTAATGTTAGATCCCTTTGTAAGCACCACACGGAAATCGCCTTCCTCATTGAGTCCGAAAATCTCGATGTCCTCTTTCTCACAGAAACGTGGACTCGGGAGGACTGTGAGGTGGAGCTGGGCCTAGCCTGTCCTTCAGGCTACAAAATCAGTCACACTCCTCGCCTGCTCAATCGAGGAGGAGGAATCGGATTTATCTATAAATATTCGCTCACTCTCTCCCAGCTAAAGATTCGTGAGGTATCAGGCTTTGAACTGATGGGCTTTACAGTCAAACAGCAGGAGCTGAAACTGTGCTCAGGTGTTCTCTGTTATCGCCCCCTAGGACCAGCACCAACCATAGCACTCCTCATTGACTTGATTTATGAACTCTCCAGTTCCCACTCCAAGCTACTGATTCTTGGTGATTTTAACTTGTGGGCTGGAGGTTCAAGGGATAACGCATTTTTTTCCCTTAGCCAAGCCTGCATGGATATTAAAATGGAACAGCTGGTGAACGCCACCACGCATTGTAAGGGTCATATTCTGGACTTAATATTCGCGGATCCATTATGGGTATCGATAGAGGATATTAAGTGTCAATATTGGACAGACCACTTCTTGATCATGTTCTCTCTCTGGCTGGAGGACCACACCTCACGGGAGGCTGGATTACCCCAAGCTAAACTTGAGAGACCTTGGTCTCGAATTCTTAAAACCTCCCCTTTGCCGAACATCCTAGACAAGGACTTTAAGCTTGGCAACACAGCCGAGGAGAGCTACGCTCGCTTTTGCCAATCTATCTCGAGTTCACTGGATAAGCTAGCACCCCTTCGGAAGTCACGAGGTAGGGTGAACCGAGCTAGCCCTTGGTACACGAGCAAACTTCATCAGCTCAAACTCGACTGCAAACGTGCAGAAAGGGCGTGGAGAAAAAAATACTTAGATTCAGAGAAAATTGTATTCCGATCTGCCATACAAAATTACAAGGCTCAGATCAAGATGGCTAAAGCGTCCTATCTTGAATCCACCTTGAATCATGCCCCTAACAAAGCACAGGCCCTTTTTAAAATTGTCAGAGACCTTGCCCATCCCACGTGTGTGGCCAGTTCTGTTCCTTCATCGCAAGCTCTCTGTGATTCTATTGCCGAGGCCTTTGAGGAGAAAATCCGCAGAATCTTGGAGGGTCTGCAGGACCCAGTTTATTCTCCTGCTGGTTCGGGAGCTCCGGAGGCGATGGCCAGTCGACTCCTGCAGGGGGGTTCTCACCCCTGTTCAGAAGCTCCAGCCTCACCTGCCAGTCGACCCCGACCAGAGGATCAGGCTCACAACTTGGGAGCTCTGGCGACTGAGGCCAGGCGACCCCAGTTGAGTAGCTCTCCCCTTTTCCCTGTGGATCAGGCCCTCAGTCCGGGAGCTCCGGCGATGGAGGCCAGTCGACCCCAGCTGAGTAGTTCTTCTCTGCCTCCTGCGGACCAGTTTCTCAGTCTGGGAGCTCCGGCAAGTGAGGCCAGTCGACCCCAGCTGAGTAGCTCCCCCCCGCCCCCCCTGGTCCGGGTTTTCAGTCTGGGAGCTCCGGCGACTAAGGCCAGTCGACCCCAGCTGAGTAGCTCTCCCCCGCCTTCCTTGGTCCGGGCCCTCAGTCTGGGAGCTCCGGTGATTAAGGCCAGTCGACCCCAGCTGAGTAGCTCCCCCCCGCCCCCCCTGGTCCGGGTTTTCAGTCTGGGAGCTCCGGTGATTAAGGCCAGTCGACCCCAGCTGAGTAGCTCTCCCCCGTCTTCCTTGGTCCGGGCCCTCAGTCTGGGAGCTCCGGTGATTAAGGCCAGTCGACCCCAGCTGAGTAGCTCTCCCCCGCCTTCCTTGGTTCGGGCCCTCAGTCTGGGAGCTCCGGCGATTAAGGCCAGTCGACCCCAGCTGAGTAGCTCTCCCCCGCCTTCCTTGGTTCGGGCCCTCAGTCTGGGAGCTCCGGCGATTAAGGCCAGTCGACCCCAGCTGAGTAGCTCTCCCCCGCCTTCCTTGGTTCGGGCCCTCAGTCTGGGAGCTCCGGCGATTGAGGTCAGTCGACCCCAGCTGAGTAGTCTCCCTCTGCTCCCCTTGGACCAGGCCCTCAGCTTGGGAGCTCCGGCGATGGAGGCCAGTCGACCCCAACTGAGTAGCTTTCCTCTGCCCTCCCTGGAGGAGTTTGGCAGCCTAGCCCTTACGATTTCATCTGGTTCGCCTTTGGACCCTCTTCCGCCAAAACTCTGGAGGCTGTTTCAGGAGGAACTTTTCCAGCCTTTACATTCCATCTGCTGCCAGTCATTTGAAACAGGGATTGTACCGGGCTGTTGGAAGAAGGCAGTGGTATCTCCGCTTCTAAAAAAACCTACGCTGGACCCTGCCTGTCTCTCCAATTACCGGCCAATCTCTCTGCTTCCTTTTCCAGTTAAAATCATGGAAAAGTTGGTTACCCGCACTCTATCCGGCTTCCTGGAAGAAAACACCTGGCTGGATGAGACGCAATTCGGCTTCCGCCCAGCTCACGGGATGGAATCCGCGTTAGTGACCGTGTTAGACAACCTGCGGGCGCGAGTCGACAGTGGTCGGGCAGCCTTTTTGGTGCTGCTCGACATGTCGGCCGCGTTCGACACGGTCAGCCATCCAACCTTGATAGCGAGGCTGGAAGAGTGCGGAGTCAAAGACAAGGCTAAGGACTGGTTAATTTCCTACCTGGATAATCGTCAACAACGTGTGTCGCTCCCTCCCTTCAGCTCAGAGGAGCGGAGAGTTGGACAAGGAGTACCGCAGGGCTCAGCCATCAGCCCTATACTCTTTAATGTTTACCTCCGCCCTCTAGTCCAGCTTATCAAATCCTTTGGGATCTCTGCATTTAATTATGCAGATGATACCCAGCTGGTCTTTTCCCTGGAGGGACAGGATGCGGTCCCACTGGAGACCTTTCACCGATGCATGCAGGCCACAGCGGACTGGCTCCGTTTGAACTCGTTACAGTTCAACGGTACTAAAACTGAGGTTTTGCACTGCTCCAGTGATCGAATCCCCAGGGACCTCCCAGACGATTTCTGGCCCCCGTCCTTCTCTGAGACGGTGTCAGCCACACACTCGGCGCGTAATTTGGGGGTCACTTTTGGGCCTAATTTACAGCTGGATCTGCACGTGAACAAGACCACGTCCACGTGCATGATGCTTATCCGGATGTTGCGTAAGGTCTTACCTCTCCTTCCTGAGCAAGCCAGATCCGAAGTAGTGCGGAGCACTATCTTAAGTCGACTCGACTATTGCAACGCACTACTTTTGGATGCCCCTGTAACACTACTGGGCAAGCTCCAAAGGGTACAGAATCTGGCTGCCAAACTCGCGCTTTCTCGCCCCTACTACAGCTCGTCTACAACAGCACTTCAGGAACTCCATTGGCTGCCGATTCACCTTCGCGTGCGCTACAAAGCCGCATGCATAGTGTTCAGAGCTATTCACGGCCTGGGACCAATCCCGCTGCGAAGAATGTTCGCTTGGTACCTCCCATCTCGAGCCTTACGCTCCTCGTCATCCAAGCTGCTAGTAGTCCCGCGCTTTCAGAGAGTGAGGATGGGTGGCCGATCGTTCAGAGTAGCGGCGGCCAAACTCTGGAACTCTCTGCCACTACCCCTCAGGAGCCTTGAGGCACTTCCAGCCTTCAGAAAGGCGTTGAAAACTTACCTTTTTCCGAGGATAGGCTAGTTGCTGAAGCAGTTATGAGATCAGGGTTCGAAGCGCCAGGATGCCCTTGGTGGTGACAGGCCGCGCTCTATAAGTATACCACAATACAATACAATACACAGCTCCTGAACACGACCGAGGCGACGACGATGAAAACAAAAGGGGGGAGCCCCAATGGCGTCAAAATGTGTGTCACCCCGCGAGGACACTACGAAGCGTCCGGTGCGGCAAAGAGGCAGAGAAAATGGCGAGGGGGGCTTAAGTACCCCTCGCCCTGCCTGCCGCACCAGACGTGCCCACTCAGCTCCTCCTAGCTCCCCTCGGGACGCCGCCTGCCCGGGGGAGGAGAGAGGCTAGAGAGGGGCGGGGGGAAGCCCTCAGTGTCTAAGGGGCCGCCCTCTTGATGGCCACTGCGTGGCCTCGGGCAGCCGCAGTGACTCTCGAATATCTTATGTCTCCCTACCTCCCTTACGCTGGTGTCTATGCCCAGTGTCACCCATATTCCACGTAGATTCAACTGTTCCTCGCACGTTTGTTTGTGGATCACAGAAGCAAATTGTTATCAGCATGAGCAGTGGGCAGTAGGAGTCTAAGAAGCTGGCGCCGGTGGGCAGTACAAGCACCCAGCGCTTATAGTCCCTATGAGCAGTTGACCCTAGCAACCAGTGTAAGAATCTGGCACTGGTAAGCAGTAGGAGAAGCCCAGCACTAATGGGCAGTGTGGAAAGATGACACTGTTTAACATTGTAAGATGCAAGCACCCGTGGGCAGTATGAGGATGCAGCACTTAAAGATCAGTATGTGAAAATGGCATTAGTAGGGACTATAAGAAACTGGAATTGATGGGCAATGAGGAAGTTGGAACTGGTTAACAATATGAGAAGCTGGAATGGGTAAACAGTATGTGACAAACTAATATTTGTTGGCAGTACAGGAAGAACACATTCATGGGCAGAGAAGGAAGCTGGCACTGGTAGGAATTTCAAGAAAAATGCACTGGTGCTGGTGGTTTTGTGGGGACTAAGCAATTACGGGAAATGTAGGAACAGGTACTCGGGGTACTTTATGCTTCTATACAACCAAATTACTATGCAATAGCCAACAAAGCAATCAAAAGAGAAACACATCCTGGTCCACACATTGCGGGCATGATCACTCAGCTGAATCGTGCCAACGTTCTCTCCCGCCTTGAATTCAACAAAGGCTAAGTATGAGAGGCTGAGTAAATCTAGCGGAGTTTTAACCTGTGATCATGAAGTCAAACAGATTCAATTAGTCCATTGAGCTATCAAACCTGCCTTCAGCTCATCATTGTATCTGTAAGACTTGGCATCTTTTGGCGTGTTCCCCTGAGTTTTTGCTTTCTGACCTCCCGGTTTTGACTCTGTTTTTGCTGGTGTAATAATTTTGCACACTTTTCTCACTGCTCATCACTGGTAAAGTGCAAGTGCTCCTGTGGTAAAATGAGTTAAGGATTGGTGTTTCCATGATTGGCCTATTTGATTTATGTGTCTGTCCCTAGTAAAGTGCACTGCGCGTGCCAGGGCCCATATATCAATTGCTGTTGGTGGGCTGCAGCACTGGGTTGTGCCACCCACGCAAACAGCTCGTAAAGTGTAACTCTGGCCTGCCATGGCAGAGCCTGTGCGCAGCCTGGGGCTGCCATGTTGACTTGGCAAGTGCACACAAGTCCCTAAACCTCCCCTTCCTACATGTGAGTTGCCCCTAAGGTAGGCCCAAGGTACCCCCATGGGCAGGGTGCATTGTATGGGAAAGGTAGGACATGCCCTGGTGTGTGTGGCATGTCCTGATAGTGAATTACAGCCTACTTCGTTTTTCACTATTGCAAGGCTACCTGTTCCCCATATGCCAGAGAGGGCAGTTTGATTATAACATCCTATAATCCTAACTGACTCAGGGAACATGGTAGAAATTCAAGTTTAGGATGCCTGAACTCAGAATGATAAAATACATCTTTTAGTGAAGTTGATTTTAACATTCTGTGTTTGAAAATACCACTTTTAGAAAGTAGGTATTTTCTGACCTAACCATCCAGCCTGCCTCTGCTAGCTTATGTATTGTCTGTCTGGTTTGTGAAAGACAGGGGCTGGGGGAGACTCCAGGAGACAGGGGGAGTCCGCACAGGGCTGAATAGACCTATCTGCACATAGATGGGTGGGAGGAGTGGCACCTGGGTCTGAATAGGGCTGTGCCTGACTTCCTCAATGCTGGCTCCACCTCCTGTGGTGCATCTGATGACCTGGCCCACACTAACAAAGGAAGAAGGTGCACACTGGCAGAATACACCCAAAACTGGTTTGAACTAGGTACAGGCCCCTCTGCCTTCAGAGGACAAAGGATTTGCTAGTGTAAATATTGGGGCCCAAACCCCAATACTTTAGAACTCGCTGGAATCAAGGAACCTGCCAAGAAGAGCTGGAAGAGCTGCTAGGAGGAGTACTGCCCCTTTGCTGTGTTGTTGCTTTGTTGGGTTGGCCTGCAGCTGCTGCTTCTGCCTTGGGCAGTGAAAGAACTGGACTGAACTTTCTCTACTGGTGCTGAGTATCTCCAAGGGCCTGAAATTGAACTGGCCTCCTGTTCATAAGTCTCAGGGACTGCAAAGACTTCACCAACCACTTGCTACCGCTCCCGGAACCGCTGTTTCAGTTGCCACAGAGGAGGAAACCACGACCGACTCTGTCACTGACCCCGTCGCTGGCCTTATGTCCTGAAGGCATCGCAGACCGCACCATCCGCATCTTACACCGCAACCCTGGTCTCACCGACGACGACCGACACCTCTGCCACCGAGCCACTGCTTGCACCGTAACCTGTGAATACCGCAGCCCGCACCGCCTCGCTTCACTTCGCTGGCCTGGTCTCACCAACACGGTCGCCTCTGGCTCGACACCTGCGACCGCCTCGTCACGCACAGCTGTCCGGATCAGCCAACGCCAAGTCCTGCCAACCAGCTCTGTCACCTGCATCGCAACCTGCCTACACCGCATCGAGCACCGTCTCACCCTGCACCGCACTCCTTGGTCTCACTGACGCTGTCTAGACGATCCTCACCGAGCCGCTGCCTGCACCGCATCGAGAGGACACCGTGCCCTACACCGCTTCCACTTTGCACCGTGACGGACGTCACGACCAGCTCACACTTCTGTGTAAGCCGCAATAAGAAAGGTACTGTTACCGAGTCTGTTCACGCTGTTGCTGGCCCGTACCGACGCCATCAGCTGGTACAGCGAGGCTCTGTGTTTTCAGCATCCCGGTAGGCTCGGGCCGAGCTACCGACTCGTAAGAACTGTGTTTTCAACGTATTTATGCAATTTAAAAGACATCTTGCGAACTAACTATTTTAAAAATACTGTATTGTGGATTTTTATCATACTTGATCTTGTCTTAAGTATATAAAAATATTGGATATTTTTCTAAACTGGTGTGGTGTCCTTTTGTAGTACTTACACTATATTATGGTTGGTTATGTGCAAATACTTTACACACTGCCTCTAAGATCAGCCTCACTGCTCGTGCCAAGCTACAAAGGGGGTGAGCAGGAGTTATTTTAGGCAGAGTGTAACTCCCTTATCCTGACTAGGAAAAAGGGTCCCTATGTGTACAAAGGTGCAAGCCCTTGCCAACTGGAGAGCCCCATTTCTAACAGTATCTGAATGAAACAACATGCATAAAGATTATGATGGTGGTATTATCAAAAATAGGCAAGTCAAGGTTGAAAGGACTATGTAAAACTTTGCAACTTCACATTACAGTTGAGGCATCATTTCCACACATTTGTATAAAAAATTACACTTTTTGCAGCAGTTTGTCACAAAAGGTAAACGTACAAAAGAAAATGCAGCACATTTTTGCCACCACCAAAAAAAGTCTACAAAAGTTAAGCTTGGTGAAAAAAAGTCTGCTTATATTTTCAAACTTGGTTGGCTAGGGGAAATTATCTTATGCGTTATGTAGATACAATTACAACATATCTTTTCTATCTGCATATCATTTGCCTCATCCTTCCTCTTCAGCATCCTTTTTTCATTGTCTCTTTAAATACACTTGCACCTTCTTCACTTCATTCCCAACACACGACTCACCGACTCACCTGTAACACTGCATTTTCCTTTACTTTCATCTTGTAAATATTTTGACAACTGTATACCCTTTCCCACATTTGCACAGAAACACAATTGTAACTGAAAACCCTGCCCATTGCTCTGTGCGCTCTACGTAGGATTTGTTTACCATGTACTTGAACACCGTTTTGACTCCCTGGAAGGCACTGTGAGAAATGTGCACAGCCTTCACCATCAATTTCTGAGCTTTAAACAGTGACCATTAATACAAATCCGTAGGGGACTCAATTCAAAATATGAACTGTATAAGTGTAATATGCTACTGGGAAAAACATCTTGGATATAGCTAACTATACATGTTTTAGTTAAGGCCAGATTAAGTAAAACATGTAAAATATAAATAGAAACCTAATTGGTGACATAGATTACGTTAACATTCTTAGTTAAATGTAGGGAATTCTTTGGTATGTTGAGCCAGACTGAGGCCAAATACTTAGTTGACTTAGTATGCAAGACAGTTCAATTTGTGAAATCAAGAAAACGGAGAATAACTGGTACATAATCCAACTCGATTTGAAATCTGACCAACGTCTAGTAGATTTTTTTGATCACAAAAGTAAAGGAAAAAAATCACTTTTCTCACCAGGCCTATTATGCGAGCAACTTGAATTTTTCCAAATGTCAAGCTCAATTCCTTGAAATTATGTAACAGTGGTAAAGTGGTAACAATACAATAGCCATTAATGTGTAGCAAAGCAAACACTACATTCTTCTGCACAATAAAAAGTCACAATATATTACATAATTTCACTTTCACTGCATCATTTGCATGGCATTTGTAATCTGCCAAAAGCTTATCCATACCACTGATTCCTGTCATTTGAGCTCCTTGGCATCCACTAAACCAGAGCCAGCCAGAGAGAATAATCTGCACGCAAAACATGAGAACGTTCACCTATGCATATACTTTTAACTTTGCATGTATGACCATTTTCTTAAGATCTTCGAGGTACTGCATGCTTTAAGTCCATTACATTGCGCAAAAAATAGTAATGTATTTTATTACTTTGGCATGACTGATGCGTTCTCCCTATAAAGTGCCACTTATTGGCTATAAATTACACACAAACGGAGATGAAATGTTACACGTAAGCACGCTGAAACCGTTGAAATACAGGGAGACTGAAAACTTGGTTGTTGCGCTGATGCCATTGTCATCAGCTGTTGTGTTCATAATACGTGTGTCCCTCACAGGGCACCTTACCCTGTGTGCCCGCCAGTGTCCCTGCTAGGACACCGTACCAGCAGTGACGTCACCAGCTGATAACTGTCAGAAGTGACAGTTACCAGCTGATTGCCGAGTTGACTGCAGCTGCGCTCCACGCTTTAGGAGCATGCGTGTTGGCCTTGAATAAAGGAGTTAAATATTTACATCTTGTCTGTTATTCTTAACAAAACTGGCGACGAGGGGCCAACACGCAAGAACCCACGGAGAAAGAAAAAAAAAGGCAGTCACCTGGAAAAAAAAACTTCGCTGACATAAAGGAAAATAAATGAATTATCGAGCAAAATAAAGCGCGGAGTATGCAGAGCGTAAAGCTGTGAAGAAAAAAGGAAAAGAAAACTAAACAAGAAATCAGAAAACAAACGCGAATTCAAGCGTGTCTACTGGCGTGTCAGCCGATGCAGTGAGGCGGGTATTAAAGTGAAAGACTTAAATTGCGGGGAAAAAAGCAACGAGAATGAACAAAAAACTGTTAACTTGAAAGGATGTGTGTACAAGAGTGGAGCACAGTAGCCCAGAACTTGAGGTTACTTGCAACTGCCAAACCAACGGAAGGAAAAAAACGGTTGACAGAAGGAACTGCCAGAGCTGATAACACGTCGTTGCGTCTATACGTAATCGACGTCGGCGGCCATTTTGAGGGAAGGTAATTTGGCGAAAGTACACAGCGGTCTAGCCTGTTCTGTGCAACCAGGAAATGACAGCAAGGAAAATAAACGCGACGCTCCCAGTGCGCTTTTCAACAGAAACGGGAGATATAGCAGCACGCTGGTGGCGGCAGATGAAAACGAAGGATTAACGGTAAATTTATTTTAAAAAAAAAGAAAGTAAGCATACTTCACTGCAGCTGTGTAGCGACTTCATTAAGAGATTTATGAATTAGTAAACGCTTTAAAGACTGAATGTGCACCATTCTAGCAGCAGAAAGAAATAAGGCAACATAGCGCAGTAGTGCCAATAGACACAGAAGTACATTACCATAGTCACGCCTTTGAGACAGAGTGCATATCTACCTAGCAGCAGGAGGAAAATAAAAATAGCATAGTAGTGTAAACAACCCTGAAGTATTTTACTCAAACCAAAACAACAGATAAAAGAAAATGAGTGACTTAGCTACAGGATGTTTATGGAATCTCTCACCCCCTGAGGCATTTCTGCGTGCTGGTAGTGTACCAGTTTTAAAGTGGGAAGAGTGGAGGGACTATTTCCTCAACTACATTTCCACAATTGAAGAAGATGCAGAATTGAAGCCTGAAAAAAAGTACAAGATGTTAATGCACAACTTAGGTGCAGTAGGAATAAATGTATATAATTCCATAAACAAAAAAACAAGAGGTGGAAATGATGGTGATGTGTTCTCCAACGCGATTGATGACCTAAACGCATACTATAAACCTACAGTTTGTGTTGGGGTAGACAGATACAAATTTTTCCATAGGAAACAAGGGAAGGAGAAGACAATAGATGATTATGTATCTGCTCTGAAAGATCTAGCAATTAACTGTCGTTTTGGAGGACTACATGATGAACTAATAAGGGATCAAATACTAATGCAAGGTTCAAATGAGAACATTTACGATAATCTTTGGGCAAAGAGGGAGTACCCACTACAGAACATAGTTGACATAGCGAGGAAAGCAGAGCTTACAGGACGGTGTGCCAAAGCTGTGTTGAGAGACGAAAAAATAAAGAAAGAATGTGACCAGGTCAGCAAGGTGTCCGATCAAAAGAGTTGGAAAGTCAGCAAGCAAACTGTAAGAAATGAAGACAATATACAACCAGAAAGAAGACAAGAGAAACGGGGGAAAGGATATTGTTACCGATGCCTAAGCACTGCACACATGGCATATGATTTTAGATGTCCCGCCCGAGAAGCAAGGTGCACATTCTGTGGACTAATTGGTCATTTCAACAAGGCATGTAATAGGAAGAAACCACAACATGTAAAAGCAGTGGTAGACGAAGAAGATGAGTTGGATAATGACACAGATGAAGACATCAACATGTACATCCTTAACATAGACGATGAACAAGAACAAGTAAAGGTAACAGGAAAAGGAGCCAAGACAAGAAAACCGATGTATACCATGACAATTGGTGGGGTGGAAATAAATATAGCTGCAGATTCAGGCTCACCTTACACCATCGTGAATGAAAAGGTATGGAAAGCTAAATTCAAGGAGGTGATGTCATGATTCATGTGGTTCAGCAGTCACAGTTTCATTAATACATTCAATTCGGGATGAACCTCTCCAAGAAGAGAGATCCAAAGAACTTCACCCTTCTTGAAAACCCACCCCTATCCCGTGCACCAGCACTCCAAGTGTGTTAGGTAAATATATGCATTCTGTGAACTGTGATTGGTGGGGACCTTGCCAATGCTTGTTTGATATGTCTGTCTTGCCATGCTGAATTACACACGAACTTAGAACTGTTTTATCGTGCCAAAGGTTGTTGTTGCAGATAAAAGACTAAGAACAATGATCAGGGCATAATCTGCAGAACACCGAGAGAAACGGAAATGTAAAAGGAAAAAAGAGACACTTTTAAAAATTGCACGCATCCGTGAACAAATGTTCTCGCGCTGTGTGCCGTTCAACACAGCGTGAGGGCAAAGGTGACGCGTGCAGCTGAAAGGAACGTCCCGGGTGTGGCAAGTCTATAAAAGCCACACCCTGGATTCTAGAAGGTGCTTAGCCTTCCAGACACATCAGTGGAGCGTCGCGCCTGAGATTTCCTACCGGCGATCCTAGAGGCTGAATCTGCACCAGAGTCTTCAGTCTTCTTAACATCGTGATACATCTGACTTCTGCATGCAAGGAAAGAGCTAAGTAACTCTTCTTTTGAAAAGGCGCCCATCGCTAGCGCTAGCAAAGACTAATTTTTGGACTCTTTTTATTAAAAAGAACTTGGACATTAAAGAAACTTAGAAAACTTCTGTAAATGGGGCACAATTGCTGTATTATTTAGAAACAGTGAAGTTTAGGAAACTGTTATGTTTTAGAATGTTTGTAAACCTTTATTTCAAAAGTGAGAAGTCGTTTGACCAGCTACTTGGAGAATGTTAAAGCAATCATTTTTTTGGTGACATAAAGATCTGGGGGCAAACAATTCAACTACCTTCAGACTCATAAGACCAACATCTCCTCAACCAGTCTTCAACCAAACTACCAAAAGACGACTTCCAGGTCGCGAAGCCTAGCTTAGTAGATCGCAGGTAGGAGCTTTAAGACTTGTCACTAGAATAAAGTAAAAACTGTGCTAAAGTAAAAACTAAAAAAAAGGATAATGTTCTAAGGAGCTTTCTTGTTGCTTCGCAGGTCGACTACAAGAATATAAAAAGCGTCAGACTCCGGCCTCTCTCCCTAACCGCTATCCATCACCCTAGTGTTAGGTTAAAGCTCACAGGTTGTAAGGTAGGGTTTCTGGGAGTTTGGCTCATAGCGTCTCTGCAAAACCAATCAAGCACCTTACAGGTAAGGGATCGTGAATACACAGGTAAGAGTGCTTGATCAACCTGACAGGTGATCGGTGAGAGACTCAATGAACCGGACATAATTATCAAATCATTTGAGGAAAAACCAATTGAAATATTAGGGTACAGGACTCTCAGGTTCATATTCAAGAGTAGAAAGGCTCAATGTAAACTCTATTTATCAAAGAAAGGACCATCTGTACTTGGATGGATGGACCAAGGAAGTCTAGGAATCAAGCTGGATCCTAACAGCCGTGAGCTAGTGCTTAGTACGACAGACGCATACGACTACGCAGAATCTCAAGGTAGAATGCCTATCAAAACCTACAATGACACTAAAGCAAATAAAATGGAAGAGTCACACATAGCAAATGTAAGGGAATGTTCCAACAAAATAACAAGGGATGAATGGTTGGAGGAACAAATGAAGAACAAAGACATAGTAATCCCATCCATGCCTTGGGAAACGATTGGTATCGACGTAATTGGACCGGTGTCTGACGGGAATGAATTACAATATATAATGATTATATTTGACCACTACACAAAATGGCCAGAAGTAAGGGTCAATAAAAAAGCAGATTCCCTGCACGTGGTCCAATTCTTGGAAGACATCTTTACGCGTGAGGGATTACCAAAAAAGTTAGTAAGTGGTAACGGGGTACAATTCACCTCAGACATATTCAAAGGATACATGAAGAAGCACCACATCGAACACATAACAACCTGCGGGCAACGGAGCTGTAGAGAAATTTGACAGAGTACTTGAAGGAAATATTCAGATGGCCACTTCAGACCAACTGGACTGGAAGAGAGAAATAATTAAAACAGTGTGGGCTTACAGGATAACGCCGTACGAGTCTACTAGCAACAGCCCATTTGAACTCATGCGCGGACGGACTCCACTTACAAAGGACAATGTGGGCTGGGTTAAGGCTGCCCGCAGGGTACACTGGTCTACAGTGGTGGTGAAAGAAAGACCAGCTCAAGCACGATCTAGGAGCAAGAGTTACGACGACAAGAAACCTGGGTGCAGTGAGGTGGAAATCAAGGCGGGATATGTGGCGAAGGCGAGAAGAAGCAGACACGTCGGCAAGGGTCAAGAGAGATACACCAAACCTCTTACCGTTCATGAAGGGTACTGCAATTCTGCATGCCTGAATGATGGGAAAGCCTGGCGTTTCTCAGCATTGTCAGTTCGCAAACATCCCGGAACCCATACAGTGGGCAACACACTGTTTAAGACTACTGCAGTGCAATCCGAAACGCGGAAGGGTAGTACGGCAAGACAATACTTTTCTGACACTGATTCTGACATTGAACTTCCTGCAACCCTAGGACAGATAAGTGATGATGGTGAGCACGAAGGCACCCGACCAGAGGACTGTTTGGCCTCTTCATCCAGACCTGCAGGCGCAAGGCGCAGGCTATCTGCCATCCCGGTCTGTGACCTGGCGCAACCTATGGACAGAAGCAGGGCTGGTAGACTGTTGGGACCGCCAGCTAAACTTAAGGACTATATATGTGGGTAGCGGAGCATTACGCTCCCTTCCTGTTTTTGTTGGTTCCAGTTCTCCCCAAGGAAGGGGGATGTGTTGTGTTCATAATACGTGTGTCCCTCACAGGACACCTTACCCTGTGTGCCCGCCAGTGTCCCTGCTAGGACACCGTACCAGCAGTGACGTCACCAGCTGATAACTGTCAGAAGTGACAGTTAGCAGCTGATCGCCGAGTTGACTGCAGCTGTGCTCCACGCTTTAGGAGCATGCGTGTTGGCCTTGAATAAAGGAGTTAAATATTTACTTCTTGTCTGTTATTCTTAACAAAAGCCAACATCAGCTTTTGAAGATCTATTTCAGGTGGCTCAGGTGAGAACACTCCTAATCCTCTGTTAAATGTGCCTACCACCGCACCTTCTCAACTCCTGTGAGGCTCTTGGAAAGAAAAAAGGAGCAGTGTAAAAAAGTGAGTTGCAGCTTCCTCAGCTGTTCAAGAATTCCCAGCCAAACTGGAACATTCCCGGCTGCCACACTTCTTGGGAACTGCACAAATCACCTCTTTTTCAAGACCAAATCAGCAAACAAAATAATGTCAAAAGCAAACAGCCCCGCATGTGGAATGTGCGAATGCAGTCCAGAGTGGCCGTCTTGGTACTACTCCCCCCACCCCCCCTCCCCCCACCCCCCCATTCTAACTGCATTTCTAGTTAAGTAATTTGCTTTTGGCTATGCTGTGACTCTCTTCATGTGCTCCCTGCAATTACACCTCTAGTTTATGGTCAGTTTCTCTACCATAACACATATTTCAATACTTCTGGTAGATCTTCTGAATGCATGCAGCAGGGTGTGCTAGCCGGTGGGATTTATATAGACTATCCTAAACACTCACCCAACCGCATGTTCTGCCCATTGGGCTGGTTCCAGAGTATGCCTATGATGCCCGAATGTCTGACATGCTTACCTCAACGCCTGCCATGCTTCCTCCATGTTGAACAGTGTGAACTTTATAAAAGGGAGGGGAAGGCGAGTAGGATTGTGGAGATCATAACATACTTTCAAGCCAGTACTAGAAGTGTTCTCTGTTGTTACCAGCAGATAATCTGAGTTTAATGTGTTTTTTTGTGTGAAATGATGCACAGCAAGTTATCAGGGGTTTTAATTATTCATGTATCAATCATTACTGAAGTATTCATTTAGCAGATGAAATAAACACAATCACAATTGTTGCAGTAATCAATATTTTGACTCATACATTTTTTCTTCTTTTAGAGCTTGCTTGTGAAGCCAAATTAAGACATTCTATGTTTTGTGACTGGTGCGCGCACAGTTCCACTACTTGGCTTTAATCATCAAAAGAGTCTCTGCATGCATACGATGGCCAAGTCCAAATGTCTGTTTCCAGAGGAGTATTTAAGGAACAAACTAGCCCCTCAGGGCTTACTAGTGAAAAATGAACCTTTCATATTCCAAGACGATTTGGCCTTCAAAAAAGCATGGTCGTTAATCTCCTGGCACTGTACCAGAGACTGGCTGGTACTGATAGTTCAGACGGCGAGTAAAAAATCCCAAGAACTAAAGATTGAGATACAGAGATTGGAAGTCCAGCTTAAAAGTTATATCCAACCGGCTGATTTAAAGAAGGGTTTGGAGGAACTCAACAAACAAATGTCTGAGTTCGAAGCCACTTTAAAACAGAGCAAATTTAACAAATTTAAAAAGGATAAAGACCGCTTTACAGCAGAGTGGGCTTACCCCTACACTAAAGCAGATTATGTGGCTAGTGGCAATACTAGTGATGCTGACAGCATCAATTCAGATGGGAGTGCTTCCAGTAACAACTCTGGGGGTTTTAGGAACAAAAGACAACAAAGGGGCGGATATCGGCAACAGAGAAACCAGTATCCACGCCAAAGAGGATGGCGAGGTTTCCAAGGACCACCCATGTTCAACCCATTTCAGGGTCCTTTCCAATTTCCACAATACCAGTATGGCCCACCACCAATGGGCCCAATGTACCCACAATGGGGGGAAGATCAACCAATCGTTCAACAACAAAATCCTCAATCTTTTTTATCATGGGGCCCAGGATCCAACAGGGGACGGAACAAACGAGGAAACAATGTCACTTGGCAAACAGTGACAGAATCAGACCCCAGAATGCACACCAGGAGCATGACAGCGGGTCAAGCCTCCACCAGCAAGAGAGGAACTTAGTCATAAACATATCCCCGTGGCCACTAACTGAAATACAAGAAAAAGTATTGAATAAAGGCCTTGGCTACGTACCTACGAATAAGCCTGACATTTTCCTTTTACATAAGGAGGTCCAGGATTTTATTAGGACCATCAAACTGAAGGCCTTTTTTCACAATCAAGCACCCAGAGTCGAAATATCCGACACGGGTTTAAAACCCAAGTCTTCGTTTACCCCACAGGATAACCAACTTCCAGTTGAAGTCTTAGCTTTTGAGAAAGCTGTCATGTCAGAGCTAGGCAAAGTGGAAACAGACTCTAGGGTTTTTCAAAACATGAGCAGAGCAGAGAACCAAGCTGTGAGAGAATTATCACAAAACAAACTGATCATTATAAAACCCGCGGACAAGGGCGGGGCCGTTGTGATACAGACAGCAACGGCGTATGATCTAGAATGCAGGAGACTCCTCGAAGACAGAAGGAACTATCAAGTTCTGGAAGAGGACCCAACAGAGTCCATACGAATCAGAGTGGGCGCAATGACTGAAGAAGCTCTAAGCCATGATTGGCTAACGAAAAAAGAGGCCCTTTTCTTGACACAAAAAAACCCACGAATACCGTATTTTTATACGATACCCAAAGTTCATAAAAATCTTGAAAACCCCCCTGGTCGCCCCATCGTGTCCGGTATTTCATCAATATTGGAACCCCTCTCTAGGTTCGCAGATGCCTTCTTGAGACCATTGGTACAGGCCACTGATACATATCTCAAGGATACCAAAGCCATGCTCCAACTACTGAAAGACCATCCTTTTGACCCTTCCTCCCAGATCTTACTGAGCCTCGATGTGGAGAGCTTGTACACCAGTCTCCCACACGATGAAACCCTCAACATCATTGAGGAAGTTCTGTATAGTAAACAATGGCTATACCACACCCCAAGAGGCGTAGTAATGGAGTGCATCTCAATGGCCCTAACCCGAAACTTCTTTGAGTATGAGGGTACCCTCTATTTACAACGCCATGGGACCAGCATGGGGAGCACCTTTGCTCCTAGTTTGGCTGGTCTCTACGTACACCATCTAGAGACCACCAAAATTCTGCACCAAGACAACCCGTTCAGGAGTAAAATCCTATCCTGGAAACGTTATATTGATGACGTGTTGGTTGTGTGGGAAGGTAACAACGAGTCAGTCATGGATTTCATGGAATGGATCAATACCCAAAATGAGTTTTTAAAGTTCACTCATCAAATGTCCAATGAATCTATGGTTTTCCTAGACCTGAATATATATCATGAAGCTGGTCTCCTGAAAACAGAGACGCACTTCAAACCAACGGCAAGGAACTGCCTCCTCAGGTTCGATAGCTTTCATCCGCGTCACCTAAGAGAGAACCTACCATATGGGCAGTTCCTTCGCCTACGGCGAAATTGCAGCGATGTGGGGAAGTACAAAATCCAGGCTCTGGACCTGAGTAAGAAATTACAACAGAGAAAATACCCAGACAAGATCATAACCCGAGCAATGAAAAGAGCCAGGAACAATAATCGTGATGCTCTACTGGATGACAACCCACCAAAAGAGGAATCTGGCAGACCAGTCTGTGTCACGACCTACAATCCTGTGTCAAACCAGGTATCCAAACTAATAAACAAACATTGGCGCATCCTGACTAGTGTAAATCTGGATTTGGAAAAACCCATCTTTGCCCATAGAAGGGGGAGAAACCTGAAGGACATTCTGGTCCACACTAGACCAAAAACCGATGCAGTACATCAGACAAGGCTGAAAGGACTACACGGGCATTATCCATGTGGGAACTGTAACAACTGCCATTTGACCACGAAAAGTCTGACTTTAGAATTCAAGAATGGCGAAAAATGGGAACAACGAGCAGTCACAAATTGCAATAGCCGCAACGTGGTGTATCTCATCACGTGCCCTTGTGGCAAGGAGTATGTAGGAATGACCACACGTGCTGTGAAAACGAGAATTAACGAACACAAGAGCAATGTAAGGTGCAAAAAACAGACAACAAAAATGGCATCTCATTTTCTTGAAGCACAGCACTGTGTGAACGACATACATTGGACTGTTATTGAGCAGTTACCATCAGAAAGGGGCTTATTTGAAAAAGAACAGAGATGGGTGTTTCGTCTGGGCTCAGACGTGACAGGGTTGAACGACTCCATTCCATGGAGCCAAATACGCTAAGAAACCCATGAGATCTGTCCTTATACGCCTACTAACGACCAGGCGGTATCTACTTGAATGAGTCTAAACTCATCACTTAGGTGACCGTGCTGCATAAACTACATTTTCATGGAACAGCTGCACCGACAACTCAAATGGGGGGTTTTGTGATCAGAGCCTATGTAGCCGAAGTGTCAACCTTCTGAAACATGCTTCCCCTTATGTATATACATATAGTTTCCTCTTTACATGTATATATGTATTTATTCTTACATTCTTTGACTCATGTCAATACCCTGATCATTCACATTTCCCATTAATCACTGTAGCGATAAACTCGATCTGTGTACTGACAGTAGTCTTTTCCTACTAGTCTCCCACGATTAGGATCTGTTTGACCACTTTTTTCAAACATTTCCAGCAGTTCAAGTCCTGTAGTTATCGCTGATAACATCCTCAGTATACCGAGACGCGAGCGTCTTTCCTCTGCGCATGCCCATCAAGCGTCTTTCCTCTGCGCATGCCCATCAGGCGAGCAGCGAGGATACACTACCGCGCATGCGCGGCCGGCCTCTACCACTCAGGCGCGCATGCGTGATCGTGTGGGAACACATCCGGAATGCGCGCAGAAGCGACAAAGAGCGCACTAGCATTATACTTTTATGGGCAGGTTCCGCTTTCAATCAGCGGCCAATTGAGTCTTTTTAGACTATAAATAACCCTCCCTGTAACTCTGAATTCATTCGTCGGAGCCGCGTGAAGAGGGAGGAAGTCAGGAAGCCCTGAAAGTAACCGTGAGTGTGAATGAGTGTATGGATGTGGTGTGTACTATTTTCAACAAAAACGAGGGTTCACATCATATTGATTCATTTCCTTGAATACCTCATAGGTTGCCTCACCTGGTAGAACGGACCCCTCCTACACGCTGTGGCTCATGAGGCCATGTAAACCTCTTTTCATAAGTAAGCAATGCATCTGTATGAGGACCTTTTTCCCTCAGTGGTCCCACCAGATATTATGCCTGATTGTGTGTCTTGTTTTATAGTGTTATTCGTTTTTTCGTTTTTTCCTTTTTTCAGGGTTCCTGGACCTTCACTTTTGTTCCTTGTTAACCCCTGTGTATTTCACACAGCAAAAAGTAAAAAGACATGTAATTTCTTGTTTTTGATTTGACTTTTCTGTTTTCAGGTGTCTTGAATCGCCAATTGGGCGCAACGGACCTTATTTTAAACATAGATAGGTACATTTTCACCATATCTTTTTTGTAGAGCACACTTTTATATCTACACACATGTGAGTAAGGTGGGGATAAGTAGTGCATATCCTCGTCCTGAAGAAGGAGTTCTTCAAACTCCGAAACATGTCGACGCACTGACATGGTTGGGTTACCCTAATTAGTAGACCACAACCATCACAGCACTCTTTTAATAATACCAGCCGGAGACTTAATAATTTTTTCTGAACTCACGTGCCAGGTATTTTTTAATTTTTTCACCTTCACCTCACCACTCACATTGTTTTACCCACACACACCAAACACATAGTTCACCTAAAAGTGCTCCTGCGTAGCCGTGAAGTCGTAGCACGCCGCATTCCGTAGAGGTTTTGCGAAGACCCCGATGATGAAGCATGACACCAAGGGGCCTGTTGGTGTGTGAGGGGTATTCTAACAACCCAGGTTGCTCCCCACCATTGTGGTAGCAACCACCTTCCACCCTGTGGATTCCTTTTGTTTATGATAATTACTAGGGGAGACAGAATCCACATCTTCCTCTCCCTCTCCCTCTTTTGTTAAGGATTGTTTCCAGAGGCAAACACCTGTGGAAATGTGTTCCGATCCCCCCCCCCTCCTTTCATTATCTTTAAAGGTATCTAAAGCAAACATGGAATTTGGGATACTGGATACACCTGGATTTGGTCCGGCCTAGTCATCATATTTAGATGATGGGTAGAATGCATACTTATATGAAGGAGTAGTTATAGGTACAGAGGATTGACCATGCTTTTGTCTTGGAAGGTGTGGTAGTCTTGTGGAAGCTCATAAAATTCAAGGGCCCTAGGCTTCCGCAAAATCATCCGATAGCACAGGGCAGGCCTCTGTGCCTTTAGAATAGCACAATTCTTTCCCTTCCTGGCTTGTTTATCATGGAATATTAGAAAAGACTATTGAAAACATTATTTTCCCTGAAACGTTGTCAATGTTTGTTGCTGCAATGATCAATAACGCTTTTTCCTATACCAATTCATTCTGCATCGATTGTCAATAAATAGATATTCTTCAGATTGACAATTCTCGTTTTCGTCTTTTTTGTGTTTTTTGTGTCAGACCCTGTTTTGGTGGCCACAGGGCAAGCAAGTGCTACTGGGCCTGAGGCCTGCGGTCAGTTACCTCTGGTGTACAGGGGTACAGCACCTATGGCTCTTCAAACTGGGCCAAGTACAATCTTGTTAACACTTGATGCAACGGCAAACAGTTAAAGACTTCGGCGGCCGGAAGTGTGAAGGTGTGAAAACTCAGAACTCATCAACTGGCCGGCAGCACAGTAACATATCGTCCAACACATTGCTTTACTTTGCTTAGGAAAAATAATTTTATACACCTGTAAAACGTCATGCTTCACAGAACAAGCTATAGGTACAATTACTTTACTGAGCTACTGTGCCTTTCGTCCTAGCGTTCCATTTGAGCTCTGGGGCCAGTAACCGGGGTCAGGTGCTGATCGCCTTTTTGAATAGTTTGTGCGCTAACTTATCTCAAGCAGACATGTGTACCAGTTCCCATCACAGTGGAATTGGTTTGGCCCACCGCAAGTGGTCAGCAGAGACCTGCTGCTCTATGATGTGAACCCCAAATTGCAGGGCACACCCACAAAGATTCATATAGCTCCACAGGGATCTTGGTTATTACACTGCTTTCAGAGAACAGGTAAAAAGACTGGTGTCTCTCACACTTCTCTGCAATGAGTTATTCTCAAATAGATACTGAGTTTTAGGAGTCAAACAGTCTTACCAGATAAGCTCTTATCTGCAAGGATTATTTGTAGATGTGTGGACCCTCAGCCTTCCCCTGAAAGCAGTCGTAATACACAGTTATTGGTGTTTTCTAATAATAAGTTATGTAATATGTACAATCAGCACACACATCATCTATCAGAATTAGAGAATATATACTATAATAATTTCAGCAGTCATACTATAAAATAAAAAGAACCTTAGAAAAAATAATTTTATATCCCACATTCCCAACAATATGTTGGTAATGAATTGGCTTAAGTCGTACCTAGCACCTATATGGATAATTTTAGCAGATTCATGGTTATATTAGTGTATAATTAGTATTTTCCATAACTGTTTTACTCCAACTAATATCATACCCCTGAATCCCTTTAAAAGCTTGTTGTTGGGCGCTAGCATTTTCCCTTAGCAACCAGTCCTCTAGTCTTCCCCGGGGAACATCGTTTACAACTAAACTTTTACCCCACACTACCATTACAACGCAGGAATTACAACGAAAGTCGTTACAACGACTTTCGCTGGAGGGCACTGTTGGATAGGAAATAGTTCAATTTTCTATCCAACACCTTCCCTACTATCCACGGGGACTGGAGTTGGAATAGAAAATTAAATTATTCCACTACCCAGCGCCCCCCAATGCAAGTCTTGTAACGACTTGCGTTGTAATCCCCGCGTTGTAAAGGTATTTGTGGTAAAAGCATGCGTTGAAACGACATACATCCGTCTTCCCCTCCTGAATTCATAGGTCTGTTTACACCTTTCTCTCCAATAATTCTCAATGGAAAAGGGTAGGGAAGTTGTAGTCCAGTCTCTCGTATCTGTACCACAGAACAAACAATGTCTCAGTTAGAGGCATGTCTGAACGGTAAGTAAGTGTATTGAAATATGCTCTCACATTTGCTCTGTCCTAGGTTGGATGACCTTGTAATGCTGCTCCTTACACATAGCTCTGAACAGCCGAATGGACGTTTCCTCTGCTGCATTGCCGATTTTTTGATGCTACAATTAATGCCAGACTACTTAAAAGATAATGTAACCATCTTGGATGCTCTGTTAAGTATTATCACCACATTTGGTAATAGGTCACAGCAGGTAGCAGCAGAGGCATCTGCCGCAGTACTTGGAGGTGTATGGATTCCAGTAAAGACACTGGCCTCTGGCTTTCTATGAACTTGCTTCTGGACTTGAATGAGACATGGGGATTGGGCCATAGAAAGCAACACAGTCTATCTTGTTTGCAGTCTCTGATGGAGCACATTCCTCCCTGGGCACAGTTTTGCACATTGTAACTTACCACGTTGTAATTCTAGATGCAGTGTAGTGTTGGGTGTAGTGCTGAATACACTTTGAAGATGTTGTTGTAACTTGGTATGCTCCTCCTGTAGACTGTCCCCACCTTCCCCTCTGGTTGGGTTCTCCCACCTTAGAATGTTGGAGTGAAGCTCACTGTAGAATGTTGGTGAGCTCACTCGAGTGGTTGGCACAGGAGAATCTGGTTGACAATAAACTTCTTCTCACCTCTATCCTTGTGGAGCTTTCTTTCAACAAATTGGCGACGATCACCGTGCTGGGGACGGTTGGATTCTTCCCCCTGTTATCCTTGTCAACTACAAGAGTCATTAAGATGAAATCATTATTGAAGCTGTGAATTCAAGTAATAGCGGACGGAACAGGCAATTTTTTTTCTGATTTGCCAACGGTTGATATCAATTGCATGCGGTGTACGAGGGAAGCGTTATACTTTGAAGCGTTCCTGTCGTCTTTCCGGATGTAACTTCCTCAGCTCTAGCATCGAGCAGTTCTGCTTTCTATCGGGTGGAAAAGTGATGTTTTGACGGAGTTCCTTGGTGACGGGATGCCTTCTACAGCTCCGCCCGGTTGCTGAGAGTGTCATCAACATTGGTGAACTGCTCCGCCTTTCACGTTCCCCGCTCGTCAGGTTCGCATGACGGAGCGCCTTAGAGAATCATGTGATGAGGTAGGAGTGAGGTCCGCCTTCCCGTCGCTGTGTTGAAGACTGTGGTGCTGCCCCTGCCTGCGCAGTTTGTGGCATGAAGGATCTGTGTTAAACGGACAGACATTTGGCACGGATGAGGTAGAAAGCCTATTTTATTTATTCTCCTCACCCAACTGCCGTGTGGTTGGGCTAACCCGGACATCGAGGGAAGCATTACATGACGGTGGTTTCCAGACAATTTATTGGTGAAATTGCGGTCTGTTTCAAAAACCTGGGGAGATTTCTTTTGGAACGGTTTCAGTTGCTATCGTGATTGTGTGACTGACTCTACCAACGAGAGTTTGTACGCTCCTCAGCGTCTCGCCTCTTTTAAACAGTTCACTCTCCACGTCAGTTAACTGTTTCTTCGTGAGAGATATTCTATTGATTTTTTTTGTCTCTTGAATACTCACACAGAGATTAACTACGGCATTTTTTAAGGGGATAATTTTTAACCCTAAGAGTATCATCTAGTAAACTGAACCTGCTTTGCTCAAACTGGTAATTGGACAATCTGAGGGTTCCATGTTGATGAAAAAATTATTTCAAGAAATTTCTTTTCAGGAGCCTTCGAGCGTTGTCTCCGCTGATTGGCACAGCCTTGAAGCCTTCATTATTTCAGAATTGTGTTATCGTGCTCCCTTTGGTTATTTTCAGTGTTAGGGAATTGTGGATATACATTATTCTAATGATAATTTGAGTGCTGTCCTTGTTTCTCTCTTTGTCTCTTCTCCTATTACTTTTCTTTTCTTTCGTAGAAAGGGTAGACCACGACCGCTGAGCCTGTTCCAGTCGAGGTCGCCCCCACACCGCTGCTCCTGCCCGCTACCTGCCAGCATCCTGCCCTGCTGGCTGCGCACTCCTGCTGTTGCCTTCCTCTGCCCTGCAGCTCGCCGCCTGTTTCTCCTGTGTCTCCCCTGTTGCCGCTCGCCTGTTGTCCTAACTTTTGCCTCCCCCTCTGCACTCCGCCGTTTGTTTAGCCTGTTTCTGTTGCCCTGTGTGCCTGACTTTTGTGTTCCCCTCTCCCCTCCTTTTGCCTTCTGTACCCCGCTGTGTGCCCCCTGCCCAGCTGCCGGACGACCCAGCCACCGCTGAGCCGCCCCCGGTCCTCCCTTCCCGCCACTGCCCTCCGGCGTCTCCGCCCCCCTCCTGCCCATTGGCCCCCCCGCTCCCGCCACCCAGCTGACCCGCCCTCCCGGCTCCTCTCTTATGACGCCCCCAAAACGACCGCGCAGCGGAGGCGTGCAGCGGACGCGCGCAGCGGACGCGCACAGCGGGAGCACCGATTGAGCACCGAAGGTGCGCCAAAGGTAAGCCCGTCTGCGCCCGTCCGCGCCTGGACCGCGCCCAGTGCCAGGACCCTTGGCCCCCGCATACACCAGCCCACCAGCCGGACCTACGACGCCACCGAGGTCAACGCACTCAACGCCGGCCGGATCCCTGGATGCTACCGAGCCACCCCGAGGCGCACCCACGGACCTTTCTGCTGCCACTCCTGCAAGTTCACCTGCATCCGGACCTGCACTACACCAGCACCGACCAAGACGAGCACCAGCAGCAGCCACCTGAAGTGCATCCTGCTCAACACCCGCTCCGTCCACAGACACGCCGTCGAACTCTGGAACCTGCTCGACACCTCAACCCCTGACGTCGCCTTCCTCACGGAAACCTGGATGAACGCCTCTTCAGCGCCCGACATCGCCATCGCCATCCCGGACGGCTACAAGATCATCCAGAGGGACCGCGTCAACCAGACAGGAGGAGGCATCGCCATCATCCACAGGAACACCATCTGCATCACGACCAACACCGACGACACCCTCGCACCCGCCGAACACCTGCACTTCCAGATCCACACCAACCCCAAGACCACCCTCAGAGGCACCCTCATCTACAGACCCCCGGGACCACGCACACAATTCAGCGAAGACATCGCCGACTTCATCAGCCCGCACGCCCTCCCCTCCGCTGACTACATCCTCCTCGGGGACCTCAACTTCCACCTGGAGAACAACAACGACCGCAACTCCACCACCCTGCTGGACAACCTCGCAAACCTCGGACTCAAGCAGCTGGTGACCACCCCCACCCACTACGCCGTATACACACTCGACCCCGTGTTCTCATCCAGCAAGGACATCACCTTCAGCCATGCCACCGGACTCCACTGGACGGACCACAGCTGCGTCCACTTCAGCTTCAGAAGGACCACGATCCACCACCACCAGCAACAGGTTGCATGCAGAAGCTGGAACAAGATCACAGCCGACCAGCTCGCGACTTCCCTGAGCAAGAACCCTCCCGCCGGCGCAACGAACCCCAGCCAGGCGGCCACCAACCTCACAAAGTGGATCAGCAACTGCGCAGACAACCTCGCCCCTCTGAGGACCCCGCCTAGCAGACCCGGCAGCAAGAAAGCCCCATGGTTCACCGACGAACTCAAGAGCTCCAAGAGGAACTGCCGAGCCCTCGAGAAAGCCTGGCGCAGAGACCCAACACCGGACAACATGACTGCCCTCAAGCTCGCCATCCGAAAACACCACCAACTGATTCACGCCACCAAGAAAACTGCATTCAAGGAACGACTGGACAACAACGCACACAACAGCAAGGAACTCTTCAACATCGTCAAAGAGCTCTCCAACCCCAACGCCGGAAACAACGACATCACCCCTTCACAAGATCTCTGCAACTCCCTCGCCTCCTACTTCTACAACAAGATCGCGGACATACACAACAGCTTCAGCACTCAACCGACGCACGCCACGACCGAACCACCGCCCCCCACCACCGCCCTCCGCGCCTGGACCCCGATCAGCACCGAATACACCGTCTGCACGATGAACTCCATCCACTCCGGATCTCCGACCGACCCCTGCCCTCACCACGTCTTCAACAAGGCCGACGCTGTCATCGCACCCCACCTGCGGGACATCATCAACACCTCCTTCGACACCGCTACCTTCCCGGAGAGCTGGAAGCACGCCGAACTCAGCGCTCTACTTAAGAAGCCATCAGCCGACCCCACCGACCTCAAGAACTACCGCCCCATTTCGCTGCTCCCGTTTCCTGCAAAAGTTATCGAGAAGACCGTCAACAAGCAGCTGGCCGCCTTCCTCGAGACGAACGGATCCCTCGACCTCTCGCAGTCTGGATTCCGGGCCAACCACAGCACCGAGACTGCCCTGATCGCAGCCACCGATGACATCCGAGCCCTGCTCGACAACGGAGAAACAGCGGCCCTCATCCTCCTAGACCTCTCCGCGGCTTTCGACACTGTCCGCCACCGCACCCTAGTGCAGCGCCTCAGCAACGTCGGAATCCAGGAGAAGGCACTGGAGTGGATCATCTCCTTCCTCGCCGGAAGGACACAGAGAGTCCGCCTCCCCCCGTTCAGGTCAGAAGCCACCGAAGTCATCTGCGGCGTTCCTCAAGGCTCCTCGCTCAGTCCAACCCTCTTCAACGTCTACATGAGCCCCCTCGCAGCCATCGCACGCCAACACAACCTCAACATCATCTCCTACGCCGACGACACCCAGCTGATCCTCTCCCTCACCAACGACCCCGCCGCCGCCAGAGCCAACCTACACAAAGGGATGACAGACGTAGCCAAGTGGATGATGAACAGCCGCCTGAAACTGAACTCGGACAAGACGGAAGTCCTCATCCTGGGATCCTCACCCTCCGCCTGGGACGACTCCTGGTGGCCCCCCGCCCTGGGCAGCGCTCCCAAACCAACAGACCACGCACGCAACCTGGGCTTCATCCTGGACTCCTCCCTCTCCATGACCAGACAAATCAACGCCGTCTCCTCGTCATGCTTCAACATCCTGAGCATGCTACGTAAGATCTTCCGGTGGATCCCCACCGAAACCAGGAAGACGGTCACCCAGGCCCTCGTCACCAGCCGCCTGGACTACGGCAACTCCCTCTACGCCGGTACCACCGCCAAACTCCAGAAGAAACTCCAGCGGATCCAGAACGCCTCAGCATGACTCATCCTGGACATCCCCCGTCGCAGCCACATCTCCGGACACCTGAGAGACCTGCACTGGCTCCCGGTCAACAAGAGAATCACCTTCCGTCTCCTCACCCACGCACACAAAGCCCTACACAACCAGGCCCAGGATACCTCAACAGCCGCCTCAACTTCTACGCTCCCACACGCCAGCTTCGATCGACCGGCCACGCCCTCGCCACCGTCCCCCGCTTCCGAAGAGCCACCAGAGGGGGAAGGTCCTTCTCCTACCTGGCCGCCAAGACTTGGAACTCCCTCCCGATCCACCTCCGCCTGACCCAGGACCACCTCGCCTTCAGGAAGCAGCTCAAGACCTGGCTGTTCGAGCAGTAGCAGACCCCCCCTCCCCTAGCGCCTTGAGACCCTCCCGGTGAGTAGTGCGCTATATAAATGCTCTGATTGATTGATTGATTTCCTCTGTTTCCTCTGATTTGTTTCTTCCCTTCTTGCCTTTCAGTTCCATTCTTAAAATGACTGCTTTAAACATGTCCCAGCCACCACCTTTTTTGGATGAGGCTGGCGATCCCCTTATTTCATGGGAAAAATGGTTCCATTTGTTTGAGTCATATTTGATTGCAATTGGTGGAAATAGATTTTCATCTTTAAGGAAGCAACACATTTTACTTCATAATTTGGGTAAATATGGAAGGGATGTGTTTGAGGATTTGCCTGAGATAGCTGAGGGAGGGTCTAACATCAATGTGGGAGGTGATGGTGTAGCTCAACCTGATGTGTACGAGGCTACGGTAAAAAAATTGGCGGAGCAATTTGGGGACAGAATTAATATTGTCCTTGAGCGTTATAAATTTTAGGGTTCAAGGAAAAAATGAAGAAGTAAAGAATTACATTGCTGTTTTGAGGGGTTTGGCAGCAACATGTGATTTTGGATTACTAACAGAGTCATTAATCAGAGACCAATTAGTCAGGTGCACATGTGAAAAGAAGATTCAGGAGAGACTTTTAGCAGAAGCTCCTGACCTACAAAGAGCTGTTGATATTGCTATTAGCATAGAGCACACAAGTTACTGTATGAATGAAATGAAGGAAGCCCATGAGGTGAAACAGGTTAGTGAAAATTGTGTGAACAAGGTAGTTCAAAAATATAATAAAAACAAAACTACCCAACCTGAGGTGAATAAATATAGTGTGCAGGTTAACAAGCCGAAATGCTATAGATGTGGTAATACTAACCATTTGGCTAATGATGTAAAATGTCCAGCAAGAGGTGTTACTTGCAGTAATTGCAAAAAAAGGGGTCATTTTTTGAGAGTATGCCATGAAAAGAAAAGTACTACTCACCTGGTGACCCAAGACTTTGAACAATCTATGCAAGGGGACATTATTTTTCAAGTATTGAACATTGGAGAACAGGATGTAAATTGTTATCCTGAATGTAAAATACTTCTGGACAATGTTACTTATGAGGTTTTTTGCCGAATCGAGTTCACCTTACACACTGATAAATGAGGCTTCTTTCAAACAAAATTCAGGCCATAAAAATTATAATCTTTTGCCTCCAGATATTAAACCAGGGGGATACAATTACAATCCCATTCCTCTGGTTGGTATGTTGTTGATGCAGATCGACTTTAAAGATAGATCAACTTTGGGAAAAGTGTATATCACAGAAAAGGGGTCTAATCTGTTAGGGTGGAAGCACCAAAAAGACCTGGGTATCAAATTAGACCCCAATGCCCCTGACCCTGTATTACTTATTGACAGGCCTACAGTTGGAAAGGAAGTTTGTGAAAAATTTCGAGAGGTATTTACAGATAGTTTGGGGCAGCTTAAAGGGTTCCTCCACAAAATCAAACTAAAGTCAAACGCAAAGCCTGTTGTACACAAAGCCAGGTCTATTCCTTTGCTTTAAAGAGAACCCCTACAAAATGAATTGAACAGACTGGAAGAGAACAGGATAATAGAGCGTATTGAAAGCTCCGAGTGGTTGGCCCCCATTTTTGTAGCAGCTAAAGGTGGGGGAAGGGGATCCGCCTCTGTGTTGACCTAAGAGATTTGAATGCTAACATCTGGGTGGATAGACACCCTCTCCCCAACATTAACGAGATGTTGATGGCCATTCAAGGTGCTACGTTTTTCTCAGTTTTAGATCTGTCCTCGGCTTACCACCAGGTCGTCCTCCATTCAGAATCTAAGCACCTCACGTCTTTTATAACCCCTTTCGGTGCTTACCAATTCTCAAGATTACCTTTTGGGCTCGCATCTGCGGCCGCTGTCTTTCAGCGTATTATGCAAAACATCCTGCATGGTCTTGATAAAGTAGTCTGCTTCCAAGACGATATCTTACTCTATGGAGCATCTGAAAGTGAGCACAACAAGATCTTGGAGGAAGTATTGTCTAAATTAAGCAAAGCTGGAATCACGACTCAGAAAGACAAATGCAAGATTGGGGTAGAGTCAGTGGTGTATCTGGGGCACACGATTTCGAGTGAAGGCATCAAACCCAAGGCCAGCTTGGTGGACGCTGTTAAACTCGCACCTGCTCCATCAAATAAAGATGAACTAAAATCCTTTTTGGTCCTGGTTGAGTATATGTTGAAATTTGTGAAGAACTTTGCAGATCAAGTACAACCTCTCAGAGAACTACTCAAAGAGGGAACTAAATTCGAATGGAGTTTAGAACATCAACAAACATTCCAACAAATCAAGGAAGCGATTTCTGAAGCTCCAATTTTGCACACTTTTGATCCAAATGCTAAAACCACTCTCTCTACTGAGGCAAGTAATAAAGGCCTGGGTGCCTCATTGACTCAAGTGGTAGACGGCGAAGAAAGAGTGATAGCCTTAGCTTCAAGAACTTTGAAGTCTGCTGAAGTTAATTGCTCCACGATTGAAAAAGAAGCACTTGCGTGTTACTGGGCTATTCACCATTTCAAGTACTTTCTGTGGGGAATCCCGTTCTGCTTGAGAACGGATCACAAACCATTAATTCCGTTATTTGCTACCAAACCTTTAGAAAATACGACTCCACGCATCTCCAAGTGGGTTTTAGGTCTGCAAGGGTTCAACTACTCCATTGTGCATGTCCCAGGCTCAAAAAATTCTGTTGCGGATTGCCTTTCGCGTATGCCGCTTTTAGAAAATGAAACAGAAGGAAACAAAGAGGAGGAAACCATCCTGGCAATTGACATCCCAGCCATTATGAAACACGAGTGGGAGAAATCTCTTCAGGAAGATGAGGTAATATGCAAATTTTAAAAAATGATTTCGAATGGCTGGACAGAGGAAAGTAAGGATGTGCCAGAGGATCTTCAGGAATTTTGGAGTGTGAAAGACGAGTTGTCCATAATCGAAGACTTGGTATGGAGAGGTAACAAAATAATTCCCCTGAATGGTATGAGAGATCGCATTATACAAATTGGACATGAAGGTCACCCAGGACAAGGCTTAACCAAAAGCAAAATTCGACCAAGCTATTGGTTTCCTAAAATGGACACACTTATTGAAGAGCGTGTAAAAGAATGTTTTGAATGTGTGGCCAGCGATAAATCTAAGAATGTCCGTAAAGCTCCTCTCATTCCTGTCACAGTTCCCACAAAACCGTGGGAAAAACTGGGGATGGACATTATTGGTCCTTTGAACTTATTAAGCCAATCACAAAGATTCATGTTCGTTTTGATTGATTATCATTTTCATTGGATAACGACTAAGTTTGTTCCTTCCATATCTACACTCCATCTCATGGAATTTCTAAAAGATACCTTTTCGAAGGAAGGCATTCCCAGTGAATTGATAACGGACAATGGGGTGCAATTCACTTCTGATGAAGTGAGGGATTTCCTTAACAGTTTAGCTATTATTCACACAAAATCTCCACTGTATTCCCCCAAATCCAATGGATTAGTGGAAAGGGCTAATAGAATGCTTAAGGAATCTATTCAACTTGCCATGTCCACCAGAGAATCAGTTGTAGACAGCTTAAGGAAAATGTTGTGGTCATATCACATCACTTCAAATTCTGTGTCAGGAGTCTCCCCGTTTACTTCTCTTAAAGGAAGAAACCCAGGTTCAAAACTCACTCCCAACTGGTTGAATGGAGGGTCCCCTGTGTGGGTAGACAGGGACACTGTTTCAGAGAGAGTAAAAGAAAATCAAGTTAAGTATAAAAACAGTTATGACACAAAATGGGGTACAACTGACAGAGAATGGAAGGTGGGGGATTGGGTGGTAGTCAAAAAACCCACCCTCTTAAAGTCCAAGTTTTCTGTTTTCTCAAGACCCTTTAGAATCAGAAAGTTACACAATAACTCTGTTCTGTTAGAGGATGGTAATTTGTGGAGCATGGATAGACTAGCTCGTTGCACTAATGTTCATGTTTCTGAATTTCCCAGCACAGATGAATCTGGAGATGTGTCGGGGGATCCCACTAAGGGAAGAGTTGCACGTCAACATAGGTGTCCAGCGTGGCAATCTGACTACAGTATGTAAAGTCTATATTTTATATCAGATGTTTGTACTGCTGGTTCCCCTATATGCATCCATGCCTGTTGGTTTCATTATGTAACATTCGTACTTGTTCTTCCTGAATGCAATTCATTGGTTGTTTCCTTGCAAGGTATTCTGACCATATTTTGCTTTTGTTGTTTCTCTCCTTTCCCTTCCCTCTCCTATGCCCGCCCCTTCTATCATTCTCTCTCTACCGTTACATAGGGAGGTGTGTTGTAACTTGGTATGCTCCTCCTGTAGCCTCTCCCCACCTTCCCCTCTGGTTGGGTTCTCCCACCTTAGAATGTTGGAGTGAAGCTCACTGTAGAATGTTGGTGAGCTCACTCGAGTGGTTGGCACAGAAGAATCTGGTTGACAATAAACTTCTTCTCACCTCTATCCTTGTGGAGCTTTCTTTCAACAGATGTATTACAGTATTATGTCCTTTTCAGCCAAACTATGAGCGGAACTAAGATGATGTGCTATCTTGGTGTCCTCATGCCTTTCTCTGGCACTGGTATGATTGGTTCTGAAGGGTGCCACCCCACCAGCTTTTTCCAACATATGAAGTGTCAGGCTGAGCAAAATTCAGTATGACACTCTTCATTTTTGGGTCAAGCGGCTAGGCGCGGGACATGTGCTCAATGTACAGGAACCTGGCTGCCTATTATGAAATTTGCCATGATAAAGATTTCAGAGCCCTGTGGGTGTAACCTCCTCAGCCCGGCAAAGCACTGGAGGTCCTTCTCCTCATGAGGAGGGGTTGCGTCACATATAGATGCGGGCGCTTCTGTTTTTTGTCCTGATGTGCCCAGGGCTGACTGTCGATCAGTGAAGGCTTGTTCCAGAGTGGGTTGGTTTGGAGTTAGCAGTACTACTGACCACATCCTACTCTGACGAGTATTGGCTGACCCAGAATAAGGTTGGTGAATGAAAGGAGGCTGCAGTCTCAATCCTCCAGTAACCACGAGGCCTCCCTCCTTCCAGTCAACCAGTGCTAAATGTATTATCTGGCTGCACAAGTGTGTACTCTGTTTCCCTCATGCCTGCAGTTTGGTAGTTTATTGCTTAACTGTGTGCAACCCCAACCAAGCCTTCGTCCAACTAGTTGACCCCAGCACACTTTACTGAACCCTGCCTTTGTACCTTTATCATGAAGGGCAACTGATGTGAGGTGCAAGTCCCCCTGTTGTAGTTAGGACTGGGACTGCTTAAGAGCTTCTGAAACATTTTCTTACAGGACTGGTTAGAATAGTGTCCGGCACATGCAAAGCAATCTCTATTGATTTTAACAGAAATGCATGTGGGCTATTTTGTTAGTGAATCCTTTTTTGTACAGTGCACATCCTGAACACACGTATTTCAAGACGCTCATGTGTTAATGATCGTACTAGCACATACGAAGCACCTTGAACTACATAAGCTGAACATATGTGATGTACAGTAGAGCTTTGTGAGCCAACAAATTATCATGGAGTGCAAAGCCAAGGGTGGATTCTGGCTTGAAGATTCCATGCACCAGCCGAGCCTTCAGAATAACTGCCTCGTAAATCACACCACAAAAAGTTTATAATATAAGGTGTTCAAAATAAGAAAAAGTGGATTTCTTGAACACTCTGAAGCTTCATAACTTAGTACATCACATAGAAGTATTAATAATAAGGGGTTTTAAACATACACTAAAGAACTTAGTGAACTTAGAGGTAAGTCTGTCATGGATACCCTATATATAGGGCCACTAGAATAATGTGATTCAGCGGCCACAGTTTTTTAACAAACATTTATGGATTTGCCACATAATCCACCTTTTCTGGCATAATCTGCCGATTTGAACAAAAAATATTGTTTTTAGCTCAAAAGGACGAAAAATTACTAAAATGATGGCAACATGGTTTTATGCACAGTGGAAGGCCCTTTGCAAAGTTTAAATGGTCATTTTTTGGGTGGTTTTGTATTTGGTTTTGAACCTGCTACTACTGAGGTGAAATCTTTGCCCAGACATTATTACCATATGTAACAATTTGAAAACTGTGAAGTAATAATATAAAAAAAATGTGCCTTCTCATACAGCGTAATTTGCCTTTTCTTGCTACATAATTTAGTCATACTGCTGCAATATTTGGGGCCCTTCTAACACAATTCCAGTGGCCCTGACTATATAGTATAGAGTTATGTGGACTAGATTCTAATTATGGCTTGGTCCACATTTTAGGTTGTGAGATCAGACATGAGGTTTTTGTGCTAGAGGTGGGTGACCCACTCAAAACTGAAACCAGGCTCAAGCAGATGATGGCTCTGGCTCGGCTCGAAGTCTTCTTGTTCCCTGAAGCCTAAAACGAGCCAAGCTTTCATTTGGGTGCTTGCTGCCTGCCACTCAGGCTGCCAACTCATTCATCAAAGCAATGAAGACAAACCTTTGATGAAAAATGTTTGATGTAAAACAGACAAGAGAACAGCAGATACCAAGCTAGTGGGCGAATTGTACAGTGCAAAACAAGAAATCCTGCCTTTCGTGCTTGACAAAATTGTGTAATCCTATGCAAATCCATATTTCACTAAGGCTCCTTTTTCTACATTATCACATTTGAGAGAGCCTTCAAATAGGAGCAATCAGGATTTACACCATGCAATAAGCACTTGTTTTATGTTTAATAGACTGTAAGGTTATTCCGTCTTCAATACAAATCTACACCGCAAAAATTTGGGTACACCTATTATGTTATGTGTATTTGTAAAGCAATACTTGCCTCCAGCCCCGAACAGCGTTGCGGTAAAGCAACTTCCGAGGGGGGCCCTGCTCGAGGGGACCCTGGCCCTCGCGCCCCGCAGCGCCAGCGACTACTTCTGCTGGGCACAGGTCTCCCGAGCCGATCCACCACCTTCTGCTGCCTGTGGCTGTGTCCGGTACGCTGTGAGGACAGTGCCTCTGGTGAACTCTGATGATCGCAAGCTCTCCAAGATGGCGATGCGACTGCAGCTGGCCTCCATCTCCCCCCTGGGTTCCCACCTTCTCTCCGGGACTTCTCGACTTGCGTGCTATCCTGATTGACACTTTGCTGCTGTTTTTCGGACAGTTTTCGCTGGACTCTAGCCCTTCCCTCCATACCTTGCATCCCACCCACCATTCCTCTATACTGTGACTGCATCTTGGACCTATTGCAATAATGCTAAGCTTTGGTATTCGCTGAAGTCCTTACACCATATACCACCCCTAAGCGTCTCTTAGAGTTTAACCAGTCATATCCCTTCCTATGTGTATGTAGTTGACTCTTATCACTAGTGTTTGCAGTGGACCTTTATACTCTCTACCACTCCTATGTGACCCTTAGAGTACTTCCAGTCATATCCCTCCTGTGTAGATAGAAGATAACTCTATGACTAGTATCCTATGTGACTTTTAGATTGTATCCATGTGTATCCCCTCCCTGTGTTTAGAGATATAGCTTTAACGACTAGTCGCCTGTGTGACTGTTGGAGTATAGCCAGGTGTATCCCTTCCCTCATGTGAAGAGATAACCCTATTCACTAGAACAAAAAGAAATGTGTTCCTTATGTAACGTAACTGATTCTATGTAAAGTGCTCTGATAACATGTAACGGAACTGGTGCTAGGTAAAGCGCTCTGATAACCTAATCGGTTCAAGTTCGCGCTATATAAAACTCTAAAAATAAAAAATAAATAAATAAAGCGAACTATCAATCAGGAGGAGATCTTGGCACTGAGCCAATGAGTGTGCCTAGCCATGCCGAAAACAGGGCAGGATGGTGAGTAGAAAAGCAAGGTTTTCACATTCTTGCTGGATTCAGGAAGAGAAAAGAAAGCTCTGGCGTGTTTTGGTTGAATGACCATGCTGGAGAGGATCGGTTACTGTGTGGTTGATGGTTGGTAACTATGCATGTGGGGTTCTGGGTATGCGAGTGGTGAATATGGATGGGTGCATGAGGGTTTGAGGGAGGTGCAAGTGAAGACTCCCTTTGTGGAGTGTGGAGTAGTGCGGTCAGTGGGGGTTGGGGTTGAGAGTGCAGAGTAATGGTTATGGGAGGACCACTGTTCCCTGCACTGGGCGTGGTCCAGGCACAGACAGGCTATGGCACACTGAGAGTGGCTCCTTGGATGCCTATGTTGTGTAGCCCTGTGATGAATGTGTGTGGGAGACCATATTGAGATGCTGAGAGGTCTAGGAAGATCAGAGCTGCTGTCCCTCCTCAGTTGAGTAGGGCTTGGTAGCTGCAATAAGGGCTGTGTCAGAGCTGTGGTATCTCCAGAATCCGGTTTGAGAGGAATCGAGTAGTAGGTCCCATTCCAGATGTGAGGAGAATCGTTGATTGATGTGTGTTTTTTTACTACCTTGGCCAAGAACAGTAGCAGGGACATTGGTTGGTAGTTGTTGAATTCACTTGGTTCTGCCAATGGTTTCTTCAGTAGGGCATTGACTTCTGCTTGTTTTTCTGTCCTCAGGGAAGGTGGCCATGACAATTGAGGTATTGAGTATGTGGTTGAAAATGTGGTGAGGGCATTGGTCGATTAAGGCCCCTGAGTGGACCTAGCTCATGATGGAGGCGATTTCCTGTGCGGCAAGCAGGCTACATTTGGTTAGTCAGATGTCTGTGATGGTAGCAGGGTCGTTGTGCTGCTTGAAGAAGTCAGTGGCCTTGGGCTAAGGTTTGAAGTTTCTGTAGCTGTTGAGGAACTTTTGGAAGAAGTTTGCACAGTTGTAGCAGAGTTCCTGTAAGGGGGTAATGTTTGTTGTGGCTGAGAGGTTGGATAATTCTTTGACGATGTTGAAGAGTTCTTTGCTGTTATTGGGGCCTGATTCGATGATTAAGGATAAGGGCTTTTTCTTTGATTCTCTCAATTTTCTGTGCTAAAGGTTCCGGGCTGTCTTGAAGGCGGTCGTGTCCTTACTGGTGCGGCATATCCTTTCCAGTAGTTTACAGTGTTGCATAGTGGTTCTTAGGTTTTCAGTTTACCAGCTAGCCTTCTTGGTGGACCTTCTGTGGGTGTTGTTGCCGATGGAAGCGACGCTGTCAGCGCAGTTGGTGACCTAATTGCTGACGTTTCTGATGTTCTGGTCTAGGTTGTTGGAGGAGATATGGTGGGTGGTGGTCTTGAGGGTGTTGATTTCTGTGTCCTTTGATCCAGCTGCAGTGGGGTGCATTGGGCAGACTGGGGGTGGAGGTCCGTGAGCTGGTGATGTTGAAGTGAACCATGGAGTGGTCGTTCAGGGGGCCATGGACAAGTTGGGTTAGTCCGATGTTCATGCTGTTGAGGAGGTTGGTAGTGTTTGTTATTCTGGTCGTCAAGGTGGAAGTTAAGGTCGCTGAGGAAAATGTAGTTGTTGAAGTCTATGGCGAGGGGGGCGATGAAGTTGTAGAAGAATGGATGTGGTCCTGGAGGACCGTAACATGGAAATAGATAACAAAATAATGCAGTAATACTGTCACGAAATATGCTAAATGATTTGTCTTTTCTTGCTGCTTAATTTAGTCACCCTGCCGCAGAATTTGGCCTTCCTCTGCCGCATAATTCCAGTGGGCCTGTGTATAATAGATCAACAGTCCAGCCGTATGCCCCTTGTCACAGATATTCTTTGTGCACATCAAGATGGTACCTTCATAGTACAGTGGCATTAATCACAGCTAAAATGGGGCCACATGTGTGCTTCAGGTACCATTGCATTTGGAGCTCTTGTCCTGCAACTGGCCTGTATACACATTCCCATCATTCTCCCATCCCTCCCCCATTCTGCATGTTTAGCACAAGCTTTAACCAGTTTTGATGCAGTTTATATCATTAATTAAAAGATATTCTTTCAATTGGTCCCAGATATTCTTGGACCACAGAGTCTGGGAAATGGTGGAATAGTATAGTTCTAGATGGCCATTTCAGTACATCATACAACCAGGTCTTCACTGTCAGTATACGATCCCTGCTCCACATACCTCTCAACATGCTTTATTCCTCATGTATCTCCTCTCACTCCTCAACCCTCGCTCATCAGTCCTTATCCATTCCTTATCCTACCTCACTCCTGACTTTCCTTTCATCTCTCAGCCATCTCTTCTTCTTCACTGCTCATTCTTTACTTCTCTTCTATCATGCTCAGGGCATGGTTAACATTTTTGGTGTAATCTCACTATAGGGGTTGTAAAAGGAGGCATTATTACCATCCACTGTACCACTTTATATAAGATTAACTCACAAAAGGTAACCGGATGGTGTATCTAGCCACTCACCAGAAAATCACAGTGAGTGTGGATGGGACGGACGCACACATGTGTTAAGACGAGACCCTCACTCACCCTAAGTTGACATGCTTAATCATTGGGCTCCCTCTTGCACACTGGGACAGCAAGGTACCCAGTGTGGGCTACAACACACCCGCAGGAGAGGAACGTGAAGTGTTTTATATCATCCAATGTAGGACAGAATGTGGGCAGAGTGCAAAAAATGGATATGAATTAAAACTATCTCCTGGTTGACAGTGTCAATCCTTTAATGGTGTCCCCAGTGGATAGATTAAAATAAGCCTAGTGAAAAATAGGGATATGGATGTTCCCTATTAGTATAAGGTCAACATGTTTCTGCCTCAATAGACCGCAAAGGTTCTTGGCATTCTTCAGGACCGTTAACTATGTCACCCTGCTTGATAAATGTGGAAAAAAAATATAAGAAGGTTACCATACTTTTACTGATATGGAAATAGCGGTACCAGTTTGTAGTAGGGAGATAAAAAACACACATCAAACCACAGTATGCATGTTTACAGTCCCAATATGTAAAATACCAGTGTCTTTCACCATCACTGCAAAAGTGTATGATTATAAATATATACAGTTAATCGTATGAAGTCTCACCAATTGGAGACTACTATTCGACCTCCACCTTCATGAGTCCATTAGGTAGCAGGTCTCAGGACACTAAAGGTATAAAAGTTACAGTAGTACAGTGTCAGACAAAACAAAAGTATTCTGGTCATCTATCCCTTATTAAAATCAGAGTCTTCTTGCACTATGGACGAGGGCCAAATGTTACATTCCATGTTGGATCTGGGCTCCTAGATCATAGGGCGGTGGGTGCTGTAAGAAAATTGTGCCATGGCATACAGAGGGCGTTGTAATCTTTGCCACTGAGCCTATCTGACATATCCATGATTGCATTAAGTGTGTCTCTTTGCCACTCCTACCATATTGGTATGCTACACTCCATCACGTTTCAAAACCAATACCCATTGAGAGCACATCTCTATATTAGTAGAGCCAAAACGAATTAGTGCATTGTTAACAGTGACCCATACCTTTAGCCGGGTGACCAATCACCCAGGAGTGTCTGGCCCTAGCAGGTGACCCATCTGCAACTTAGACATGTGTCAAAATATTACTAGGCATATTGCCCCTGATTGTTTACAACGTGGATTCGTAGTCTCCCAACACACTGAATGTTGGTGGTATATGGTGGCCAATGTGTTGTCTTGAGGAATATTAGTGTAAAGTGATTCGACATCATATGCAACCATCAGGTTGGTGTGTGGGTCAAAAGTTACTGTTTCCAAGAGCGATAGTACATGCTTGGGGTCCTGAAGGTAGGATGGCATGTCAGCCACTATGGGGAGTAAAAAATGGTCTACAAATTGTGAGAAGGGTTCTAGGAGAGAACCAATGCCCGAAACAATCGGCCGCCCGGGTGGTGGTCTTTTATCTTTGTGGATCTTTGGTAAGATGTAAAAAGCTGGTATTCTTGAATGTTTCTGGATGAGAAACTCTGCTTCTCCTTTTGTGATCCAATATTAGTCTCTCCCATCATCAATTAAAGTTTTTATCTCACATTCCAATGTGGTAGTGGGGTCCGGTTGGATGGGTTTGTAAAAATGGATGTCCCTCAGCTGTCTCAAGCATTCTTTGCGGTAGACCCCCGCATCCAGTATTACTGTGGCTCCGCAATTATCAGCTGGTTTAATGGTAATGGTGACATCATCGCCTAGCACATCCACACACTACCTCTCCTCTCTTTAGATGTTGCAAAACGGTCTTCTTTTGTGATCTTTGTTAGACTCATATTCCTTCATCACAGCTTTCTTGAAAGTAGACACTTCCGATGGTACCTGTTGCAGTGTTGGTAGAAAAGTTGATTTGTTTCTCAAACCCGTATTGGAGTTGAAATGGGTGTTCCAATTTCAGTATTCGAGAAGAAACAGTGAAGGTGTACTTTGCGAGAAAAAAAACTCTGCTAGTTCCTTGTGTACCATTAGGTCCTTGCCCAATTTGGTGGGCACAGGACCCAACCCTTTTGCTAGGACTTGATTTTCCAATTCTGTGAGTGTCTTACTACTCAAGTTAACAATCAGGTTATCAGGTCGCTTGTGGACTCCATGGATTCTCTCAGCACGCTCCTAGTCACCCTCTGTTCCTATTTCTGGTGGACGTAGAACTGTGGTACCTGTCAATGCTTGAAATGTCAATTGGGTGAATGGACATTTAAAAATGTGGTGGTCTGAACCTCCGTCAGGGTGACGTGGTAATTTACTCTGTCACTCTGGTGGAGGATGGGCCGACCGACAAAATATGAAGGAAGACCTAAATGACTCACTTCCTCCTCTACCCTCACTCCTCATACCTCACCATCCATCAGCCAGCCATCCTCTATTTCCCATATATGTAATCTCTAACTTCTGATTTCCAATAATCACTTCACATCTCTCACTCATACTTTTTGTTTCATCCCTCACCCTGGAGTTGTCCCTCCACATCCCTCATCCGTTATTCCATCCCTTTATCTACCACTCTTTTTTACTTTTTTACTCACTCTTAATCACTTATTTGTCATATTCCTTTCAATCAATGTAATTAATTTCAATAATGTCTTATTCACCTTAACACTTGTCATAATAACTTTAACATGGGTCGTATTTGTTTCAACATAGGTCCTATTCATTTCAATATATGCAATATTCATTATGATGTGTATCATATTCATTTCAAAAGATAACATTCATTTTGACAAGTTTCCTTTTGATTTCAGCATTGGGCATATTCATTTTAAGGCATGTTGCATTTATTTCAGTGTGGCTCATATTCATTTCAATGCATGTCATATTCATCTTAGCACATGCCATGTTCCTTTCAATGGATGTTTCATTCATATCAACAAATCTTATATTAATTTTAACATGAATCATAACCATTTCAACAGGTATCATAATCATGTCAATTAGTATCATATTACTTCAAAGCAACCCGTATTCATTTTGAGGAATTTCATGTTCATTTTAACGTTACTTTTATTAATTTTGAAGCATGTCACCTAAATTTCAATGAGGCCTATATTATTTTCAACTCATGTCATATTCATTTTAACATGTTATATTCGTTTCAATCAATGTAATATTTATTTCAATAGATGTCATATTCATATTAACACTTGTCATAACAATTTTAAGATGTAACTTATCTATTTCAAAATATATCATATTCATGTGAATATGTATCATATTCATTTCAATGCATGCCATATTCATTTTGACAAATGTCATGAGAATTTCAGGTTTGGTCATACTTATTTTAAGACATGTCAAATTCAGTTCAATGGGGCTTATATTAATTTCAACACAAGCCAAATTATTTTTAAATCAGCTCCTATTCATTTCTGCATTTCTCATATTCATTGCAATCTGGGTAACATTAATTTCAACACAATTCATATTCATTGCAACATGTGTAATGTTAATTTCAGTGTATGTTATATTATTATTAATGTGCATTACATTCTTTCCAGAATATAATATATTCATTTCAATCTGTCAAATTCATTTTAATGTATGTCATATACCTCTTGGCATATGTCAGTAATTTCAAGAAATGTCCCATTCTGTTTGAAGCATACTGTATTCGTTTCAGTGATTGCTATATTGTTTATAGTGAGGGCTATATCCATTTCAGTATGATTGATATATATTTCAGTATATCTCTTATTCAATTTGGAGTGTGTGTTATTGATATTAATCACTAAGTTACATATTCACTCTGACAGGTTTCATATTTGTTTTAATTCAAGTCAGATTCAATCTGCCAGGTATCATATTTATTTTAACATATATTACAATAATTCTGGTGTGTGTTATATTCATTTTGCAGCATGCTATGCATTTCAGGAGGTGGCTTATATGGGGATTTGTGCCGGCTACGAGGAGATAAGTAGATGAACGACAGGTACCTGAGATGCATAAGGAGCAGGGAACCAGGCGTGTCCAGACCTGAGCCTCTGCTCCGGCCCTCGTGCCTCTTATTCTGAATGGACCTCAATCTTCTCAGACTGTGGTGGCCGTTTCTTTCCTGCAGCTGGTGATTAACAGAGTGTGAAATTGCTCCAGCGGCACAGGTGGTTGTGAGAATCCCTGGGCATGAAGAACACACACGTGAGTGAGGTATTCAGGTCTCCAGAAATCTAAATGCAATGCTGAGTCAGATTTTATCAGGGAAAACTAGTTTAGGGTACACTCCCCCGTTCTGCCAATCTGACAAAGATCAGACTTACTGATGACTCAAAGTGAAAGAGCAATAATCAAAGATGCCTTAAATCTCATTTCTATACTTTCACATTTGCTCTGCAGTTGAAAGTTCAAATGTCAGTTTATGTCTCCTTTCAATTTGCTGCTTATTTATACAGGAGGTTAGTGTTTACATTGCTTTTTCTGTCTTCCAAAGTTAGAGGAGTTCATAAAGTAAACTGACAATGGTCTTGTACAAAATGTGAAATGAAAGGCTGTAGGATGCCAGGTACTTTTTTTGACACACAACATTTAAACAGCTTGTAAATCAATTGTGCAAATGTTTACAAATATTTATTTTAATAAATATGAAAGCAAGTTAAAAAATAATAATTCTATGTTATTAAAGAGTACTGTTAGTGAAGTAAGAGGCCAGTAAGGGTCATGTAGCATATATGTGGGTAGATTCTTATATATGAAGCAAATATTTAGTCTATTAAATTGCACAAGAGGTTTTTTGTATAACAGAAATTCTGTACTCATGTTTGAAGATTGTGTCATATGTGATAATGAAGAAAAAGGTAATTGTAAAATAAATTATTTGCCTAGGATCACACAATTTGAGAACATTTTAAGTGTCAAATATATTACAGTTAGGTAGAGTAGATCATTCAAGACAGTAGACCTGCAGGTCTAGTAAACGTTCATGATTTTTCGAGGTCTGGGTGTTTAACTATGTAACTAAGCGGATGCCGCTTTTGGCTTTGGTGTTGAGTTTAATTCTGCTTTGTATTTTCAAATATGTAGAACACAGTCATAAACCGTTTTATGCAATATAACTAGTAACTAAACTTTATTTAAATCAAGTATTTTTCTCTTTTTTTTTTAAATCAACATTGATTTGGACATTCTGTTTACTGTGGTATGTGTTCAGGCCGAGTGAGACTTTCCCCTCCCACAGTGCGCCCTGATAGTTTCTACTCTTACCCCTGTTCCCCGCTCAAAGTCAAAGCCTAAAGAACAGGCAGCTGACAGTGCAGTGAGCTCTCAGCAGCACCTGGTTCATGTGCCTCAAAGATCAGTGGCAATACTTTTTTACAAAGGTTTGCCTAACTAAACGTGAACGACAAGTGTCCTGGTGAACTGACTGATCGTGCTTTGTAAATCTCCTACAAATTGGTGTGTATTACACTGAGAAGCTTATAGTGTCCAACCACAGACACAATGATGGTTTACACATTACATTCATTCGGATATTCTTAATTCGCCAATGTTTTCGCCAGACTAAAAGCATACACCAAGATTCCACACTCAGTTCAATAAAACTTTATTCGGATAACAAAGTATCCATAAAAGTACAAGTCAGGAAAAACTGTTTAAAAGCAACAACATAAGTTCACATGGTACTTGTAAATTCATAAGTCAAGCATAGTCTGTCTAGCTCGGACAACTGTATGCAAAAAAGTGCTAGTGCCAAATATGAGTTCATCATTATCCATAGTTAATATCATTAGATATGCATTTTCCAGGCTAATAGGTTTACATTTTTTAAAATACAGAATTAAAAACAGTTCAATATATTTCATATAAAATTTACAGAAGAATAAAAAGTGCAACGCAGATTGACCACTCAGGCCGTCACACGGGCAAGGCAGGGAATCAAGTTCTTTCTGGTGGCCAAGGGGAAACAAAGTGCAAATTTAATTGAGCCTGCCCTTAGGCGGAATAATAGTCCCCGCACCCAATGGCTCATCGGGAGTGTCAGATAGTGAGGGGTGGGCGAAGTGTTAAAAAATCAAAAGCCAGATATATAGAGACAGTGGTCTTAAGGGATTCCCGGTTTGATCTTTCTTCATCATATAGTGTGTATAGAGCATTTCTTATTTCATTTTTATGTGGGAGATTATGTACAGTATGCTTAATAAAAACATTCCCATAGTTGATGCTACAGAGACTGTTATACACTCCGGAGAGCCAGGGAATATCCAAACATTTGTCACAATTCCGACAATCCGTAATGATATCCCTAGTAAGTGATGTCGCCGGGCTTTTCCAAATGGAGAGCCAAAACAGGGCGGGGCGAGCACGGATGAAGTCCTCGATAAAATTCAAATTTAGCTCCTTATGACAGACATTTTGTGCAGTGGAGATAGGAACACAGAGCATCTTCCTGATAAATCTATTCTCTTCCGATTGTATGGGTCCACATTTGGCCACACCCCAAACCTCCGCCCCATAAGTGGCAACAGGGGAACATTGGGCTTTATAAATTTTCAAAACAACAGATAAAGTGCCAGTGTTTTTAGAGCGGGGTAGGCTAAGGATTGAGTTAATGGCCTTTGATAACCTACCCCTGGAGTGAGCAATATGCTCAGACCAGGAGTTGTTCGCAGCAAAGACCAACCCTAAATAGGGAAAACTATTGGTGTACCACAGTTTGTCTGCGCCTACCGAAATACTACCTAACTGCCGTTTGTTAGGGCCACAGGACATGATGAAAGATTTCTTTAAGTTGTTTTTTAAGTAGAGAGATTCCATATATTCGACAAATCCCTTCACCAAAATCCGTAAAGCATTAGGAGTGCGGCCCATAAGGACCGCGTCATCTGCATAAAGCAGAACGGGGAGGAAATTCCCCATGAATTTCGGGACATCATGGGAAAGGGGGATGAGGCTTTTATAAAGGCCATTGATATAAATGATAAAAAGAAGAGGGGCTAAAACACATTCTTGTCTAACCCCTTTTTGAACTTCAAAAATATTAGTGACTTCGCCCCCCTTGCCAATTCTGACACAAGCATTCAAATCTTTGTGCAAATAAGCCAGGAAATGCACAAGGGACTCGTCTAAGCCGTAATTCAAAAGGGTTGTCCAGAGTTTCGATCTGTTAACAAAGTCGAACGCAGAGGACAAGTCCATAAAAGCGAGATAAACTGGCAATCTGCGTGCAATATTGTATTTCCCCAGAATTAGGTTTAAATTAAGACACTGCTTAATGGTTCAGACCCTAGTACGGAAACCTAATTGGCAGCGTTCCAGAATACCATTGTCCTCGGTCCAGCACAGAATCTTATTATATAAGATCCTGCCAAGGATTTTTAACGTATTGTCGATAAGGGAGATGGGCCTGTAACAGCTTGGTTGAGAACGGTCTCCCTTTTTAAAAATAGGGACGATAATGCTTGTTGACCAAGTGCAAGGGAGGGGAGCAACAGTAAGATTGTTAAAAACGTTTAAAAGGAGCGGAGCCGGAGGAGGAGCCTAGCTCGCGACCGAGATGGCCGCGTTTTAGCTCGGCTCCGTTCTACCGCCTGTTTTCTTCGTTTATCCTGTATTACTCCTGCCCCGGGAAGCCCTCCTTGCTGTGTTTTGGTATTGAAGTCACTTGGTGGACACTTACCCGTTGTTCCGGTGATCCTGGGTGCTGTCGATCCTGTGCAGCGATCCCGCTCGGAGCCTCCGGGGCGGACTGGCCTGGACCTCCTTGCGACGCCGGGACGTGACGGAACACGATGGTCGGCCCTTGCTGGCGCTGTGGATCTGGATGCGGAGGCTGATGTGCGAATAATCCGGCTGTGTCTGTTGGCGGACCCGACTGGCCTGGGCCCTGGGGTGCGGACGCTGCCCCTCGCGGGAGAGCCTACTCATTTCTCCGGCTTGGTCCCCCCCTTTGTTCCCCGGCCCGGCCATTTTGAATTTCCGCCCGGGCTCGGAGAACGGGGCTGGCGGCACGAGGGGGCCGACGAAAATCCTTCTTCTGTTGGGTCTCCTTCCTGCCTTGGGGCACCCTGCCGCAGTTCGGCTGACTTCCTTTTGCTTTGGTGTTGCCCCGCCGGGGCCCCCGACGACCGAGGACTTGTTGAGCTCCTAAGATGGCGGCCGACCCTGGGAGTCTCTGCCGGGCCTGGGCGAGCACTGGGGGCCCGCCACATGGCCCGGATGTCGGATCTTGTAAAGAGTTTCCTGCACTTCAGGTTGTCCTGGATGCACTGAACTCCTGGCGGACTACCGTGGCTGCACCTGTCTCCGTTGTGGAGGCGGACCCTCATTTTGAACTGGACGGGCCCCCGTCATCGGATTTGGCCTCCTCGTTGCAGGTTACGGCTGGTGTGCTCCTGGACTCTGTGCCCCCAGCGGAGACCGCATCCTTGGGTCGGAAAGTTTCCGACGCCCCTCGTCGTCCTCCCTTGTTGCCTCGGCCACTGGTCTGCGGTCCGCTTGCATTCTGGCCTGACCTCGATGATCCTTCCTGTTTCTCATCGCGTCGGCTCCTTGGCCGAGACGCATGTGCCGACCCGGCTGGGCTTGCCTCGTTGGAACTGTCCTTGGAACTGTGCCTGCGATGCGAACGTTGTACCATGACTTTCCTGGATCTTCAGTATTTTCTTTCACGTTTCTTCTCAGGACTGCCGCGGGATTTTCTCCTCTGCCCTGTGACCCTCGCCGTTTGGTCTTTGTTTGTTCGGATGGTTATAACTTTGGACAAAAGTGGACAGGGCTGAAATGACTTTCTATATGCGGTAGTCTCGTCTTTTGATCTGTGACTGACATGTGCTGATGTGCTGTTGTGTAACTTCATGGGACTCCTGAAACTTATCCTAATATCGTTAACTTCCCGTGGGCTCTACCTCTCCCTTATTACGGGTGGCGGGATGGATGCAGATAATACTGTTTTTTTCGCCCTCTCCCGTGTGTGCTGATCTCTCCCTCCCCTACCCCTTCCCTTTTGTCTTTGTTTCTACCCTGTTCCTCTTCTTCTATATTTCGGGTTCTGTTTAGGGCGACAGGCACGCTGCTGGGGGGTAGGCCGTAGCCTTCTGCAGGGGTGCAGGGTGGGCTTGTGGGGTGGGTGGGGGGGTCTGTTGTTGTTTTTGGAGGGGTCTTTTTCCTCCCCTTTTTCTCCCTTTTTGGTTCTATGGCCCTTGTGTATCCCCTTATTCGGGGCTCTGTCTCGTTGTTTGTCCCCCAGGTGTCTTTCTGGTGTACTTTTCCGGTATTACGATGTTTGTGATTTGCTATGTGTGTCTTCTTATTTTTGTTGTCTATTTTGTACCGGATTTTGGTTTTTCCTGGTTTGTCGCCTGGGGGCGAGTGTTTGGGTGAGAGTCCCTTCCTTTTCCTTTTTCCTTTTTCCCTTCCCCCTCCCCCTTTTGTGGGGTTTTCTTCTCTATTGGGGGTGCGTTTCGTATTGTTTTTGTATTTGGGTCCTTTCTGTGCTGCTTGGTGGGACGGGTGGTGGCGGAGGTGGGCGGGCATTGGACAGTGTGCGCAGTGGCCTTTCCTCATGTCCGTTGTTTTGACCGGTGCTTCTTGGTATACCTATTTCATATTTGTTTCTCCTGTGTTTTTTGAGATCGCTATATTGCTGCCCGCCGCGACCCCGCCCCTCTGATTTGTTTCGTGGCCCGCCATGCTCCTGACCTCCCTAACCCGTCCTTTTTTAAAAAGAAAACTACCTTTCTATTTGTTTGCTCCTGAGACTGCTCTACGATGCTTGTTATTTCCCCTGTTTCGTAGCCTTTCTATACTGTGATACTTTCTACATTGCTCCTGATACTTTTGCTATGTGGTGGCCAGCCCGGTGGGTTGTAGGCCCGTATTTGTGAGCTCTCTCTGTACAATAAAGGTTTTCAAAAAAAAAAAAAAAAAAAGGAGCGGAGCCCAGACATCTGGGTTCAGTTTAATTATATCAATAGGTAAGCCATCAGGGCCCGGTGCCTTATTCCCCGCACTCTGGTTAATGCCGTCTTCTACCTCAGAAAGAGTTATATCAACCCTAGGTGGGTGGCAGAAGGACAATAAAGCTGACTCCGACTGGGGCGCGGCATAAATTGCATTAAACTGATTAACCCATGCTTCACCTGTGATGGTGTAACTAATCGGGGTCATGAGCTGTCCAGAGGAGTGTAGGTCTTTGACAGCTGTCCAGAAGGAGTTTTCCTTCTTTAAGTCAGCAGCTCTGGCCAAAATGGCCCAGCGGCCTTCTAAGATCTCCATTTTCCTTTTGTTTATAGTGACTTTGTACCTACGTCTCGCTTCTCTTACTACAATGGGACAGTTCGGTTTGAGAGGCAATGCCCTTCGTAGTTCCCTGTTTGCCACTGAGCACTCATGGTTGAACCATCTGGGGCCTGGTTCAATGTCCCTGTATGGTGCAGATAATAAGGTTTTGGAGGCTGCACAAATCTTGATAAAATCATAGACAGCCTTGGGATGCGGAGCTTTATCTAATAAGCATGAGTTAAAAAGATGTAAATTATCTCTGACTAGGGCATGGAACGTTTCCCTGATGTTAATACCCCGCCATCTGAGTCTAAGTTTATCTGTGGTGGGTACAAGGTTCCTAGCGCCGCACTCCTTATTAAAAATGGTCCGTGGTTCCAGGCTCATAACAACCCTGATGGGGTTGTGGTCCCCTTGACTCATTGGAATAACAGCACCATCCAATATACAGTCAACTATACAGGGTGAAGTGAAAAAGTAATCAATGATTGAGAAACGCCCCCTGCCTCTGAAAGTTGGCACTGGCTGGGTATTAAAGGCAGAGTTAGCAACAGTATCCATGACATTTTGCAGGTTGTGAGTATTTAGAAAAGAGAGCAATTCAGTGCCCCTTTGGCAATGAGTACCCTGCCCATTTAGCCTATTATACGGGGCCACAACATCAAGCCTGGCATTAAAATCTCCACTCAGAAAAATGCCATGGGTCTTGTCAAAATCTTGCCTGGACTCTAGATTAATAATGAAATTAAATAAATCAATAACATTACTATTAGGGGAAGTATTAAAATCATTGTTATAAAAATTAATCAGAAAAAATGAGACTTTAAATAAAAAGGCTTGGAAATGCAAATTATCGGTTGATATACTCTTAATGCACCCGCCAGCTGAGATGTTAATCCAAGTAGATAGACCGCCAGAAGGGCGGCCCAATCTTGATTTGGCAGCTAGGGTGTCATGGCATTGGATCCCATTAAGATGCAATTCTTGTGAGGCCCAGGTCTCCTGGAATATCACAATATCCTGCTGGTTTACCAGGCTGAGCCACTCCGCATCTTCTAACCTGGATTGAAGACCGGCAATATTCCAGGTCAGGACTTTTAGATCATTAACTCCCACTGTTCTAATCGATCTTGATAAGTTATTGGGATGCAGAGGTGAAACTGAAGGGAGGGGGACGTTTACATGCTCTACGTGATGGGTTTGTGGGGATGATTGTCAGTCAGGGATATCCAGTTCTGACAGAGCGGAAAAGCGGTTAACCAAAGGTAAATCTGCAGGTGTCCTGAAATGCGGGTGGGTGGGCGGTTTATAAAAATAGCCCAGAGGAAGGGCGCAAATATCAGTACATGGGCTGAAAGTTTGCTCCCGTGTAGAAAGAACATTACGCACCATCTGGGATTTGCTCAAATTAATAACAATGCAATCCCCTGTGATGTGTTTGGGGGATAAACCAACCCACCCCACTCTGCGTACCATTAATATTTCATGCAAGTTAGCAGGATTGAAGCCTATGTGGTTGGGTGGTAAACAGGGAACACCTGCCAAAACCAAAACATAGGAAATGGAGGCCGGGGGAAGATTCAAGACATCAGTATTGGGATGTTTACAGATAGGCAACGCTCCCGTGTTGGTCAGTCTGTCCTTAGACCCCCAGGCGATAAGAGGTAACAGAGGTGGGGGCTGTTTATTGTGGTCCACCAGCCCAGGACCAGGAGCAGTAATAAGTTTTAGGGTAGTGCCATCCTGACCGTTAATAAGTGATTTACTGGCGCTCGCCGCCTTGCTCACCGAGATATAATCAATAATTGGAGGGGGAGCACAGTGTCCGTGGTTATTTGTAACGGACCCTGAAGTGATCAATTGTTCCAGATCGTCCAGTCTTTTTTGCAGTGAGCCAATATTCCTTTCAAAGAGTGCTTTTATATAGCTCATAATAGTTCTCATATTAGACTCCAGGGCGTCCATGATGTTGTCAGTTCTTAGTGGGAGTGGTGCGTCATCAGTGGAAGTGGTCAGTGAAGGTGTAGGGGAAACAGTGCTTCTGGTAGTTTTAGAAGGAATTTTGGGTTTATTTTAAACAGGGGTAACAACTCGTTTCCGTTTTGCTGCGGGCTCCTGTAGCTTTGTAGAGGCCATAGTTTTGGGGGCGCGTGCCCGGACTGCAGATTTTAGACCATTAGGTGGAGCAGTGGGCGGAGTGTCCATGATCAGTAAAGTTGGCGTAGGAGAGGGTGGTGCCTCGGACAGTGGCTGTAAATTAGGCGTTAAAGAGAGCCGAGGGTAAAGAATGTCACCCTGATTTAATACATCCAGTGATGCACGTCTTTCAGCAGTTAGTGCATCCAAAGACAAACGCCGCACAGTGAGCTCAATTTCGTGTATTAAATAGTTGTCAGCCCTGACTAGAAAGTCATCCAGAGTTCCCGCTGCTCCCTGACGTTTACTCATTGTCAGACGCCCCCTCGAAATAACGTCAGTCGATGGTATATATATATAAATGATCAACGATTGGGCATGCGCTACAAGTAATAGTAACAGTACCTTCTAGCGAGTGTAGCCCAATTAGTGAATGAAAGAGGGTGGGCCCAGCCCGGCCTCCTCCGGCCTGTGACGGCCGAGGACGATCCCGCCCTTGTCCCGGGCTTCTCCTGGGACGCTCCCGCGACACGGGGGATAACGCTGTGATTTATGCGCCTCCTGGCACGGGTTTCCAGATGGCGGCTTCAGCAGGGAGAGACCGGGCGCATCAACCCGGGGCAGCCTGCCCAACATAATGCAGCACCCACGAACAATGCCCCCGTCAGGGCTAGCGCTCAGAAAGGCTCAAGTGAGAATTCACAATCAATATCTTATCAACCATTCCGGGGGCAGCATAAATGCTGTAATCCTGCAAACCCAGTGTGGAAACAATGAAAAATTTCCTAGCTAGCATGAAGGAAAGTTTCCATTCTAGTAAGGACTCGGAGGCGAGGATTATGCTTTCTTTTATTCATTTTATTGCTCAGCAGCCATATTAGTTTTAACATTAACACCAAAACAAACATAATTTCCCATAACCCTTTGGGAACCAATGAAGTCACAACAGATAAACAGTCACCAGCCAATCAGGTGTCCTCCTAGTCCCCTGTCAGTTGCCGTTCTTCTTCCTGCGATCAAGCCGCCTGTGGAAGTTGTTCACTTCTGTTTCAAAGAGTCCGATCCTACAACATAAAAGAGGGTGTTATGCAAGTCAGGAAACCATTCCTTACCATAACAGGAGGAAATGACGTGCACCATAAGTCCTGATCATGCATGAATATAATCTTTAATACAAAACAACACAGGAAAGCGCTTTACTTACCCTCATACACCTGTTCCACATACTGGATGGGTTATCAATTATGAAAGGGTGGGTTAATCCTTGCCTCAGAGTCCTTAATTGAAATTTTCCTTCACACTAGCTAGAACATTTTTCATTCTATGTCAGGACCCAGATGCGAGGATTATGCTAGTTCAAAGGTTGTCCACCTCCAGGACTTCAATGGAGGAGACTGGTTTAAAGTAAAACCTCTTAAAGGTCAAATCTGAGGATCAGTCCGCTGCATTCAGAATATCCTCCAAGCAGGCACCTAATGTAAAAGCTTTAGAGGTCATTTCACTTCTCGTGGAGTGTACGCCAAAATCTTTGGTGTGGTTGCCTGCCTCCTGCATGATCCATTTCGCGATGGTTGGCAAGTAGACTGCTCTAAAGGGTTTCCTTAATGCAATCAAAAGTTGCTTCTCCCCATAAGGGGGTAACTTCGCAGTCATCACCTCATATGCCTTGATGCACCGTACCATGCACAGCTTGGGAATCCTTGGAAAGGCTGAATAGGAAATCATCCGGGACTGAGTCTTAGTCCATCTGGAAACATGGAAGGTAATCCCTTCCGGAGTAAAAGACCTCCCCGTAATATCCAGGGCTCTAACGTCTGAGACCCTCCTGCATGAAATCAAGCACAACAGAATAGCTAGTTTGGCTGATAACTGTTTCTGGGAAAGGTATCGATTGCTTGGCCAGGCAGATAAGAGGCTGAGAACTTTGTTTCCAGAGGGTGGAGTACCTGGGTTTTCGGGGAACGGATAACCTGATGCCCGGAGAAATTTTCTGAACAGTGGATGTTCTCCTACTGGGGAACCCCAATCGCTCGATGTCCCATAGAGATTGCTGATCTAAAAGTATTGACTGATCTGTAAGCCAATCTCTCAGCTGATAAGGAGGCAAAAAAGTTCAGGATGGGCACAACGTCAGTCCTCACGGGATCCAGATTCCGTTGCAGATACCAACCCAACAATCAAGACCTGGTTGAGCGATATCTCTTGATAATGCTATCAGCCCAGGCTCAATAGAGAAGGTCTACAGTGTGTCTCGATAGGCCAGGCCCCTGCCATCATGTCCTATAGTCTTCATTCCGTGAACTGGAGGTTGCTATTCATCACCAGGTGATGAGGGTTCCTAATCGCTCAGGAGATGTGGAAACTGGGGTAGACGTGTTTGAGAAGCCTAAGAAAGTTCCATCAGAACTGGAAACCATGCTTGTGATTCCATATTGGGGCGATTAGCACCACGTCCGCCTTCTGCCTGCGCACCTGAGCCATCAGGCACATGATCATCACGAATGAGGGAAAGGCATAACCCTGTTCCAGGGCCTAATTCTGCAAGAACGCATCAGTCACAGCCTTCAACTGAAGTACAGGGGAAGTTGGTGGTCCAGGCGGGATGCAAATAGGTCCACCGTGAATGGTCCCAAGAGAGGGAATATACTCTGAAATAACATCTAGAGACTTGTATCTTGGAAGTGACGGGAGTTCCAATCCTAAATTTCATAGACATATAATTACTATCAAACACGTGGGTGTCAATTGAGTAGACAGCTCAATAAGAACACCATTTGGATGTTACACCTTCAAAGTTATTGTTACCCTATGCATTGGCAGATATGGTATCTCTCACAAGCTCTTACTATAGAATTCTCTTTGTAATCCATCTGATGTGCAGTCAAGAAATATATCCTGAGTTACGACATCCATCTTTCCCTTCGCCACGCATTGGGGACGATTCTAGTTAAGAATGTCTGTTCCCGTGACCCAATAACATCTCGACAATAAAGTTACGTGTATAACATCTTGACAATAAAGTTACGTGTATCTGAAGTGAAATGGAACTACATTTCCCATCATCCTCTTGCTAGAATATCCGGTACGAGAAAAACACTGATAGACGTAATTACGTCACTTCCGGGTCATGCGTCACTGTTACGCGGACCCCGGAAGCAAGGGAATACACCCGGTGTCCCCGTTAAAACTATTCTTTCAGCCTCAAGCTCCTGCGAAGAGCCGAGGACTGGGAGGAACGAAGGTTAATCAGAACGGTGAGGTCTTAAACTAAGTAAGTCTTAGACACACGCGGATACGATTCGGACACTTTTTATGATAAACCCAGTCCCTTTTCCTCAGTTTTTCTTTGAGATTACGATATGTTCAATCTCTCATAGTGGCTCCTCCATACATACTTTCGTTTTTGATTCCTTCACTACGTAACTAGGACCATTATATTGTTACCCCCGGTCCTTTGAGTGGCGAAATACCCCCCAAAGCTTGGGTAAGTGCTAGGGATAATATTAACGGCACTTGGTATGTTTGAATGAATGATCAACTGAAAGCACTATATGAACAAACTAACGTGCATATGGCATGAATGAATGGATGAGATTGTGTTGGCATGACAGAACGCTTGTGAATCCTTCTGCAATCAAGACTATGTTTATTGGTATTTTATTCATTATTTCCACGTATTCTACACACCGATTTGGCACTGGAATATAACGAATGACCTAATGATTGTGTCAGCATATTTAGCAGGTCCTTTTCACGATATGGATGACTGGCACTGAGTGGGATAAAAACACTCCACTCGTCGAGCATGCACACAAAAGAGAGCATGCAATCAATCAATCAATCAAGATATTTGTATAGCGCGCTACTCACCCGGAGGGTCTCAAGGCGCTTGGGGGAGGAGGGTCCGCTACTGCTCGAACAGCCAGGTCTTGAGTTGCTTCCTGAAGGAGAGGTGGTCTTGGGTCAGACGGAGGTGGATGGGCAGGGAGTTCCAGGTCTTGGCTGCCAGGTAGGAGAAGGATCTTCCTCCCATGGTGGCTCTTCGGATGCGTGGAACGGCGGCGAGGGCGTGGCTGGTCGATCGTAGCTGGCGGGTGGGAGTGTAGAAGGTCAGGCGGTTGTTGAGGTACATGGGGCCCAGGTCGTGGAGGGCCTTGTGCCCGTGGGTGAGGTGTCGGAACGTGATTCTCTTGCTGACGGGGAGCCATTGCAGGTCTCTCAGGTGTCCGGAGATGTGGCTGTGTCGGGGGATGTCCAGGATGAGTCGTGCAGAGGCGTTCTGGATGCGTTGGAGTCTTTTCTGTAGTTTGGCTGTGGTTCCGGTGTAGAGGGTGTTTCCATAGTCCAGACGGCTGGTGACGAGTGCCTGGGTGACCGTCTTCCTGGTTTCGGTGGGGATCCATCGGAAGATCTTTCGGAGCATGCGTAGGATGTTGAAACATGATGATGAGACGGCGTTGAGTTGTCTGGTCATCGAGATGGAGGAGTCCAGGATGAAGCCCAGGTTGCGTGCGTGGTCCGTTGGTTTGGGTGCGCTGCCCAGGGCAGGGGGCCACCAGGAGACGTCCCAGGCTGAGGGTGTTGATCCAAGGATGAGGACCTCCGTCTTGTCTGAGTTCAGTTTCAGGCGGCTGTTCATCACCCACTCGGCTACGTCTTTCATCCCTTTGTGTAGGTTGGTTCTGGCGGTGGCTGGGTCGTTGGTGAGGGAGAGGATTAGCTGGGTGTCATCGGCGTAGGAGATGATGTTGAGGTTGTGGTGGCGTGCGATGGCTGCGAGGGGGCTCATGTAGACGTTGAAGAGGGTGGGGCCGAGTGATGATCCTTGTGGTACGCCGCAGATGACTTCGGTGGCCTCGGATCTGAACGGGGGGAGGAGGACTCTCTGGGTTCTTCCGGTGAGGAATGAGGTGATCCACTCTAGTGCCTTCTCTTGGATTCCGATGTTGCTGAGGCGCTGCACTAGGGTGCGGTGGCAGACAGTATCGAACACTGCCGAGAGGTCCAGGAGGATGAGGGCCGCTGTTTCCCCGTTGTCGAGCAGGGCTCGGATGTCGTCAGTGGCTGCGATGAGGGCGGTCTCGGTGCTGTGGTTGGCTCGGAAGCTGGACTGCGAGTGGTCGAGGGATCCGTTCGTCTTGAGGAAGGCAGCAAGCTGTCTGTTGACGGTCTTCTCGATGACTTTGGCAGGAAAAGGAAGGAGCGAGATGGGGCGGAAGTTCTTGAGGTCGGTGGGGTCTGCAGATGGTTTCTTCAGGAGGGGGCTGAGTTTGGCATGCTTCCAGCTCTCCGGGAAGGTGGCGGTGTTGAAGGAGCAGTTGATGATGTCCTGAAGATGGGGTGCGATGACGGAGTCGGCCTTGTTGAAGACGTGGTGGGGGCATGGGTCGGTAGGGGATCCGGAGTGGATGGTGTTCATCATGTGGATGATGTCTTCGGTGCTGACCGGGGTACAGGTGCGGAGGGTGGTGGTGGGGGGCGTTGGTTCGGTGGTTGGGTGCGTGGTCTGTGTGCCGAAGCTGTTGTGTATGTCGGCGATCTTGTTGTGGAAGAACGAGGCGAGGGAGTCGCAGAGGTCTTGTGAGGGAGTGATGTCGTTGTTTCCGGCGCTGGGGTTGGAGAGCTCTTTGACGATGCTGAAGAGTTCCTTGCTGTTGTGTGCGTTGTTGTCTATTCGTTCCTTGAATGCTGTCTACTTGGTGGTGTGGATCAGCTGGTGGTGTTTGCGGGAGGCGTGCTTGAGGGCGGTCATGTTGTCTGTCGTCGGGTCTTTGCGCCAGGCTTTCTCGAGGGTACGGCAGTTCTTCTTGGAGTTCTTGAGATCGTCGTTGAACCAGGAGGCTTTCTTGCTGCCGGGCCTGCTGGGGTGGTTTTTCAGAGGTGCGAGGTTGACAGCGCAGTTGGTGATCCACTGTGTGAGGTTGTTGGCTGCTTGGTTGGGGTCCGTTGAGCTGGCGGGAGAGTTCTGGCTCAGTGATGTGGTGAGCTGGACGGTGGTGATCTTATTCCAGCTTCTGCGGGGAACCTGTTGCGGGTGGTGGTGAGTCGTGGTCCTTCTGAAGCTGAAGTGGACGCAGCTGTGGTCTGTCCAGTGGAGTCCGGTGGAGTGGCTGAAGGAGATGTACTTGCTGGAGGAGAAGACTGGGTAAAGCGTGTGTCAGCGTAGTGGGTGGGGGTGTTCACCAGTTGCTTGAGTCCGAGGTTGGCTAGGTTGTCCAGCAGGGTGGTGGTGTTGCTGTCGTTGTTGTTCTCCAGGTGGAAGTTAAGGTCCCCTAGGAGGATGTAGTCAGCGGAAGAGAGGGCGTGTGGGCTGATGAAGTCTGCTATGTCTTAGCTGAATTGTGTGCGTTGTCCCGGGGGTCTGTAGATGAGGGTGCCTCTGAGTGTGGTCTTGGGGTCGGTGTGTATCTGGAAGTGAAGATGTTCGGCGGCTGTGAGGGTGTCGTCAGAGTTGGTCGTGATGCAGATGGTGTTCTTTTGGACGATGGCGATGCCTCCTCCTGTCTGGTTGACGCTGTCCCTCCGGGTGATCTTGTATCCGTCCGGGATGGCGATGGCGATGTCGGGCGCTGAGGAGGCGTTCATCCATGTTTCCGTGAGGAAGGCGACGTCTGGAGATGTGGTGTCGAGCAGGTTCCAGAGTTCCGCGGCGTGTCTGTGGACGGAGCGGGTGTTGAGCAGGATGCACTTCAGGTGGTTGCTGTTGGTGCTCGGCTTGGCGGGTGCGGTACAGGTGTGGATGCAGGAGAATTTGCAGGATTGGCAGGAGAAGGGTCCGTGGGTGCGTCTTGGGGTGGCTAGGTAGCAACCGGGGATCCGGCCGGTATTGAGTGCGGTGGCGGCGTCGTAAGTCCGGCGGGTGGGCTGGCGTCTGCGGGGGCCAGGGGTTCTGGCGCTGGGCGCGGGCCAGGCGAGGACGGGCACAGATGGGCTTGCCTTTAGCGCGCCTTCGGCGCACAATCGGCGCGCCCGCTGCGCGTATGCGCGGAATCTGCCATAAATGGAGAGTGGGGGGGCGGAGGGAGGGAGGAGCAGCTGGGAGGTGGGAGCGGGGTGGCGCATGGGAGAGGGGAGAAGGACCAGATGGAGAGGGGGCGGGGCCGCAGGGGAGCAGCGGCAGGGATGGGCTGGAGCAGCGGGGAACGGCGGCAGAAGCACTGGAGGGCTGAATACAAACAAAGGCAGGGGGATAAAAAACGGCGGACAATCAGGGGCACAGCACAAGTACAGAGACACTAGCCAGGGGGCTAAACACAGCGGACAAAAAATGGGGGCACAGTACAAGTACAAGGACAGCAGAAGTCCCAACAATGATCAGGGGTACAGCGAGCAAAAACGGGGGCACAGCAGAAGTACAAGGACAGCAAAAATACAAACACAGTCGGGGGCACAGCGGAAAGCAAGGTGGCAAACGAGCAGGCGGTGGCGGCAGGGGGACCGGGTGACCTCGGGAGGGGCCACACGGCGGGTTGAGCGACCGGCACTGACGAGGTCAGGCTAGGTCACAGCTCCCCGTCGCACGGTCGATTCCTTAAGTGCCCAGTGGGAGGGAGGAGCAGCTGGGAGGTAGGAGCGGGGTGGCGAATGGGAGAGGGGAGAGGGACCAGATGGAGAGGGGGCGGGGCCGCGGGGGAGCAGCGGCAGGGAGTGGGCTGGAGCAGCGGGGAACGGTGGCAGAAGCGCTGGAGGGCTAAATACATACAAAGGCAGGGGGCTAAAAAACGGCGGACAATCAGGGGCACAGCACAAGTACAGAGACACTAGCCAGGGGGCTAAACACAGCGGACAAAAAACGGGGGCACAGTACAGGTACAAGGACAGCAGAAGTCCCAACAATGATCAGGGGTACAGCGGCCAAAAACGGGGGCACAGCAGAAGTACAAGGACAGCAGAAATACAAACACAGTCAGGGGCACAGCGGAAAGCAAGGCGGCAAACGAGCAGGCGGTGGCGGCAGGGGGACCGGGTGACCTCAGGAGGGGCCACGCGGCGGGTTGAGCGACCGGCACTGACGAGGTCAGGCTAGGTCACAGCTCCCCGTCGCATGGTCGATTCCTTAAGTGCCCAGTGGGAGGGAGGAGCAGCTGGGAGGTAGGAGAGAGGTGGCAAATGGGAGAGGGGAGAGGGACCAGATGGAGAGGGGGCGAAGCCGCGGGAGAGCAGCGGCAGGGAGCAGGCTGGAGCAGCGGGGAACGGCGGCAGAAGCGCTGGAGGGCTGAATACAAACAAAGGCATGGGGCTAGAAAACGGCAGACAATCAGGGGCACAGCACAAGTACAGAGACACTAGCCAGGGGGCTAAACACAGCGGACAAAAAACGGGGGCACAGTACAAGTACAAGGACAGCAGAAGTCCCAACAATGATCAGGGGTACAGTGGGCAAAAACGGGGGCACATCAGAAGTACAAGGACAGCAGAAATACAAACACAGTCAGGGGCACAGCGGAAAGCAAGGCGGCAAACGAGCAGGCGGTGGCGGCAGGGGGACCGGGTGACCTCGGCAGGGGCCACGCGGCGGGTTGAGCGACCGGCACTGACGAGGTCAGGCTAGGTCACAGCTCCCCGTCGCACGGTCGATTCCTTAAGTGCCCAGTGGGAGGGAGGAGCAGCTGGGAGTTGGGAGCGGGGTGGCGAATGGGAGAGGGGAGAGGGACCAGATGGAGAGGGGGCGGGCCGTGGGGGAGCAGCGGCAGGGAGCGGGCTGGAGCAGCAGGGAACGGCAGCAGATGCGCTGGAGGGCTGAATACAAACAAAGGCAGGGGGATAAAAAACGGCGGACAATCAGGGGCACAGCACAAGTACAGAGACACTACCCAGGGGGCTAAACACAGTGGACAAAAAACGGGGGCACAGTACAAGTACAAGGACAGCAGAAGTCCCAACAATGATCAGGGGTACAGCGGGCAAAAACGGGGGCACAGCAGAAGTACAAGGACAGCAGAAATACAAACAGAGTCAGGGGCACAGCGGAAAGCAAGGCGGCAAACGAGCAGGCGGTGGCGGCAGGGGGACCGGGTGACCTCGGGAGGGGCCACGCAGCGGGTTGAGCGACCGGCACTGACGAGGTCAGGCTAGGTCACAGCTCCCCATCGCACGGTCAATTCCTTAAGTGCCCAGTGGGAGGGAGGAGCAGCTGGGAGGTGGGAGCGGGGTGGCGAATGGGAGAGAGGAGAAGGACCAGATGGAGAGGGGGCGGGGCCGGCGGGAAGCAGCGGCAGGGAGCAGGCTGGAGCAGCGGGGAACGGCGGCAGAAGCGCTGGAGGGCTGAATACAAGCAAAGGCAGGGGGCAAAAAAACGGCGAACAATCAGGGGCACAGCACTAGTACAGAGACACTAGCCAGGGGGCTAAACACAGCGGACAAAAAACGGGGGCACAGTACAAGTACAAGTACAAGGACAGCAGAAGTCCCAACAATGATCAGGGGTACAGCGGGCAAAAACGGGGGCACAGCAGAAGTACAAGGACAGCAGAAATACAAACACAGTCAGGGGCACAGCGGAAAGGAAGGCGGCAAACGAGCAGGCGGTGGCGGCAGGGGGCCTGGGTGACATCGGGAGGGGCAACGCGGCGGGTTGAGCGACCGGCACTGACGAGGTCAGGCTAGGTCACAGCTCCCCGTCGCACGGTCGATTCCTTAAGTGCCCAGTGGGAGGGAGGAGCAGCTGGGAGGTGGGAGCGGGGTGCCGAATGGGAGAGGGGAGAGGGACCAGATGGAGAGGGGGTGGGGCCGCGGGGGAGCAGCGGCAGGGAGCGGGCTGGAGCAGCGGGGAACGGCGGCAGAAGCGCTGGAGGGCTGAATACAAACAAAGGCAGGGGGCTAAAAAACGGCGGACATTCAGGGGCACAGCACAAGTACAGAGACACTAGCCAGGGAGCTAAACACAGCGGACAAAAAACGGGGGCACAGTACAAGTACAAGGACAGCAGAAGTCCCAACAATGATCAGGGATACAGCGGGCAAAAACGGGGGCACAGCAGAAGTACAAGGACAGCAGAAATACAAACACAGTCAGGGGCACAGCGGAAAGCAAGGCGGCAAACGAGCAGGCGGTGGCGGCAGGGGGCCTGGGTGACCTCGGGAGGGGCCACGCGGCGGGTTGAGCGACCGGCACTGACGAGGTCAGGCTAGGTCACAGCTCCCCGTCGCACGGTGGATTCCTTAAGTGCCCAGTGGGAGGGTGGAGCAGCTGGGAGGTGGGAGCGGGGTGGCAAATGGGAGAGGGGAGAGGGACCATATGGAGAGGGGGCGGGGCCACGGGGGAGCAGCGGCAGGGAGCAGGCTGGAGCAGCGGGGAGCGGCGGCAGAAGCGCTGGAGGGCTGAATACAAACAAAGGCAGGGGGCTAAAAAACGGCGGAAAATCAGGGGCACAGCACTAGTACAGAGACACTAGCCAGGGGGCTAAACACAGCGGACAAAAAACGGGGGCACAGTACAAGTACAAGTACAAGGACAGCAGAAGTCCCAACAATGATCAGGGGTACAGCGGGCAAAAATGGGGGCACAGCAGAAGTACAAGGACAGCAGAAATACAAACACAGTCAGGGGCACAGCGGAAAGCAAGGCGGCAAACGAGCAGGCGGTGGCGGCAGGGGGACCGGGTGACCTCGGGAGGGGCCGCTCGGCGGGTTGAGTGACCGGCACTGACGAGGTCAGGCAAGTGTATGGACTACGTACTATGAATTAATTGTATATTTATCATGTATATATGATTATGTGTTTCGCTTTAATTTTTTTCTTGTGCCCTACAGGTGGAGCCTGGCAATACAGAGATACTCTCATACACCAACAAGGAGAAGCTACTCTTCCCTTGAATGACAAATAGGATAGGGACTTCCCACCTATAATTCCCCACACATTTGGGAATTGGAAACTTGCCCTGAAGAAAGTCCTGGACCTTTGCGGCCCTTGTTGGACTGAAACATGTCGGCACTTACACTAGGGTCTTAGGACCATTAAAATCCCAAAAAGACCAGTTTTTCTAATTTTTTAATAACCCGATCTGACCCAAAAATAAAGGGAAACCGGGGGTCAGATTTAGGTTTTTTATATTTAAGTCCCCCTGTCTTCATCTTACTAAGAGCTACCCAACACTGTGGTTGAGCCCACCTCGACTTCTAGGGGTCGGGGTGACCCGATGATGAAGCATGACACCACTAGGGTGTGTGAGGGTAATTAAAAAGAACTAGTTGTTTTCCCCTTACTCAATAGGGACATGATTAGCATGATCCCCTTTCCCTAAGTAGTTAGGTGCATTTTCCATACCACGTTAGCTTTTTATTTGCTTTCACATAATACACTATTCGAGAACTGGTCTTGAAAAAAGAGTGTAATTGGAATATTTGTTGTGATTTAGGTCTCATGGGGAGGATATACTCCAGTCTCCTACCTCTCAAAACCCCCCTGACCACTGGTGAACTTATCAGCGATCTCTTGTGTAATTGGGAGTTCCAATCCACCATTTGATCGGCCAATCGGGAGAGGGGCTCCGCCGTACCAAAACATGGTGGTCGAGGCAGTACTCTCAAAAGGTCTTGCCCAGATCCGAGAGGGCTTTGGAACATGTGCCCCCCAAGTGTGCCCCACCACATTGTCCATCTTCTGCAGTACGCAGGACTGGACACGGTCCCCAGTCCAGCACTTGACCGCAAAGGAGCCTGCCATCAATGCCAGGCAGTTGATGTGTAGGGACTGCTCTGCGGCGGACCACACACCACCTGTGGCGAATTGACCACAACAAGCTCCCCAGCCCGAGCCGATGACTTCAGATTCCATCACCAAACCTGGGAGGGACCCAGAGATGGCACAACCATTCCACACCTCCATGTGGGAGAGCCACCACTGGAGCTCCTTCCTGGCCACGTCCGGGAGGGAGACGCATTGATAGTATGTAAGGCCGCAATGACATTGTGGAGCTCGAAAGTGGAGAGGACCAGGAAAGCTGGCCTAGATTGAACAGGACACAACAGACACACAATTGATGGACGGAATTCTGAACAAATCAAAAAATCCACCCTCAGTTAAGAGATCTGGGTTAAATCCATCATTCTTTTGCTCACCATGCCACCCCAGTTTAGACCTGGCCATATGTAAATCAGCCTTGATCCTGTGCCTCATGGAACAGTCCAGCCCGAACTGCCAAGCCAGGTCCTCCCTGGACCAGAAACAAGCATCCTAGGGCCGGTTTCGGGCTTTCAGATAGCTTGATTTTTGTGGCACAGTGAGCCCGGGACCCATGTCTGGGCATACCCAGTGCAATTGGGGCGAGAAAGCAAAAGACACACAATTGATGGATGGAATGCTGAACAAACCAAAACATTCACCCCCAGTCAAGAGATCTGGATTAAACCCATCATTCTTTTGCTCACCATGCCACTCCAGTTTAGACCTGGCCATATGCAAATCAGCCTTGACCCTGTGCCTCATGGGAACAGTCCAGCCCAAACTGTGAAGCCAGGTCCTTTCTGGACCGGACAAAAGGCCTAAGACCGGTTTCGGGCTTTCAGCCCTCATCAGCCAGAATAGCTTGATTCCAGTGGCACAGTGAGCCCAGGACCCATGTCGGGCATACCCGGCGCATTTAGGGCGAGAAAACAAAAGGTACACAATTGATGGACGGAATGCTGAACAAATCAAAACAATCACCCCCAAGTCAACAGATCTTGGTTAAACCGATCATTCTTTTGCTCACCATGCCATCCCGGTTTAGACCTGGCCATATGCAAATCAACCTTGACCCTGTGCCTCATGGGAACAGTCCAGCCCGAACTGCCAAGCCAGGTCCTCCCTGGACTGGAAATAAGCATCCTAAGACCGGTTTCGGGCTTTCTGCCAGGAACACTTGATTCCAGTGGTACAGTGAGCCCAAGACCCACATCTGGGTATACCCGTCACGCTTAGGGCACGACAACAAAAGATACACAATTTATGGATGTAATGCTGAACAAATCAAAACATTCACCCCCAGTTAAGAGATCTGGGTTAAATCCATCATTCTTTTGCTCACAATGCCACCCCAGTTTATACCGTGCCATATGCAAATCAAGTCAAGTCAAGAAGGCTTTATTTCGATAAAAGTTATCATAAAAGCTTTTAAAATACACAAATTCATGTTTAAAATGACAAAATAAACAAATACACACAAAAGAAAAAATTTAGTATACAGTTAATTTAAAAAGTTTCCGGAGTTCATTGGGAAGAAGAGATATTTCATAAAATGAGGTAAAAAATGAATTAAACAATTAGTTTAAGCCTCTTGGATCTAATGGACCAGGCCCATGCTAAAAATTTTGCAAGAGTACAAGCATATAAGGCACGGCAATCAGACCTAAGTATGCGTATTGCCTCCACATGACGCCTAGTACCTAGTTGGCGACATAGATGTTTAAGCCATTTCTTCCGTGGGAGGATATACTCTCCGCATTCAAACAAGAAATGCGCCACTGACTCTGGTTTACCTGTGCACATTGGGCAGAACTCTGTAGTTTGCACAGGTGGTTTCCACCGTGAAGTGAAAGCATGCAAGGGAAGAGTACCTGCTCTAAATTTAAAATAGAGGACCCTATCAAAAGGTTTCTCAATTGTGTCTAAATATAATTCTCGTATTGGCTGATCCTTAAAGTTCAGGAAATCTTCCGTTAGTCTGCCCCAGCAATCGTTAGTATTCCTTTTTGACGCTATCCAACTCCAATACAAAGTCTTAAGGGTTTCCTTTGGTGGTGAGGTTCTGTTTAACCATGCTTCTTTTAAGCCCAAATTGGATAACAGGATTTTCATGTCTCTCAACCATTTAATTTTCTGCCATCCTGGAAGGGACTTAATTTCTGAAAGGCCTTGCGCATATTTGTCAAGTTCCTGTACTCGCCGCAGGCGGGCCCATAACAGCAATGGCCGAAGTTTTGCTTTCTCGTCAATTGGGCGACAACCTAAATCCAACATTAGTGGGACCATAGGGGTACCTTGCGGGAGAGACATGATTGCTCTGCAAAATTTCCTCTCAGATCTTGGCAATTCGTTTGTAATAGATGAGCCCCATAACTCGGCCCCATAAAGAGCAGAGCTAACCCCCTTGGCTGTATAGATTTCAAGAACAGTAGATATGGGTCTAAAAACACAAGAGCGTTGTTCTTTCAATAGGGCTCCTGTTAGGCGTTTATGGGTTAGCAGCATTTTATCCAAATGAGGGGCCCATTGCATTTTGTGGGACAACCGTATGCCTAAATAGTCAAAGACTTCCACTTTCCCCAAAGGTTCTCCATTCAGAGTAGGAGGGCAAATTGTTTTTTTTGAGGGATTCAGCACAAGGTACTTCGTCTTTTCGGTATTGATGATCAAGCCCCGTTCAGAGCAGAAGGACTGAAAATTGTTCAGAAGTCTTTGGAGGCCAATCGGGGTTTTCGATATCAAAAGCGTATCATCCGCGAAGAGAAGGGTAGGTATACGCTCTCCAGCCAGGGATGGTTCATCTGAAGGATGTTTCCGGAGATGCTCGACCACCCCATTGATGTAAAGGGAAAAAAGGGTGGGAGCTAGGACACATCCCTGGCGGACCCCCCTCTCTACTGGGATACTACTAGTTTTTTCACCCTCAGGGCCCCACCTTATCTGGGCGAAACTATTTTCATGGAGCCTAATAAGTAAAGAGAGCATATAGTGCGGCAACCCCATGTCAGCCAGAACACCCCAAAGGGTCTCCCTCGGTACAAGGTCAAAGGCAGTCTTTAAATCGATAAAAGCGAGATAAAGACTGCCCTTGCCAATAACCACTACCTTCCAATATATCATCATCAGCCTAAAGGCTTGCTCGATTGTGCCAGTGCCCACTCGGAACCCTGACTGGTAGTCAGAGAGTATTTTATTTTGATCTATCCAATATTCTGACCAATAGGACCTTGCCAACTACTTTTTGGCTAATGTCCAAAAGACTAATTGGTCTGTAATATGCAAATCAGCCTTAGCCCTGTGCCTCATGGAACAGTCCAGCCCGAACTGCCAAGCCAGCTAGTCCCTGGACCATAAACAAGCATCCTAGGACCTGTTTCGGGCTTTCAGCCAGGATAGTTTGATTCCAGTGGCACAGTGAGCCCAGTACCCAAGTCTGGGCATACTCGGCGCACTTAGGGCGTGAAAGCAAAAGACACACAATTGATGGACCGAATGCTGAACAAATCAACAGATTCACCCCCAGTCATGAGATCTGGGTTAAATCCACCATTATTTTGCTCACCATGCCACCCTAGTTTAGACCTGGCCATATCGAAATCAGCCTTGACCTTGTGCCTCATTGGAACAGTCCAGCCCGAGCTGCCAAGCCCGGTCCTCCCTGGACCAGAAACAAGCATCCTAGGACCGGTTTCGGGTTTCAGATAGCTTGATTCCAGTGGCACAGTGAGCCCGGGACCCACGTCTGGGCATAGCCGGAGCACTTAGGGTGAGAAAGCAAAAGACACACAATTGATGGACGGAATTCTGAACTAATCAAAACATTCACCCCCAGTCTAGAGATCTGGATTAAACCCATCATTCTTTTGCTCACCATGCCACCCCAGTTTAGACCTTGCCATATGCAAATAGCCTTGACCCTGTGCCTCATGGGAACAGTCCTGCCCAAACCGCCAACCCAGGTACTCCCTGGACCGGAAACAAGCATCCTAGGACCGGTTTCGGGCTTTTAGCCCTCATCAGCCAGGTAGCTTGATTCCAGTGGCACAGTGAGCCCAGTACCCACGTCTGGGCATACCTGGCGCACTTAGGGCGAGAAAGCAAAAGACACACAATTGATGGACGAAATGCTAAACGAATCAAAACATTCATCCCCAGTTAAGAGATCTGGGTTAAATCCATCATTCTTTTGCTCACCATGCCACCCCAGTTTAGACCTGGCCATATGCACATTAGCCTTGACTCTGTGCCTCATGGGAGCAGTCCAGCCCAAACTGCCAAGCCAGGTCCTCCCTGGACCGGAAACAAATATCCTTGGACTGGTCTCAGGCTTTCAGCCCTTATCAGCCAGCATAGCTTGATTCCAGTGGCAAAGTGAGCCCGGGACCCACCTCTGGGCATACCCAGTGCACTTAGGGCGAGAAAGCAAAAGACACACAATTGATGTACGGAATGCTGAAGAAATCAAAACAGTCATCCCCAGTCAAGAGATCTGGGTTAAATACACCATTCTTTTGCTTTCCATGCCACTACAATTTAGACATGGCCATATCAAAATCAGCATTGACCTTGTGTCTCATGGGAAGAGTCCGGCCCGAGGTACCAAGCCAGGTCCTCCCTGGACCAGAAACAAGCATCCTAGGACCGGTTTCGGGCTTGCTGCCCTTATAAGCCAGGATAGCTTGATTCCAGTGGCACGGTGAGCCCGGGACCCACGTCTGGGCATACCCGGTACACTTACGGCGACAAAGCAAAAGACACACAATTGATGGAAGGAATGCGGACCAAATCAAAACAGTCACCCCCAGTCAAGAGATCTGGGTTAAATCCACCATTCTTTTGCTCCTCATGCCACCCCAGTTTAGACCTGGCCATATCGAAATCAACCTTTACCTTGTGCCTCATGGGAAGAGTCCAGCCCGAGCTGCCAAACCAGGGCCTCCATGGACTGGAAACAAGCAACCTAGGACCGGTTTCGGTCTTTCAACCCTCATCAGCCAGGATACCTTGTTTCCAGTGGCCCAGTGAGCCAAGAACCCACGTCTGGGCATACCCTTAGGGCGAGAAAACAAAAGACACTCAATTGATGGACGGAATGCTATACAATTCAAAACATTTACCCATAGTCATGAGATCTGGGTTAAATCCATCATTCTTTTGCTCACCATGCCACACTAGTTTAGATCTGGTCATATGCAAATCAGCCTTGACCCTGTGCCTCATGGGAACAGTCTAGCCCGAACTGCCAGGCCAGGTCCTCCCTGGACCGGAAACAAACATCCTTGGACCGGTTTTGGGCTTTCAGCCCTCATCAGCCAGGATAGCTTGATTCCAGTGGCACAGTGAGTCCGGGACCCATGTCTAGGCCTACCCAACGCACTTAGTGTGAGAAAGCAAAAGACACAATTGATGGACGTAATGCTGAACAAATCAAAATATTCACCCCAAGTCAAGAGATCTGGGTTGAATCCATCATTCTTTTGCTCACCATGCCACCCAGTTTAGACCTGGACATATGCAAATCAGCCTTGACCCTGTGCCTCATGGGAACAAGCCAGCCCAAACTGCCAAGCCAGGTCCTCCCTGGACTGATAACAAACATCCTAGGACTGGTTTGGGGCTGTCGGCCCTCATCAGCCAGGACAGATTGAGTCCAGTGACACAGTGAGCCCGGGACCCACGTCTGGGCATTCCCGGCACACTTAGGGTGAAAAAGCAAAAGACACACAGTTGATGGACGGAATGCTGAACAAATCAAAACATTCACCCCCAGTCAAGAGATCTGGGTGAAATCCATCATTCTTTTGCTCACCATGCCACCCCAGTTTAGACTTGGCCATATGCAAATCACCGCCAGTCAAGAGATCTGGGTTAAATCCATTTATTTTATTTTATTTTTATTTATTTTTATATTCTTATAGAGCGCCTGACTCGACCCCCGAAGGGGTATCTCCGCGCTTTTGCCAGTGGGGGAATACAACTTGTGCTGATCCGTAGTCAGAAGGGTGGTTGTAGAATGGGTAGATGTTTTTTAGATATTTATGAATAGGTGGGTTTTGAGGGATTTTCGGAAGGTTAGGTGATTAGTAATTTGTTTCAGTGTCTGAGGCAGTGAGTTCCAGAGGACAGGACCGGTGTGAGCAAGGGCGCGACCTCCCTGCCTGGATTTTTTTATTCTGGGTACCTGTAGTAGCTGGAGGTTACTGGAGCGTAAGGAACGTCCAGGAACATAAGGTGAGAATGCTTTTGTCAAGTACTTGGGCCCAGTACCTGACAGACATTTGTGAATGGTGCAGAGGATCTTAAACTTAATGCGTTGCCGCACTGGGAGCCAGTGGAGTCTAGCCAGCAGAGGGCGGGAGGGGGTCCTAGGTGGGGCATTAAGGACTAGCCTCGACGCAGTATTTTGGACTATTTGCAGTTTGTTAAGCTGTTCTTCATTGGCTGATAAGAGAAGACCGTTGCAATAGTCCAATCCGCTGATGACTAACGCCTGGACCAGTGTCTTCCTATGGCTGTCAGGTAAGTATGGAAAAACCCTTCTCAGCAGTCCAATGGCATGGAAACAGGTGCCGGCAACTTGGTTTACATGATCCTTCAGTGTTAATGCTTGATCTAATAGAACTCCCAAGTTGTTAACGGTTTGTTTAGGGTTGGGAACAGGTCCCAAATCCAAGGGCCACCATTCGGGGGCCATCATTATTTTTTGCTCACCATGCCACCCAGTTTAGACCTGGCCATTTGCAAATCAGCCTTGAGCCTCTGCCTCATGGGAACAGTCCAGCCCGTACTGCCAATCCAGGTTCTCCCTGGCCTGGAAACAAGCATCCTAGGACTGGTTTCAGGCTTTCAGCCCTTATCAGCCAGGATAGCTTGATTCCAGTGGCACAGTGTCTGGGCATACCCGGTGCACTTAGGGCGAAAAAGCAAAAGATACACAATATATGGATGGAATGCTCAACAAATCAAAACATTCACCCCCAGTCAAGAGAACTGGGTTAAATCCATCATTCTTTTGCTCACCATGCCCCCCTGGTTTAGACCTGGCCATATGCAAATCAGTCTTGACCCTGTGCCTCATGGGAACCGTCCAGCCCAAACTGCCAAGCCAGGTCCTCCCTGGACCGGAAACAAGCATTAGATTCAGGTCCATATCCCTGTACTGGGGTGAATGTATGACATAGTTCTGCATTCTGTCCATCAACTGTTGTTTTTTGCATTTGTCACCCCGAGTAGGACGGGTATGCCCAGACGTGGATCCCGTGCTCTCCATGCCAGTGGAAGCAAGCCATCCTGGCTAAAGAGGGGTGAAACCACGAAACCGATCCTAGGATGCTTGTTTCCCGTCCAGGGAGGACCTGACTTGGCAGTTCGGGCTGGACTGTTCCCATGAGGCACAGGGTCAAGAATGATCTGCTTATGGCTTGGTTCAAACTGGAATGGCATGGTGAGCATAAAAACAATGGATTTAGTTCCAGATCCCTGTACTGGGGTGAATGTATGACATTGCTCTGCATTCTGTCCATCAAATGTTGTATTTTGTAGATTGAAGAGGACAGCAGGCCCACTGTTAGGCTTGAAAAACCCCATTCTCATTATATACTTGTTTCGTGCCATAGTAGGTTAGCAGTGTGCGGCTAAATTAGACTTCATTATTATTCATGTTATGCAACCCACTGAGTTATCCTTGTAATGCGTGAGCTACAGTTAGCAAGTGGGACTTCGTTTTGTATTTTGCAATCCTCAATAGGCAGTGTCTGAAGTAGGCCCTGTTATTCATTTTGCTTGTTTCAGCTGAATACTGTATTTAGTTATTATTTTCTCATCTGTTGAAGGTTGCCTTCTGAATTACTAATGAATAGGCCATTCCGCCTTTGCATACCTATCCATGTGTATAACTCGGCTCCCAGGTTAGGAGACACTGAGACCCGGCAAGGCAACTTTAAAACTGTGATAGTGTGTACCCATCTAGCAGGTGGTAGCCCATCCTTCAGTTCCTCCTTTGTTTGTTCTCGGCCTGAGCCAGTAACTTTCCACTGTGGTTGTGTTTGGGGGGTTCCTGGAGGAATGGTTATGCATTGCAGACAGTCAGAAAGCCGGTACCTCGGCAGACATCTTAGGGTGCAGGTCAGATTGGACTCCTCTGAGGAGTATTACTAATAAAATGCCTGCTTATATTCTCTACTGTCTGACCGACTCTTCATTACTTGAGAAGGCATAGCAGGTGGTTGTAAATAACCAGGGTGGCCCCTAAGGGCCACTTCCTTCAGTTGGCACCCAAACAGGGACCTCACAAGGTGATCTGACTCACCCATAATCAGGTTGCAGGGTTAGGGTTGCATCTGGACGGTCCGGCTGATCTGGGATCCACCCACAATAAGATCCTGGTTCTTTTGGCTGCCCCGCCCATCTGATCGGACGACTCCTCATCTATTGGTCACCGGCTGGGGTCCTGAGAAGGCGAAACCTTGGATTAAACCGTTTTGGCCGAAGAGTCGGCAGTGGAGAATAACCTTACTTAACCTGAGTGCACCAGGTGAGTGATTTGATTCTTGGAAAAATGGCACCATACTTGAATGGCTGTGTCTTGGTACAGTCTCCGGACTGTCTTGGTGCAGTTTTCGGACTGCCTTGCTTGAACATCACACGCCCACAGGCTGTGTCTTGGTACGGTCTTCGGACTGTCTTGGTTTGAACTTGGTGGGTTTGCAGACCCTTAAAAGACAGAGTGTGTATGTGAACACTCTGCCGGGCCAACTGGAAATTCTGCTTACTCTTGAAAAGGTCTGTGGCTGAAGTCTGTCTTTTTCAACTTGGTGCTGTCTCCGGACTGTAGGAAGTGGTCTTCGGATTGTTTTGGTTTGGTTCTAGAACAATTTTATTGTTTGGTGTTATATTTGTCCGTTGGGGACAGCCCATGTGTCTTATGGTAAGATGCCTTGTCTAAGTACACTGGGGTGTTTTGGATGTCGGTGTTGTTCTACTGAGGCTCGACTAGAAGAGAGCCAGCCTGTGCCTCCAGAGGGTACCCCAAATTTTGATGTATATGACAAGCACGGTGTTGGAACTGGCCCTTCTTGCAGGGTCATCCTCAAACTTTTTGCTTCTTCCTCCCTTATTTTTCCTGACCCGTGCCTGTTGGCAATAGGACTCTGCGCACTTTACTACTGCTGATCAGTGCTAAAGTGCATATGCTCTCTATGTAAATTGTTATTCTGATTGGATATACATGTTTGGCATATTTGTATCACCATGAAGTCCCTAGTAAAGTTCATTGGGTGTGCCAGGGCTGGTGATGACAAATGCTACTAGTGGGACTGCAGCACTGATTGTGCCACCCACATGAGTAGCCCTAAAATGGTGTCTCAGGCCTGCCACTGCAGTGCCTGTGTGCAGTTTAGAACTGCCATGTCCTCCTGGTCAGTGTCCCCACTGACCAGGCCTAACCCTTCCCTTTTTTGTGCACATCAGTCACCCCTATGGAAGGCCCAAGGTACCCCCCTGGGAAGGGTGCAGTGTATGTGAAAGGTAGAACATGTACTGGTGCAGGTAACATGTTCTGATAGTGAATTACAGCCATTTTCGTTTTTCACTATTGTAAGGCTATCTTGCTCCATAGATTAACATGGGGGATGCAGGCTACAGTGGTTAACAGCATTTCTTCCCATAGGAACAAAATAGGACATAAGTATCTAGTATCCCTGAACTCAGAATTTAATAACACATCTTTTAGGAAAGGTTGTTTTTAAATCCTGGGTTTGAGAACAGCACTTTTAGAAAGTTGCTGTTCTCTTGTCTGACCCTTCTGTGTGCCTGGGCCTGTTTTTGTATTGACTGTCTGCTTTGAGAGTGACAGGGGCTGGGGAACTCCCCAGGAGGATGGATGAGTCAGCACTAGGCTGAATGACTGCATTTGCAACTTGAGTAGTGGGAGGAGTTAGCACCTGGGCTGAATAGGGCTGTGCCTGCCTTCCACAATGCTGGCTCCAACCCCCTGCTGGGCGGCTGAGGACCCTGCCCCTCACTCTGAAAGGAAGTCAGAAGCCAGCAAAACAAAGTACTCAGGAAACACCCAGAACTGGTTCAGACCGGGCTCAGGGCCCACATGCACAGAGAGAACAAAGACTTTAGGGGTATAAGTACAGGACCCCTGACAACAGAAAATTAGATCATCCTGGAATCAAGAAGGAACCTCTGCCAAGGAGAAAGCTGAAACTGAAGAAGGAAGATTGTCCTGCTGTTGCTCTGCTGGACTGACTTGTTGCTTTGCTGCCAAGGAGAGGGGAAGGACTTTGCTGTGTACTGTGTCCCCTGTCTTGATGGAATCTCCAAGGGCCTGAGAAGAGCTGGCTCCCTGTTTTGAAGTCCCAGGAACAAAAGGACTTCACCCCCAGCTTCCCTGAACTCTGCTGAGAGAGTTCTGTCCCTCCTAGAGTGCTTGATCCAGTTGTGGGGCCTCTGGAGGTTGTACCTGTGCTGGGAAGCTTGAAACTAAGCTTGAGAGACTTTTGAATCTGAAAAGTGTTGCATCGCTCGCTTGCGGAGCGCATCCCCGACAGTGCGAGAAGATTCCCGCCGCTACGAAGGCCGAGATCGTCGCAACGCCTGACGCCGCTGCCAGAGCCGTCGCATCCTTCGTTTGCGGGACGCACCAGACCGGTGCGGGAAAATCGAACATCGATGCGAGTGTCGTCGCAGAGCCTGTCGTCGCTGGGTGAGATCGCCGCACCGCTTGCTTGCGGACCGCATCACGTCGCTGCGAGCATTGTCGCAGAATCATCGGATCAAGGAGCTGCGAGAGAGAGGATCACCGCTGGACCGCGCATCGTCGCCCCGGAGATCGTCGCAGCTCCTACGAGATCGTCGCATCGTGCCTTTGCGAGAACAGACTTCCTACGGAACCTACGCACCAGAATCCATACAAGTGGCCTTCCTCCCCATACAGACCGGATTCGTCGCAACACGCCCGCTGCTGCAGCGGGGCTGTCGCAAACGCCTCCCCAGGGTCTCAGGAGCAACGCATCGCTTGTTTTCCACCGCACCAGCTTCTGCTTTTGGAACTTTGTTGCAACTAAAAGGTACTGTGAGTAAACGTGACGCAACTGTGAACTTTTCACGCATCTGTGGTTTATTTTACTGCAACTTGAAGAATTTTAACGCAACCTTAAGAACTCTTTTTGAAACCATATTCTTGAACTGTGTATGTTGGATTTTTTTCGTTTTGGTCTTGTGTAGTTTAGATTAAAAATACCTTTATTTTTCTAAACTGTTGTGGAATCAGTTTGTAGTGTTTTCACTGTGTTACTGTGAGTGTTGGTACAAATACTTTACGCATTGCCTCTGGTTAGCCTAGACTGCTCGTGCCAAGCTACCTAGAGGGTGAGCAGGGGTTATCTTAGAGGGTTATCTCCTTGCCCTGACTAGAAGCAAGGGTCCCTATTTGGACAGTGGTACCTACCTCTGCCAACTAGAGACCCCCAGTTCTAACACACGGCATTGGCCCTATTATGTTTAGCATGTTGTGGAATAAATATACGAGGCACAATGCTGATTTACAGTGGCCGCTTACTGGCACATTTGATGAACAAACATTGAATTTCTTGCAGGACAAATTGTTCGCCGAAAAGAACAGGCAGTCAATGTTTGATTCTTTAAGAGTATGGCAGAAGGAAGCAAAGCAACGGCGTATGATAGCAGAAAAGGAGGCCTGGAAGAGATAGACACAAACAATAACGCAGAAAGCAGTGGCCTATGAGAGGGAAAAATTAGAGAAAGGCATAGAATGTACAGATAAAAAGTTTTGATTGCAGAATGATAAATGTTATGATACTAGAGAGGAAGGTGATATTTTCGATGAGGAGTTATTGGATTCTTGACCCCCCACCCCTGTGTGCCCCATAGCAGATATATCCAACAGTTCCGACCTCTCAGTCTCCGGCCTCTTGTTCCGCCCTCCCTAGTATTTCTGTCTCTAGCACAGCTGCTTCAGCCCCAGCCCCGCCTCCTTCTTCTTTCCTTACGCATGTCACAGGGGTGGGAGCAGTTAGCTCTCCTAATCTATCTACTGGCTCCGTATCTGCCGCTACGCCCCCTTTTACTCCTACAACACAGTCTCCGTTCATGATGGTACCTGTCTCTTCCTCTACTCTTTTTCCCTAAAGCGTGATACCTCAAACACTGCAAAATGGTGAGATGCCTGTGCTTTGGGTGCATGGAGCGTATTGGGCAGCAGCGCGAGACCACTTGGAAAAAGTGTTGGTAAGCTCAGCTGTGGGTGATGAGGAAAAGCAAATGGTGGCAAATAAGGCGGCTCGGAATTTAATCTATAGTGAGGAAGATGTATGGAGTGTGATGAAAGATTATGAGCCATTCATAAAGCAGCATGCTCTTAAACATATGTTGGCTACGCTGATAATATTGTGGGAGCAGTGTTTTCAGGGTGTTGCACCGCAGATCATCTATGACATATGGGACAGGGTATATGCTACAGGTATGTCCCTCAATTAAGTTTTTAGTAATGTAAAGACATTGGTGGGTTATCGGGACAGATTACTCCAAAAGGGCCCATGATAGTGACATAGTGTTCCATGAGAGAGGTCCATCCCATTTACCATCCTAAAACACCAGAACTGCACGATGCCACAAATACTGATATTAGATCATGCGTCGATGCGCGATTTCAGGAACAGTGGATTTCTACTCCTTGGAAGAGGAGTGAGGTAATATCCCTTAAAGCTCAGTTGCCAGACCCTCGGAAAAATCTGACTGCATACTACAAAGAGTTGACAAAGGCAGCCTCCTCCATGGTGATGACGTTAGCTGATATTAAGTTGTTCTTTGGCCTGTTGGTGCTGGTAGTCATTAAACCCAGATCTTTTGACTGGGTGTGAGTGTTTGATTGATTCAGATGCTCCGTCCATCACCACCCCCCTTTTGTACCGGTAGTCATGTGGAGGCAGGTGCATACACCGGATCATGTAGTGGAGTTGGGTGGAACATAGGATCAGATTAGTACGTGGGACAAGGAACGCAAGCCCGGCAAGAAGCTGAAGGCGGAGTTGTTAGCCTTGCCGGATCGCAGTATCATTTAAATGCATTCCCTTATCCCGCTGAGACGAATGGATTGGCCAAGTTGACTGCATGTCATCAGAAGAAGGACGAGAGTGTGTCTGATTTCTTTACTAGGTTTGAAGGGGTGTATCTAGACTTTAGTGGTCAGGATCTGTCGTTGGAGGGTGGTGTCCGGTGTTTGTTAGCAGCTTTGTTAAAAACTTGCTTCCTGAGATTGCGACTAGGTTGCAGGCTTCGGAAAGTACCTGGAGCACCTCCTCCCCATCAGTAATACTGAGCATGGCACAGTACTATGAGCATAGGGAGAATGAGGAGAAAGAGAAAGTAGACAAGAAGTCAAAGAAGTTGAAGACAAGGGTGTTGATGCAGCAGGTAGCGAGGGGAAGTGGAAGAGGCAAAGGTTTGGGTTCAGCCCAGCGGTTATCCCGGTCTAACAGGGGTGGTGCTTCAGGTGCACCTATTGGGCTCAACCAGTGTGCGTATTGTAAGCAGGAGGGACATTGGCGGAATGAGTGTCTGGAGTTATTGCAGAAAGGTGAGACCCGAGATTTTGGGGTTTTAGAGGACGTGGAAGAGGAGGAGGTGGCCGAGGGGAGATGCAGTCAGAGAATACATCGTATAGTCGACAGAGCGGGAACTATTTGAATGACCCCCAAGGATGGCAGTACTATCATGATGACTATGACATGGACGAAGAGACGGGGATGTCCCACAGCTAGGACAGCCAGGGACAGGGCGAGGGACCAGTTCCAGTGCCTGTAGATCAACGTGGACCCTATGTCACTGCGGATCTGCTAGGCACGGCTAAGACATTTTTGATTGACACAGGTGCTATGAATAGCTCTGTTTCTTGTTCACTGGTCCCAGGGGCAGCTCTGTCTGGCCAAAATCATATGTCAGTAGGTTTTTCAGGCATGCCGGTTGTTAGCCCCATCTTCAAACCTCTTGCTTTGACTATTGGCCCCTTCACGGTTGATTCTCCATTTTTGTTAATGTCAAATTGTGGAGAGAATGTGATGGTATTGGATTTGTTGAAAAGATTACATGCGACAATATTTTGCTCTCCAGGTGGCGTTTACATGACCATTAGGCCAAAGGTGGCTCATGCAAAACAATGCTTTGCAAAAGAGGCCCCCCTCCCTGCTGAGTTTAAAGATGTGCCACACACATTGTGGACTACTGGAGACACGGATGTGGGGTTACTCCAGATCCCACCGGTCTCTATCCAGATCAAAGACAATGCCGTATTGCCACCTATTGCCCAGTACAAGATATCACAGGCAGGAGAAAAGGCCCTATTGCAAATAATACAGAATTTGATTAGGTCTGGTGTGGTTGAGGAGACAGTGGCAAATGTGTCCAATAGCCCCATTCTTCCTGTTCTTAAAAAGACACCCTTGGACTCTTCTGATGCTCATCCTGATGTTTACCGCTTCGTAATTTACCTTAGAGAGGTTAACAAAATAGTAGTTCCCCAGTATCCTGTAATTCTAGACACGATCTTGACAATGATTGCCCCATCAGAAAATTTATTTTCTGTGATCGATTTGAAGAATGCGTTCTTCAGCATCCCAATCCACACAGATAGCAGATATCTGTTTGGATTTGCCATAGCCGGCTGGAGTTTTAGATTCTGTTGTGCTCCACAAGGCTATACAAAAAGCCCTAGTATCTATAGTTTAAAAACTCAATTGAATTCTTTGGAACTTCCTGTCAGGCGTCAAGGGAGGTTTCCTCCTTCTAACTCTATGCTGGCTACCATTTCCCCCCTACAAACTTACCAAAAGTCAATGAATCCCTGAAGCTGGAGTGCTAGTTGGCACCGATGGAGCTCCAAGATTGCTGCCAACATGCAGATACTGCAACAGCATACCGCTGTTAGCAGTCTAGTCTTTTAGGTTCCATGACTTCTTGTGAAGTGCGCTTCAACATTACACTGCGCACTTCTCTGAAGAAATAATAAAAAGAGCACCGGTTTTCCCCAGCGTCGTGGAAGTCAGTTAGGGTAGTTGCGATTAAATCAGGGTTAGCTTCGTCGGAATACCAGTCTCTCACTAATAAGGTTAGTGTTTAACTACGTAGCTAATATTAAATATTCTATGAGAAAAGGTTATCGTGTCAGAGGTAAATTTCTAATTAAAAAGGAAACAAAGTCAGAATGAATCTCCCTTTGACTGAAGACTAGAAATGCCTTTAAGTAATTGCTTTCCCTAACCAAGAAGATAAAATAAAAGCTTTCAATTCAGCTGTCTTTAGCAGCTGTTCCTGAATCTGTCATATGCGGGCGTGACCTTTCAACACGCTGCGTCTTCTTGACTGAACCTTGTTCACTCTTCTGAGAAATTATTAGAAGGTGAAGCCAGAGTCAAACGCGTGGGCATATTTCTTTCTCATGCCACGCTTTAGATCAGAAAATAAACTTTTTGAATACCAAGTTAAAGAACTTGTGTAATGTTCTCCTCACGTATGGCCCAAACAAATGAACCCTTCCTGCAGACATTAAAACCGAAGGCAGACTATATTAACCCTTTCAGCTAACATTAAAACCGAAGGCAGAAATAAACAAACGCTTCCATTTAACATTTAACCTAAGTTCAGAAGCATTGTTTAGAAACAATTAAACACGGAGAACCCGTCATTCTACACCAGAAACACCAGTTCAAGGCCCACTCCAGTCTCTTAACAGTGAGTTGGTAGAGAGAAAGAGAACCCCAAATAATAGGTAAATTAGGAATACAGAAATAAATACTTACCTTATCTTCTTACATTAAGGAGTAGCAGGAACAAGTGCAGATGGTACCTGAGAACAAAAGAAAAGAGATCTGAGTGAAGACTTCTCATACAACCAAGCAAAACAATACATGAGAAGTAAGCTTCAGTAGACACTCTGGTAAGATAAGTTATTTATACGTCTTAGAAAAAACAGTAAGTTAAAAGGCACAGTAAAAAAACGTTTTTACATGTTAATGTTGCAGTCCTGTGAGAAGAAAAAGAAGACATAGCTGAACAAGCAGAATATTGGAGAAGTCTCTTCTCTGTCCCCAACCCCTTTCCCCCCCTAAAACCTACCTACAATGAAATACTAAAAGAGCTAGCAGGGTTGGTTCTGAGAAGGGCATTGGGACCTAGCATCATTCTGCTCCTGTGTGGCTCAGACAGTAATAAGTATTTAGACCCTGACACTTCCCCCTGGTATTGTGCTGTTGCAGTATGTTGACAACCTCCTTGTGGCTCTTGCTACTGAGGATGGTTATAAAGATGCCAAAGATAAATTGCTGTTACATTTCGCACACCATGGACACAAGGTGTCACTTTAAAAATTTCAATATTGTTGACAGGAGGTCACCTATTTAGGTCACCTACTGTCGATGGAAAGTCGCAGACTAACACTTGAATGCATAGCCACTATCACTAGTATGCATGCTCCTAAGACTCAATGCAAAGTACGCATGTTTATCAGCATTATCCCGTATTGTCGCCAATGGATTCCCAATTATTCCCTACTTACAAAACCCCTCCTTTACCTGATCACCAAAGAAGTGCATGAGCCCTTGCCTTGGACATCTAAATACCCGCAAGCTTTTGAGCAGTTAAAGGTTGCGCTTAGAGGCAAGATGGCGCCTGCACAACCAGACGTGTAGGACGTGCGAGCTGACCTCTCCCCCTGACCCACAGGAGCCCGGCAAAGACGGGGATGGAGGTACCGGCTTAATGAAAAGAACAATTTGAGATACGGACGAGGAGAGGCGGAAAAAAAGAAAAGGAACGTTTTACTTTTATCTCCGCAACGTTCGATTGAAGCGACACTGACGGAGCAGGAGAGGAGAAACGCTGGAACAGACGCCGATGTTGAAGGCGCTTACAGCGCTAATCAGACTCCGCCGAGCCTGGTGGGCGGCAACCTACACAGGTGCTGCTGCTTGTTTTCGCGGCGGGCTCACGGAGCAGCGATTTTTTCGAGGCAGCCTGCAAGGAGGAGCGACTAGAGTATCCTTTGGAATGGCTCCGAAGGGCACACGCAAGAAACGAGAACCGGAGTCCAATAACACCGCAGCAGTTAATGGAGGTGAGAGCGCAAGCGGGGTGGCAGCGGTTATGGCAAAGAAAAATGCTGCAAGGGGGAATTCAGAAATTTCCAGCCCCGCCAGAACAACAATCACCACTTTGTTTTTGGCTGCTGAAGAGAAAAAACGTAAAGACACGCTGCGCAGCCCACTCCCGAAGAATAATGCAGGAGAAGTCACCACTGTATTAGAGGGGCTGCAGAAAGATAATACACAGAGTCAAGCAACAGCTGCGTCGCCACAAGAGGGTAATTTGCTTACGGATAACATGTCCCGAGATGAAAATTATGTTGAGGCTAATGAGACAATTAATACTCCTTTGGAGGAGCGAGTCATAGAACCTAATATGCCAGAGAAAACTCCGAATGAAAGGGCAAAAGTGGTGGTATCCAATGAGGCAGACTCTTTGGATTTCTATTCAGTTTCTGAAAATTCAACCTCCTCCTGTGAGGACTTAGCATTGCAGTATTCCAAACAACTTCGCATGGAGGAGGTAGAGAGTGAGGATGAAGAAGAAGAAGTTGATGCTTTCTCAGAGGAGAGCCCTATAACTGTGAGAGGGGATGTATCCACGATGGAGGGAGCTGCAGGAGGGGTTCAAGAGGGTCCAAGTGGCGATATTACTTTAGATACAATATATCAAACGATCTTGAACCATATGGACAAAACTGAACAGGAAAGTTTGAAAATACAAAATTCCTGTAGGAAGCTCCAGAATTCTATTCGTAGATTAGCAAAGTCACAGGCGGACTTTGGGGAGAGATTCACAGAGGTCGAAACGAGGATATCCAATATTGAGGATGAATTGCAAAAACAGAAAACTACTACGGAAGCATTAAGTGCTAACAAAGAGGATCTATTATGGAAAATGGCTGACTATGAAAATCGGGCACGGCGCAAAAATTTAAGACTGATGCAAATTCCCGAGGGAAAAGAAGGACAGGAACCTCGCAATTTCATTGTGGAATTATTTCAAAAAGCATTTCCGGATTTGAACAAATGGGACTGGGACCGTGAGATTGAGCGAGCCCATAGATATCCTTTTAATATTCAGCTAAGATCAGGACAGAATGTTACTAAACCGAGACCCTTTTTAGTTGCATTTAATAATTTTCGTGTGAGAGAAGAAGTTTATATGCACACACGCCCAAACAGTAAAGGCCAGGGTGATGGGTTTACTTTTTTTGCAACTTCGGACTACAGCAAATTTACTATGGACACTCGCTGGCAGCTTCGACAACTAGTGAGTCAATATCAAGCAAAGGGTGCCCAAGCTTATATTATGAACCCGGCTAAGCTTAAAGTGATACACAAAGAGAATACCCGCTTCTTTACAAGTGTTTCTGTGGCAAAGGAATATTTACAGAACATGTAAGCCATATAGAATATAAATTGGCTATCATGAAATGTCTTAAACTGGTATTAAGTTGGTATTAATCTATGAATATGTTTAGGTACGGATAGAGTATTTTGTATGACATCAAAATCCTAATATAGAATGCTATAAATTTTCTTTTTTTTCTACAAAAGATAAGGAACAGTTTAAAGACTTAATATGCCAGAAATATTGTATAAGCTAACTGTTTCTAAAATGGGGAGTTAGATTTAAAGGGGAAAAAAAAAAAAAAAAAAAAGAAATTGTGGGGGATCGGGGGGGGGGGGGGTAGCTCACTCCATCACCAGGACCAGGAGTCCGAAAGCCTTGGTTAAGGAGGGCGGGGGTGGGGGGAGAGAGGGGTCGGGGGGGTGTTGGTGGAGGGGGGCACTGGGGTTAAAGGGGGGAAAATGCACGTTGGAGTCAGATGACTATATGAAGAAGATGAAAGAACTTAGCTTTAGTAAGAGATGTTTAGAAAATTCTAGGTTGAGATGCAAGATTGGGATGGGATGCACCATAGTAATCAAGGATTTTGTAAACGGTATAGAGGGTAGTAAATCACTCTAATGGCTAGCAATATCAAAATATGTTCTTTCAATGTCTCTGGGCTTAACAATATAAATAAAAGGAAAAGGATTGCATCTGAAATTCGTTTTCTGAAACCAGATATCTTGTGTCTACAGGAGACTCATCTTCCCTGGGAGAAAAGGGGGTTAGCTACTGAGCTAGGATATGAACTTTTAGTGGCGTCTAAACAAACAGGATTGACAAGAGGGGTTATGATGCTGATAAAACCGAATTTTGGTTTACTTGTACGTAGTTTATCCGATAAATGGGGTAGATGGGTGATAGCAACATTAAATTTAGGAGGTGCACTGATTACGATATGCTCTATATACGGATCTAACTTAGATGAGGAGGAAGTATTTAAATATTTAAACTCTGAGTTGGCAAACTGGGGCTCTCCCTTAGTGATATGTGGGGACTTAAACATCAGTTTAGCAGAGGGAGAACTAGAGTCGGGCCCTGAGAATTATAAAGGGCGTAAACCCAGGGTATTTAAAGCACTACATAATCTAGTTAAAGATCACGCGTTGGTAGATATTTGGAGTAAAAATTATCCAACATTACCCGGGTATACTTACTATTCTTCACCACATAGAAAGTTTGTCCGTCTCGATTACTTCTTCACGTCAGTTAGTATTCATTCATTTACCAAAATTCAACTATACCCCAGAGTAACATCGGATCATTCTCCATTAATAATTAAGATTGCTAAAATGGGGGAAATACGACCAAAGTGGAGCTTCTCGTTTGATAGAAAATTATGCTTGGATGCACAATACAGAGAACATATTAATAAATGGACAGTAGAGTTTTTACAGAATAATATCGGTTCTACAAAAATTGAAATAATATGGGATACTTGGAAAGCAGGCTTTAGAGGAGAGGCGGTAAGCTTTGGACTTTATAATCAAAATATACAAAAGGGGAGGATGCAGGAAATGTATGATCAACTGAGCACAGCGGAAGAAAACTTGATAAAAGAAATAGAGAAGAGAGATAATGAGACTAAAATACATGAAAGTGAAGGGATTATAGCAAAATGTCGTGCTAACATTACAGGAGCTTGGTGTGAGGAAATAGCTAAGAAATACCTAACATATAGAAGACACATTCATGAATATGGAGAATCCATAGGAAGGGCACTGGCTTTAAAATTAAAAATGAAGGATTCCGCTCGTCAAATCAGGAAAATGCAAGATAAGAATGGGGTAATAACTGAAAACCCAGAGGAAATTTTGGAAATACTACATCAATTCTATACTGAATTATATACAAGTCAATCTAATCCCCTTTCTGAAACTTTTCTGCATGAAGCTATAGTTAATAAATTAACTGATGTCGAGAAGGAATTTTTAGACCAACCTTTTTCGATGGAGGAACTGGAAAAAGTGGTAAAGAATATACCGAATGGGAAAGCTGCCGGACCCGACTATATTCCAGGGGAAGTATATAAATGTTTTTTTGAGCCCTTAAAATACTTTATGCTAGAGATTTTCAGAATGGCACAATTAGGGAGAGCTCCACAGTCCTGGGAGGATGCTTTAATTGCAATATTTCCTAAAAAAGGGAAGCCACCTGATCAGCCGGCCTCGTATAGACCTATATCTTTGTTAAATTGTGACAGTAAAATCTATTCAAAGATGTTAGCAAACCGAATCTCTAAGGTTATAACACCATTAGTATCACTGAGTCAGCATGGGTTTATACCTAATAGAGGGACTATATCCCACATTAATAAAGTGATAACTTTGATCGACATTGCAGAAACTGAAAAAAGAGACCTAGCGCTGATATTATTAGACGCCGAGAAAGCGTTTGACCAAGTAGAGTGGGCATACTTATGGGCAGTGATGCAAAGAATGGGATTTGGCAAACACTTTTTGAAAGCAATAAAAATACTATATCACTCACCTAACGCAAGAATCGTAGCCATTGGTAGAAAATCAGAAAAGATAAACATTACAAGAGGTACTCGTCAGGGGTGCCCCTGCTCCCCACTTCTTTTTGCGCTATTTATTAATCCACTCTTATTAAAATTATCACAATCAATATATATTAAACCTTTTATAGTTTCATCCATACCCCACTCAGTATTTGCATACGCGGACGACATCGCCATTACCACTACAGACCCAAGACTCGCTTTGATAGAGATTGAACGATTGGCAGTTGATTTCGGAAATAGCTCCGGTTATAAACTAAATGCAGGGAAAACACAGGTGCTCTGTTCGGATTCTGTCCAGTTTAATGATCACAGGATCACTCAGGAAGTGACATACTTAGGTATAATAATAAAATCCCATACACATGAGATAGTTAAGGCCAATTGGGATGAAACAATGCTACAAATTAAGCAATCTCTAGATAGGTGGGAGAGACTTCAATTATCCATTATAGGGAGAGGTAACATTATTAAGATGAATGTACTAGCAAAAATGTTATATCTTTATCGCAGTATTCCCCTGGAGATACCCTTAAGCCACATATATAAATTACAAAGTTTATGTACAAAATTTTTTTGGGCACCGGGTAAAACAAGACGAGCAATGAAATGGTTAACTCTGCCCATAGAGAGAGGAGGGCGTGGGATTCCGGATTTTGTGTTCTATTATTATGTTTGCTTTTTACAGAGAATGAGAATTTTGTTGACGGGAGAACAAATTGAGGACCCGGCAGAATCCCCATCGATATTTTATTTACTTTTAGGGGAACATGCGAAGGGATGTCTGTTAAAAGAATTGGAGGGGCATTACTACAAACACACTCGATTCAAGGTGCTTATATCTGGTTTTAAAGTATGGAGAAGGGTTGTTAGGATACTGAAGTTAGAAAGAATCATATATTATACTCCCTTTTCTGCGGATAAATTATTACCATCAACATTTTGGGATAACGTAATAAAGGAATGGGGTAGGAAAGGTATAAGTAAAATCGGAGATTTATATGATACTGAAGGAAACTTTAACTCTTTCTCTAATATATCTAGCAAATTCCACATATCTCAACTATCGTTTTTTAAATATCTCCAAATTAGAGATTTCTGTTTAAAGAAGTTAAATAGACTCAGTCCTAATAAGTTAATAGAGGCTGTTCAATCAAAAAAAAAATTGGTACGCTTTATCGATTGCTGATGAACTACAAGACTGATGATCTGAATAAATATAATGTTTACTGGCAGAACCACCTAGAGGAAATTGATTTAAATGTTGTGGATTATATCATAATGGCAAAGGATATATGTATGTCAGCTAACTTGAAAGCTCAAATATACAAGACAATTTTCAGATTATATTATACTCCTAAACGTATGTCATCATGGGGGCCTAAGTATGACGGAAAATGCTTTCGATGTGGGGGGGTAGATGCAGATGACATACATGTCTTTTATAAATGCTCGAAACGATCATCCTTCATATCAAATGTGGAAAGTTTTTTAGCTATGATTATCCATTATCCGCTTAAAATAACCCCGGTACTTATGTTGATGGGGGTAGGTAAAATTGTCAATGATAACCCGAATCTTTGTAAATATAAGAACTTTTTGTTTATGGCTATGTCAATCGCTAGATTATGTATAGCCACTGAATGGTTACAACCAGAAGCACCATCGTTTGAATTTTGGAGAAGGAAAATGTTTAATATATATGAGTTAAAATGGAATTTGTATGCCTTGAAGGGAATTAGGAAAAAACGAATAGGTATATTGACTTGGGGTATACTTAAAGAGTATTTAGATGAATAATCGGTTTTGCTATTTATTTCTGTCCCTTCTGTTTCGTTTTGGAACCTATTATTACCCACCTATCTGCTATAACCATACAGTAAGGTCAAAGATGGTTTAGTAAACTTTGTCTCAAAGCTATGAATGTATTTTATGTTTTATCATTTGACCCAACGATGATAATAAATAAATAAAATATAAAAAAAAAAATAAAGGTTGCGCTTTGCTCTGCACCTGTGCTTGGTTCTCCTGATTACCATAAGCCTTTTATGCTCTACATACACGATGCAGATGGTTGTGCGCTTTCTGTTCTAAAACAGGGTTTCGGTGGCAAGCAGAGACCCGGCGCTTATTTCTCTGCTATTGTTGATAATGTTGCCATAGCCCTCCCGAATTGCCTAAGAGCTGCCACAGCGGTGGCAGTTTCTATCAGACAATCGACAGGGCTCGTCCTTGATACTGATCTTACAGTAATGGTACCTCATGCTGTGGATACACTTTTGAATATGACAAAGACACAGCATCTTCTTAGTGCGCGTCTGACTGGATATAAATTGACCTTGTTTGCTCCACAAATCACCATCAAACGATGTGCTACTCTGAACCCAGCCACATTACTACCCCTCCCTTTGGAAGAAAAGGACAATGATGTCCATGATTGTTTATTTTGAACTGAAGAAGAAGCGAAGGGACGGGTAGACCTAACTGTTATTCCCTTACCTGACCCCCAAGGGGAACTATATGTCGATGGCTCCTGTTTCAAACTACCAGATGGCACTACCACTGCAGCCCAACGCAATCACAACGTTACACACTGTAGTTGAGATATCCCGTATCCCATACCAATCAGCCCAAGCTGCAGAATTGGTTGCCCTTCTTTGGGCTTGTGAGTTGAGTGAGGTACTGACTGTCAATTGGAGTGGCCCATAATTTTGGGCGCCTCTGGGCTGAGAGAGGGTATTTGACCTCGCATGGATTGCGAATACAGAATGGCCCATTGATACTTAGACTGTTGATAGCATTGACACTTCCCGATATGTTGGCAATATTAAAACGTAGTGCTCACAAAGCCATTACAGATTATGTTGGAAGGGGAAATGCATTTGCAGATCAGACAGCTAAGGAGAAAGCTAGATCAAAGATGAAAATGATGTTTGGGGCAGGTCCCGCTAGGTGGGTCCCAGACAATGGAATGTTCAAGGATACATTAGAAAATTTCAGGGAAATACAGGATTAGGCGACCCTAGAGGAATTAGCAATATGGGAGGAGAGTACAGGGTGTTTGAATGAGGATGGGTGCCGGACCGACATATCTGGAAAACAGAGATGGTTGCTTCCAAATTCCTACGTACTCCCTGTGGTTACCATGGCCCACGGCCCAGCACACATTAGTGCCAAAGGAATATGTAAGCTACTGGATCCAGTATGGCAGAACAATAATATCTCTAAGGTAGCCACGCATCTAGTGAAACATTGCATTATTTGTAAGAGACATAATCCCGGGAAAGGCACTCCTACACCCTCAGGTAACCTTGCACCGCCTTCCTTCCCTTTCGAGGTCCTCCAGATGGATTTCATCAAAATGTGAACAATTTGAAGTATGTGCTGGTCATGATTTGTGCATTCATAAATGGATTGAAGCTTACCCAACTAAAGAGAACACAGCTGTGGCAACGGTGACGGTACTCCTAAAAGAGTTCTTCCAGTGCTTCGGATTGCCACGTTTGATTTGGAGTGACAATGGAAGTCAGTTCAATTCAAAGGTCATTAAATTAGTGTGTGAGGGTCTGTACATTGATTAGAAGTTCAATGCAGTTACCCACCCCCAGTCAGCGGGTCTCCTGGATAAATACAACGGGACCCTCAAACTGAAGTTAGCAAAGATTCAACAAAGTACAGGTTTGTGGTGGCCAGATGCTCTACCTTTGGCTTTGTTATCTACCAAAGCGACAGCACATTCTAGAACAGTTTGGCCCTGTACGAAGTGGTCTTCGGTCGCCCTGCTAATGTCTGGGGTGTTCCAAGACCCAAACGATTCTCTGAGATAGAGTACCCCCTGCTTGTGGATTATCTTTATGAATTGACGAAAGATCTTCATTCTATCCGTCAACAGATTCAAGACACGCTGCAGCCAGTACCAGAGGGGCCCAGGCACCAGCTACAGCCCAGTGATTCCATGCTTGTAAAAAACTTCCGAGGAAGAGCTGCCTGGAGCCTCATTGGAAAGGGCCACTACTGGTGCTTCTTGCCACTAGCACTGCGGTGAAGCTCGAAGGCCGGAAACACTGGGTGCATGGGAAGCAAGTCAAGAATGTCCCTCTCCCACTTCCCTATGACCAGTTGTTCCTCAATGGCATTGCTGACCATGAGGGGGAGTGGGTGCCCTGTTTCTCTCCCTTTTCTGATGCTCGATTGTGGTGGGTTCAGACAGACGAAGAGGCGGTTCCCCCTAAGAAAAAGGCCGCCCCAGAAACTCCTATTTCTTATTCTCAAGAATCTGAGTCTCAATGTCCAACTGACCCTGAGTTTGACCCCCTCTAATCTACACACTCAGCGGAGGGACAGTGCATCAGAGGGACAGTCTAGGAGTTAGGTAAGGACTTGAGACCAGGATGTAGGTACCCTGTCTAAGGTACTAGTGATGAGAGTAGGGAAAAGAGATTGGTGCACTAGCCCGGACACTGGACAGGATTAGTTGAGGGTGTCTTCCCAGGAGGGAGGGTTCCTTCTCCTGAAAGAAGAGGATTTGTTTTCAGCAAGGGCTGCAACTGTGCAGCTCCCCTGAGGGAGTGCTTCATAGCACCGTCGTTGATGAACAATAGAAGTCTACCAGTGAGGCTCTGAAGGACAGTGGGTAACGTGTGCCCCTCTGGTTCTTTTGTAGTATTAGTGGCTTCAGTTTGTGAATTTTTTCCTCTGATAAAGATAAGTTGCTTCTGAGATTGTATAAATGTATCCATTTGGTTGTGCAGTTATGGAAGAAGAACAGCCCCTAGCGGCCCCACCACTAGGGAAAATAGTCCTGGTTGGTATAGCTGGTCCACTAGGAGTAAGATAGTAGTAGTGATTTTCTTTCTCATACTCTTGATCAAAATGTTCGGGGTCGTATGTTATTTAGAAGAACACCATCAAACACACACTCTGTTAGGAACTACCCTGGTTCCATCTGAGCATCTGTTTGGTACATTGGCTCCACACAAGGTGAGACATAGACAGGCATACGTTGAGAACGCGTTTGTGCAAATGCTTCAGCAGGTACACAACACAACCAATGCCAGAAGTTGCTGGGTGTGTGGGCTACTCCCCTCTGTCATACACAAGAATGATTTACTGGTGTCTTTACCCTTTTCGTACCTAGGTAGCTGTGAGGCATGGTTCCAGTTGCTTTCTATGTTGTATATTCATTATCATGCATATATGGATATGACTGAGTCTGATAATCAAGCAGCATTAGAGTATGTAGTGGGACACCTGGGTTATACTCCTGGGATAGGAGGAAAGGAGAGTACCTTACGTCCAGATGCTTGCATGAAGTCTTTGAGAATAACAGAAATGTCACATGACTGCAAGATGAAATGCTGGACTTCCAGGGATTCAATGTTACTGAATACTTTAAATGTTTCCATGCACAAAATATCACAGAAAATGAAATTATGCCCGTACTTGTCGTCCATTCCACAGCTAGTTTCTGTGTTGAAGGTTCTGGGAAAATTCCAGTGGGACTAAACAGCTGTAATTACACATATGAATTGAACACCACTAGTAGGCCATCTTTGCTTATGCCACCTAATGTATACTTTGTGTGTGGAGCACATGCTTATACCTGGCTCCGTAGAGGATGGTCTGGCCAGTGCTATCTCTCTTTTCTTTTACCTCCCATTTACATTGCACCGTCTAACTATCACAGAGAGCATAGACTGCAAAGAAGAAGTGCCTACCTGTCCCAAGTAAGTAGAATTATTAATACAGCAGACATTGAACAGACTGATACTGCTTTACAGCAGTTCACAGATGCCATGAAGGGTATTCTGCCTTTCTGGGGACCCATGCACAATAGTCTTAGTATTCGTCGCCTCACCAGAGTTGTGGAAGGGGTTATCAACACTGTAGCAGGTATACTCACTAACATTACAGCTGAGCTCAAGGCTACCAGACTTGTTGCTCTTTAAAATCATATGGTTTTAGACGTCATCCTTGCAGATAGGGGTGGAGCTTGTCACATCATCGGTAGCAGTTGCTGTCTTTACATCCCTGACCACAACCCTAATGTATATTCTGCTATCCAGAAGCTACATAGGCTTTCATCTGACATTCATCAAGATAATGGTTCATAGTCCTGGACATGGTGGTTCTGGGGTCTGATATCATCTGGGGGTTGGAAGATACTTTTTTTCCTATTAGCTATAGCTGGTGTCATCTTTACTTGCTGCCTATGACTCAATTGCCTTCCAGCATGCTGTGCCTATTGTGTGAGCAAGCTCACTCCTACCCCTAAATTGCCAGAGCGAGATTATAAAGTCTCCATTATGAAGATGCAAGACATACAGGATATGATGTTGATTGATGAGGGCATTTTTTAATATTAGCAATGTTTGATATACAGGTGCCTTATTTTCTTTCCTGCTTAGAATTGTAAAGACCCTAACGTAAAGTGCCAATAAAGCATTTAGCCTCCACTGCTAAAAGGAGGATCTGTTAGGGTTGAATAACCCCATTCTCATTATATACTTTAGTAGTTTAGAGCAAGATAGGCGGTATAGCTGATAGGGTATAGGCGCCTCAGGGGTAAATTCCACTTTATATTTTTAGGGTGAGTTAAATATTGGTGACGGTGCTGTAAGGTTAAGGAGAACCACCCGCCTCCCTAGGTTTTGTGGTCTGAACAACTAGATAAAATATAACAATGTACCCCAGCACACGTATTTTCAAAGGATTTTTTCAGAAAATATTAGCAAAAAAATGAAACAGGTCAATTTGTTAAGTATTTCTTTCTTCTTTTTTAATTGGTCTTCTTGTTGTTAATTGTTCAAGTTTTTCAAGCCAAGCCAACACATGTTTCGTCGCCTCTTGTAGGTAGTACATGCGACTTGTTCACGACTAGGTACAACATATGCATACAAACTATAAGACCTTGCATTATTTGAGAAAGCATACAAAAGCAACCATTTGTTTATTATTACAAAACAAATGTGCTCCCAGGGAATAATCCGTGTATTAATCATTTGTGCGTCCCTCTTCACATTTACATAATTAGTCTGTGCATGCATACCGACTTATCAGTGATAGTTGGCATTTTAAAACGTGGGGTTTAGTCCATGAAACAAGATTGTGTGGATCTCCACATTTACATTATTTGGTCTTTTCATTACAAGCAGTGCACGTGAGTTGTTTCAGTTATGTGCTGAAAAGTAATTCTATATGTGTTTATTTCACTTTCCTTTCTTCAAATAAACAAACTACGTCACCCAGTGACAAACTTAAAAACATCTACACCTTAAACTCCCTAGTCAAGATCACCCCACTAGTGAATAGTCAAAAGAATACTTGTTCAATGATCTTGTTACTGACCTGATCGTTTTCGCTGTTTAATAGTCTGTAACACATAGTTCAAAGAAATTTGTCTACCAATCAGTTCTCTACTGTGAGCACAAACTCAAAAAACTTATATAATTCCATTTTTGTTGGAAAATCTTTTATTGCATTTCGTTCTTTGTTCACAGTGTATATCATAGAAGCAGATGTAAATATTTAACATGGCATCCTGTGGCTATACATCAGTATACATTGTGAACAACAATTTGCCACTGTATAACACACATGTTCCATGCTATACAAATCAAATATGCACACGAGGGCTCCTCATTTGACGAATCATATATCCAAAGAGTGGTAGGTCTATATGAGAAAAGAGAATGTAACGGGAAACAACAAACCACCACAAAGCCCATGTTGTGGGATAACAAGAGGGATTCGTAAATCAGGATGAACGTCAGAGAGTCTATAGCATTATGATCATAATAACTATTCGCCATAGCTGCTGGCGACTCAACACGAGGAATGTGATCTTATCTATGCGTCTCTATTGACCAATATCATTAAACAGTCCCAGGATGGATCGTCCGGCACATTATGATTGACAGATGCAAGTGAGTATGAGGCTGTGCATGAACGTTCCGATATTCATAACATTATAACAACCGTTGAAACTAAAACAATAATGAGACACTAAATAACGGAAGCATGAGAAAAAGAAAAAAAATGATAAACAACTAAAGAAAAAACATTGGTGTGCTACCACAAGTGTGAGATATTAGTCGTGGGGTATGCCATGTACAGGAGCCAGGAATCATGCTGCTACTGTGCTCAGGGTCTGTCGGGAAGGGAAAGGCCAGCATCTTGTATGTCGTCAGCGTCAAGCTCGCGGTATAGTGGGAGCAGGGCTGCTAGTGTCTGGGTCAGCTAAGCGTCAATGTTGTGTAACAAAAGCAGTTTGCATGTAGGTGTAAGGCACAAACTGATCGCACGTGTCGTCCATAGGCTGTGGTATTGCCACCACCCCAGGTAGGGCCAGGAAAGGGCATGTCTAGTTAACTCCTCTTCTAAGGCATGCTTCATGAAAAGTCTTCAGGGTGTCATCCCAGGACTATGCTATGGGGTATTTGCGTAGTCCCGCCGTTTCCTCCCTGTGAAGGATTGTGCTTTCCGCCCTTGCCCAATTATCAAAAGAACTGCGCCAGTGCGCCGCTTGCGGAGTTTCACTGCATTTCCAGCGCTTTGTGATTAATCTCTTTGCTGTAATAAGTACTAGGTCCCAGAATCTAGAGGGGACTTTAGTTTGCTTCGTCCTTTTATATAGACCCAAGATGCACTTCTCCCATGTGTGTTGTATGTCCCTGCCAACACCTTCTGCAAGGGAAGCAGTCACAGTGTGCCAATATAACTGCAGTGCAGGGCATGACCATATCATATGTAAGATGTTTCCATCTACAAGCGTACATTTGGGGCATGCGGATGTCGTGATGCTGTAAGTATCAGTTAAGTTTATCAGGCGATAGATATGCGCGATGTATAATGTAAAGCTGTATAAGTTTGAAGCTAGAGTTGCGTGGGATGTTCATAGCGCCGGCCAGTATTACCACCCATTCTTTGTCCATCCATGCCCGTCCCCTGTCCACCACCCATTTGTCTCGTAAGCTCTGGGAAGAACACTGTGTGTGGGTAAGGAGTGCCTGTGCGAGCCAGTGGATCACACGGGAGCCATTTCCCATAACATGTAAGTATTGCACCAGTAAATGCGTCGGTAACTCACCGGAGAGGTCGCCCCAAGCCCGCGTTAGTGTGTGTATGATTGTTGCGTATAAGAGGAACTGTCCTGCCGGGAGGCCCGTGTCTGCAACCAAAGTCTCAAAAGGAATGAAAACCCCGTCTGCATATAGGTCTCGCACTGTGTCCACCCCTGCCTGTACCCAGTGTTCCAGCGCTGCCTCCATGATGACATCTCTGTCCCTGGGTGTTCCCAGTAATGGAAGTATTGGGGCGTATGGTATCACAGTGCTAGTGAGTTTCAAGCTTCTCATGTAGCATTTGCGTGTAACTGCCAAATGCAGCTGCGACGGGTAGGGAGCCTTGCTCAGTGGGTGAAACAGTGTGTGGACTTGCATCCGTGTCCAGACCGTGGAGTCCGTGGCGGTATCCCCCAAGTTTTTCCCGCTCAGCCAGCCAGTCACCCACTGCAGCTGTGCCGCTAGATAGTAGAGTTCCTGGTTAGGGACCGCCAGGCCTCCAGTATCCGGGGGTGCATAGAGTTTCTTTAACGCTACGTTTGGTCGACCTGAATTCCATATGAGATTTCTAACTGAGGTTTCTAATTCGCGGAATATACGTGTTGGGATATATACCGGGATGTTGGTGTAGTAGTACAATAGCCTTGGTAAGACTATCATTTTCGTCAGCGTGACACGGCTAGTCACATTAAGAGGGAGGGTCTTCCTGAAGTTCATCTGTGCTTGCATAGAGGAGATAGTACGCACCAAATTACCTTCCAACACATCTGCTGGGGTTCTATAGATATATATTCCGAGATAGCGGAACGTAGTAGGATACCAGGTGAGTTGCCCACCATTGATAGTGATCTCACATTCCTGCGTGTCTGCACTAAAGGAATACACCCCAGACTTGGTATAATTAACTTTAAGCCCCAACATTGCCTCAACCTCAAAGATGCGAAAGATATCGGATAGGGCCATTGACAAACGGGTCAAATATCTGATATATAAAAGTAGGTCATCGGCATATAAAGATACCGTATGGAGGCCATCCGCTAGTGGGATCCCCGATCTATACCATGCGCTCTCAGCTGCTCCGCCAGGGGCTCCATTACCAATGAAAAGAGTAGTGGGGATAGGGGACACCCCTCTCTAGTGCCCCTACTGACACAAATGGTATCCGACAACAGCTTACCAATGCAAACCTGTACCGTGGGCTTCTGATACAATAGGCCCGCCATTTGAACATAATCATCTCCACGGTCATATTACCGCAACACCGCTATAAGGTAGGGCCACTCCACAGAATCTAATGCTTTTTCGAGATCTAGTACCAAACACCCCGATCGGGGCCACTGCTACGTGGCATAGCTTTGCACTCTGAACAAGCGTCTGATGTTAAGTGAAGTGTTACGAGGGGGCACAAAGCCGTTTTGGTCACTGTGCACCAGGGTAGGCACTAGGGGGGCCAGGCGTTGAGCCAGTACGGAAGCTAGGATTTTGTAGTCAGTATTTAGGAGAGCCAGTGGGCGATAAGAGCCTAAGAATGCGCAGTCTCTGCCAGGCTTCGGGAGGGAGATTAGATTGACTTCATTTAGCGTGGGCGGGAGGGAAGAGTCAGAAATGGCTGCCGCATACACCCTTAGAAGTTCTGGGATTAAAATATCAGAGTAAGCTTTATAGAATTCAGCTGAAAGCCCATCTGGACCTGGGGATTTGCTGTTGGAGAGGGAAAAAATGACAGTACGTAATTCGTCAGGTGTAGGTGGGTCCCCCAGTTTGTCACGCTGCACATCTGCTAATCGAGGTAGTGTGATGTCGGAGAGATAGGCAGCTATGCTGGCAGCAGAGACCTGTAATATAGAGCGGTATAATTCCACAGTGTGGTCCACAAAAGCTTCATGGATGGCACTCTGTGTATATACTATGGCATCCTGACTAGTGTGTATTTCGGTCACCGGCGCCATCATTGCATCTTGTTTGATCAACCAGGCCAGTAACTTGCCCGGCTTGTCACCTACGTGGTGGGTGCACACCGAACGGGCTGTATAATTTAAATGTCATAACCTGTCAAGTAGACGCGTGTGTTCCTCGCGAGCCTCCGACAACGACCCCTCATCCCCATCCGCCGCTTCCTGCTCCCTTCGAAGTAAGTCAGTTTCAATGCGTGTCAGCTCTCTATCTAAGTGTTTCTACATCCCTGCTTGTGTGCCCAGACAGTGGCCTCTAGTTACAACCTTAAACGCATCCCACTCGATTTGGGGGGTGGATGCAGTGTGATTGTTGTCCTCAAAATATTGTACCAGGTGTGTAGACATTGAGTTGCGAAAGGGTGCATCGAGCAGCAAGTCGGACTGGAGCCTCGAGGTGGGTATTGGTGGTTGTGGACGCTCCGATGCTAGTTCTAATACATGAGGATTATGGTCCAAGTGGGTGCGACACATATAGTATGTGTCAGTAACATGGGGGAGCAGCTCACTCGATAACATGTATCTATCCATCCTGACATGTAACGTGTGTGCACCTGAGTAATAAGAGTATACCTTGGTTCGTGGGTTACGACTCCGACAAGCATCATGTAAGTCCCATTGTGAAGCCCAGGTCGTTAGTGCTTACATAGAGCCATACACAGGCGCGCCAGAGAGGGGTGGAAAGGATCGGTCCAGGGCAACATCTAGTATGCAATTATAGTCACCCCCCAGCACCAAAGGGACACCGTGCCAAGGCGTCAGGATCGTAGACAACTTTGCAAAGAAACCCCCTGGTCCGTATTGGGAGCATACAATGAGGCTAGAAAAAGCAGCTGGCCATCTAGCTTACCCCGTACAACCACATATCTGCCTTCTGAGTCTATCTGGGAATGCGTTACTGCAAATGGGGTCCCAGGCCGTATCCAAAGTGTCGTCCCACGGGCATAAGCTGAGTATCCCGTTGCAAACAGTTGCCCTCGCCACCTGCGATGCAATTTCTGTATTTCGGTACCAGCCAAATGTGTCTCTTGTAATAGAGCTATGTGTATGTGGTGTAGTGAGGAAATGATGCAGCGGGAAGGGGGGACAGCCAGTGCCACTCCCCAAGTTATCCAGTGCGCTGCACAGTGCCGACTATGAGCCGTTGACCATGCCACCGCAGGCATCTCCAGCAGTCAGAGGCCATCGTCTGCAGAGAGTTGCAGTATGTGGGGGCACAGGTAGCAAAGCATAGGTCTGGCACTCTCTGTACGGGCAGTATTACAGCTGTGCGCGGTCCCAGGCAGCACTAACCTTATATGCGGCGCTATAGCGGCGGCAAATCTCAATACGGTCAAGGCGCCACAGGCCAGGGGGCCACGCGTGACAGGCAGCAGTGTCGAGGGTATTCTGGTGTCAACACACCTCTCCACCGTAGAGCCAGACACCCCAGCTGAGGACAGCATCGCTGACGCCTCACTGCTGCGTCGTCATGCAGGCCACAATCGCAGGGCCTTGTGGGCGGAGCCAGTCCCTGGCCTCGCGCGAATGTGCATTCTGGGCAGGAAACAGCAAAGGCGGCAGCACACCACGCGGAGCTCCCGGCGCAGCCAACAGTGTCCCACCGGTCCCAGACTTGGCGCAGCGGCATGCGACAACTCTCTGCAGCTCCACTGCTGCTTTAGGCTGGTTTCGGAGAAGTGTGGCGGATCTATGGCTTTAGGGAGGGGAGCTCGGATAGGAGCTCTACCACAGTGCGTGCGTCGCCATCGCCTACTTAGCCACGCCCCAAAAACGTATATAATTCCATTATCAAAAATGATTGTGCAGTACTGTGACACATACTTGACTTGTGGCAATAATTCCTGGCCACAAGGGCTCCTGTGGCGTGATGGGAAATCAAATTGTTTCTCAAAATGCCGGGTATATTTCCATGCGGTGCCCCCTGTCTATAGGTAAAATAAGATAAAGCAGACCGGTCTCCGTCAGATACTATCTAGGTGCCCCTTAACTATCAAGCCTAATGCTTTAGACCTAATCTTATTTTGCAAAAATGGGCAAACATTACTCTAACTCCTTACTCCTAAACTCTTACCCATGTGAACAGGCTCTGGGTTCAGAGCACGTGACCGTTAAAGTGGGGTCAACATGTTTCTGCCCTTGATGTGTAATTTACTGGGCATTCTTCAGGACCATGGGGAGTGTACCTCGGCGGGATGGGCACGCTAAGGCCCACTCTAACCAGAGGACGTGAAAGTTAAAATTAGTGTAAAAAGAGGTGCTAAGAACAAACCAACAAGTTGTGGGCAAATTACCTCAAAATAAGAGGAACCTGTATAATCTGAAAGACAACAAATGACACACAGACAAAGAAAAACACAAAACACTTAATTAGTTTGGTATATCACGCTTGTTTGCGAGGAATCATTCTCAGGAAGGTGTGCTTATGGCTGGCCACTGCATGCGAGGTTGCCAGATCATGACCACAAGGCGAAAATATTATTTTACAGTGGTAAGTGCACTCACCTTAGTGGAAAAGGTCAGAGGCAACACATGCACGGTGTACGAAAAAAGGCGAAGAATGGCCCTCCACGCCTGTTCTGGCATTATATCAATATTCCTGTGGGTCAGAGATCAATGGGGCAAAACGCGGGCCAGTAAATATGAGTGAATCAAGACTGGCCCTATACAATAATTATTATCACAATAAAGACTAAGATCAAGAGGCTACCCTGCAAAATATTTTGGACAAGGGCTATAAGCGGGCTAGGAACCAACCTCGTGAAGCACTCCATGAAGACAATGTGAGAGAACCCACGGAAGTGCCACTCACATGTGTTACCACTTACAGTAGTTTGTCAGACGCAATGAAAAAATTGATCAACAAACACTGGATTATTATCACCAGCAACCAAAAAACTGGGAAAATCCTCTCTTTTCTTTTAATAATGGCAGAAGCCTAAAAGATTCCCTTGTTCCTACACGTCCAAAAACCAACCCCGCTAATGCACCAAATGAGAGATCGATCACTAGTGCTTGGGACCTCCCACCAATAACTGGCCACTACCCATGCTCAAATTGCAGTGTGTGCCACCTAACGACACACACCAATCATTTGACCCTAGAACCTGGCAAACTCTGGACCCAACAAACTCACCCAAACTGTAATTCCACTAATGTGGTCTACTTAATCATTTGCCTGTGCCAGAAGAGATACGTGGGCATGACCACACGTAAAATCAAACAACGAATATGCGAACACAGTAGCAACATCAGGTGTCGCAAGATGACAACAAAAATGAGCAAACATTTCATTCTCTCCAACCACACCCCCAATGACCTCACCTGGACCATTATCGAACAAGTGTGGTTTGTGAAAAACATCACCAACATACTTTTTGAGAAAGAACAGCGCTGATTGGGCTCGCACCTAAACGGTCTGAGCGATGGAATTCCGTGAGCCACAGTACTTAAACGCTGCTGAGGCAGTGCTGCGTCATGATGAGGTAGAGGTGCTAAGCTGGTGCTCAGACGATGCTGAGTTGGTGTCTTTCTGAGGTGCTGCTGCCCTGATGCAAACAGATGGGTGTGCTGAAAGCCCATGCAGTAGGTATAGTGCTTCCTAAGCAAGACCTAAAAACATACTCATGGCAGCTGCCTGGGTGATTAACAAGACTTGGTACACAAAGCACTTAATTACAGACAATCTTAAACTCCCTGACCGTCTCTGACCGGGGCTCAAGGCTGATGTTAACGCGGGATTTCTGGGCTATTGTTATAACTCCAGATCCCAACTCAGGGCGACTAAAACGTTGGTACCTGTCATTGAGTAAAAGGCAATCCACTGCTAGTTGAATTAATTAAGGACTTACACCACTCTAAAGAACCACTGACTACGGAAAAAGGTCTAAAAGTTTATTATAAAACCAAAGCTATCTGGAGATACAAACATCTCAGAATAAGATTCAAAAGATATACGGGTATCAATATAAACATAAATTCTCTAAATGCTCTTAGTCGGCAGAATAATATTACCAAGACAAGCTCAAATGTCATAAGAGTTGCAAGAATAGCCACGAGCTGTAGCTTGAGAGTCATTTACAGAAAGGAAATGTTCAGGTTAAACTGTCCCTACACTAGACTAAGTGACATCCCTACTTAACAAGATCTTTACCTAAAAAGGTGTCAGCGGTGGTGTCTTCCAAAGAAGATCACACTCTTCCCTTAGTCTTCTGGTTTGAATCAATCTCTCGCAGTTAACCTATCTGCCTACCCATCCGCTCTCTTAGGCTCTTCAGATCATCTGCTCTAACTCCACCCCGGGGTGCTGTCCCTAATACAAAATCACATTTACAATAGAAACGCCCTTAGAGACGCCCTTCACGTGGTGTTGGTTCTGGCGGCAATTTCCATGCTGGTACTCCTCTGGACCCTTCGTTAGTGTTGACCTTGCTTCTCAGGCTCCTCTTCTCTGAACGGTACCCCCCAGGAAATTCCTGAAGCCTCCTCCAGGCCTGTGCCAGGCTTCTCTGAACAAAGCCTATTCATCACTTTCCTGATTAGAACCCCCTCGCACCTGCAAACAGACACTTCTACTGTGGGCCCCAAATTCCGGCCTCCACCATATCTTCTAAGTCATAAACCATGAACAGGCTCTGCGTTTTGTGCTTAGACTGACCTTTCTCTAACGAGCACATGCAGATCAAAAGAAATGGCTTTTATCTATTCAGGCCTACTAGAATTACATGAAACGGGCCTCTGCACTCTGCAACCATCATAGTGCCCTCACTCCCAGCGCTCACTCCACTTTGCGCACAATAACACTTACATACCAAGGAAACTCATGAGACAGATATGTGGGAAAGCAGTGGTGCAGGTTTATTTTGCACAACAAGTAGCAATAAGGTGGGTCATCTTACGGGCGATCCAATGCAGCAGCCCCTCGCTGACCCGCATGCCTAATGAGCCATTCTTGCACGGCGAGTCGATGCTCTGACGGTGCAGTCCATTATCACTTCCTTTCGCTCAACTCCCGCCCCCCCTGTCAGGGCGGAGCGATGAGGCACACCCCCGGTCGGTTCAGGTCCCCCGACCGCCCGAAGGACTAACGGGGCGCCGACGCTGTTTCCTGGAACCCCCTCGGCTCCAGGTTCTTGGCTCAGGCACCCCTACTGTGCCAGGCAGAGGTATTGACTGTATCCTTCTGCCGCAGAGGTACACCTACTGTCCATCTGCTTCCAGATCGCCCTGTGACTCCGCCTGCAACATAAAACAGACCGTTAACAGTTCAAAACATGCCTGCCGCTCTGCCGCTGGGTCTGGGTCAGGGAGGGAACAGCGCAGAGCAGCCAGGAACGCGACGGCAGGAAAGGCCGAGCCTCACTGCCGCGCGAATTTTAAACCACTTGGGGCCGCCCCTCCCACCAGTTGACCCGCGCCCATTGGACGCGCATGAAAGGGGCGGCCAGGAATGACTTGCAGCGTTTTACTCGCGCGGAATGTGGGACTAAGAAGCTGTCTCGCTTAGCTCCCCTTCGCGTCGCGCGGCCAGCGGCATAGTGCCCACACTCCCAGCGCTCACTCCACTTTGCGCACCATAACACTTACATACCAAGGAAACTCATGAGACAGATATGTGGGAAAGCAGTGGTGCAGGTTTATTTTGCACAACAAGTAGCAATAAGGTGGGTCATCTTACGGGCGATCCAATGCAGCAGCCCCTCGCTGACCCGCATGCCTAATGAGCCATTCTTGCACGGCGAGTCGATGCTCTGACGGTGCAGTCCATTATCACTTCCTTTCGCTCAACTCCCGCCCCCCCTGTCAGGGCGGAGCGATGAGGCACACCCCCGGTCGGTTCAGGTCCCCCGACCGCCCGAAGGACTAACGGGGCGCCGACGCTGTTTCCTGGAACCCCCTCGGCTCCAGGTTCTTGGCTCAGGCACCCCTACTGTGCCAGGCAGAGGTATTGACTGTATCCTTCTGCCGCAGAGGTACCCCTACTGTCCATCTGCTTCCAGATCGCCCTGTACTCCGCCACAGCTCTGGAGGAGGCCCCCGTCGATGACAGAGCCCCCCCACACACTTAGCTACTTTCGGCCGCTGATTAGTGCACCTCTATCCTCCACCACACCTTTTGGAGATTTATTAGGACGGTTCTTAGGACTCGCCCTTAGTTACATAGGCCGCACCTCGATGGCGTTTGCTTAGATCCGTTCTCAGGCCACGCCCTTGGTTACATAAGCCGCACCTCTAATGAGGACTGCGTAGACACGCCCTTAGTTATACAAGCCGCACCTCTACTGGGGATTGCGTAGATACCGTTCTTAAGCCAGGTCTCACTCTCACCGGACTATTTGCCTCAACCTTGATCTTCCACCCTGGGACCTTATTAACCCATAATTTACTGCTCGGGGAGCCCTGCCCTCAGACTAGTGTACTTGGCCCTCCACCTCTTGTGAATCCTACCGTTTTTTCATTAGGCTGTTTACCTGTCAATATCTACAAGAGGGGCCGCACATCCTTACTTAGCCCTGCCTCTCTGGTGCATTCTGCCTGTTATTTGCAATATTCTATGGGTGCTAATGGAAGACCGGTGATATTGGTCCCAGGAACCAAAGGGATGGGTATGGCAGGTATAACGTTAATGCCTGCAGTGAAAAGCCCTCATGTATTATGCAGAAGGCTTATCCGTAATTTTTGTAGCTTTTTACTTGCAGCTATAAAACTAGAATCCTTCTAACGCCCACCGTGGACTGTGAAGGATATGGGACTCATGTACCTTCTGACCCTCGCTGTCCCAAGGGACACTCTGTATACCGCTGCCATTACCCACTTGTGCAGCCCACATGGAATCCTCTCTAATATAGCGCTGTGGACTCAGAAGGATATGGGACTCGTGTACCTGTAACCCTCGCTGTCTCATGTGATGCATATGCATACTGTTTCCTTCACCGCTCCACAATGCATTGTCCCTGTATAACCGCATGTTACCCAACCAACCGTGCTCTGCCATCCTGCATAGGGATGCGAGGTGCTGTTAAGCGTAGTAGTGCTATTTAAATTGTTATTTGGGTAAGTACCGGGACAGATAAGGAAGGCTGGCATTCTTACGGTGCCTGCACTTATCTAAATTGTTATTTGGGTAAGTACCGGGACAGGCAAAGACAACTGGCGGAGCCACCATCGCCTATCCTACCATTGTTCTGGGCCTGGGTGTCTAGCCCATATTGCAATATTTCACCACCAATTGTACCTTGACTCTCTTGTAACCTGCACACTTATCACTTGTTCCTTCTGTAATGCACTGTTTGCTACTTCGTGTATTTTGTTTGCCTCACCATTTCACCTGACCTCATGTAACAAAGCGTCTGCTTTTGTACAATGTTGCCTGTCGTTACTTGTACTTATTGTGAAGAGCTCACGCCTTCGGTTAACGTCCGTGCTATATAAAACGCATAATAAAATAGATGAACCAAGTTGACCATGCATTGCGTAATCGATTTTTATAGTGGGGGCCAGGAACGGGGCTATGCCGCCTGCTAGAGCACTCGTGTTCAACTCTTTACATCATCTCGAATATATGTTGTTAAAACAAATTCCTTCTCTGTAAGGGGCTGCTGGTAGCTGGACAGCCGGCGGTGGCGACAGTGACTGTATGGTTGTACACCCCGAAGCCTGCCGGGCATGTACGCTTCCTTGATGGAAACAAGTTCAGGGGCTGTTTCCACTGGCGCCCTTAAACGACATTTTTAATATGGCCCAATTCCAACTTTGTCTGAGCCTGTCTGTGCACTGCTAGTACAGCCAGATATATTAACTAATCCCCTGTTACGCAACGTATACAGTCACCGTGCGCTTCATGTCGCTCCCCGCACACCCTGCCATGTGTGTACCACCCGGGCACGCCCTCCAGACGGATGCCTTCTCACGTAAACATTAACTCGCTCCAACATAACGATGGGACCGTTAAATTAAATTACAGCAGATGTGTGACGTAGTCAGTAACTGGTCTGCTAGTTTGAAGGCACATAAGCTAGCCAGAATTGTCATGTACCCTTCGCTTGTTACAATTCATTACCTTAATTCCAGCTCCGTTCGGCGCCAGAATGTTAAGGGCGTAGGCCACCACAGCCATCACATTGCAGAAAATCAAATAGTCAAGCCTTAGCGATTGTGTTACTGACATTAGTATGAATCATACCCACTTAAGTTTAAGCTGTCATTAAAACATGAATACCCTTTCGCGTCATAATAGTTACCTGGTGGATGTTGTGATGCTTTCAGTGGCATTGGGCCCGGACTAAATTACGGGCAAAATATACTTTGAGGATAGAACGTTATCTCAGAATGTTGGCCCGTTTTGTTGCATGGTATTGCATTAATATGTCCAGCCTCCGAACTGGACAGTCCAGAAAGTGATGAGGTTTTCTGCATAAACTGCAGTGCCTTTTGGTATTACATGTATTAGTTAGACACATTAGCAGTTTATGCCTGCAGAATTAATCGATCAAAGGGCTTATGCTATTCTTCAAAGGGCTTCCCTACCTATTTACCAGCATCCTACACATTCACTTCCTGGGCAGGGTGGAGCATTGTTGCCATCCGTGTGTGGCCCATGGACCCACCAATAGTTCCCTTTTCGTCTCAATGGCTGGTAACAATGTGTGTTTTACTGCGAGGTGTGTAAAAGTCAGTCCTGTGGTGCTTGGGGTCAATATGCCCCAAATATGGACCAGGAGCCATTCTACCTCTAGGTGAATACTGTGCTGGAGAAACTGGACCGATCACCCATGGTTCCTAGGGGGAGGCTATAATGCAGTTTTAGATGCGGTATGGATCGTTCACATCCCCATCCAGATACGGCTCATACCAAATGACTGTCAGCTTCACTGAATAACTGGGCACAGGGATGGTGTCTAATAGAGATGTGGCATAATCACAATGAGGGGATGTGGGAGTATTCTATATATTTTGCATTGCATCGCTTATAACACAAACTACACGCTCCGCCTATGTGTGTAAACTAACTCTGCTCATGAATAGTTGTGTCCCTTACCCAGTCCCTGCATGGAGGCTGAATCCATTACACTTCGAAGACGGAGTGTTCAAAGACACACTGGCCACCACATCACACATTCCTCCATAGAAAACACGGGCACAGCAGTGAAAACCGCAACAGAAGTGAAACATTTAAGGTGGCAATCCGTGGCTCAGCTATCAATGCTGTCACTGGATCCCGCCATCAGACGAACAGGGAACTATGCCAAGTTGAGGATCTGTTAGGTTCGCTGAAGGCACTGTTGGCTTCAGATCTGGCTGTGCTGCCGGCACTACAAGATGCCCATATTAAATATGCAAAATTATCGGAGCAGCTGCGGGTTATTGACTACCATTCACATATACAGAGAATACATGTAGGAGCGGACCGTCCTGGTGCACTGCTGGCACGAATCATTAGGGATGCTCCTCCACCTACACCAATAGTAAAATTAATAACACAATATACGGGTTAACTTCCCGGCAGGAATAATGACACTCTCTATCGCCACTACCAGGCCCTTTGCAGGGCCCCTCACCGGGCGGACCCCCTTCAGTTGCACTCCTTCCTAAGCAAAGTGCACCTACCCTGAGTCACTGCAGGTAACCGACCATTATCACTGTTGTACACAGAATATAAAATCCTTAGTCACATTTTTGCAACTCGGCTGAAACCACTCTTGACGGGCCTCTTGACGGCCTAATACATATCGACAAATGCGTCTTGACTGCCTAATGCATATCAACAAATGCGGATTTATGCCCACACGCAACACTTCTCTCAATAGCCGCCTCTTGACGGCCTAATACATATCGACAAATGCGCATTTAACCCACACGCACACTTCTCTCAATAGACGCCGGCTCTGCTCTATAACTTCTTGCGCTGGGAAACTATCGACTTCTGGGTGCCTGTCACTGGATATCACTCGACACACTGAGCTGGGAGTACCTGTTAGCCACACAGCAGAAATTCGGTATCCCCTCGGAATACATTCAATGGGTGCAGACACTATATTATCTCCCAACCGCTACCGTGACTCACAGCACTAAACACCGCCGGATTGTCAATATCTGCAATATTGCCCCATCCGTTTCTTTCCCCATGGTAATTAGCACGATCTGAGTGCAAAATTGCAAAAAGTTCAAACTATTTATAGCACTCTAAAATTATTTGCAGAACAGTAGGAAGTCTGCAGAGTAGAATATAAACTAAACGGACATCTGCAGACTATAATGTTCTCTAAACGAAAAAATATACACAGACACGTGCCATCAAACTGTGAAACTAAGAAATCCTGTGCCTTTGCACAATGGACTACCTAATCCAGCTAACAAGCGCGGAATCACTGGAAGCACAGATACTCCGCCGCCGACAACAAACAACCGACGCACTGTCTACATTTCAGCACAATGCCTGCTTGTTTTGCAGTTAACGTGGAGAAGAAAGACTGCCTGTGTAGAATAACCTTGCCATGTAATTCAACACATCTAATAGGTCTGCTGATACCTGTTTAATAGATGTTCATTCTTTTACACCCCTGAAGAAAGGGCACCAGTGAAACTAAGCATACATGAGTCCCAAAATGGAATAAACAAAGTCAACCTGAAAAGAATGTAGCGCTCAAAGAGATGTAACAGACGAATTGCGCAAGCCACTCATTGCTAAGGGTTTTGAACTGGCAGAAATAAAACACAGAAAACTTTCAGTATAGTAATAATAATACTAATCCACATTTGTATGGCGCACAATCACCCGTACGGGTCTCTAGGCGCTGGGGGCCATCGGGAAGATTAAGCAAGCTATTGCCCAGAGTCACATGGTGCTGGGCTAAACTGCCGCCGGAGCCGGGGATCGAACCCTGATCCTCAGATTCCAGCGTCAGTCGCCCTGGCCGCGGCGCCACACCTCTCCCTCATATATATAGTATAAATCAAACACTGCATTTTCTTTTAATTAATGAAACTAAAATACAAAATGTGTACGGATTCTCAACACAACTGCAATGCACGATCTAAAAACGCTTACAGTACAGTTTCAGATAGAGCTCTGAAAGCCTATAAACCTATTTTTTGTTGCTCATTTGTATTCTCTATCAAGTGAGGTGCATAAAGTATCCGCAGCTCTTTAGGAGACTGTTGACATTCAGGATGCACATGCTGTATTTAAGAATTCAAGAGTTGGATTCATAGACATTGGTATAACCTATATATTCATTACCCATGTTTATCTTACGGTTTAAGAATAAAGCATTGGCTGCATTAAAAAAAAAAAAAACTGAGAACTTGTACTCACAAACCAAAAGGCAGTTAAATCTGAGTGAAGGGAAGGAGGTTGTTCTCCTAAGCAAAAAAGGAAGAACTATTAATGACATAGATATTATTTAGGTTTCAGTTCCAGGAAAGTTAGAGTTCCACGAATGTCCCAGTGTGTCTTAGGCATAGAGATATTTTGGAGGAGTATCATTTGTTATAGTAGACATGAGACGATTCAATGCACATATAAGATATTAAACAGATTAATCTTGTTTTTGGGTATCCACAATGAATCAGCAGGGTGTAGACAAAAGGAAACAACATGCATTGTAACTCATATACGATGTCCCCGTGATGTTTTAACATCGTGACATGCCGTGATTCCTTTACTTCCAAACAAAGGTACTCTGACCGGAAACTAATTCAAATTTCGGGACGGAGGGCAGCATAGAACAGGCGACGCCCGCCTTGTACCATGGCCCCCGTAGAGCCGCGCTCAGCACCTTACCACCACCACCCGAGCTCCAGCCGAACACCCGACGACTTGCCCCCTCATAAAAAGGGGGGGGGCCGTAACCCATCAGCGCAACCTTACTGCCCCCGGAAGGGCGAAACGGCCCGACGCACCCACAAAGCCCCAGTGCACTGTTGGGGCGCTGAAACACACAGCACAAAGAATCATAGGTCACCACCGGGCCAAAAGGCAAACGAAACCGACAATCCGTGGCAGAGCGACATCACAAATATACACTCTGCAGTCGGAAGGATAGCCCAGCGAAACAAGCTCATGCTGTTGAGACTTCTAGCCAAGGGCTGTTCCAGGCTAGACCGCACACTGCCATCCCAGTCGTCCCCCCTTCTGTAGAGAAATGTCATCCCACAGAAACCCCTGTGCCCATACATCGAGGCGAAGTCGTGCCGGCCACTGCTCCCCAAGTGCGCTGCGCTAGGTAGAAATTCAATACCGCTGCAGAGGACTCGTGCGCCTGGCCCAATCCCTCCGACAATAAACACTCCTGACCAAAGGCAGTCCGTCGGCAAAAAGAGAAACCGATCTCCATCACGGAACAAGAAGTGAAAATGCAAGCGTTTCTTTTCCCAACTAGCGAGGCTAGCATGAAGTCACGACCGCCCTCCAGGCCAATCGGAAACACAAACCTGAGGATGTACACCTCGCACAAGAAACCCCAAGCGCTCCAAGAACCTCGGAACGCGGCTGCGGGTGCAAATGCTCTGAACGCCAGTGTCTACCACCTGGGCGTCCAGCCTGCTTCCCACGGCAATCTCCATCGTAATCCAAAGGCACAAGCGCTCTCCAACCTAGGCCATCCCACCTGATGTAAACTACAATGTGGACACTTACGCGTTGAAAATTGCCCGGAAAAGACTGCCCCACGTCATCGTCCAGAGGTGCGAGCACCCAGATACGCTATTCTCCTGCGGCTCCAACTTCTACCTCTGAGCAGCTCCCCAACACCGCCGGAACCGACCCTGCCCGGCACGCTCTCCCTCGGCCCCCCCAGGCCACACAAACGGCTGCTCGGCACCGGCACGCCCTCCCTCGGCCCCCCAGGCCACACAAACGGCCGCTCGGCACCGGGGACATCACACTTCACTCCTCCCGCTTCAGAACCTCCGCAAGCGGACCCCGACAACAGCACTCACCGCGAACCCGTCGAGGCAACGAACCCGACGCGAGACCCGCTAGACATGCAGGCGCAGGACGAACAGCGCAGAGCAGCCAGGAACGCGACGGAACACAGTTGTTAAATTGCTTTTCTCCAGGCTGTGCTCGAGCTGGACTCTGGAATTCTGCTAATTCGGACAAAAAAGTGGCTGGAGCGTCCCTGTGTCAGCTCTCCTTTAATGCCGGTAAAAAAACTCGAAATTCATCAGCGGTGGTGCCGGACTTCCAACTCCAGCACTCATATGGAGTCTGGGGCCAGAGGAGACCCTGGCAAGGAACTTGGATGTGGAGAAAAAAGTGCACAATGAGAGGGGTGAGGCAGGTCATGGAAAAAGTGGTGCACCTCATAAAGCGTGTGATCAGAGCCTGTCAGTAAAACACTGCAGCTGCAAATGGGTAATGGTGGCCGTTGACACGATCTTGCAAAAGCAGCGCGGTAAGCAGACATTTCGAGTCTGTGCAGTGTCTTAAAAGTCTTGATGACAAACTGCGCAGACTCGGCTTCCAACCTGCAGCCTCTACCACACCCTTTCCCCACTCGTCACAGGGCAGGACCCACCCCCTGTGACGAGTTGGGAAGTGGCCAAGTAAACACCCTCTCTCCACTCCATGACTGACGTGAAGCCCCTGGCGCTGCAGGGCTTGAGCCTGAAGCGCCCGGGGCAAACTTTACCACTACGTCATCAGGGGGTGGAAACTGCTTCTTAAGGCAATGTCTTTGCCGAGCTGATGACCTCACAGGCCTCAGGGCTGTGAGGTCGTCGGCCCGCAAAGTAGACTCGGGCCAAAATTGGATGCATCTTCGCTGCTAGGGTCACGTTACATGGCACTCGTGATCATTTATGATCACAGCAACAGAAGCCCCGGCCCGGCCCCAAACAAGAACAGATGTGTGTACAATACATTTCTTTTTTTACTTATAATCAAGAGTATGTTTTTCACTTTATAATGGCTGACCCGAGGGGCTTAAAGTAAAGGGGGCATAGCCCCAACGCCCTTATGGAGAAACCGCCACTGAATGTCTTTAAAGGGAGAGTTTCCCGAGGCGGGTCTAAGTTTCTTTCAGTTAATATGTTGCATGGTTAGCCTTTTCAGTATCAAAAGATAGGCGTTTTCCTTTTATCAGTGAGAGAGCGCAAATCTGAAAAATGTAGAAGTGCACCATATTTACAAGCACGTAGTATTAGTCTAAGTGTAGACTGCACAAGAGTGTCAAACTCATAGAGAGAAAATACATAAGAGTGTTTAACTAGAATAACGATACATATATCAGCGTGAAAAACTAATGTAGAGATGTTAGAATGATGTTGAAATCTCATGTTGTGTGGCTGAAGTAAGGGAAAATGTAATTCTGCTAAACGTGGAAATGTGTAGGCCACATGGCATTTCACAGAAAATGAAAGATGCTGCTACACTTTCACTTAACGTGGATTCTAATGTTGTAATGCAAAGTATTATTGATCATAGAATTAAAATATATGTTTTATAGAAGTGTTTCATTTAACCATGTGTGTAATAAGTTAGAATACTGTTTAACAAAGAAATTGCCGCTGGCCGCGCGACGCGAAGGGGAGCTAAGCGAGACAGCTTCTTAGTCCCACATTCCGCGCGAGTAAAACGCTGCAAGTCATTCCTGGCCGCCCCTTTCATGCGCGTCCAATGGGCGCAGGTCAACTGGTGGGAGGGGCGGCCCCAAGTGGTTTAAAATTCGCGCGGCAGTGAGGCTCGGCCTTTCCTGCCGTCGCGTTCCTGGCTGCTCTGCGCTGTTCCCTCCCTGACCCAGACCCAGCGGCAGAGCGGCAGGCATGTTTTGAACTGTTAACGGTCTGTTTTATGTTGCAGGCGGAGTCACAGGGCGATCTGGAAGCAGATGGACAGTAGGTGTACCTCTGCGGCAGAAGGATACAGTCAATACCTGTGCCTGGCACAGTAGGGGTGCCTGAGCCAAGAACCTGGAGCCGAGGGGGTTCCAGGAAACAGCATCGGCGCCCCGTTAGTCCTTCGGGCGGTCGGGGGGCCTGAACCGACCGGGGGTGTGCCTCATCGCTCCGCCCTGACAGGGGGGGCGGGAGTTGAGCGAAAGGAAGTGATAATGGACTGCACCGACGCGAAGGGGAGCTAAGCGAGACAGCTTCTTAGTCCCACATTCCGCGCGAGTAAAACGCTGCAAGTCATTCCTGGCCGCCCCTTTCATGCGCGTCCAATGGGCGCGGGTCAACTGGTGGGAGGGGCGGCCCCAAGTGGTTTAAAATTCGCGCGGCAGTGAGGCTCGGCCTTTCCTGCCGTCGCGTTCCTGGCTGCTTTGCGCTGTCACGAGTGCCATGTAACGTGACCCTAGCAGCGAAGATGCATCCAATTTTGGGCCAAATCTACTTTGCGGGCCAACGACCTCACAGCCCTGAGGCCTGTGAGGTCATCAGCTCGGCAAAGACATTGCCTTAAGAAGCAGTTTCCACCCCCTGATGACGTAGTGGTAAAGTTTGCCCCGGGCGCTTCAGGCTCAAGCCCTGCAGCGCCAGGGGCTTCATGTCAGTCATGGAGTGGAGAGAGGGTGTTTACTTGGCCACTTCCCAACTCGTCACAGGGGGTGGGTCCTGCCCTGTGACGAGTGGGGAAAGGGTGTGGTAGAGGCTGCAGGTGGGAAGCCGAGTCTGCGCAGTTTGTCATCAAGACTTTTAAGACACTGCACAGACTCGAAATGTCTGCTTACCACGCTGCTTTTGCAAGATCGTGTCAACGGCCACCATTACCCATTTGCAGCTGCAGTGTTTCACTGACAGGCTCTGATCACACGCTTTATGAGGTGCACCACTTTTTCCATGACCTGCCTCACCCCTCTCATTGTGCACTTTTTTCTCCACATCCAAGTTCCTTGCCAGGGTCTCCTCTGGCCCCAGACTCCATATGAGTGCTGGAGTTGGAAGTCCGGCACCACCGCTGATGAATTTCGAGTTTTTTTTTACCGGCATTAAAGGAGAGCTGACACAGGGACGCTCCAGCCACTTTTTTGTCCGAATTAGCAGAATTCCAGAGTCCAGCTCGAGCACAGCCTGGAGAAAAGCAATTTAACAACTGTGTTCCGTGGCGGACAAAAAAGGCCCAGTTGCCCATAATCAGGTGAGACAATCCTTCAATCTGACTCTGTGTGTTGGAGATAGAATGTAAAACTCCCTTTTTGGTTAGTCCGGCCTTGGAGGGACTTTAATAGGCTGTTCTCATCTTCAACTTTGCATAGCTGGTAACAGGGACCTGACTTCCGCCCTTCGGCTAGAAGCAGCTCCAGAGGGCAGGGTGCATGCAATGGGAGGCCAGCATGACTGCTGCATTCCCAGCCCTGTGATGTAGGGAGCTTTGTGGAGCTTCTGGTGTCAGCCATGATTCGGTCATTGTGAGTGTGGCTGTGTTTGGTAATTTTACATTTGTTTTCAGTCCGATTGATACCAGCAGTGTTTGGGAATTGTAGATGCTCCACAGACAATCAATGCTCTGGTGATGTTTTAACGCTGCTGTCGTGCAGTCATCTGATGTTTTGGCTCGAACTCTACTTTCTCCCTGTTTCAGTTCTGTTAACCTTTTCCTTAATGGGCCAATTTCAGTTTTAACCCTGTGGCTGTGGGAAAGGCAGTTTGCATATTCACAGGCCTAGTTCAAGAGGAGAAGCAAAGGAATGCTTTAAAAAAAACAAATAAAAGGCTACGTCCCGTTTATTGGAACAGCTACCAAGCAGCTCAGAGGCTTGCAGAGCTCTACACAGGGGCGTAGCTAGAGCTTGTGGCGCCCGGGGCTATCCCTCAAATTGCCGCCCCGGGGGGGGGGGGGTAGTGCTGGGGAAAAAGGACATCGAACACTTGAAACAGGTCAGAGAGACACGTAGTATCGCTGCTGATAGTTAACTCGATCATGCAAGCTACATGCACATACATGACACGGTCCAAGGCTACACAGTTGAATACACTATATGAGGGCTACAGTATGAATTAGCTTCCAGTGTAGTAGTGTGATGTTTAAAAAAAATGTCCTCTACTCAATTTGTTTGACACCAGGGTTATATTAATGTAGAGCGGGAACAATGGGGTGCTGTAGGATGTTTTCAAGTCATTCGAATTTTTGAATGCCCTAAATGTTCACTGAAAGATGATCTAAGTCAGCGGTGGCCATCAATACGCGGCTGGGCCAGCAAGGCTTGATCCATGATACAGTTTCAGAATATGTGTATAGTATATATTTACATGCCGCAAATCTAAATAGGACTCATTTACATATCAGTTACTTTGAAAATAAGCAGGAATCTGGAGCTGCATCCACAAAAATATGGATTTGTTGCACTTGCCACATAATCCGCAATCTGCTATATAAATTGCAGATCTCTACATAAAACTTTTCTAGCTCAAATGCATCATAAGTTGGTGCCATACAGTTTCCAGCTGTTGAACATCATTTTATTGACCAGATGCCACCAGTGCTAAAGCTGGCCCTGAGCTGCACAGTCTGTGCAGGAAGACTTTGTGTGCTGCGTCATCAGCTCTGTGGTCAGGGCATGAGGCCGCCTCCTTGTTGACAGGTATGTTGGGATGTACAAATGACAGGACCCGGACTGCTTTGCTAACCATCCAAGAGCCGGAGGAATGCGTTTTTAGCTTTTTCACTAACCTGTGCACATCTCCATGCGCTAAACCAAAGCAACCCTGGTGTGCAGGGGTAACATCCGGCCAGATCACAACCAAACCCACCTTGAGTGTCACACACTTCCCACTACAATGAATTGCAGGACAGCTCTGATCCCAGTATTCAAATGCACCCCCTCATTTGTCATTCTGTCACACTGTATTTCCATTTCAGAATAACCAACAATAAGGTGTGATGAGATGTTGCAATGCAGATACATAGCATGAGCAAAGCTTAAAACCATCAAAACATGGGGAAACAGATCAATAAGTCTCCACAGGTCCTTGAACGACCCAGAGTAGCTTCTGAGAACCTGATGAAACCAGGATTGGCAAAGAAAATAAACCAGGCCTTGGAAAAGTGTGAACATTTTTTTGTATGTCTTTTTTTATAAACATTTGCAATATCCAAAAATAAATTGCCAAATGTATAAAAAACTGAAGCTGAAGCAGTGTCTCAGCAGCCTTGACATACCTCCCCTGATACTAAAGTGCCGTCCTTTTCAGGCGGCTAAGCACATACACGCTGGTGAAGTGCTGTCACTCACAGTGCACATCAGCAAATGGGTCAAGATGTCTGACGCACTGAGCCCATACCATGGTGGGCGGAAGTAAATCTGACTGACAGTATGAACAGACCAATGGAGGAAATGGGGGAACCGAAAGCCCTGTACATGAGGCGTCTCTAGGCCAGACGTAAGCACATTGACTGCAAAATTATAGGCTCAGAAACGAAGACTGACAAAATCTCGACCATATTTAAATTTCTCCCGACAAAAAGTCGACTTGCTTCTAAGCACACCATCAAACAGTTACCCCCCCCCCCGAACCTGATAATACTGAAGTTTAAGATTAACCCAGTCTTGAAAGAAAGAGTTTTATTGCACTTATACGTTTTATGACTGCTAATACCATCGCTCATTTGCAAGGTAAACTGCTCACATTTCGGTTTCTTGCATATGAAGTTCCCCTCCCATTCCACAAACAGTGCTCTTGCGGTGGAGGAAGCTTTCTGCCGGGTTTAAATGTCTTGTCCTCAGCTCACAAGCACCAGGATACCATAGCTGCCAAGGTTTCAGATTGCTTACGTGTGACATTTTCATAATTTCAGTGTAATTATGAGGGATATTCAACAAGTATGAATGACATTTTTTCGCAATCAAAATCAAGCAATTAGACAAGAAAAACATATAAACGTCAATAATGTAACCTATTTGACTAACGAAAAACTAAAACTGCTCCAAAGCACAGGGCAGTTGTATCTCATTTTGCAGACACCAGCCGAAAAACGCAATACGAAAAACGTGGTATTGCCTAGGTGTCAGCAACATGAATTACAACTGCCCTGAAAGTTTGTCATTAACAAAAGCAATAAAAATGCTCCAAGAAACAATTTTGTGCAGGAGCCCATTATTTCACTTTGACGATGATGAATGAAATGTGCTGATGGTAATACAGCATTTTGGGGTTGGTATGCCAAAGGAAGGCTGGCTGGCAGAGGTTAAGAAAGTAACCACTTTCACAGGAAGGAATTGGGCAAGTAGGCAGTGTGCAATGATATTCATGTCCCTTGCATCTAACTTGAATACAATCAGAACACAACGTATCTTAAAAAAACAACACGTAACCAGAGAACTTCAAACTCTTTTTTTTAACTAAAAAAAGAAATTTCTGACCTCTTCCTTACTGCGTCTTCAAGCTTCCACGTGCTTTTCTGTGAGATGTGCAGTGCTAGCCAAGTCTCTGCTGTGTATACAGGCTCTCCTTCTAGGTGATGACTCGACTGCTGTGCCCTGAGCTCTAAAAGCAGAGACCTAGCAGAAGAAAGGCAGAGTTGCTCATCGATAAGGCTCCTAGCTGCAGTTTTGTTTATCTGTAGAGCTGGGTCTGTCTGACGACGCGAGCAGGACTCTCCCATAGCTGCCAAAGTTTCAGATTGCTTGGACGTGTGCGAGGGGAGGGCAAAGGTCTCAGCTGTTGTGATGACCTGAAAAGATCGCGTGCACGCTGCTGTCCAGACCCTAAATTAAAGGCACGTTTAAAAAAAAATGTATATGATGAATGTCGGCGGGAATGTTACCTCGTCTGTTCAGTTCTCAGCCAGAGGTGTCTGAAGTGAAGATCGTCCCCAGCAATACTGAGCTTCGCGCAAATAAGGACTCTCACACAACTCTGAATATAGCATAAAAGGTCACCTTTATTACCAGGACAGCCAAAGACAGACCCGCAACATACTTTTCCAAACCAAGCTTTTGCTTTTATTTTTCTCCAACGTTTCCATATAAACATTTCCTTTTCCAATGCTTTATTACCCAATAACCATAACTTGTTTCCATACCATCCGTATGTTTTCCTTCTTCTTTCCATTTCTTCCCAACCTACCCTCCCGAGCCCTCCCCCTTAGAGAAAGGATGAATCCGCTCTAGATTATCCAATCCCCTTCACACACGCCGACAAAACAACAAAAGAATCTGCCTGCGGTGTCCTGAGGTGACATCCTGACAATTTTGTCATGTAACCAGAAATATTTATTCATCTCTGTATTTATTTATTTATTTATTTCTGACATACTTTATTTCTTTTTTTTTTTTTTTTTTTTTTTTAAAACACGTAACAACAAGAACACCTGACAGTTGACAAAAAAACACCCTACCCTTGATTTTGCAACCAGGGTGGGTGGGTGGGTCAAAAGCGACACCACCGCTCCTCTCACTCGCTCAGAGTGACGTCAACCCTCCCTCCCCTCCCTTCATTTGGACCTAGCCCCTCCCACCACCCAATCAGGCTGTGTGAGGTCGTCCCTCGCGCGAAATACCCCAGGGAGACATTGGCTTTGCCAAGTGCCCCTGGGGCCCCAGTCTGCTGTGGTCCATCGGACTTTTGAGTGCTAAGGGGAGTTACGCGTTAGCCTGCATGCAGCCTCCCGCCCGTCGCAGTCAACCTTGCAGAAGTTAATTCTGCGTGCGGTGGGCCCATTCTAGGTGGTGGCGTGGTGTGACTGCGTGCGTGCGCAGCACGCTACAGGCAGCAGTTGCGCACTTTGAACGGGCCGTGCGCCTAGCACTGGCGGCCGGTTACGGCGGCCTTCATAATTTATTTGGGGACACTACTGTAAAGTAGTGAAGTAGTATCTCCAAATAAAGTATAAAGGCTGCGCAACCGGCTGCCACTCCCTCGCAGCCGCCGCCCCCAAAATGGTGCCGCCTGGGGCGGTCCGCCCCCCTCGCACCCCCTAGCTACGCGGCTGGCTCTACATACTGAGACTTTGTGGTGTGTCTCCTAGAGAATTCCCAAAAAAACCTATCAGGCGGCTGCGTTGCCAAACTTGTAGTGTGATCACAGCGTACTTGCACCACTCTGCCTCATAGTGGTCTAAAAGCTTTCTACCATTAGAGACCAGACAGCGGATTTATAGCTTAAGAAGGGTTCATTTCCAAACGTCTAAGAGATGATTTACACATGTGTGTCTGCAGAAAAATATGTGCTAAAAATCTAACTCAGACCGAGCTTGAATGGTGCTGCCAGGATACTCACACCACTAACAACACGTATAAAGTAGGAGATAAACTATGTGCTGCCTGTATCTTCCTGCTGGGGGCCATCTGCTGCATCTTCAACCAGCAGATTGTATAGTAAATACAGTGTCTGCTGTGATGGGATTGATCGCTACAAATGGAGAAGTGTGGCTCACTGGTTAGAGGCGGCAGACCCGTAAGCAGAGGACGGCCCGGGACCAGGGTTCGATTCCCGACGCGGCAGGGTCGTGGACCAGGGTCAGCGGACTCGATAATTCTCGCCTCGGTGCCTACTCTAGTCAGAGACCACACTCGGCAACTCTGGGCATCAGCTTGCCTCATCTTCACAACGGCCCCCCCAGACCGCCGGGGATGCTTGGTCGCACCTTAGAGATACCCAACAGGGACCATCTCTCAGGGTGAGCCAGGACGGGTTCCCCAGCGGTCGAAGCGTGGAGATACTCCTCCGGGAGTCGATTCCTAGCGCTATATAAACCCGCAATCAATCAATCAATGCCTGACGTTGACTCTGCAGCCACTCGAGTTTTCGTTTCATTTGACACTTTGTGCTTTGAAGAAAGTCTTGGTGGCTACTCACATCCATCAGCATTGATCTGCCTCTCTGCACACACTAAAAAGTTGTTCATGTTCTTATTTCTTTTTTCAGGTTGTATGTTTGCTGCTTCTTTGCTGTGCCTTTAATACCAGACTATTTAACCTGCACTATCTGTATTACTGGCAACAGTGTTTTTGTATTTACAATCTGAATCACCAGCAGTACTCTTGTTAACTTCCTACATCATTGGCAGTACTCCTGTGTTTACTAAGTTGGTTACTGGAAGTATTGATGAATTTACTATGTAGATTAATTGCAGTACGAATGTCTTTGCTATTTATACCAGTCACAGAACTTGTGTTTACTATCTAGATATCTGGCTATAGTAATTTGTTTACTATCTAGATCATGGTCTAATCATGTGCTTAGACTATACACTGTTGGTAGCAGCTACCAAAACCCACCTGTCTCTATTATTTAACAGGAAGATAACTTGATAATACTGAAGTTTAAGATTAACCCAGTCTTGAAAGAAAGAGTTTTATTGCACTTATACGTTTTATGACTGCTAATACCATCGCTCATTTGCAAGGTAAACTGCTCACATTTCGGTTTCTTGCATATGAAGTTCCCCTCCCATTCCACAAACAGTGCTCTTGCGGTGGAGGAAGCTTTCTGCCGGGTTTAAATGTCTCGTCCTCAGCTCACAAGCACCAGGATACCATAGCTGCCAAGGTTTCAGATTGCTTACGTGTGACATTTTCATAATTTCAGTGTAATTATGAGGGATATTCAACAAGTATGAATGACATTTTTTCGCAATCAAAATCAAGCAATTAGACAAGAAAAACATATAAACGTCAATAATGTAACCTATTTGACTAACGAAAAACTAAAACTGCTCCAAAGCACAGGGCAGTTGTATCTCATTTTGCAGACACCAGCCGAAAAACGCAATACGAAAAACGTGGTATTGCCTAGGTGTCAGCAACATGAATTACAACTGCCCTGAAAGTTTGTCATTAACAAAAGCAATAAAAATGCTCCAAGAAACAATTTTGTGCAGGAGCCCATTATTTCACTTTGACGATGATGAATGAAATGTGCTGATGGTAATACAGCATTTTGGGGTTGGTATGCCAAAGGAAGGCTGGCTGGCAGAGGTTAAGAAAGTAACCACTTTCACAGGAAGGAATTGGGCAAGTAGGCAGTGTGCAATGATATTCATGTCCCTTGCATCTAACTTGAATACAATCAGAACACAACGTATCTTAAAAAAACAACACGTAACCAGAGAACTTCAAACTCTTTTTTTTAACTAAAAAAAGAAATTTCTGACCTCTTCCTTACTGCGTCTTCAAGCTTCCACGTGCTTTTCTGTGAGATGTGCAGTGCTAGCCAAGTCTCTGCTGTGTATACAGGCTCTCCTTCTAGGTGATGACTCGACTGCTGTGCCCTGAGCTCTAAAAGCAGAGACCTAGCAGAAGAAAGGCAGAGTTGCTCATCGATAAGGCTCCTAGCTGCAGTTTTGTTTATCTGTAGAGCTGGGCCTGTCTGACGACGCGAGCAGGACTCTCCCATAGCTGCCAAAGTTTCAGATTGCTTGGACGTGTGCGAGGGGAGGGCAAAGGTCTCAGCTGTTGTGATGACCTGAAAAGATCGCGTGCACGCTGCTGTCCAGACCCTGAATTAAAGGCACGTTTAAAAAAAAATGTATATGATGAATGTCGGCGGGAATGTTACCTCGTCTGTTCAGTTCTCAGCCAGAGGTGTCTGAAGTGAAGATCGTCCCCAGCAATACTGAGCTTCGCGCAAATAAGGACTCTCACACAACTCTGAATATAGCATAAAAGGTCACCTTTATTACCAGGACAGCCAAAGACAGACCCGCAACATACTTTTCCAAACCAAGCTTTTGCTTTTATTTTTCTCCAACGTTTCCATATAAACATTTCCTTTTCCAATGCTTTATTACCCAATAACCATAACTTGTTTCCATACCATCCGTATGTTTTCCTTCTTCTTTCCATTTCTTCCCAACCTACCCTCCCGAGCCCTCCCCCTTAGAGAAAGGATGAATCCGCTCTAGATTATCCAATCCCCTTCACACACGCCGACAAAACAACAAAAGAATCTGCCTGCGGTGTCCTGAGGTGACATCCTGACAATTTTGTCATGTAACCAGAAATATTTATTCATCTCTGTATTTATTTATTTATTTATTTCTGACATACTTTATTTCTTTTTTTTTTTTGTTTTTTTTTTTAAAACACGTAACAACAAGAACACCTGACAGTTGACAAAAAAACACCCTACCCTTGATTTTGCAACCAGGGTGGGTGGGTGGGTCAAAAGCGACACCACCGCTCCTCTCACTCGCTCAGAGTGACGTCAACCCTCCCTCCCCTCCCTTCATTTGGACCTAGCCCCTCCCACCACCCAATCAGGCTGTGTGAGGTCGTCCCTCGCGCGAAATACCCCAGGGGGACATTGGCTTTGCCAAGTGCCCCTGGGGCCCCAGTCTGCTGTGGTCCATCGGACTTTTGAGTGCTAAGGGGAGTTACGCGTTAGCCTGCATGCAGCCTCCCGCCCGTCGCAGTCAACCTTGCAGAAGTTAATTCTGCGTGCGGTGGGCCCATTCTAGGTGGTGGCGTGGTGTGACTGCGTGCGTGCGCAGCACGCTACAGGCAGCAGTTGCGCACTTTGAACGGGCCGTGCGCCTAGCACTGGCGGCCGGTTACGGCGGCCTTCATAATTTATTTGGGGACACTACTGTAAAGTAGTGAAGTAGTATCTCCAAATAAAGTATAAAGGCTGCGCAACCGGCTGCCACTCCCTCGCAGCCGCCGCCCCCAAAATGGTGCCGCCTGGGGCGGTCCGCCCCCCTCGCACCCCCTAGCTACGCGGCTGGCTCTACATACTGAGACTTTGTGGTGTGTCTCCTAGAGAATCCCCAAAAAAACCTATCAGGCGGCTGCGTTGCCAAACTTGTAGTGTGATCACAGCGTACTTGCACCACTCTGCCTCATAGTGGTCTAAAAGCTTTCTACCATTAGAGACCAGACAGCGGATTTATAGCTTAAGAAGGGTTCATTTCCAAACGTCTAAGAGATGATTTACACATGTGTGTCTGCAGAAAAATATGTGCTAAAAATCTAACTCAGACCGAGCTTGAATGGTGCTGCCAGGATACTCACACCACTAACAACACGTATAAAGTAGGAGATAAACTATGTGCTGCCTGTATCTTCCTGCTGGGGGCCATCTGCTGCATCTTCAACCAGCAGATTGTATAGTAAATACAGTGTCTGCTGTGATGGGATTGATCGCTACAAATGGAGAAGTGTGGCTCACTGGTTAGAGGCGGCAGACCCGTAAGCAGAGGACGGCCCGGGACCAGGGTTCGATTCCCGACGCGGCAGGGTCGTGGACCAGGGTCAGCGGACTCGATAATTCTCGCCTCGGTGCCTACTCTAGTCAGAGACCACACTCGGCAACTCTGGGCATCAGCTTGCCTCATCTTCACAACGGCCCCCCCAGACCGCCGGGGATGCTTGGTCGCACCTTAGAGATACCCAACAGGGACCATCTCTCAGGGTGAGCCAGGACGGGTTCCCCAGCGGTCGAAGCGTGGAGATACTCCTCCGGGAGTCGATTCCTAGCGCTATATAAACCCGCAATCAATCAATCAATGCCTGACGTTGACTCTGCAGCCACTCGAGTTTTCGTTTCATTTGACACTTTGTGCTTTGAAGAAAGTCTTGGTGGCTACTCACATCCATCAGCATTGATCTGCCTCTCTGCACACACTAAAAAGTTGTTCATGTTCTTATTTCTTTTTTCAGGTTGTATGTTTGCTGCTTCTTTGCTGTGCCTTTAATACCAGACTATTTAACCTGCACTATCTGTATTACTGGCAACAGTGTTTTTGTATTTACAATCTGAATCACCAGCAGTACTCTTGTTAACTTCCTACATCATTGGCAGTACTCCTGTGTTTACTAAGTTGGTTACTGGAAGTATTGATGAATTTACTATGTAGATTAATTGCAGTACGAATGTCTTTGCTATTTATACCAGTCACAGAACTTGTGTTTACTATCTAGATATCTGGCTATAGTAATTTGTTTACTATCTAGATCATGGTCTAATCATGTGCTTAGAATATACACTGTTGGTAGCAGCTACCAAAACCCACCTGTCTCTATTATTTAACAGGAAGATAACTTGAGGTGTGACACTGTCTAGTAGTTATCATCGTTCTAGCCTGCTGTGGCTTTATTATTTACCAGCATGCGTAACTGACTTCCACCCTTTCTTTTCACCAGCACCTCTTTTATTTTCAGATCTCCTGTTGTCATTGGTTTCCTTCTTCGTAGCCTTTTGATATTATATTGTACTTTCTCATTAAATATTGCAAAGTCCTTTAGTATAAAAGTGTTTATAGTATTCCAACAGACAAATTCATGAAGTAAATAAACTCTCCAGTCCCCTGTTGCAGAATGGCCTTCCTTCAATGAAGGTGTGTGTGCAAGCACACAGCACCTATTAAGGCTGCCCTTTGGCATTGGATGCCTCCAATGTGAAGTGAATATGCAAATCCCCCATTTAAATGTAGAGCAGATGAGCAGATTCCATTGTGGGACTGAGGTGAGTTTGCTGAAAGTGCCACTTACCATCAGCACTCTTGGGCCCAGTTCCAGAATGGGGAAGTGTGTGGGCAGGCATTGGGTGAAGGACTATTGATCTGGTCTGCCATGATTGAAGGCTGTAGTGGTGCTGGAACAATTTCTGAATAGAGGAGGGGTACTGTCGTCAATGTTGTGTAACTGACTTAAGTAATAGGGCTTGTGAAAAATAAAAGGGTAGCAGTGCTCAAAGAACAAGAGTTGCACATTTGCAACAGCCTATACCCATTCAGAATGAAAGTGGAAAGAGTGTAGTAGCTAGGGGGTACACTGTCACAAATATTATACTAAAGGACGTCATAACTATACTTTCACAGTAGATTTATTAACCTTTTGCCCACGTATTTTCACGGGGGAAACCCCCACCAACACCCCTTCATGACGGTTTAGGTCGCTTGGTACGCTTGCCCACCAAAGGGCATGCAGCCCAAACTTTTACGCCACACCACTTTCAAATGTCACCAGCCGCCTCTGGAATGTTGTGTTCTAGTTTACCTACGCTTGTGACGCAATAGGCGCACAGCGTAACCCAACGTGACCCTGTGAATAAAAGGGGTCTACGAGCGTACGTACGCCAGTTGGCGACGGCGTGAATAGCCACTAAGCATACCCGAGTGTCCATCTATTTATTACTAGGCCTAGGCCACGTGCTAAAGAGGTAGACCCCATAGTTTGCCCCCAGAGTGTAGGCTGCCTCCCTGATCACCCCTGTGGGCCCCCACACGACACAACAGACTCCTAGCCCTTGTAATCTCAGACTGCTTTGAATATGTTGCAATTGATTAAAATACCCTTCCAGGCTAACACAGCGCGGCCCAGATCATAGCTAATTAAATTGTGGTCATTGATGCTGGCGACACGTGAATCGTTTTTCTAAAATATCTTGGGTTTTAATCACCTGAGAGTCTCCTAATAATTCTTTTTTGCGCTCGTGCTTTTTGCTGTTACAGCATAAAAGCCTTAAAATTAGTAACTGCTTAGCAGGTTGAAAGTACCGGGGGTTCTTACAAATCAAAGTGCAATAGATCTGCATTTAGAGTCGTGCAGACACAGAACAACCCCGTTAATATCTACAGTTCTGCTGCGGAGCGCTGACAGAAAATAAACTCACACAGAATTATATATGGTCAGAAATCTGAAAGACATATGTGTAACAGAAATTGGAAGCAACAAGTTCGCCGGAGAACAAGCCCTCCTGTGTGCAGGGGAAACATTCTGTGATTGGTCGATCAGGATCTGGAGGCATGGGTGACTCGGTGAAATCCTGGTCACAAAGACATCATTCACGTGACCCCAGAGAAGAACCTGGAATCTCGCATTTAGACACAGATATATATTTTTAAGGGAATACATTCCCAACACTTGAATGAAGTGGAAGAAGAGATGAGCCTTGCCAGTGCTATTTTAGCTTAATGCTTGGGACCTGTACACTACCCAGCGCCGGGAAACCCTCTGGGGTATCTATTTGCATTACAAACTGCATATCAATAATAATAACAATAACAATATTAATAATGTACGGACTACCACACAGCTCCATGAAATGGAAACTAATGGACGTACTTATGTATACATGTAAAGTTTTAAGTACATATCTTGCAATGTAACTTAAAAAATGAGATGGTCCTATGAAGATTATCAATGACAATAGGACTAAATAAAAGAACAGCACAGCAAATAGTCTCTCTCTCTCCCTCACACACACAACCCCACCCCCAACACACAGACACATTTTCCAATTCTAAAACACACTTAAAACTAACTTATCTACAAAGTAAAATCCTACAATGTGTCAGCATGCTCAACCACACCTCAATTTGCTCAGTGTGCCGGCAGCGGACCGGAACGGTGTAGCCCCTGTTGGACTTTGGTGCTTTAATTTTTTTTATTTGATTAACACATAGAAGTCCAGAGTCAAAACTAAAGCATTTTTGTGAATAACATAATAATAATAATAATAATAATAGGGGCATTTATAGAGCGCTGAGTTACGCGCACCGGCGTGTCCCCGCGCTGACGATGAGAGGGCATAAACAGAGAGATGAGGCTGCCAGGCGGGCCAATTTATCTAACATAGAGGTGGGTTTTTAATTTAGCTCGGAACCTCCTTTCTACTGGTTCCAAGCGAAGATCTACTGGAAGTTTGTTCCAGTGGTTAGGTTCTAGGTGCTTGAAAGATTTGCCTCCCATGCGAGCCTTCTTCACCTTGGGGATCCTCAACAGTCCCCCGCCCGTAGATCTAAGCGCTCTGGCCGGTTCATAGGCTTCGATCAGACTCTGCAGAGGTCGGGGTGCCCTGCCATTCAGAATACGATGGCAGGTGCAAAGGGCTTTATACTCGACTCTGCTCCTCACAGGTAGCCAGTGTAGTTTTTGCAAGGCCTGCTTCGAGGGCGCTCTTTTGGGCAACCTAAGAATCAAGCGTGCTGCTGCATTCTGCAGCACTTGAAGGTGACCAACACTTTTACTCGGTGCCCCCAGATACAGCAAGTTTGCATAGTCCAACCTTGCGGTCACCAAAGCATGTACCAGGGTTTGGCGAGCTTCCAACGGCAGTAGGTCCAGGACTTTCCTCAGTCTTTTCAGGATCCCAAAACATACGCCGACCACACGATTGATCTGGGGCCCGAAGGTAAGACCCGCGTTGAACCATACGCCAAGGTTTTTTGCCTCCTGACAGGGGATGGGGACCGGCCCAAGGCAGGATGGCCACCAGGCCGATGACCAGGCCGACTGGTCATCATCAGACACGAATTTCAATTTAAAGGTTTACTCACATTTTATTAAAGTACAGAAATACATATGCTGGGCCATCAAATAAGTTAGTCTATAAGAATATGATAATGAATAATACAGCAAATAAATCAGTAAAGTTGTAATGAAAATCCAGCTTCGACTCATCTTCTAAGAATGGGGATAGAGTATGTAAATGTAAATGTAAATGTAGTATACTTGTAAAGCGCACAGCTGCCCCAGCAACGGGGCGTCCCGGCGCTGTATAACTCTGGGGAACCCGTCCTGGCTTTCCCTGTGGGATGGTCCCTTGCTGGGAGTCCCCAAGGTGGAGCCAGGCATCCCCGGAATTGGTGGGGCCATTGTGGAGATTAGGCAAGCTAATGCCCAGAGTTGCCGAGTGGAACCCCTGATTAGAGTAAGCACCGAAGCGAGAATTATCGAGCCCGCTGACCAAGGTCCACGACCCTGCCGCATCGGGCTGACTTCTGCTCTCAGGCCTGCCGCCTCTAACCAGTGAGCCACACTACTCCATCCAACAGTATCCTCCCAGCATGGAGAAATCATGCTCTTTTATAGCGTTTAGACAAAACTTTCATAAATGTACTACATCAGCACATGATTCACATGCTCTTAACCAATAGAAAACAAGCAACAGAATATATTTGAGGATTTTCTTACTATTCTAATGCATAGAGTTCTCATAAACACCACATCTGTTCTCAGTAAATGAAGTGTTACATAGTACGTTATTCAGTCTGAGGCAGTCTCTCTGTCCTTGGGAAAGTGAAGTCTGTTTAATTAGTTATGGAAAATCACCATCTTGTTTAGTGAAGCCTACGAATCGTTTATTATGGCTAAGAATAAACAGTGGCTCAAGTCATGTGTTAAAAACTGCAGCACCACAGTGCAAAATTGACGACAAGCCTAAATTGTTCTTAATTTAGCTAAAGCCTACATTCCTACATTCTAAGGACCACATTTCAAACAATATGTTCGCACAAAGTAAACGACTGCAAAACTTACCTCAATGTACTGACTCGTGATATAAATCCTACGATGTAATGACTCCCAATGTACCTCCAATGATGAAAGGGTAACACACATTCAGGACTATTCCGGAAGTGGGGGGTGCTCCACACCCTGAAGCCTGACATACTTATAGCTCCCCCAGGGAGGGCGGGCACAGTGGTGTCGGATGGGCCACCTGTAAGTGCCTTCGGACTGCCGACTGCATGCTGCCACAAGATCAGAGGCAGGCAAGCAGTATCTTCTGAGAAACCACTCCTATGTTGGCCCCCCAGCTGGAACACCATGCTGCACTTGGCGGCTTCTGCACCCCTAGCTGAAGATTGGGTGGGAAAGTACTTCAGTCAAGAGACTTCAGTGTCTAAGAGAAACAAAGAATCCAAACTTCAAAAGAACCCTGCGAGAGCTCTGAAGCCGCGGTTTCAGGTGGAAGGTGGGAGGGCACGCAGACAGTAGATTTCTGACATGCAACATGAACACCTAGGAGTGCTTCTAGGAAGAGAAACAGCTCCACAAATGATCACCCTGCCAACAGGAATGATGTGGTTTTGCGGTGCAAAGTCTGCTGGGAAAAAGTTAAGATCAAGAAAGCGAAGATCATGAACTTTTTCGTGGGACCTTTACCCATCTAAGGCAGTTCATTTGGGGACATACAAGCTCTGTTATGTAAAAATATTACATGAATGGAGGGGGTATCATTTTGGGCTCAAGTAAGTTAGCAGATGACATGCTGCTGGACGTTTTGACTTATGTTTTTAATCAACTTATAGAAAGTCAATGTAACACTCTCAATTTGAGGACACCCTGAGAAAGAAAGCTGTCAAAAGGAACAAGCATTTGCAAAGCAATGGGTCTAGCATTTGCTACAGTTTAAGCTATAGGCATTGTAAATACCAATGCCTTTTATTTATCTGTTTTGAAAACCAACACATAAATAAAAGGCATTGTCATTTACAATGCCAATAGCTCAAACTCTTGCAAATGCGAGACCTATTGCATTGTTGCACATGCTTGTTTTACAATTGCTTCCTTTTTTTTTATTTTGATATTGAGACCAGACATTTAGCAATACAGATTCACTCTTACACAGCAGAATTGGTTATTAATACAGATTAACAAACAAAATTATTTAACAAAATAGGCATACGGTACCACAAAACAATCCTTGAAATTGAAAATAAGGAAAGCAGAACAAAAGAAGAGACAAAGAAAAAAAAGAAAACAATAATACGGCAAGAAAATCGCAATTCCTTCAACCAACCCATTCCACCACCGGCGCCCAAATCCTGGTTGCCAATTGTCGCCTTCTCCCCCCTTTACATGAGAAAGCAGAAAATTCTAACCTGTGAATAGCTAACAATCTTGCTCGCCACTGCAAGAAAGTTGGAGCTTCCAGAGAAAGCCACTGAGATGTTATACATAGGCGGACCTGCGACATAGCAATAAATATAAGGGCTGATTTGTATGAAGAATTACTGCCAGCTGGACTGTTACCAACCTCAACCCCAAATATCACTAATGCCGGAGTCAGTACACAACTAATCTTAAGTGTATCATTAATAAAGCGCTCAATATCTTCTAAAAACCCACCAAGGGATGGGCAGGAATGAAACATATGTATTATATCGGCTGCCAGCAGCCCGCATCGTGCACAAGCATTGCCCTTTATGGCACCCCACTTTGCAATCTTAGCGGGCGTGTAATATAAATCTAACATTGCCATATAGCTTTGAGTCTTAAGTGAGCCTGAAACAATAACCTGGCTGGCCAGTTCTAACACCGGAGTTAAATCAATACCTGCCCTTCCAAGTTTCAATTCCCACTTAGCGCTTTGAGCTGTCAAATCATCCGGAAGGGTTGATACTATGTATTGATACAGCATTCCTATTCTGCTTCTTTTCTTAATCAATTCAATGATTGGTACTTGATCCAGAATACCTGGTGTTTTCTTCAAATATTTATAGATAAAGCTTTGAATCTGCAGGTACTTAAAACAATCGCGTGGAGATAACTGAAATTTATTCCTAATTTCACTGTAAGGTAGAACTTGTCCGTCCTCCACCATTGTTTTACAATTGCTTCCTGGTATTGATGTATGTTTTAGACTGACTTGTTTTCCTACATCCGCTGTATTTTTTCATAAGAGTTTAGATTTTTAGAGTTGGAGGTAACTGCATTTTAGTGATTAGCATTATATGAATCTTTATGTATTTTGCAGCGATTGTATGTGTTATGATATCTTTTATGATTGTTTTGACATTTGAATAAAAAATGAATGAAATGAGGACATACCCCTCATAGAGAGACCCCGTGTGCCTGAAGGAAGACCAATTCCTTAATGTTGATAAAGCAGAGAAATTACTGTCCTAATCCACTGACTCAAAGTCGAAGTAGTATGGTGGCGGTCTTTTTTTAGAGAATTCAAAAGTAACAAAAGGAAAGTCCACCTTCCTAAAGGAGGAAGTCCTATCAATGTAGATGAAAAAGATGATCAGTAGGTCAAGAGTATGCCACAGAGTCCCTTGTTCTGTAAAGGGGCATGGAAAAAGATGGACGAAATAAATTCTGTGGGGAAATGAAAAGAGAAGGATCCAGATGTAAACAGGAAGGATCTGGGTATAACACCATCTTCTGCTGGTGGAAATTCAGCTATGGGACGTGGTTAGGCAGAGCTTAAATTTCTTGAAATCTGTGACCTGATGTAATGACCACCAGAAAAAAAACATGTTACAATTTCAGGGAAACGGAAGCTAATGTTTCAAACGGGGGAGTTTGCAAGCTCCTAAGTACCAGAGGCAAATCTCAAGATGGAACAGGAGAATGGATAACTGGTCTCCTGAATTGAAGATGCTTCAGCAGACGTAAATCAATAGCTGGACAATTCTTTGCCTGTCTACTCTCTTTCACTGTGAGAAGTTGGCCTGGTATATGATGTTCACTATTCTAGTGAGCACCTTGCACCAGTCCAAACAACCCTTATGGTGATGGTTGTAAAGTCAACATTATAGACCAGCTATCCTAGTGGTAGCATGGACAAAAGCAGTCTTAGGCTAAACTCAAGAGGGCATGTGAAGCCAGCTGTTTTACAATATGCAAACCTTTTAATACCAAATGAAAGGACACCACACAGGTTATATATTCAAAATATATATGTATTTATTACTAAATAAATCCCCTTAACTCTTTATGAGCACAGGAGCACAAGCATATAACAAGAAACTTAATATAGCATAAAAAAGTTGCACAACTATGGATAGGCCATGGTGGCCCCTAAAACCATATTCTAAAATAGTGGTATAAGAACCACGTCACGAACAATGGTAAAGCCTTGGGCCTTGGGAATCGCTGGGGCTACACTGGGCTAACAACAGTTAGGACGTAGGAGGCCCACAGGATGCGGGTGCAGTGTCTAAATGCACACGTGTGCACCAATAGAAGTCAATGGGTGCGTAAAGTTAGAAAGTTGCAGATTTGAAAGTCTTCCGACTGGACTAGAACTTAACAACTAAAAACTAGGACACTAGGGATGTAAAACTCTTCAGGAGCACCGTAGTACTCTCGTTACCTCACCCACAGGAAGCGGGTACATAGGTGTCAAAGTGTGCCGGGTTTCGTCGTGGAGTTCTATGGAGCCTTGAAGCAAAGATGCTGTAGGCGACCAGGAGAGAAGAGTCCGGTTGGATCCAAGGGTGGATCGAAGATGTTGAGTACCTCGAAGCAGGGGGGACAGAGTCTGGGTCACTAGCCAGTGACCAGGAAGAAACCAGGCGATGTCGGGTTGCGATCAGGTGATGTCGTGAAGCTTGTCTCCGCTGCCATGTGGACCAGGAGGTGTCGACGACGACCAGGTGGTGGACACGGACTGTCCCACAAAGGCTCTTGCTTGCGGCGGTGTCGGTTCTCGAATCGGAGTCAACAGGCCTTGGCAAATGCAACCCACGCAGGAATCAAAGATGGCTTCTGGATCAGACCAGCAAGGTCTGATGGGCTGCTCCTTTTCAGGGGATCAAGGGCCAGTCTGAAGCAACCAGACCAGCGTTGAAAATTTGAAGGTTTGTCGTCGCAAAGGCCACTAGCCAACGGGCAAGTGACCGGACAGACGCGTCGAGCAAAATGCAAAAGGGCCCCACGCAGCACTCAGTGAGTGTGGAGAGGTAATCTTCGGTGCAAATGATTCTCGGGGCTGGAGCTTCTCAATCCCCAATGCACAGCTTCGAGGGTGCCTTGGGAGCTGCACAGATAGCACTTCGCTGGCTTTCCAAGATGGCCGGTCCCACGTCTCATGTCGCCTCCTCGGGTCTCAGCTTTGCTGTGGCTGTGGATCGGGCTGTTGGATGTCTGGAAGTCTGGTTCTTGTCGGTCTCTGTCATTCGAGCTCCGGCGGGAGCAACAACAAAGCAAACCTTTGAGCGCTTAATGGTGCCTGCTTGCACAGGGTGGTCACTCCTTGACCACAAGGGAGATTCTTCAGTCTTTTACGTCGAGTAGGATGTCGAAGGGTCCAGAGTTTCGTATCAGAGTTTCAATCAGGATTATCTAAAGTCTATGGACACAGCTCCTACCTTTATTCCAAATCAAGGTGCTGGATTACATGCTAGGTCCCTCCTATGGGTGGGACCCAGGAAGGGGGTGGTTACACCCCTTTCGCTTTGTCCAGTTTCGCGCCAGAGCTGGGGCTGGAGTGCCCCAGCACCGTTTTGAACTGGGCTATGCATGGGAACTATTGTGTGCCCCAGGCAGTGTCTGGTTTCATTCAGCCCTCCCTGCCCCAATCTACTATCTCCTGTCTGGGGTGGTGCTAGCACCTCCCTGTGACAGGAAACCTATTGTTCAGGCCACCCCTGCTGGAGTTTCGATCAGCAGCAGGAGGCCAGACTTGTGTCTGTGGCAGCAGCATCCATTTTGTGATGCTGAGGCTCTGGTTAACTTTAACCGGGTTTAATGTTAGTAACATGTCTTCTCCCTCTAGAAGGGTGGAATGCTACCCCCGTCGCTAGAACTGGCGAGGGGGTAGTACTCCAAAGCGTATGACACCTTACACGACATGTTTTGATAAAGCCAAACCAAAGATAGCATTTAACCGCGAGGATTATAATGCACTTAAGAGTATATGGTATGGCAGTATCCCAGAACAGCAATAAGGACATGGTTCCGAAAGCTGCAGACAGGCTCAGCTCATGCTAGAGCCCCATCTCACATAAAACCAAGCACTCTGCCTCTAGGATTGTTAAGGCCTGCCATAGGAGTGACTTATAGGTGCATATGTTTCCAGATATAGGTTTAGACATAAGTATACTATATCTAAGCAAGGGGTGATTACACGACCTTGCCTCAGCTGAGTTATCAGCCTTTTGTGTCAGTTTGGATGGCCAGCCAGGGGTGGCAAAAGATATGCTGCAGCCCCTGGTAGGCCTTGGATGCACCTATGCCCTGGGTACCTATAGTACTCTGTACAGGGGCTCATAAGGTGACCCAATCCCAATTGGTGATGTACCTAAAGTACATGGTTGTGAATTTAGAGAGAGAACAGCAGGGCTGTGGGTCTGATTAGCAGCCCAAAGCCACAGTAAGTCGAAAACCAGTGAAGCAAAAAGCAAAAAATGGGGTGACCATAGGATAGCAGACCCTACTCTCCTACAATCACATCCCACTTTTGAAAGAATTTTTCGAAAATCTCAATAGAATCAAAAGAGGGTTAATAACAAATCCTAGATTGTAACCATAGTAGTAAACGATAACTGTTGATAGTAAGGGGTTTTATTGTTTTAGCATGGCCTCTAGGACTTGTGCTAGTTTGTGCTGTGGGCAAAAGCACACAGACTCATGGTAACACTGGGAAGTGTCACGTTTCCTCGGTGCCCATTTGAATAGCTTCAGTGTGGCCAGGCACAGCCAGGCGCAGCTCTTCCCCAGGTTACTAGTGATAGACACTGTCCGAAGTACAATTTCAGACTAGCAGTGCATGTACGGCAGGCTGCAGGGCAGTGACCTTAAATTCCCACAATCCACTGAGGCTTCACTTTAGTGAAGATTCGTTCATCCAAGTGGGTCATATGACGATTGATAAAAACACCCCTCCTAAGAGGTCCAAAGCGAGGGGCTGACAGAAGAGGGTGAAGATACGTTTAGGATGGACAGACTGATCATTTCACGTCCATGTGACCGTGCCTCTCTCATGTGCTGTCAGTCCCTGATTATTAATATTATTACTGTGAAAATGAGAGCAGTACAGCAGAAGGTGTGGTAGCTTCGTATTAGAATCATAGTAATATCACATTGCATATAAAACAAACTTGGGTTTGACTTCTTTATTGCTCTCCAGTGTAGCTTCTTGTTATGAAATAGAATACTTCAAGGGGAATATTCTCAAGAACGGGCGATAATCATCGCCAAAATGGGTTAGAGCAGATTTCACATATCACCGTCCACCGGGAAAATAATTCCGTGTTAACGTCCCATTTACAACACTGTGGCAACATGCGAGAGTGACTTGACAATGCCTCAAATGTCCCCGATAAAATCCACGGGACGGCGATAAAAATCTAAAGCCGAACATGAAAAAAGTTGCAATGGGCCCAACTACAAAAAAAAAACAGCGACAAGCAGCGACAGGACAGCAAGTCCCACAAGTCTGTAGGGAAAAACCACCACAAAAGCGCCAACAAAACAAACAAAACACAAACAACTGCAAAGCACCATGGAGGTAGCCGGGGCGAGTACAGAGGAAAACCAGAACCCCACAAGCCCCACGGAGGACCAGCCTGGGACCTCGGGGTCAGGGAAGAGCAAGGAGAAGAAGAAGAGGAAGACGCCTTACAGTACGCAGGAAAACCAGATCCCCATTACGGAGGACATAGAACACCACCACCAACAGTGCATCACCTCCACTGTGTCATTGGCAACTAAAAAAACAATATGGCAGTCCATATTGGCCAAGGTGAATGCAGTCGGAGTGAAGAGAAGGGAGGTGGATGACTTCAAGAAGCGCTGGACTGACGGGAAGCGTACAAACAAGCTGAAACCTGAGGCCAACCTGAAAGCAGCAATGCAGACTGGACTCCAGCGACACACCAGGAGCTGGTTGAGATAGAGGGAATGGTGACCCGAGTCATCACTAGGGAGATGGTGGCAGGAGTTGGGGGACTGAACACTGCACAACATGACCTGAGCCAACAGCAACAGGGTGAGTAAGGACCAGGGACTGGGCTGATGGGGGAGATCGGCACAATGGCATATATGCACAATTAAGTATAGCACATCTGCAGACAAACCATGCCCAAGAGTCACAACTCTGACCAAGAGCCCAAGTTACCCAAGTCTGCAACAACTCAGCACTGTATAAGCACAGAAGTCACAGGCACTCTGCCTGAAAGGGATAAGGGCCAGCCAAATCAGAGCTGAAGGGGCAACACACTCACAATAATGCACACACACATAAGAATCAGAGTACCTCAACATTGTTAACAATGTGGTATAAACTGCAACACTTTCACAACAGAACAGAGGACACAACTACTGCCGCTTGTGTGTAGAAAATGGCCATTCACATTTGGCATAGTAAGAAACTGTGAGATGACAATGCACAAGTACAACCTCACATCCCTGATGGTGTAGACATGTCAACTGTTCCACATCACTTAGGCATCTCCTCACAAACAGTCACAATGTACATTGTCATGCAGTCTGCAAGTAAACTTGTCCAATGCGTCAACATACATGTGAACACAATGTCAATCTGCCTCTCCCCTTGCAGAGGGAGAATTAACAGCTCCTGCAGAGCAGACCCAACACCCCTGCTCTGATGATGAAGAGGACATCCCCAAGATCTACACCGGTGCCCTCCAGCAACCCATGGACAGCTTCGGCACCCCACCTCCAGGAGCAGTGCAGCCCAGCTGCATCGTGGAGACCACACCCCCTACACAGACCACACAGCAGGAAGCACCCACTACCACTGCTGTCTCCCAGGACCCCCATGACCAACACATGGCATTCCAACACCGTGTGTTAGGGTGCCAGGAGAAGATGACTGATCAGCTGCGGGTGGGGTTCAACCTCATGGCAGGCAAACTCGATGCCATATGAGGGTGTCTACGTCCCATCAGAGACAACTTACAGTCCCTAACAGACACCCACTATCCACTCCATGCTCTCCAACAATCCATGTCTGACATCGCTGGATGAGCCAAGAACAACTGTCCAGTCAGAGTAGCTCCAGCGATGCCAGCTGGGAGTTGGGACACATGCTGAGCATCATATTGAACATGGAGCGGATGCTGGTGGAAAGTGTTTGCCACGGCTGCACACCAGTGAGATGTAGCTGTGACCTTCCATGTCCCGCAGATTCTCGTCATGGCATTGCTGCCACAAGGCCTGTCGCGGATGAATGCTGCTGCTACTACTTCATCCACATCTCCGCCCCTGAAGTGTCAGTATCACACAGTGATGCAGACTAAACACCAGCACCCACATGTGAGGTACCTGACACATCAGAGGACAAAGATGATGATTAATCTGGCACTGTGGTAAGAATGAGGTGGTTGCATTCATCTCTGTATGTGGCCTGTTTCAGCTTGGTTCTGCCCTCTGCATCATGCCCTGGATTACCACCTTTCATTGTCCCCAATACACTCACTTATCTTGGACCTTGACAGGGACTGCCATATTTGCTTTGGTTACCAATGACACAGCAATCACACTGCGGACTGAGGTCTGCCTCTTCAGATGAACTTGTAAATCCCTAATGGACTCTGGTTGGCCCTCCATGGGCTAACAATGTAAAGTGGGGTGTATATGGCCCTATACTGCTCAAGCTTCAACACTCCACTGAATGCGAAAAAAACATTCTGATTCACACAGATGTGTTGTGGCTATGACCAATCAAGGATGAAAGTATAGATGAACGTAGGGACAGTGATTCCACAAAAAGGTACTCCCTGGGTAATGCTACCAATGCTCATGTCTGGCCGTGACCCAGATAGGCAGTGAGACACGCATTGTCATTCAAGTCTAGACTCATCACAGTAGAATACAAGTGAAGGTGCGTAGACTTTATTAGCATATGTGTGTCAGTACAGGCAAGAGAAGTGCCACAACATGCAGACCAATGCAGCAGTATGCCAGGCATATGAGGAACGTTGCCAAGCGCCGCTGTCCACTCGGGGGAGTGCTTTTCAGGAAGACGCTGAAACTGCATCCCTATTAGCCGACTGTGAAATGTTGGGATTAACACAACTTATAAAGGTACCTACACACGAGGCTGTACATTGGATGCCATTTTTTCCAATATCAATGAGCTAGTAATACGTGAGGTACTGCCACTCACCTGGTCAGACCACTATGCTATTTTGTGCCAAATTCCCATCCATCAGGCTCCGATTATTAAAAGATCCCTCCCAACTCACGAAATGTTTAGAGTATGGAAGGATATTGATTATGAGATCTTTAGAAAGTGGTTGATTAATTTCTGTCCCAAAACAACGGACGACCCTAATGTGGCGGTGGAACAGTATTTTACCTGGTTGGGTAATGCAGTGGAGGCACACGTGCCGCTCAAATCTATTTAAAAAAATCGGAAAGTTCCTTCAGCCCCATGGTTCACAGAAGCCCTCAGAAAGCAAAAACAGGTATGTAGGAAACAAGAAAGAAATTGGCGCAGGACTTATGATAACAAAAATAAATCTATATATAAAGAAACACTAGCGGTCTATAAGAAAATGATTCAGGAGGCGAAAAAAAGGTATTTTGGAGAACAAATTGAAAATTCAAAAAACTCCAGTAGACAATTATATGAGGTAGTTAAATCACTGGCTGGGAAATCAGCAGATTTAGGTCCTCCCCTTTCGCAAGAATTTTGTGACGCATTGGCAACTTTTTTCTATTCTAAAGTAAATTATATTTACTCTGACTTTTCAGTACCGAAAACCCCTAACATCCTGAAACCCTTGTCTTCACCGAAACTCCTCGAATGTTCATTTGCCCAATTCAAAGACCTAACAGAGGAGCAAACAGCGGATATTATTAGGACCATAAAAACGGGCTCAGCCCTTGATCCCTGTCCTCCTAAAATTTTCTCCCCAATAACCGACCTCATTAGTAAAGTCATAACACCTATCTGCAATGGGATGTTCAGATCAGGGGTTTTTCCGGACAGGTTAAAGAACACTCTACTGAAACCTCTTCTTAAAAAACCTGGTCTGGAAAAATCCACGTTGAAAAATTATAGACCTATTGCTTGCTTACCATTTTTGGCCAAAGTAGCGGAGAAAGCTATGAACAAGCAACTGTCGGAATATATTGAGCAAAATATCTTGCTCGACGACTCCCAATTTGGGTTTCGCAAAATGCATGGGACTGAGACAACATTGATCAAGGCCGCCGATGACATTAGGATCATCAGGGACCAAGGAGGCACAGCGGTGTTGGTCCTTCTTGATTTGTCTGCGGCATTCGACACGGTCAATCATTCCATCCTGATTGACCGTGTCGGAGAACTGGGTATACACTCAAGGCCAGGGCTCCGCTGGCCTCTTTTTTGGTAGGCAGATCGCAGGCAGTAACACTAGGACCTTTTGAATCAGCTGATCTTGTCCTCCCATGTGGTGTTCCTCAAGGCTCATCCCTAAGTCCGACACTTTTCAATATCTATGTGTCGGACTTAGCCAGGGTTATTAAAAACTACCGGATGAGCCTTACCACATATGCTGACGATACCCAGTTGGTGCTCGCCATCAAGAATGATGGAGAAGAAGTGGTGGCCCGATTCCAGGAAGGAATGTTGGCAATTAAGGAGTGGATGGCCGAAAACTGTTTAAGACTCAACTCAGAGAAGACTGAGGTAATGATCTTTGGAAAGTTATCCCCCTTGTGGTCTTCGGTCTGGTGGCCGCCTTCACTCGGATTATTGCCAACTCCTGTCCATAAGGTCAGGAATCTAGGAATAATTGTTGATGAAAAACTTAATTTCTCTACCCACGCTAACCAGATAGCATCGTCTGCTTTCCTTAAACTTGGACTCCTAAAAAAGATCCTTCCATTTCTCCCTGATAACGCGAAGAAAACAGTGGTGAGCTCCTTGGTGCTTTCATTTTTGGATTACTGCAATGGATTATTTGTGAATGCTCAATCTCGGGTGGTGGCCAAATTACAACTAATTCAAAACGCTGCGGCAAGGTTACTGTCTGGCACCCCTAAATATACATCCATCAAGCAAGTAATCAGGAGCTATCATTGGCTAACTGTAAGAAATCGGATCAGATTTAAAACCTTATGCCTGACTTTTAAGGCATTACATGGTCTTGGCCCGATGTTTCTTAAACAGAAATTTATCATATATCACCCTAACAGATCACTTAGATCGGAACATCTACACCAGCTGACAGTACCACGAACTAGGAATGTCTCTTGGGGTGATAGATGCTTCACAAGCACCGCCGCCAGACTGTGGAATACTCTTCCGATGGTGATAAGATCTACCCCTTCACTGTTGCAGTTTAGAAAGCTGCTTAAAACTTGGCTGTTTGACCAATGACCATCTTACTAACTGCACCACTTTGAACCTGATAATGCTCCTACTGGGACAATAAGTTGAGTTACAGCGCCAAGACACCCACGGGTATAAGCTGCGCTTTACAAATCGCAAAAATAAATAAATAAAATAAATACGGCACAGCATCGTCATGCCTATCTGCGCACGTCCACAAGCCTGACAACAACACTGTGATGTTGGCCGTTGAAGATGGGCGGCCACGTGAGTGTAGTCCTGTGGGAAGGATAGGGCGGACACAGATGTAGAGTTCAGGCCTGTCTGAACTCGTGCTGCGATTAAGGCTAGGCATTTGGCTCATCCTGCAGCAATACAAATACACACAGCTCTTGGCATGTTTGAGCCAAGACCCCGAGCGGTCTTACGCTCCTTCATTTCCCTGTTCGTGCGAGCCTGGTCTCCTGGTGCATGCTACATTGCAACATTGTCGATTCCAAACTGTGTGGTGCCGACACTACAACAGTGACACACTCATTAGTTACTTCCTTGTCCAGGCCAGGACTGAACCACGCCCAGAGCCCCAGACAAATCCTTCACACCCCTATGCTGGCTTGGCATACGCTGACCCAACCCACTCCGCTTATGCTTACGGGGGGGATGACACAGCTACATGACCGGGGTCTTCCCCACTGCCTGAGGTGGCATGGTTGCGCCCACTGTCCAAAACACACACCATCAGTATATGTCCACATGGAAATGTCTGTTCTCTGCATACTGAAGTCAGTCCAGCACATCACCGCCACACTTGGCATTGTGTACATTCTTATTGATGGGTCTCTTGCCGCCTTCGCACATACTTGGTTCCCACCTCTCCCCACATTCTGCAATTGTGTGGCTTAGGGCCAATGCCATTTTCGGAAGGTCAGCCGTCTTGTTCTTCGCTGCCTCGATAGTAGTCCGGGGGGGTGGTGGTGGGTGTTGTGGCCCTCTTGGGTGCATGGTCAGTGGCTCCATGACATGTGTTTGTCTTCAGATGTGGATGTGGGCTGGGTTCCCTTTCATGCTGCAGGTTGTCATCCAGTAACAATTAAAAAAATGAGCTAGTACAATATGTTCAGCACATTCATCCATTTTTATATACACAAATCTGTTATCTGGGAGGTATAGCCCTGAGAAAACCATACTTCTGGCTTGTGTTCAAACTTCTTGTTAATGTTCAAGCACTAAGCTACTCTTTTGAAACAAAGTGGCCACTGTTGAACCCTCCCCTTGTTGCCCCTTTATTTGCAGATTCCCAACAAAAAAGAGCTTGTGCTGCAGGAGACAGACAGCTGTGGTGTCTATCAGTGCAGTTCTGTTCAGAACCAGTTCTGCCAGAAGAAAAATACACTTCTGAACTTTGAATTGTTTAGCTGGGAGCACAGTCCCAGTTTGGGGGAATACATGTTCATCTTTAAATATCGTGTGTCATATAAAGATGGCAGCTTTGTTTTACAGACATTGTTCACTGAAACATGTTTTGCATTGTGTGTCAGTCAGCCCCATAGTTTGTAATAAACGTCTGCCAAGTTAGTATTGGCAGCCGATGTCTCATAATAATGTCCCTGTTTCTACAGGTTCCCTGTCACAGGCCCTGCTGATGGAGACTGGTGTGGAGTGGTGAACAGGGGCTCCATTGCTTCCTCGCGTTGTAGCAATGGTTTATCCTGGATCTGCCAGAAGGACGTGGAGAGCTGCAGCTCCAGGGTGTGAACCTGGAGGCAAAGCCATTAGCCAGAAGGAAAGCCAAGCTTGGTGGGTGGCTCACTCTCTGGGACTAAAATACTAGTAAACAACTTGTCACCTTCTGGGCAATGTAAACACACTCAAAGTGATGGGTGCAGTTAATAAAGGTATTATTTGACAAGAATTGTAATTTTCGAGATCTGCCTAAAAACACTGTTTTCTACTTGGCATATGGTACCCGGCACTCTGGTAATTAAAGAATTGTTTTTAGAGGTGTGTGTGGGTCACAGTCCACTTACTCTGGGGATCCAAGCAGAGGTTAGTAGTGCCTTCCCGAGACTGACATACCTCGTGTCTCTACAGTATTAAACCCAGCTCCATCGTTTGGGGGACTCTCATCTTCCAACCTGCTCCTGGAGTTACCTGCTCCTGGTTGTAATGTGTGTTTATGTGCTTGATCCTCAGGCAGAAGATGCCACTATGAAGATACCTCATTTTCACTCTTTCTACTAGCTGTGCCAATACCCAAAAACCCACATGCCGGGGAAAAGAAACTAAACTTAAGCAAGTAACTCTATGGCTATTAACTTTGAGATATTCCTTAGGGACAGCTTATCTTAACCTGCTAATATCTCATAAATGTGTTTTCCTAGTTCTGTTCTCTTCTTCCTCTCTCGCTCTTCATGATGCCTAGCACCAACACAGGCACCCTTGTGCCTTGGTGCAAGTCTCCTTGAAATATGGACAGGATAGTTTTTTATGCCGGAATGGCTATCTTTCTGCACAAAAGCTATCTTTCAAGGCTGTTTCCTCTTTGAATGTGTATTGTAAAATGCAGAACACATACAAAGACGAAATAATGAGGAGAAATAAGGATATTTCTCCTCGTTACACCACACTCAGGCAGGTACAGCATTTCATAGCATAGCCATGCTTACAACTCTTTATAGACATGGTCTGCATCAACATCAATGGGTGGAGGCACAGGAACGCCTAGGCACAACTTCTAGAACTCCTGTCTGACACAAAGCAGCGTAAGGCAGCACAATGCACTGCATTGCATTCCCTTTTCATACAAAGCCATGCAAAAGGACATTTGCATGGCTTTGTTGTTACCAAAACAGATTTTGCATCTGGCAGCATCGAAAAAGTGATGCAACTCCAAAGCAAAATCTTTGTAAATCCAGGGCCAATGTTGAGACCATGCTGGGTACAGTTTGTCCAGGGAAGGGGATGGTATGAAGATCACAGATAATGTCCAAGTAAAAGCATCAATAGCCAAAACATACAGATTTAGTTGTCTACTCAAGCTGCCTAAACCCACGTTTTTATCACAAAGGCTTCCATTTAGAATACCTGCGAATTCTGCACCCGCAGAGTTAAAGAAACACATGTTATGTTAATATCAGGGGTTCAAATTTGCCATATGTGGGACTGTGGCCCTTATAATGCTATAATGTTTGAGGATGTGTCTTAGTTCATAGCTTTAAAGTGGCATTTTTAGCAAATATTGTTAAGTGTTAACCCCTTCGATCTGGCCAACCGACGCACCAGTGCTCTTGTGCGTAGGACGGCCCCCTGCCATCCGATCACATGGCACAGTGAAGTATTCACTTTTCCCCCTAACAGCCTTGGGAGCTGGGGAAAGGCTACCCCAGCTCCTGAGGCTGTGTGTTTGGTTTCTGTGCAATGACGAGCAGATTACATGTTGTGCTGAAGTCTTTGCATAGAAACCAAAACTGAAATGAGCCTGCCGGCTCATTTCAGTTTCACTTTCTGCATGCTCAGGGGGCTATCTTGCTCGTATCATTTTATTCGGGATACTGAGGGGAACGCTTTGAAGTAGGACATTTGTGCTGGCATGGTGATCTCATGCAACTATATTTTGAAAATATGATTTTTTTCTGGTAAATTTGAGGTGTGCAGGGGATTCAAGGTAGGAAAACGTTGAGGGATCCATGCAAGCCATACCTCCCTAGACTCCCTCGAGTGTCTAGCTTTCAGAAAAGTGTTGGTTTGGTAGGTTTCTCTAGATGGCCACCAAGCCTTGGGCCAAAAGCTCAGTTTCCTCCCATACGAAACCAGGTCATTTTGTGATAGGTAATTTTGATTTCTCTTCAATATGTTTTGGGCCCTTGCCTGTTGCGGGTACTTGCCCCACCCATGCAATTGAGGTACTATTTTTATTGGGAGACCTTGTGGAATGCTGGGTGGTAGGAAATTTGTATCAGCCCGGTGATCCCACAACTTTCCCACACAGAAATTAGAGAAAAATATGCTTTTTTGTGCTAAATGTGATGTTTGCAGGAGATTCTGGGTAGGAAAACGGGGGCAGGTCCATGCAAGCCACCCCCCCCTGGACTTTCCTGGGTGTCTAGTTTTCATAAATGTCTGGGTTTGGTAGGTTTCCCTAGATGGCCTCCGAGCCCGGGGCCGAAAACTCAGGTGACCCCCTTGCAAACTCAGATAATTATGTGATAGGTAATTTTGATGTCTCCTCAATACGTTTTGGGCCCTTGCTTGTCGCGGGTACTTGGCCCACCTACATGAGTGAGGTACAGTTTTTATCGGGAAACATGATGGATCGCTGGGAGGTAGGACATTTGTTTCAGCCTGGGGATCCCACAACTTTACAGCACAGAAATGTGAGAAAAATTTGATTTTTGTCAGCTAAATTTGAGGTTTGCAGGGGATTCTGGGTAGGAAAATGTTGGGGGGACCACACAAGCTATACCTCCCTGGACTCCCCCGGCTGTCTAGCTTTTAGAAATATGTGGGTTTGGTAGGTTTCCCTAGATGGCTACCGAGCTAAACCAGGTAATTTTGTGATAAGTAATTTTGATGTCTCCACAATACGTTTTGGGACCTTCCCTGCCACTGGCACTTGGCCCACACACACAACTGAGGTACCATTTTTATCAGAAGACTTTGGGGAATGTGGGGTGAGTGGAATTTTGTGGATTCACACAGATTCCAGATCTTTCCTTCCGAGAAATGTGAGGAAAATCTGTTTATTTTTACACGGTTTGAGGTTTGCAAGGAATTCTAGGTAACAGAAGCTGGTGAAAGTCACACAACTCACCCTCTCCTAGATTCCCCTGTGTGTTTAGTTTTCAAGGATATATAGGTTTGCAAGGTTCCCTAGGTGCCGGCAGAGCTATAGTACAAAATCCACAGCTAGGCAATATGCAAAAAAATGTGGTGTGTCCATGTTGCGTTTTGGGGCGTTTCATGTCATGGTCACTAGGTCTATCCACACAAATTAGGTACTGTTTCTATCAGAACACTTTGGGGAACGTGGGGTGGGTAAGATTTTGTGGATCCACGCAGATTCCAGAATTTTCCATCACAGAAATGTGAGGAAAATCTGTTTTTTTACAAAGTTTTAAGTTTGCAAGGGATTCTGGGTAACATAACCTAGTAAGAGCTACACAAGGCACCCCCTCCTACATTCCTCTGGGTGTCTAGTTTTCATAAATGTATAGGTTTGCTGGGTTTCACTAGGTGCCGTTAGAGCTAGGGTTCAAAATCCACAGCTAGGCACTTTGCAAAAAAAGGTCAGTTTTCACTGTAAAAATGTGGTGTGTTCACGTTGTGTTTTGGGCTGTTTCGTGTCGCAGGCACTGGGCCTACCCACACAAGTGAGGTACCATTTTTATTGGCAGACTTTGGGAAATGCGGGGTGGGTGGAATTTTGTGGCTCCACACAGATTCCCGAACTTTCTGTAAAGATGAGTCCAAATAGATTGATAAACTTGATATCTTTATTGTAGAGTTAGTACAGGGACCTCCAGCTCATCCACAGCCTGCTTCACAGCTCAGTTTGATCTACTTTAAAGATAACATTCTAAGCTGCTAGGCAACTCATTTGCATTCCATATGAGTCATCTCTACACACCTCCCCCCTTACATATACCACAACTAAAACTTGAAAGAAACTATAATACAGAAAAACAAAGCAGAGAAGATCAATTTAAATACAAGGAGAAAAACACTTAGTTACATTTCCTAAGCAGTGAAGATCAATTTAAATACAAGGAGAAAAACACTTAGTCACATTTCCTTAACTCCAAGTAGACCCATCACACAAAGTCACGACACTTTTCTTTACTTCTTTCACTCGAACAGGTTTAGAAAATTTGCTATCACCTTTGGCAACAAAACCCCCACGTTTTAGTACTACCCAATCACCTGATTTTATGTTAGGAAATTTGACTCCTTTTAAATGATCATAATGTTTGGCAGCAATGGTTTGTTTGTTGACAACTTGTTCTCCAATCACATCACGATTCACCCATATACATTCCCTGTCTTTCAACCACCCTGGTATCTCCTTCAAACCTGGCTCCCTTCCTTTAAGAGAAATAAAAGGTGACACTCCAGTCATGGAATGTGGTGTTACTCTATAAGACCACATTAGCTTTTTTAACTCTTCAGACCAGGATAAACCATTGCACAAAGAAAGTTGTATATTGTCCAAGATCAAACGATTAATTCTCTCAACTAAGCCATTGGCTTGTGGCCTGAATAAAGCAACCCTTTCATGCTTAATACCTTTTCCACAAAGAAACTCCTCCATTTTCCTAGAAATTAACTGACACCAAAACTTTTGGAATTCCTTCATTCAAAAACACCTTTTCAAGAAACTTAATTACCTTCTCAGTTGTAATACTCTCAGACGTCTCGACCACAAACCACTTGGAGTGATAATCCACTAAAACCATTAAGAATTTGCAATTCGTTCCTAATTTGGAAATAGGACCAACGAAATCTAAAGCCAACCTTTCCCAAGGACGCTCAGGAAACTTCACAGAAGCAAGAGGAGGTTGACGTAAAACTTTGGTTTTGTCACTAGCAGCACAAGCATAACAGTCCTTGACAGCTGCCTCAACCTCACTATCTAAACCTGGCCACCAGTATGACTGACGTACACGTCGCTTAGTCATATTTCTTCCTAAATGACCTTCGTGTGCCATAATGACAATTTTAGACCTAAGAGTCTCCGGTGGTACTAATTTATCTCTCCTCCACAATTTTCCTTCTCTTACACTTAACTCTTCTGCAACATTGATGAAACCTTTAAACCGTATATCTTTGCACAATTGCGCATCCCAACCATTAGAAATAGAAAACATAACTTTTTTCAATACTTCATCTTCCAACATTGCAGCATTCCATTGCTCCAACTCAAAAGCTTGTTCTTCAGTATACCTCACTTCCTCAACATCAACCTCAGACTCAATATCACTCACCACAACCGGTATTCTTGACAAACAATGCGCTATTATATTCTTCAATCCTTTCATGTATTCCACTTCAAAATTATATTCCAACACTGATAAAATCCACCTTGATATCCTCGGAGTAACACTCCCTTCCAATCCTTTGCCACCCTTAAATAAATGAACTAAAGGTTTGTGATCAGTGCTAAATGGTAAGCCCCACACAAAGTATTTGAAATGTTTAATGCCCCAACAACACCCCAAGGCTTCTTTTTCTATCACTGAATATGATCTCTCAGCACCCTGTAATCTTCTAGATGCAAACCCAATAATTCTTTCTTCCCCATTACACACTTGCGTTAAAACAGCACCAATACCTATAGCACGCGCATCAGTGGTAATAAAAGTTTTAGCTCTAACATCAAAGTGTCCAAGGCTGGGCGCAGACAATATTCCATCTTTAATCTCCTGGAATGCTTTTCCACATGCATCACTCCATGCAAACTCGACCCACTTTTCATCAAAATCCGCAATGGTTCCACAATATTAGTAAAATTTCTCACAAACTTGGAGCAATACTCCGCTAAACCAAGAAAGCTTCTTAGTTGATCTTTACTAGTAGGAACAGGAGCATCTCTAATGGCAGAGACAATACTTTTCTTTGGTCTGATCCCTTCCTTAGAAATTTCATGACCTAGGTAATTAACTACATCCTTCCTCAACTGGCATTTCTCTCTTTGTATAGTTAACCCATGTTCTCTCATTCTACATAAAACACTCTCCATTACTTGATCATGATGATCAAAATTTCTACCAACAATTAACACATCTTGGAAACAAAGTACATCACTAATACCATGAAGAACTTTTCCCATAACCCTTTGGAACACCGCTGAGGCAGAAGCTAATCCAAAGGGCATCCTGCGGTAACGGAAAGCACCCAGCGGTGTTACAAATTATGTTAAATGTCTGGATTCTTCATTGAGGTCAATCTGGTGATATGCTGATGACATATCAATAACACTAAAGACACTCCCCCCACCCATTGCCGTCAACATCTCTGAAATGTTTGGTAGGGGTTGGCGATCAACCCATATATTCTTGTTAAGATCGCGAAGGTCAATGCATAAACAAATTCTCTTTCCCCCATCCTTAGGAGCAACGACAATGGGTGCAAGCCACTCAGAAGCCTCAATAGGCTCAATTATGCCCAATTTCAGTAACCTATCAAGTTCATCTTGTAGAGGACCTTTCATAAAGTGGGGAACAGATCTAACTTTGTGAACTACCAGAGTAGCATTACTCTTGAGAATAATTTTATGAGAAAAATTTCTTAGCTTTCCCAATTCATCACAAAAAACATCAGAGTACTTTCCCATAATCAACGAATCATAACTCTCACTATTCACTAAACATATAGACTGCACTGGAATAGTGGCATTAGGATTCAAAACTGTACCTAAGTCTCTCTGGTGACGCCACCCCAACAAATTTGATCCTTGCTCGGTCAGATACACTCTACCATAGAGTTTCTTGTTGTCAAATTCAATTACCATCCATTTTAAACCCAAAATGTCAATGTTCTTCCCTCCATAGCCTACAGCTCTAATGTCTGAGGGATCCCAATCATTTACATTAACAGACACTCCCCACGACTTAATGTACATTTCTTTTGACATCAAGGTATATAGACTTCCAGAGTCAATTAACATTTTTACTCCCACAGTATCAAATTTGATAACATAATGAGGCTTATCCAGTTTGTCAGTGCTCTCCCTAGGAATACCTGACAAATCAATATTGTTAATTTCAACATTATCATCAACATTAACTTGATAAGCCTTGATATTATCAATAGAGGGAATAAATTCTCAAACATCCTCACAAGAATCATCAATTTCATGAACAGAGGGAATTTTAGTTCTACAAACCTTAGCAAGGTGGCCTCTCATACCACACATCCTACATATTGCGTTCCTGGCCATACACTTCATACTGGAAGCAATGTGGCCAGGTGCACCACATCGGTAACATTTGACAGGTCGCATGTTAATAGAGCTACTGCTTTGGCGAAATTCCTTATTTTTATCAAAAGCTTTACTATTAGGTTTTTCATGCACTTTACTCAAAGGTTTAGTTATTTTGGTTTCATCAATATTAGCATGAATTTCTGAATCTTTAGAACTAGAAACTTTCACTGCACCCTCCTTATTCGCAATAGAATTGGTACATTTATCCATCTCCTTGATCCAAATATCAGTATGCTCTAACCCCCTCGAACACCGAAAGACAGTCACTCACGCCCTGGTCACCAGCAGACTCGACTACGGCAACGCACTCTACGCCGGAATAAACAAAAACCTCATCTGCAAGCTACAGAACATCCAGAACGCCGCCGCAAGACTGGTCCTCAACCTGCCAAAACACTGCCACATCTCCCAGCACCTGCGCACACTCCACTGGCTCCCCGTCGAGGCGAGAATCACCTTTAAGATGCTCACCCACGCACACAAGGCCCTCCACGGCACCGGACCAGCATACCTGAACAGCCGACTCAAATTCCACGCACCCCAAAGGACCCTACGATCAGCCCAGCTTTCCTACGCTGTGGTCCCCCGCACCAGAAAGACCAGATCGGGAGGCCGCTCCTTCTCCTTCCTCGCGGCCAAAGCATGGAACGCCCTTCCGCTCCACCTCAGACAGACAACATCGCTCCCCATCTTCACAAGAAACCTCAAAACATGGCTCTTCGACAGACCCCCTCCTTGATGGAATGGAACCTGCACCTCCCCAACCCCCCCCACCCCTAGCGCCTTGAGACCCTTACGGGTGAGTAGTCGCGCTTTAACAAACTCCTGATTGATTGATTGATTGCTATTTGAATAGCCTCTTCTAGTCTTGAATCTCTTATTAATAACTTTTCACGTACTCTTTTATTATTTGTACACCTAACTATCTGATCACAAATAAGTGAATCTGTTAAAGTCCCTAATTGACAAGTCAGTGACAACCCTCTCAAAGCAGCAACATATGATGCAATATCTTCGTCCAATATTTGTACCCTACAGAAAAATTTGTGTCTTTCAAGAACTAAATTTACTTTTGTGGTAAACCTTATTTCAAGCATCTGCAAACTCATTTCATAAACATTTGCAGCTTGTCCATCTCCACTACCAAGGGAAACTTCTGGGAGATTTTCATATAGCCTGTGACCTTCCACACCCAAATTGTGTAGTAAAATAGCTTGCCTACGCACTGGACCATATTTATCAGCACCAGTGGCAAGAATGTAGGTAAGAAATAATTTCTTCCATTCCTTCCACGGAATGGTTGGCTCACCAGGAGTTGGTAAAAAGGCAGATGGAGTGGACAAAGCTTGATCACTCATAATAACCAACTTACACAATTAAAACATTAAATTTAAACTTTCACCTGCAAATGAAAGAAGGTTAGTTTAAAATAAAGAAACTAACATAACAAATTAAAATAAAAACCTTCATGTCTTGAAACTTGAAAATCGTTTTTCCTTCCAAAGTAATGACAGTAAGTTATAAAGATCGGTTTCAAGTTTTTTCTTCCAAAATGTGCAAGGTTTGCACTAAAAGTCGAAGTTCAACGTATCCACTGTAGAAAGCAACGAAGATTGTCCCAACAAGCTAAGATGGCCGCCAACGTCGAGATTACGCTCTTGATTTGACGTAACAGATATGACGCTCAAAGAAGAAAAGCCATGGAGGAGTTCAATCAGAAATAGTTGAAAGTAGATAATTCAGCGCTCGTAAATACCGATGCAGAAAGAGCCAACGCTCGCACATAAAACACCAATATTACTTCAGGTATTTCAGTAGTAAAAGCTCTGTGTCCAACCACAATAAGGCACAAGTATAAGTTTTTGTTATTTCAAGACTTGAAGCGCAAGAAAATACTAGTAGTATTTCACAAGAATTCCATTTTGATTGAATAAAAGTTCATATTGCTTTCAAAATTTTGTATTCTCTTATCAAAGGTAGAGTTAAAATAGTTGAAAGTCTGGATCCAAATAGATTTAAGTTGGGCACAGAATTTAATCAGTTGAGTACAGAATTTGATCAGTTTATTCACTAGATGGTGGATGATGATATGTAAAATATTCCAAAGTCCAAGGGTGGAGGCACCAGCATCTGCCCCTTGCGCAGAAAGGTTTCCTTCGTCGCCAATGTAAAGATGAGTCCAAATAGATTGATAACATTGATATCTTTATTGTAGAGTTAGGGACCTCCAGCTCATCCACAGCCTGCTTCACAGCTCAGTTTGATCTACTTCAAAGATAACATTCTAAGCTGCTAGGCAACTCATTTGCATTCCATATGAGTCATCTCTACACTTTCCATCACAGAAATCCGAGGAAAAAGTATTTTCTTTACTAAGTTTGAGGTTTGCAAAGGGTTCTGGGTAACAGAACCTGGTGAGAGCCACACAATTCAACCCACCCTGGATTTCCCTGCATGTCTAGTTTTGAGAAATGTATAGGTTTGCTAGGTTTCCCTAGGTGCTGGCAGAGCTAGGGTTCAAAATCTAGCTAGCCACTTTACAAAAAAAGGGTTCGTTGTCACTGAAAAAATGTGGTGTGTGCACGTTGTGTTTTGGCCCATTTCCTGTCCAGGGCACTAGGCCTACCCACACAAGGGAGGTAAAAGTTTTATCGGACGACTTCGGGGAATGCGGGGTAGGTAGAATTTTGTGGATCCATGCAGATTCCAGAACTTTTCATCACAGAAATGCGAAGAAAATTAGATTTTTTTAAAGAGTTTGAGGTTTGCAAGGGATTCTGGGTAACAGAACCTGGTGAAAGCCACACAAGTCACGACATCCTGGATTTCCCTGAGTGTGTAGTTTTCAAAAATGTATAGGGTTGATAGGTTTCCCTAGGTGTCGGTAGAGCTAGGGTTCAAAATTGCTTACTCATTTTGGTATTCACAGAAAGCACCTATTCATTTTGGTGTTCTCAGAAGGCACTTACTCATCAATGAGTAAGTGCCTTCTCGAATACCAAAATGAGTAGGTGTCTTCTGTGACTATCAAAATGAGTAAATGCCTTCTGTGAATACCAAAATGGTAGTACGTTTAGGATTTTGTCTTAAGTTCGTTCTGTGAATCGGGCCCACAGAGGGCAAACCTACATCCGTAGGCACGGGATCCACATGGCTATGTTGCAGGAAAAGCCTTTATCAGAATCAGAGGCTCAAAATCTCCAGAAGAAATGGAGAGGCCATATTGTTCTCTGTGGTTTACTCCACCTAGGCTTGGGGAGTGGTGATTTGGGTGGCCCCACAGGTCCTGTTGAGGGTTTTTAGTTGTGAGGCGGACATAGAGGGGAGATATGTCTTGGTGCATGCTGAGCTGGATGGTACAGAAATCTGTTTACTGAATGTCTATGCCCCGAATGTGGATGATGGCAATTTCTACTTACACTCTGGGAGTCTCCTACTGCCATATGTAGTGAGCTCTGTATTATGAGCTGGGGACTTCAACTGTGTTCTGTATGGCACACTGGACAGACACCCCCGAGAGTCCACACTAAACCCAGCATGATTGCTGCTCTGCAAGGGGTCATGAATAACTTGGTGTGAGCCGACGTCCCGACAACCCCAACCTAAACACCGCCCTACCCCAACCTTACCTCTTTCGCTACCCCCGGGACTGTGTCCCCGGCCTCAGAACGCCAGCATAAGGACCAGACTCGACACGCCAACAAGAGCCCAGAGAGTCACGCCCTTCTTTTCCCCACAGGGACCAACCAGAACATCGGGCCAGACGGACTTAAATCTCGCGGACCCCGGAAGCCCCACCCCTGTGGCAGCGACAGCACAGGATAAAAGAGGGAACCAGGAAGTGAAAGTTGTCGGAGATTTGTGGCAGGAACCTCGGACTGGTGGTCGTGAAGGAGAAGGAGACGGAGAGCAGACGGGTGAAGCAGACGTGTGGAGCGAAGAGTGGTGGAGTCCACAGGAGGTGGCTGTAGAGCGGCCGTAACTCAACGGGAGAGTTACGGCGGACCGCGTGAGTGCCTTTAACCTCACTATTTTCTACTCGCTAGGAGTCCCCTGTAAAGTCCTTGTATAAAATACCCCTTCTCTTTAGTATCACGTCCCCTGCACTGTATGATAATTGTATAGTACTGCACTGTGTGCCCCGCCATTTCCTTCACGCCCCGACCGAACACTCTTTTCTTCTTCCCGCCCCGTACTCCTTCCTCCCGATACCTTCCTTTCCTCACTGTCTCTTTTCCGCTCCATCCACACACGCCCCGGGTGACGGTGACTGTTGCAGAGATCCTAAAACTAGGATAGGACTAACGGTCCCTTGTTTTCTCTTTTGCTCCCTGCCCTCCGTGGATACTCCCCGTCACCGGAGCCGCCGTTGGAACCGCCGAAGACCGCAAGCTGCAACGCAGACCCGGCGTGGATCCAGTACCCTGACGCCCTCCTTGTTTTCCCTGTGTTCTACTTCTGTGACTCTGCAATAAATCCCTACTATAGCACACTACATACGGCCTCCTCGCTTGCTCTTCCGGCCCGCTGCACACCCACCCTCACATTTGGTGTCAGAAGTGGGATCTGCCGGAAGCATGGAGGCCGTTGTTAGAAAGATGGCGGACTCACAGGAACAGTTTGCCAAACTGATGGAGCAGTTCCTAAAAACCGCAGAAGACGACAGGGGCCAACTTCACGACGTCCTAAAGGGTCAAGGGACCGCCCACGAACAAACCATGGAGAAGCTAACAACGGCCCTGGGTCAACAGAGACCACTAGCCTCCCTCCCTTCTGTGGTACTGCAAAAGTACGTCCCGGGGGAAGACCCGGACTACTTCTTTACTAACTTTGAACGTCTTGCCCAAGCAGCCAATTGGCCAGTGGACCGCTGGGGGCAATATCTGGGACCCCTTCTCACAGGCGATCTGCAGGCAGCATACCAGCAGGCCAACATACAGGGCACCACACCGTATGCGGATATCAAAAGGTGCATTTTGGAACGTCTTGGGATCGATGATGACACCTATAGACTAAAGCTAAGACAGGCGAAAGAGAGGCCACAAGAGAACCCCAGGGCTCTCTCATTTCGCCTTAGGGATCTTGCCAACCGATGGCTCCGGCCAGAGACCTCCACAAAAGACGAGATACTTGAGAAAATCTATTTAGAACAGTTCCTGAACTCTTTACATCCGGCCACCCAGCGTTGGGTGAGACAACATTCCAGACTCACCCTAGAAACCGCCATTGAGATAGCCTCAGCCTTCAGTCGAGCACAGGAACTCCAGCGGGGTAAGGAGGAACCACCGCACCGTGCCCCGAACGCCGGACCGTCACGGCCTCTCCGGCCCGTTCCACAACGAAGACCAGAACCCACCCCCCTGTTTCCCTCACCGGTTGTATTTCGTCCCCCAAATCCTGGACCCCAGTGCTATGCCTGTGGTGGGTTCGGTCACATCGCCCGGATGTGCCCGCAGAAGGAAGAACCTATGGAGGTCGGGCTCGTAAGGAACTTTCTGTGCAACCCTCCAGGGACCACACCACCTGCCTTCCACTGTCCGGTCTCCATCGATGGCCAACGATTAATGGCCCTTGCCGACAGCGGCTGTCGTCAGAGTGTCCTGAGACCTCAAGACCTGGCCCACCCAGTCAGTCCTACAGGGATGGTTGCCATTCAGTGTGTCCATGGGGACACCAAACAGTACCCCACTACCCAGGTGCGTGTCCAGCACCAGCACGATCCCGGGACTCCCCTCACCATTGGTCTTGTACCCGCTCTCCCCGAACAAGCCATTCTGGGGAGTGACTATCCGGGACTGCCTACACTTCTCCGAGACACCTCAGACTCTCTGACCCAGTGGTGGAAGGAGGCTCCTTACCAAGGACAGAACCACCCAGAGACCGTTCCGAAACCCCACAAAACCAAACGCCAGAGGAGAAAGGAGAAGAAAGAATACGTCAGCGCTTACCCCGCATTTTCAGATGACCACCCGTGGCAGACCGGCAGGGAGTTCAGAGCTGCCCAACAAGAGGATCCCCTTCTTCAAGAAGTATGGGGAAGGGCCCTTGATCACGAAGACCCCCTGCAAGTAGGTCCCTACTTCTTCAAGAGGAATGGGTTGCTGTACAGAAAAGGGGGCCCACAACAGAACGCCCACCTACTTATCCCAGGTCCCTTCCAGGACAAAGTCCTCTTCCTGGCCCACAGCCACCTTCTGGGGGGTCATTTTGGGGACGAGAAAACTAGTCAAGCCATCTTGGAGAAGTTTTATTGGCCCGGGGTATATCAAAGGATCAAAACCTATTGTCGGGAATGTAGCGTATGCCAGAAAAACAGCCGACATAGACCTCCCAGAGCGCCTTTGCAACCCCTCCCTCTCATTGACGTCCCCTTTAGCCGAATAGGGATGGACATCATAGGACCCCTCTTGCCCTCCCGTAGCGGGTGTCGCTATGCCTTGGTTATAGTGGACTATGCCACTCGCTTTCCTGAGGCCATACCCCTGCGACAACCCACTACCCAAACGATAGCCAAAGCCCTGATCTCCCTGTTTTCCCGCGTAGGGTTTCCCCGGGAAATCTTGACCGACCAGGGCACGCCTTTTGTTTCGGCCTTGATGAAGCGGGTATGCGCTGAACTTGGGATTAAACAAATCAGAACTTCTGCCTATCATCCGCAGACAGACGGATTGGTGGAGCGCTATAACGCTACCCTAAAGCAGACCCTAAAAAAACTCCTGGGCCTAGAAGCCAAAAGGTGGGAGGACCTGCTACCATTGGCCCTCTTCGCCATCCGCTGCAAACCTCAGAGTAGCACAGGCTACTCTCCCTATGAGCTTCTGTACGGACGTCCCCCTCGTACCCTGCTGGACATGGCACAGGAGGCCTGGGAAGCCGAGCCAGATCGTACACGTCCGCTCCCTGAATACCTCGAGAACCTGAAAACACACCTCTCCATGATCCGGAACATAGTGAGACAAAATCTGGGGAACGCCCAGGATAGCCAAAAAAAGCAATATGACAAGGGCACCCGGTCCCGCGTCTTTGCTGTCAATGACTTGGTACTCCTCATGATGCCCTCGTCGGACCAAAAACTGCTAGGTCAGTGGCAAGGCCCTTATACCATCCTCCGACAGGTGACCCCGGTCACCTACGAGGTAGAGATAGACCCTACACGTGGAACCTCCCAGATATACCACGTAAACCTGCTGAAAAAATGGGAAGGACCCCGTCCGGTTCTACACGGGAGCCTCGGTCACCTTCCTTTCTCTTTTGACTCCTGTTTGGATCCGGAATTGACACCCGCACAAACCCAGGAGTTATGGGACTTCCTGGCACCCCTGAAGGGGGTCTTCTCCTCCTCTCCTGGTCGTACTAACATCACAGAGCACGCCATAGAAACGGTACCAGGGAAAGTAGTCCGCTTAAGGCCCTATAGACTTCCAGAGGCTCGCAGAGCGGTCATACGACAGGAGATAGCGGACATGCAGACGATGGGAATCATAGAGCCCTCAGTCAGCGACTGGAATTCTCCTATCGTCCTTGTACCAAAACCAGATGGATCTGTACGTTTTTGCATAGACTTTCGGGAGGTCAACAAGGTCTCTACCTTCGACAGCTACCCCTTGTCCCGGGTGGATGAAATGATCGAGAGGATTGGAAAGGCAAAGTACATCTCGACTCTGGATCTATGCAAGGGATATTGGCAAATACCCCTCCGGGAACAAGACAAAAAGAAGACTGCCTTTTCTACCCCTGAGGGGTTGTACCAGTTCGTAGTCATGCCCTTTGGTCTACATGGCGCCCCAGCCACCTTTCAGCGTGCCATGAACCACGTATTGAGACCCCACACCCAGTACGCCGGCGCCTATTTAGATGATATCGTCATCTTTAGCGACAGCTGGCCCCAACACCTGAAACATCTGTTTGATGTCGTCTCCTCCCTAGGTTCCTTTGGGTTCGCCATTAACCCTGCCAAAACCACCGTGGCAGCGAAGACAGTGAAATACCTGGGGTACCTTCTGGGGGATGGCTTGATAAGACCCCAAGAAAGCAAAACAGTTGCAATCCGGTCCCTTCCCTTCCCCCAAACCAAGAAAGATCTTCGAGCCTTCCTAGGGCTTCTCGGGTATTACCGACGGTTTGTGCCAAACTTTTCCCAGAGAGCAGCAGCCCTCACGGACCTCCTAAAAAAGTCAAGCCGATCCGAAGAGAAACTACGGAACCCCTCTCCCGAAGCCTGGCAAGCCTTCACGGACTTAAAGGAAGCCCTGACCTCGAGTCCTGTCTTGGTTCCCCCCGACTACTCCCTACCCTTTATCCTACAAACGGATGCCTCTGATCATGGGTTAGGGGCGGTGCTGTCCCAGAAAGATTCCCTGGGTAATGAAAGGCCTATCCTTTATGTCAGCCGCAAACTGTTTCCGCGTGAAAAACATTACGCCGTGGTGGAAAAGGAAGCCCTAGCCATCAAGTGGGCGGGGGACCATCTCCGGTATTATCTGGAGGGCAGAGACTTCATTCTCTACACGGATCACGCCCCTCTAGAGTGGATGGCTCGGAACAAAGGTCAGAATGACCGAGTCCTCCGATGGTTCCTCTCCTTGCAGCCCTTCTGCTTCAAAACCAAACACAGGAAGGGATCAGAACAGGGCAACGCGGATTTCCTTTCGAGATACCCTTCCTCTCCCTCCCCTACAAGAAGGACTGCTAGGGAAAGGGGATGTGAGCCGACGTCCCGACAACCCCAACATGAACACCGCCCTACCCCAACCTTACCTCTTTCGCTACCCCCGGGACTGTGTCCCCGGCCTCAGAACGCCAGCATAAGGACCAGACTCGACACGCCAACAAGAGCCCAGAGAGTCACGCCCTTCTTTTCCCCACAGGGACCAACCAGAACATCGGGCCAGACGGACTTAAATCTCGCGGACCCCGGAAGCCCCACCCCTGTGGCAGCGACAGCACAGGATAAAAGAGGGAACCAGGAAGTGAAAGTTGTCGGAGATTTGTGGCAGGAACCTCGGACTGGTGGTCGTGAAGGAGACGGAGAGCAGACGGGTGAAGCAGACGTGTGGAGCGAAGAGTGGTGGAGTCCACAGGAGGTGGCTGTAGAGCGGCCGTAACTCAACGGGAGAGTTACGGCAGACCGCGTGAGTGCCTTTAACCTCACTATTTTCTACTCGCTAGGAGTCCCCTGTAAAGTCCTTGTATAAAATACCTCTTCTCTTTAGTATCACGTCCCCTGCACTGTATGATAATTGTATAGTACTGCACTGTGTGCCCCGCCATTTCCTTCACGCCCCGACCGAACACTCTTTTCTTCTTCCCGCCCCGTACTCCTTCCTCCCGATACCTTCCTTTCCTCACTGTCTCTTTTCCGCTCCATCCACACACGCCCCGGGTGACGGTGACTGTTGCAGAGATCCTAAAACTAGGATAGGACTAACGGTCCCTTGTTTTCTCTTTTGCTCCCTGCCCTCCGTGGATACTCCCCGTCACCGGAGCCGCCGTTGGAACCGCCGAAGACCGCAAGCTGCAACGCAGACCCGGCGTGGATCCAGTACCCTGACGCCCTCCTTGTTTTCCCTGTGTTCTACTTCTGTGACTCTGCAATAAATCCCTACTATAGCACACTACATACGGCCTCCTCGCTTGCTTTTCCGGCCCGCTGCACACCCACCCTCACACTTGGGTTATGTAGAAATATGACTCATGAAAGGAGCTTCTAGTAGACTAGACCGGGTCCTACTCTCTGAGGGGGCCGGCTTCGACAGTACTGCAGACGCAGGTGCTGGGACTATTTCTTTCAGACCATGCCCCCGTGCTGCTGGAATGGGGGATGAGAGGTTTTCAACCACAGATCCCCCGTTGGTGACTGCAGCCAAAGACAATGTATTCCAGGGAGAACTTAGAGAAGTGACCAGCGCTTACTTCGACAACAATTGGTGTTACACCACTGGGAGGGGACCAAATGGGAGGCACTAAAGGTGGTGACAAGTGGAAAATGCTGCTCCACGGTGAGGGGGGGGGGGTGGGAAGGCACCTGGAGAAGGACCTATCTAAGGCTGAAGATGCCTTGGCTAGACTGCAGAGAGAGGAACTCGTTGGGGAGGCACAGGGGGAGGCCCTATTGCATCTCCAGGGAGATGGACTGCTTAGTCCGCTGTGAATATCACCAGTTACTTCATCGTGAGGGGGACAAATCAGGGCAGTTGTTGGCATGGCTACTTAAACGTCAGCATGCCCCCCTCCCTGATCATTCTCAATCTTCGGCGGGCACATAGGTGTCCCGTATCCACACTAAATGGCATTAATTCCCTTCTGCGCACTCACTTGTGAACAAGAGGATATGTGGTATGAGTCTGCAGTCATGGGGTGCTTCTTGGATAACCTTCAGCTTCCCCGACGGCCTAAGTGAGGAAATTCTCCTGAAAAACCTTCGGGAAGCAGTGGCTAACATGTTTCGCAGTAAATCCCCAGGCCCAGATGGTTTACCAGTAGAGCATTTCCAGGTTTCTGCAGACCTTCTTCTGCTTCATCTGCTGGAGACTATGCCGGAGGTCAGACAAGTGGAAATTCTGCCTCGGTCAATGAGGGAGGCCCAAATTGTAATGCTCCTCAAAGCAGGCAAAGACCTTCATACAGACGTGTGGCTTTGGGCCTGATGGTCCTTCTGCAGCGCTGCCTCTATGTCCTCTAAAACTCATTTTGCTTAATTCCCTGAACTAACTTTAACACCCTCAATAGCCTTCTCATCTCTTTGCTGTCGGCTGGGAAATGCAACAGGGTAAAATGAGAGAGTCTGAAACTGGATACGGATCTGGTGAGGCTTGGCATCTCAGACCTGGACCTTTATTATCTTGCTGGCCTCAACCAATATGTGGTGCAGTGGTGCGCGGAGGGCCCAAATATGGTGAAGGAACTTTTGCTGGATTGGGGGAAGGAGGCCTATCTCCCGAGGTTTATTATGATGGGTTCTAGACTACCCCAGATTACCTATTCATGGTTCACCAGGTCACGTGGGTCTGGGAACATGCGTTCACCCTTGTCTTGCATAGGGCTCCAAACGCATGGATGCTTCCCCTGCAGTGGCTCCATAGCTTCCGCCATATACAGTCGGTGTTGGACCTGACAGGATAGTTCAACGGTGGCTGTTTGGCGGCAGGTGACTTATACCTAAGAGGGACCTTTCTCTCCTTCGCCTATGCAAGGGGATTCTTTCAGATCTCAGAGGGACAAATTTTGCAATACGCAACATTTTTCGCACAGCTTGCAAATTATGAATTTCTTTTCCCAAAGAACCCGAAGAATCTTGTACCTTGTTGGTAATCCTTAATCCAGGATCCTTCAGGTGTCTGATTTCCCACCTATGTGGGGCATTATAGGCAGACCATAGAGTATATGTTTGCCATCTCCAGGACATGTGATCAATGGACTTATCATGACCTCTTAATGAGAGAATGGAAACGAGCATTTGCCCAGGTTTGAGCAGTGGTTAGCAATGCTCACTTTAAACTTATGCAATTCCACTACCTACACCGCACATACCTGACCCCACACTGGTTCACAAGGTTTACCATGACATGTTCACCTACATGCCCCTGCGGTGTTGTTGACAGCGCATATGACATGGGATTGTACCTAACTTCGGGTTTACTGGTCAAGTGTACCGATGACACGGTGGGAAGCCACAGGAATTCTGGATTGTGTTCTCAGGGTTCTAATGGTTCCCAAATCTAGGACCTGAATGCAACACAAATTTACACTAATGGGACTTGTATTAGCCAAACGCTGCATAGCTATCCATTTTCGCACCTTGCACCCCCGAGGCTGACTACATGGAGAACTGACATGCACAAATGAGGAATAGCAGAGGAGCAGTGTTTGTGCTTAGTTCGCACTGATGAGAATGCTGACCGGGATCTGGAGATGTGGGAGGTCATGCTGGAGAAGCCACAGATGGCCAGGAAACTGGGCAGGGACAGGGAGGACCATCCCAGACAGGGAGCTCCAGGGCACAGTCACAGACGATACCCGATGCCCTGTCCAACTAACTATTGCCGGAATGGGGAACGGTCAGATGTGTGGATTGAGAATAGCTGGTTGACCTCTGTGGATTCGGGTAGGACGGGGTAGCTTATTGGAAGGATCCCACACTCTGGGGGTGGGGCAATGGTTTTCGTGAAAGCATGGCTGTAGTGGTTAAAAACCCCAACAAATCAATGTCACCGGATAGCCGTGGACGCGGAAGCCTCATGGCGTGGCCTCGTCAACATGTAACTCAGTGTAATGGGTCCATATGGAGAGAGGAGCAGGATGGACTCTGATATATATTGAGGCTGTCTTTGTTTCTTAGAGTTATATGTGATATGTTACCTCTATTAATTGCTGCCTAAGTTGTCTCTTTTTTATTATTTTCTTGGTTACCTGTTTTGTATATCAATGATAACTGTTTACCTCTTCGGGGATGTCAGCAGTCCCAGCATTGTCAAATGTACTTCATGATGTAATTTGTGGTCCAAACTCTGATTTGTCCAGGGGTCATTGTAGATCCAGTGAGGAGTTTAACTCCACGAATTGTACTTTGATATGACTTCATTTGTGCACGATGTGTCTATCTGCGATTAAAATGTGTACTGATGGCTGTATAATTCCTAAACAAAAACAAGTCGGAAAAAAAGACACACAACATGCTATGAACATGTATCAGAGCGCTGTAGAAGGCAGCAAGGTACCCATTGTATAACAGAAAAGTCAAGAAGAAACAGAAGTGAGATAAAATAAAAAGTCACACAATACAAGGTGTACATGTAATACTATTAGAACATAAATAAACTGCTCTGTGTCTGTATGACCAACAACAGATGTACATCTCTCCTTGTGGTCCATGAGTCGTGCAGTGTGCCAAGTGAACTCAAGTCATGCATCTTTGTAGACGGCAGGAGGCCGATGAGAGCATTGTGCCTCACTTTTCCTGCCATCAGATAGTTTTGATAGAATGGTGAGAAAATGATGCATTTGTCAACAAGGTTTCCTAAAATACATTTTTTAAATCCCATTTATGACATAGGTGGCTTTGAAAATGTATTTTCAAATGATTTATCATTCAGCATAATATCCAGCTATACTTCTACTTTATCTAACCATTACTCAACCATAACTTGTGCTAGACCTGACAGTCTTAGGATGGTCTTCCCCCAACTTTTTGCCTTCCCCCTCCATTTTTTTCTGATCTCCTTTTTGCTGGTATTTGGACTTTGTACACTTTACCACCACTAACCAGTGCTAAAGTGCTTGTGCTGGCTCCTCTAAACATAGTAATATCGGTTCATCTCCAAATCGGCATATTTAATTTGTTTATAAGTCCCTATTAAAGTGGTAATATATATGCCCAGGGCCTGTAAATTAAAATGCTATTAGTGGGCGTCCAGCACTGATTTTGCCACTCCCTTAAGTAGCCCTTTAACCATGTCTCAGACCTGCCATTGCAGAGCCTCTGCAGTTTACACTGCCATGTCGACTTGGCAAAATAAGCCTTTTGCCAGGCCCAGAACTTTTTTGTTTTTTTAAGTCACCTATAAGTTTGGCCCTTGACAACCCAGAGGGCAGGGTGCAAAGTAAAACCACATGTACCTTTCATTTTTACACGTCCTGGTATTGAACAACTCTCACAAAAGTTTTCACTACTGCAAGGCCTATCTCTCCCACAGGATGCATTTGTGATTACCTTATTACATTTTATAAATGTAATTTACAATTGGGAAGAGATAAACCCTTCAAGTCTGGTGTCTATGTAATCTGAATGTTAAATCCAAACTAATGGTGCAGTCAGATTTTTAAAGTGCAAGTCTGTAAATGCCACTTTTAGAGAATTGGCATTTTCTTGCTTTAGCCATTTGGTGCCTGTATCCTGACTCTGAACACATGACTGGGTCTATCTGTCTGTTCGGCTCTGTGTATTACTCCAAGACAGCAACATACACTGGGGGCTTAGGTGTGTCTCAATGGTCAATTCCTGGCAGCATGGGAGGGAGGAGCTGGGCACAGCCTCACTCAAACCTAAATAAGCTGTGTCCTATCAACACACAAAGGGCTGCATATCCACTGTAGTGAGTCTGGAGTCAAGGCAGGAAGGGAGGACCCGTGTGAACTTCAAAGGCATGTCTTTGAAGTCTCTCTCACGTCAAAGGCACCACTAAATATAAGTACTAGACCTCAAACACCACCATTTGAGTACTCTTCTGGACCTGTGGATACCCTGCCATGAAGAGGACTGCTGTGCTGCTGGAGGACTGCCACTCTGCTGGAATCATGCTATGCTGTGCTGATTTGCTGGCCTGCAGCCATCCTGCCTGGGTGTGAAGGACTGGACCTGCATCACTTGACCCCAGAACCCAGAGTGACTCCATGGGATAGTTGGGTGATCTCCTGAGATGAAGCCTCAGGGACATAACAGGCTTCCAAACCCTGCATCTGGACTCTGCCATCTGTGAGTCTACCCTGCCAAGTGGTGCCAGCCCAGTATTGGACCCTTGGAAGTGGGCTTTAGGTGCTTGCCAGCAGAACCGGTGCATCTTCTCTCCTGAACAACGCTCCCCCGAGCAAAACCGATGCATCTCCTCGGCTGAGTGGTGCATCTCCAGCAGAACCAGTGCATCGCTACTGCTGTGAGGTTTGAACTCGTCAAAAAAGACTCACATCCTAGGACCGACACATCGCCTTCAGGACCGCTACTGTGCAATGCTTTTGTCGGAGCAAGCTCCTTGCATTCCATATCAATGGCAGCCTTGAACGCTCATCAGAACTAACCCATTGCCTCGGCTACGCATTACATCCTCGACACTGGACTCCACATCGCAAGCAACGTCAACAGGATCCTTGAGGTCGATGCATCAGGAACTCATATGCAGCCTCGACGCATCTTGAACTCAACGCATCTCATAACCTGCGTGATGAATTTTCAATGCAGGTTCATGAAAAGTTCCTCACCCAGGACCTAAGGTACTCTGTTCAGTGGGCATAACTGGTTCCCTGTAGCCAGCCCGCGCTCCATCGCAGTCGGCATGAATGTGTAACTTTGTCCTGGTCCAGTGTTACCAGCTATCCCCAATAGCTCTTTGTGCTTTTTTGTGCTATTCATCACTATCAACTTTATAACTCAGGTTCTACTGATTGGGTTTTTGTTGTTTTAGTCTTGTTTCAATTATTAAAGTCAGTTCGCGATATTTCTAACCTGATGCTGGATCTTTTTGCGTGGTGTTTTCACAGTTTTACTGTTTGAAGTGTTGCACAAATACTTTACACATTTTCTCTAAATTAAGCCTGACTCCTCTGTGCAAGCTACCAGAGGGTGAGCATAGGCTAATTTGGAGTTTGTTTGCCTTTCACCTTGACTAGGATTATGATTGCTGATTGGTAGGGCTCGTACCCCAGTCAACCAGTAACCCAATTTCTAACACCTTGTAACTAAAAATCTCTATGGGAGGGACCTGGTAGAAAACTAAGAACATCACACAAATCTCATAATCTCACATAGCACCACAGAGTAGAAAGATATCACATAGTCGTATAGCAGTGCTGTCGCTAATGTCACATAGAAAAGAACCAGTTAGTACAACAGATAGGCTGCACTAATGATACAGACTCTGGTGTCAGACAGCAGCACCGATTGTTCGACGAACACTGCCCCTAAATATATACCTGGAAATGTAATCATTTTGTGGACAACATCAACCAGCCATTTTAGGTAATCTTGCATGTTTTGCTGTCAAACATTGCCATGGTGTTGTGGGAAAAAATCCAATGTGATTCACGCAAAGATTATGATTTTCCTAAAAAAAAATATATTTTTGTTTTGAAATACGATTTTATTTTTTACTAAACTCGTCTCATGCCCAAGCATGGCATCTCATAAATAAATTCATAGAAATATACTTGGCGTCTTGTCATAACTAAGAAGAGAATACTTCACTGGCGACGATGGTGGGATGGAGAACCGAACCCGCTACCAACAAGCCTGAAGCCCAGCGTTCATTGCAGACCACGAAAGCGGTTAACTTGTTTGCTCTTCTATTTTTACCTACATTGCTGTCGAGGACGAATCTTACCGTACTAACTACGAAGCTGAAAACCCCATGTCTCCGACAAGCTGTGGTGAGGATTTTTCCAATTTTAATCATTTTCTGCTGTTGCGCGTAACGTTCTCGTGCTATTGAGAGACAAGCTGCCACGAGATAAGTCACGCTCACTCATGCGCAGTTTCTCGTGCTTAACTGCTTCAAAATTCCAGCGCGTCTCTGACCTCATAAAGACGTATGTGCAGAGAGGAATTCTGCTTTTCTTGTTGCGCATGCGCATATGCGCTAAAAAGGATTAACTAACTACGCTGAAGGAGATTAAGCTGCTATTCATCAAGACGCTTATGACACATTGCACCGACTGCAACTTATTTGCATGTTGCCTAGCGCTGATGTCATAAACAGTGTTGCCTGGCACAACGAGCAGCAGGAAACTGAGTAAACCTCACGTTATTATCTTTAAGCAATTTTACTCATCAATCAACTTTTTGCTTGAATTAATTTTCAAATTTTTACTTAAGAGTGTGTCAACCATTATTCAACGCTGAAATACACAGCCTTTTTGGGATTTTAATTTTTGATACTAATGGAGAGTTTTAGTGCTCCTTCTCCATTTCTAGCTTCGCCAGGGGAACCACCTTTAGAATGGAAACAATGGAAGGAGGGTTTTGAAGCATATATGGAGGCAATTGGCGGTGATGACTATACTGATAAGCGCAAACTTGCAATTTTAAAACATTCTCTTGGGGCAGAAGGCAGACAAGTTTTATGTCACTTACCTCCCATTACAACTGATATTTCTAGTGATGAGGATGTTGATGTCTATGATAATGCTATAAAGCAACTTGACAAACAGTACATAGAAAAAGTTAATGAGGTAGTTGCTCGACATAAATTTTTAAGTAGGATGCAATTACCTAATGAACCTGTTGACACGTTTATAAAAGACTTGAGAATGTTACCTGCAAAGTGCAATTATCAAGACTTTCACGATCAGATGGTAAGAGACCAAATGGTACATAATGTTGCTGATGCCAAATTGCATGAAAAATTATTATCTGCACAAGAACTCTTACCAAAGCTTTTGATATTGCTCATCGTTTTGAGGACATGAAATTGGGCATGAAGGAATTATCTGAAAAGAAATCTGCTTCATCTGAAGTTCAATTGGTTAAAAAAAATCTACTGAGAACAACAACAACAAAGCTTCTTCTGCATTGACCAACAGTGATAGAAGAGAAGTAGTTTGTTTTAAATGTGGATTTCCAGGTCATGTCGCCACAGATAAGCGGTGTCCAGCTATAAATTAAGTCTGTAGATATTGTAAATCCAAAGGACATTTCGCCAGAATGTGCAGGAATAGAAACAGAATTAAAAACAGGACTGTTGAAGTCAGGAATTTCAAGCCAGAAAATGTCAACAAAGTTAATAGTGACACCGACGACTCTGAACATTTGTTGGCCGTTTTTGAGATTGATGAAAACAAAAAAGATGCTCCGTTCTGTATGTTACAAATAGGCAACAAACATATAAAGGTTATGGCTGATTCGGGTGCTAGACACACGTTAATAGGCGATGAATGGTTAAAGGAATTTCCTAATATATCCCTACTTCCTTCTGACATTAAATTAGTTAGGTATGGGAAAAAACCCAAAAATGTTTTAGGTTATTTCACCTCGGATCCTTCATTTAAGGGTAAAATGATATCTTCCAAAGTATATGTAGCTAAAGAGGGTTCTTGTTTGTTAGGATGGCCACAGCAACAAGATTTAATGATTGTCTTAGATCCCAACCACCCTCAACAGATTTTGGGTTACTCTGATATCATCAGTCAAGTCAGTAATGATACCACTACTGATTGGGAAAATTTATTTCCCAAGGTATTTTCACCTCAATTGGGTTTACTCAAAAAATGTGTACACAAGATTATATTGAAACACAATGCCATCCCTAAAGTCCACAAAGTCAGAAACATTCCTTTATTGTTGAGAGATTCTGTTAAAAAAGAATTAGAAAGGCTTTGCAAATTGGATGTCATAGAAGAAATCGAGTCGTCTGAATGGCTTTCACCAGTAGTTGTGGCACATAAACCCAATGGCAAAGTGACATTATGTGTGGATATGAGAGATCTTAATTCCAATGTCTGGGTCGACAGGCATCCCCTCCCAAATATAGGAGAAATGTTCTCGAAACTTAAGAATGCAACCATATTTACCACGTTAGATTTATCGAACGCATACCATCAGATAGCATTACATGAGGACAGTAAACATCTAACATCTTTTATTACAACGGAGGGCGCATACAGATATAAAAGGATGCCTTTTGGGTTGGTTTCAGCTTCCTCAGTATTCCAGAGGGTAATGAATAAGTTGTTTAAGGACCTAAATAATGTACTGTACTTCCAAGACAATATCTTAATTTTTGGTAAAGATGTAAATGAACACTCGGAAGTCTTACACAAAGTTTTATCTATTTTACAAAACAATGGTCTAACTCTGACCAAAGAAAAATGTAAATTTGGCATGGGTTCTGTTGACTATTTGGGTCATTCCATCAGCAAAAAAGATATTTCTCCTAAACAAAGCTTAGCAAAAGATATCGAAGATGCCCCAGAACCCCAAAACAAGGACCAACGTAGGTCTTTCCTGGGCCTAGCAGAATATTATGCCAAATTTATTCCGTCCTTTGCTGATAAAACTAAACACTTAAGAAATGTAATGAAAAATCATCAAATGTTTATTTGGGATTCTGATTGCAAAGAAGAATCTGTTTATCTTAAGAAATGCATAGCTTCAGCACCTGCTTTGTCTCCGTTTGACATGTCTTGTGAATCGGTTATCATTTCTGATGCCAGCAATGTTGGCATAGGTGCTGTGCTTATGCAAAAGCAGAATGGTCGTTTTGTCACTATTGCATTTGCATCCAGGCCTTTAAGAGGTGCAGAAGATAGATACTCTACTCCAGAGAAAGAAACACTTGCTTGTTGGAGGGGAATTGAGTATTTTCGTAAGTATGTATATGGCACAGTGTTTAAAGTTAGGACTGATCATCGTCTGTTAGTGGATTTGTTCACAACCAAAGGGTGTGGAAAGGCAACTGCCAGGATAGCTAGATGGCAATATAAATTACAAGATTTTCACTTCCATGTAGAATACATTCCAGGTGTAAAAAATGTGTTAGCGGTTTGTCTATAAAGGCTACCTATCATAGATGATAATGTTGTTGCAGAAGATGAATATCAGGATAGAGTTGTGTCTATTTGTGACGTTTCCAATGGGTGCATAAAGGAAGATCAATGGAGGGCTGCTTGTGATAGTGATGATGACTATAAAAGTGTCATGTCTTTTGTCAACAGTGAGTGGCCAAAGAAGGCTGAGTTATCTCAAGACTTATTGCCTTTCTTTCAAATCGCTCAAGAGTTGTCTATTCAAGACAATATTTTGTTGAGAGGATTGCAGTTAATTGTACCTCGTGATTTCAGGGATATAGTTCTGGACATGGCCCACGAGGGACATCCTGGTATGTCCAGTATGAAGAGAAGAATCAGATGTGAATTTTGGTGGCCTGCTGTTGATAGATGTATTGAAAGGAAAGTTAGATATTGTATTGAATGTAGTGTAAGTGACAAATCCCAAAGGACAGTGAGTTATCATCATGATCCAGTTTCTAGGCCTTCGAGAGTGTGGGAATGTTTGTCATTGGACATTGCTGGACCAATGAGTTTTGGTCATATTCCGGTTTATGCCATTGTGTTGATTGATCAATTATCCCAATGGCATGAAGTTAAGTTCATGCCTCATGTAACTTCTAAGATAGTTATTCAGTTTTTGAACTGTGTTTTTGAGAAAGAAGGTTTTCCCATCTCTGTATTAACTAACAATATGGTGAAGTTCACTCCAGTGGAGATGAAGTCATTTTTTGGCAATCATGGTATAATTCACAAGCATTCCTCTGTATATTACCCACAAGGCAATGGTATAGTGGAACGGTGGATTAGGGTGTTGAAAGAAGGATTACAACTTGCTGAGTAATGGAAAGAATTGTTATGTAGCTGTGAGTAAATTGCTGTGGAATTTTAGGAACACCCCCTGAAGTGAAGGTGATTTATCACCTTTTGAGAAGATGCGTGGAAGAAAGGGAACATGTAACATGAGTCAGCAATGGATGAGAGATTTAGTGGATAATAAGGAAAAGGGTGCTAACAAGTCTCTGTCAAGAGAATCACATATTACAGACAGGGTCCCAAGTGTTTCTAGTTTTCATTCTGTTAGTGTTGGAGATTGGGTGCGAGTGAAAAAAGGAAGATTTATCAGGACGGGTGACTCACGTTTTTCTGATCCCATGAGGGTAGTACGGGTTGGTAGACAGATAGTGGACTTGACAGATGGAAATGTTTGGAGTCTTTCGAAAGTTGTGAAAGTTTCTAAAATTGATGATTGCCGTGGTTCTTTTTCTAGGAACAAAAAAGGTCGATGTGGAAATCTTATTTGGCGTAAAGAGTGTCAAGGTTCTTCAGGTGTTAGGAGGCACCAGGAGTGAGTGAGACAAAGACATGCACAAATTTGGAGTAAAGACTATGTTATGAACAAGTAACTCCTAGATATTTATTTTCTTTTCTTTTATTGATATTTCTCATAGTTTTGTGATGTTGATCCAAGTTATGTCAATGCATATGCTATGACGTGTTTTTCTTTATTTCTTTAAGGAGGGAGATGTGTGGTGTCCTCCGTTCTTTAATGGAACCTGGAACATACTACGTGTGGAGAGGTTCCAGGAGAGATCGGTTGGCTCTGGCTTGTAAGGACGTGATCCTAGTGCTGCCATGGGGGGACAGTCCTCCAGTAAAGAGCTCTCAGGCCTGTTTGCAAATTCGCCTCCTCTCTCAAACAGAGCCCAGACTATCACCACTCTAAATAGTAAACAGACACACACAGTTTGTTATATTCCTGGAACAATCCATGCTTGTTTCTTTTGTTCACTGTTGGAGGCATTTTTATTATTTTCATCACAACTAGTGGGCAAACTTGATTTTAGGATGCTCGTCCTACAGTGTTGTTCCTTTGTGGACTGGCACAGCCTGACCCAAAGATGTTCTCCTTCAAGGTTTCCGATTAATTGCAAAAGTCGCATTTGTGCAAGATTTTATTTGGTGGCCATCTTGAGATCAGACTGTCTTGATGCTCTCTATTTCTACAACTCCGTACACCTTTACTTCCCTCTCCTTTCTGCCCGCGGCACCTTTCCTCCCTCCTCTCTTTTGCCTCTTGTGCCCCCCTTCTCTTTTTCCCTCTCTCACTCTCTCTGCCTCTGCAGTGAGTCTTGAGATGCTTATTGTTGTCATCCCTATCTGTGTTTTCCTTCAGTAACCACTGAATGCATTTGTTTTTCTCCAACCAGCACCACAGGTCTGTGGTAGGTGAATGAGCTGCTGACATGTAGGAACCAATTACAAATACAAAGCAGGATTCTACAGCTAGCCTCTTTCGTTACTTTAGCGAATGTGTTTGATATTTTATCTTCTTGAGTAATACCTTTATTCTAATGAGAACCTAAGACTTGTGAACGCATTGCTTTGTCCAATATATTTGGCTTTTTAAGTGGTAATATATGCTAACACAAGCAAACACATGCCATCCATCCATGCAATATCAATATATCACCATCCATGCAATACCACTTTAAAACCAGACCTATTGGCTATGCCAATGCTTGCTTTTAATGGCAGCTGATTTGCATAAAAGAATGTTCTCAGAGCCCTTGGAACAGACTAGAGCCTGGAAGTGGATCAGACAGCCTGACCCTGCCTGGTTCCACCTGCTTCAGTTATAATCACCCTCCTGCTCCGCCGCCATCTGCTTTATGTAGAATGGAGGCTACACTGGAGGGCCCATGAATATCGAAGGGAGACTACGGTGGTATGGCAATATGAAGGGAAAAATATTGATATCGAAATATCGAAAGGTACCTAGAGATTTTCTATAACTAACTCCCCATATACGTTCATGACGATATATAGATATATATCGGAGATGTGGAGTTTGGACTAGGCAATCTATACATATGCTCTTACCTTTCGATAGTTTGACCCTCGATATTTTAACAAGATATTCTTATATGACAATATTTCTATGTTCCATATTCAGCAGTTAGACTGATTTGCATATAGCCATGTCTGAAATGGGGTGGCTGAGTGGGCTAAAGAATGGTGGTGGATTAAACCCAGATCAGTTGACTGGGGGTGAGTGTTTGATTTGCTCATACGCTCCGTCCATCATCCCCTTTTGTTTCGCTCCATATTCAGTAGTGCAATCACTACAATGTTATTATTTTTTTTTTTACAATGTGAGGAGCCAGTCTTTGCCTTAGACCCAGTACTAGAGGTAGGGGGTGGTTTATGTCTGGCTGTCTCCTCAGTCTGTATTAGGAATCACACTTCCCTGCTGCAGCCTCTGCTGTGGTGTTTAGCCCTCTGCTGTGGTGTTAGGGAGTTATGCTGTTTCACCTCATCTTGGCACCTCCACTGGTTTCAGTCTGAACTCCAAGTAAGAGGGGCCCTTCTATTACCTACCATGGCCTCCAACATGGGTGGACTCCTCCATCTGTTTGAGATCATTTTAATTCCACCAGATTACCTCCCTTTCATTTCAGTCTGGAAAGACCAGTCTCGATACAGGGTTTCAGGCACATTACTCCACACATGAATGTTTCCGATAGTTTACCTAGAAATGAACTGTACAACTTAAAAGAGTCATCATTAGGACATCAGTCATTCTATGATTCTACTGGGGTCAACACGTCAACATACTGACTTTCTTTCTTGAACTGCTCATGCATTTTATCTTCAAAATTGGAGGGAATAAATATTGCATCACTCTCACATCGCTTAATGATATGCAGTGCTGGTTTCGCAGCGAGGAGGAGGAGCTTCCCAGGGTTGCAGTCAGTAGTTTGCACAGAGCGGAGCGGACCAGAGCTGCGGTCGGGACCGGTCTGAATGCGAGCAGGAGCCGGTGGCCAGAAGTACAGAGGCCAAGCAGAGATAAGCGGGTGAGGCGGGCTGGAGTGGTGGCTGCTCATTCTCCTGACCCCGCTTCTGTGGCTCCCGTGGCTTCTGTGGCTCCTGCGAGAGCGCTTCTCTGCACCGAGCGCTGAGTTTGGGAAAAGCGTGGACTAAAATAGGATGGGCCGCTAATCCCCGGTAATAGAAAGGGAGGGGGAGGACGCTCCCTCGGGATGCACCAAATAGCATCCGGAACCGGAACCGGAACCGGAAAGCGAACCGGAAGCACTTCAGTGCTTCCGGTTCAATGCACACTCCCACGTCCAGGGAGTCCGGGCTAGTCCAGTTTGCCTGGGGACTCCCCCTTTTAAGGGGAGTCTGGGGAGCGGAACAGTCTCTTATTCCTGCTCCCCGCCGCTGAACGCATCAACGGGCCAACTGCAGGCCCTGTAACTTCTTTTTGCTTGTTTTTTCCCTCTACAGGTTTGGCATTGCGTGGCAGCGGGACGTGGGAGCGAAGATGGGGCGGGGAAGCATCTCCTTTTATTTAGTTCCCCTCTGCAGGCTTCTCCAAGGGCAGGCGTGATCCGTTCGATAAGCGAGGAGGCGGGAACTGACAGCACGGAGCAAGGCGAGAGCATCCCAGTCACCCGGGACCCAATGGCGGGCCCGTAATTTCTTTCCGTTTTGTTTCCCTCTGCAGGTGGCTGAGGCGGCAGCGGGACGTTGGATGCGGCACGGAGGAGCAGCGGGAGCAGTTCCTTTTGTATCTTTTCCCCTCTGCAGGTATTCACGGCGATCGAGCGACGCAGCGGAAACGGAGTGTAGGAAGGAAGACGCGAGCATCACAGCCACCCGGGATCCAGCTGAGCACGGCAGCAGGGAGAGTGGCGGTGTCCCGAAGGGCACAGCGGGAGGCAGCAGCTGTGCACGGGGGCAGCTGTGAGGCGAGTGGTGCAACGTACCGGGCATCCCATCGAGCGGGCAGACCAGTAGCAGCTGCTGAGGTGAGGAATAACCTGTGAGGCTTAGAGGTGCGAGGGGTCTTTTGTGTTACGCTCGGGCTTTAGAGGAGCGAAGCCCCAGGATACATCACAGGCATCGCATCGTAGTGCATTGCTGGGGAGAGCCACTACCTTGCGGGAGGGCACGATTGTTGTTGTACACGCGTGCAGACAGGGGGCAGCTGGGGTTTGTGCACCACGCTTTCTGTGAAGGGGGGTTTTATAAGTGTACCTGTAAGTAGCTCTTCCGTGTGCAGCCTCACCTAGGGCTATCGAATCTTTGCATTGCCCTAGGAACAGTATTAATAGCAGTCTATATTTACCAAAAGGGCAGGTACACGTGCAATGAGAACAGTTGGGCACCGCGCAGCGAGACCGGTTTATTTTTATTTTTTCCCACAGTGTCAGCGCACAGCCTTGGGAGGACGTCACTCTTCCTTCCCCTGAAAGGTGGTTGGCGATCACTGGAAGCAGTTACTCGGTGGCCCCGGTTAACCAGCAGTCCATCGCTTCTAGGAGCCATAGAAGGATTGAGCGGGCGGCTCACCTGAGCCTACTGGGCTAGCCAGTAGGTCTTGGCTCTGGTTGCGTGACTGCAGAGGTTGGCTGGAGGCCGCTACTGCTTGGAGGTAAGAGGGGACATGGGCTCCGGTTGGAGGTACACGCATGTGTTAGATTGCGCATGGGTAGGCGCATTAACAAGACATTCAATCGCCATGGCCCCTAAGGCACGGCCGACTGACAAGCGCACACACACCGAGGTGATGTTAGAGACTTTAATGCAGCAGGTCCAGGCCATGGGACAGACCCGTAACAGGCTGCAAGATAAGGTGGAGGGACCAGAAGCATCAGAAGGGAGGCCCAGGCGGACTATTGTGCCTCCGAGAAATTATTCACCGTCCCCACCTAATCGAAACAGGCGCAGGCCCATGAGTAGTAGAGGGAACGGGGGGGGCTCCACAAGCACAGGTGGCCCTGGCAGTTATCCCAAGCAACGCGGTACCCCCGAGCCCATTAGAGGGCCAAGCTATCCCATCAGTGCCCCCGCAGGGGAAAATGCCGGTTGAGCTTCCACAGGGCCATGCTATAGTTCCTGTTCCCCATCAAATGGAAGGGGCAGGGGTAGACGCAACAGCTCAGCCTGACATTGCAGCCAGCCTGGCGGCAGTACTGCCATGGCTAGAGATGGTAGGAAACTGGTCCCATGCTGCTGGGGCATCATCCAAAGGAGGCGATGCGATGGAACTAGGGGCTGGAAGGCCAAAGGAGGTGCCGGCAGTACCGGCAGGGAGTGCGTCGCACGCGCCCACAGTTCCCATCACCAGTGGCATAGTCATCCCGATGGGAACAACACCCCCGGACACAAAGCAGCCACCAGTGGGGAAGGCATTCCGGGACCAAGCAGCACCGAAAAGGATCCGGAAGCACACAAGAAGGCTGATGCGACAGCACCAGCAGGTACAAATCTGAATTTAGCGCCACTTGGTCTGGGCGAAATGCGCTCGGGGAGGGAACGTCTGGGGCAGCATCTGTCTAAAGAGATGAAAGAAAAAATTTGGAAAGGGGAATACGTTAACATGTTTTTCCTCCTGATTAATGAGGCAGAGAGGGAGGAGGCCAGAAAAAACAAAGAGTACACACATCACAGGTAATGGGCTAACATCCTACTGAAATATAGGGTAGAAGAGAGCCTAGCGAATTAGATTTAGGGGTTCTCCACCTACATGGCCGTCATGCTGGAACGTTTTCCGGAAATAGGGTCCGAAATGGCAATTTATCAAAATAGGATCACCCTCGCACACGCAATGAAGGGTGTCAAGGGGTGGAAGGATTATGACAAGGATTTCAGGAGGGCAAAGGCTCAAGACCCGGCTTTGAGATGGGACCAGACTGACATGTTTCTTCACTTGAAACATCTGGTGAAAGGCCCTGCGGAGAATGTGCGGCGACCGGTATTGGACGGTTGGCGGTTTTAGCCCTTTAAGGCAAGCCCCGCTGGTAATGCAGGGGGAAGTACAGCCAAAACAGGGAGCAGTGGGAAAAAAGGAGTCTGCTTTGATTTTAACAAGCAATCTTGCAGTGGGGCTCCGGGCACGTGTAAGTTCAAGCATTCCTGCAGGTATTGTGGAAATGCTTCCCACCCCGAGTCCAAGTGCAACAAGAAAGCCAGGGACAAAGGAGGCAGGAAACAGGATTAGAAAGGTGCTGTTGAGAAAGGCTAGATCTCCAGTGAACGTTGGCGCCATGATCCCTTGGTTGGAAAGAGACAATTGTACCGAGACAGCCAGGGCCATCAGGGAAGGTTTTGTTGAGGGCTTCAGGATACCAGCGCAGGGGCACAGCAGGGTGAGACACTGTAGGAACTAAGTGTCGGTTAGGTCCAATATGGACATAGCAAGGGCAAAAATACAAAAGAATTAAGCATGGGGAGGGTGGCAGGACCATTTGAAGATGTCCCAATGGTGGATTTTGTATGCTTACCTCTAGGGGTGGTGCCAAAGAAGATGCCCGGCGAATTCAGATTGATCCACAACCTGTCTGCACCTAGGGGCAGTTCAGTGAACGATGCCATTGCAGGTACGCTGTGTAGTGTGAAATATGCATCTTTTGATCAGGCTGTGGACATGCTGAGAACACTACGAATGGGGGTTCTGCTTGCGAAGTCCGACATTGAATCCGCCTTCCAGTTGCTGCCAGTTCACCCCGCCGATTTCCACCTGCTGAGTTTTCAGTTTCAGGGCAAGTACTACGTAGACAAGTGTATGCCAATGGGGGGAAACACCCATTACTTCGATGTCAAAACCTCGCGGTGCCATCGCACCGCGACTTTTACATTGCAGGATCTATGGCATCGCATGCATTCACAACGCATGCGACAATGGCGCGATGCCATTAACATCGCATGCGATTACACCGCTACAAATACGCTACGGTGCAGACTTTCATGAAATGAAATGAAATGTAATGCCTGCTTTGTCAGCTTTGATGCAAAAATAAATGATGCTACAGCCCGGACTTTCATAATAATGCCTGCTTTATCAGCTTTAATGCAAAAATAAATGAAGCTTCGGCCCGGACTTTAATAAAATGTAATTCCTGCTTTGTCAGCTTTAATGCAAAAATAAATGAAGCTTCGGCCCGGACTTTAATAAAATGTAATGCCTGCTTTGTCAGCTTTAATGCAAAAATATATGAAGCTTCGGCCCGGACTTTAATAAAATGTAATGCCTGCTTTGTCAGCTTTGACGCCCGCTGGGCTTTCATAATAATGCCTGCTTTGTCAGCTTTGACGCCCGCCGGACTTTCATAATAATGCCTGCTTTGTCAGCTTTGACGCCCGCCGGACTTTCATAATAATGCCTGCTTTGTCAGCTTTGACGCCCGCCGGACTTTCATAATAATGCCTGCTTTGTCAGCTTTGATGCAAAAATAAATGATGCTTCGGCCCGGACTTTCATAAAATGTAATGCCTGCTTTGTCAGCTTTGATGCAAAAATAAATGATGCTTCGGCCCGGACTTTAATAAAATGTAATGCCTGCTTTGTCAGCTTTGATGCCCGGACTTCATAAAATAAATGATGCTTCGGCCCGGACTTTAATAAAATGTAATGCCTGCTTTGTCAGCTTTGATGCCCGGACTTCATAAAATAAATGATGCTTCGGCCCGGACTTTAATAAAATGTAATGCCTGCTTTGTCAGCTTTGATGCCCGGACTTCATAAAATAAATGATGCTTCGGCCCGGACTTTAATAAAATGTAATGCCTGCTTTGTCAGCTTTGATGCCCGGACTTCATAAAATAAATGATGCTTCGGCCCGGACTTTAATAAAATGTAATGCCTGCTTTGTCAGCTTTGATGCCCGGACTTCATAAAATAAATGATGCTTCGGCCCGGACTTTAATAAAATGTAATGCCTGCTTTATCAGCTTTGATGCCCGGACTTCATAAAATAAATGATGCTACGGCCCGGACTTTCATAAAATGTAATGCCTGCCCGGACTTCATAAAATAAATGATGCTTCGGCCCGGACTTTAATAAAATGTAATGCCTGCTTTGTCAGCTTTGATGCCCGGACTTCATAAAATAAATGATGCTTCGGCCCGGACTTTAATAAAATGTAATGCCTGCTTTGTCAGCTTTGATGCCCGGACTTCATAAAATAAATGATGCTACGGCCCGGACTTTCATAAAATGTAATGCCTGCCCGGACTTCATAAAATAAATGATGCTTCGGCCCGGACTTTAATAAAATGTAATGCCTGCTTTGTCAGCTTTGATGCCCGGACTTCATAAAATAAATGATGCTTCGGCCCGGACTTTAATAAAATGTAATGCCTGCTTTGTCAGCTTTGATGCCCGGACTTCATAAAATAAATGATGCTTCGGCCCGGACTTTAATAAAATGTAATGCCTGCTTTGTCAGCTTTGATGCCCGGACTTCATAAAATAAATGATGCTACGGCCCGGACTTTCATAAAATGTAATGCCTGCCCGGACTTCATAAAATAAATGATGCTTCGGCCCGGACTTTCATAAAATGTAATGCCTGCCCGGACTTCTTGTCTGCTTTGATAAAATGTGATAAAAACCAACGGCGCGATGCCCGGACACAAGCACGTACGATTACTTATGCCAAGAGGTTGGATTATGCAAACTAAATAAATGTCACCTAATTGTGCGTTGGATAACTCGCTTGCAGCTGGAAAGGGCTGCGGGGCAGGTGGTGTGTGGGTGGTGGATGTATGGGGGGATGGATGCATGGGGGGATGGATGCATGATGTGTGGGTGGTGGATGTATGGGGGGGTGGATGCATGATGTGTGGGTGGATGGATGGGTGTATGAATGGATGCATGATGGATGGATGCATGGATTGCTGGCTGGGTGGTGGATGCCTGATGGATGGGAGGCTGGTTGGTGGATGCATGATGGGTGGATGGATGAGTGTCTGGGTGGGTGGATGAATGGATGCATGATGGATGGGTGCATGGATTGCTGGCTGGGTGGTGGATGTCTGATGGATGGGAGACTGGGTGGTGGATGCATGATAGATGGGTGGATGGATGGATGGATGAGTGGCTGGGTGGGTGGATGTCTGATGGCCGGGAGGCTGGGTGGTGGATGCATGATGGATGGGTGGATGGATGGATGGATGAGTGGCTGGGTGGGTGGATGGATGGATGGGTGGCTGTGTGGGTGGATGAATGAATGCATGATGGATGGGTGCATGGATTACTGGCTGGGTGGTGGATGCCTGATGGATGGGAGGCTGGGTGGTGGATGCGTGGTGGATGGATGGATGAGTGGCTGGGTGGGTGGATGGCTGGGTGGGTGGATGGATGGATGGGTGGCTGCATGATGGATGGGTGGCTGGGGGTGGATGCAGGATGGATGGGTGGATGGATGAGTGACTGGGTGGTGGATACATGATGAATGGGTGGGTGGATGGGTGGCCATTGAGTTGGATGACAACAAACATCTGTTACTCATCTCCAAGATACGTTATGTTGATGATTGGAGCAGGCATTGTTTTTCCTGCTCCGGTGTGTATGCTGCACCAGACATGGTGGCACTGTATGACCCTGTGCTTTGTGTGGCACTGGCCTGCTGGTGGTTGTGGGCTGGGCAGCGGGTGCAGGATGTTTTTCCTTATATAGCCAGACATGAAAACCGTCCAGTCTAGCAGAAGAGCACCTAACTGAATGCAGGGCGGGCAGTGCCAGAGCAGGCCTCCTGGCAGGCGCCCCAGCCTGCAGTCCGTCTGCTCCCCCAGGGTCCAGCTCTCTGCTCAGTCGGTATTGTCTTTGATGGAGTAAACGTCAGTGCTGTTAATCCTGAGTTGGAGCAGGGAGTTAGCAGGTAAAGATTCTGTCAGGCTCGAAGCACTGCACAATACAAGCCCGCAGCACTACTGGAAGGATCGTGAATCCAACAGCAAAATCAGTGTTTTTTTAATTTACACAGATGAGTTCCCCTGAACCCCCGACCTGAGCCAAAGACATCTGCATATGGTCTCCCTACTCAATTATGCATCCGTTAATATTTTTTTCAGGATGCAGTGACTTAGTCCACGCATCCTGTAAAAGAAACCATAACATTTTTGCTGAAGTTGTGTGTGTGTCTCTGTAGCCGTGTCTGTGTGTGCTCACATAATACCTTTGAAAGCCTGCAGTATTTTATCAGTGTGCACATGAACATTTGCATGCCTGTGTTTGTAAATGTGTTTGCCCGTCCTTCCCAGGGAACTTTTATTTCATATTTGTTCAGTGAGGGAAGGGGCAATGGGTCGCACTGTACTGATAACATTATCACTATGACGTCATCTGTTCAGCATCTGAGAAATGGGGAGTGCATGTACTCACAGAATTAAGATACCTGCAGACAAGAGCAGAAACTCACTGTACCACTGAGTTGCAAGCAGTCCATATTTCCAAATATAGGCGGCCCATGGCGAGCTTTGCATTCGATGTTAATAGTTTTAAATTATAATGACTTTTTGGGTATTATTTTTGTCACAGGTAGAGGTCTTATATTTTTACATCCTAACACGTGTCAGAGTTTATAAGCATTGTCTCTCTGCTATCGAAAATATATTTTTTATACCCGTCAGAGCTGTGTTTTATAAAAAGTAGAAATCCCTGTAAAAGTGAGTGACTGCCTATTGGCTTTGCCAAATCTTGTTCGCCTTTGTTTTTTTTTTTTTAAATGCGCCATTGCAGGGTGGCAAACGAGCAACTTGGCCCTGGCACGTTAAAGTAAAAGTAGCCAAAATGGTTTCAAAGGCGTCACGACGCACATATGCATTGTGACACATGTGCACCTATGTCTGCACACAACGCACAAGCGTGCGTGCAAGACTGGCCAACAGCCATATTTTACTTAACCATTTCTACATTTCCGCCTGCCATATCCAAAGGGTTTGCTACAGATAACAAGATAATGCGCAGGGGGGGTTAATAGTGAAGAACGTGGCTGGTATAATTTTCCGTCTGACAGGCCCTGCAGAAAAACAAAATGTGACAAGAAAATGCAGGATGGGGACTGGTGCGCGTGGGAGATGGAGAGATTAGATCAGGACGGGTGGAGGCAGTGGCGAGAGAAACGCGTTGTTACAGCGTGCGATTTCAGGGTCTGCGATGTGATGTTCTGCCCAATAGAAAGCAACGCATTGGCGTTGCAACAGCTCTCGGTGTAACTGTTGACGAGGTAATGTACCATGCGGGGTAAAAGACGCGTGGTAAACGCACGCGATGAAAAGGTGCGCGATGTATTGTCATACATCCGCCAATCGGCTGCTTAGTGTCTTGCGCGTATTTTGAGAAATTCAGCTCCTTTCTAGAATGGGCATTTAGGAAGGACTCGGGACACCAGTGGGTTCTCCAGTACTTGGATGACATCGCTTTCTGGGGGCACCAGGTTCTGGGGAATGCAGGACGGTGTTAAAGAACTTCTGTACCCTCATGCAAGAGTTTGGGGTGCCTTTGGCTCCTGTTAAGACGGTGGGCCCTAGCACCACGATTGAATTCCTGTGGATTGAGCTGGATTCTGTGCAGGGGGTGTCTAGTTTACCTGAAGACAAGATCAGGGATTTTGGGGTCGCTCTAGAATTCTGCCTTAACAAAGAGAAAGTCACACTACACCAGTTGCAGCAAGTGGTAGGACAATTGAACTTTGCATTACGCATCATCCCAATGGCGCGCCCTTTCTCCCACACCATTGCACATGCAATATCAGGCCTTAAGGAAAAACATCATCATACCAGACTGTCCATGGAAGTCAGGCAGGATAGGCAGATTTGGAAGGCATTCCTGCGTGACTTTAATGGCAGAGTGGTTTGGCCCAGCCCACCCGTGTCCAGCCCAGAACTAGGTCTGATGACTGACGCTGCAGGCAGTGAAGGCTTCGGGGCTATTTTGGGGTACGACTGGGTGGCGCAGCATTGGCCAGACTGGTGGAGAAGTTCAGGGCTCACCAGTAATATAAGCTTCCTGGAACTTTTTCCAATTCTGGTAGCACTGTCCGTCTGGGCAGATGCATTGAGGAACCATTTAGTGATATTTTGGTCCGACAACATGTCGGTGGTAGAATGCATAAACAACCAGGCTGCCAAATGCAGTATGTTGCTGCGTCGCTAAAACAGATTGTGTTGCAATGCATGAAGTTGAATGTCCTTTTCAGAGCCAAACATGTCCCAGGGGTTTTGAATCACGCGGCTGATGCATTGTCTCGTTTTAAAATGCAGACATTCAGGTCACACATTCCAGAGGCAGTGGTCCATCTGACACCTTTCCAAGAACAGCTTTGGCGACTTGCTGCCCCAGAGTGTCGTACCTTGTGGGAGCAAGTCTAGCGCCTAAAACCAGGAGTGCCAACAAAGGGTCGTTTGGTTCTTTTTGTCTTTTCCTGGGGGATCAGTGAGAACACAAGTGGCTTGACCATGAGTCAGTGGTTGCGTATCATGCTTTCATGCGGGAGCAGGGGCACACAGTTGCAGGGGCAAGGAGACATATCGCAGCCATATCATGTTTTGCTAAAATAGGCGGGAGAAGAGAACCCACAAAGAACTTTGTGGTACGTCAGGCACTAAAGGGATGGCAACGTTTACAGGGAGGTCAGCCAGATGTCAGGAGACCCATAGACTTAGAGACATTAGGGAAGCTAGTGGGGGCATTACCACAGGTTTGTACTTCTAGCGAGACAGTCCTGTTTCAAGCTGCATTTTGCGTAGCATTTTATGGCGCTTTCAGAGTAAGTGAGCTGGTTGCAAAGAATAAGAAGGATTGGCTAGGTGGCCTGCAGGCAGGACATGTGAAGGTAGGCAAGGACTCAGTGCTGATCTCCATATTTAAGTCCAAAACCAATCAGGAAGTTAGGGGGCACGGCATAGTCTTACACAGGGCAGGGAACACGACATGCTGTCCGGTCTACAGGATGGAGGCTTTCATAGCCCAGAGGGCACAGGTCTCGGGATGGGCCTCTTTTGATACATAAAGATGGGTTACCACTCACAGTATTCCAGTTCAGGAGAGTCATGCTCAGGGCATTGGAGAAGGCCGGGTTAGACACCACTGATTTCGGGACTCATTCATTCAGGATAGGGGCAGCCACAGAAGCAGCGGCGAGGGGCCTGGGTGGCGAACATGTAAAGATCGGTAGGTGGTCCTCTGACTGCTATAAGAGGTATGTGCCCCTTCTTCCTGTGACTCAGAAAAGGGGGTGGTCTTGCACTAACAGATGGTAATCTTGTGCAGTTGTAGTAGTCATGCGTTGCATGCTGGCGTGGCAATGCATTAACCTTGGCTTTCTTTTTCAACGTTACTTGCAGTTTCTTCCTCCTGTTACTCAGGTGACAGGCGTGCATCCATTGACACTCACAAACCAAAAGAGCGACCAGTACAACGTGGGACAGTGGATTCGGTACAAACAACGAATGTGGTGCTGCAAGTTTACTCTTTGGACCAAGAGAATCAGGAGATCTGGGTGATAGGACATTCATATGTTCGCCGTTTGAAGAATTTCTTTACAGGATCTGTCAGGGATAGGGCGAGTCAAATAGGTGAACCACGCTTTGAATAGATATGCAGAAGTATGCAGCCCCCTTAAGGGAGTTCAAGGCACAGGGCGTAGGGGGGCCCGGGGGAAGGTAACCGTCCGATAAGCTGTACCCCCTGCGCAACCTTGCTCCGGGAGTAGTATTGGTAGTACCCTGGGACTGGGGGGGAAGCTGCCAGATGTTGACTTTGCCGTAGGCTCTAGAGGGGACACACAGAAAGTAAATTAATGCATTGTTAGATTTATGGTAGGAGTGCCTTCTGTATTAGACTGTGTTAAGGTTAGCTCTTGGAACAACACGTGTCTACCAATTTAACTGTCATTTCTGAGTACATTTCTGTAATGATAGTTTTTTAAATATTGTTTGTTAATTGTTAATAAATACGGCCGGGGGGGTTTCTGCCCCCTAATCCAAAAACTTTATAACAAGCTTGGTGTGGTTTCCAATCCTGTGCGAATGGGGACGAGGGAGGAGACATCCCGAAACCCCAGAGTTGTAGTGGGAATAGGGGACCTAGGTAAATACCAGACCATAGAGCTGGGGAGCTAAACCAAGCATGTGAGTCGGTGATTGGAACTCCTCCCTCTCTCCCTCTCTTCATTTCCCCAGCTGTAGGCTACAGGCAGCAATCCACGCTGAAATCACAGATGAAACAATTCCGACAACCCTAATCGAAGGGCATCTGGATGTCTCTACTGTCTTTCACTGCCCGGAGGACCAGACGACCGGCAGGTAACGGGCAAGGATGCTGAGCATTAAGCATTAAATATTAAAGCAGAGGTAAACAGGCTCGCACACCACAAAGTTCACGGCAGGGTTTCCAAGAAGTGGAAGCGAGAGTGCGAGAGCGTGGCCTCCGTATGGCCAGGGACTACCGAACATCCCACTCCCCCGCCTTGTTTAACCGACCTTTATTAACAAGCATTTGCAATGCAATAGGTCTCGCATTTACGTGAGTTTGAGCTCTTGATATTACAAATGGCAATACCTTTTAGTTTTGTTTTGGTTTTTGAAACATAAATAAAAGGCATTGTCATTTGCAATGCCAATAGCTTAAACTCGCATAAATGCGAGACCTATTGCATTGCAAATGTTTGTTTAGGACTTGTGCCCTGACACACACATACAAAACACAATAACAAAGAAACACCTGACACCACTGAAACGCACATTAAAGCGTGCACAGGAACAGAAATAACAGCAAGCACACGTACACACATAAATGACACAGAAATACGTCTACATCCCTTCAGAGGAATCACTCGGCCCTGGCTCCTTCGAGGCCCCATTTGCCACTGTACTCCAAGCTTGATTTTCAGAATTATCGACTGCTGATTCTACTTAAAAACTATAAAGGAGTTGGAAGAAGAAATTCACATCATCAAATCAGATTTATCAAGTCGATGTGATGCTGAATTCTGGAAAACAACATTAGAGGACCTCAACACAAAATTGGATTCTTATGGCAAGGACATCCAGGAGAGAAAATTGCGTAAATTCCGCAGAGATACTATTGACTATAAATTGAACAAGGTTTATACCTGGGCAGAGGTGTATGCCAAACGTCGTCCTTATCAGAAACCAACAACATCTTCTCAGGAGTCAATAGTATCGGACGCTGAACTGGACAACCAGTGGTGGTTGAACAAGAGCCGACAACATCAGGCACAAAAAATGGAGTGAGTTTATCTGCTCAGTCGTCATCATCAACTGTTGCTTCCCCTTTTTTTAGAGAGGGGTCAAGGAGGAGGCAGACCTCTAGACACCAAAAAACAAGGAGGGGCAAAAGACAAAGAAAAGGAAATCAAGGAAAAGGAAGCCAAGGAACGGGAAGCAGAGGCACACAGCATGAGGAGCAAGGGCAAACCCTCATAATTAACATCTCTACAAAATAATTAACTAGGACACAAGAACTTGTATTGAACAAAGGAACTTCGTTTGTACCAGTATACCACACGAACAAACTAGAAGTTGACGTGTCAACTTTCCGTTTCATGAGAAATTTGAGGTTAAAACATTTTTTTACAAATATATTGCCTACTTCAGAAATATCCATACCTGATCCTGACCCAGAGGACCCTGAACTTGGAGCCTTTAAACCTAGAAGCATATTCATGTCGCCAGTATCACATAAAATTTTAGATACTTTTGAGTCTTTGATACGACATGACCTCTCCAAACTGAATTTACGCCCTCGGGTCACACCCAATCTGAGGAAAGATGAAATGGATATTCTACACAAATTGAGTACTGACAAATAAATAACTTTTCAAATGGCGGATAAGGGCGGAGTCCTGGTCATTATGGATACCAGTTTTTATGTTAACAAAGTTACTGAACATTTAACGGACACCACACCATACATCAAATTAGATGAGGATCCAACCATGAGATTTATGGATACTCTCAATCAAATACTGGACAAAGCAGAACAGATGTCTTGGATCACATCACCACTACGGAACTTTTTGGTGGTACAATACCAGGGAAGACCCAAACTGTACATGCTCCCAAAGGTACACAAAAGCCTTACTAATCCTCCTTTTTGGCCAATAGTATCTGGTTGTGAGTCAATCTTTGCACCAGCAGGACAGCTCATTGATCACTTTCTTCAAAAATGTGTCCAGTCATGGCGGAAAGATACCACGCATTTTTTGAATTTACTACAACAGGTACAACATGACTGTAATCCATCTTGGCTGGTGTGTATCATTGATGTCACATCGTTATATACATCTATACCATTAAAAGAGGGAGTCGAGGCCTGTGAATGGGCTCTATTACAATTGCCGGAACTAGCAGTGAAAAAAAGTCCTGCTACTGGAGTTGCTTATTTTCTGTCTGCAACATAGCTACTGAAATGGCAAGAAGATTTTTACCTGCAAGTAAGTGGGACCTCCATGGGATTCTCGGGGGCCCCAGCCTACGCCAATACGTTCATGGCTCAATTCGAAAACGACAACATTTACAATCAAGAGATATGGAGGCAGAATTTGGTATTCTATGTAAGATTCATAGATGACATTTTCCTAATCTGGAATAATACGAAAGATTTATTGGAACAGGTCATTCTGGAATTGAACAATAAACATGAGAGAATCAAATTCACACACACCGTCAGTAAACAGAGTATCAATTACTTAGACGTCTTGATTAGCATTCAGAACAACACGCTTGAGACGTCAGTTTTCACGAAAACAACAGATAGGAATAATCTGTTATTGCACTCGCGTTTCCATCCACCATCACTGATTAGAAATCTTCCATACTCCCAGATGTTGAGAGTTAAACGTATAACCTCTAACAATACTACTCTGTTAGAGGCCTTACAAAAGCAACAAGTGAAATTCAGTGATCGAGGTTACCCCTCAGAGACTTTGATTGCAGCATTGAAAAAAACTCAAGCAAAGGAAAGGGAGACTCTACTCATTCCCAAGGTTAAAAGCTCATCTAAACGACATGTCTATGTATCCAAGTATTCTACCAGAACTCACGCAATTGAAGGCATCATCGAATCAAGATGGGAATTATTGAGACAAGAACCAGATTTCAAAGGCTTATTTGATGAGGAACCATTATTTGCGTACACCCGCAGTAAAAACATCAAAGAAATTCTGGCAACGAAAATGGAGACTAAACAACAATTTCACGGAATGCGCAAGTGCTTGAATTGTGTTCATTGCAACAATGTAATAATTGGCAATTAGTTACATCACCACATTCAGGCAAAGCGATTTCACTGAAATACAACGGGGACTGTAATTCCTCGAATGTAATCTACACGATAATATGTCCATGCGGACTACTCTATGTTGGCAAAACCTCAAGAAAAATAAAAATACGAATTACAGAACACAAAAGTACGTTTCGTACTAAGTCAACCAAATCTTACTTTTCTTCTCATTGGTTAGATTACCAACACACTAATGCACAAATGAGATGTACTATTTTGGAATCATTAATTACACGATCAGATCAGAACAACACGACACTACTAGCACAAAGAGAAGCTTGGTGGATCACGCATTTGCAAACTTTGGTCCCGGGAGGGCTCAATGACAGGATTGAACTTCAATGTTTCTTGTGATAGCTTCTCATGCAATTAGTAGCCTTGTAAATGTGTCTGTCTTTTGGTCAAAATATTCATCGAATCTATTTCACTTTTCCTAGGAGTGCATGTTTTTGCAATACTATTTAATTCAACATCACTATTTCGGTTCATTATTACTCCAGTTTCTATCTTTCCATCTACCATTCTGATTTTGACTGTATATCATTTTAATGGGTCACTCTTTTGCGTACGCCCATATTCACATTTTCCGGCAGGAGTTATGCTATGTGTTTTTAGAATCTACGCACGCACTATGTTGGAGCGGGTTTCGCAGACAGTTAACATTGCGACAGTCAGTTATTCTTGACTTGGTTTACTTGCGACTGTTGTTGGAGCGAGTCAGTTGTAGTTTCTATCTGGTTTTAATACCTGCGTATTTGAGGTCCGCTTGTTTACATGCTCAGTATACTTGGTAGCGAGGTACATTTCTTGTAATCCACACATTCATTTCAGCAACTATTGTGTGTTCAGTTACGTTAGTTCAGTGCAGTCATTGTGAGGTTCAACATCAGAGTTGATTTTGAATCACCACACCAACATGGCGGATTCCGCGAGTCCCATTTCTACGTTTATTACGGTCGGGTTGCGCCGTCTTTTTTGTAAGTTTGTGGGCAAACAGCTGAGTCTGATTCTCTACCCTTGGGAAACGATACGGCTGATACACTGAAGGGCTTCTTTACACACGGCAAGCTTTTCAACACCTTCTTCATTCTGAAGAATATGAACACGTTATACTTAACAACGAGGGGGCACATGCTGAAGGTTTCTCTTCATTGTGTTACAGATCGAGATTCTCTGAAGTGGATACATCTTTATTAGTCGGACTACCACGGAGCCTTACATTTGCTGGGTGCAGTCGCACATGGTGAGTTTTTTCCTCGCGTAGTACCGAAAAGTGTATTTACTAGGGTTTATCTTAGGGTTGTGTCAAAATAGCGTGTCATTAAACTAAGGCAAGTTTTGGTTTCTTGCTTTGTTGTAGATTTTGGCTCAGCGCAGTATCTTGGGAGATAGTATGCTCTAATTCCTATTACAGAGAGAAGATTCCCATTGCCATGGAGCCTCACACTTGCCGAGTGCAGTTGCACATGGTGAGTTTTTCCTTCGTGTAGCATCGCAAGCACAGTAACACGGTTTTCTCTGGTTTGCGTCACAATAGTGTGTCATAAAACTAAGGCGAGTTTTGGTTTCTTGACTTGTTGCAGATTTGGGCTCAGCGCAGCATTTTGGGAGACAGTAGCTTTAATTCCCATTACAGAGAGAAGATTCCCATTGCCGTACTCATTGCAGTAAGTACTTATGTGAGGGTTGTTTACTGGAAGACACCAGCTGTTGTTTTTAGTTTTAACACTTATTACCCTCATTTTCATGTTCATTCAGAGTGAGGAGACTCACTTTACAGGTTTTCAGTACAGACAAGTTTCACACAACTCAAAATACGCAGTGAGTCTTTATTTATAGGTACTTATTGGTTGTGGTCACGTTGGTTACAATTCACGATTATGTCACTCAGAAGCAACTGAGTTGGACACAGGCGCACAGATTCCAAGCACTTCTATGCATGTAGATACCTCTGGTGGTAGCTTTTCTTGACGTTTCCGTTTTCTTTTGACCTCAAGAAGACACATAAGACTTTTCGGCTGATCACAGTTGCACGTTTATTGGACGTTGTAGTAGTATGTATCTTGTGAATATCATGTAATAGCATGTACATATGAACTTCAGACAAAATGCTTATCGCTGTGTTCTGTTTCTTTCTTTAACCCCCCACAACCTATTTCCCAAAGAAACTGGAACATAATTACCACCGACCAGATCTTCACATCGCTTCACCAAAACCCTCCCGCCAAATCATCGGACCCAAACCAAGCAGCCACCAACCTCACACAATGGATCACCCACAGCGCCGACGAACTAGCACCCTTGAAAAACCATCAAACCAAGCAAGGTAGCAAAAAAGCCCCCTGGTTCAACGATGACCTTAAGAAATCCAAGAAGTTCTGTCGCACCCTCGAAAAAGCCTGGAGAAAAAACCCAACCACTGACAACCTGACCACCTTCAAGAACGCCACCCGCAAACACCACCAACTGATCCGATCCACCAAGAAATCAGCATTCAAGGATCGTCTTGACAACAACGCCCAAAACAGCAAGGAACTATTCAACATCGTCAAAGAATTTACCAACCCCACCGCCGGCACCAACGACATCACCCCCTCCCAAGACCTCTGAGACTCCCTAGCATCATTCTTCCACAACAAAATCGCCGACATACATAACAGCTTTGGAAACCAATCCGAAGACCAGTCCACTCCACCCACCTCCGAACCAAAACCGCCCTCTAACATCCTTTGCGACTGGAACCCAATCACCACTGAAGACGCCACCCGCCTGATTAACTCTATCCACTCGGGATCGCCAACCGACCCATGCCCCCACCACATTTTCAACAAAGCAGACTCCATTATCGCACCCCATCTCCGTGACGTCATCAACTGCTCCTTCAACTCCGCTACCTTCCCGGAAAGATGGAAACATGCCGAACTCAGCGCCCTTCTAAAGAAACCCGCAGCATCCCCACTGAACTTAAGAACTACCGCCCCATCTCGCTCCTCCCATTCCCTGCCAAAGTCATTGAGAAAGCCGTCAACAATCAGCTCGCCACCTTCCTCGAATCCAACAAATCCCTCGACCCCTCACAGTCCGGCTTCCGAGCCAAACACAGCACCGAAACCGCCCTCATCGCAGCAACAGACGACATTCGAACCCTACTGGACAACGGAGAAACAGCTGCCCTCATCCTACTCGACCTCTCCACAGCCTTCGACACAGTCTGTCATAGCACCCTCATACAACGCCTTAGCAACGTTGGAATACAAGGAAAAGCATTGGACTGGATCATCTCGTTCCTCGCCGGAAGAACCCAGAGAGTCCGCCTCCCCCCTTTCAGATCAGAGGCCACCGAAGTCATCTGCGGCGTACCACAAGGATCATCACTCAGTCACACCCTCTTCAACATATACATGAGTCCCCTCGCAGCCATCGCACGCCAACACAACTTCAACATCATCTCCTACGCAGACGACACCCAGCTGATCCTCTCCCTCACCAAAGACCCAAACACCGCCAAAACAAACTTACACGAAGGAATGAAAGAAGTAGCCGAGTGGATGAAGAACAGCCGTTTAAAACTGAACTCAGACAAAACGGAAGTCCTCATCCTAGGTTCAACCCTCGCTGCCTGGGATGACTCATGGTGGCCACCGGCCCTGGGAAACGCACCCATACCTACGGAACACGCACGTTACCTAGGCTTCATCCTGGACTCCTCCCTCTCGATTACCAGACAAGTCAACGCCGTCTCATCATCATGCTTCAACATCCTATGTATGCTCAAAAAAATCTTCCGCTGGATCCCCACCGAAACAAGAAAGAAGGTCACCCACGCACTGGTCACAAGCCGACTGGATTACGGAAAGACCCTTTACACCGGAACCACAGCCAAACTACAGAAAAAACTCCAACGCATCCAAAACGCCTCAGCCAGACTCATACTGGACATCCCATGTCAAGCTCATATTTCCGGTCACCTGAAAGACCTCCACTGGCTCCCCGTCAACAAGAGAATAACATTCCGTCTCCTCACCCACGCACACAAAGCCCTCTACGACCTAGGACCCGAATGCCTCAACACACGACTGTCCTTCTACACCCCCACCCGCCAACTACGATCATCCAATGAAGCCCTCGCCGCAATTCCGCGCATCCATAGATCCACCATGGGGGGAAGATCCTTCTAATACTTTGCGGCCAAGACCTGGAATTCTCTCCCCACCCACCTCCTCCTTACACAGAACCACCTCTCCTTCAGAAAGCAACTAAAAACTTGGATATTCGACAAGTAAAGTACTCCCCCCCTCCCCCCAAGCGCCTTGAGACCCTCTGGGTAAGTAGTGCGCTATACAAATTTTCGAACTTGAACTATTGTTATCTTTTCACAGTGCCCGTGCAGAAGGGATCTACCTGAAATGCATTGGGCTTTTTCAATTTATTTCTGGTTGTGTAACTAAAATAATGTATCTATAATTATCAGTTTTGCAAATTGACAGTAATGTTTATATAGTATTTTTAACAATAATATTGTGAAGATTTTTCTGTGATATAAGAAAAGTTTTGCAGATTATCAAAACCTTCATGTAATTCATGAAAATGAAAATGAATACAGAAGTTGAATCATTCATGTCTTAAAATTGAATTCTTCATCTGTTAACGTTTGATTAATATGCATAGTTTCATGTGATTTCATTGCCATACTTTAAAAAAAGAATTTTTCAGCAGTGCGTTTGGTATACCAGTGGTTTGTCTACGAGCTGTTGTTTATCTAACCAGGCTGGCCTGCCATTTCGCCAAACAGCACGCACGCTTTGTTGAACAGTAATAAGTAGTGTTTATTTAGCATCAAGCAGGGAGTGCACAGGTAAACATCCTACCTGTTCTACTTAAAAATGCCCACAACTTTTAGAAAGGATAGAAAAATGCCCCAGGATGAAGAATACCGAAACTCCAATTAACGGAGTGCAGGGCAACCGGATTTCTGTGTCGCATCAAGTAATGTTGAATCCTCGCTGAACACTTGTGGGAGCGCCTGGGCCCGGCCCTAAATGAGTTAGGGTCCTTTCTTTACATTTGTTAAGTAGTCGCTGACTGCCAGGTGCATCGTCCTGTGAGCTCAGCTGCTGTACTTGTGGGCAGCGGGGGGTAGAGCGAACGCGCTCCTGATGGACGTGTAGTGTAGACTGTGCCCACCTACACTGTGTAGCCATGCCATATAGTTACATATAAACGCTACGGCGATCGGTCTGCGCAGCGAGTCAATCCGCATCTACTAATTGGTGAAAAATCAATGCAACCTTGCGAGGAGGCAACTAGCATAGGATATTATATCTATGAAGGTCTCTTTGGGTTTTAGCAGGGCTGGCCCATACCTCAAAATCTCAGTGGCAGAGGATCACATCATCTTCAACCAGCTCTCTGCATGCGAAGCACCATCAAGTGTGTTATGTGTGCTCTCAGCTAAGCAATATAAAACGCGCGTAAAGCCAGAATTTGGCAGCAGCTGCATTCATGTTATGTCTAGAAAGGTGCGAAGATCAGACCTTACAACAACTCTCTGTCGAGTTATCCTGGAAAGCTTTGGCACTCACCGTGCAGACATATTTTACCAAACAAAGCTGATATCAGAGCAATAACATATTATTCTCATGTAAATCAAAACGCTCTTCTAGGTTGAAAGCTAAAATAACAATTATGTGTCGCGTGCAAAAGCAGCAAAAGGAAAAATGGCGATTAAACACTTTAATAAGCTCAAGCTAACTTAACACGGTATATAGGTAAGCAGTATCTATATGACCCCCCCCCACTGATCCGAGAACGGACAGAATAAGGAATGTAGCCATGTAGCGGGAATTTCTAAGACCAGAATAGGGGCACATCATGAAAACAGAGTTCAATAACAACTAGTCAGGTCAATTTGTAATATCCGCTGAAAAATCACTTATAGAGGTCAAGTAAAAAGTTCTCAACCATGGCAATCCATAATGCACTATAACTCAAGTCAATAGGTCTGGGTGTGTATAATTTTGCACGCAAAAGCGTTCCAAAATTCTGTAAATATGAAGGGGCCATCATAAAAGTTACGAAAGTCTTTTTAGGACAGGACTGAATACGCAAAATATGCAGCAACAGCCTCCAGCATGAAATCACTGTCATCATCCGAAAACAGCTCAGCCATCCAATTCATTAGTGGGAAAGAACATACGTGCTCCTCCAGCACCGGAGCCTCTAGAATCATCAGAGGACAACTCGGTGGATTCTCAACATAGCTCTGTGACAAGAAATATTGCGCCGCTGCAAGTACGTTCCATTGACCCATTAGTCCATGCATCGCTGCCAAGGCCATAATGCTTTTGCCAGAACAAACCAACTCGTGAGTAACTACGGGACTCATCAGGTGATTAAAATCGACGTCAGGAGATACCGTCCTGCAGAGACACAAATCAAGGGCCCAGTCGAAATCGCAGCTCAGGCAATGAAACACAGGCTGGACACATGTAAAATAGGAAAATCGAAAAGATAATCCAAATGCCGTGCTTAAAGTCGCAAGCGGCAGTGTGCCATAGTATTCAAGCATCCGGTTGCGAAACAGCGCCAGGAGGGGCTGAGCGGCCTCTAACACAGGAGGGGCATCCATTTTTAATAAACCAAAATATCACCAGAACGCCTGCAGCCAGCGCCAGCAAAACCGGAAAGCCTCCAAACAGACTCGAAAATATACTGTGGAAGAAAGCAGAGATGACCCCAAATATTTTCTCAAAAGAAGTCACGAGACCACTGCTAACTATTTTTAAAAAATGTGCTAGGGCAGAAGTTGAGGAGGCATTAAAGATTTGATGGACCAGCTCGCTGAAATGCAATGGCAAATCAGTATTCAATAGCGCTTGCACTTCTGTGCGTGTGTTAGCTATGTGAAGGACGAATGGTTCTCGAGCCGAACTCAGGGCCACCTCTTTTTGAGACAAAAGGGCTCTTATTCTACTCATACCATTGAACTCTGCTTTCAAGGTTGGGATTCGCGGCCAGATGGAAACATCTGAATTCCCATGTGTAGGAGGATACAGAATGTTTTTGCAACACACTATACGTACTGATACGGTTACCACATAAGCGACACCTCTAATTAACCCACAACAGTCTTCGTTATTTAACAGTAAATAACTACCATTTGCCAGTAATGTGAAAGTAGGAACGATTGCGGGAACTGGAGTGCCTTTCAAAACACAGGCTAAATTAGACCCGTCCTGGTTACAAGAACCGTGCAACTGAATGTGTCTACTTTAATGAGTGATCTGGAGATTCAGTGCACTCCTCCCCTTTAAGATAAACCTCTTTCTCGTCTTTCAGGCAACGATCTGTGAATGGAAGAGACCACGCCTCATGGAGAAATGAACTACCCAGCGGTTCATATCTACCTATCGCAATATAGTGCATACAATTGGTAAATTTGTACAAAGCAAACGGTAATGTAATTAACCCGTGGATAAGCCACGTCGCAGCAGCGGCTTCTGCCACAAAGAACGGTAAAGACTCCAATCTCTCAATGTGTAACATGGAAAAAGATGCATCTCGCATTGAAAGCAAGCGCTGCTTGTCAGTTAAATTAAAAAGGGCAAAGAGAGAGGACACATTCATGTAATTCCAAGGCACCCGCCCAGACTTAAGCGTTTGTAGGGTCCAAGCAAATTGCATAATAGAACGCAATTGATTCTGACCATGGTATAATACAGACACCTCATCTTGCACAATATCAACAACAGAAGACACAATGTTATTTAACGTGTAAATGCGGGAAGAAAGCATGTTAATACTGTTATCCACAACTGCAAGTACTTTTTCTAAATTTGCTTGATCAATAGCTCTAAGGCGTGTAGCAGCCTCAATTTGTGAAGTCTTCCAGATTTCATTGTAAATCGCATATATCATTCTTTTAGATCTACCACTCGCCGGGCCTTTAATAAAATCATTTAGATCCACGTAATCAGTGAGCTTTGCTAGATGCAGTTTGACTGCAGCCAAGGTAGAATGTTTCAGCCAACTCTGACATAATTTTCCTACTGAATAAGTGGTGACAGAATGGTCCGTATCTAAGCGGGGTTCAGGCCTAACATGTGTAAACCCATCAGCTAAACCCAGAAAACGACGTTGGCATGAATCTGAACTTCTGTGCCACATCAGCCACCCTTTTGGATCCAAACTGGAAATGTTAAAGGACGCATTTTGCAATAAGGCCTGCAATTCATTAATAGAAAACTTTGTAACATTATTCCAACCGGAATATTCTTCTAAATTAGGGACAGATGGTGGATTTAATTTTTTAGAAGTAGCCAATCCAAAGCATGTAGTCTGTGAAATAGTAGAATTCAAAAACAACATATGATTTGGGATGAGACATGCACGGTGCAAAGCCTCAGTGCCTTGTACCTGCCAACTTTTAGAACCCCAAACCGATTTAAGGTCAATGGTTTCCTTCCATAGCTCGTAGCCCTCAACAGCCAATTCGTCTAGAAAGTACTTAGAATACAACAATTTGGTATCGGTAAGTCTAACCTTGGACATGGGTTTCTGTGTCATTTTGAAATAAAAAGACTTGGGATTGGACTGATTGAAGTCGGTAAAATAAGTGTACTTTTTCAAAAAAGTACTCGAACTGCCTTGTGTAGGGGCCGGGCAAAGTTCCCACTGAGTGTAATTCACGGTCTCCCTTCTGGAATTTGCTTTATGCAGATAATGATTGCCAAAATGTTGGAAGCAAAATAATTCACCATAATTAGCAGAATCTAAGTATAAATCTTCAGCATCAAAGGCAGCATAATATTTCAAATCAGAAAATAATGTTTCTACGGCCTGAACATCCCAATCATCAGAACGTATATTTTGTTTCACCACACCCCCCATGTTAACTCTGAGCACATTTGGGACATTAACCACTTCAGTGGGGCCATGTATCTGAAACTTAACCGCATCCCACACAATCCCATCAAGAACAGGCTAAGCCGTGATGTTAACAAAATGCAAGTCTCTCTTCAGGTGGTGTGCTGAATGTGACGAAGAAAGGGGGGCCAAAGTTCCATTAAGATGCCGAATGCATGTTCTTTCCTCGACATAGTGGCCATCGATAAGACGAAAAAAATAAAACACAAAATCAATAGACATAAAAAGGTAAATTGATAAAAGTACCAGCCAAATATATGTCCAAGGGGGGATCAAAAAATGTTTTTTAAATAACGTGGCATAAATCGCAAAACGTGAGGGCTTTTTTGAATTTTGTGAAACAGAGTCAAAAGAGAACCTGGATTCCGTGGCCGAACGTGTTTGCAAATCTGACAGTGATAAGTCAGTTAGGTAAGTGTAGTCAAGTTCATCAACGTGATCCATAGGTAAAGTACTTAATAAAGGACTGGAAACAGCAGGCATTTCGAGGGCCACCTCGGGCTTAGGATTAGAAGCAGTGGCCAAAACAGAATTTCTCACAATTGAAGGACAGGAGACCGCCGGAGTCATACTAAGAAGAATCGGCCACTCTGTGTATCTTGACATTGTCAATTGAAATAAACCTGTTTTCCTTACGACCTGGTAGTGGAGGTAAAATGGCTGTTCTTGTGCCCTTCACGCCAAGCACAGGAACCGGAGCTCGATAGGAAAGACCAAATTCTTTCTTGTTATCGATATTCTCTCGAACCAGTTCTCCAACTTGGGGTAGCCAGCCAACTATCGGGATCTGCAACGCATCATCATCATCCGATGTGGAGGGCACATTCATTTCAGCAACTATTGTGTGTTCAGTTACATTAGTTCAGTGCAGTCATTGTGAGGTTCAACATCAGAGTTGATTTTGAATCACCACACCAACATGGCGGATTCCGCGAGTCCCATTTCTACGTTTATTACGGTCGGGTTGCGCCGTTTTTTTTGTACGTTTGTGGGCAAACAGCTGAGTCTGATTCTCTACCCTTGGGAAACGATACGGCTGATACACGGAAGGGCTTCATTACACACGGCAAGCTTTTCAACACCTTCTTCATACTGAAGAATATAAACACGTTATACTTAACAACGAGGGGGCACATGCTGAAGGTTTCTCTTCATTGTGTTACAGATCGAGATTCTCTGAAGTGGATACATCTTTATTAGTCGGACTGCCACGGAGCCTTACATTTGCTGGGTGCAGTCGCACATGGTGAGTTTTTTCTTCGCGTAGTACCGAAAAGTGTATTTACTAGGGTTTATCTTAGGGTTGTGTCAAAATAGCGTGTCATTAAACTAAGGCAAGTTTTGGTTTCTTGCTTTGTTGTAGATTTTGGCTCAGCGCAGTATCTTGGGAGATAGTATGCTCTAATTCCTATGACAGAGAGAAGATTCCCATTGCCACGGAGCCTCACACTTGCCGAGTGCAGTTGCACATGGTGAGTTTTTCCTTCGTGTAGCATCGCAAGCACAGTAACACGGTTTTTCTCTGGTTTGCGTCACAATAGTGTGTCATAAAACTAAGGCGAGTTTTGGTTTCTTGACTTGTTGCAGATTTGGGCTCAGCGCAGCATTTTGGGAGACAGTAGCTTTAATTCCCATTACAGAGAGAAGATTCCCATTGCCGTACTCATTGCAGTAAGTACTTATGTGAGGGTTGTTTACTGCAAGACACCAGCTGTTGTTTTTAGTTTTAACACTTATTATCCTCATTTTCATGGTCATTCAGAGTGAGGAGACTCACTTTACAGGTTTTCAGTACAGACAAATTTCACACAACCCAAAACACGCAGTGAGTCTTTATTTATAGGTACTTGTTGGTTGTGGTCACTTTGGTTACAATTCACGATTATGTCACTCAGTAGCAACTGAGTTGGACACAGGCGCACAGATTCCAAGCACTTCTATGCATGTAGATACCTCTGGTGGCAGCTTTTCTTGACGTTTCTGTTTTCTTTTGACCTTGAGAAGACATATAAGACTTTTCGGCTGATCACAGTTGCACGTTTATTGGACGTTGTAGTAGTATGTATCTTTTGAATATCATGTAATAGCATGTACATATGAACTTCAGACAAAATGCTTATCGCTGTGTTCTGTTTCTTTCTTTAACCCCCCACAACCTATTTCCCGAAGAAACTGGAACAAAATTACCACCGACCAGCTCTTCACATCGCTTCACCAAAACCTTCCCGCCAAATCATCGGACCCAAACCAAGCAGCCACCAACCTCACACAATGGATCACCCACAGCGCCGACGAACTAGCACCCTTGAAAAACCATCAAACCAAGCAAGGTAGCAAAAAAGCCCCCTGGTTCAACGATGACCTTAAGAAATCCAAGAAGTTCTGTCGCACCCTCGAAAAAGCCTGGAGAAAAAACCCAACCACTGACAACCTGACCACCTTCAAGAACGCCACCCGCAAACACCACCAACTGATCCGATCCACCAAGAAATCAGCATTCAAGGATCGTCTTGACAACAACGCCCAAAACAGCAAGGAACTATTCAACATCGTCAAAGAATTTACCAACCCCACCGTCAGCACCAACGACATCACCCCCTCCCAAGACCTCTGCGACTCCCTAGCATCATTCTTCCACAACAAAATCGCCGACATACATAACAGCTTTGGAAACCAATCCGAAGACCAGTCCACTCCACCCACCTCCGAACCAAAACCGCCCTCTAACATCCTTTGCGACTGGAACCCAATCACCACTGAAGACACCACCCGCCTGATGAACTCCATCCACTCGGGATCGCCAACCGACCCATGCCCCCACCACATTTTCAACAAAGCAGACTCCATTATCGCACCCCATCTCCGTGACGTCATCAACTGCTCCTTCAACTCCGCTACCTTCTCGGAAAGCTGGAAACATGCCGAACTCAGCGCCCTTCTAAAGAAACCCACAGCAGACCCCACTGAACTTAAGAACTACCGCTCCATCTCGCTCCTCACATTCCCTGCCAAAGTCATTGAGAAAGCCGTCAACAATCAGCTTGCCGCCTTCCTTGAATCCAACAAATCCCTCGACCCCTCACAGTCCGCCTTCCGAGCCAAACACAGCACCGAAACCGCCCTCATCGCAGCAACAGACGACATTCGAACCCTACTGGACAACGGAGAAACAGCTGCCCTCATCCTACTCGACCTCTCCGCAGCCTTTGACACAGTCTGTCATAGCACCCTCATACAACGCCTTAGCAACGTCGGAATATAAGGAAAAGCATTGGACTGGATCATCTCGTTCCTCGCTGGAAGAACCCAGAGAGTCCATCTCTCCCCTTTTAGATCAGAGGCCACCGAAGTCATCTGCGGCGTACCACAAGGATCATCACTCAGTCCCACCCTCTTCAACATATACATGAGTCCCCTCACAGCCATCGCACGCCAACACAACCTCAACATCATCACCTACGCAGACAACACCCAGCTGATCCTCTCCCTCACCAAAGACCCAAACACCGCCAAAACAAACTTACACGAAGGAATGAAAGAAGTAGCCGAGTGGATGAAGAACAGCCGTTTAAAACTGAACTCGGACAAAACGGAAGTCCTCATCCTAGGTTCATCCCCCGCTGCCTGGGACGACTCATGGTGGCCACCGGCCCTGGGAAACACACCCATACCTACGGACCACGCACGTAACCTAGGCTTCATCCTAGACTCCTCCCTCTCGATGACCAGACAAGTCAACGCCGTCTCATCATCATGCTTCAACATCCTACGTATGCTCAAAAAAATCTTCTGCTGGATCCCCACCGAAACAAGAAAGACGGTCACCCACGCACTGGTCACAAGCCGACTGGATTAAGGAATCACCCTTTACGCCGGAACCACACCCAAACTACAGAAAAAACTCCAACGCATCTGTGGTAATTACATCTGTGAGACCACACATAATGAAGTTCCAAGTAGATTTATTGCAGAGAAAAGACAGCTTATACATCCACGGCAGGCAGGTAATCTCCAACTGACCATTCCTGCTTATACACATTCTACATGACATACCAAACACTCTACATGACGTATGATCATTCTAGGAATGATCTAATACAGGGATATAACACACCTCCCCCCTTAAAGAAACAAAAAAAACAACAAAAAAAAATAAAGGAAAACCCTACAGGAAAAAAAAACAACAAAAACAAAATTACATATCCAGTATGATTTGTTCTCAACTCATTTTTTTTTTTTTTTTTTTTTTTTTTTTAAGAACATACAAAATCTTTGAATTTCTCAGGAAAATGTTTCACCCTAGAACTGCTGCGTACTATAGGTTCCACATTATGATCAAGAATACATTCATCAGAAATGACTTCATCCACAGAAGAAGCAGCCTGAGGAAAAACATTGCTGTTAATATGGGGAACAGCTGCATTGGAAGGCTGCAGACTATCAAAAACTGCATGTGAACCAGGAAAACCAGAATCAATCTCAGTCAATAGTGTATTTCCTTGAGACTTCACACCTGAGTAACCATTCTTTTGTTGTTCTGAAATATCAGATTTGCAAACTGATATGCGCCTAAAATTCCAGATTTTCCCGCCTTCCACTCTAACAGCTTTAGTGAAAACTTCAGTGACTTTAACTGGAGAGGACCACCTGGAAACACCCTTCGGAATAATACCACCAAACTTCACTCTAACTAGATCACCTACAGATATCTTGGACGAAACATTCTTCTGAGGAAAATTCTGTAACATCTTTTCTTGGTATTTACCAACTCGATCCCTAACTTCCTTCATATCTAATTCTAAATACCCAGAATCCTTCGCCTTCAACCACCAAGGAAAAACTTTAGTGCCCGGCTTCCTACACCGCAAAATCTCAAAAGGAGATAATCCTGTAACAGAATTAGGAGACATCCGATAAGTAAACAAAGTAGCTTGTAACGCTCTTTTCCATTTCAGACCACTTCGCAAGGCTAATTGGCAAGATTCCTTAATTACTCGGTTGAAACGTTCTACCTGGCCATTGGATTGTGGAGAATAATTGGAGACCCTCTTATGTTGGATACCACAGGTTTTCAGAAATGAAACAAAAACTTCACTAACAAACTGTGGTCCATTATCAGAAACCACTTCTTCCGGCAAACCTTCTCTACAGAAGACCTCATTCAAAAATTCCACAATAATTTCAGAATTGACCTTTTCAACAATTTTTAATTCGGGCCATTTTGAGAAATAATCCACAAGAACAATTCCAAACATATCCTTCCCTGATTGATAATTGAAAGGACCAATAATGTCGATTCCTAACTTCCTCCAAGGTCCAGGAGCAAATTCAATGGGAGAAATACCAACAGAGATGGGTTTCACAGACTTATCACTCAATGAACAAGGAGAGCAGTTTCTAACCCATCTGTCAATCATGGCATCCATACTGGGCCACCAGTAAAATTCTCTGATCCTTCTCTTAGTGGTGGACATCCCCATATGGCCCTCATGGGCCAGACCACAAATAGAGTCTCTAATACCACTCGGAGGAACAATTTTATCTTCTCTATATATCATACCATTAATTTCCATTAATTCGTCCTTTACCTTATAAAAGGAAGCTAAATCACCGCTCATTCTCTTCTCTTCAGGCCAACCATTTTTCAAAAAGATTTTAACTTTCTCAAGAGCCATATCTTGACCCATGGCGGTAGCCCAACTACTCTCGGTTATAAGGTTTTCATGATCTTTCCCAGCTATTAAGTTAACATCATACAAGGTGAATGCCACATCACACTCATCAGAGTTATTCTTGTCAGAAGAATTACTAATGGGAAAACGTGACATGCAATCTGCATGCACGTTAGAGCGTCCAGGAACATAAACCACCTCACATCGATATTCTTGCAATTTGGCAGCAAGACGTGCAAGACGAGCAGTGAGGGTTCTTCCACCCCCAGCTGACAACATATTTACAAGTGGTTTGTGATCTGTTCTCAATGTAAATTTTGTTCCCCAAAGAAATTGGCGAAAATGCTGAGTCGCCCAAGTGCAAGCGAGAAGCTCTTTTTCTATTGTGGAATAGTTAAATTCAGCATCTCGCAATGTTCTGGATGCATAAGATACCACACATTCACCTAAATGATCCTTTTGCATCAACACCGCACCCAGGCCCACATTACTCGCATCCACACAAACTATACACTCATTGTGGACTGAAAAAGGTTTCAGGAAGGGAGCATTGATGATTTTACTCTTTAAAGTGTCAAAGGAGGACTGCTGTTCTTTACCCCATATAAATTTAGCTTGCTTTTTTAACAAGGACCGTAAAGGGTGTACAATTGTAGAATAATCCTTAACAAATTTTCCATAAAACTCAGTAAGTCCTAAGAAGGACAATAATTGCTCTTTAGAAGAAGGAATAGGAGCAACAGTAATGCTTTTAACGTGATTAAACTTTGGTTTGATGCCATCTTTAGAAATCTCGTGCCCAAGATACTCCACTTTTGGTTGTCTAAACTTACACTTATTGAATTTTAAAGTAAGACCTTTTCTTCGGACGTTGGATAATACACAATGTAGATTGTGATCATGTTCTTTAAGATCTTTACCGAAAATTAGTATATCGTCTTGGAACGCGACAGCTCCATTACAGTCGGCAAGAACTTCTTTCATCAAACGCTGAAAGACAGAGGCAGCACTGGCAAGTCCAAAAGGCATCCTTAAGTATTGAAACATGCCTTCTGGAGTCACAAAAGCTGTTAATTTCCTCGATTCTTCGTGCAATTCAACCTGGTGGTAGGCACTGGCCAAATCAATCGTGGAAAATACAGTGGCACCCATGAGTGAGGAAATCAGTTCATGAATGTTAGGGAGAGGGTGTTTATCAATCCATATTTCTTTATTTAAATTGCGGAGATCCACACATAGGCGGAGCTCACCAGAACTCTTAAGGGATAAAACTACGGGAGAAACCCAAGAGGAGGACTCTATTGGCTCTATGATATGTTTAGACACTAGATCTCCCAATATTTCCTTAAGTTTCTCACGATATGCTAGGGGAACATTCCTGACTCTGTGTCTGACTGAAACAGCATCCTCGTTAAGAATAATCTTGTGTTTGAAATCTGTAAAGTTTCCTAGAGAATCACTAAAAACTTCAGGAAAAATTTTTTTAGTGTCTTCTACAAAGATGGTATTATCACCTAAATCACTAATGCTTAGTATGGATGGATCACCCAAATACACTGGAGGATTGGCATTGGGGTCGAGTTTGATCCCCAATAACCCCTGATGTGGCCACCCTAGGATAGCGACACCTTTGGTAGCTACGTATACTTTCCCTTTGGTGTACCTATCTTCTACTTGAATATCAGCCCAAAAGAAACCTTCAATATTTATTTTCTGCCCAGAATAGCCACCTGAAGAAATGTCAGGATATGATAATTTTCTATCTCCCCAAAAGCTTTTGAAAAGACTCAGACCAATAATGGAATACCATGAACAAGAATCCATCATTAAAAGAATGGGTTGATTATCGATTAAAATAGTGTAAGAGGGAAATTCTTTTTGTTCCGATTCATCAACAGACAGAATACAATTGAAACTCTGTAAAACTTCTTCCTCTTCTTGAGAAATGTAGTTAACTCTTTGGGAAGAACGACACACATTGGCAAAATGACCTTTTCTTTTACATTTAACACATACTCTGTCCCACGCTGGACATCCTCGGTAATTCCCTAAATGGTTTGAACTGCCACATCTATAACAAGATATATTTCTCCTGTAAGAAAACTTATTATCTGTAACACTCCTATTATCTGGAAATTTCTTTTCATTGTCTTTCTTGGAGGGAAATTTATTAGGACCAGATGAAGAAGGTTGACCTTTTACTAATGCAACTTCAGTCTCAGGGACTTGTGATTTAGATGTTTGGCCCCTAATCTCAGAAACAAACAGTTCTGATTGTTCAATTCCCTTCGCAATGTTAACGACAGCACTTAGGGAAGATTCCGTGCCCAGCCAAAGTCTCTCCTGAATTTTCTTACTTTTTGTGCGCATCATTATTTGATCTCGTAGTACTTGTTCGTAAGAAATGGTCTCAAATGCGCAAGAACAAGCTAATGAACGTAAAGCAGAAACATAGTCTTCGATCGATTCATCTAGTTTTTGGACGCGGGAATAAAACTTAAAACGTTCCATGACTGTGTTTATTTTCCTGCCAAAACGGATTTTCATTTGTCTAGAAGCTTTTTCAAATACATCAATATCTCCAGCACCATCAATGGGCGGAAGATTATCAAATTCTTTGATACCTGCCCCACCAAGGCAGTGTCTAAGGAGTGCTAATTTGCGCTTTGCTGAACATCCATCTTTTTCCAGTACATCAACATAGGCTAGGAACATCGGATACCATAGATCCCACTCAATACTAGGTTCACCAGCAGTTTGTAAAAAATGGGGTGGGGCAGCAATATTGGACATTGTAATTATCAAGAAAGAAATTAAAAATTTGTTGTTATTTTTTTATTTATTTTTTTTAAACTATTTCTTGTAGACTGTTGATAAAAATAGTCGATACCTGCTAAAATTAATTTTCTGTAGAATGTGCTGACCAAGTTGTTTTGTTTTGAACAAACGCTCCGTGAAAAAGCTCCCTGTGAAGAAACACGAAGAAAATCCACAAAATGGCGGCACGTTGCTGACGTCAGACGTCAGTAGGGTGAAAGGGTACTTCCCCGGATGCACTCCGTTCGTCCGCCGGAGAAATGCTCACAGACGCGGAATGGAGTCTTTGGTGTGTTGCTAAGACACACGAAGATTCTGTGGCGGGTGCGCAGGGTTATGCTGCCGTTTAAATGATGCACCATCCAACGGTAAGATGCACTAAATGCGGCTGAAAAGACAGATTTGTTCAAAATAGTAACTTTTCACTCACGGTTGTAGTCTCGTTATCGGTTTGCTCCACAGAAGTGTTTCCCGTCGGCGGCAGCCTTTCTGAATTGCTGTAATTGGTATTCTTGTTGTCCTTTAAGTTTTGAGTAGCAAAGTTAGAAAAGTAAACGTTGTTATATAATCATATAGCGCGGCAACGATTTTACCGCGAATAAGGTGCAGGCAAACAGGTTTCCTTGAAAAGAAATTTTATCTTGACTTGAAGTAAACCTTCCTTAATAGTGAACGCTGTCTTGAACTCCTCTACAGTCGGTGGTTTTGTTCTCCCGATCGTCGCCAGTAATTATGTGGTAATTACATCTGTGAGACCACACATAATGAAGTTCCAAGTAGATTTATTGCAGAAAAAAGACAGCTTATACATCCACGGCAGGCAGGTAATCTCCAACTGACCATTCCTGCTTATACACATTCTACATGACATACCAAACACTCTACATGACGTATGATCATTCTAGGAATGATCTAATACAGGGATATAACAGCATCCAAAACGCCTCAGCCAGACTCATACTGGACATCCCACGTCAAGCTCACATTTCCGGTCACCTGAAAGACCTCCACTGGCACCCCATCAACAAGAGAATAACATTCTGTCTCCTCACCCACGCACACAAAGCCCTCTATGACCTAGGACCCGAATGCCTCAACACATGACTGTCCTTCTACACCCCCACCCGCCAACTACGATCGTCCAATCAAGCCCTCGCCGCAATTCCGCGCATCCATAGATCCACCATGGGGTGAAGATCCTTCTCTTACTTAGCGGCCAAGACCTGGAATTCTCTCCCCACCCACCTCCGCCTTACACAGAACCACCTCTCCTTCAGAAAGCAACTAAAAACTTGGATATTCGATAAGTAAAGTTCCCCCACCTCCCCCCAAGCGCCTTGAGACCCTCTGGGTGAGTAGTGCGCTATACAAATTTTCGAACTTGAACTATTGTTATCTTTTCACAGTGCCCGTGAAGAAGGGATCTACCCGAAATGCATTGGGCTTTTTCAATTTATTTCTGGTTGTGTAACTAAAATAATGTATCTATAATTATCAGTTTTGCACATTGACAGTAATGTTTATATAGTATTTTTAACAATAATATTGTGAAGATTTTTCTGTGATATAAGAAAAGTTTTGCAGATTATCAAAACCTTCATGTAATTCATGAAAATGAAAATGAATACAGAAGTTGAATCATTCATGTCTTAAAATTGAATTCTTCATCGGTTAACGTTTGATTAATATGCATAGTTTCATGTGATTTCATTGCCATACTTTAAAAAAAAAAATTTTCAGCAGTGCTTTCGGTATACCAGTGGTTTTTCCACTAGCTGTTGTTTATCTAACCAAGCTGACCGCCATTTCGCCAAACAGCACGCACGCTTTGTTGAACAGTAATAGGTAGTGTTTTTTTAGCATCAAGCAGGGAGTGCACAGGTAAACATCCTACCTGTTCTACTTAAAAATGCCCACAACTTTTAGAAAGGATAGAAAAATGTCCCAGGATGAAGAATACCAAAACTCCAATTAACGGAGTGCAGGGCAACCGGATTTCTGTGTCGCATCAAGTAATGTTGAATCCTCGCTGAACACTTGTGGGCGCGCCTGGGGCCGGCCCTAAATGAGTTAGGGTCCTTTCTTTACATTTGTTAAGTAGTCGCTGACTGCCAGGTGCATCGTCCTGTGAGCTCAGCTGCTGTACTTGTGGGCAGCGGGGGGTAGAGCGAACGCGCTCCTGATGGACGTGTAGTGTAGACTGTGCCCACCTACACTGTGTAGCCATGCCATATAGTTACATATAAACGCTACGGCGATCGGTCTGCGCAGCGAGTCAATCCGCATCTACTAATTGGTAAAAAATCAATGCAACCTTGCGAGGAGGCAACTAGCATAGGATATTATATCTATGAAGGTCTCTTTGGGTTTTAGCAGGGCGGGCCCATACCTCAAAATCTCAGTGACAGAGGATCACATCATCTTCAACCAGCTCTCTGCATGCGAAGCACCATCAAGTGTGTTACGTGTGCTCTCAGCTAAGCAATATAAAACACGCGTAAAGCCAGAATTTGGCAGCAGCTGCTGCATTTATGTTATGTCTAGAAAGGTGCGAAGATCAGACCTTACAACAACACTGTGTCGAGTTATCCTGGGAAGCTTCAGCACTCACTGTGCAGACATATTTTACCAAACAAAGCTGATATCAGAGCAATAACATATTATTCTCATGTAAATCAAAACGCTCTTTTAGGTTGAAAGCTAAAATAACAATTATGTGTCGCGTGAAAAAGCAGCAAAAGGAAAAATGGCGATTAAACACTTTAATAAGTTCACGCTAAGTTAACACGGTATATAGGTAAGCAGTATCTATATGACACCCCCCCCCCCACTGATCCGAGAACGGACAAAATAAGGAATGTAGCCATGTAGCGGGAATTTCTAAGACCAGAATAGGGGCACTTCATGAAAACAGAGTTCAATAACAACAAGTCAGGTCAATTTGTAATATCCGCTGAAAAATCACTTATAGAGGTCAAGTAAAAAGTTCTCAACCATGGCAATCCATAATGCACTATAACTCAAGTCAATAGGTCTGGGTGTGTATAATTTTGCACGCAAAAGCGTTCCAAAATTCTGTAAATATGAAGGGGCCATCATAAAAGTTACGAAAGTCTTTTTAGGACAGGACTGAATACGCAAAATATGCAGCAACAGCCTCCAGCATGAAATCACTGTCATCATCCGAAAACAGCTCAGCCATCCAATTCATTAGTGGGAAAGAACATACGTGCTCCTCCAGCACTGGAGCCTCTAGCATCATCAGAGGACAACTCGGTGGATTCTCAACATAGCTCTGTGCCAAGAAATATTGCGCCGCTGCAAGTACGTTCCATTGACCGATTAGTCCATGCATCGCTGCCAAGGCCATAATCCTTTTGCCAGAACAAACCAACTCGTGAGTAACTACGGGACTCATCAGGTGATTAAAATCGACGTCAGGAGATACCGTCCTGCAGAGACACAAATCAAGGGCCCAGTCGAAATCGCAGCTCAGGCAATGAAACACAGGCTGGACACATGTAAAATAGGAAAATCGAAAAGATAATCCAAATGCCGTGCTTAAAGTCGCAAGCGGCAGTGTGCCATAGTATTCAAGCATCCGGTTGCGAAACAGCGCCAGGAGGGGCTCAGCGGCCTCTAACACAGGAGGGGCATACATTTTTAATAAAACAAAATATCACCAGAACGCCTGTAGCCAGCGCCAGCAAAACCGGAAAGCCTCCAAACAGACTCGAAAATATACTGTGGAAGAAAGCAGGGATGACCCCAAATATTTTCTCAAAAGAAGTCACGAGACCACTGCTAACTATTTTTAAAAAATGTGCCAGGCCAGAAGTGGAGGAGGCATGAAAGATTTGATGGACCAGCTCGCTGAAATGCAATGGCAAATCAGTATTCAATAGCGCTTGCAATTCTGTGCGTGTGTTAGCTATGTGAAGGACGAATGTTTCTCGAGCCGAACTCAGGGCCGCCTCTTTTTGAGACAAAAGGGCTCTTATTCTACTCATACCATTGAACTCTGCTTTCAAGGTTGGGATTCGCGGCCAGGTGGAAACATCTGAATTCCCATGTGTAGGAGGATACAGAACTTTTTTGCAACACACTATACGTACTGATACGGTTACCACATAAGCGACACCTCTAATTAACCCCACAACAGTCTTCGTTATTTAACAGTAAATAACTACCATTTACCAGTAATGTGAAAGTAGGAACGATTGCGGGAACTGGAGTGCCTTTCAAAACACAGGCTAAATTAGGCCCGTCCTGGTTACAAGAACCGTGCAACTGAATGTGTCTACATATTAATGAGTGATCTGGAGATTCAGTGCACTCCTCCCCTTTAAGATAAACCTCTTTCTCGTCTTTCAGGCAACGATCTGTGAATGGAAGAGACCACGCCTCATGGAGAAATGAACTACCCAGCGGTTCATATCTACCTATCGCAATATAGTGCATACAATTGGTAAATTTATTCAAAGCAAACGGTAATGTAATTAACCCGTGGATAAGCCACATCGCAGCAGCGGCTTCTGCCACAGAGAACGGTAAAGAATACAATCTCTCAATGTGTAACATGGAAAAAGATGCATCTCGCATTGAAAGCAAGCGCTGCTTGTCAGTTAAATTAAAAGGGGAAAAAGAGAGAGGACACATTCATGTAAGACCAAGGCACCCACCCAGACTTAAGCATTTGTAGGGTCCAAGCAAATTGCATAATAGAACGCAATTGATTCTGACCATGGTATAATACAGACACCTCATCTTGCACAATATCAACAACAGAAGACACAATGTTATTTAACGTGTAAATGCGGGAAGAAAGCATGTTAATACTGTTATCCACAACTGCAAGTACTTTTTCTAAATTTGCTTGATCAATAGCTCTAAGGCGTGTAGCAGCCTCAATTTGTGAAGTCTTCCAGATTTCATTGTAAATCGCATATATCATTCTTTTAGATCTACCACTCGCCGGGCCTTTAATAAAATCGTTTAGATCCACGTCATCAGTGAGCTTTGCTAGATGCAGTTTGACTGCAGCCAAGGTAGAATGTTTCAGCCAACTCTGACATAATTTTCCTACTGAATAAGTGGTGACAGAATGGTCCGTATCTAAGCGGGGATCAGGCCTAACATTTGTAAACCCATCAGCTAAACCCAGAAAACGACGTTGGCATGAATCTGAACTTCTGTGCCACATCAGCCAACCTTTTGGATCCAAACTGGAAATGTTAAAGGACGCATTTTGCAAAAAGGCCTGCAATTCATTAATGGAAAACTTTGTAACATTATTCCAACCGGAATATTCTTCTAAATTAGGGACAGATGGTGCATTTAATTTTTAGAAGTAGCCAATCCAAAGCATGTAGTCTGTGAAATAGTAGAATTCAAAAACAACATATGATTTCGGATGAGACATGCACGGTGCAAAACCTCAGTGCCTTGTACCTGCCAACTTTTAGAACCCCAAACCGATTTAAGGTCAATGGTTTCCTTCCATAGCTCATAGCCCTCAACAGCCAATTTGTCTAGAAAGTACTTCGAATACAACAATTTGGTATCGGTAAGTCTAACCTTGGACATGGGTTTCTGTGTCATTTTGAAATAAAAAGACTTGGGATTGGACTGATTGAAGTCGGTAAAATAAGTGTACTTTTTCAAAAAAGTACTCGAACTGCCTTGTGTAGGGGCCGGGCAATGTTCCCACTGAGTGTAATTCACGGTCTCCCTTCTGGAATTTGCTTTATGCAGATAATGATTGCCAAAATGTTGGAAGCAAAATAATTCACCATAATTAGCAGAATCTAAGTATAAATCTTCAGCATCAAAGGCAGCATAATATTTCAAATCAGAAAATAATATTACTACGGCCTGAACATCCCAATCATCAGAACGTATATTTTGTTTCACCACATCCCCCATGTTAACTCTGAGCACATTTGGGACATTAACCACTTCAGTGGGGCCATGTATCTGAAACTTAACCGCATCCCACACAATACCATCAAGAACAGGCCAAGCCGTGATGTTAACAAAATGCAAGTCTCTCTTCAGTCGGTGTGCTGAATGTGACGAGGAAAGGGGGCCAAAGTTCCATTAAGATGCCGAATGCATGTTCTTTCCTCGACATAGTGACCATAGATAAGACGAAAAAAATAAAACACAAAACCAATAGACATAAAAAGGTAAATTGATAAAAGTACCAGCTAAATATATGTCCAAGGGGGGATCAAAAAATGTTTTTTAAATAACGTGGCATAAATCGCAAAATGTGAGGGCTTTTTTGAATTTTGTGAAACAGAGTCAAAAGAGAACCTGGATTCCGTGGCCAAACGTGTTTGCAAATCTGACATTGATAAGTCAGTTGGGTAAGTGTAGTCAAGTTCATCAACGTGATCCATAGGTAAAGTACTTAATAAAGGACTGGAAACAGCAGGCATTTCGAGGGCCACCTCAGGCATAGGATTAGAAGCAGTGGCCAAAACAGAATTTCTCACAATTGAAGGACAGGAGACCGCCGGAGTCATACTAAGAAGAATCGGCAACTCTGTGTATCTTGACATTGTCAATTGAAATAAACCTGTTTTCCTTACGACCTGGTAGTGGAGGTAAAATGGCTGTTCTTGTGCCCTTCACGCCAAGCACAGGAACCGGAGCTCGATAGGAAAGACCAAATTCTTTCTTGTTATCGATCTTCTCTCGAACCAGTTCTCCAACTTGGGGTAGCCAGCCAACTACCGGGATCTGCAACGCATCATCATCATCCGATGTGGAGGGCACATTCATTTCAGCAACTATTGTGTGTTCAGTTACGTTAGTTCAGTGTAGTCATTTTGAGGTTCAACATCAGAGTTGATTTTGAATCATCACACCAACATGGCGGATTCCGCGAGTCCCATTTCTACGTTTATTACGGTCGGGTTGCGCCGTTTTTTTTGTAAGTTTGTGGGCAAACAGCTGAGTCTGATTCTCTACCCTTGGGAAACGATACGCTGATACACGGAAGGGCTTCTTTACACACTGCAAGCTTTTCAACACCTTCTTCATACTGAAGAATATAAACACGTTATACTTAACAACGAGGGGGCACATGCTGAAGGTTTCTCTTCATTGTGTTACAGATCGAGATTCTCTGAAGTGGATACATCTTTATTAGTCGGACTGCCACGGAGCCTTACATTTGCTGGGTACAGTCGCACATGGTGAGTTTTTTCTTCGCGTAGTACCGAAAAGTGTATTTACTAGGGTTTATCTTAGGGTTGTGTCAAAATAGCGTGTCATTAAACTAAGGCAAGTTTTGGTTTCTTGCTTTGTTGTAGATTTTGGCTCAGCGCAGTATCTTGGGAGATAGTATGCTCTAATTCCTATGACAGAGAGAAGATTCCCATTGCCACGGAGCCTCACACTTGCCGAGTTCAGTTGCACATGGTGAGTTTTTCCTTCGTGTAGCATCGCCAGCACAGTAACACGGTTTTTCTCTGGTTTGCGTCACAATAGTGTGTCATAAAACTAAGGCGAGTTTTGGTTTCTTGACTTGTTGCAGATTTGGGCTCAGCGCAGCATTTTGGGAGACAGTAGCTTTAATTCCCATTACAGAGAGAAGATTCCCATTGCCGTACTCATTGCAGTAAGTACTTATGTGAGGGTTGTTTACTGGAAGACACCAGCTGTTGTTTTTAGTTTTAACACTTATTATCCTCATTTTCATGTTCATTCAGAGTGAGGAGACTCACTTTACAGGTTTTCAGTACAGACAAGTTTCACACAACCCAAAATACGCAGTGAGTCTTTATTTATAGGTACTTGTTGGTTGTGGTCACGTTGGTTACCATTCACGATTATGTCACTCAGAAGCAACTGAGTTTGACACAGGCGCACAGATTCCAAGCACTTCTATGCATGTAGATACCTCTGCTGGTAGCTTTTCTTGACTTTTCCGTTTTCTTTTGACCTCGAGAAGACACATAAGACTTTTCGGCTGATCACAGTTGCACGTTTATTGGACGTTGTAGTAGTATGTATCTTGTGAATATCATGTAATAGCATGGACATATGAACTTCAGACAAAATGCTTATCGCTGTGTTCTGTTTCTTTCTTTAACCCCCCACAACCTATTTCCCGAAGAAACTGGAACAAAATTACCACCGACCAGCTCTTCACATCGCTTCACCAAAACCCTCCCGCCAAATCATCGGACCCAAACCAAGCAGCCACCAACCTCACACAATGGATCACCCACAGCGCCGACGAACTAGCACCCTTGAAAAACCATCAAACCAAGCAAGGTAGCAAAAAAGCCCCCTCGTTCAACGATGACCTTAAGAAATCCAAGAAGTTCTGTCTCACCCTCGAAAAAGCCTGGAGAAAATACCCAACCACTGACAACCTGACCACCTTCAAGAACGCCACCCGCAAACACCACCAACTGATCCGATCCACCAAGAAATCAGCATTCAAGGATCGTCTTGACAACAACGCCCAAAACAGCAAGGAACTATTCAACATCGTCAAAGAATTTACCAACCCCACCGCCGGCACCAACAACATCACCCCCTCCCAGGACCTCTGCGACTCCCTAGCATCATTCTTCCACAACAAAATCGCCGACATACCTAACAGCTTTGGAAACCAATCCAAAGACCAGTCCACTCCACCCACCTCCGAACCAAAACGGCCCTTTAACATTCTTTGCGACTGGAACCCAATCACCACTGAAGACGCCACCCACCTGATGAACTCCATCCACTCGGGATCGCCAACCGACCCATGCCCCCACCACATTTTCAACAAAGCAGACTCCATTATCGCAGCCCATCTCCGTGACGTCATCAACTGCTCCTTCAACTCCGCTACCTTCCCGGAAAGCTGGAAACATGCCGAACTCAGCACCCTTCTAAAGAAACCCACAGCAGACCCCACTGTACTTAAGAACTACCGCCCCATCTCGCTCCTCCCATTCCCTGCCAAAGTCATTGAGAAAGCCGTCAACAATCAGCTCGCCGCCTTCCTCGAATCCAACAAATCCCTCGACCCCTCACAGTCCGGCTTCCGAGCCAAACACAGCACCGAAACCGTCCTCATCGCAGCAACAGAAGACATTCGAACCCTACTGGACAGCGGAGAAACAGCTGCCCTCATCCTACTCGACCTCTCCACAGCCTTCGACACAGTCTGTCATAGCACCCTCATACAACGCCTTAGCAACGTCGGAATACAAGGAAAAGCATTCGACTGGATCATCTCGTTCCTCGCCGGAAGAACCCAGAGAGTCCGCCTCCCCCTTTTAGATCAGAGGCCACCGAAGTCATCTGCGGCGTACCACAAGGATCATCACTCAGTCCCACCCTCTTCAACATATACATGAGTCCCCTCGCAGCCATCGCACGCCAACACAACCTCAACATCATCTCCTACGCAGACGACACCCAGCTGATCCTCTCCCTCACCAAAGACCCAAACACCGCCAAAACAAACTTACACGAAGGAATGAAAGAAGTAGCCGAGTGGATGAAGAACAGCCATTTAAAACTGAACTCGGACAAAACGGAAGTCCTCATCCTAGGTTCAACCCCCGCTGCCTGGGACGACTCATGGTGGCCACCGGCCCTGGGAAACGCACCCACACCTACGGAACACGCACGTAACCTAGGCTTCATCCTGGACTCCTCCCTCTCGATAACCAGACAAGTCAACGCCGTCTCATCATCATGCTTCAACATCCTATGTATGCTCAAAAAAATCTTCCGCTGGATCCCCACCGAAACAAGAAAGAAGGTCACCCACGCACTGGTCACAAGCCGACTGGATTACGGAAACACCCTTTACACCGGAACCACAGCCAAACTACAGAAAAAACTCCAACGCATCCAAAACGCCTCAGCCAGACTCATACTGGACATCCCATGTCAAGCTCATATTTCCGGTCACCTGAAAGACCTCCACTGGCTCCCCGTCAACAAGAGAATAACATTCCATCTCCTCACCCACGCACACAAAGCCCTCTACGACCTAGGACCCGAATGCCTCAACACACGACTGTCCTTCTACACCCCCACCCGCCAACTACGATCATCCAATGAAGCCCTCGCCGCAATTCCGCGCATCCATAGATCCACCATGGGGGGAAGATCCTTCTAATACTTTGCGGCCAAGACCTGGAATTCTCTCCCCACCCACCTCCTCCTTACACAGAACCACCTCTCCTTCAGAAAGCAACTAAAAACTTGGATATTCGACAAGTAAAGTACTCCCCCCCCCTCCCCCCAAGCGCCTTGAGACCCTCTGGGTAAGTAGTGCGCTATACAAATTTTCGAACTTGAACTATTGTTATCTTTTCACAGTGCCCGTGCAGAAGGGATCTACCTGAAATGCATTGGGCTTTTTCAATTTATTTCTGGTTGTGTAACTAAAATAATGTATCTATAATTATCAGTTTTGCAAATTGACAGTAATGTTTATATTGTCTTTTTAACAATAATATTGTGAAGATTTTTCTGTGATATAAGAAAAGTTTTGCAGATTATCAAAACCTTCACGTAATTCATGAAAATGAAAATGAATACAGAAGTTGAATCATTCATGTCTTAAAATTGAATTCTTCATCTGTTAACGTTTGATTAATATGCATAGTTTCATGTGATTTCATTGCCATACTTTAAAAAAATAATTTTTCAGCAGTGCGTTTGGTATACCAGTGGTTTGTCTACGAGCTGTTGTTTATCTAACCAGGCTGGCCTGCCATTTCGCCAAACAGCACGCACGCTTTGTTGAACAGTAATAAGTAGTGTTTATTTAGCATCAAGCAGGGAGTGCACAGGTAAACATCCTACCTGTTCTACTTAAAAATGCCCACAACTTTTAGAAAGGATAGAAAAATGCCCCAGGATGAAGAATACCGAAACTCCAATTAACGGAGTGCAGGGCAACCGGATTTCTGTGTCGCATCAAGTAATGTTGAATCCTCGCTGAACACTTGTGGGAGCGCCTGGGCTCGGCCCTAAATGAGTTAGGGTCCTTTCTTTACATTTGTTAAGTAGTCGCTGACTGCCAGGTGCATCGTCCTGTGAGCTCAGCTGCTGTACTTGTGGGCAGCGGGGGGTAGAGCGAACGCGCTCCTGATGGACGTGTAGTGTAGACTGTGCCCACCTACACTGTGTAGCCATGCCATATAGTTACATATAAACGCTACGGCGATCGGTCTGCGCAGCGAGTCAATCCGCATCTACTAATTGGTGAAAAATCAATGCAACCTTGCGAGGAGGCAACTAGCATAGGATATTATATCTATGAAGGTCTCTTTGGGTTTTAGCAGGGCTGGCCCATACCTCAAAATCTCAGTGGCAGAGGATCACATCATCTTCAACCAGCTCTCTGCATGCGAAGCACCATCAAGTGTGTTATGTGTGCTCTCAGCTAAGCAATATAAAACGCGCGTAAAGCCAGAATTTGGCAGCAGCTGCATTCATGTTATGTCTAGAAAGGTGCGAAGATCAGACCTTACAACAACTCTCTGTCGAGTTATCCTGGAAAGCTTCAGCACTCACCGTGCAGACATATTTTACCAAACAAAGCTGATATCAGAGCAATAACATATTATTCTCATGTAAATCAAAACGCTCTTCTAGGTTGAAAGCTAAAATAACAATTATGTGTCGCGTGCAAAAGCAGCAAAAGGAAAAATGGTGATTAAACACTTTAATAAGCTCACGCTAACTTAACACGGTATATAGGTAAGCAGTATCTATATGACACCCCCCCCACTGATCCGAGAACGGACAAAATAAGGAATGTAGCCATGTAGCGGGAATTTCTAAGACCAGAATAGGGGCACATCATGAAAACAGAGTTCAATAACAACTAGTCAGGTCAATTTGTAATATCCGCTGAAAAATCACTTATAGAGGTCAAGTAAAAAGTTCTCAACCATGGCAATCCATAATGCACTATAACTCAAGTCAATAGGTCTGGGTGTGTATAATTTTGCACGCAAAAGCGTTCCAAAATTCTGTAAATATGAAGGGGCCATCATAAAAGTTACGAAAGTCTTTTTAGGACAGGACTGAATACGCAAAATATGCAGCAACAGCCTCCAGCATGAAATCACTGTCATCATCCGAAAACAGCTCAGCCATCCAATTCATTAGTGGGAAAGAACATACGTGCTCCTCCAGCACCGGAGCCTCTAGAATCATCAGAGGACAACTCGGTGGATTCTCAACATAGCTCTGTGACAAGAAATATTGCGCCGCTGCAAGTACGTTCCATTGACCCATTAGTCCATGCATCGCTGCCAAGGCCATAATGCTTTTGCCAGAACAAACCAACTCGTGAGTAACTACGGGACTCATCAGGTGATTAAAATCGACGTCAGGAGATACCGTCCTGCAGAGACACAAATCAAGGGCCCAGTCGAAATCGCAGCTCAGGCAATGAAACACAGGCTGGACACATGTAAAATAGGAAAATCGAAAAGATAATCCAAATGCCGTGCTTAAAGTCGCAAGCGGCAGTGTGCCATAGTATTAAAGCATCCGGTTGCGAAACAGCGCCAGGAGGGGCTGAGCGGCCTCTAACACAGGAGGGGCATCCATTTTTAATAAACCAAAATATCACCAGAACGCCTGCAGCCAGCGCCAGCAAAACCGGAAAGCCTCCAAACAGACTCGAAAATATACTGTGGAAGAAAGCAGAGATGACCCCAAATATTTTCTCAAAAGAAGTCACGAGACCACTGCTAACTATTTTTAAAAAATGTGCTAGGGCAGAAGTGGAGGAGGCATTAAAGATTTGATGGACCAGCTCGCTGAAATGCAATGGCAAATCAGTATTCAATAGCGCTTGCACTTCTGTGCGTGTGTTAGCTATGTGAAGGACGAATGGTTCTCGAGCCGAACTCAGGGCCACCTCTTTTTGAGACAAAAGGGCTCTTATTCTACTCATACCATTGAACTCTGCTTTCAAGGTTGGGATTCGCGGCCAGATGGAAACATCTGAATTCCCATGTGTAGGAGGATACAGAATGTTTTTGCAACACACTATACGTACTGATACGGTTACCACATAAGCGACACCTCTAATTAACCCACAACAGTCTTCGTTATTTAACAGTAAATAACTACCATTTGCCAGTAATGTGAAAGTAGGAACGATTGCGGGAACTGGAGTGCCTTTCAAAACACAGGCTAAATTAGACCCGTCCTGGTTACAAGAACCGTGCAACTGAATGTGTCTACTTTAATGAGTGATCTGGAGATTCAGTGCACTCCTCCCCTTTAAGATAAACCTCTTTCTCGTCTTTCAGGCAACGATCTGTGAATGGAAGAGACCACGCCTCATGGAGAAATGAACTACCCAGCGGTTCATATCTACCTATCGCAATATAGTGCATACAATTGGTAAATTTGTACAAAGCAAACGGTAATGTAATTAACCCGTGGATAAGCCACGTCGCAGCAGCGGCTTCTGCCACAAAGAACGGTAAAGACTCCAATCTCTCAATGTGTAACATGGAAAAAGATGCATCTCGCATTGAAAGCAAGCGCTGCTTGTCAGTTAAATTAAAAAGGGCAAAGAGAGAGGACACATTCATGTAATTCCAAGGCACCCGCCCAGACTTAAGCGTTTGTAGGGTCCAAGCAAATTGCATAATAGAACGCAATTGATTCTGACCATGGTATAATACAGACACCTCATCTTGCACAATATCAACAACAGAAGACACAATGTTATTTAACGTGTAAATGCGGGAAGAAAGCATGTTAATACTGTTATCCACAACTGCAAGTACTTTTTCTAAATTTGCTTGATCAATAGCTCTAAGGCGTGTAGCAGCCTCAATTTGTGAAGTCTTCCAGATTTCATTGTAAATCGCATATATCATTCTTTTAGATCTACCACTCGCCGGGCCTTTAATAAAATCATTTAGATCCACGTAATCAGTGAGCTTTGCTAGATGCAGTTTGACTGCAGCCAAGGTAGAATGTTTCAGCCAACTCTGACATAATTTTCCTACTGAATAAGTGGTGACAGAATGGTCCGTATCTAAGCGGGGTTCAGGCCTAACATGTGTAAACCCATCAGCTAAACCCAGAAAACGACGTTGGCATGAATCTGAACTTCTGTGCCACATCAGCCACCCTTTTGGATCCAAACTGGAAATGTTAAAGGACGCATTTTGCAATAAGGCCTGCAATTCATTAATAGAAAACTTTGTAACATTATTCCAACCGGAATATTCTTCTAAATTAGGGACAGATGGTGGATTTAATTTTTTAGAAGTAGCCAATCCAAAGCATGTAGTCTGTGAAATAGTAGAATTCAAAAACAACATATGATTTGGGATGAGACATGCACGGTGCAAAGCCTCAGTGCCTTGTACCTGCCAACTTTTAGAACCCCAAACCGATTTAAGGTCAATGGTTTCCTTCTATAGCTCGTAGCCCTCAACAGCCAATTCGTCTAGAAAGTACTTAGAATACAACAATTTGGTATCGGTAAGTCTAACCTTGGACATGGGTTTCTGTGTCATTTTGAAATAAAAAGACTTGGGATTGGACTGATTGAAGTCGGTAAAATAAGTGTACTTTTTCAAAAAAGTACTCGAACTGCCTTGTGTAGGGGCCGGGCAAAGTTCCCACTGAGTGTAATTCACGGTCTCCCTTCTGGAATTTGCTTTATGCAGATAATGATTGCCAAAATGTTGGAAGCAAAATAATTCACCATAATTAGCAGAATCTAAGTATAAATCTTCAGCATCAAAGGCAGCATAATATTTCAAATCAGAAAATAATGTTTCTACGGCCTGAACATCCCAATCATCAGAACGTATATTTTGTTTCACCACACCCCCCATGTTAACTCTGAGCACATTTGGGACATTAACCACTTATCGCTGTGTTCTGTTTCTTTCTTTAACCCCCCACAACCTATTTCCCGAAGAAACTGGAACAAAATTACCACCGACCAGCTCTTCACATCGCTTCACCAAAACCCTCCCGCCAAATCATCGGACCCAAACCAAGCAGCCACCAACCTCACACAATGGATCACCCACAGCGCCGACGAACTAGCACCCTTGAAAAACCATCAAACCAAGCAAGGTAGCAAAAAAGCCCCCTCGTTCAACGATGACCTTAAGAAATCCAAGAAGTTCTGTCTCACCCTCGAAAAAGCCTGGAGAAAAAACCCAACCACTGACAACCTGACCACCTTCAAGAACGCCACCCGCAAACACCACCAACTGATCCGATCCACCAAGAAATCAGCATTCAAGGATCGTCTTGACAACAACGCCCAAAACAGCAAGGAACTATTCAACATCGTCAAAGAATTTACCAACCCCACCGCCGGCACCAACAACATCACCCCCTCCCAGGACCTCTGCGACTCCCTAGCATCATTCTTCCACAACAAAATCGCCGACATACCTAACAGCTTTGGAAACCAATCCAAAGACCAGTCCACTCCACCCACCTCCGAACCAAAACGGCCCTTTAACATCCTTTGCGACTGGAACCCAATCACCACTGAAGACGCCACCCACCTGATGAACTCCATCCACTCGGGATCGCCAACCGACCCATGCCCCCACCACATTTTCAACAAAGCAGACTCCATTATCGCAGCCCATCTCCGTGACGTCATCAACTGCTCCTTCAACTCCGCTACCTTCCCGGAAAGCTGGAAACATGCCGAACTCAGCACCCTTCTAAAGAAACCCACAGCAGACCCCACTGTACTTAAGAACTACCGCCCCATCTCGCTCCTCCCATTCCCTGCCAAAGTCATTGAGAAAGCCGTCAACAATCAGCTCGCCGCCTTCCTCGAATCCAACAAATCCCTCGACCCCTCACAGTCCGGCTTCCGAGCCAAACACAGCACCGAAACCGTCCTCATCGCAGCAACAGAAGACATTCGAACCCTACTGGACAGCGGAGAAACAGCTGCCCTCATCCTACTCGACCTCTCCACAGCCTTCGACACAGTCTGTCATAGCACCCTCATACAACGCCTTAGCAACGTCGGAATACAAGGAAAAGCATTCGACTGGATCATCTCGTTCCTCGCCGGAAGAACCCAGAGAGTCCGCCTCCCCCTTTTAGATCAGAGGCCACCGAAGTCATCTGCGGCGTACCACAAGGATCATCACTCAGTCCCACCCTCTTCAACATATACATGAGTCCCCTCGCAGCCATCGCACGCCAACACAACCTCAACATCATCTCCTACGCAGACGACACCCAGCTGATCCTCTCCCTCACCAAAGACCCAAACACCGCCAAAACAAACTTACACGAAGGAATGAAAGAAGTAGCCGAGTGGATGAAGAACAGCCATTTAAAACTGAACTCGGACAAAACGGAAGTCCTCATCCTAGGTTCAACCCCCGCTGCCTGGGACGACTCATGGTGGCCACCGGCCCTGGGAAACGCACCCACACCTACGGAACACGCACGTAACCTAGGCTTCATCCTGGACTCCTCCCTCTCGATAACCAGACAAGTCAACGCCGTCTCATCATCATGCTTCAACATCCTATGTATGCTCAAAAAAATCTTCCGCTGGATCCCCACCGAAACAAGAAAGAAGGTCACCCACGCACTGGTCACAAGCCGACTGGATTACGGAAACACCCTTTACACCGGAACCACAGCCAAACTACAGAAAAAACTCCAACGCATCCAAAACGCCTCAGCCAGACTCATACTGGACATCCCATGTCAAGCTCATATTTCCGGTCACCTGAAAGACCTCCACTGGCTCCCCGTCAACAAGAGAATAACATTCCATCTCCTCACCCACGCACACAAAGCCCTCTACGACCTAGGACCCGAATGCCTCAACACACGACTGTCCTTCTACACCCCCACCCGCCAACTACGATCATCCAATGAAGCCCTCGCCGCAATTCCGCGCATCCATAGATCCACCATGGGGGGAAGATCCTTCTAATACTTTGCGGCCAAGACCTGGAATTCTCTCCCCACCCACCTCCTCCTTACACAGAACCACCTCTCCTTCAGAAAGCAACTAAAAACTTGGATATTCGACAAGTAAAGTACTCCCCCCCCCCTCCCCCCAAGCGCCTTGAGACCCTCTGGGTAAGTAGTGCGCTATACAAATTTTCGAACTTGAACTATTGTTATCTTTTCACAGTGCCCGTGCAGAAGGGATCTACCTGAAATGCATTGGGCTTTTTCAATTTATTTCTGGTTGTGTAACTAAAATAATGTATCTATAATTATCAGTTTTGCAAATTGACAGTAATGTTTATATTGTCTTTTTAACAATAATATTGTGAAGATTTTTCTGTGATATAAGAAAAGTTTTGCAGATTATCAAAACCTTCACGTAATTCATGAAAATGAAAATGAATACAGAAGTTGAATCATTCATGTCTTAAAATTGAATTCTTCATCTGTTAACGTTTGATTAATATGCATAGTTTCATGTGATTTCATTGCCATACTTTAAAAAAATAATTTTTCAGCAGTGCGTTTGGTATACCAGTGGTTTGTCTACGAGCTGTTGTTTATCTAACCAGGCTGGCCTGCCATTTCGCCAAACAGCACGCACGCTTTGTTGAACAGTAATAAGTAGTGTTTATTTAGCATCAAGCAGGGAGTGCACAGGTAAACATCCTACCTGTTCTACTTAAAAATGCCCACAACTTTTAGAAAGGATAGAAAAATGCCCCAGGATGAAGAATACCGAAACTCCAATTAACGGAGTGCAGGGCAACCGGATTTCTGTGTCGCATCAAGTAATGTTGAATCCTCGCTGAACACTTGTGGGAGCGCCTGGGCCCGGCCCTAAATGAGTTAGGGTCCTTTCTTTACATTTGTTAAGTAGTCGCTGACTGCCAGGTGCATCGTCCTGTGAGCTCAGCTGCTGTACTTGTGGGCAGCGGGGGGTAGAGCGAACGCGCTCCTGATGGACGTGTAGTGTAGACTGTGCCCACCTACACTGTGTAGCCATGCCATATAGTTACATATAAACGCTACGGCGATCGGTCTGCGCAGCGAGTCAATCCGCATCTACTAATTGGTGAAAAATCAATGCAACCTTGCGAGGAGGCAACTAGCATAGGATATTATATCTATGAAGGTCTCTTTGGGTTTTAGCAGGGCTGGCCCATACCTCAAAATCTCAGTGGCAGAGGATCACATCATCTTCAACCAGCTCTCTGCATGCGAAGCACCATCAAGTGTGTTATGTGTGCTCTCAGCTAAGCAATATAAAACGCGCGTAAAGCCAGAATTTGGCAGCAGCTGCATTCATGTTATGTCTAGAAAGGTGCGAAGATCAGACCTTACAACAACTCTCTGTCGAGTTATCCTGGAAAGCTTCAGCACTCACCGTGCAGACATATTTTACCAAACAAAGCTGATATCAGAGCAATAACATATTATTCTCATGTAAATCAAAACGCTCTTCTAGGTTGAAAGCTAAAATAACAATTATGTGTCGCGTGCAAAAGCAGCAAAAGGAAAAATGGTGATTAAACACTTTAATAAGCTCACGCTAACTTAACACGGTATATAGGTAAGCAGTATCTATATGACACCCCCCCCACTGATCCGAGAACGGACAAAATAAGGAATGTAGCCATGTAGCGGGAATTTCTAAGACCAGAATAGGGGCACATCATGAAAACAGAGTTCAATAACAACTAGTCAGGTCAATTTGTAATATCCGCTGAAAAATCACTTATAGAGGTCAAGTAAAAAGTTCTCAACCATGGCAATCCATAATGCACTATAACTCAAGTCAATAGGTCTGGGTGTGTATAATTTTGCACGCAAAAGCGTTCCAAAATTCTGTAAATATGAAGGGGCCATCATAAAAGTTACGAAAGTCTTTTTAGGACAGGACTGAATACGCAAAATATGCAGCAACAGCCTCCAGCATGAAATCACTGTCATCATCCGAAAACAGCTCAGCCATCCAATTCATTAGTGGGAAAGAACATACGTGCTCCTCCAGCACCGGAGCCTCTAGAATCATCAGAGGACAACTCGGTGGATTCTCAACATAGCTCTGTGACAAGAAATATTGCGCCGCTGCAAGTACGTTCCATTGACCCATTAGTCCATGCATCGCTGCCAAGGCCATAATGCTTTTGCCAGAACAAACCAACTCGTGAGTAACTACGGGACTCATCAGGTGATTAAAATCGACGTCAGGAGATACCGTCCTGCAGAGACACAAATCAAGGGCCCAGTCGAAATCGCAGCTCAGGCAATGAAACACAGGCTGGACACATGTAAAATAGGAAAATCGAAAAGATAATCCAAATGCCGTGCTTAAAGTCGCAAGCGGCAGTGTGCCATAGTATTAAAGCATCCGGTTGCGAAACAGCGCCAGGAGGGGCTGAGCGGCCTCTAACACAGGAGGGGCATCCATTTTTAATAAACCAAAATATCACCAGAACGCCTGCAGCCAGCGCCAGCAAAACCGGAAAGCCTCCAAACAGACTCGAAAATATACTGTGGAAGAAAGCAGAGATGACCCCAAATATTTTCTCAAAAGAAGTCACGAGACCACTGCTAACTATTTTTAAAAAATGTGCTAGGGCAGAAGTGGAGGAGGCATTAAAGATTTGATGGACCAGCTCGCTGAAATGCAATGGCAAATCAGTATTCAATAGCGCTTGCACTTCTGTGCGTGTGTTAGCTATGTGAAGGACGAATGGTTCTCGAGCCGAACTCAGGGCCACCTCTTTTTGAGACAAAAGGGCTCTTATTCTACTCATACCATTGAACTCTGCTTTCAAGGTTGGGATTCGCGGCCAGATGGAAACATCTGAATTCCCATGTGTAGGAGGATACAGAATGTTTTTGCAACACACTATACGTACTGATACGGTTACCACATAAGCGACACCTCTAATTAACCCACAACAGTCTTCGTTATTTAACAGTAAATAACTACCATTTGCCAGTAATGTGAAAGTAGGAACGATTGCGGGAACTGGAGTGCCTTTCAAAACACAGGCTAAATTAGACCCGTCCTGGTTACAAGAACCGTGCAACTGAATGTGTCTACTTTAATGAGTGATCTGGAGATTCAGTGCACTCCTCCCCTTTAAGATAAACCTCTTTCTCGTCTTTCAGGCAACGATCTGTGAATGGAAGAGACCACGCCTCATGGAGAAATGAACTACCCAGCGGTTCATATCTACCTATCGCAATATAGTGCATACAATTGGTAAATTTGTACAAAGCAAACGGTAATGTAATTAACCCGTGGATAAGCCACGTCGCAGCAGCGGCTTCTGCCACAAAGAACGGTAAAGACTCCAATCTCTCAATGTGTAACATGGAAAAAGATGCATCTCGCATTGAAAGCAAGCGCTGCTTGTCAGTTAAATTAAAAAGGGCAAAGAGAGAGGACACATTCATGTAATTCCAAGGCACCCGCCCAGACTTAAGCGTTTGTAGGGTCCAAGCAAATTGCATAATAGAACGCAATTGATTCTGACCATGGTATAATACAGACACCTCATCTTGCACAATATCAACAACAGAAGACACAATGTTATTTAACGTGTAAATGCGGGAAGAAAGCATGTTAATACTGTTATCCACAACTGCAAGTACTTTTTCTAAATTTGCTTGATCAATAGCTCTAAGGCGTGTAGCAGCCTCAATTTGTGAAGTCTTCCAGATTTCATTGTAAATCGCATATATCATTCTTTTAGATCTACCACTCGCCGGGCCTTTAATAAAATCATTTAGATCCACGTAATCAGTGAGCTTTGCTAGATGCAGTTTGACTGCAGCCAAGGTAGAATGTTTCAGCCAACTCTGACATAATTTTCCTACTGAATAAGTGGTGACAGAATGGTCCGTATCTAAGCGGGGTTCAGGCCTAACATGTGTAAACCCATCAGCTAAACCCAGAAAACGACGTTGGCATGAATCTGAACTTCTGTGCCACATCAGCCACCCTTTTGGATCCAAACTGGAAATGTTAAAGGACGCATTTTGCAATAAGGCCTGCAATTCATTAATAGAAAACTTTGTAACATTATTCCAACCGGAATATTCTTCTAAATTAGGGACAGATGGTGGATTTAATTTTTTAGAAGTAGCCAATCCAAAGCATGTAGTCTGTGAAATAGTAGAATTCAAAAACAACATATGATTTGGGATGAGACATGCACGGTGCAAAGCCTCAGTGCCTTGTACCTGCCAACTTTTAGAACCCCAAACCGATTTAAGGTCAATGGTTTCCTTCCATAGCTCGTAGCCCTCAACAGCCAATTCGTCTAGAAAGTACTTAGAATACAACAATTTGGTATCGGTAAGTCTAACCTTGGACATGGGTTTCTGTGTCATTTTGAAATAAAAAGACTTGGGATTGGACTGATTGAAGTCGGTAAAATAAGTGTACTTTTTCAAAAAAGTACTCGAACTGCCTTGTGTAGGGGCCGGGCAAAGTTCCCACTGAGTGTAATTCACGGTCTCCCTTCTGGAATTTGCTTTATGCAGATAATGATTGCCAAAATGTTGGAAGCAAAATAATTCACCATAATTAGCAGAATCTAAGTATAAATCTTCAGCATCAAAGGCAGCATAATATTTCAAATCAGAAAATAATGTTTCTACGGCCTGAACATCCCAATCATCAGAACGTATATTTTGTTTCACCACACCCCCCATGTTAACTCTGAGCACATTTGGGACATTAACCACTTCAGTGGGGCCATGTATCTGAAACTTAACCGCATCCCACACAATCCCATCAAGAACAGGCTAAGCCGTGATGTTAACAAAATGCAAGTCTCTCTTCAGTTGGTGTGCTGAATGTGACGAAGAAAGGGGGGCCAAAGTTCCATTAAGATGCCGAATGCATGTTCTTTCCTCGACATAGTGGCCATCGATAAGACGAAAAAAATAAAACACAAAATCAATAGACATAAAAAGGTAAATTGATAAAAGTACCAGCCAAATATATGTCCAAGGGGGGATCAAAAAATGTTTTTTAAATAACGTGGCATAAATCGCAAAACGTGAGGGCTTTTTTGAATTTTGTGAAACAGAGTCAAAAGAGAACCTGGATTCCGTGGCCGAACGTGTTTGCAAATCTGACAGTGATAAGTCAGTTAGGTAAGTGTAGTCAAGTTCATCAACGTGATCCATAGGTAAAGTACTTAATAAAGGACTGGAAACAGCAGGCATTTCAAGGGCCACCTCGGGCATAGGATAAGAAGCAGTGGCCAAAACAGAATTTCTCACAATTGAAGGACAGGAGACCGCCGGAGTCATACTAAGAAGAATCGGCCACTCTGTGTATCTTGACATTGTCAATTGAAATAAACCTGTTTTCCTTACGACCTGGTAGTGGAGGTAAAATGGCTGTTCTTGTGCCCTTCACGCCAAGCACAGGAACCGGAGCTCGACAGGAAAGACCAAATTCTTTCTTGTTATCGATATTCTCTCGAACCAGTTCTCCAACTTGGGGTAGCCAGACAACTATCGGGATCTGCAACGCATCATCATCATCCGATGTGGAGGGCACATTCATTTCAGCAACTATTGTGTGTTCAGTTACATTAGTTCAGTGCAGTCATTGTGAGGTTCAACATCAGAGTTGATTTTGAATCACCACACCAACATGGCGGATTCCGCGAGTCCCATTTCTACGTTTATTACGGTCGGGTTGCGCCGTTTTTTTTGTACGTTTGTGGGCAAACAGCTGAGTCTGATTCTCTACCCTTGGGAAACGATACGGCTGATACATGGAAGGGCTTCATTACACACGGCAAGCTTTTCAACACCTTCTTCATACTGAAGAATATAAACACGTTATACTTAACAACGAGGGGGCACATGCTGAAGGTTTCTCTTCATTGTGTTACAGATCGAGATTCTCTGAAGTGGATACATCTTTATTAGTCGGACTGCCACGGAGCCTTACATTTGCTGGGTGCAGTCGCACATGGTGAGTTTTTTCTTCGCGTAGTACCGAAAAGTGTATTTACTAGGGTTTATCTTAGGGTTGTGTCAAAATAGCGTGTCATTAAACTAAGGCAAGTTTTGGTTTCTTGCTTTGTTGTAGATTTTGGCTCAGCGCAGTATCTTGGGAGATAGTATGCTCTAATTCCTATGACAGAGAGAAGATTCCCATTGCCACGGAGCCTCACACTTGCCGAGTGCAGTTGCACATGGTGAGTTTTTCCTTCGTGTAGCATCGCAAGCACAGTAACACGGTTTTTCTCTGGTTTGCGTCACAATAGTGTGTCATAAAACTAAGGCGAGTTTTGGTTTCTTGACTTGTTGCAGATTTGGGCTCAGCGCAGCATTTTGGGAGACAGTAGCTTTAATTCCCATTACAGAGAGAAGATTCCCATTGCCGTACTCATTGCAGTAAGTACTTATGTGAGGGTTGTTTACTGCAAGACACCAGCTGTTGTTTTTAGTTTTAACACTTATTATCCTCATTTTCATGTTCATTCAGAGTGAGGAGACTCACTTTACAGGTTTTCAGTACAGACAAATTTCACACAACCCAAAATACGCAGTGAGTCTTTATTTATAGGTACTTGTTGGTTGTGGTCACTTTGGTTAAAATTCACGATTATGTCACTCAGTAGCAACTGAGTTGGACACAGGCGCACAGATTCCAAGCACTTCTATGCATGTAGATACCTCTGGTGGTAGCTTTTCTTGACGTTTCTGTTTTCTTTTGACCTTGAGAAGACATATAAGACTTTTCGGCTGATCACAGTTGCACGTTTATTGGACGTTGTAGTGATGAAGCAAAGCTTCGCATATTTTGCGGCTTGCCGAAGTCAAGAACCTCGTTTATGTATAACAAGGTAATCAATGTACGTCTTACTAACATTTATATTAAGTTTGAGTAAAGTTTATGACGCTTGCCTATGTGTATTCCTAACTATTTTAATCCGTGTTTATAAAATGGCCGCCGCTTGTATTTAGTTACTGCGCATGCGTCAGCCACACTCACGTGTCCTGACGCGTCTGCAGAAGTGGAGGGAAAGTTATGCGCATGCGTAATTCATAGCTGTGCTCATCATGTGGTACTGCTCGTGCCACTGCTCTTGTGGTCGTATCAATGTAGCTAACATTTAAATGCATAAGTCTATTTCTTGATGATGAGTTAAAAGTACAAACCCTGTGATGTGTTTTCATAATGACATTACTATGTATTAATTTGTTTTTCGCTTACTTTTTATGTACCGCGGGGAATGGGGTTTGTCTGTACCGAGAACCATTTTGGAGGTCCTTCTGCGCCTGCGCGACTTGCCGAGGCATAGCAGACCTTGACTGATGGAACACAGCCAGTTGGCAGTGATGAGCAAGATGCTCCTGAGAAACGACCCGAAAACTCGGCTGAACCAATCATATGTTCTCACAGAGCAACATTGTTAAAGTTGCCATTGTACTTCTGCACCAGTTCTCATGAGAACCCCAATCTAGTTAGGCGGTACCCTACTATGCAAATGTAGGCTTAAATTACTATGTTGTGATTGGTGTGTTACCCAAATCCTACCTAAGGACCAATCCAAATTGAGGGATTCTGACACTTTGCAACATTGGGGGTGGTACACTGTCCCCAAACTGTATATCTACCCTGGGTTCCCCTAGGGAGCCGTCCGACTTGTCTGGTTTAGCTGACCTGTCACTGACCCAACGCACTCAATAGGTGACTGAAGATACAGAGAGCTGTGGAGCACTCTGTCCGAATTTGACCATAGACTAAGGTTCTACTGAACCTTAAAGTGCTGGCGAAGCACTTAACTGGGAGTTCGCTGACCCAATCGGGGTCTTGATCGATAGCTGCAGAGCGGGTGGAGCGCAGGCGTTGCTTCCGAACTGTGGATTCCGGTCCTGTCCTGAGCAGTCCTGTCTTGAGGGTTTGCTGTCCTGTCCTGAGGGTCCTGTCCTGATTCCTATCCCGAGGGTATCCTGTCCTGTCCTGGGTGTCCATTCTGCACCTGCTGTCCTTTGAGGGGTATTTTTCCTTGAGGGTTTCCTGTCCTTAACTGACCCGTGGCCAGGGTTTGGTTTTCCACACCAATCTAGGTAAATATTGCTCTGAAACTCTTAAAATCTTGCACCTTCTGAATTTCTAACTTTTGCTTTAATAAAGTTCATCATTGCATATGTTATATTTTCCATGCCTTTCCGCAACTACTGAAAGTCAATTACATATTTTCATAAGTTTGTTCCTATGTCTTCTCACTTGTTAGAGATTATATTTTGCATTGCAGTTTGTAATTTTCTGATATGGTCTAGAACTTCATTACCTAGACTGTTCAAAGGCCCCTTTACTTTAAGTGAAGCGTGTTACTCATTATAGGCCCTCCTATAGTTACCCATACAGAGTCTGCCCATGCTTAGATATTACTGAATTGCATAGTATTTTTTCTCTTGCATTTTATATCAGTATTTCAATGATTACCCTATCATTATTTTTATATAGCTACATAATTTACATTATCTTGGTCATTGATTGTCTCATTCTTGTATACTTGATGCATGAAGAGAACGTACTTTAGATAAACATTTTAAAACTTCCAGTTGTCCGTGGTCATTTAAACAGTATTTGAACATTATTGGTTGGGTTTGTATTTTGCTGCCTTTTCTTTACAGCTAGCTCCCTGATTCATTGTGGTCATTAGGTACCCGTGTTAGTGGATGGTAAGTCGGGTACGCTGAAACAAATAGTAGGGAACACACACAAATTGGTAGAGCTCGTGAAGTCACCTGGTCAATGTGTATGGTAATTTGAAAGTATATGGGCCCTGAAGCCGGAAAACGGCGAAAAACTATTGGTCGGGTGGCCTCGCGCGCTCTATCAGTTTTACTGGTAGCTAGAGGATGGTTAGGGACTAGTTGAGAGTAAGGCAGGGATTAGTTGAACTAGTTGAGTCGGAAGCTGCTAGTATATTGATGCTGCTAGAAGAGCGGCTGTTCTAAGAGACCTGATCATTCTCTTGTGAATACGCTGCTGAAACTTATGAATTTTTGTATTGTTATTATTCTTGTTCTTATATTGTTATATGTACTAATCCATGCATTTGTAAACCGTATTGTTTCATGTTGTCCGAACTCCCCGGGGAATTGAAAGGGCAAGTGGTGAATAGAATCCATTGTCCTGAGGTCACAGGCTCGAGGAAAGTTAGGTGCAGGTTAGGATAACCGGGAAGCACTAACTAGGGTTTTCTGAATACATGTGTGAATAAATGACAGTAACGGGGTTCATTGGCAAAATTCCCATAGTGACGTAACCTAGTAAGGGTCACATCGGAAGAGTAGCAGGTTCCTCGGAGCTAGCGTGAAAGCAGAGGGGTCCGCTGAGAAACCTTAAATTCGGAATATATCCCGGAAAGAAGTGGATGAGTTTAGGGGAACAACAGGTTCACCGATGTTAGAGTGAAGGGTAGGCGGAAGAGATCTGCCCGCAGCGAGTGAAAAGTAAATGGAAGTAGTTTACTTGCAGTAAAACAATTCTTTTTCTGTCTAGACACTTGAGCACTGTGGCGAATGTGTATTTGCTGTAAAATAACCAAGCACTGAGCACTTTAAAAGAAAGAAAGTTTCCGTTACCTTGTGAAGGGAGGGAGTCAGTCGCGAAGCGCCTCTGACGTCACTCTGTGCCGCGCTGGGATTGGTAGAAGCAGCGGGCGGGTAACGGAGCTGGAATTGTAAAGGAGGGGTGAGCGCCAGAGCGTGGGAACTGTCTCACGAAGGGGCCGCGCACCCATTGGCGGAGCTTATTCAGAGCCGTGCACCCATTGGTCGCACGGATTTCTGAAGCGCGTTCTGATTGGAGGTAGTTTGTAAACAAAGTTTAGCGTAGAAGTCGTATGTGGCACTCGCAGACTACAGGAACTCGACCTGATCCAAGGCACCTAGGGTTTGAAAGGGATCAGTGGAAAACTAATAGATACGATATTATGTACGGAACCAAGAGAAAATTGTCCCTTGTAAGTAAGGTGAAAAATTATTTCAAAACGGACAAACCAATTAAATCTAGGGAAGGTGTTCTTGTCCCACCACCTAATACTCCTGCCTCATTCATGATGTTTGACCGAGGGTACAATACCTGTGTGTGGTTGGAGAATTGGGTGAAGTACACAAAAGATGACGGAGTATTGGCTTTTCCGTTAGATGTACTTTCAATGGTAGGATCCTATTTAATTTAAGGACTCGGATGAACGAATTGCATCCCAGACCGAGACTAACGCAGTATGAGGCATTAGAGGAATGGGAGATTGAGGCTTTTGAAAGAGAGAGACCCCGAATGGACAAGGGTTTGACCAAGTGGTACCCCAGGCTGAAACAGGAGTCCAGGGATAAAAGGATGAAACAGTGGAGGCAGAGCATGATTGTTGAGGGTCTGTTTCCCATGATGCCGGCATGTCATAACCCTGCAGCGGGTGAGAAAAGTACTGAAAAGTGTAAGCATTGGGGGGCCCCGGGGGAATCAGATGATGAACTGATAGATGACATCTGTACCAGAAGTCCGCCACCTTATAATGAGGGAACCCGCCCTTCCAGTGTAGGAGATGCTCCCCGATGCCACTTCCTCAAGGAAGAAGACAGATTCTTAGGACTGGGAGGGGGTGGTCAAGTATTGCCCTATCCTGAGAAACCCGAACCGGCGGAAACAAGGGATATATATCCCAAAGTGCCCGCAAGCCAGGAAGAAAAATATTCAAGTACGAAAGTTTTTTTCCCCAGACCCTTGTATGAAAGCGAAGAGAAACCATCGAATTCAGGACTGCCTTTTATTCAACCTCCATATGGGGAAGAGCGCAGGTCCTTTAACACTGGAACTTTATTTCCGAAACCGAATTATGGTGGGGGACCAAGTGAAACGCATCCTACTGCCCCGAGTTTTACTCCTCCCTTGACCCCACAGATATTACATGACACGACTTTAAGAAGGATACTAGTGGAAAAGGAGCAAGAGGCTCTAGCTAGACAAAGGACAGAAATAATTCAGAAAATCTCCCAGTTAAATACCAGCCCTGAGGCATTGACTATTCCAGTAACTATTGGACCAGTTGTCCCGTTATACGGAAATGGTCAGGGAAATCCGATTACTCCAGTTATGACCCCAGTCATGGCAACCCCGAGACAGGAACCGATAATCATAGATGATCAGTCCAGTGAGTGCGAGTCTGAAGTTGCGTTCTTGGACTTGCCAAACAAACCGACCGGAAAGGGAATGCAGCAGAGGCATAACCCTTTTAATGCGAAAGAGATTAAATTAGAATCCGCAACAGGCACTAGGAATGTCTCTCTGGTAACTCCAGATGAAATTGAAAGTTGGAGTCGTGAATTAGAGAAACAGACTCCGCAAACGAAACCTTTAGACCTTTACAAGCTGAGGGTGGAAATAGAAGAATTAATGGCAGGAAATGTGGGGTTGGATCGATTGAATACCTACTCTGAAGAAGAATTGTCGTTTATATGTAAAAGCTTTACAAGGAACACCAGAGTGCTCCACGAAAAACTGACCGAAACAGCAGTTAGTATGGGGGTAGATATCTCAAAATCCAAGCCCTTACAGAAACCGTACAGAGCAGACTTCTCAGACAAAGATATAGAGCACTTGAATGTGGCAGGGAAAAAGCTGCAGATTAAAGAATTATTGGGAGTACTACAGAAATGGGGAGATGTGGAAAGATGGAGAAGCAGGTGGGCGAAAAAGAGGGAAGAGGCTCGCTCCCGACAAGTGACTCATGAATTTGCTTTAAGGGAGGTGGAGAAACCTGAACAGTTATGCCCCATGCGCGAAGTACCTGGAGGGAAATATGTGCATGTCCCCTGGTCTAGACAGGATATTGTGTCCTTTACGAACGATTTTCCAAAATTACGAGAGAAACCAGTGGACTGGTACAGGCAGGTGGAAAGGTTCGTGAAGGTACAGAAATGTCTGTGGAAAGACCTGGATGGGTTTTTCGACATTGTGGTTCCGATGGATTTATGGACCCAGTGTAAAATAGCCATAGACTGGCCCAGTGAGGAGTACCCAAGAAATAAGGAAACAGGGGAGCCATCAAAAGATGTCATGCGAAAATATGAGCAGGTGATTCAGCATTTGAAAGAAAAGGTGCCCGCAAAGGAAACTGATTGGACAAAAATAGATAGAACAACACAGGAAAGGGACGAGACAGTGCACTCCTTCTATGAGAGGTTATTGCAGGTATTTAAAACATACAGTGGTATTGATAACATCGATTTGAAGGACATGACGCATTTTATTTACAGGTTTGTAAATGGTTTAAGACCTGAAATTTGTCAGTGGATAAAAGATAATAAAATCTGCTGGCATACAAAGAAAATGGATGAGGTCCTGCGGTACGCTAAGTACTGCGAGGACGAGATGGCAGAAAAGAAAAAGGCCCTTAAGGAAAAAGTGATGTGGGCTCAGGTGAAGCTCGCAGAACAGCAGGAAAAACAATTGAGTAACATGGTTAAAAATGCTGAGAACAAAAGTCCTGGGGGAGGGGGTGGAGGAAAGCCCCGGCCAAAATTTAGCAGGGAAGAGGCTATGAAGAAATTTCCCTGCCATCAGTGCGGCGAAATTGGACACTGGCGTAACGAGTGTCCTCAATTAATAGATGATAATGCAAATACTCCTGATTTAACTCCACAGACGCAGAAAGAAAGGCCAAGAAAGACTCAACCCCAGGTAAAAACAGTTCAGGTGCCTCGAGCACCCAAGCAGGTATACAGGGGAAAGCAAGCAGAGGGTGAGGAGATAGAAGTTTGGGAAAGCGGTGAGAACAGAAATACAGCAACTTCGCAGTATCTGCTAAATGATACCTTCCTTTGTAATGATCAGGACTGACGGGGCCTGAGAGGGGAGGACGAGGAGTGCGTACTTGGCGCTTCCTTGCCGGTAGACCAGTCTGGACCATACATTGAAGGAAAGGTAGACGGAAATGATGTCACCTTTCTGTTGGACACTGGCGCTACCCGTTCTACTGTAAGAACAGTGGACGTTCCAAACCTACCCCTCTCGGGAGAAAATATCCAAGTAGTGGGTGTATCTAATCAATTGATTAGTACTCCTGTTACCGAACCAATGGAGATTTCAATTGGAAATTTTAAACAGATGCATAGATTTGTCGTCTGTGACACCAGTCCAGTGAATCTACTGGGTCGTGATTTGCTGTGCAAAATGAACTGTACCATCTTTTGCACACCAAAGGGTGTTGAAATACAGACCCCAGATGAAGATGGCATTTATAAACTATTGTTACTTAGACCTGACTCAGAAATTAAAAGATTGACCCTGCAGGACTTGCCCCAAGAACTCCAGGAAGCAGTAAAGCCAGAGGTGTGGGATTTCACTGGAAAGGATGTGGGATTAATGAAAGATGTGGACCCCATTCAGATAGCCATCAAGGACAATGCAGTATATCCTAACACTAAGCCCTACCGAATGAATGCTGAAGTGAAAGCAGGTGTCACTCTGGAAATACAAAAATTATTAGAAGGAGACATCATACAGGAAGTGATGAGCAGCCCATGCAACTCACCGATTATGGGCATCAAGAAGCCTAGTGGCAAGTATAGGGTAGTGCAAGACCTGAGAAAGGTAAACAAAATTGTAGTTCCTTGCTGCCCTATTGTCCCGAACCCTGCAGTGATTCTGTACCAGATTCCTTGGGATGCTGAGTGGTTCACTGTGATTGATTTGTGTCATGCATTCTTTTCGATACCCCTGCACCCCGACAGCAAATTTCTTTTCTCATTTGCCTTCGAAGGTCACGTGTATTGCTGGAACAGGGTCCCTCAGGGGTATACAGAGAGCCCCTCTATCTTTAATCAGATCTTGAAAAAAATGTCTAGAGACTTTGACCTTACCTGGGAACTCTGTCTTAGTGCAGTACATAGACGACCTTCTACTGGCGTCTAAAAGTCATAGGGACTGTGTAGTTGACACCATTGCCCTCCTAAATCATCTGTGTGAGAAAGGGCATAAAGTGGCCCCTGACAAACTACAGTTCTGTGCAAAATCAGTGAAATATCTAGGACACCAGATAGAAAAGGGTGTTAGAAAAGTCACATCAGAAAGAGTGAGAATAATTCAAAAGATGCAGTTGCCCCGTACTCAAAAAGACGTCAGAATGTTCCTGGGTGTACTAGGCTACTGCAGGCAATGGATTCTGGGATTTGCAGCCTTAGCCAGGCCTTTGATAAAAATGACCACGAGAGGAATGCCAGACATTGTAGAATGGGACGATGAAAGCCTAATGGCTTTCACAAGACTGAAGAACTGTCTGTGTACAGCCCCTGCGCTGGGAATGCCAGATTATTCCAAAGAGTTTGCCCTATTCTGTGACACTCGCGATAATTGCGCATTGTCAGTCCTGACTCAAGAACATGGCACGACCAGAAGGCCTGTGGCCTATTTCTCTGCTACCTTGGACCCAGTAGCTGCTGGGTTACCAGGCTGTCTGAAAGCAGTAGCTGCTACCTGTGCAAGTTTGGAACAGAGTGAGTCCATAGTCATGGGACATCCTGTGACTGTGTATGTTTCACATGGAGTGGTAATTCTATTGACCAGAACTAAAACGCAGTATCTCACCCCTAGTCGGCTGACTAAATACGAGAGGATTCTTGTGGGTGCAGCAAATGTAAGCATTGTCAGGTGCGGTATTCTGAATCCTGCCACTTTGCTCCCCGACCCCTTGGAAATGGAAGGTGGGGATGATGATGAACATGATTGCATTGATCTGACAGAGTTCAGCACAAAACCCCGCCCAGACATAAAAGAAACGCCATTGCCTGAGCATGATAAAGAGCTGTTTGTAGATGGTTCCTGTCTAAGACATGAACTAGGAGGCCTGAGTGCTGCCTATGCTGTAGTCTCCTTAACCAAAATTGAAGAAGCAGGTTATCTATATAACATAAAGTCTGCACAGGTAGCCGAATTGATTGCTATGATAAAAGCTTGCAAAATTGGGAAGAACCTACGCATAACAGTGTATACTGACAGTCAGTACTGTTATGGAGTTGTGCATGACTTTGGCCAATTGTGGCTACAGAGGGAATTCCTGACTTCCTCAGGTACTCCCATTCGGAATGCAAAGGTTGTGCATGACCTTTTAGAGGCCATCCAGTTACCCAAGGAACTGGCAGTGGTAAAATGTGGTGCTCATAAGAAGAGCATGGACAAAGTATCACTGGGAAACGATTATGCTGACCGAGTGGCCCAATGGTGCGCCAAAGATCGGTATATCGTAAATCCAAAACGAGGGGGGCCAGGAACCAGCTGCCAACTTCAGGTGTTTGAAGAAGTGCCTACTTGGGATGAAGTGAGAGAGTGGCAGGAGTCGGCTCCTTGGCAAGAAAGAGAGAAATGGAAGGAGGATGGGTGTAGACCGAGACGTGTGGATGGTGTCATCTTGGGCCCAACTGGTATGCCTGTATTACCCCGACACTTGCTTGGCACAATGGCAAGATTAATACATGAAGGATCACACATTGGTAGGGATGCCATGATTCTGGTATTTCAACAGACTTGGTATAGTAAGAAGTTCAGGAAAGTAGCAGAGTCCCTCTGCCAGAGGTGCCTGTCATGTCAACAGATGAACCCAGGCAAGAGGACAATGGTTGAACTGAGCAAAATTGGGAGATCAGGGGGTCCCTTTGTAAGGATACAGATTGATTTCATCACCATGCCCCGTTGTGAAGGGAAGCGATATGTCCTTGTCATTGTTTGCGTATTTTCAAAATGGGTAGAAGCTTACCCTACTCCCCAAAGTGACGCACTGACAGTAGCGAAGTGTTTACTAAAAGAGCTGATACCTAGATTCGGGGTGCCATTCATTATTGAATCAGATAAGGGTGGACATTTCCAGAATGAAATACTGGCTGAACTCTGTAAGGCCTTTGGAATAAGGCAAAAACTCCATTGTGCATACCACCCAGAGGCTTCTGGAATAGTGGAACAAGTAAATGGAACTATCAAAAACAGACTAGCAAAGCTGACAGATGCTACTGGCATGACCTGGGTGAAGGCCCTGCCTCTGGTCCTGATGGGACTGAGAAGTGTTCCTGACCGCAAGACAGGCCTAAGTCCCCATGAAATCATTATGGGAAGAGTGATGAGACAAGCATGGGTGCCAGGAAGCAAACTGTTGAGTATTACTGATGATTTGGTGCTTGAATACTGCAGAAGATTGGGTGACCAAGTGCGTTCTATCTCTCGCCAGATTGGAGACGACGGCATCCTCAATCCAACGACTCCTCTCCACAGCTTGGTTCCAGGAGACTGGGTCAAAATAAAGAAGCACACTCGATCAAACTGTCTGGCACCAAGGTGGGGAAAGAAACGCCAAGTAATCCTGGTAACGACCACTGCAGTGAAGGTCGCAGGTGTTCCCCAGTGGATCCACGCTGGCCACACCCAGAAGGTATTACCAGACAAAGAATTTGCAGAAGAAGGGCAACCAGCAGAGGACTCTGCAGGAGACAGACCTGAAGTAGCTGACAACGAGCAGCCCAGCACCAGTCAGGCTACAGGAACAGCAGACGTTGGCCCAGGAGTAGTTGACTACGAACTGCCAAGAATCCAGCCTGCTGAAGAGGTCCAGGAAGCTGAGCCAGGAGTAGCTGATGACGAGCTGCCAAGCATATGGCCAGAAGAATGGATACCGATGATTGATCTGACCGAAGATCCTATCAGAACAAGAGAGCGACTTAGTGAAGGTAGAGAGTGGACTAGTCAGGAAAAGCAAGGCACAGGCGAAGAACCTCAGCCGCCTGAGATTCACATCAAAACTGAGGAAGGAGAAGGTCAGACAGGGACAGAACAGGTGTTCGATACACCTCCACTAACTCCTGATGAGGATAAGGGACAGCTTAGACATAGAGTGATAGTTCGAGCAGAAGAAAATCAAGAGATCGAAGTGCTTGAACAGGATCAGATAGGGTTAGAAGAACGGGTTCAGGAAACAGAAACAGAAACAGAGACAGAGACAATCAAAAGCCAAAAACAAAATATTCCTGAACTAGGCCAGATTAGTAACCAGGCAGAAGAAATTGATGATAGCCCTGGAACTAGCGAGATAAGGGAAGAAGAAGAAGAAAGTGAAGCAGAATTGCCACAAGCTAAAGAAGATAAGAGGATAAGAGAAGAAGGTGAAGTCCAAGTACCCACTAAGAGACTAAAGAAAAGAAACAACCTTGAGCCTAGGTTCATAAAGAGACTAAGGCTAAGGATAAAGACGGTGGAAGAGAAACGTGCAGAAGCAAGGAGAAGTGCACGGATAGCAGAGCAAGAAGAAAACTCTTCCAAAAGAAGGAGTGAACGATTAAAAAGACAAAACAAGAAATACAAGTCTCCTGAATGGACACTCGTTTTGGAAGAACTTGAAGATCTTGATATAACTGACGTAAGCGACGGAGAGCCCGTCCCTGAGTACTCTGCTGAAGAAGAAGACGAACCACCGTGAATTTGCACAAAGTAAGCTAGCTGTGTAAAGACACAAAGAGGGGTCAAGAAACTTCTTCTGAGCCGAAATGTCTGATTCAACTGTGAATGGTAGACCGAGTTGCAGTCGTTGCAAGACGTGCTGCAAGGTGTGTATATGTAGTATAGTAGTACTGATAGTAATTTGGATAGGACTAACAATCTTTATACCCTTCACTGTAAGTAAAGATACTAACATTGTCCCTACTGAAATTGTAAATGCCGACAGTGAGGAGTTGACAACACAGAGTGTAGCAAGACATGAGAGAGCACTGAGACAAACAAAACGAGACTTAGAAGCATCAGATGAGGGAGGACTACATTATCATGGAATTAAGAACAGGACACACTTAAATGTTTTTGCAAACTTATTAATACACTATGTAGAGACTATGGAAATTGAAGATTGCTATGTCTGCATGAAGCTACCTACTTCTGTGGCTGAAGGCGTGACATACCATCACTTGCCATTAACATATGGAATCTCCTGTAGCATTTTAGCTAGTTTATTTTACAAAAGAGGACCGTTACAGTACTATTACTCTAATAATGACGTAATATTTTCTGAACTTCCTATACGTGGGAACTTGAATCCTGTACATACCAAAAGCGACACCATAAGATATATGGGAGACTACTTCTTGACCATAGGTAACATTGACATAGCAGATGCACACAGAGATAACTTGACTTGTTCTTTGCGTGAACAGGAAAAGATGTTCCTGAACATGGCAGAGAAAAGAAGAATTAAAATACAAAAGAAGGCTAATGACGAAAGTCAGAAAAAGCCAAAGTGGGCAGAGAACATGGAAGGCACCTCAAATGGTGGGGCGGGACCTGCTCTGTTGCTGGATTTTGAAAAGAAAGGCAAGCTATGTCTTCACCGCGAGAAGACTAGCTATTATAATAATGTTTTCATTGGTTCCAGTGAATGCGAACATAATTACAAGGTAATTGGAGGTTGGGGTTTCAAAAATGGGTCAGAGCCTGTGTTTCCTGGAATTTATTATATTTGTGGGGACAAGGCTTATTTCAAATTGCCGGATCACTGGTATGGAAGCTGCTATTTTGGCATTGTTTTCCCGAAAATATACCATGTGAATGGAAAAGCTGGAAGCAATGAAGATACTAATGGCTTAGTGCGTAGTAAAAGAGAAAGTATAGGTGAAATTATGGGTAGTATTTTCAGTGCACTGATACCTGGAGTGGGAGTGGTTCTGAACACTCACAGAATTTGCAAATTGTCTACTATAGTAGATGTGCTGTCTACTGAAACAGCTCATGGATTTCTGCTGGTCAATACTGAAATGGTTGCGATCAGATCAATGGTTTTACAGAATCGACTTGCTCTTGACACCTTACTAGCGAAAGAGGGCGGAGTCTGCCGGATGTTGAAGGCGCAACATTGTTGCACTTATATTCCGGATAAAAGTGTACAGATCAAAAGATATGTGAAAAACATTACTAATTTGACAAAGGAACTCAAACCACTCGAGGTTGATAGTGCCTGGAAGAGACTGGTAGATGGTCTCTCAAATGTAGGTCATTGGCTTGCTAGTGTAGGTAAAAGCTTGTTGTTCAAGATACTGATGCCAATTGGTATTATAGGTCTTATTATATTTCTCATTTTTATCTGTTGTAAATGCCGCAAGCGCACCAAGAAGTACGAGGTAAATGCAAGAGGGTTGAAACGGAGTGTGGATGAGATTGAGTTGGAGGAAGTGAATGATCAGATATACAAAAAGGTGAAGACTTCTCACCCTACTAAAACTGAGAGAGAAAAGTTAGAAAGATTGCTGGAAGAGATAGAGTTATATAAAGTGTGAAAGAAAGTTGGCATCTGGTTCCATTTTTTGTGATGATAGTAAATATCATCAAAGAGGGGATTGATGAAGCAAAGCTTCGCATATTTTGCGGCTTGCCGAAGTCAAGAACCTCGTTTATGTATAACAAGGTAATCAATGTACGTCTTACTAACATTTATATTAAGTTTGAGTAAAGTTTATGACGCTTGCCTATGTGTATTCCTAACTATTTTAATCCGTGTTTATAAAATGGCCGCCGCTTGTATTTAGTTACTGCGCATGCGTCAGCCACACTCACGTGTCCTGACGCGTCTGCAGAAGTGGAGGGAAAGTTATGCGCATGCGTAATTCATAGCTGTGCTCATCATGTGGTACTGCTCGTGCCACTGCTCTTGTGGTCGTATCAATGTAGCTAACATTTAAATGCATAAGTCTATTTCTTGATGATGAGTTAAAAGTACAAACCCTGTGATGTGTTTTCATAATGACATTACTATGTATTAATTTGTTTTTCGCTTACTTTTTATGTACCGCGGGGAATGGGGTTTGTCTGTACCGAGAACCATTTTGGAGGTCCTTCTGCGCCTGCGCGACTTGCCGAGGCATAGCAGACCTTGACTGATGGAACACAGCCAGTTGGCAGTGATGAGCAAGATGCTCCTGAGAAACGACCCGAAAACTCGGCTGAACCAATCATATGTTCTCACAGAGCAACATTGTTAAAGTTGCCATTGTACTTCTGCACCAGTTCTCATGAGAACCCCAATCTAGTTAGGCGGTACCCTACTATGCAAATGTAGGCTTAAATTACTATGTTGTGATTGGTGTGTTACCCAAATCCTACCTAAGGACCAATCCAAATTGAGGGATTCTGACACTTTGCAACATTGGGGGGTGGTACACTGTCCCCAAACTGTATATCTACCCTGGGTTCCCCTAGGGAGCCGTCCGACTTGTCTGGTTTAGCTGACCTGTCACTGACCCAACGCACTCAATAGGTGACTGAAGATACAGAGAGCTGCGGAGCACTCTGTCCGAATTTGACCATAGACTAAGGTTCTACTGAACCTTAAAGTGCTGGCGAAGCACTTAACTGGGAGTTCGCTGACCCAATCGGGGTCTTGATCGATAGCTGCAGAGCGGGTGGAGCGCAGGCGTTGCTTCCGAACTGTGGATTCCGGTCCTGTCCTGAGCGGTCCTGTCTTGAGGGTTTGCTGTCCTGTCCTGAGGGTCCTGTCCTGATTCCTATCCCGAGGGTATCCTGTCCTGTCCTGGGTGTCCATTCTGCACCTGCTGTCCTTTGAGGGGTATTTTTCCTTGAGGGTTTCCTGTCCTTAACTGACCCGTGGCCAGGGTTTGGTTTTCCACACCAATCTAGGTAAATATTGCTCTGAAACTCTTAAAATCTTGCACCTTCTGAATTTCTAACTTTTGCTTTAATAAAGTTCATCATTGCATATGTTATATTTTCCATGCCTTTCCGCAACTACTGAAAGTCAATTACATATTTTCATAAGTTTGTTCCTATGTCTTCTCACTTGTTAGAGATTATATTTTGCATTGCAGTTTGTAATTTTCTGATATGGTCTAGAACTTCATTTCCTAGACTGTTCAAAGGCCCCTTTACTTTAAGTGAAGCGTGTTACTCATTATAGGCCCTCCTATAGTTACCCATACAGAGTCTGCCCATGCTTAGATATTACTGAATTGCATAGTATTTTTTCTCTTGCATTTTATATCAGTATTTCAATGATTACCCTATCATTATTTTTATATAGCTACATAATTTACATTATCTTGGTCATTGATTGTCTCATTCTTGTATACTTGATGCATGAAGAGAACGAACTTTAGATAAACATTTTAAAACTTCCAGTTGTCCGTGGTCATTTAAACAGTATTTGAACATTATTGGTTGGGTTTGTATTTTGCTGCCTTTTCTTTACAGCTAGCTCCCTGATTCATTGTGGTCATTAGGTACCCGTGTTAGTGGATGGTAAGTCGGGTACGCTGAAACAAATAGTAGGGAACACACACAAATTGGTAGAGCTCGTGAAGTCACCTGGTCAATGTGTATGGTAATTTGAAAGTATATGGGCCCTGAAGCCGGAAAACGGCGAAAAACTATTGGTCGGGTGGCCTCGCGCGCTCTATCAGTAGTAGTATGTATCTTTTGAATATCATGTAATAGCATGTACATATGAACTTCAGACAAAATGCTTATCGCTGAGTTCTGTTTCTTTCTTTAACCCCCCACAACCTATTTCCCGAAGAAACTGGAACAAAATTACCACCGACCAGCTCTTCACATCGCTTCACCAAAACCCTCCCGCCAAATCATCGGACCCAAACCAAGCAGCCACCAACCTCACACAATGGATCACCCACAGCGCCGACGAACTAGCACCCTTGAAAAACCATCAAACCAAGCAAGGTAGCAAAAAAGCCCCCTGGTTCAACGATGACCTTAAGAAATCCAAGAAGTTCTGTCGCACCCTCGAAAAAGCCTGGAGAAAAAACCCAACCACTGACAACCTGACCACCTTCAAGAACGCCACCCGCAAACACCACCAACTGATCCGATCCACCAAGAAATCAGCATTCAAGGATCGTCTTGACAACAACGCCCAAAACAGCAAGGAACTATTCAACATCGTCAAAGAATTTACCAACCCCACCGCCAGCACCAACGACATCACCCCCTCCCAAGACCTCTGCGACTCCCTAGCATCATTCTTCCACAACAAAATCGCCGACATACATAACAGCTTTGGAAACCAATCCGAAGACCAGTCCACTCCACCCACCTCCGAACCAAAACCACCCTCTAACATCCTTTGCGACTGGAACCCAATCACCACTGAAGACACCACCCGCCTGATGAACTCCATCCACTCGGGATCGCCAACCGACCCATGCCCCCACCACATTTTCAACAAAGCAGACTCCATTATCGCACCCCATCTCCGTGACGTCATCAACTGCTCCTTCAACTCCGCTACCTTCTCGGAAAGCTGGAAACATGCCGAACTCAGCGCCCTTCTAAAGAAACCCACAGCAGACCCCACTGAACTTAAGAACTACCGCTCCATCTCGCTCCTCCCATTCCCTGCCAAAGTCATTGAGAAAGCCGTCAACAATCAGCTTGCCGCCTTCCTTGAATCCAACAAATCCCTCGACCCCTCACAGTCCGGCTTCCGAGCCAAACACAGCACCGAAACCGCCCTCATCGCAGCAACAGACGACATTCGCACCCTACTGGACAACGGAGAAACAGCTGCCCTCATCCTACTCGACCTCTCCGCAGCCTTTGACACAGTCTGTCATAGCACCCTCATACAACGCCTTAGCAACGTCGGAATACAAGGAAAAGCATTGGACTGGATCATCTCGTTCCTCGCTGGAAGAACCCAGAGAGTCCACCTCTCCCTTTTAGATCAGAGGCCACCGAAGTCATCTGCGGCGTACCACAAGGATCATCACTCAGTCCCACCCTCTTCAACATATACATGAGTCCCCTCACAGCCATCGCACGCCAACACAACCTCAACATCATCTCCTACGCAGACAACACCCAGCTGATCCTCTCCCTCACCAAAGACCCAAACACCGCCAAAACAAACTTACACGAAGGAATGAAAGAAGTAGCCGAGTGGATGAAGAACAGCCGTTTAAAACTGAACTCGGACAAAACGGAAGTCCTCATCCTAGGTTCATCCCCCGCTGCCTGGGACGACTCATGGTGGCCACCGGCCCTGGGAAACACACCCATACCTACGGACCACGCACGTAACCTAGGCTTCATCCTAGACTCCTCCCTCTCGATGACCAGACAAGTCAACGCCGTCTCATCATCATGCTTCAATATCCTACGTATGCTCAAAAAAATCTTCTGCTGGATCCCCACCGAAACAAGAAAGACGGTCACCCACGCACTGGTCACAAGCCGACTGGATTAAGGAATCACCCTTTACGCCGGAACCACACCCAAACTACAGAAAAAACTCCAACGCATCCAAAACGCCTCAGCCAGACTCATACTGGACATCCCACGTCAAGCTCACATTTCCGGTCACCTGAAAGACCTCCACTGGCACCCCATCAACAAGAGAATAACATTCTGTCTCCTCACCCACGCACACAAAGCCCTCTATGACCTAGGACCCGAATGCCTCAATACATGACTGTCCTTCTACACCCCCACCCGCCAACTACGATCGTTCAATCAAGCCCTCGCCGCAATTCCGCGCATCCATAGATCCACCATGGGGTGAAGATCCTTCTCTTACTTAGCGGCCAAGACCTGGAATTCTCTCCCCACCCACCTCCGCCTTACACAGAACCACCTCTCCTTCAGAAAGCAACTAAAAACTTGGATATTCGATAAGTAAAGTTCCCCCACCTCCCCCCAAGCGCCTTGAGACCCTCTGGGTGAGTAGTGCGCTATACAAATTTTCGAACTTGAACTATTGTTATCTTTTCACAGTGCCCGTGAAGAAGGGATCTACCCGAAATGCATTGGGCTTTTTCAATTTATTTCTGGTTGTGTAACTAAAATAATGTATCTATAATTATCAGTTTTGCACATTGACAGTAATGTTTATATAGTATTTTTAACAATAATATTGTGAAGATTTTTCTGTGATATAAGAAAAGTTTTGCAGATTATCAAAACCTTCATGTAATTCATGAAAATGAAAATGAATACAGAAGTTGAATCATTCATGTCTTAAAATTGAATTCTTCATCGGTTAACGTTTGATTAATATGCATAGTTTCATGTGATTTCATTGCCATACTTTAAAAAAAAAAAATTTCAGCAGTGCTTTCGGTATACCAGTGGTTTTTCCACTAGCTGTTGTTTATCTAACCAAGCTGACCGCCATTTCGCCAAACAGCACGCACGCTTTGTTGAACAGTAATAGGTAGTGTTTATTTAGCATCAAGCAGGGAGTGCACAGGTAAACATCCTACCTGTTCTACTTAAAAATGCCCACAACTTTTAGAAAGGATAGAAAAATGTCCCAGGATGAAGAATACCGAAACTCCAATTAACGGAGTGCAGGGCAACCGGATTTCTGTGTCGCATCAAGTAATGTTGAATCCTCGCTGAACACTTGTGGGAGCGCCTGGGGCCGGCCCTAAATGAGTTAGGGTCCTTTCTTTACATTTGTTAAGTAGTCGCTGACTGCCAGGTGCATCGTCCTGTGAGCTCAGCTGCTGTACTTGTGGGCAGCGGGGGGTAGAGCGAACGCGCTCCTGATGGACGTGTAGTGTAGACTGTGCCCACCTACACTGTGTAGCCATGCCATATAGTTACATATAAACGCTACGGCGATCGGTCTGCGCAGCGAGTCAATCCGCATCTACTAATTGTTGAAAAATCAATGCAACCTTGCGAGGAGGCAACTAGCATAGGATATTATATCTATGAAGGTCTCTTTGGGTTTTAGCAGGGCAGGCCCATACCTCAAAATCTCAGTGACAGAGGATCACATCATCTTCAACCAGCTCTCTGCATGCGAAGCACCATCAAGTGTGTTACGTGTGCTCTCAGCTAAGCAATATAAAACACGCATAAAGCCAGAATTTGGCAGCAGCTGCTGCATTTATGTTATGTCTAGAAAGGTGCGAAGATCAGACCTTACAACAACACTGTGTCGAGTTATCCTGGGAAGCTTCAGCACTCACTGTGCAGACATATTTTACCAAACAAAGCTGATATCAGAGCAATAACATATTATTCTCATGTAAATCAAAACGCTCTTTTAGGTTGAAAGCTAAAATAACAATTATGTGTCGCGTGAAAAAGCAGCAAAAGGAAAAATGGCGATTAAACACTTTAATAAGCTCACGCTAAGTTAACACGGTATATAGGTAAGCAGTATCTATATGACACCCCCCCCACTGATCCGAGAACGGACAAAATAAGGAATGTAGCCATGTAGCGGGAATTTCTAAGACCAGAATAGGGGCACTTCATGAAAACAGAGTTCAATAACAACAAGTCAGGTCAATTTGTAATATCCGCTGAAAAATCACTTATAGAGGTCAAGTAAAAAGTTCTCAACCATGGCAATCCATAATGCACTATAACTCAAGTCAATAGGTCTGGGTGTGTATAATTTTGCACGCAAAAGCGTTCCAAAATTCTGTAAATATGAAGGGGCCATCATAAAAGTTACGAAAGTCTTTTTAGGACAGGACTGAATACGCAAAATATGCAGCAACAGCCTCCAGCATGAAATCACTGTCATCATCCGAAAACAGCTCAGCCATCCAATTCATTAGTGGGAAAGAACATACGTGCTCCTCCAGCACTGGAGCCTCTAGCATCATCAGAGGACAACTCGGTGGATTCTCAACATAGCTCTGTGCCAAGAAATATTGCGCCGCTGCAAGTACGTTCCATTGACCGATTAGTCCATGCATCGCTGCCAAGGCCATAATCCTTTTGCCAGAACAAACCAACTCGTGAGTAACTACGGGACTCATCAGGTGATTAAAATCGACGTCAGGAGATACCGTCCTGCAGAGACACAAATCAAGGGCCCAGTCGAAATCGCAGCTCAGGCAATGAAACACAGGCTGGACACATGTAAAATAGGAAAATCGAAAAGATAATCCAAATGCCGTGCCTAAAGTCGCAAGCGGCAGTGTGCCATAGTATTCAAGCATCCGGTTGCGAAACAGCTCCAGGAGGGGCTCAGCGGCCTCTAACACAGGAGGGGCATACATTTTTAATAAAACAAAATATCACCAGAACGCCTGCAGCCAGCGCCAGCAAAACCGGAAAGCCTCCAAACAGACTCGAAAATATACTGTGGAAGAAAGCAGGGATGACCCCAAATATTTTCTCAAAAGAAGTCACGAGACCACTGCAAACTATTTTTAAAAAATGTGCCAGGCCAGAAGTGGAGGAGGCATGAAAGATTTGATGGACCAGCTCGCTGAAATGCAATGGCAAATCAGTATTCAATAGCGCTTGCAATTCTGTGCGTGTGTTAGCTATGTGAAGGACGAATGTTTCTCGAGCCGAACTCAGGGCCGCCTCTTTTTGAGACAAAAGGGCTCTTATTCTACTCATACCATTGAACTCTGCTTTCAAGGTTGGGATTCGCGGCCAGGTGGAAACATCTGAATTCCCATGTGTAGAAGGATACAGAACTTTTTTGCAACACACTATACGTACTGATACGGTTACCACATAAGCGACACCTCTAATTAACCCACAACAGTCTTCGTTATTTAACAGTAAATAACTACCATTTACCAGTAATGTGAAAGTAGGAACGATTGCGGGAACTGGAGTGCCTTTCAAAACACAGGCTAAATTAGGCCCGTCCTGGTTACAAGAACCGTGCAACTGAATGTGTCTACATATTAATGAGTGATCTGGAGATTCAGTGCACTCCTCCCCTTTAAGATAAACCTCTTTCTCGTCTTTCAGGCAACGATCTGTGAATGGAAGAGACCACGCCTCATGGAGAAATGAACTACCCAGCGGTTCATATCTACCTATCGCAATATAGTGCATACAATTGGTAAATTTATTCAAAGCAAACGGTAATGTAATTAACCCGTGGATAAGCCACGTCGCAGCAGCGGCTTCTGCCACAGAGAACGGTAAAGAATACAATCTCTCAATGTGTAACATGGAAAAAGATGCATCTCGCATTGAAAGCAAGCGCTGCTTGTCAGTTAAATTAAAAGGGGAAAAAGAGAGAGGACACATTCATGTAAGACCAAGGCACCCACCCAGACTTAAGCATTTGTAGGGTCCAAGCAAATTGCATAATAGAACGCAATTGATTCTGACCATGGTATAATACAGACACCTCATCTTGCACAATATCAACAACAGAAGACACAATGTTATTTAACGTGTAAATGCGGGAAGAAAGCATGTTAATACTGTTATCCACAACTGCAAGTACTTTTTCTAAATTTGCTTGATCAATAGCTCTAAGGCGTGTAGCAGCCTCAATTTGTGAAGTCTTCCAGATTTCATTGTAAATCGCATATATCATTCTTTTAGATCTACCACTCGCCGGGCCTTTAATAAAATCGTTTAGATCCACGTCATCAGTGAGCTTTGCTAGATGCAGTTTGACTGCAGCCAAGGTAGAATGTTTCAGCCAACTCTGACATAATTTTCCTACTGAATAAGTGGTGACAGAATGGTCCGTATCTAAGCGGGGATCAGGCCTAACATTTGTAAACCCATCAGCTAAACCCAGAAAACGACGTTGGCATGAATCTGAACTTCTGTGCCACATCAGCCAACCTTTTGGATCCAAACTGGAAATGTTAAAGGACGCATTTTGCAATAAGGCCTGCAATTCATTAATGGAAAACTTTGTAACATTATTCCAACCGGAATATTCTTCTAAATTAGGGACAGATGGTGCATTTAATTTTTAGAAGTAGCCAATCCAAAGCATGTAGTCTGTGAAATAGTAGAATTCAAAAACAACATATGATTTCGGATGAGACATGCACGGTGCAAAGCCTCAGTGCCTTGTACCTGCCAACTTTTAGAACCCCAAACCGATTTAAGGTCAATGGTTTCCTTCCATAGCTCATAGCCCTCAACAGCCAATTTGTCTAGAAAGTACTTCGAATACAACAATTTGGTATCGGTAAGTCTAACCTTGGACATGGGTTTCTGTGTCATTTTGAAATAAAAAGACTTGGGATTGGACTGATTGAAGTCGGTAAAATAAGTGTACTTTTTCAAAAAAGTACTCGAACTGCCTTGTGTAGGGGCCGGGCAATGTTCCCACTGAGTGTAATTCACGGTCTCCCTTCTGGAATTTGCTTTATGCAGATAATGATTGCCAAAATGTTGGAAGCAAAATAATTCACCATAATTAGCAGAATCTAAGTATAAATCTTCAGCATCAAAGGCAGCATAATATTTCAAATCAGAAAATAATATTACTACGGCCTGAACATCCCAATCATCAGAACGTATATTTTGTTTCACCACATCCCCCATGTTACCTCTGAGCACATTTGGGACATTAACCACTTCAGTGGGGCCATGTATCTGAAACTTAACCGCATCCCACACAATACCATCAAGAACAGGCCAAGCCGTGATGTTAACAAAATGCAAGTCTCTCTTCAGTCGGTGTGCTGAATGTGACGAGGAAAGGGGGCCAAAGTTCCATTAAGATGCCGAATGCATGTTCTTTCCTCGACATAGTGACCATAGATAAGACGAAAAAAATAAAACACAAAACCAATAGACATAAAAAGGTAAATTGATAAAAGTACCAGCTAAATATATGTCCAAGGGGGGATCAAAAAATGTTTTTTAAATAACGTGGCATAAATCGCAAAATGTGAGGGCTTTTTTGAATTTTGTGAAACAGAGTCAAAAGAGAACCTGGATTCCGTGGCCAAACGTGTTTGCAAATCTGACATTGATAAGTCAGTTGGGTAAGTGTAGTCAAGTTCATCAACGTGATCCATAGGTAAAGTACTTAATAAAGGACTGGAAACAGCAGGCATTTCGAGGGCCACCTCAGGCATAGGATTAGAAGCAGTGGCCAAAACAGAATTTCTCACAATTGAAGGACAGGAGACCGCCGGAGTCATACTAAGAAGAATCGGCAACTCTGTGTATCTTGACATTGTCAATTGAAATAAACCTGTTTTCCTTACGACCTGGTAGTGGAGGTAAAATGGCTGTTCTTGTGCCCTTCACGCCAAGCACAGGAACCGGAGCTCGATAGGAAAGACCAAATTCTTTCTTGTTATCGATCTTCTCTCGAACCAGTTCTCCAACTTGGGGTAGCCAGCCAACTACCGGGATCTGCAACGCATCATCATCAACCGATGTGGAGGGCACATTCATTTCAGCAACTATTGTGTGTTCAGTTACGTTAGTTCAGTGTAGTCATTTTGAGGTTCAACATCAGAGTTGATTTTGAATCATCACACCAACATGGCGGATTCCGCGAGTCCCATTTCTACGTTTATTACGGTCGGGTTGCGCCGTTTTTTTTGTAAGTTTGTGGGCAAACAGCTGAGTCTGATTCTCTACCCTTGGGAAACGATACGCTGATACACGGAAGGGCTTCTTTACACACTGTAAGCTTTTCAACACCTTCTTCATACTGAAGAATATAAACACGTTATACTTAACAACGAGGGGGCACATGCTGAAGGTTTCTCTTCATTGTGTTACAGATCGAGATTCTCTGAAGTGGATACATCTTTATTAGTCGGACTGCCACGGAGCCTTACATTTGCTGGGTACAGTCGCACATGGTGAGTTTTTTCTTCGCGTAGTACCGAAAAGTGTATTTACTAGGGTTTATCTTAGGGTTGTGTCAAAATAGCATGTCATTAAACTAAGGCAAGTTTTGGTTTCTTGCTTTGTTGTAGATTTTGGCTCAGCGCAGTATCTTGGGAGATAGTATGCTCTAATTCCTATGACAGAGAGAAGATTCCCATTGCCACGGAGCCTCACACTTGCCGAGTTCAGTTGCACATGGTGAGTTTTTCCTTCGTGTAGCATCGCAAGCACAGTAACACGGTTTTTCTCTGGTTTGCGTCACAATAGTGTGTCATAAAACTAAGGCGAGTTTTGGTTTCTTGACTTGTTGCAGATTTGGGCTCAGCGCAGCATTTTGGGAGACAGTAGCTTTAATTCCCATTACAGAGAGAAGATTCCCATTGCCGTACTCATTGCAGTAAGTACTTATGTGAGGGTTGTTTACTGGAAGACACCAGCTGTTGTTTTTAGTTTTAACACTTATTATCCTCATTTTCATGTTCATTCAGAGTGAGGATACTCACTTTACAGTTTTTCAGTACAGACAAGTTTCACACAACCCAAAATACGCAGTGAGTCTTTATTTATAGGTACTTGTTGGTTGTGGTCACGTTGGTTACCATTCACGATTATGTCACTCAGAAGCAACTGAGTTTGACACAGGCGCACAGATTCCAAGCACTTCTATGCATGTAGATACCTCTGCTGGTAGCTTTTCTTGACTTTTCCGTTTTCTTTTGACCTCGAGAAGACACATAAGACTTTTCGGCTGATCACAGTTGCACGTTTATTGGACGTTGTAGTAGTATGTATCTTGTGAATATCATGTAATAGCATGGACATATGAACTTCAGACAAAATGCTTATCGCTGTGTTCTGTTTCTTTCTTTAACCCCCCACAACCTATTTCCCGAAGAAACTGGAACAAAATTACCACCGACCAGCTCTTCACATCGCTTCACCAAAACCCTCCCGCCAAATCATCGGACCCAAACCAAGCAGCCACCAACCTCACACAATGGATCACCCACAGCGCCGACGAACTAGCACCCTTGAAAAACCATCAAACCAAGCAAGGTAGCAAAAAAGCCCCCTCGTTCAACGATGACCTTAAGAAATCCAAGAAGTTCTGTCTCACCCTCGAAAAAGCCTGGAGAAAAAACCCAACCACTGACAACCTGACCACCTTCAAGAACGCCACCCGCAAACACCACCAACTGATCCGATCCACCAAGAAATCAGCATTCAAGGATCGTCTTGACAACAACGCCCACAGAGATTTATTGACAGCATTAAAAAAGTCACCCCGGGATACCGAAGTAGTGGCTAGATTAAGGAAAAATTATAAATCTGTTGTAGAGATACGTAAGAAAGAGATTAAGAATAATGCTTGGGACTCACTCTATGACAGGGCCACCCTGAAGGATAGTTCCAAATTTTGGGAAATCATAAATACACCCTTGTTCAGCGAGAAGGAAAATTCCCCGTTGGAACTAAATATATCGGAAAAAGACTGGTTGCTCCACTTAGAAAAAATATATGGGAGTAATCTACAGATAGACCCATTTGTACCGACATTAAGTGAACAACCAGGGCCACCTTTGCGTTTTACCATTAAGGAAGTCCTAAAGGCTATTGAAGATACAACTGCCCATAAAGCCCCGGGCCCAGATGGGGTCCCTGCAGACATGTATAAATCTAATCCTTCTATATGGTCAATTGCCCTTACAAATATTTTTAATATAGCCAGCATTGACAAAAGTAGACTGCCTTCGACCTGGTCACGGTCTATAATAGTCCCTATCTTCAAGAAGGGCCAGAGGGGGGACGCAAGATGTTATAGGCCGATATCATTGCTGGATTCGTCTTTTAAAATACTAGGGAAGGTGATCCTAAATAAGATTGCAACGTGGGAAACCGGTAATGATATCTTGTGCGATGCACAGTATGGTTTCAGATCTGGCAGAGGCACTGAGGACCAGTGCCTCAACCTACAACTAATAGTCAGCAAATACACTGTGGCTGCAGGGGGGTCAATCTATCTAGCGTTTATGGACCTGTCCACAGCTTTTGACCTAGTTAATAGGTCAAAGCTGTGGACCATGCTCCTGGATATGGGCCTAGACCAGGCACTGGTGTACTTCATGGCCGATTTGCATAGGGACCTGAAAGCGGCTATACGCATGTCACAAGATGGGAAGTGCACGGCTGATTTTAAATCTGGGAGGGGAGTACGACAGGGGTGTATTTTGGCCCCAATGTTATTTTCTTTATATATTAATGCATTAAGTGCTAATTTGGCGGCGGCATCTGCAGACGTCCCATGTATGGGGGGTACTAAATTACCAGTATTACTATATGCTGATGATACAGTGCTGCTGTCCAGGACTCCCATAGGCTTGCAACGCCTCTTAAACTCCTTTGGGAATTTTATGCAAAACCTGGAACTTGTAATTAATGTGGAGAAATCGCATGTGATGTTTGTGGGGAAAGGGAGGAACAATACCAAGACGCTCTTGTGCAATGGCTCAGTAATATCAAAAGTAAGAATCTTCACATATCTGGGTGTGGTGTTTGATGACCTGGGTAGCTGGGCCCCCCAAGTGGCAAATAAAAGAGTAGCAGTGAAAAAGTCATCGGCCGCAATACTTGGCTTTGCAAAAAGATTGGGTGGGAAACCTCCTGAGGCCATTTTGGCGATTTATAGAGCCAAAACTATGGCCATAGCCAGGTATGGGGCAGCAATCTGGGGTTATAAAGATCTAACTTTGATTCAGAGAGAGGAAAATAAATTTTTACGATCTCTCCTGGGCCTTCCCCAATCCACTTCATCTTTTGCGGTCCATGTAGAGCTGGGTATGGGCTATATTGCGGACATGTTAAACATGGCACCGCTTTTATTATGGATCAGAACTTGGCTTAACCCCAAACTTACACTGAATCATAAAATTATTAAGGATTGTTTGGGGCGGGATAGAGTGGCTGATATCAAATGGTTGGCATACATCAAATCATCTACTGCACTCATGGGTCGTCCGGAATTATACTCAAATCCGGAAAATTTGACCAAAGATGATATTAACTGGGTAAAACTGAATTTCATTAGGTCCCGTGAAATGGATCGAGAGTCGATTGAAATCTCTAAACCAACAGTAAGATCACATTTTTTGTTGATTAATTCAATGTCAATGCAACCATACCTGACTGTTGTTACACGTCCTTACCATCGTTGGTTGCTAACCAAATTTAGATTCAATCAGGCACACTTTCTGTTGGGAAATTATGAAAATTGGTGTTTGCCAATGGAAAATGCCCCATGTGAATGTGATAATTTTTCCGATCAGGATTTGACACATTTTATCTTTTTTTGTCCCTTCTTCTCTGAAGGCAGGGCAAAGTATATCAAGCCTCTTTTGAGGGAAATGGGGTTCTTACAGCTGAAACCAGCATTGTTGTTCTTACAATTAATGGAAAATCATCGGGTGATGTTCTGTGTAGCCAATTTTTTGATTGCATCTATTCGTGCTAAACGGAAGAGACACCATAGGACTCTAGATGGAGTTAATGTAAATGTTTGCCCTACACCTGGTAGTATGAATTAATTTCTAAGTTTTGCTCCAATTTACATATATTTAAAAAAAAAAAAAAGGAATATGAACTATTTCCTGATAACAGTGCAATTATTGTGTGCTAGGCCGTTCTATATGCATTGTTAATGAATTTTAAAATGTACAGTGTTTTTAAAGTTTTGTAAGATGTTTTTATGTATTTGTATAGCATACTTTTATGATTTTTATTTAATCGAATAAAGTGAGTTTTGACTGACAACAACGCCCAAAACAGCAAGGAACTATTCAACATCGTCGAAGAATTTACCAACCCCACCGCCGGCACCAACAACATCACCCCCTCCCAGGACCTCTGCGACTCCCTAGCATCATTCTTCCACAACAAAATCGCCGACATACCTAACAGCTTTGGAAACCAATCCAAAGACCAGTCCACTCCACCCACCTCCGAACCAAAACGGCCCTCTAACATCCTTTGCGACTGGAACCCAATCACCACTGAAGACGCCACCCACCTGATGAACTCCATCCACTCGGGATCGCCAACCGACCCATGCCCCCACCACATTTTCAACAAAGCAGACTCCATTATCGCAGCCCATCTCCGTGACGTCATCAACTGCTCCTTCAACTCCGCTACCTTCCCGGAAAGCTGGAAACATGCCGAACTCAGCACCCTTCTAAAGAAACCCACAGCAGACCCCACTGTACTTAAGAACTACCGCCCCATCTCGCTCCTCCCATTCCCTGCCAAAGTCATTGAGAAAGCCGTCAACAATCAGCTCGCCGCCTTCCTCGAATCCAACAAATCCCTCGACCCCTCACAGTCCGGCTTCCGAGCCAAAAACAGCACCGAAACCGTCCTCATCGCAGCAACAGAAGACATTCGAACCCTACTGGACAGCGGAGAAACAGCTGCCCTCATCCTACTCGACCTCTCCACAGCCTTCGACACAGTCTGTCATAGCACCCTCATACAACGCCTTAGCAACGTCGGAATACAAGGAAAAGCATTCGACTGGATCATCTCGTTCCTCGCCGGAAGAACCCAGAGAGCCCGCCTCCCCCTTTTAGATCAAAGGCCACCGAAGTCATCTGCGGCGTACCACAAGGATCATCACTCAGTCCCACCCTCTTCAATATATACATGAGTCCCCTCGCAGCCATCGCACGCCAACACAACCTCAACATCATCTCCTACGCAGACGACACCCAGCTGATCCTCTCCCTCACCAAAGACCCAAACACCGCCAAAACAAACTTACACGAAGGAATGAAAGAAGTAGCCGAGTGGATGAAGAACAGCCATTTAAAACTGAACTCGGACAAAACGGAAGTCCTCATCCTAGGTTCAACCCCCGCTGCCTGGGACGACTCATGGTGGCCACCGGCCCTGGGAAACGCACCCACACCTACGGAACACGCACGTAACCTAGGCTTCATCCTGGACTCCTCCCTCTCGATAACCAGACAAGTCAACGCCGTCTCATCATCATGCTTCAACATCCTATGTATGCTCAAAAAAATCTTCCGCTGGATCCCCACCGAAACAAGAAAGAAGGTCACCCACGCACTGGTCACAAGCCAACTGGATTACGGAAACACCCTTTACGCCGGAACCACAGCCAAACTACAGAAAAAACTCCAACGCATCCAAAACGCCTCAGCCAGACTCATACTGGACATCCCACGTCAAGCTCACATTTCCGGTCACCTGAAAGACCTCCACTGGCTCCCCGTCAACAAGAGAATAACATTCCGTCTCCTCACCCACGCACACAAAGCCCTCTACGACCTAGGACCCGAATGCCTCAACATACGACTGTCCTTCTACACCCCCACCCGCCAACTACGATCGTCCAATCAAGCCCTCGCTGCAATTCGGCGCATCCATAGATCCACCATGGGGGGAAGATCCTTCTCCTACTTAGCGGCCGAGACCTGGAATTCTCTCCCCACCCACCTCCGCCTTACACAGAACCACCTCTCCTTCAGAAAGCAACTAAAAACTTGTATATTCGATAAGTAAAGTACCCCCTCCTCCCCCAAAGCGCCTTGAGACCCTCTGGGTGAGTAGTGCTCTATACGAATTTTCAAACTTGAACTATTGTTATCTTTTCACAGTGCCCGTGAAGAAGGGATCTACCTGAAATTCATTGGGCTTTTTCAATTTATTTCTGGTTGTGTAACTAAAATAATGTATCTATAATTATTAGTTTTGCAAATTGACAGTAATGTTTATATTGTCTTTTTAACAATAATATTGTGAAGATTTTTCTGTGATATAAGAAAAGTTTTGCAGATTATCAAAACCTTCATGTAATTCATGAAAATGAAAATGAATACAGAAGTTGAATCATTCATGTCTTAAAATTGAATTCTTCATCGGTTAACGTTTGATTAATATGCATAGTTTCATGTGATTTCATTGCCATACTTTAAAAAAATAATTTTTCAGCAGTTCGTTTGGTATACCAGGGGTTTTTCCACTAGCTGTTGTTTATCTAACCAGGCTGGCCGCCATTTCGCCAAACAGCACGCACGCTTTGTTGAACAGTAATAAGTAGTGTTTATTTAGCATCAAGCAGGGCGTGCACAGGTAAACATCCTACCTGTTCTACTTAAAAATGCCCACAACGTTTAGAAAGGATAGAAAAATGCCCCAGGATGAAGAATACCGAAACTCCAATTAACGGAGTGCAGGGCAACCGGATTTCTGTGTCGCATCAAGTAATGTTGAATCCTCGCTGAACACTTGTGGGAGCGCCTGGGCCCGGCCCTAAATGAGTTAGGGTCCTTTCTTTAAATTTGTTAAGTAGTCGCTGACTGCCAGGTGCATCGTCCTGTGAGCTCAGCTGCTGTACTTGTGGGCAGCGGGGGGTAGAGCGAACGCGCTCCTGATGGACGTGTAGTGTAGACTGTGCCCACCTACACTGTGTAGCCATGCCATATAGTTACATATAAACGCTACGGCGATCGGTCTGCGCAGCGAGTCAATCCGCATCTACTAATTGGTGAAAAATCAATGCAACCTTGCGAGGAGGCAACTAGCATAGGATATTATATCTATGAAGGTCTCTTTGGGTTTTAGCAGGGCGGACCCATACCTCAAAATCTCACTGGCAGAGGATCACATCATCTTCAACCAGCTCTCTGCATGCGAAGCACCATCAAGTGTGTTACGTGTGTGTAGTAATGTAGTCCCACGCTGTAGATGTAGTTAAGATGTTTATTAGAAGATATACAGTGAAGTTGGTATAACGGCCCCACCAGGAGCATCTAGCATGATGCTCATCCCAATGTCAACTGTCAACCTAAGACCACAGAGACGCAACATTCTCTTGTGCATCATAGCTGCAACATTGTACTAGCTGGACTGCTGGTGGAGAAAGCATGTAAAGCATAAACCAGATGCAAGAATACTACATCATCCCCTCTCTTCCACAATGGAAACAAAAAGGAAAGAACGCTGGTCAGAAAGGACCACGAACAAAAAGGAAAGAACGCTGGTATGAAAGAACCAAAGAAAAAAACACGCAGAAGAACAAACCCATCCTCCTTTCCATAAATAACAAGAAAAAGACAAGAACCGGACAAAAGGAAACCACAAAGAGGAAAATTAAGCTGAAAATACTGATGACTAACCGACAGACACACCCACTGGCCAGACAGGCATGCAAGAAGGAAAGGCACAGTACAAGAACAAATGTACAAACTAGTTCAACTCTCAAGGATATAATAGTAATAAAATATCAAAACACGAGAGTGTGAACATCTGAAACACAAGAGAATATGGATAAAAATTACAACAACAAAAGATGTCAACATTACCCATCTTCCCACCAAAAAGATAAAAATAAGCAAATAATTAGTAACATGTCCATGTAAGAACAAGGAAAGAGGGACTAAGACCCAAATTCCTGCAGTAAATGTAAGAATAAGGATAATGGGACAGAAACCCAAAACCTGCCTCTCAAACTAAAGAATAGAATGTAAAACTAAGGAAAAAGGGACTCCAACCCAAATCCTGCCCCAATGAGGGACGGTGAAAAAACATACCATATTGAGAACATCCAGGTAAAAACTGAGTATATGGGACTAAAACCCATTACTAAAAAACGTAGGTGGGACTAATACCCCCTAAACACTAAGTACATGGGACTAACACCCAAAACTGAAGTAGGTGGGACTAATACCCCTAAACACTAAGTATATGGGAGTAACACCCAAAACTGAAGTAGTTGGGACTAATACCCCCTAAACACTAAGTACATGGGACTAACACCCAAAACTGAAGTAGGTGGGACTAATACCCCCTAAACACTAAGTAAATGGGAGTAACACCCAATACTAATTACATAGGTGGGACTGGAACCCCCTAGACACAAACACCAGAAAAAAAAAAAAAAAAATGGAACTGTTACATGAGCCAATGCAAAATGGTAAAGTAAGAGCGAGACGCAAGAATGGCCTAGGCTGCTAGACACAAAACTAAGGGGAAGGAAATCAGTAAAAAGGTGTGCACTACCTCAACTGAATAACAAATGTAAGGAAACCAGCTCCTAAACAATAAATCCCCTAAAAACAAAGAGAAAGGTGCTAGCGCCAATAAAAATATTTCTCATAAACAGCTATCCGAGTGAAGAACAAAGAAAAGAAATTTCCTTCCACATACTTGAATAAAACCCTAATCGAAGTCCTGTGCTACTAAAGGACACTAGATGGCAGTGTAACACAAAATCATGAAATAAAAATTGTATAACTACGACATATTTTAAATATACTTTTCACACATCAGTCGTTTGCTGCGTGCTGTTCTTTTTTTTTTCTCCTTCTTTTAAAGTAGATCAAAGTTCACATGCCCTTCGGAATACTAATGACGGACCTCGTTACTTGTGTGCTGTAAAATTTGTCTTTCATTGTTCAAATACCTTGTTCAAATACCCTTCGGAAATATGATGTCCGGTCACGGTGCTGAACTGCGTTGTATAACTGCCTTCATTCAACCTTCGTTTCTAGAAAGCAGCCCTAACCTTCGTTTCTTGAAGGCAGCCCCAACAATCATTTCAAGGCTTATCCTCCTCATACTCTCAAAGCAGCATTGACACCAGAACTGACTGAAAACCCATAATGGCGGTACGCACATTACGTGGATCTGGGTGGCTCACGATGCGTTACAACTGTGGAAGCATGCTGACGTGCTGACGAGTGATGACGCGTCCCCTTCACTGAACCCTCCAGCAAGGTTCTATTTCGTCATCATAACAAGCAGGCAGAGGAGAGGAAAGGAGCTCCTCACCAACGGAAGTACTGGCTCCAAGAAAGCAGTTAGTCTCGTGACTAAAACAGGTACATCCATATTACTCGATAAATAAAGCATCTCTTTACACAAAATAAAACGCTTTTCTGCTGATGAGCAATAGAAAGAAAGACCACTGAAGGAGGATGTCAATGATTTTAACACTAGGTTTTGTTTATAATTTGAAGCGGCAGAAGTGCTGGTATATGGTTCAAAATGTTGCCACAGTCTCTCCAACTCATTGGTGAAAGGTGAATTAGGAACAGACTTTGACATTGTCACTTTGACTTCCACACAGATTAGGCACAAGTTCGGTTATGGCACAACTTCCCAAAAAATTATTTCTATATTACCATAACTTTCATGCTAGATGGTTCTAGTTTCCATTTCAGTTAGCCTCTCATTCTTTTCATGGTTGTTCGCTCCAAAATATAATGTTCGATGACAGTTTACTTTCCACTGTTTCAGACAAGATAAAGCATTCGCCTTTAGTAATGCTAAGATTCTTTAGTTAGATCATTTATTTTACTACACACGCTTCCATTCATAGTTGACAGTCAATTTAAAAGTGCAGTCACAAATTGTAAAGTGGATACCTTCCGACTTTTTAACCCTTTACCAGGTGGTAAAATGACACACACAGCCCATGTTTACCTTCTAAACTTTAAAAGTCTGCAGACGTTTCTTTTTGAAGTATCAGGTTTCTTGTGACTTGGAAGGCTTCAATTTTTTAGATGTTGATGCACGCCAGTTTATGAGCTGTCTGGTGAAATGGACACTGGTGGGGCATACAGGCGTGACCTCTTGTCTCTTGCTTGTCAGGTTAGTCTTTCTCTTAATTACGCTTTTTTTTTGTAGGTTTCCTTCTTGAGAGGTTTCTTTTGCTTGGTTGCTGGAAATTAGTTGCACTTCATCAATAAAAGTGGTAGGTTCGTTGATACATCGTCGCCATAAATAATGTAGTAATGTAGTCCCACGCTGTAGATGTAGTTAAGATGTTTATTAGAAGATATACAGTTAAGTTGGTATAACGGCCCCACCAGGAGCATCTAGCATGATGCTCAGCCCAATGTCAACTGTCAACCTAAGACCACAGAGACCCAACATTCTCTTGTGCATCATAGCTGCAACATTCTACTAGCTGGACTGCTGGTGGAGAAAGCATGTAAAGCATAAACCAGATGCAAGAATACTACAGTGTGCTCTCAGCTAAGCAATATAAAACGCGCGTAAAGCCAGAATTTGGCAGCAGCTGCATTCATGTTATGTCTAGAAAGGTGCAAAGATCAGACCTTACAACAACACTGTGTCGAGTTATCCTGGGAAGCTTCAGCACTCACTGTGCAGACATATTTTACCAAACAAAGCTGATATCAGAGCAATAACATATTATTCTCATGTAAATCAAAACGCTATTCTAGGTTGAAAGGTAAAATAACAATTATGTGTCGCGTGCAAAAGCAGCAAAAGGAAAAATGGCGATTAAACACTTTAATAAGCTCACGCTAACTTAACACGGTATATAGGTAAGCAGTATCTATAAGACAATGGCTGGGCGACATCTTCTAAAGCCCAGTGATTTTAACAGCGGTAACAACCAGAGCTTACGATGACCATCATAAAATTTACAGAACAGAACAGTGTGAATGGTTGACTGCTCTGATGTTCCATCACATCGACAGGGTGAAAGGATTCGATCCCAACTATTTTGGACCGGAAAAACCACCAGTCTATAAAAGATGTTAAATCTAAATCTTATCAAAAGAAATCGCTCAAATTGCGACAGATCATATGATAGGTATGGCTGAATTGAAAGGGTAGTCTGGATCTCCATTGAGTGTTGAACGGAAGTTTCCTTGCTTCCATGGCGATACGCAGCTCTTCTACATGGCTCAAGGCCCTCACTTTCAATTCCTTTCTGGATATTTCACAGATCATCTCAGGAGCGGTGTAATAATTCCCAAGCCCCAGATCAGTCAAAAGATTTTTCACATACGTAAGCCAACTGATTTTAAATAAGCGGTCTACTGACATGCAATCTGCCACTATTTGCTTAGTAAGTAAGTTTTTCCTTGATGTCCAGATTCGACGCCAAAGTAAAAGTGGTTGAATTTTTGCTAAATCCACCAAATACGGGATCCCCAATTCAGTGTGACACGCAAACGTGGAAACGCATTTAGGTGCCGCTAATAAAAATCTTAAAAAGTGTTCTCCGCCACTAGTGTTGGCATGCCCCCACAGTCCAGCCCCGTACAGGGCAATCGCCTGGCATTTAGCTCTATAGATATGTAACAATTCTACGAGTGGCCTTTTTCCCGGTGAACAGTCAAAATATCGACTCCAAAATATCGAATGGACATAATATCGAGTTTTAAATATAGAATATACAAAATATCGAATGGACAGAATATGGACACCAAAAATATTGTTTTTAAGGTAAGTAATGTAATATCGAATGTTAAAAATATAGAAAGTTAAAATATCGAAGTATATAATATAGGTTATTAAAAATATCGAATTTTTAATAATATCGATTTTTTTATAGTGTTTATTATGTTATTATATGTGTGAAAAGTGTGTATTTATGTTATAATTTATTTGAATTAATGAATTTAGTTTTTTTAATTTTTGCGTAATTTAATTCTGTAGCGGGTTGTGGGTTTATAGGGGAATAGGGTGGGAAGTAATTTAATTATAATTAATTAAATATGTACATTTATTTATTGGTATTCATTTTTAATTAATTCTTCATTAATATATATTTGGTAATAAATTAAATTTTAATTGGCAATTAATTTTTATTAATTGATTAATTGCTAATTATGTTAATGTTACTAATTTATTTTCTGTAGCGAGTTGTGGGTGTATAGGGGAATAGGGTGGGAAGTAATTTAATTATAATTAATTAAATATGTAAATTTATTTATTGGTATTCATTTTTTATATTTGGTCATTAATTAAATTTTAATAGGCAATTCATTTTAATTAATTGATTAATTGCCAATTATGTTAATTTTACTAATTTATTTTCTGTAGCGGGTTATGGATTTATAGGGGAATTGGGTGGGAAGAAATGTATTTATAATTAATTAAATATGTAAAATTATTTATTGGTATTTATTTAGAATTAATTGTTAAATAATGTTTTATGGGTAATTAATTAAATTTGAATTGCCAATTAATTTTATTTAATTGATTAATTGCTAAATATGTTATTTTTACTAATTTATTTTCTGTAGCGGTTTGTGGGTTTATAGGGGAATAGGGTGGGAAGTAATTTATTTATAATTAATTTAAAAAATCAATTTATTTAATTGTATTTAATTTGAATTAATTGTTAATTAATTTTTAAATGTTAAATTATTAATTGTTAATTTGTAAATAATGTGTATTAATTAGTAATTAATTGTAATTAATTTTAATTTGTAATTTTAATTGATTACTTATTATATTATATTAAATTGGTAATTACTTTTAATTAATTTTTTATAGATATTAATTTATATTTTGTTAAAAAATATATGAAGTTTTTACTTTCCCTACTGTTGCACTCTCTGGAGTGGGAATACTAATTTTTACCTCGATGCTATCCAACGCTTTCCCTATTGATGTACTCACTGGAGTGGGAATGGTAATTTTTACCTCTACGCTATCCAACGCTTTCCTCACTGTTGCACCCACTGGAGTGGGAATAGTAATTTTTACCTCTACGCTATCCAATGCTTTCCCTACTGTTGCGCTCACTGGAGTGGGAATAGTAATTTTTACCCCTACGCTATCCAACGCTTTCCCTACTGTTGCACTTTTTGGAGTGGGAATAGTAATTTTAACCCCTACGCTATCCAACGCTTTCCCTTCTGTTGCACTATTTGGAGTGGGAATAGTAATTTTTACCCCTACGCTATCCATCGCTTTCCCTACTGTTGCACTCTTTGGAGTTGGAATAGTAATTTTTACCCCTACTTTATCCAACGCTTTCCCTACTGTTGCACCCACTGGAGTGGGAATAGTAATTTTTACCCCTACGCTATCCAACGCTTTCCCTACTGTTGCACCCACTGGAGTGGAAATAGTCATTTTAACCCCTACGCTATCCAACGCTTTCCCCACTGTTACACTATTTGGAGTGGGAATAGTAATTTTTACCCCTACGCTATCCAGAACTTTCCCTACTGTTGCACTCTTTGGGGTTGGAATAGTAATTTTTACCCCTACGCTATCCAACGCTTTCTCTACTGTTGCACCACTGGAGTGGGAATAGTAATTTTTACCCCTACGCTATCCAACGATTTCCCTACTGCTGCACTCTTTGGAGTGGGAATAGTAATTTTAACCCCTACGCTATCCAACACTTTCCCTACTGTTGCACTATTTGGAGTGTGACTAGTAATTTTTACCCCTACGCTATCCAACACTTTCCCTACTGTTGCACTCTTTGGAGTTGGAATAGTAATTTTTACCCCCACGCTATCCAACGCTTTCCCTACTGTTGCACCCACTGGAGTGGGAACAGTAATTTTTACCCCTACGCTATCCAACGCTTTCCCTACTGTTGTACTCACTGGAGTGGGAATAGTAATTTTGATCCCTACACTATCCAACGCTTTCCCTACTGTTGCACTCTTTGGGGTGGGAATAGTAATTTTTACACTTCCACTATCGTACGGTAATAATATTGGATATTATTTAATTATATTATGTTACTATATATATATGTTTTAACAAATATGATTGTAACACTTTTTTTATATAACTTTCATTAATTATTTAATTATTATAAGTTAATTTAAATATTTTTAAGTATATTTTAGTAATTAATTTTTAATATTAATTTATTTTAACACTGTTTTTAATAAAGTCGATATTTGTATAAACTATATTTTTGTAAACGATATTTTTAACTCGATATTTTTGTACTTACCTGTTTGTAGATACAAACTCGATATTCTGTCTGTCGATATTTTGTCAACGATATTTTTGCTAGTCGATATTATGTCGCTCGATATTATGTCAGTGATCCCTTTTTCCCAGCTTCTGTGAAAAACTTATGAGTGCAGCAATTGCTTGCATTAGATGGTGTTTCCTGGCCTCAATTGCGGGTTTCCAATTCATTCTATCATCAATTATGATGCCTAAGTAGGGGTATTGGCCAGTCATTTCGAGTTTTTCTTTATTAAGGAATATATATCTTTACCCCCTTTTTTCCCTAAACCTGCTGCCATTACATAAGTCTTTTTTATATTTATTCGTAGATCAAGGTTGCCCATGAAGTCAGCATACCTATCCAAGGCCTTCTGTAGTTCGCGTGGGGTGCGGGCCAGTATCACAGCGTCGTCCGCATAGAGCAGAGCGGGGATCGGGCGCTTTCTTACTTGCGGTAGATCCTGGCCCCCCTTCAACATTGCCACCTCCAAACCATTTGTATAAAGTGAAAAGAGAAAGGGGGCCATGACACAACCCTGCCGAACTCCGCACTCTACTCTGAACGATGCAGACAACTCGCCTTTTACGCCAAAGCGTACCCTCGCGGAGGCATTCGAATATAATTCCCTCAAGAAATCAATCAGAGGAACATCAACACCCATTAATAACAGGACGGACCACAATTTCACATGGGAAACACAGTCAAAAGCAGCGGACAGGTCAACATAAACCATGTATAACCTGCCCTGCTTTGCACAGACGTATTTACCCAGCAACATTGATAAATTCGGGGCTTGCTTGGTCGTCCCAAAGCCCTCTCGGAACCCGAACTGGAGGTCAGAGAGGATCCCACCATCGTCAGCCCACTGCTGTAAACGCTCAAGCATTACTCTCCCCACCACCTTGCCCAGCGAGTCCAGCAGTGAAATCGGGCGATAGCAGGATACCTCATGCCTGTCTCCTTTTTTAAATATAGGGACCATGATGGATTTAGTCCAGGAGGCCAGCAAACTCTTCTTCATTGCTGCCCCAAACACCCTGGTCAATATTGGGGCCCACAGGTCCGTGTTGTACTTAAACAAATCTACGGGAACCCCGTCTGGGCCCGGGGCATTCCCATTTTTCCTTGCATTTACGCTTGAAGAACCTCGCTTATAGCAAGTTCTAGCGAGATGGGATATGCCACCGTGGGGGGCGCTACCACTGGATACTGCGTCAATCCCTACTGGTTCCGGGCCTTTCTGGAATATTTTCGAGAAGTGTTCCACCCAGGCTGATTGCTCAATGGCTACTTCCATGGTTGGGAGGTTTTTACGATCTACTAAAAAGGGAGATTTTAGCACTCTCCAAAATGCCTCACTAGTTCTATCTATGGAGCTTTCATGCAGTTGGTCCATAGGGCTTGTTTTAGTTCGGCTTTCCTCTCCCTACATGCTATATTATAGTCCTTTCTTAAAATTCTTATTTCTTCTGGATCTCTGTTCGTTTTGTTTAGTGCTATTTTCAGTTTTTTATGTGCTGCCGTACATTTATGGTTAAACCATCCTGTTTTCCTGGGACAATCTCTTTGTATCTTGACTGTTAGTAATACGTTTATTTTTCCTAGAATTACCTCAAAATTATGTAGGACTTCCTCCTCCGGGACTCTCAGATCTAAGCATTTACCTATAGAGGGATAAACTGCACATATCACTTTTATGGTTATTTCCCCAGCACCTACCTTCTCCCATCTTAGGGAATATCCATTTGTCTTAGCTAAATGCAGAGTGTTCTGGGTTAAGACACTGGCTATGAGCTGTGAGGAAGATCACCAATAAATCAAAGCTCATGAATCTATTGGCCAGAGTATTTGATACTAAGATATAATCTATTGTTGTCTCATAACCCCTCCCCAAAAAAGTTGGATCCAGCCGATGGGAGTTTACATTTAGTTTATTAACCATCGTGAGCCCCAGATCTGAGAGCACTTCATTCCAGTTCCAGTTCAAAAGCTTTATTCGAAATGTTAAAAACAATTCATAAAAGCATACATACAATCAAGAAAGCAGAAAAATTAATTCTTGTTACAAAAACAGTATAAAAAATCCATGTATATGCTAAAATTGAAACGACATGTGGAAATTATGAATTCAGTAATAAATAGAGCATAACCTCGAGCGGAACCGTTGTCTTATTCTAGCGTAATGTCCCGTCTGGATTTCAATATTGCTCTTAAATAGTAATCTTCCAGGGTTCACAATTTATTATATGCATCTCTCGATTTTCTTATGCCCCACTTTAATAAAAGGGGCCGTAATATTTGTCGCCTTGGAAGTGCGTATAAAGTGCAATATAAAGTGCAGTGAATATTGGATTGGACTAGATAAGACCCAACTAAAAATAGTTTGGCATATAAGCAGTTAAAAAATAAAAACCCCAATACACAGAATCCCCCCTTTTCACCCGTTGTTATTGTGATTCGGTGCTCGAGGGCCAGGATAAAAGTCATGGAGGTCCCAGATACGAATGGAGCCATCACCAAGTTTTGGCTGGATAGAACGCAAGTAGGGGGCAGTATTCCTGTCCTTAAACCTAACCAGAATCAAGTCCCCCGGAACATTTTTGGGCAGATGACCAAGCCACCCCACCCTTCTGACGCTCCCGTATCCCACCGTCTAGCAGGGAAGGTAATGGTCTATTGTTTTGGAGCCAATATATGGCTTTGTTCAAAAGGTCCCGATGCAGTTCACGTTTTCCTGGTCGGAGAGCAGGGACCCCAGAGAGAATGGTGACATATGGGGCAGCTACGGGGGGTAAATCGATGCAGTGTCTTCTATCTAGTGCGATCACAGGTGCTCTTTGTGGGACATGCTCGTGAATACGGGTGATATTGTGATCACTTTGAGTCGGTGGTGTAACAGGGGAATCACATGTTTGTAAAATCCTGGGAGCATTGTCTGTAGGCCTTTTGTGGGTATTAGTGGGGGGAGAGCGTATGGGAGTAACAATGATTCTAGTCGGTGGGTATGACTGAGATACCGTTTGTTCAATCCTGCACAGTCTATCTCCCAAATCATGTATTTTAGCAACCAGTGGAGAGAGAGCAGTAACAAGCAGTCGCTCGATTTGGGCCAGAAGAGACGATTGTAGGGGGGATCGAGACTCAGCCTTGTCCACAGGTGATGAGGCTGTACTGGGTCCGGGTACTGTGAAGCTGCAATTGGTAAGTGGAGGGAGGGTGGTAGCGGGGGAAGCCTGGGGGGAGCAGGTAGTTTGAGCAGTGTCTCGAGACACTATGGGGGGGGATAGAGCGTCCGGGATGTAGTGTGTGCCACAGAGGGCATTCAGCTCCTCCCAGATGGACATTGAAGTTGAGTGACTGTGTACAGTTATCCTGATGATAGCTATCGGCAGTTCAAGGCAATAGGGATGGAAGTAGAGGAGCTTGACTGTACCTTATCCAAAGCAGGAGCCAGAAGGGGTGGCCCGTCCCGTCCTCCTCGTGCCTCTGAGGGCCACAGAGGGCCCGCCCTTTGCCCGGGCTTAGCCCGGCGCTCCCGCGCGCGACTCGCGGTGCGAGAGGTTCTCCCGCCTTTGTTCCCGCGCCTCCGGGCGCTCCGCTGACGTCACCCGACCGCCGGGGCACCTGGGGGATGTAGTCCCTTGCCCTCACGACGGTCGGGTTGCTGGCAAAGTGGAGTTTTCCGCCGTTCCCCTCACGGCACCGGGATCTTGTGCTGCAGACCTCCCCTGTGGTGGCAGCTTTTCCCCAGAGCGCGCACAACAGCGCTCGGCTCTCCCGCCTTTGTTCCCGCGCCTCCGGGCGCTCCGCTGACGTCACCCGACCGCCGGGGCACCTGGGGGATGTAGTCCCTTGCCCTCACGACGGTCGGGTTGCTGGCAAAGTGGAGTTTTCCGCCGTTCCCCTCACGGCACCGGGATCTTGTGCTGCAGACCTCCCCTGTGGTGGCAGCTTTTCCCCAGAGCGCGCACAACAGCGCTCGGCTCTCCCGCCTTTGTTCCCGCGCCTCCGGGCGCTCCGCTGACGTCACCCGACCGCCGGGGCACCTGGGGGATGTAGTCCCTTGCCCTCACGACGGTCGGGTTGCTGGCAAAGTGGAGTTTTCCGCCGTTCCCCTCACGGCACCGGGATCTTGTGCTGCAGACCTCCCCTGTGGTGGCAGCTTTTCCCCAGAGCGCGCACAACAGCGCTCGGCTCTCCCGCCTTTGTTCCCGCGCCTCCGGGCGCTCCGCTGACGTCACCCGACCGCCGGGGCACCTGGGGGATGTAGTCCCTTGCCCTCACGACGGTCGGGTTGCTGGCAAAGTGGAGTTTTCCGCCGTTCCCCTCACGGCACCGGGATCTTGTGCTGCAGACCTCCCCTGTGGTGGCAGCTTTTCCCCAGAGCGCGCACAACAGCGCTCGGCTCTCCCGCCTTTGTTCCCGCGCCTCCGGGCGCTCCGCTGACGTCACCCGACCGCCGGGGCACCTGGGGGATGTAGTCCCTTGCCCCCAGAGCACTTCATTCAAATATGACCTTGTGCTAGTATGGCTAAAATGCACAATTGGCTCTTCGTATTCATCCACCAACCCACAGATGTTACTGTTACTGCGTGTGCAAGGATGCTGGTTAAAATCACCCCCCATACGATACTTACACTAGCTCTACCTCCTACCTCCTGAATCAACTGGGAGGACTTGTCACGTAGGGAACCCAGGGCCTTCAAGACCTGTCCTTCAGCTAAATTATTGTAAAAATTAAGCAGAAGGATGATCTCTTTGTTGTTAAACGATAGGCTAAGCAACTGATAGTTTGCATCCAGGTGTACTACCGTTGTTTTCAATCCCCGAATTGTGTTAGCTATAAAGATTGTGAAACCTCCCTTAACCCTACCCGAGGCTACTGCTAGTGCAGAAGTGAAGTAGGTTTTATATCCTACCAGATGTAGTTCTGTCATGGCCCATATCTCCTGGAGACAAATGACACTATGGTTCTGGATAAAATTCAGGGCACTTCCGTCTTCAACCTTTGAGCGAAGGCCCGCGATGTTCCAGCAAATGATTTTAAGTGATTGCCCTTCATTTACTGGAATACTATCCTCCGGGGGGGGGGGGGGGTATGATAAACTCCCGACTGCACCTCAGCTACAGATGTGTCCACAGTATTTTTTTTTATATTTGGGATAACTCCTCCCATGGGATTTCCAGCTTTATTTTGATCTGCCATATTATCTACCTTCCGGATGGATTGCATTGAAGGGGATTTGACCGTGGTAGCCTCTTCCTGAATGTCTGAACCTCCTACTATTGAGATTTCAAACGTTACAGGGTTGGCAGGAATACTAGATTTCTCAATGACAGTAGGCTGGAGTCAATCCACTCCTTCTAGCCCATACAGCATCGAGAAGTGGTTAAAGTTGGTATATTAAAGCCATGATGTTCTATTTTGTGATTGTTAAAACCCTGGTTTAGAGGGAATCTTTGTGGATAATTAAAAATTGAATGATTGATACCATAGTGTTCTGTGCCGTGCCTGTTTAAAATCTGGTTTCCTAAAGAAAAACCTTTAGGGTGTGGGGCCGGCGTCTGCGGATAAAAGTGACTAAGATAATGCGTAGAGATTTCTTCACTGCAACCTTGCGAGGAGGCGACACACTGCAGTACCACCAGCGCTCAGCGTCTTAATGCAAGCATTCAACCAACAAACACACGTTTGAGTGCTTGAAAGATTAAACACGTTTCATTACTGTCATTAAATCGCCAGGATAAGATTTTTATTTCCCGTATTCCCTTTTCACCAAACATTTACATACGATATCAGCTCTGTCACAGCCACCGAGGAGATAAATAGATATTCAAACACAGAAGCCAAGTATTTAAAAGTGATTTTTCCTTTATCAAGAAACCATGATTTGAAACACCTGCTTTATGAACCAAACTACATTTTAATTGCAAGTTTTTTGGGATAGTGTCAAATAAATAGATTTCAAAATAAATGGTCATTTGAACACGGTTTACATTTGGGGGTCGATTCCGATCCGGTAAAGAGTGCTCCGAATTGCCGTTCGGGGCGTTTTCCCCGTACGAATCGTACCTGTAAGCGTCCCCGTCCGAATCAGCAAGTACGATCCCAACCAAAAGCGTCACTCCGTACGCCTCGTAAAAAACGCCGTACAAATCGAAGGTCCATATGAATTGCAGTCGGCTGACGCTCCACGCTACGTCCGAACGTAAATAGAACGCGTCTTCCGAACCAGGAAGTGCGATCCATGTTAAACACACTCCGTACAGCTTTTTTTCTACGAGAGCTCAAAACTACCGTAAAACCAGACTCCGGCACGAGCCGCACCCCGTACGTGACAAGCAGGACATGAACGCCATCGTCCGTGTCATCCCAATCCTGTATGCCCACCACCTCGTACATAGAAACCGACGGCGGCGCAGAAGGTGAGTACAACGAAGTCCAACATACCTGTACGTGGTGCCACATGCGCACATCTCCATTGCACAACTGTAATGTCTGGGTACGTTGCGCCACACTCTACAGCACATAACCAGTGTAATACAGAGACGTGCCGCACCTACGTCATCGACCTCAGGGTACGGTACGCCACCGCACATCAACAGTGTCATACGGAGACGTGCCGCATCTACGTCATCGACCTCGGGGTACGGTACGTCACCGCACATCACCAGTGTAATACGGAGATGTGTGGCACATACGTCTGCTATGTCAGTGTAAGTGTAAGAGGTGTGTAGATAACACACCCAGCAGTGCCCAGCATTAGTGTGTGTGTGTGGCTAAGACCCCCACCAGTGCCCACCAGTGCCCAGCATCAAAGTGTCTGTGTGGCTAAGACCCCCACCAGTGCCCACCAGTGCCCACCAGTGCCCAGCATCACAGTGTGTGTGTGGCTAAGACCCCCCCCAGTGCCCACCAGTGCCCAGCATCAGAGTGTCTGTGTGGCTAAGACCCCCACCAGTGCCCACCAGTGCCCAGCATCAGAGTGTGTGTGTGGCTAAGACCCCCACCAGTGCCCACCAGTGCCCAGCATCAGAGTGTCTGTGTGGCTAAGACCCCCACCAGTGCCCACCAGTGCCCAGCATCAGAGTGTGTGTGTGGCTAAGACCCCCACCAGTGCCCACCAGTACCCAGCATCAGAGTGTGTGTGTGGCTAAGACCCCCACCAGTGCCTACCAGTGCCCACCAGTGCACACCAGTGCCCAGCATCAGAGTGTGTGTGTGGCTAAGACCCCCACCAGTGCCCACCAGTGCCCAGCATCAGAGTGTCTGTGTGGCTAAGACCCCCATCAGTGCCCACCAGTGCCCAGCATCAGAGTGTCTGTTTGGCTAAGACCCCCACCAGTGCCCAGCATCAGAGTGTGTGTGTGGCTAAGACCCCCACCAGTGCCCACCAGTGCCCAGCATCAGAGTGGAGAAGCGTGGCTCAGTGGTTAGAGGCGGCAGACCCGGAAGCTGAGATCGGCCGTGGACCAGGGTTCGATTCCCCGCCTCGGCGGGTCTCGGGCTAAAAAATTCCACGGACTCGACAATTCTCGCTCCGGTGCCTACTCGACTCACGGGGTCACACTCTGCGACTCTGGGCAATAGCTTGCTTAATCTCCACTACGGCCCCTCGCGGTGGGATGCCTGGCTTTCACCTTGTGGATACCCTGCCGGGGTATCTCACAGGGGAATACCAGGACGGGTTCCCTAAGCAAGCACCTTGATACCTTCGGGTGATACGTGCGCTATATAAGTCGCAATACATTTACAGAGTGTCTGTGTGGCTAAGACCCCCACCAGTGCCCACCAGTGCCCAGCATCAGAGTGTGTGTGTGGCTAAGACCCCCACCTGTGCCCAGAATCAGAGTGTGTGTGTGGCTAATACCCCCACCAGTGCCCACCAGTGCCCAGCATCAGAGTGTCTGTGTGGCTAAGACCCCCACCAGTGCCCACCAGTGCCCAGCATCAGAGTGTCTGTGTGGCTAAGACCCCCACCAGTGCCCAGCATCAGAGTGTATGTGTGGCTAAGACCCCCACCAGTGCCCACCAGTGCCCAGCATCAGAGTGTCTGTGTGGCTAAGACCCCCACCAGTGCCCACCAGTGCCCAGCATCAGAGTGTGTGTGTCGCTAAGACCCCCACCAGTGCCCCCTAGTGCCCAGCATCAGAGTGTCTGTGTGGCTAAGACCCACACCAGTACCCACCAGTGCCCAGCATCAGTGTGTGTGGCTAAGACCCCCACCAGTGCCCACCAGTGCCCAGCGTCAGTGTGTGTGTGTGGCTAAGACCCCCACCTGTGCCCACCAGTGCCCAGAATCAGAGTGTGTGTGTGGCTAAGACCCCCACCAGTGCCCACCAGTGCCCAGCATCAGAGTGTCTGTGTGGCTAAGACCCCCACCAGTGCCCACCAGTGCCCAGCATCAGAGTGTCTGTGTGGCTAAGACCCCCACCAGTGCCCAGCATCAGAGTGTATGTGTGGCTAAGACCCCCACCAGTGCCCACCAGTGCCCAGCATCAGAGTGTCTGTGTGGCTAAGACCCCCACCAGTGCCCACCAGTGCCCAGCATCAGAGTGTGTGTGTCGCTAAGACCCCCACCAGTGCCCCCTAGTGCCCAGCATCAGAGTGCCTGTGTGGCTAAGACCCACACCAGTGCCCACCAGTGCCCAGCATCAGAATGTCTGTGTGGCTAAGACCCCCACCAGTGCCCACCAATGCCCACCAGTGCCCAGCCGTTAAATCAAAAACATACAATTGTTAATCTCATTACCATCAGGAGACAGACACATGTTAACATACCCAAATTTGAACATCACACCAGCTCCCAGGCACACAGCAGTCACAGACATTATCAGACTAACTAAAGTTCAGAAACTGAAATAAATAGCTTTATTCAGCTGGTTCAGATTGCTTGCTCATAAAAGGGCAATGGCCACTCCAAACAAGTCAGAATAACAGTTTGTGCCTTCATGGATGTGCTCACACCCAAACTTGCCTGCACATGGAGTTCAATCCGCTATGGTAACTTTGGGGACATCATCTGTGGAATCCTCCGGCACCGCATGGACAGGAGAGGGAAGGATAGGTGGTGTGGGTGCAGGTGTTGTGGATTCATCCACACTGGCCGGTGCATCGCTGAAAGTAGCAAGATAAACTTGGCTGCACACTTCAGCCAGTTCAGAAAAACAACCACCTGAACCTGGGGACACATTGGGGGTGGAGGTAGAGGGCTGTGAGTCTGTTCTCCTGGGTCTGAAGATGCGTGTGTGAGGTGTGTCCCCTCTCCCTGTGGGTGTGCCTACATCCCCTTGAGATTGCGTGCGTGGATATTTGAGCTTCTTCTGCCTTGTGGGTGTGCTGGGTGTGTCTGGTGTTGTGTCTGACCTGTGGCATCTGCGTGTATGTTGGGTAGGTATGGGAGAGGCCTAGGTGGATGGGTCTGAAGGATGGGGGGGACAGATGCTGCTGGGTGTACAGAGCTGCCGTCAGTGTTGACTCTATGGCAGCCACACTCCGACATAGATCAGACATGGCAGATGACATGCGCTCCATGAACGACAACAACTGTGTAATGAGTCGTGTATGTCCATGGAGGACAGTCAACATTGATGTCTGACCTACCACAATCTGCCGGAGTAGGTCCACAGACTCAGCACTGAGGGCAGCAGGGGAAACCGGGGCAGGGGCTGCGGTGCCGGGAACAAAGGAGACATGGGGGCTAGCACGGAGCCTAGGGACCGTAACAACTGGGAGGGTGGAGATGGTACTGGAGGAGGGGAGGCCAGTCAAAGATGAAGAAGTGACCATTGCGGCATATTCCCCCTCCTCCTGAGAGTCTGATTCGGAGCCGTCCGCATGGCAGGATGTGTCAGTCACACGGGTTCCGGCCTGCAGACTCTCCTCACCCTCAGTGCCACTGCCTCCCTCTGACTCCTCAAAGCATGTGGCACTGTCGCTGGGTCCCTCTGCCTGGTCCGCGCCTGTGTCTCCTCCAGATTCTGATGATGATGCTGTTGGCAAGGAGAATAAGAAAAACATATCAGTCACCTGTGCACATCAGACATATCAGCTACAAATAATTTGGGCACATTTCTAAACATGGCATGCATCATGAGTCACATGCCACTGAACTCTGCAAAATTCTAAGTCTAGTCTTGGGTTATTGTAAGAGACACAACGCTCTATGTATAGTAGGATTCACGCAACAGGCAAGGCAAAAACTTGTATGAGAGACACAATGATGAGCCACTGCCTGACAACAGGATAGCTGATGATGCATCACAGTTCATTTGACCACCCTGCCACCCAAATGCAGACCTGGTCATGTTTGATTTGCTTTGACCTTGTGCCACATGGGAAAAGTCCTGCCTGAACTGCCATGTGATGCCATCCTGGGACCTGAAACAAGTGTCCCATCACCTCACACTGGCATCACAGCTGTCTACACCCAAAGCCACATTGTGTGGCTGACCATCAATATTATTTACAATCAACATGCTACATATTTTGAGAATATGCACACACACACTGCCCAGTGTGAGTATGCACAAGCCAAAATTAGTGCACATGTACAGTGTGCACCTGTAGCAAACACATGACAATTAGAAAGTGTACCATAGACAAAGGCCACTGAGGCTGGCTCGTGCAGAAAACACATGTTGAGACTCAAGATCAGTGCCAACATATGAAGAAGGGCAGACACAGTGCACATGTGGTGCTACATGTAAGGTACCAACAGGTGTCACAGACCCCCCTCCAACATGATGATGTGCAAAGGAAGATGCATACTAAGACATTGCACCATAGGAGTACATGTGAAAAACAATCATTAGTCAAAGCGCTGGTCAAATGTGGAGTACTGCAAGGCATGTAAAGAAGCAGCTGCTGAAACTGGGCCATTCTTATGCCAATGCATAAAGTACCTGTCTGACCACACGACTCCAACTATGGGAGTGTTACCATGCCTCAGAGCACTGCAGGTAGCATGTGACACACATGACAACAAACAGACATGTACCTACCCCCTTCTTGCTGCTGTCCCTCCTGCAACTGCCTATGGAGGTCTGGGAACACCACTTCCAGGACCCGGAGCATGTGGGGGGTGAGGTGGCGGGTGCCGCCATGCCGGCGTGGAGCTTCCAGCTTCAGCTGTATTCTGGCGATGCGGCGGGTCCAGCACCGGATGTCCTGCCACCTCTTCTTGATGTTTCTGAGCCTCCTGCGAGGCCCCCCCTCACTCCTGACAGCCCTGGCGATGTCCACCCAGATTTCACCCTTCTCATAGGCAGATACCTGTCACGAATGTAAAGTAAAAGAACATCAATTCACCTGGTCCATGTTTCAAAGACACACATATGTGCACAAAATACTTGAGGACAACAGGGCATCGGATGCTCCACACATTTGCATCATAGTCCAGGAGTATGTGGCCTGTGAGCAAACACAACTGCAGTACATGCCATTTAAAGGCTACAGATGACATGAGGGGTGCAAACCACTCTTTGAGCATGGCACTAACTGAGCAATATATGCTACATCTTGGTGCACTGCAGCACGTGACATGCTGTCACACACCCCACTACAACAAATAACCCTCTTGAAACAGCACTATACACCCTGGCACTCACTCCCAACAACATAGCATCTATCCACTATACATACACAGTGGCCATAATGTCACACACACAACAGGTGCACACTCAAAGGTATTGCACACATCACTCACCTGCTCCTCTGGTCTCCCATACAGCTTGCTGTAGTTAGGCAGGAGGGCATCCAGCAGGGCCTTGTTCTCACCATCACTGAATGCAGGTGACCTCTCCATGCTCAGCTAATCAGGGTCCAGAGGAAACAGAGACAGCAGCTGTGTTTACCACTCCAATGTTGTGCAGGCAAGTGCCCTCACACAGCCACAGGCAGCCTTATATTTGTGCTGCAGAGGGTCTGTGAGTCCAAGGAGTAGTGTGTGATAGGCCACCATAGTTAGCATCCTATGTGTCATCCAATCCCATCACACATAAGGCCATGACACACATATGCATGGTTTGAAAACTGAGCGAGAGCTGAACAACTTCTTTTGCAACATTGTATACTTTTGCCCAACTGAATTTTCTAGAACACCTGTAGGAGGCTAAAAACTCTCATTCCACTGTTCCCCTAGATGTTCCCTATGTATTTATTTAAATACCCACACAAGTACGGTGCCATTGCCGTTGAAAATGCAACCCATTCCATGCTGAAACGAGGCGTACACACGCACGTACCTATGGGGTACGCTGTGCTCGCGTATGGCTAAAATGCAATTGGGAAACGAGCCGTACACACGCACGTACCATTGGGGTACGCTGTGCTCGCGTATGGCTACAATACAATGGGGAAACGAGGCGTACACATGCACGTACCATTGGGGTACGCTGTGCTCGCGTATGGCTACAATACAATGGGGAAACGAGGCGTACACACGCACGTACCATTGGGGTACGCTGTGCTCGCGTATGGCTACAATTCAATGGGGAAACGAGGCGTACACACGCACGTACCATTGGGGTACACTGTGCTTGCGTATGGCTACAATTCAATGGGGAAACGAGGCGTACACAAGCACGTACCATTGGGGTACGCTGTGCACGCGTATGGCTAAAATGCTATAGGGAAACGAGGCGTACACACGCGCACCATGCGGTACAGTGCGTCAAACATGCTCAAGTGAACGCTTGTGTAGGCTGCGTCCCTGACCTCATTCATGTCACCATTGGGAGAGTGACTACAGGACATCACATTGCAGGGATGTAGTCTACACTCATGTTGACGATGTCGATGCATACATCAGCATGGCATCCTTACATCAGCATGCCCCAGGTGTGGCAGACATTGAAGAAGCACAGGGACTGTGAGCTTGTGGGTCAGTTGATGTGTGAACAGCTGTTGAGACATGTCATTAATCATTTTGCACATGTGTATCACATACATTCAACACTTTGCACCTGAGTAACGTCTGCAACATATTGTGATGCACATCAACACTGGAATGCCACACCAGTCAGTACTGGGAACTGTCACATGATGACAGCAACCTGCCCACTGTCACAGAGGTCGATTTGACGCACAGCATGACCCTGTGTGACCACGTCATGTGTGTGCCATGTGAGACATTGTGCATGCAGTTTGCATATGAAATAAACAGGTCAGTATTATATTCCTCACCTCAGAATATCCCCAAGTGACGTACTGGATATGGCAATTTCCGCTTAGCAGTACACTTGTGTGTCGGTAGGCATCTCCTGCGGCTCCGCGTGTGTCGTTGGCGTTGTGTGCGCCGTGATGACGTTGTCTGAGTACTCATACGTCGCCTCTGCGTGCTCACGTCAGGTCCTCTTTTTTCACACCACCAGCGCTGTTCCTGTATAAGTGTAACCTTACTCATTTTTCTTTTTCAAATCATAGTACGATCACTTCTGACCATTTAACTTGGATTGTCCGACTCAGGACGGTGCCAATAGGGATGGCCATTTCCAAGCCTGTGAGGATTGCGACCGACTCATGTCGGTGAGTGACCCTCACCGTCGGTGTCTCCACTGTTTTGACGTCAAGCACGACAACAAGAGCTGCTCCGACTGCTGGGACCAGACATATGAAGCTAGGTATGAGTGGTCCCACAAGCGGCTCGGACTCCAGCAGTTGGGCCTGCACCGCAATAGCTCATGGTTTGGACGTAGGTTGAGTGCCTGGGCGTGGGTGTTGAGACATCAGAGCCCCGGGATTTGACATCAGTCCTCCAGGGCAAAGTCGTCCGGTAACCACAAGAAGTCAAAGAGACGTCATCGCACTTCAAACTCACCACAATGCACGTGCAATGCTGCCTGGGATTCGGGTGACACCGCCCACGCGGCTCCGTCAGATTTGCAGCCGTCGTAGCCTGCACCACGACCCCTGGTCCCTGGCCAGCATGCGACGCAGGAGGAGTAAGTGCGCTTCCTCATGGCCATGATGTACCTCACTCCACCGACGGGCTACGCCGCGGCTTAGGGCCCAGCGGATCCGTCTGGGGGCACTAGCGGGTATGGTGCTTTGCCCCCGACGCCGTCACTTGCTTTGGCTCTGATGCAGGCGGCGCCTTCGTCCCGGCCCCGCTGGGACAGACAGGATCCGATTGGTGATCCTGGTCCTCGCTGGTTCACCTCACATCCTCACCGGCAACAGTCCCCCAGGTGTCACCCTTGGCGCCGTACTCGGGTGCTGCTGTCCCCAATACCACACACTATATGGCTCCGGCGTTGCAACTGCGCAGCAGAACACCGCTTTAAATGATGCATGTGGAGTTAAAGCTCAACGAGCCGGGCACAGCTTATGACAACCCTGATTATCAGGGAATGGGTGATAAGGAGTATTGGGAGGGTTCTGAAGACCCACTGACACGTGAGTGTCAGTCCCAAGACAACAGGACAGGTGGACTGGGGGATGCGAGTGGTCTGGACACCTAGCCAGACACTGGTAATGTCTCTACTCCAAACGTGTCTTTGGATGAGCGGGCAACGTACAGTGTTGTGTTTACGTGGGTGGCCGAAGCCTTGCCCCTTCATCTCCCCGTTGCGGCCGTGAAGACCAACCTCCTCACTGAGGACCTTAAACTGCAGTCAAGTTCGGCTGAGCCTCTGCAGCGGTTTCATGAGGCATTGACTGACGCTACATTGGCCACCATGTCCTGGCCCGCTGCAGGTTTGGCTGTAGATAGGCACGTTGCCAGACGCCCACACCCCTCCCCCGACAACCCATGTTTCCTGTCCTCCCACCCCACCCCCGAGAGCATGGGCATCCAGGCCTCCAAATCACAGACCACATTCCCGTTAGCTCCGCTGGACAGGGTATCCAAGAGGTATGAGCAGTACGGAAAGATGGTATCATCCTCCCTGAGTCTAGGACTGAGGTCATCCAACATCACATGCCTTTTTGTCCGCTACACACACTCTCTGTGGGATACGGTTGTGGAACTGCTGCCAGAGTGCGCATTGTAGGTACGGGCAATACTTGGTCAAGCCCTTGTAGAATGCCGATCTGCGAGACGGTATTCGATCCTGTGTGGGCTGGATAGCACCGACTCACTGGGCAGAGCGCTGGCATCCACGGAGGCAATTTGTTGCAAAGCCTGGTATGTATTCCAAGTTAGGAATATGGTACTAACTACTGTTCCTTACAGATATTTTGTTATGAAAGGTAAGTAACTAGTTCCTACTGTTCAGTATATCTGCTGTAGGAGCATCTATGTTGGGTCCTTGCCATGATGACAGGGTTTCAAATGTACGCACACCATGCCACTTGTGCAAATGAACCGCTCATATGTGTGATGGCATCACAGACCATTTGTCACAAATCAAACATTTCTGCTGTCTGATGATGTCCATGTAATAGTTTGGGAAATATCACACTGCAATAGGAATATGTCAGATCTGTGCAAATGATGGGACATGTGATGTGGGTGTGTGTATTGCTGTCAGATGTCTGGATGTGCAGACAACCTCCTAATGCAATTCACGTGACGTGTGTCACTGACGTGATACATTGTCATGCTCACTCACACATTCCCATCAGATCATTTGTATGTATGTCATATCCTTTCCACAGACAACAGGTCTTTTACTTTTCACGGAGGAGTGGCTGGCAGCTGGCACATGTTTCCTCAGTGTGTATCCCATGCCACACTCAAAATTGTCTAGATTTGTTGAAGCAGTATTGCTTGTGCCATGTACATTGTTATTGTCTTAGTCTGACAGTTGTACACATTTTCTACTAAATATGTTTTTCAGGGCACCCCCTATGGAAAGGCCGTTGCCATACTTGGAAGCCATGAGGGAACGTAATTGCATACGGCGTTACCGCTTCGGCAGACAGTTGATCAAGGACCTGACGGACAGGCTGGAAGATCACCTGCAATCACGACACAGGTATCCAACTGCGCTGACACCCAAGGTAAAGGTGATGGCAGCCCTACATTTCTTTGCCACAGGTACGTTCCAATTTACCATAGCTGATGTGGGAGGGATGTCTCAGACAATGGTAAGCCGGGTATTGAGTGATGTATTGGCAGCTATGTTGCTGCACCTTGATGAATTCATTACATTCCCTACTCGAGAACAGTTGAAACATGTTAAGGGGGAATTCAATGCCCTGGGATGCATGCCACACGTAATTGGTGCAATTGATGGTACACATGTTACTCTGGTGCCACCACAGGCTCAGTACCGCAACAGGAAACACTACCACTCGATAAATGCCCTGGTGGTGTGTCTTGCCAACATGCTTATCTCACATGTCTGCACGTTTTCCAGGATAGTGCCACGATGCTTTCATCATGAGGCGTAGCAGGGTAGCACAGATGATGCTGCAGCTCCACAACCACCAGGCATGTCTTGTTGGTTGATAAACTCTGTCAGCTATGTATGTCAGTATGTCAAAACTTCATGGACTGTTTCATAGTACACACTCATTTCCATGATGTCAATTTGCAGGAGACGCAGGATATCCAAACATGCCGTGGCTAATGACTCCGCTACGCAACCCCAGGACAGCTGGAGACCAGCGGTACAACAATGCTCATGGGAAGACCAGGCGGGTGATCGAGCGAACATTTGGACAAGACAGACGGAGCCCTCCAATACAGCCCACGCAAGGTGTGTGACATCTTCACCGTGTGCTGCATGCTACACAACATGGCAGTGGAGAAGGCCGTGCCACTCTACCTTGATCCTGAGGAGCTGGAACATCCGCCCGTTGAGGATGAAGGCCTTGCCCAGGCTGCCAGTGACGAGGAGGATGAAGATGTTATCCGGAGTCACCTCATCCACAACTTCTTTTCATAATGGTGAGTCATAGGTGCATTTTGGTAAAACATGTACTATAGAGTTGCATGGGTAGCATGCTGTGTATGCAACTGACTGTATGCAATGTCACTTGGATGTTTGTTGTGCAGTGTCACACAGGTGCAGATGTAATGCAACACACATACGTGCTATGTGTGTACTTGGAATGTACAGGTGTACTACAACATCAAGCTATTCAACAGGACAATGTCAGAATGACATTATACGGAACTTGACCCCTTGTGTGCCTCTCATCCCCAGTTCGCCCTGCCTGTTGTCCGTTGGTGTCATCGTGGTCAGCCTGCTATTGCTCATTATGATTGCAACGTCAGCCGAATCAACGGAGCATGCATGGACATGTGGAGAAGTCAATTGGGGTAAGGACTCATATGAGGTTGTTTAGCGTTGGTATGGTTTCAAATGTGTGGTACATGTTCACGCGCATGTTGTAAGACCATGCATACATGCAACAACATCATGTTTCTTATTACATGAATGCCCACTCCCATGACAGGATAGTCACCACATCTGACAGTCATCTGTTGTAGTTTTAGACTCTGGTAAATGCATCAATGTGTGTAGACATTGACACTGCAACATTGCATATACCATGGTTTGACATTGTGTTAGAGGTCACAACCACGGACTCTGTGGGGGATTGCAGCCTCACTGTGTGCATTAGAATGCGTATGGTTCCTCACCTCCACCTTGTGGGCCAGTCCAGTTTGTTTACCACAAAACCATGTTGTGTAGGTGTGGCCCAGTGTATGTTCCACATGTTAAGACAACTGTCCTATGATTCGGTTCGCATGGATGCATTGCCCCGTGTTGCAGTATGTCATGTCACTCTCATGTCGTTACCTCAGTGCAGGTTGAGAATACTGCTACGCCAGCCTTCACAGTGAGTAGCAGTTCTGTTTTAATTCACATGATGCCATGTATGTTTAGCACTAGACATGACAATGTTGGGATTATGCATATGTGAATTATTGTGTTGCACTAGTGGAGTGTGGTCATTCACATGATTTTCTTGTCCAGTGCAGCATTTCTGTGCGATGGTAGTGTATCATTATGTGGCTTGGATCAACATCACTTGCTGTTGAGTTATTTTCAAACTGCTTGTCATGTTTAGCCTAGTGATGCAAAGTTGATAGAGCAAAAGACTGGCTACAGAGTGCCTTCATTGCATGTAGGTCATAAGCTTCCTCTTCATATGTGATTTTTACAGCTGTTGTGGGTGATGTCAAGTTTGCCTACATGGCCCTTACGGGTACACATAATCAAATACAGATATTACACTTTGCGTAAGTAGCATTACCATATGTTTTAATTTGTTTGTATGGTCCACATCATCAGAGACAGTGAATTCGTTTTTGTCCACATAGATACCATTGCATGGTAACTGACTTGTGAGCGTTACACAAGACTCAAATAGATGACAGAGTGCCCTAGTTTTTATGTGTCCGTGTTACAGCATCGGATCTCATGTGATAGCATGATGAGTGATCTCTAATTGGCTACAGTCGTTACACTTCACAGGTGTGACTGGTACAGTGTATCTCATGAGGTATTTTTAGTGTCAGTGACATGAGAAACTACTTCTAATGGTTATTTGCCTCTGTTTCAGGTCTCCCTCCCTGCAATTCCCATCCTCTCCTTCCCTCGCCTGATCACCCTTTTGTGTCTGTCATTTGTACTCAGACCAAGGGGCTATTTGGAGGTGGAACACTTTGAGCATCACACCACTCTGATGAAGAAAGGTACGGCCAGTCCCTGACAGGCTTATTGCGAATAGTACTGCTGTATTTCAGGTGACATCATTCATAGACTTTTTTTGTCTTCTTGCCAATGCCAATGACCATGTCTGTTTGATAATGCTCCATGGGCTCACAAGGTAAATCTTCATGTTGTGCATGACGTGTGATTTCAACTGAATATTGTGCCTCCTTGATGTCAACGCACATGTCCTACTAATGTGCATGTTTACTATATGGCATGAAGTAAGATCATGCTTGTTATGTGTTTACGTGTACAGTGACTACATGCATGGTGTTGGTTAAGGCTAAAATACTATATTGTGTGTGAGGTAGATGGCTGTGTAGCTGCTGTTTAGCTTGGAACACACTAGCTGTAGTCTACACCTGCTGACACTGTGTGTCCTGTGCCCCACTTGTCCCTAAGGGGCCTGATCCAGTGACCGTGATGTTTGATGATTACTGTGCCATTTTATTTGCAGTGACCCTGAGTGAAGCAGACACTCCTGCATTCACATACACATGTTACTTTGTGGCTTGCCAATGCCCTTGTGGTATGTGCTTGTTTTGCAAGTTGTCACACCCTTCCTGCCGTCATGTCTTCATTCGTTCCTGCTGATACATACACAGCCACAATGCAGCGCACACTATCCAGGACCACACACGCCTACAGGATACCCCTCCTTCCATCCATTTGTAGAGCATGCTCCAGCCACCCTACACACAGAGAACACCGGACAATCATCCTCCTGGTATCACAATGCCTCAAACTCAGCCATTGCAGCTTCTATGCCTGTGTGTGCAACGCATACTGGCAAGACTATGCTGAGCCACATGACATTGTGTCTACGTACCACCAGGTCATGTGCCTTGTACAGCATACACACACCTTCCATAGGCACAATATTGAAAGGTCTTACCTTGTCAACACCACAGCAGCAAAAATCAGCTTCCTTACAGTCACGTGCCAGGACACGACCTGGTCACACCACTTCAACATAGCCATCACAGTCAGTCAAGTAGCCACAGGGGACACACACCATGACCACGCCTCTTGGGTGTGGTGTGATTTGGCCGTTCTGGTGTAGATAATTGTCAGACGTGGGTAGTTGCACCCATCACAGGAGTATGGTACTTGTAGATCCATAGGTGGAGGTCACCTAATCAGGTGTGCTTGGGTAGAGTGCTACAGCCCATTGCCCACAGTCTGTCCTGCCACCCTTGTTCTGTGCGCCAACCATCACATCCACAGTACAGCATCATGCTGATGATAGTTCACATACCTGAGGACACAGATGTAGGTACTCTTTACGTGGACAACTAGTTTTGTCACACTGATCTGTACACCTCAAAGTGACTCTCCTGGGCCTGGCTGTTATTGCAGTTTTGTGATCCAAACCCCCTCCAGCATTTACTATCCCTCACAGGTGTGTCTTTCCATCCATGTATCTAGTTTTTAGGAATTTGTGAACGATGTGTGTCCTCACCCGGAATCAGATCCAAGTGTGTGGATGGCTGCAGTTTGTTGAATACTCTTGCATTTTATACATTTTCACACACATATCATTTTATACTATAGGTACAAGATAACTCACCAAATGCGTATGATGTTTAGAATATTTATTGGGTGATCTTGTGCAGGAAACGTGAATAGGTGCTGTACAGAAAGGGGGGAATCCAAAGTTCACTGCTGTAGATGAGATGCCTTACAGTTTGAGTCAACAGAGTCCAGGCCACAGTGCTTGGCATCATTGGGCAGACTGTGACCAGCAAGTTCATGTGGGAGAGTCTCATAGGTGATGCTGTTGCACCCAAGGGCAATATGCCAGGTCAGGTGTCCTGGGAGTTGTGCATGGCCCACTGCCTCTCAACGACTTAGCCGTGGACGACCCACCTTCCTTGGGGGACCCTCACGTGCAGGCATGGACGATGCATGGGACACTACGTCAGACAGTTCCTCCTTCTCCTCCTCCCTCCCTGTGGCTGGTGTTGCACTTTGCCTTGATGTAGCTGGCCTGGTGACACAGGGAGGGTGCTGCATGTTGGGAGGGTGCTGTGATTGGCTCATTTCCCGATGCACCGTCAAGATCTCAGCCAGACTTGCCTCCACCCGTCCATAATGTTGGTCTTGCCTGCCATTTTGCTCAGTCTGCAGTTGTTTCACCTGGTTGAGGGCCTCCGCTAGTTGGCTTACCTCCCTGGTGTCCCGCCGGTATGCCTCCAGGATGTTAGTCAGTTCAGGCATACCAGGCCCTGCAGCTGACTGGCCAGAATCTCGCCTCCGCCTTGCGCCACTCCCACCACCCTGACCCACACGAGCACGGCCTGCGCTTGTGGGCACATCCGATCGATGTGCCCCCCCGAGTGCTGGCAGGGTGGAGGTTGTCTGCCACCTCAGGGGTGCCCGACAAAGGGTGTCCCTCATTTTCAGACAGGATCTCTGGTGGATCATGGGCAGGCCTCTGACCTGTCTGCTGGGATGTGGTGGGAATGGTTCCGGTGGTTGGCACAGATGTCGCTGGTACAGTTGCTGCAGGGGTTTGGGATCCAGAGGAGCCAGGTTGGTTGGGGTCATCCACAGTGCGTTGAGTGGCGTCGCTGTCGGTGGGGTCAGGGTCCTGCTGAGCCTGGGACTGGGATGCTTCTCCCCCCTAGGTTGGGGGGGGTCTCCACACGTTGCCCTGTGTGTGGGAGAGACAGACACTGTTAATGCACTATCAAGTGAAATCTTAATTAGTTAGCCATTATCAGCATCACAGTTCCACAAGCTTTACATTGTTGTCATTGTTCACTTGTGTATGTAGTGGTAGTAATGTGACATGTACTCTGGGGTATTTTCCTTCTTCCATTCTCTTGACAATGACTGACAGAGCCATTGCTGTGTCTTGTCTTGCCGGCACAACACATATACAGCAGTGCTCAGGTTCCCGCAAAACATCCAGGATACGGTGTTAATCCTTATGTCTGCGTCAAGCATGCACAGAGTTTAGATGCAGCATGTTCATGTAAGAGACAGAGCATTATTTATTTGCATATAATCTTCTACTTTGGATAGGTGTTGCTGTTCCGTGATGGCCAACCAATGCCAACACCCCTGGACGTGTACACCCACTTCTGGATCATGGCTTTAGAACGTGGCACTTCTCCAAGACACATCACCTTGTCAATACCCATGTCCATGTTTGTACTTAAGTGCATCGACAACGTTCATGAGATGGAGCACGTGCATTGTGTGAGAGGCACAATGGACTGGAGCATCTGCAATGTGCATGTAAAAGTTGTATGTGTATTCATATGAGTGAGTGTTTAGTTGTGGTACATGACAATTGGGACAGTGTTGCACTCCATTGCCTGCCCCCAGGGGATGAGTTTCTGTAAAGGGGGTGTATGACAGGCCATGCTAGTAGTTTGCGTGTGATTTGCACGCATCCATCCTTCATGATTTGGCTGTGCACTCATGTAGCATGCTGGCATAATCGTGGTTGTGGGTTCCTGCACAGGATGTCTGACCTTGTCCTGGTGTTTGTGTTTGCAATGATCACAGGAGGGACTTGTGCTGCCTACACCTGTGCCCATTGTGTACTACAGAGCTTTCCAAACTGTGTGTCCTGACACAGTATAGTGTCGCATGCAAATGGTGGGTGTGTTGCAGGCACTTAGTACATGACTGCTGGTAATTAGGAGACATCCCTAAACACTCTGCTCTATGGTCTTTATAAGGCCTGTGCAATGCTTGGGTGCAACTGTGTGTGTGCCCAGGGAGCTGGGGTGAGGTGACAGAGGAAGGTACACTGAGGGATGGATACAGAGGGAGGGAGGGGCACTGAGGGAGGGAGGGAGACTGAGGGAGGGAGACAGAGGGAGGGAGGGAGACAGAGTGAGGGAGACAGAGGGAGGGAGACAGAGGGAGAGGGAGACAGAGAGAGAGGGCGACAGGGATGGAGGGAGTCAGAGGGAGGGAGGGAGACAGACAGAGGGAGGAGGGCAACACCTGTCCATTCTCATGTGGCTCATACAAGGAAGTGCGAATATGTTTGATATTGCAAGAGCGCAAGAAAGACTGCATCTCAGATGAAACTAACTGCACCCCATTATCCGACACTAGAACAGCAGGACTACCTTCCCTTGCAAAAACTTCTTGAAAAAATGAAATAACGACCTCAGACGTAACCTTAGCAACAAATCTTACCTCTGGCCATTTAGAATGATAATCTATCATTACTAATGCAAAACGTGAGGTCTCTGGAAGAAAGTGGAAAGGTCCTGAGATATCAAAAGCTAATTTGCTCCATGGCAACAGAGGCCATTCAACAGATTTAAGTGGAGGAACATGCAGCTTTAACATTTTGTCCTTGGCACAACAATCAGGACAGTCCCTAACAGTACGGTCAATGAAGCGGTCCATTCCTGGCCACCAAAAATTCAGCCTAATCAAATGCTTCATGCTAGAAATACCAGGATGCGCTTTGTGTGCCAACTTTAAAATAAGCTCCTGAACACCAGAGGGTGGAATACATTTGTCAGATCTGAACACAAAATCCCCTTCAAAATGCAACTCATCTGCAACATTGAAAAATGGAAGTAAATCATCCCTGACCTTAGTTTAGTTTGGCCAACCCTCCAACATAAATTTACCAAGTAAGACAAACCTCCCATCCTTAGCTTGACATTCCAACCAAAACTGTTCAGATATATCCTGATATTGAGAAGAAACAACATCAGCTAAACTTAGTACAAAATCTAACTCCTTCAAAACATTTACCTTGTCCTCTTTATTTTCACACGGAAGACGTGACAGACAGTCAGCCGTAACATTTTTCTTTCCAGGAATGTACTCAACTGTAAAATTATATTCTTGCAACCTAGAAGCTAACCGTGCAATCCTAGCCGTGGCATTCCAACCACCACCAACCGATAAGATATTTACAAGAGGCTTATGATCTGTTCTGAGAACAAATTTGCTTCCCCAAATATAAATTCTGAAATGTTCTATGGCCCAAACACAAGACAACAACTCACGCTCTATAACTGCATACCTTCGTTCTGTTTCACTCAAAGTCCTTGAGGAAAATGCCACATTCCATTCGAGCACCCCATCAGACTGAGATAATACACACCCTAAACCATACAAGCTCGCATCTGTTGTGATGATACAATTCTTACCCATCCTAAATGGTTTCAAAGTGGGCGAATTTACAATTTCATTTTTGATGTCAACAAAAGCTTTTTCTTGTTCAGAACCCCACAGAAATTCATTGTTTCGCCTTAGCAATCTTCTTAATGGCTCCATCTTTGTGGCAAAATTGACCACAAACTTACTATAGTACTCACACATGCCAGAAAAAGAAAGGAGTTGTTCTTTGTTGGCTGGAGAAGGAGCTTTGAGGATAGCTTCAACATTAGATCTTTTGGGAACCAACCCTTCCCCTGACAATGTGTGTCCCAAATATTCAACTGATTTTTTGAATACCTTGCACTTGTGTGCTTTAAGAGTTAGACCAAAATTTTCCAGTCTACTACATACCACATCCAAATGTGATACATGCTCCACTTCATCCTTAGAAAATACCAAAATGTCATCTTGAAAGCATTTTACAAATACATCACAGTCTTTTAAAATATGAAACATTACACGTTGGAAAACGGAGGCCGCAGATGCTAATCCGAACGGCATCCTCCTGTATTGAAATAAACCCATAGGGGTGATGAAAGCTGTGTATTTCCTAGAATCTTCGGTTAACTCAATTTGATGGTACGCAGACCTAAGATCAAAAGTGGAAAAAATCTGCGCACCATCAAACAACGAAACAAGCTCATTAAAATTGGGCAATGGATGGCAATCCACAATAATGTTAGAACTGAGAGCCCTTAAATCAACACAGACTCTCAAAGATTGATCAGGTTTTCGCACCAAAACGATAGGCGAAACCCATTCTGCAGATTCGATAGGCTCAATGATATTATCTCTAAGCAAATCATCAAGCATTTTCTTAAGCTCATCCCTAACATTCAATGGAACCCCTCTTAGCTTTTGTTTAACTGGAATGGCACCTTCTTTCAATTTTATCTGATGCTCAAAATTTTTTATCTTACCCAACTGATCACTGAAAACCTTATCAAACTTTTTGCTCCAAAAAGAAATGTTACTACTCTCCCCCACATTAGGACAAATGGACCCAATCATTTCCTGATCAGTACACATCGAAATGGGATCCTTTGCCCGTGGATTAAGTTTAATACCAAGTTCCCATTGATCTTGCCAACCTAAAACATTTATACCCTTCACAGCAATGTATAATTTAATTTGAGCCACTCTGCCTCTGAAAGTTAACGGAACGTTGAGGAAACCTTCAATATCAATCAAATATCCACTAAAACCTTCTGCTAAAATGTCTGATTGTTGCAAACTAATCAAATCACAAACATTGCTTAACTTCTCATTAAAGTAGTCTCTAGTAATTATGGTCCAGGGGGAACCCGAATCCACCATAAGCTCAATTGCAATTGAGAAAACATGAAAAATACACTTAGGGGATTTCTTTCTTGTAATTAGAGCACAACCACTCTGAATAATAGACACAACGAAACCCCTTTCAGGAACTTGTTTTTCCTCCTCCACCTCATTAAGAGAGGAAATCTTTGAGGGTGTAAAGTTGCTGGAGGGCGGACGTGATGGTGGACTAGTACGCCATTGTGCATTGTAACGTCTTTCTCTACAAACACTGCTATAATGCCCCACTCTACCGCAGACATTACATGTTTTGTTTATGGCCGGGCAACCTTGAAATGACGCAATATGAGACCTGCTACCACATCTAAAACATGACCATGCATTATTTACAGCATCAGGTCTCCTATTGCTAGTGTTACTATTATTCTTATTCTTTGGTTGATTGGATATAGGATTTCTTTCATTCCATTTAGCCCTAAAAGCACATACTTCCTCCTCAGAAATGGTTTTACTGGGATTGGAACTCTGTTTATCTACAATGCCCATCCACTTTTCAGACATTTCAGTTGACTTAGCAATAGAAATAGTTTCCTCTAAATTGGGATCACCAATACACCATAATTTATCTTGAATTTTTTTGTTTCTAATATGCACGATGATTTGATCACGGATCATTTCATCGGCCATTGCACCGAAATTGCAGTGCAATGTTAGAGATCTCAATGCAGTGAGAAAATCGTCAAATGATTCTTCTTGCTTTTGTGCCCTGGTATAGAACTTAAAACGATTTAATGCAATATTGGCTGTAGGCTTAAATCTTTTTTCCAACCTACTGAGAGCTTCTGTATATACATTTAATGAATCACCGCTACCTGAAGCAACAGTAATTTGGGGTAAAGTCCTAAAAACTTCTTGGCCTTCCGAACCAAGACAATGTAACAGGATACTTTTTTTCCTTTCGGAACCCATGCGTTCCCCATCAATAGCTCTCATGTAATTAAAGAACTCCTCCTTCCATCTAGACCAAGGCATGGGAGGGTCACCTTTCACTTGTAAAAACTTAGCTGGGGGATCGAACTGCATTTCAAAGGACCAATGCACTAGTTACTGTATAAACACTTAACAGTTAATAAATGAGAAATACAAGAAAACAAATGTCACTCCTTTGTACCAGTGACCAGTGAAGAAATTGAGTTGAACTGTAACTGAAAATATTCTTGCAATGTATGCAGTTATAACAGTGACCAACTAAAATATTTCTACATAAAAGAAAACCAATTAGGAACATTCAGTATGATATAACCGTAATGGCCTAAACATACTCTTAAAACGATGTTGATTTCATAAAGGATGTGAAATGAGAACATAAATTGAGTCTTTGAGTACGTCGTGAAACTGTACTTGTTCCAAAATATCCAAACGCTGAAGTAGAACCAATAAAAGAAAGTACACTGTGCCTTGAAATACGCTGAGAAAACAGAATATAAACGTACACTGCGCCTTCCAAAATCGAAGAAACTCCTTCCCTTGCGGCTGCCGATGAAAACTTCTCCGTATACTGGTTGCTTGGAGACACCTGTAAACAAAATGGTGGCACGCAACGTAGATCACGTCAAAACAATGACGGAGATACGCCCACACGTGATGACGCTCACGTAGAATCCAGGCAAAGAGACACGTACAATGGACTCAGACTTTCAGCTGATGCGGAACGTGTGGAAGACGGAGTACTTCAGGCAGCGTTCGGGAGAGAAGGTAAGAGACAGATAGATTTCCGGCCACTAAGAACTGCTGAGGCAACGGGGCTCTGTGACGTATTCCAAAGCAGCCAGATGCGCGCTGTGACGTATCCCAAAGCAGACAGATGCTCGAGCCGCTCGAGCCGCTTGAACCGCCACCAACACTTGAAAGATGCAAATGTCCAAAATTACCCAAAGTTGCCTCGAAAATTTTTACAATTCGGGCGCAAAGCAGGAAATGATTTCAAATAACGCTGGCAGCAATCCAGGTTTGAATGCAGTAATCCAAAACGTACCAAAGCAGTGAAAAATCCGAAATTTCCATAAAAGAATCCAAAAACTCCGCTCCTGTGCTGTAGATGGCTGGAGTAGCTTTATCCTTGTCGCCAATTTTGTAAGAATTCAATAGAAGCTTGTATAAATAGGTTGTTTATTGATAGCACAGCATCAGGTACAGGTACATCAGAATCCAAGCAATAACTGACAGAGAAAAGTGGAATGCTACATTAGCAAAGCTCTGTACAGAATACAGAATGCAAAGCACAACCTGCACAGCGCATGCAGTTAAAGAAGCAGTGCAGAATATAACAGGCAGACAGAGAGAGAGGGAGACAGAGGGAGGGAGACAGAGGGTGAGGGAGACAGAGGGAGAGGGAGACAGAGGGAGGTAGACAGACAGAGGGAGGAGGGCAACAGAGGGATGGAGACAGGGATGGAGGGAGTCAGAGGTATGGAGGGAGACAGAGGGAGGGAGACAGAGGGAGGGAGACAGAGGGAGGGAGTCAGAGGGTGACAGACAGAGGGAGACAGTCAGAGGGAGGGAGAGAGACAGAGGGAGGAGGGCAACAGAGGGATGGAGACAGGTTATTTGTGCTCGGTCGCTTGCTACACTGCCTTACTGTGTCACAAAATGATGCATCGCCGTAAGGTGTGTCAGCAACTTGAAATAGTTTATGAGCTGTGGTCTACTATCTAGTGTGATATTTCCCTATCCCTGTGCATTGGGCATGGTGCTTGGGTGTGTCCCTGGGACATATGGGATGGGAGCAGCCTCTTACCCTACACCTCCCACCCTTTGTGCCTCCCCCTTGCAACTACCCCCATTCGGTTGTGTACTGCTGGGACTCATGGCCACCCACCCCATGCTGCTGGACACTGTTGTAAGTCCACCCATGTAACATGTGTTTTTTGTACACTCACCAGACTCAAAGGCTCCTTCAATACTGTGTACTCCCACTGGTGGCAGCAGGGCCATGACTTTCTCCTCCCAGGGATGGTATACAGGATGTGTGCGGGGACCACCACCTCCAGTGTAGTGTGCATTGGCGTAGTCCTGGCCCATTTTCTTCTTCACCATCCTCCGCAGATCATACCACCTGGACTGGCATTCCCCCCTGGTGCGCCTGATGGGTGCAACATCATTGACCTTGTCTACGATCCTCTCCCACAGGCGTGTTTTTTCTGCCATGCTGGTCTGTCTGACCAATGCGCCAAACAGCTGTGGCTCGACTCTGATGACTTCATCTGTAAGTATCTCATTCTACGGGTTTGTGAACTTTGGATTCTTGGGTATAGTCATGGTGTGGGGTGTATGTGATTGAGGGGATGATGGTGTGTATGGATGAGGGTGTGTGGGTTCGATTGTGAAGGGGGTGGTGTGGGTGTAGATGAGATAGGGTGTAGGTGTGTGGCTGCAATTGTTTGTGAGATGTCTGTGTCTTCGCAAGAATGGGTATGTTGCAAAGGATGATGGATTCTATGTGTGGACCCTTTTATTGGTCAATTAGTGGGTGTGGCTTAATTTGAATTTGTGGTGTATGTGTTATATGGGGTGGGTGTTAGTTTTGACCTCTGTTTGCCTGTTTGGCTGTGACCAGGACATTGTTTCTCAATAGTGTGTAGACAGGAGACATGTTCAGTGTTGTTGTGCGACTCGTTAGCAAAGTCCTTGTGCTGGTTTAGGTGTTGGTGTTATGTGTGCGTGTCGTACTTGTGCGTGCGGGTGACTTGTACGGGCCGTTGGCGGGTGGGGGGGTTCGCATAGGCTTGATGGGGGGGTGTGCGTGTCATACTTGTGCATGCGGGTGACTTGTACGGGCCGTTGGCGGGTGGGGGGTTTGCGTAGGCTTGATGGGGGGGTGCGTGTTGTACTTGTGCGTGCGGGTGTGTTGTATGGGCCGTTGGCGGGTGGGGGGGTTCGCGTAGGTTTGATGGGTGTGTGCGTGGCGTACTTGTGTGTGCGGGTGTGTTGTACGGGCCGTTGGCGGGTGGGGGGTTCGCGTAGGCTTGATGGGGGGGTGCGCGTCGTACTTGTGCGTGCGGGTGTGTTGTACGGGCCGTCAGCGGGTGGGGGGTTCACGTAGGCTTGATGGGGGGGTGTGCGTGTCGTACTTGTGCGTGCGAGTGTGTTGTACGGGCCGTTGGTGGGTGGGGGGGTTCGCGTAGGCTTGATGGGGGTGTGCGTGTCGTACTTGTGTGTGCGGTTGACTTGTACGGGCCGTTGGCGGGTGGGGGGGTTCGCGTAGGATTGATGGGGGGTGTGCATGTCGTACTTGTGCGTGCGGTTGACTTGTACGGGCCGTTGGCAGGTGGGGGGGTTTGCGTAGGCTTGATGGGGGGGTGTGTGTGTCATACTTGTGCGTGCGGTTGACTTGTACGGGCCGTTGGTGGGTGGGGGGGTTTGCGTAGGCTTGATGGGGGGTGTGCGTGTCGTACTTGTGCGTGCGGGTGTGTTGTATGGGCCGTTGGTGGGTGGGGGGGTTCGCGTAGGCTTGATGGGGAGGTGTGCGTGTCGTACTTGTGCATGCGGGTGTGTTGTACAGGCCGTTGGCAGGTGGGGGGGTTCGCGTAGGCTTAATGGGGGGTGTGCGTGTCGTACTTGTGTGTGCCGTTGACTTGTATTGGGCGTTGGCGGGTAGGGGGGTTCGCGTAGGCTTGATGGGGGGTGTGCGTGTCATACTTGTGCGTGCGGTTGAATTGTACGGGCCGTTGGCGGGTGGGGGGGTTCGTGTAGGCTTGATGGGGGAATGTGCGTGTCGTACTTGTGCGTGCGGTTGACTTGTACGGGCCGTTGGCGGGTGGGGTGGTTCGCGTAGGCTTGATGGGGTGTATGCGTGTCATACTTGTGCGTGCGGTTGACTTGTACGGGCCGTTGGCGGGTGGGGGGGTTCACCTAGGCTTGATGGGGGGTGTGCGTGTCGTACTTGTGCGTGCGGGTGCGTTGTCTGATGTTTTGTTTATACGGGTATGCAAATTACACTGACTGAACAATGTAATAATGATAGGATGGAAACTTGTCCAGCTTGAAGTTTACATCACCCACATGCTAACAGAACACTTACACACACTTTTTTATATACCACTTCCAGATCATGGCGGGTGGGGGGGTTCGCGTAGGCTTGATGGGGGGGTGTGCGTGTCATACTTGTGCGTGCGGGTGTGTTGTACGGGCCGTTGGCGGGTGGGGGGTTCGCGTAGGCTTGATGGGGGGGGTGTGTGTGTCGTACTTGTGTGTGCGGTCGACTTGTACGGGACATTGGCGGGTGGGGGGGTTGATGCCACTTGCTGTGAGGCGAATAATCCCGTACAAATCAATCTTCATGCGCGAATACTTTGGGCCGTACGAATCGCAGACAGGCTTTTCGTACAGGATCGTACTAGTGTGTTTGTACGGCCTGGTTACAAATCGTACGGTAGGATTCACGATGCCTATTCGTAAGGGTCATCGGCTGTGGCTCGTACGGTTCGCTGATATTCGTAAGGCAATCGACGGAAATGGATCGGAATTCGCAGGTCGGACGGTAATTTCCCATTCGTACGGATTCGGATACGAATACGAATCGTACGGCGGAATATTTTACCGGATCGGAATCGACGCCATAATGTGCACTCCATTATCTTTTGTGTAGCACAGACCTACAGCCAGACAATTTAACCCAGACCTCTCGCGTTCCCTCACCCCCCACTAGCAGGGCATGGTATCGCATGGGTGTCCAGTTTCACATGTGTGCGTCTGGCTGCACTTTTAAGAAGCATCAGCAATGACCTCTGAATGAAAAGAACGGAAAACCGAACCTGCTGAGGTACTAAGATGTAAAGCGCCTTTGTATCAGGGACATTGGGGGAGTGTGAGGATCTGGCACGCACTGAATAGAACACAAACAAGTCAAATATAATTTCGCCTCGAAGGCCAGGATTTAGTTCTAGTCACAGATCAGCAACAGAGGCGCTCAATGTTGCTGTCTGCCTCTGCGATGCCAATCTGTGAAACGATCAGTGATGGCTAAAAAATCATTAAGTGCTTTGAGGAAAATTGAATTTTGCCTTGTTATATGTGCCTACGTGTTCCCCATCCTATGTTACATGTGCATGATTAATATGCATATATCCCCCTATGATCGAATAATGACGCAATTATAGTTGTGTCCAACTCTAGTATGCCAGTTTCCAGTTCCTGTGAAAGCAACGAGTATTAGGCCTATGTTGCCAACGTTTTACATTGTGCACGTTATTCTATTGAATTGTCCCCGTTTCTAGGCCTCATGAGGGCCCGGACACCAGATTCAAGCTCCAGTCTCCTGAACCCACTCCGAGGAGCGATGCAGCCCCCACCTGCATCCCTGACCCTTCACTTACTTCCTGCCGCGCAGCGCGGTGCCCGGCCTGGCTCTGCCTGCCTGTCTGCCAAGAATATGTTATGCCTCTAGTTATCAGTTCAGCTCTCCGTCTTCACATTCCTAAGTTAGCGAACCGCATAAACAGTTTCAGCTATAGTCTAGTCTTCCTGTCTCCATGCAAGAGAATTACTGAATTAATATCCATAGAAGATTCATAGCACACGCAATACATGAAGAATATATGCATGCACCAGCCTTAGTGTCCAGTAGCCTTTGCTCTGATAACTTTTAGATTCTATCAACATGTACTCCAAACACAAGATACCAGATATGCTATAGGTACATGTCGTCCTGACATCGCAGACTTTCGTCTCCTCTTCTAGTGCAGAAGTCAGAGCCCCCAGTTCTCCCCTAGTAACACGTCATTGCCCGTTTGCGCGCACCACTAGGTTAAAGGTCCCAGCTGCCCAGGTAGCCCCCTCCATGTATCCACCCATTTCATGACACTTCTGTGACGTTCTCATCACATGTGTACGTGCACGCCCTGTGCACGCCTTCTTTTCACGCCCATGTGTTCTTATCTTACGCTTGTCACTAGTTACGCCTACTGTATGTAATGTAATTGTGATGTTTTACTATATATACAATGTACTGTTGATGAAACGTTGCAGCTGCCTTCTATGCCATTCTATTTCAGGCTGTCCCGATCCTGTCCCTTCCCTTATGCCTGAATAAAGCCCGTTCGACTCAGATTCCTCGGATCTTGCCTCTTATTTATTGAGCTATCTGTTTTATTAATGTATTCAAAAATAGTACCGGTAATTAATTATTCATTTACCACAGAAATGGCGCCCGAATAGGGACGTGCCCTTTCCCCACGCGCCGGCGATGTAACGCAGGCCCCCTGACCCTTCTACAGCCGTGACGGAACTCTACCGTGCACGTGCAGATATTTCTGCTTCAAGTCTCCCTCAGGCCCACGGAGGAGACGGAACCTGCGGTCCGGCATCCAGACGAGGCGGTGAGCAATGCGGTTCGTCCCGACCAGAGCCCAAGCCGAGAGTGGAAGGTCCGAGGTATCCGGAGGCCCACCTGTTCCTGAAGTCCGAAGTTCGTAACCAGACGTCGTAACAGTCCAGTCCAGTCCGAGGCCTTCCAGTTTCTGCTTCCCGGTGAGTACCGTTACGGGGGAAGTATCTAGACAGGTTCATTAGTTTGTTCCTGGTCCGATGGGTTTGGGTACACAGATCCAGTCCGACGTGTCCATCTAGGTGGATACGGTATGACGTGTCTCTTTATGAGACCGGTATGTTCTGTACTGTTTTAGCAGTGCATCCAGTAATTCTAGTAAGTCCGTTCTCGAGAAATTCAAGTGTTATGTTTTCAGTGTATCAGGTAGAATTCTGTTCGAACTGTTATTAATGTATTTCTATGTCGTGGTATGAGTGATTTGTTTGCCATTTCATGACTGTGTTTATTGTGTATTGTGTTAAAGTCTAAGTACAAATTCAAGATGCCTCTGTTTTCTAAATTACGTCAGATCAAAACTAGAAAAGGGTTACTCGAAGAATCAGTTCCTGTCCCTCCTAGGGACAGTCCTGGTCATTTTATGTATCACAAGCATGGCTTAGATGCCATATTATATCTAGACTTATGGTCGGAGTACACCAAACATCTTGAAGAGAAATATAGATGGCCTGTATCAGGTACATGGGATGCCGAGTGCATCATGCGAGTAGAAGAAGCATTATGGAAAAAGAAAGCCAGACAGTCCCAGAAAGATGCCATCGAGTTATGGCGCAAAGAATCTCATAGAAGAACCGAAAAATAGTTCAGAAAAACAGAATTAAGTAGGGAATCCTCAGAGAAAGCCCAAGAAAGGGAATTAATCGAAGAAGGTGAACGAGTTAGAGCAGAACAGTCAGACAGACAGAGAAATGCCCTTATTAAAGGTATGTATCCTCTTCTTGCCGAGGGCTTGCCGAAGGCAACCCCGGAAGCATCCTGTAATTTACCGCCACCATTGGTCCCGATTAAGCTACGTCATAAACCGACCGCAGCTGAAATTTTTCTTTCGTCCTACTTGGACGACACAGTCCCAGAATATGCAAATCGTATTCCGCCCGTTCACCCTCAGCACCCTGTTAATAATGTAATTCCTGTTCCTCCAGTCACTGGTCCCGGGAACCCTGTCCATGTACCAGTACCCCCGGACCTGCCCACATTAGGTGTGCCCGTTTTGCCAGTCACTCTACCAGCACGTACAGTATTAACTGACGATTCCAGTTCAGGAGGTGCGGGGGGAGGTGCTCCTATCACCCCGCCTCAAGTAAGACGACTGACGCCGCGAGAAGCAGCGTTACAGCGTACGCCAAAAGTGGCTACATACACAGACCTCAAGCGACTTCTTACGGACTGTATATATGATCCAGTTCCAGGCGAAGATCACATGGTATTATATTCAGTACGTTTAAGACGGGTTGCCAACTTCTTGGTCACCCTGCCCGACATGAAGGAACATCTAGACAGAATATATCGTTTTGTCCGTACAGGAGAAAATCCAGGAAGTATTCACGAAGCTATGGCACAAAGGAAAGCCGAGATTCAAAATATGATTTTACAGTTCTTGATTAACTGTTTAATAAGAGAACAAGATTATCCTGATAAAGACCAAGACGAGATGAAAGGCCTGACCAGGTGGAGTGATAATATAGCCGAGGGAAAACACAAGACACTAGGTAGTATAGAAAGTATGTACAAGAAAATTCGTAAGGAAATTATAAGTATACACCAGAAAGAGGAAGCAAAAAGAGCAACCGAGAAAGAGAATGACTCTTCCAGTGAAGAGGTAGACAGCGAGAATCCCTCCAGAATAGCGTACGTAGGTAGAACTAGATTTGCCGACAGACATTCACGTCCAGATTACAAGAAAGTTTTTCCTCCTTCAGTACCAGAACAGTGTTCTCTTGAACAAGTATTCCAGGCCACCGATCAGATTCTGAAATCACGAATAGGTTATAGCGAGCTTAGTACAATGCATGAACAAGAACTAGCCCGATCAGCAGTCCGATGGACTAGTGATTCTACCACGTTTCCAGATGAAATAGTGGCCCAAACGTTTCTGAAACTGCCCCCAGCCGAGCAGCGTCTGGTGGGTATGTATATGATCCAGCACCTCATCACACTGTATGAGGATCAGCATTCTGATCCAGGTCCTTTACATGATGTGCTGAACGAGTTACTCCTAAATAGATGGAAAGGTCTAGGTACTGATTTAATTAGTGTCATTCTAGAACAGCGCCACAAATACAGAACGTTCCTGAACCCACATTTTGTTCCTGTCCCACCTCCAGTAAGAAAATCATTCTACATAGACAGACAGAATCCGTTACGAGAAGTACATCCAGTTAAGGGAGAGGGGGGTGATCTAGAACGAGTATTTGTTTACACCCCTATCACGAAAATAGAACTTCTTGAAATGAAAAAGTTAATACCCTGTCACGATAAAGATCCAGCAGGGTTCCACCGTGAATTAAAGGACATGCTCCGTATGGGAGAATACACGTATCCTGATATCATTAAAATGTTAAAGGTCCTGTTGCCTGCGGGCATATATGAAAAACTCAAAGAAAAAGAATGGGAGGTGGGAGAGAAAAAGATAGATTGGACAGCATTAGAGACTGAGGATAACACACGAGTTCCAGGTACCGGTCTTGGGGAAAAAGCTAAAGCATTGCCCGAACTGTGTTTTAGCAGGGCGGGCCCATACCTCAAAATCTCAGTGACAGAGGATCACATCATCTTCAACCAGCTCTCTGCATGCGAAGCACCATCAAGTGTGTTACGTGTGCTCTCAGCTAAGCAATATAAAACACGCGTAAAGCCAGAATTTGGCAGCAGCTGCTGCATTTATGTTATGTCTAGAAAGGTGCGAAGATCAGACCTTACAACAACACTGTGTCGAGTTATCCTGGGAAGCTTCAGCACTCACTGTGCAGACATATTTTACCAAACAAAGCTGATATCAGAGCAATAACATATTATTCTCATGTAAATCAAAACGCTCTTTTAGGTTGAAAGCTAAAATAACAATTATGTGTCGCGTGAAAAAGCAGCAAAAGGAAAAATGGCGATTAAACACTTTAATAAGCTCACGCTAAGTTAACACGGTATATAGGTAAGCAGTATCTATATGACACCCCCCCCCACTGATCCGAGAACGGACAAAATAAGGAATGTAGCCATGTAGCGGGAATTTCTAAGACCAGAATAGGGGCACTTCATGAAAACAGAGTTCAATAACAACAAGTCAGGTCAATTTGTAATATCCGCTGAAAAATCACTTATAGAGGTCAAGTAAAAAGTTCTCAACCATGGCAATCCATAATGCACTATAACTCAAGTCAATAGGTCTGGGTGTGTATAATTTTGCACGCAAAAGCGTTCCAAAATTCTGTAAATATGAAGGGGCCATCATAAAAGTTACGAAAGTCTTTTTAGGACAGGACTGAATACGCAAAATATGCAGCAACAGCCTCCAGCATGAAATCACTGTCATCATCCGAAAACAGCTCAGCCATCCAATTCATTAGTGGGAAAGAACATACGTGCTCCTCCAGCACTGGAGCCTCTAGCATCATCAGAGGACAACTCGGTGGATTCTCAACATAGCTCTGTGCCAAGAAATATTGAGCCGCTGCAAGTACGTTCCATTGACCGATTAGTCCATGCATCGCTGCCAAGGCCATAATCCTTTTGCCAGAACAAACCAACTCGTGAGTAACTACGGGACTCATCAGGTGATTAAAATCGACGTCAGGAGATACCGTCCTGCAGAGACACAAATCAAGGGCCCAGTCGAAATCGCAGCTCAGGCAATGAAACACAGGCTGGACACATGTAAAATAGGAAAATCGAAAAGATAATCCAAATGCCGTGCTTAAAGTCGCAAGCGGCAGTGTGCCATAGTATTCAAGCATCCGGTTGCGAAACAGCGCCAGGAGGGGCTCAGCGGCCTCTAACACAGGAGGGGCATACATTTTTAATAAAACAAAATATCACCAGAACGCCTGCAGCCAGCGCCAGCAAAACCGGAAAGCCTCCAAACAGACTCGAAAATATACTGTGGAAGAAAGCAGGGATGACCCCAAATATTTTCTCAAAAGAAGTCACGAGACCACTGCTAACTATTTTTAAAAAATGTGCCAGGCCAGAAGTGGAGGAGGCATGAAAGATTTGATGGACCAGCTCGCTGAAATGCAATGGCAAATCAGTATTCAATAGCGCTTGCAATTCTGTGCGTGTGTTAGCTATGTGAAGGACGAATGTTTCTCGAGCCGAACTCAGGGCCGCCTCTTTTTGAGACAAAAGGGCTCTTATTCTACTCATACCATTGAACTCTGCTTTCAAGGTTGGGATTCGCGGCCAGGTGGAAACATCTGAATTCCCATGTGTAGGAGGATACAGAACTTTTTTGCAACACACTATACGTACTGATACGGTTACCACATAAGCGACACCTCTAATTAACCCACAACAGTCTTCGTTATTTAACAGTAAATAACTACCATTTACCAGTAATGTGAAAGTAGGAACGATTGCGGGAACTGGAGTGCCTTTCAAAACACAGGCTAAATTAGGCCCGTCCTGGTTACAAGAACCGTGCAACTGAATGTGTCTACATATTAATGAGTGATCTGGAGATTCAGTGCACTCCTCCCCTTTAAGATAAACCTCTTTCTCGTCTTTCAGGCAACGATCTGTGAATGGAAGAGACCACGCCTCATGGAGAAATGAACTACCCAGCGGTTCATATCTACCTATCGCAATATAGTGCATACAATTGGTAAATTTATTCAAAGCAAACGGTAATGTAATTAACCCGTGGATAAGCCACGTCGCAGCAGCGGCTTCTGCCACAGAGAACGGTAAAGAATACAATCTCTCAATGTGTAACATGGAAAAAGATGCATCTCGCATTGAAAGCAAGCGCTGCTTGTCAGTTAAATTAAAAGGGGAAAAAGAGAGAGGACACATTCATGTAAGACCAAGGCACCCACCCAGACTTAAGCATTTGTAGGGTCCAAGCAAATTGCATAATAGAACGCAATTGATTCTGACCATGGTATAATACAGACACCTCATCTTGCACAATATCAACAACAGAAGACACAATGTTATTTAACGTGTAAATGCGGGAAGAAAGCATGTTAATACTGTTATCCACAACTGCAAGTACTTTTTCTAAATTTGCTTGATCAATAGCTCTAAGGCGTGTAGCAGCCTCAATTTGTGAAGTCTTCCAGATTTCATTGTAAATCGCATATATCATTCTTTTAGATCTACCACTCGCCGGGCCTTTAATAAAATCGTTTAGATCCACGTCATCAGTGAGCTTTGCTAGATGCAGTTTGACTGCAGCCAAGGTAGAATGTTTCAGCCAACTCTGACATAATTTTCCTACTGAATAAGTGGTGACAGAATGGTCCGTATCTAAGCGGGGATCAGGCCTAACATTTGTAAACCCATCAGCTAAACCCAGAAAACGACGTTGGCATGAATCTGAACTTCTGTGCCACATCAGCCAACCTTTTGGATCCAAACTGGAAATGTTAAAGGACGCATTTTGCAATAAGGCCTGCAATTCATTAATGGAAAACTTTGTAACATTATTCCAACCGGAATATTCTTCTAAATTAGGGACAGATGGTGCATTTAATTTTTAGAAGTAGCCAATCCAAAGCATGTAGTCTGTGAAATAGTAGAATTCAAAAACAACATATGATTTCGGATGAGACATGCACGGTGCAAAGCCTCAGTGCCTTGTACCTGCCAACTTTTAGAACCCCAAACCGATTTAAGGTCAATGGTTTCCTTCCATAGCTCATAGCCCTCAACAGCCAATTTGTCTAGAAAGTACTTCGAATACAACAATTTGGTATCGGTAAGTCTAACCTTGGACATGGGTTTCTGTGTCATTTTGAAATAAAAAGACTTGGGATTGGACTGATTGAAGTCGGTAAAATAAGTGTACTTTTTCAAAAAAGTACTCGAACTGCCTTGTGTAGGGGCCGGGCAATGTTCCCACTGAGTGTAATTCACGGTCTCCCTTCTGGAATTTGCTTTATGCAGATAATGATTGCCAAAATGTTGGAAGCAAAATAATTCACCATAATTAGCAGAATCTAAGTATAAATCTTCAGCATCAAAGGCAGCATAATATTTCAAATCAGAAAATAATATTACTACGGCCTGAACATCCCAATCATCAGAACGTATATTTTGTTTCACCACATCCCCCATGTTACCTCTGAGCACATTTGGGACATTAACCACTTCAGTGGGGCCATGTATCTGAAACTTAACCGCATCCCACACAATACCATCAAGAACAGGCCAAGCCGTGATGTTAACAAAATGCAAGTCTCTCTTCAGTCGGTGTGCTGAATGTGACGAGGAAAGGGGGCCAAAGTTCCATTAAGATGCCGAATGCATGTTCTTTCCTCGACATAGTGACCATAGATAAGACGAAAAAAATAAAACACAAAACCAATAGACATAAAAAGGTAAATTGATAAAAGTACCAGCTAAATATATGTCCAAGGGGGGATCAAAAACTGTTTTTTAAATAACGTGGCATAAATCGCAAAATGTGAGGGCTTTTTTGAATTTTGTGAAACAGAGTCAAAAGAGAACCTGGATTCCGTGGCCAAACGTGTTTGCAAATCTGACATTGATAAGTCAGTTGGGTAAGTGTAGTCAAGTTCATCAACGTGATCCATAGGTAAAGTACTTAATAAAGGACTGGAAACAGCAGGCATTTCGAGGGCCACCTCAGGCATAGGATTAGAAGCAGTGGCCAAAACAGAATTTCTCACAATTGAAGGACAGGAGACCGCCGGAGTCATACTAAGAAGAATCGGCAACTCTGTGTATCTTGACATTGTCAATTGAAATAAACCTGTTTTCCTTACGATCTGGTAGTGGAGGTAAAATGGCTGTTCTTGTGCCCTTCACGCCAAGCACAGGAACCGGAGCTCGATAGGAAAGACCAAATTCTTTCTTGTTATCGATCTTCTCTCGAACCAGTTCTCCAACTTGGGGTAGCCAGCCAACTACCGGGATCTGCAACGCATCATCATCATCCGATGTGGAGGGCACATTCATTTCAGCAACTATTGTGTGTTCAGTTACGTTAGGTCAGTGTAGTCATTTTGAGGTTCAACATCAGAGTTGATTTTGAATCATCACACCAACATGGCGGATTCCGCGAGTCCCATTTCTACGTTTATTACGGTCGGGTTGCGCCGTTTTTTTTGTAAGTTTGTGGGCAAACAGCTGAGTCTGATTCTCTACCCTTGGGAAACGATACGCTGATACACGGAAGGGCTTCTTTACACACTGTAAGCTTTTCAACACCTTCTTCATACTGAAGAATATAAACACGTTATACTTAACAACGAGGGGGCACATGCTGAAGGTTTCTCTTCATTGTGTTACAGATCGAGATTCTCTGAAGTGGATACATCTTTATTAGTCGGACTGCCACGGAGCCTTACATTTGCTGGGTACAGTCGCACATGGTGAGTTTTTTCTTCGCGTAGTACCGAAAAGTGTATTTACTAGGGTTTATCTTAGGGTTGTGTCAAAATAGCGTGTCATTAAACTAAGGCAAGTTTTGGTTTCTTGCTTTGTTGTAGATTTTGGCTCAGCGCAGTATCTTGGGAGATAGTATGCTCTAATTCCTATGACAGAGAGAAGATTCCCATTGCCACGGAGCCTCACACTTGCCGAGTTCAGTTGCACATGGTGAGTTTTTCCTTCGTGTAGCATCGCAAGCACAGTAACACGGTTTTTCTCTGGTTTGCGTCACAATAGTGTGTCATAAAACTAAGGCGAGTTTTGGTTTCTTGACTTGTTGCAGATTTGGGCTCAGCGCAGCATTTTGGGAGACAGTAGCTTTAATTCCCATTACAGAGAGAAGATTCCCATTGCCGTACTCATTGCAGTAAGTACTTATGTGAGGGTTGTTTACTGGAAGACACCAGCTGTTGTTTTTAGTTTTAACACTTATTATCCTCATTTTCATGTTCATTCAGAGTGAGGAGACTCACTTTACAGGTTTTCAGTACAGACAAGTTTCACACAACCCAAAATACGCAGTGAGTCTTTATTTATAGGTACTTGTTGGTTGTGGTCACGTTGGTTACCATTCACGATTATGTCACTCAGAAGCAACTGAGTTTGACACAGGCGCACAGATTCCAAGCACTTCTATGCATGTAGATACCTCTGCTGGTAGCTTTTCTTGACTTTTCCGTTTTCTTTTGACCTCGAGAAGACACATAAGACTTTTCGGCTGATCACAGTTGCACGTTTATTGGACGTTGTAGTAGTATGTATCTTGTGAATATCATGTAATAGCATGGACATATGAACTTCAGACAAAATGCTCATCGCTGTGTTCTGTTTCTTTCTTTAACCCCCCACAACCTATTTCCCGAAGAAACTGGAACAAAATTACCACCGACCAGCTCTCCACATCGCTTCACCAAAACCCTCCCGCCAAATCATCGGACCCAAACCAAGCAGCCACCAACCTCACACAATGGATCACCCACAGCGCCGACGAACTAGCACCCTTGAAAAACCATCAAACCAAGCAAGGTAGCAAAAAAGCCCCCTCGTTCAACGATGACCTTAAGAAATCCAAGAAGTTCTGTCTCACCCTCGAAAAAGCCTGGAGAAAAAACCCAACCACTGACAACCTGACCACCTTCAAGAACGCCACCCGCAAACACCACCAACTGATCCGATCCACCAAGAAATCAGCATTCAAGGATCGTCTTGACAACAACGCCCACAGAGATTTATTGACAGCATTAAAAAAGTCACCCCGGGATACCGAAGTAGTGGCTAGATTAAGGAAAAATTATAAATCTGTTGTAGAGATACGTAAGAAAGAGATTAAGAATAATGCTTGGGACTCACTCTATGACAGGGCCACCCTGAAGGATAGTTCCAAATTTTGGGAAATCATAAATACACCCTTGTTCAGCGAGAAGGAAAATTCCCCGTTGGAACTAAATATATCGGAAAAAGACTGGTTGCTCCACTTCGAAAAAATATATGGGAGTAATCTACAGATAGACCCATTTGTACCGACATTAAGTGAACAACCAGGGCCACCTTTGCGTTTTACCATTAATGAAGTCCTAAAGGCTATTGAAGATACAACTGCCCATAAAGCCCCGGGCCCAGATGGGGTCCCTGCAGACATGTATAAATCTAATCCTTCTATATGGTCAATTGCCCTTACAAATATTTTTAATATAGCCAGCATTGACAAAAGTAGACTGCCTTCGACCTGGTCACGGTCTATAATAGTCCCTATCTTCAAGAAGGGCCAGAGGGGGGACGCAAGATGTTATAGGCCGATATCATTGCTGGATTCGTCTTTTAAAATACTAGGGAAGGTGATCCTAAATAAGATTGCAACGTGGGAAACCGGTAATGATATCTTGTGCGATGCACAGTATGGTTTCAGATCTGGCAGAGGCACTGAGGACCAGTGCCTCAACCTACAACTAATAGTCAGCAAATACACTGTGGCTGCAGGGGGGTCAATCTATCTAGCGTTTATGGACCTGTCCACAGCTTTTGACCTAGTTAATAGGTCAAAGCTGTGGACCATGCTCCTGGATATGGGCCTAGACCAGGCACTGGTGTACTTCATGGCCGATTTGCATAGGGACCTGAAAGCGGCTATACGCATGTCACAAGATGGGAAGTGCACGGCTGATTTTAAATCTGGGAGGGGAGTACGACAGGGGTGTATTTTGGCCCCAATGTTATTTTCTTTATATATTAATGCATTAAGTGCTAATTTGGCGGCGGCATCTGCAGACGTCCCATGTATGGGGGGTACTAAATTACCAGTATTACTATATGCTGATGATACAGTGCTGCTGTCCAGGACTCCCATAGGCTTGCAACGCCTCTTAAACTCCTTTGGGAATTTTATGCAAAACCTGGAACTTGTAATTAATGTGGAGAAATCGCATGTGATGTTTGTGGGGAAAGGGAGGAACAATACCAAGACGCTCTTGTGCAATGGCTCAGTAATATCAAAAGTAAGAATCTTCACATATCTGGGTGTGGTGTTTGATGACCTGGGTAGCTGGGCCCCCCAAGTGGCAAATAAAAGAGTAGCAGTGAAAAAGTCATCGGCCGCAATACTTGGCTTTGCAAAAAGATTGGGTGGGAAACCTCCTGAGGCCATTTTGGCGATTTATAGAGCCAAAACTATGGCCATAGCCAGGTATGGGGCAGCAATCTGGGGTTATAAAGATCTAACTTTGATTCAGAGAGAGGAAAATAAATTTTTACGATCTCTCCTGGGCCTTCCCCAATCCACTTCATCTTTTGCGGTCCATGTAGAGCTGGGTATGGGCTATATTGCGGACATGTTAAACATGGCACCGCTTTTATTATGGATCAGAACTTGGCTTAACCCCAAACTTACACTGAATCATAAAATTATTAAGGATTGTTTGGGGCGGGATAGAGTGGCTGATATCAAATGGTTGGCATACATCAAATCATCTACTGCACTCATGGGTCGTCCGGAATTATACTCAAATCCGGAAAATTTGACCAAAGATGATATTAACTGGGTAAAACTGAATTTCATTAGGTCCCGTGAAATGGATCGAGAGTCGATTGAAATCTCTAAACCAACAGTAAGATCACATTTTTTGTTGATTAATTCAATGTCAATGCAACCATACCTGACTGTTGTTACACGTCCTTACCATCGTTGGTTGCTAACCAAATTTAGATTCAATCAGGCACACTTTCTGTTGGGAAATTATGAAAATTGGTGTTTGCCAATGGAAAATGCCCCATGTGAATGTGATAATTTTTCCGATCAGGATTTGACACATTTTATCTTTTTTTGTCCCTTCTTCTCTGAAGGCAGGGCAAAGTAGATCAAGCCTCTTTTGAGGGAAATGGGGTTCTTACAGCTGAAACCAGCATTGTTGTTCTTACAATTAATGGAAAATCATCGGGTGATGTTCTGTGTAGCCAATTTTTTGATTGCATCTATTCGTGCTAAACGGAAGAGACACCATAGGACTCTAGATGGAGTTAATGTAAATGTTTGCCCTACACCTGGTAGTATGAATTAATTTCTAAGTTTTGCTCCAATTTACATATATTTAAAAAAAAAAAAAAGGAATATGAACTATTTCCTGATAACAGTGCAATTATTGTGTGCTAGGCCATTCTATATGCATTGTTAATGAATTTTAAAATGTACAGTGTTTTTAAAGTTTTGTAAGATGTTTTTATGTATTTGTATAGCATACTTTTATGATTTTTATTTAATCGAATAAAGTGAGTTTTGACTGACAACAACGCCCAAAACAGCAAGGAACTATTCAACATCGTCAAAGAATTTACCAACCGCACCGCCGGCACCAACAACATCACCCCCTCCCAGGACCTCTGCGACTCCCTAGCATCATTCTTCCACAACAAAATCGCCGACATACCTAACAGCTTTGGAAACCAATCCAAAGACCAGTCCACTCCACCCACCTCCGAACCAAAACGGCCCTCTAACATCCTTTACGACTGGAACCCAATCACCACTGAAGACGCCACCCACCTGATGAACTCCATCCACTCGGGATCGCCAACCGACCCATGCCCCCACCACATTTTCAACAAAGCAGACTCCATTATCGCAGCCCATCTCCGTGACGTCATCAACTGCTCCTTCAACTCCGCTACCTTCCCGGAAAGCTGGAAACATGCCGAACTCAGCACCCTTCTAAAGAAACCCACAGCAGACCCCACTGTACTTAAGAACTACCGCCCCATCTCGCTCCTCCCATTCCCTGCCAAAGTCATTGAGAAAGCCGTCAACAATCAGCTCGCCGCCTTCCTCGAATCCAACAAATCCCTCGACCCCTCACAGTCCGGCTTCCGAGCCAAACACAGCACCGAAACCGTCCTCATCGCAGCAACAGAAGACATTCGAACCCTACTGGACAGCGGAGAAACAGCTGCCCTCATCCTACTCGACCTCTCCACAGCCTTCGACACAGTCTGTCATAGCACCCTCATACAACGCCTTAGCAACGTCGGAATACAAGGAAAAGCATTCGACTGGATCATCTCGTTCCTCGCCGGAAGAACCCAGAGAGTCCGCCTCCCCCTTTTAGATCAGAGGCCACCGAAGTCATCTGCGGCGTACCACAAGGATCATCACTCAGTCCCACCCTCTTCAACATATACATGAGTCCCCTCGCAGCCATCGCACGCCAACACAACCTCAACATCATCTCCTACGCAGACGACACCCAGCTGATCCTCTCCCTCACAAAAGACCCAAACACCGCCAAAACAAACTTACACGAAGGAATGAAAGAAGTAGCCGAGTGGATGAAGAACAGCCATTTAAAACTGAACTCGGACAAAACGGAAGTCCTCATCCTAGGTTCAACCCCCGCTGCCTGGGACGACTCATGGTGGCCACCGGCCCTGGGAAACACACCCACACCTACGGAACACGCACGTAACCTAGGCTTCATCCTGGACTCCTCCCTCTCGATAACCAGACAAGTCAACGCCGTCTCATCATCATGCTTCAACATCCTATGTATGCTCAAAAAAATCTTCCGCTGGATCCCCACCGAAACAAGAAAGAAGGTCACCCACGCACTGGTCACAAGCCAACTGGATTACGGAAACACCCTTTACGCCGGAACCACAGCCAAACTACAGAAAAAACTCCAACGCATCCAAAACGCCTCAGCCAGACTCATACTGGACATCCCACGTCAAGCTCACATTTCCGGTCACCTGAAAGACCTCCACTGGCTCCCCGTCAACAAGAGAATAACATTCCGTCTCCTCACCCACGCACACAAAGCCCTCTACGACCTAGGACCCGAATGCCTCAACACACGACTGTCCTTCTACACCCCCACCCGCCAACTACGATCGTCCAATCAAGCCCTCGCTGCAATTCGGCGCATCCATAGATCCACCATGGGGGGAAGATCCTTCTCCTACTTAGCGGCCGAGACCTGGAATTCTCTCCCCACCCACCTCCGCCTTACACAGAACCACCTCTCCTTCAGAAAGCAACTAAAAACTTGTATATTCGATAAGTAAAGTACCCCCTCCTCCCCCAAAGCGCCTTGAGACCCTCTGGGTGAGTAGTGCTCTATACGAATTTTCGAACTTGAACTATTGTTATCTTTTCACAGTGCCCGTGAAGAAGGGATCTACCTGAAATTCATTGGGCTTTTTCAATTTATTTCTGGTTGTGTAACTAAAATAATGTATCTATAATTATTAGTTTTGCAAATTGACAGTAATGTTTATATTGTCTTTTTAACAATAATATTGTGAAGATTTTTCTGTGATATAAGAAAAGTTTTGCAGATTATCAAAACCTTCATGTAATTCATGAAAATGAAAATGAATACAGAAGTTGAATCATTCATGTCTTAAAATTGAATTCTTCATCGGTTAACGTTTGATTAATATGCATAGTTTCATGTGATTTCATTGCCATACTTTAAAAAAATAATTTTTCAGCAGTTCGTTTGGTATACCAGGGGTTTTTCCACTAGCTGTTGTTTATCTAACCAGGCTGGCCGCCATTTCGCCAAACAGCACGCACGCTTTGTTGAACAGTAATAAGTAGTGTTTATTTAGCATCAAGCAGGGCGTGCACAGGTAAACATCCTACCTGTTCTACTTAAAAATGCCCACAACGTTTAGAAAGGATAGAAAAATGCCCCAGGATGAAGAATACCGAAACTCCAATTAACGGAGTGCAGGGCAACCGGATTTCTGTGTCGCATCAAGTAATGTTGAATCCTCGCTGAACACTTGTGGGAGCGCCTGGGCCCGGCCCTAAATGAGTTAGGGTCCTTTCTTTAAATTTGTTAAGTAGTCGCTGACTGCCAGGTGCATCGTCCTGTGAGCTCAGCTGCTGTACTTGTGGGCAGCGGGGGGTAGAGCGAACGCGCTCCTGATGGACGTGTAGTGTAGACTGTGCCCACCTACACTGTGTAGCCATGCCATATAGTTACATATAAACGCTACGGCGATCGGTCTGCGCAGCGAGTCAATCCGCATCTACTAATTGGTGAAAAATCAATGCAACCTTGCGAGGAGGCAACTAGCATAGGATATTATATCTATGAAGGTCTCTTTGGGTTTTAGCAGGGCGGACCCATACCTCAAAATCTCACTGGCAGAGGATCACATCATCTTCAACCAGCTCTCTGCATGCGAAGCACCATCAAGTGTGTTACGTGTGTGTAGTAATGTAGTCCCACGCTGTAGATGTAGTTAAGATGTTTATTAGAAGATATACAGTGAAGTTGGTATAACGGCCCCACCAGGAGCATCTAGCATGATGCTCATCCCAATGTCAACTGTCAACCTAAGACCACAGAGACGCAACATTCTCTTGTGCATCATAGCTGCAACATTCTACTAGCTGGACTGCTGGTGGAGAAAGCATGTAAAGCATAAACCAGATGCAAGAATACTACATCATCCCCTCTCTTCCACAATGGAAACAAAAAGGAAAGAACGCTGGTCAGAAAGGACCACGAACAAAAAGGAAAGAACGCTGGTATGAAAGAACCAAAGAAAAAAACACGCAGAAGAACAAACCCATCCTCCTTTCCATAAATAACAAGAAAAAGACAAGAACCGGACAAAAGGAAACCACAAAGAGGAAAATTAAGCTGAAAATACTGATGACTAACCGACAGACACACCCACTGGCCAGACAGGCATGCAAGAAGGAAAGGCACAGTACAAGAACAAATGTACAAACTAGTTCAACTCTCAAGGATATAATAGTAATAAAATATCAAAACACGAGAGTGTGAACATCTGAAACACAAGAGAATATGGATAAAAATTACAACAACAAAAGATGTCAACATTACCCATCTTCCCACCAAAAAGATAAAAATAAGCAAATAATTAGTAACATTTCCATGTAAGAACAAGGAAAGAGGGACTAAGACCCAAATTCCTGCAGTAAATGTAAGAATAAGGATAATGGGACAGAAACCCAAAACCTGCCTCTCAAACTAAAGAATAGAATGTAAAACTAAGGAAAAAGGGACTCCAACCCAAATCCTGCCCCAATGAGGGACGGTGAAAAAACATACCATATTGAGAACATCCAGGTAAAAACTGAGTATATGGGACTAAAACCCATTACTAAAAAACGTAGGTGGGACTAATACCCCCTAAACACTAAGTACATGGGACTAACACCCAAAACTGAAGTAGGTGGGACTAATACCCCCTAAACACTAAGTATATGGGAGTAACACCCAAAACTGAAGTAGTTGGGACTAATACCCCCTAAACACTAAGTACATGGGACTAACACCCAAAACTGAAGTAGGTGGGACTAATACCCCCTAAACACTAAGTAAATGGGAGTAACACCCAATACTAATTACATAGGTGGGACTGGAACCCCCTAGACACAAACACCAGAGAAAAAAAAAAAAAAAATGGAACTGTTACATGAGCCAATGCAAAATGGTAAAGTAAGAGCGAGACGCAAGAATGGCCTAGGCTGCTAGACACAAAACTAAGGGGAAGGAAATCAGTAAAAAGGTGTGCACTACCTCAACTGAATAACAAATGTAAGGAAACCAGCTCCTAAACAATAAATCCCCTAAAAACAAAGAGAAAGGTGCTAGCGCCAATAAAAATATTTCTCATAAACAGCTATCCGAGTGAAGAACAAAGAAAAGAAATTTCCTTCCACATACTTGAATAAAACCCTAATCGAAGTCCTGTGCTACTAAAGGACACTAGATGGCAGTGTAACACAAAATCATGAAATAAAAATTGTATAACTACGACATATTTCAAATATACTTTTCACACATCAGTCGTTTGCTGCGTGCTGTTCTTTTTTTTTTCTCCTTCTTTTAAAGTAGATCAAAGTTCACATGCCCTTCGGAATACTAATGACGGACCTCGTTACTTGTGTGCTGTAAAATTTGTCTTTCATTGTTCAAATACCTTGTTCAAATACCCTTCGGAAATATGATGTCCGGTCACGGTGCTGAACTGCGTTGTATAACTGCCTTCATTCAACCTTCGTTTCTAGAAAGCAGCCCTAACCTTCGTTTCTTGAAGGCAGCCCCAACAATCATTTCAAGGCTTATCCTCCTCATACTCTCAAAGCAGCATTGACACCAGAACTGACTGAAAACCCATAATGGCGGTACGCACATTACGTGGATCTGGGTGGCTCACGATGCGTTACAACTGTGGAAGCATGCTGACGTGCTGACGAGTGATGACGCGTCCCCTTCACTGAACCCTCCAGCAAGGTTCTATTTCGTCATCATAACAAGCAGGCAGAGGAGAGGAAAGGAGCTCCTCACCAACGGAAGTACTGGCTCCAAGAAAGCAGTTAGTCTCGTGACTAAAACAGGTACATCCATATTACTCGATAAATAAAGCATCTCTTTACACAAAATAAAACGCTTTTCTGCTGATGAGCAATAGAAAGAAAGACCACTGAAGGAGGATGTCAATGATTTTAACACTAGGTTTTGTTTATAATTTGAAGCGGCAGAAGTGCTGGTATATGGTTCAAAATGTTGCCACAGTCTCTCCAACTCATTGGTGAAAGGTGAATTAGGAACAGACTTTGACATTGTCACTTTGACTTCCACACAGATTAGGCACAAGTTCGGTTATGGCACAACTTCCCAAAAAATTATTTCTATATTACCATAACTTTCATGCTAGATGGTTCTAGTTTCCATTTCAGTTAGCCTCTCATTCTTTTCATGGTTGTTCGCTCCAAAATATAATGTTCGATGACAGTTTACTTTCCACTGTTTCAGACAAGATAAAGCATTCGCCTTTAGTAATGCTAAGATTCTTTAGTTAGATCATTTATTTTACTACACACGCTTCCATTCATAGTTGACAGTCAATTTAAAAGTGCAGTCACAAATTGTAAAGTGGATACCTTCCGACTTTTTAACCCTTTACCAGGTGGTAAAATGACACACACAGCCCATGTTTACCTTCTAAACTTTAAAAGTCTGCAGACGTTTCTTTTTGAAGTATCAGGTTTCTTGTGACTTGGAAGGCTTCAATTTTTTAGATGTTGATGCACGCCAGTTTATGAGCTGTCTGGTGAAATGGACACTGGTGGGGCATACAGGCGTGACCTCTTGTCTCTTGCTTGTCAGGTTAGTCTTTCTCTTAATTACGCTTTTTTTTTGTAGGTTTCCTTCTTGAGAGGTTTCTTTTGCTTGGTTGCTGGAAATTAGTTGCACTTCATCAATAAAAGTGGTAGGTTCGTTGATACATCGTCGCCATAAATAATGTAGTAATGTAGTCCCACGCTGTAGATGTAGTTAAGATGTTTATTAGAAGATATACAGTTAAGTTGGTATAACGGCCCCACCAGGAGCATCTAGCATGATGCTCAGCCCAATGTCAACTGTCAACCTAAGACCACAGAGACCCAACATTCTCTTGTGCATCATAGCTGCAACATTCTACTAGCTGGACTGCTGGTGGAGAAAGCATGTAAAGCATAAACCAGATGCAAGAATACTACAGTGTGCTCTCAGCTAAGCAATATAAAACGCGCGTAAAGCCAGAATTTGGCAGCAGCTGCATTCATGTTATGTCTAGAAAGGTGCAAAGATCAGACCTTACAACAACACTGTGTCGAGTTATCCTGGGAAGCTTCAGCACTCACTGTGCAGACATATTTTACCAAACAAAGCTGATATCAGAGCAATAACATATTATTCTCATGTAAATCAAAACGCTATTCTAGGTTGAAAGGTAAAATAACAATTATGTGTCGCGTGCAAAAGCAGCAAAAGGAAAAATGGCGATTAAACACTTTAATAAGCTCACGCTAACTTAACACGGTATATAGGTAAGCAGTATCTATAAGACAATGGCTGGGCGACATCTTCAAAAGCCCAGTGATTTTAACAGCGGTAACAACCAGAGCTTACGATGACCATCATAAAATTTACAGAACAGAACAGTGTGAATGGTTGACTGCTCTGATGTTCCATCACATCGACAGGGTGAAAGGATTCGATCCCAACTATTTTGGACCGGAAAAACCACCAGTCTATAAAAGATGTTAAATCTAAATCTTATCAAAAGAAATCGCTCAAATTGCGACAGATCATATGATAGGTATGGCTGAATTGAAAGGGTAGTCTGGATCTCCATTGAGTGTTGAACGGAAGTTTCCTTGCTTCCATGGCGATACGCAGCTCTTCTACATGGCTCAAGGCCCTCACTTTCAATTCCTTTCTGGATATTTCACAGATCATCTCAGGAGCGGTGTAATAATTCCCAAGCCCCAGATCAGTCAAAAGATTTTTCACATACGTAAGCCAACTGATTTTAAATAAGCGGTCTACTGACATGCAATCTGCCACTATTTGCTTAGTAAGTAAGTTTTTCCTTGATGTCCAGATTCGACGCCAAAGTAAAAGTGGTTGAATTTTTGCTAAATCCACCAAATACGGGATCCCCAATTCAGTGTGACACGCAAACGTGGAAACGCATTTAGGTGCCGCTAATAAAAATCTTAAAAAGTGTTCTCCGCCACTAGTGTTGGCATGCCCCCACAGTCCAGCCCCGTACAGGGCAATCGCCTGGCATTTAGCTCTATAGATATGTAACAATTCTACGGGTGGCCTTTTTCCCGGTGAACAGTCAAAATATCGACTCCAAAATATCGAATGGACATAATATCGAGTTTTAAATATAGAATATACAAAATATCGAATGGACAGAATATGGACATCAAAAATATTGTTTTTAAGGTAAGTAATGTAATATCGAATGTTAAAAATATAGAAAGTTAAAATATCGAAGTATATAATATAGGTTATTAAAAATATCGAATTTTTAATAATATCGATTTTTTTATAGTGTTTATTATGTTATTATATGTGTGAAAAGTGTGTATTTATGTTATAATTTATTTGAATTAATGAATTTAGTTTTTTTAATTTTTGCGTAATTTAATTCTGTAGCGGGTTGTGGGTTTATAGGGGAATAGGGTGGGAAGTAATTTAATTATAATTAATTAAATATGTACATTTATTTATTGGTATTCATTTTTAATTAATTCTTCATTAATATATATTTGGTAATAAATTAAATTTTAATTGGCAATTAATTTTTATTAATTGATTAATTGCTAATTATGTTAATGTTACTAATTTATTTTCTGTAGCGAGTTGTGGGTGTATAGGGGAATAGGGTGGGAAGTAATTTAATTATAATTAATTAAATATGTAAATTTATTTATTGGTATTCATTTTTTATATTTGGTCATTAATTAAATTTTAATAGGCAATTCATTTTAATTAATTGATTAATTGCTAATTATGTTAATTTTACTAATTTATTTTCTGTAGCGGGTTATGGATTTATAGGGGAATTGGGTGGGAAGAAATTTATTTATAATTAATTAAATATGTAAAATTATTTATTGGTATTTATTTAGAATTAATTGTTAAATAATGTTTTATGGGTAATTAATTAAATTTGAATTGCCAATTAATTTTATTTAATTGATTAATTGCTAAATATGTTATTTTTACTAATTTATTTTCTGTAGCGGTTTGTGGGTTTATAGGGGAATAGGGTGGGAAGTAATTTATTTATAATTAATTTAAAAAATCAATTTATTTAATTGTATTTAATTTGAATTAATTGTTAATTAATTTTTAAATGTTAAATTATTAATTGTTAATTTGTAAATAATGTGTATTAATTAGTAATTAATTGTAATTAATTTTAATTTGTAATTTTAATTGATTACTTATTATATTATATTAAATTGGTAATTACTTTTAATTAATTTTTTATAGATATTAATTTATATTTTGTTAAAAAATATATGAAGTTTTTACTTTCCCTACTGTTGCACTCTCTGGAGTGGGAATACTAATTTTTACCTCGATGCTATCCAACGCTTTCCCTATTGTTGTACTCACTGGAGTGGGAATGGTAATTTTTACCTCTACGCTATCCAACGCTTTCCTCACTGTTGCACCCACTGGAGTGGGAATAGTAATTTTTACCTCTACGCTATCCAATGCTTTCCCTACTGTTGCGCTCACTGGAGTGGGAATAGTAATTTTTACCCCTACGCTATCCAACGCTTTCCCTACTGTTGCACTTTTTGGAGTGGGAATAGTAATTTTAACCCCTACGCTATCCAACGCTTTCCCTTCTGTTGCACTATTTGGAGTGGGAATAGTAATTTTTACCCCTACGCTATCCATCGCTTTCCCTACTGTTGCACTCTTTGGAGTTGGAATAGTAATTTTTACCCCTACTTTATCCAACGCTTTCCCTACTGTTGCACCCACTGGAGTGGGAATAGTAATTTTTACCCCTACGCTATCCAACGCTTTCCCTACTGTTGCACCCACTGGAGTGGAAATAGTCATTTTAACCCCTACGCTATCCAACGCTTTCCCCACTGTTACACTATTTGGAGTGGGAATAGTAATTTTTACCCCTACGCTATCCAGAACTTTCCCTACTGTTGCACTCTTTGGGGTTGGAATAGTAATTTTTACCCCTACGCTATCCAACGCTTTCTCTACTGTTGCACCCACTGGAGTGGGAATAGTAATTTTTACCCCTACGCTATCCAACGATTTCCCTACTGCTGCACTCTTTGGAGTGGGAATAGTAATTTTAACCCCTACGCTATCCAACACTTTCCCTACTGTTGCACTATTTGGAGTTGGAATAGTAATTTTTACCCCCACGCTATCCAACGCTTTCCCTACTGTTGCACCCACTGGAGTGGGAACAGTAATTTTTACCCCTACGCTATCCAACGCTTTCCCTACTGTTGTACTCACTGGAGTGGGAATAGTAATTTTGATCCCTACACTATCCAACGCTTTCCCTACTGTTGCACTCTTAGGGGTGGGAATAGTAATTTTTACACTTCCACTATCGTACGGTAATAATATTGGATATTATTTAATTATATTATGTTACTATATATATATGTTTTAACAAATATGATTGTAACACTTTTTTTATAAAACTTTCATTAATTATTTAATTATTATAAGTTAATTTAAATATTTTTAAGTATATTTTAGTAATTAATTTTTAATATTAATTTATTTTAACACTGTTTTTAATAAAGTCGATATTTGTATAAACTATATTTTTGTAAACGATATTTTTAACTCGATATTTTTGTACTTACCTGTTTGTAGATACAAACTCGATATTCTGTCTGTCGATATTTTGTCAACGATATTTTTGCTAGTCGATATTATGTCGCTCGATATTATGTCAGTGATCCCTTTTTCCCAGCTTCTGTGAAAAACTTATGAGTGCAGCAATTGCTTGCATTAGATGGTGTTTCCTGGCCTCAATTGCGGGTTTCCAATTCATTCTATCATCAATTATGATGCCTAAGTAGGGGTATTGGCCAGTCATTTCGAGTTTTTCTTTATTAAGGAATATATATCTTTACCCCCTTTTTTCCCTAAACCTGCTGCCATTACATAAGTCTTTTTTATATTTATTCGTAGATCAAGGTTGCCCATGAAGTCAGCATACCTATCCAAGGCCTTCTGTAGTTCGCGTGGGGTGCGGGCCAGTATCACAGCGTCGTCCGCATAGAGCAGAGCGGGGATCGGGCGCTTTCTTACTTGCGGTAGATCCTGGCCCCCCTTCAACATTGCCACCTCCAAACCATTTGTATAAAGTGAAAAGAGAAAGGGGGCCATGACACAACCCTGCCGAACTCCGCACTCTACTCTGAACGATGCAGACAACTCGCCTTTTACGCCAAAGCGTACCCTCGCGGAGGCATTCGAATATAATTCCCTCAAGAAATCAATCAGAGGAACATCAACACCCATTAATAACAGGACGGACCACAATTTCACATGGGAAACACAGTCAAAAGCAGCGGACAGGTCAACATAAACCATGTATAACCTGCCCTGCTTTGCACAGACGTATTTACCCAGCAACATTGATAAATTCGGGGCTTGCTTAGTCGTCCCAAAGCCCTCTCGGAACCCGAACTGGAGGTCAGAGAGGATCCCACCATCGTCAGCCCACTGCTGTAAACGCTCAAGCATTACTCTCCCCACCACCTTGCCCAGCGAGTCCAGCAGTGAAATCGGGCGATAGCAGGATACCTCATGCCTGTCTCCTTTTTTAAATATAGGGACCATGATGGATTTAGTCCAGGAGGCCAGCAAACTCTTCTTCATTGCTGCCCCAAACACCCTGGTCAATTTTGGGGCCCACAGGTCCGTGTTGTACTTAAACAAATCTACGGGAACCCCGTCTGGGCCCGGGGCATTCCCATTTTTCCTTGCATTTACGCTTGAAGAACCTCGCTTATAGCAAGTTCTAGCGAGATGGGATATGCCACCGTGGGGGGCGCTACCACTGGATACTGCGTCAATCCCTACTGGTTCCGGGCCTTTCTGGAATATTTTCGAGAAGTGTTCCACCCAGGCTGATTGCTCAATGGCTACTTCCATGGTTGGGAGGTTTTTACGATCTACTAAAAAGGGAGATTTTAGCACTCTCCAAAATGCCTCACTACTTCTATCTATGGAGCTTTCATGCAGTTGGTCCATAGGGCTTGTTTTAGTTCGGCTTTCCTCTCCCTACATGCTATATTATAGTCCTTTCTTAAAATTCTTATTTCTTCTGGATCTCTGTTCGTTTTGTTTAGTGCTATTTTCAGTTTTTTATGTGCTGCCGTACATTTATGGTTAAACCATCCTGTTTTCCTGGGACAATCTCTTTGTATCTTGACTGTTAGTAATACGTTTATTTTTCCTAGAATTACCTCAAAATTATGTAGGACTTCCTCCTCCGGGACTCTCAGATCTAAGCATTTACCTATAGAGGGATAAACTGCACATATCACTTTTATGGTTATTTCCCCAGCACCTACCTTCTCCCATCTTAGGGAATATCCATTTGTCTTAGCTAAATGCAGAGTGTTCTGGGTTAAGACACTGGCTATGAGCTGTGAGGAAGATCACCAATAAATCAAAGCTCATGAATCTATTGGCCAGAGTATTTGATACTAAGATATAATCTATTGTTGTCTCATAACCCCTCCCCAAAAAAGTTGGATCCAGCCGATGGGAGTTTACATTTAGTTTATTAACCATCGTGAGCCCCAGATCTGAGAGCACTTCATTCAAATATGACCTTGTGCTAGTATGGCTAAAATGCACAATTGGCTCTTCGTATTCATCCACCAACCCACAGATGTTACTGTTACTGCGTGTGCAAGGATGCTGGTTAAAATCACCCCCCATACGATACTTACACTAGCTCTACCTCCTACCTCCTGAATCAACTGGGAGGACTTGTCACGTAGGGAACCCAGGGCCTTCAAGACCTGTCCTTCAGCTAAATTATTGTAAAAATTAAGCAGAAGGATGATCTCTTTGTTGTTAAACGATAGGCTAAGCAACTGATAGTTTGCATCCAGGTGTACTACCGTTGTTTTCAATCCCCGAATTGTGTTAGCTATAAAGATTGTGAAACCTCCCTTAACCCTACCCGAGGCTACTGCTAGTGCAGAAGTGAAGTAGGTTTTATATCCTACCAGATGTAGTTCTGTCATGGCCCATATCTCCTGGAGACAAATGACACTATGGTTCTGGATAAAATTCAGGGCACTTCCGTCTTCAACCTTTGAGCGAAGGCCCGCGATGTTCCAGCAAATGATTTTAAGTGATTGCCCTTCATTTACTGGAATACTATCCTCCGGGGGGTGGGGGGGTATGATAAACTCCCGACTGCACCTCAGCTACAGATGTGTCCACAGTATTTTTTTTTATATTTGGGATAACTCCTCCCATGGGATTTCCAGCTTTATTTTGATCTGCCATATTATCTACCTTCCGGATGGATTGCATTGAAGGGGATTTGACCGTGGTAGCCTCTTCCTGAATGTCTGAACCTCCTACTATTGAGATTTCAAACGTTACAGGGTTGGCAGGAATACTAGATTTCTCAATGACAGTAGGCTGGAGTCAATCCACTCCTTCTAGCCCATACAGCATCGAGAAGTGGTTAAAGTTGGTATATTAAAGCCATGATGTTCTATTTTGTGATTGTTAAAACCCTGGTTTAGAGGGAATCTTTGTGGATAATTAAAAATTGAATGATTGATACCATAGTGTTCTGTGCCGTGCCTGTTTAAAATCTGGTTTCCTAAAGAAAAACCTTTAGGGTGTGGGGCCGGCGTCTGCGGATAAAAGTGACTAAGATAATGCGTAGAGATTTCTTCACTGCAACCTTGCGAGGAGGCGACACACTGCAGTACCACCAGCGCTCAGCGTCTTAATGCAAGCATTCAACCAACAAACACACGTTTGAGTGCTTGAAAGATTAAACACGTTTCATTACTGTCATTAAATCGCCAGGATAAGATTTTTATTTCCCGTATTCCCTTTTCACCAAACATTTACATACGATATCAGCTCTGTCACAGCCACCGAGGAGATAAATAGATATTCAAACACAGAAGCCAAGTATTTAAAAGTGATTTTTCCTTTATCAAGAAACCATGATTTGAAACACCTGCTTTATGAACCAAACTACATTTTAATTGCAAGTTTTTTGGGATAGTGTCAAATAAATAGATTTCAAAATAAATGGTCATTTGAACACGGTTTACATTTGGGGGTCGATTCCGATCCGGTAAAGAGTGCTCCGAATTGCCGTTCGGGGCGTTTTCCCCGTACGAATCGTACCTGTAAGCGTCCCCGTCCGAATCAGCAAGTACGATCCCAACCAAAAGCGTCACTCCGTACGCCTCGTAAAAAACGCCGTACAAATCGAAGGTCCATACGAATTGCAGTCGGCTGACGCTCCACGCTACGTCCGAACGTAAATAGAACGCGTCTTCCGAACCAGGAAGTGCGATCCATGTTAAACACACTCCGTACAGCTTTTTTTCTACGAGAGCTCAAAACTACCGTAAAACCAGACTCCGGCACGAGCCGCACCCCGTACGTGACAAGCAGGACATGAACGCCATCGTCCGTGTCATCCCAATCCTGTATGCCCACCACCTCGTACATAGAAACCGACGGCGGCGCAGAAGGTGAGTACAACGAAGTCCAACATACCTGTACGTGGTGCCACATGCGCACATCTCCATTGCACAACTCTAATGTCTAGGTACGTTGCGCCACACTCTACAGCACATAACCAGTGTAATACAGAGACGTGCCGCACCTACGTCATCGACCTCGGGGTACGGTACGCCACCGCACATCAACAGTGTCATACGGAGACGTGCCGCATCTACGTCATCGACCTCGGGGTACGGTACGTCACCGCACATCACCAGTGTAATACGGAGATGTGTGGCACATACGTCTGCTATGTCAGTGTAAGTGTAAGAGGTGTGTAGATAACACACCCAGCAGTGCCCAGCATTAGTGTGTGTGTATGGCTAAGACCCCCACCAGTGCCCACCAGTGCCCAGCATCAGAGTGTCTGTGTGGCTAAGACCCCCACCAGTGCCCACCAGTGCCCACCAGTGCCCAGCATCAGAGTGTGTGTGTGGCTAAGACCCCCACCAGTGCCCACCAGTGCCCAGCATCAGAGTGTCTGTGTGGCTAAGACCCCCACCAGTGCCCACCAGTGCCCAGCATCAGAGTGTGTGTGTGGCTAAGACCCCCACCAGTGCCCACCAGTGCCCAGCATCAGAGTGTCTGTGTGGCTAAGACCCCCACCAGTGCCCACCAGTGCCCAGCATCAGAGTGTGTGTGTGGCTAAGACCCCCACCAGTGCCCACCAGTACCCAGCATCAGAGTGTGTGTGTGGCTAAGACCCCCACCAGTGCCTACCAGTGCCCACCAGTGCACACCAGTGCCCAGCATCAGAGTGTGTGTGTGGCTAAGACCCCCACCAGTGCCCACCAGTGCCCAGCATCAGAGTGTCTGTGTGGCTAAGACCCCCATCAGTGCCCACCAGTGCCCAGCATCAGAGTGTCTGTTTGGCTAAGACCCCCACCAGTGCCCAGCATCAGAGTGTGTGTGTGGCTAAGACCCCCACCAGTGCCCACCAGTGCCCAGCATCAGAGTGGAGAAGCGTGGCTCAGTGGTTAGAGGCGGCAGACCCGGAAGCTGAGATCGGCCATGGACCAGGGTTCGATTCCCCGCCTCGGCGGGTCTCGGGCTCAAAAATTCCACGGACTCGACAATTCTCGCTCCGGTGCCTACTCGACTCACGGGGTCACACTCTGCGACTCTGGGCAATAGCTTGCTTAATCTCCACTACGGCCCCTCGCGGTGGGATGCCTGGCTTTCACCTTGTGGATACCCTGCCGGGGTATCTCACAGGGGAATACCAGGACGGGTTCCCTAAGCAAGCACCTTGATACCTTCGGGTGATACGTGCGCTATATAAGTCGCAATACATTTACAGAGTGTCTGTGTGGCTAAGACCCCCACCAGTGCCCACCAGTGCCCAGCATCAGAGTGTCTGTGTGGCTAAGACCCCCACCAGTGCCCAGCAATAGAGTGTATGTGTGGCTAAGACCCCCACCAGTGCCCACCAGTGCCCAGCATCAGAGTGTCTGTGTGGCTAAGACCCCCACCAGTGCCCACCAGTGCCCAGCATCAGTGTGTGTGGCTAAGACCCCCACCAGTGCCCAGCATCAGAGTGTGTGTGTCGCTAAGACCCCCACCAGTGCCCCCTAGTGCCCAGCATCAGAGTGTCTGTGTGGCTAAGACCCACACCAGTACCCACCAGTGCCCAGCATCAGTGTGTGTGGCTAAGACCCCCACCAGTGCCCACCAGTGCCCAGCATCAGTGTGTGTGTGTGGCTAAGACCCCCACCTGTGCCCACCAGTGCCCAGAATCAGAGTGTGTGTGTGGCTAAGACCCCCACCAGTGCCCACCAGTGCCCAGCATCAGAGTGTCTGTGTGGCTAAGACCCCCACCAGTGCCCACCAGTGCCCAGCATCAGAGTGTCTGTGTGGCTAAGACCCCCACCAGTGCCCAGCATCAGAGTGTATGTGTGGCTAAGACCCCCACCAGTGCCCACCAGTGCCCAGCATCAGAGTGTCTGTGTGGCTAAGACCCCCACCAGTGCCCACCAGTGCCCAGCATCAGAGTGTGTGTGGTCGCTAAGACCCCCACCAGTGCCCCCTAGTGCCCAGCATCAGAGTGCCTGTGTGGCTAAGACCCACACCAGTGCCCACCAGTGCCCAGCATCAGAATGTCTGTGTGGCTAAGACCCCCACCAGTGCCCACCAATGCCCACCAGTGCCCAGCCGTTAAATCAAAAACATACAATTGTTAATCTCATTACCATCAGGAGACAGACACATGTTAACATACCCAAATTTGAACATCACACCAGCTCCCAGGCACACAGCAGTCACAGACATTATCAGACTAACTACAGTTCAGAAACTGAAATAAATAGCTTTATTCAGCTGGTTCAGATTGCTTGCTCATAAAAGGGCAATGGCCACTCCAAACAAGTCAGAATAACAGTTTGTGCCTTCATGGATGTGCTCACACCCAAACTTGCCTGCACATGGAGTTCAATCCGCTATGGTAACTTTGGGGACATCATCTGTGGAATCCTCCGGCACCGCATGGACAGGAGAGGGAAGGATAGGTGGTGTGGGTGCAGGTGTTGTGGATTCATCCACACTGGCCGGTGCATCGCTGAAAGTAGCAAGATAAACTTGGCTGCACACTTCAGCCAGTTCAGAAAAACAACCACCTGAACCTGGGGACACATTGGGGGTGGAGGTAGAGGGCTGTGAGTCTGTTCTCCTGGGTCTGAAGATGCGTGTGTGAGGTGTGTCCCCTCTCCCTGTGGGTGTGCCTACATCCCCTTGAGATTGCGTGCGTGGATATTTGAGCTTCTTCTGCCTTGTGGGTGTGCTGGGTGTGTCTGGTGTTGTGTCTGACCTGTGGCATCTGCGTGTATGTTGGGTAGGTATGGGAGAGGCCTAGGTGGATGGGTCTGAAGGATGGGGGGGACAGATGCTGCTGGGTGTACTGAGCTGCCGTCAGTGTTGACTCTATGGCAGCCACACTCCGACATAGATCAGACATGGCAGATGACATGCGCTCCATGAACGACAACAACTGTGTAATGAGTCGTGTATGTCCATGGAGGACAGTCAACATTGATGTCTGACCTACCACAATCTGCCGGAGTAGGTCCACAGACTCAGCACTGAGGGCAGCAGGGGAAACCGGGGCAGGGGCTGCGGTGCCGGGAACAAAGGAGACATGGGGGCTAGCACGGAGCCTAGGGACCGTAACAACTGGGAGGGTGGAGATGGTACTGGAGGAGGGGAGGCCAGTCAAAGATGAAGAAGTGACCATTGCTGCATATTCCCCCTCCTCCTGAGAGTCTGATTCGGAGCCGTCCGCATGGCAGGATGTGTCAGTCACACGGGTTCCGGCCTGCAGACTCTCCTCACCCTCCGTGCCACTGCCTCCCTCTGACTCCTCAAAGCATGTGGCACTGTCGCTGGGTCCCTCTGCCTGGTCCGCGCCTGTGTCTCCTCCAGATTCTGATGATGATGCTGTTGGCAAGGAGAATAAGAAAAACATATCAGTCACCTGTGCACATCAGACATATCAGCTACAAATAATTTGGGCACATTTCTAAACATGGCATGCATCATGAGTCACACTCCACTGAACTCTGCAAAATTCTAAGTCTAGTCTTGGGTTATTGTAAGAGACACAACGCTCTATGTATAGTAGGATTCACGCAACAGGCAAGGCAAAAACTTGTATGAGAGACACAATGATGAGCCACTGCCTGACAACAGGATAGCTGATGATGCATCACAGTTCATTTGACCACCCTGCCACCCAAATGCAGACCTGGTCATGTTTGATTTGCTTTGACCTTGTGCCACATGGGAAAAGTCGTGCCTGAACTGCCATGTGATGCCATCCTGGGACCTGAAACAAGTGTCCCATCACCTCACACTGGCATCACAGCTGTCTACGCCCAAAGCCACATTGTGTGGCTGACCATCAATATTATTTACAATCAACATGCTACATATTTTGAGAATATGCACACACACACTGCCCAGTGTGAGTATGCACAAGCCAAAATTAGTGCACATGTACAGTGTGCACCTGTAGCAAACACATGACAATTAGAAAGTGTACCATAGACAAAGGCCACTGAGGCTGGCTCGTGCAGAAAACACATGTTGAGACTCAAGATCAGTGCCAACATATGAAGAAAGGCAGACACAGTGCACATGTGGTGCTACATGTAAGGTACCAACAGGTGTCACAGACCCCCCTCCAACATGATGATGTGCAAAGGAAGATGCATACTAAGACATTGCACCATAGGAGTACATGTGAAAAACAATCATTAGTCAAAGCGCTGGTCAAATGTGGAGTACTGCAAGGCATGTAAAGAAGCAGCTGCTGAAACTGGGCCATTCTTATGCCAATGCATAAAGTGCCTGTCTGACCACACGACTCCAACTATGGGAGTGTTACCATGCCTCGGAGCACTGCAGGTAGCATGTGACACACATGACAACAAACAGACATGTACCTACCCCCTTCTTGCTGCTGTCCCTCCTGCAACTGCCTATGGAGGTCTGGGAACACCACTTCCAGGACCCGGAGCATGTGGGGGGTGAGGTGGCGGGTGCCGCCATGCCGGCGTGGAGCTTCCAGCTTCAGCTGTATTCTGGCGATGCGGCGGGTCCAGCACCGGATGTCCTGCCACCTCTTCTTGATGTTTCTGAGCCTCCTGCGAGGCCCCCCCTCACTCCTGACAGCCCTGGCGATGTCCACCCAGATTTCACCCTTCTCATAGGCAGATACCTGTCACGAATGTAAAGTAAAAGAACATCAATTCACCTGGTCCATGTTTCAAAGACACACATATGTGCACAAAATACTTGAGGACAACAGGGCATCGGATGCTCCACACATTTGCATCATAGTCCAGGAGTATGTGGCCTGTGAGCAAACACAACTGCAGTACATGCCATTTAAAGGCTACAGATGACATGAGGGGTGCAAACCACTCTTTGAGCATGGCACTAACTGAGCAATATATGCTACATCTTGGTGCACTGCAGCACGTGACATGCTGTCACACACCCCACTACAACAAATAACCCTCTTGAAACAGCACTATACACCCTGGCACTCACTCCCAACAACATAGCATCTATCCACTATACATACACAGTGGCCATAATGTCACACACACAACAGGTGCACACTCAAAGGTATTGCACACATCACTCACCTGCTCCTCTGGTCTCCCATACAGCTTGCTGTAGTTAGGCAGGAGGGCATCCAGCAGGGCCTTGTTCTCACCATCACTGAATGTAGGTGACCTCTCCATGCTCAGCTAATCAGGGTCCAGAGGAAACAGAGACAGCAGCTGTGTTTACCACTCCAATGTTGTGCAGGCAAGTGCCCTCACACAGCCACAGGCAGCCTTATATTTGTGCTGCAGAGGGTCTGTGAGTCCAAGGAGTAGTGTGTGATAGGCCACCATAGTTAGCATCCTATGTGTCATCCAATCCCATCACACATAAGGCCATGACACACATATGCATGGTTTGAAAACTGAGCGAGAGTTGAACAACTTCTTTTGCAACATTGTATACTTTTGCCCAACTGAATTTTCTAGAACACCTGTAGGAGGCTAAAAACTCTCATTCCACTGTTCCCCTAGATGTTCCCTATGTATTTATTTAAATACCCACACAAGTACGGTGCCATTGCCGTTGAAAATGCAACCCATTCCATGCTGAAACGAGGCGTACACACGCACGTACCTATGGGGTACGCTGTGCTCGCGTATGGCTAAAATGCAATTGGGAAACGAGCCGTACACACGCACGTACCATTGGGGTACGCTGTGCTCGCGTATGGCTACAATACAATGGGGAAACGAGGCGTACACACGCACGTACCATTGGGGTACGCTGTGCTCGCGTATGGCTACAATACAATGGGGAAACGAGGCGTACACACGCACGTACCATTGGGGTACGCTGTGCTCGCGTATGGCTACAATTCAATGGGGAAACGAGGCGTACACACGCACGTACCATTGGGGTACACTGTGCTTGCGTATGGCTACAATTCAATGGGGAAACGAGGCGTACACAAGCACGTACCATTGGGGTACGCTGTGCACGCGTATGGCTAAAATGCTATAGGGAAACGAGGCGTACACACGCGCACCATGCGGTACAGTGCGTCAAACATGCTCAAGTGAACGCTTGTGTAGGCTGCGTCCCTGACCTCATTCATGTCACCATTGGGAGAGTGACTACAGGACATCACATTGCAGGGATGTAGTCTACACTCATGTTGACGATGTCGATGCATACATCAGCATGGCATCCTTACATCAGCATGCCCCAGGTGTGGCAGACATTGAAGAAGCACAGGGACTGTGAGCTTGTGGGTCAGTTGATGTGTGAACAGCTGTTGAGACATGTCATTAATCATTTTGCACATGTGTATCACATACATTCAACACTTTGCACCTGAGTAACGTCTGCAACATATTGTGATGCACATCAACACTGGAATGCCACACCAGTCAGTACTGGGAACTGTCACATGATGACAGCAACCTGCCCACTGTCACAGAGGTCGATTTGACGCACAGCATGACCCTGTGTGACCACGTCATGTGTGTGCCATGTGAGACATTGTGCATGCAGTTTGCATATGAAATAAACAGGACAGTATTATATTCCTCACCTCAGAATATCCCCAAGTGTCGTACTGGATATGGCGATTTCCGCTTAGCAGTACACTTGTGTGTCGGTAGGCATCTCCTGCGGCTCCGCGTGTGTCGTTGGCGTTGTGTGCGCCGTGATGACGTTGTCTGAGTACTCATACGTCGCCTCTGCGTGCTCACGTCAGGTCCTCTTTTTTCACACCACCAGCGCTGTTCCTGTATAAGTGTAACCTTACTCATTTTTCTTTTTCAAATCATAGTACGATCACTTCTGACCATTTAACTTGGATTGTCCGACTCAGGACGGTGCCAATAGGGATGGCCATTTCCAAGCCTGTGAGGATTGCGACCGACTCATGTCGGTGAGTGACCCTCACCGTCGGTGTCTCCACTGTTTTGACGTCAAGCACGACAACAAGAGCTGCTCCGACTGCTGGGACCAGACATATGAAGCTAGGTGTGAGTGGTCCCACAAGCGGCTCGGACTCCAGCAGTTGGGCCTGCACCGCAATAGCTCATGGTTTGGACGTAGGTTGAGTGCCTGGGCGTGGGTGTTGAGACATCAGAGCCCCGGGATTTGACATCAGTCCTCCAGGGCAAAGTCGTCCGGTAACCACAAGAAGTCAAAGAGACGTCATCGCACTTCAAACTCACCACAATGCACGTGCAATGCTGCCTGGGATTCGGGTGACACCGCCCACGCGGCTCCGTCAGATTTGCAGCCGTCGTAGCCTGCACCACGACCCCTGGTCCCTGGCCAGCATGCGACGCAGGAGGAGTAAGTGCGCTTCCTCATGGCCATGATGTACCTCACTCCACCGACGGGCTACGCCGCGGCTTAGGGCCCAGCGGATCCGTCTGGGGGCACTAGCGGGTATGGTGCTTTGCCCCCGACGCCGTCACTTGCTTTGGCTCTGATGCAGGCGGCGCCTTCGTCCCGGCCCCGCTGGGACAGACAGGATCCGATTGGTGATCCTGGTCCTCGCTGGTTCACCTCACATCCTCACCGGCAACAGTCCCCCAGGTGTCACCCTTGGCGCCGTACTCGGGTGCTGCTGTCCCCAATACCACACACTATATGGCTCCGGCGTTGCAACTGCGCAGCAGAACACCGCTTTAAATGATGCATGTGGAGTTAAAGCTCAACGAGCCGGGCACAGCTTATGACAACCCTGATTATCAGGGAATGGGTGATAAGGAGTATTGGGAGGGTTCTGAAGACCCACTGACACGTGAGTGTCAGTCCCAAGACAACAGGACAGGTGGACTGGGGGATGCGAGTGGTCTGGACACCTAGCCAGACACTGGTAATGTCTCTACTCCAAACGTGTCTTTGGATGAGCGGGCAACGTACAGTGTTGTGTTTACGTGGGTGGCCGAAGCCTTGCCCCTTCATCTCCCCGTTGCGGCCGTGAAGACCAACCTCCTCACTGAGGACCTTAAACTGCAGTCAAGTTCGGCTGAGCCTCTGCAGCGGTTTCATGAGGCATTGACTGACGCTACATTGGCCACCATGTCCTGGCCCGCTGCAGGTTTGGCTGTAGATAGGCACGTTGCCAGACGCCCACACCCCTCCCCCGACAACCCATGTTTCCTGTCCTCCCACCCCACCCCCGAGAGCATGGGCATCCAGGCCTCCAAATCACAGACCACATTCCCGTTAGCTCCGCTGGACAGGGTATCCAAGAGGTATGAGCAGTACGGAAAGATGGTATCATCCTCCCTGAGTCTAGGACTGAGGTCATCCAACATCACATGCCTTTTTGTCCGCTACACACACTCTCTGTGGGATACGGTTGTGGAACTGCTGCCAGAGTGCGCATTGTAGGTACGGGCAATACTTGGTCAAGCCCTTGTAGAATGCCGATCTGCGAGACGGTATTCGATCCTGTGTGGGCTGGATAGCACCGACTCACTGGGCAGAGCGCTGGCATCCACGGAGGCAATTTGTTGCAAAGCCTGGTATGTATTCCAAGTTAGGAATATGGTACTAACTACTGTTCCTTACAGATATTTTGTTATGAAAGGTAAGTAACTAGTTCCTACTGTTCAGTATATCTGCTGTAGGAGCATCTATGTTGGGTCCTTGCCATGATGACAGGGTTTCAAATGTACGCACACCATGCCACTTGTGCAAATGAACCGCTCATATGTGTGATGGCATCACAGACCATTTGTCACAAATCAAACATTTCTGCTGTCTGATGACGTCCATGTAATAGTTTGGGAAATATCACACTGCAATAGGAATATGTCAGATCTGTGCAAATGATGGGACATGTGATGTGGGTGTGTGTATTGCTGTCAGATGTCTGGATGTGCAGACAACCTCCTAATGCAATTCACGTGACGTGTGTCACTGACGTGATACATTGTCATGCTCACTCACACATTCCCATCAGATCATTTGTATGCATGTCATATCCTTTCCACAGACAACAGGTCTTTTACTTTTCACGGAGGAGTGGCTGGCAGCTGGCACATGTTTCCTCAGTGTGTATCCCATGCCACACTCAAAATTGTCTAGATTTGTTGAAGCAGTATTGCTTGTGCCATGTACATTGTTATTGTCTTAGTCTGACAGTTGTACACATTTTCTACTAAATATGTTTTTCAGGGCACCCCCTATGGAAAGGCCGTTGCCATACTTGGAAGCCATGAGGGAACGTAATTGCATACGGCGTTACCGCTTCGGCAGACAGTTGATCAAGGACCTGACGGACAGGCTGGAAGATCACCTGCAATCACGACACAGGTATCCAACTGCGCTGACACCCAAGGTAAAGGTGATGGCAGCCCTACATTTCTTTGCCACAGGTACATTCCAATTTACCATAGCTGATGTGGGAGGGATGTCTCAGACAATGGTAAGCCGGGTATTGAGTGATGTATTGGCAGCTATGTTGCTGCACCTTGATGAATTCATTACATTCCCTACTCGAGAACAGTTGAAACATGTTAAGGGGGAATTCAATGCCCTGGGATGCATGCCACACGTAATTGGTGCAATTGATGGTACACATGTTACTCTGGTGCCACCACAGGCTCAGTACCGCAACAGGAAACACTACCACTCGATAAATGCCCTGGTGGTGTGTCTTGCCAACATGCTTATCTCACATGTCTGCACGTTTTCCAGGATAGTGCCACGATGCTTTCATCATGAGGCGTAGCAGGGTAGCACAGATGATGCTGCAGCTCCACAACCACCAGGCATGTCTTGTTGGTTGATAAACTCTGTCAGCTATGTATGTCAGTATGTCAAAACTTCATGGACTGTTTCATAGTACACACTCATTTCCATGATGTCAATTTGCAGGAGACGCAGGATATCCAAACATGCCGTGGCTAATGACTCCGCTACGCAACCCCAGGACAGCTGGAGACCAGCGGTACAACAATGCTCATGGGAAGACCAGGCGGGTGATCGAGCGAACATTTGGACAAGACAGACGGAGCCCTCCAATACAGCCCACGCAAGGTGTGTGACATCTTCACCGTGTGCTGCATGCTACACAACATGGCAGTGGAGAAGGCCGTGCCACTCTACCTTGATCCTGAGGAGCTGGAACATCCGCCCGTTGAGGATGAAGGCCTTGCCCAGGCTGCCAGTGACGAGGAGGATGAAGATGTTATCCGGAGTCACCTCATCCATAACTTCTTTTCATAATGGTGAGTCATAGGTGCATTTTGGTAAAACATGTACTATAGAGTTGCATGGGTAGCATGCTGTGTATGCAACTGACTGTATGCAATGTCACTTGGATGTTTGTTGTGCAGTGTCACACAGGTGCAGATGTAATGCAACACACATACGTGCTATGTGTGTACTTGGAATGTACAGGTGTACTACAACATCAAGCTATTCAACAGGACAATGTCAGAATGACATTATACGGAACTTGACCCCTTGTGTGCCTCTCATCCCCAGTTCGCCCTGCCTGTTGTCCGTTGGTGTCATCGTGGTCAGCCTGCTATTGCTCATTATGATTGCAACGTCAGCCGAATCAACGGAGCATGCATGGACATGTGGAGAAGTCAATTGGGGTAAGGACTCATATGAGGTTGTTTAGCGTTGGTATGGTTTCAAATGTGTGGTACATGTTCACGCGCATGTTGTAAGACCATGCATACATGCAACAACATCATGTTTCTTATTACATGAATGCCCACTCCCATGACAGGATAGTCACCACATCTGACAGTCATCTGTTGTAGTTTTAGACTCTGGTAAATGCATCAATGTGTGTAGACATTGACACTGCAACATTGCATATACCATGGTTTGACATTGTGTTAGAGGTCACAACCACGGACTCTGTGGGGGATTGCAGCCTCACTGTGTGCATTAGAATGCGTATGGTTCCTCACCTCCACCTTGTGGGCCAGTCCAGTTTGTTTACCACAAAACCATGTTGTGTAGGTGTGGCCCAGTGTATGTTCCACATGTTAAGACAACTGTCCTATGATTCGGTTCGCATGGATGCATTGCCCCGTGTTGCAGTATGTCATGTCACTCTCATGTCGTTACCTCAGTGCAGGTTGAGAATACTGCTACGCCAGCCTTCACAGTGAGTAGCAGTTCTGTTTTAATTCACATGATGCCATGTATGTTTAGCACTAGACATGACAATGTTGGGATTATGCATATGTGAATTATTGTGTTGCACTAGTGGAGTGTGGTCATTCACATGATTTTCTTGTCCAGTGCAGCATTTCTGTGCGATGGTAGTGTATCATTATGTGGCTTGGATCAACATCACTTGCTGTTGAGTTATTTTCAAACTGCTTGTCATGTTTAGCCTAGTGATGCAAAGTTGATAGAGCAAAAGACTGGCTACAGAGTGCCTTCATTGCATGTAGGTCATAAGCTTCCTCTTCATATGTGATTTTTACAGCTGTTGTGGGTGATGTCAAGTTTGCCTACATGGCCCTTACGGGTACACATAATCAAATACAGATATTACACTTTGCGTAAGTAGCATTACCATATGTTTTAATTTGTTTGTATGGTCCACATCATCAGAGACAGTGAATTCGTTTTTGTCCACATAGATACCATTGCATGGTAACTGACTTGTGAGCGTTACACAAGACTCAAATAGATGACAGAGTGCCCTAGTTTTTATGTGTCCGTGTTACAGCATCGGATCTCATGTGATAGCATGATGAGTGATCTCTAATTGGCTACAGTCGTTACACTTCACAGGTGTGACTGGTACAGTGTATCTCATGAGGTATTTTTAGTGTCAGTGACATGAGAAACTACTTCTAATGGTTATTTGCCTCTGTTTCAGGTCTCCCTCCCTGCAATTCCCATCCTCTCCTTCCCTCGCCTGATCACCCTTTTGTGTCTGTCATTTGTACTCAGACCAAGGGGCTATTTGGAGGTGGAACACTTTGAGCATCACACCACTCTGATGAAGAAAGGTACGGCCAGTCCCTGACAGGCTTATTGCGAATAGTACTGCTGTATTTCAGGTGACATCATTCATAGACTTTTTTTGTCTTCTTGCCAATGCCAATGACCATGTCTGTTTGATAATGCTCCATGGGCTCACAAGGTAAATCTTCATGTTGTGCATGACGTGTGATTTCAACTGAATATTGTGCCTCCTTGATGTCAACGCACATGTCCTACTAATGTGCATGTTTACTATATGGCATGAAGTAAGATCATGCTTGTTATGTGTTTACGTGTACAGTGACTACATGCATGGTGTTGGTTAAGGCTAAAATACTATATTGTGTGTGAGGTAGATGGCTGTGTAGCTGCTGTTTAGCTTGGAACACACTAGCTGTAGTCTACACCTGCTGACACTGTGTGTCCTGCGCCCCACTTGTCCCTAAGGGGCCTGATCCAGTGACCGTGATGTTTGATGATTACTGTGCCATTTTATTTGCAGTGACCCTGAGTGAAGCAGACACTCCTGCATTCACATACACATGTTACTTTGTGGCTTGCCAATGCCCTTGTGGTATGTGCTTGTTTTGCAAGTTGTCACACCCTTCCTGCCGTCATGTCTTCATTCGTTCCTGCTGATACATACACAGCCACAGTGCAGCGCACACTATCCAGGACCACACACGCCTACAGGATACCCCTCCTTCCATCCATTTGTAGAGCATGCTCCAGCCACCCTACACACAGAGAACACCGGACAATCATCCTCCTGGTATCACAATGCCTCAAACTCAGCCATTGCAGCTTCTATGCCTGTGTGTGCAACGCATACTGGCAAGACTATGCTGAGCCACATGACATTGTGTCTACGTACCACCAGGTCATGTGCCTTGTACAGCATACACACACCTTCCATAGGCACAATATTGAAAGGTCTTACCTTGTCAACACCACAGCAGCAAAAATCAGCTTCCTTACAGTCACGTGCCAGGACACGACCTGGTCACACCACTTCAACATAGCCATCACAGTCAGTCAAGTAGCCACAGGGGACACACACCATGACCACGCCTCTTGGGTGTGGTGTGATTTGGCCGTTCTGGTGTAGATAATTGTCAGACGTGGGTAGTTGCACCCATCACAGGAGTATGGTACTTGTAGATCCATAGGTGGAGGTCACCTAATCAGGTGTGCTTGGGTAGAGTGCTACAGCCCATTGCCCACAGTCTGTCCTGCCACCCTTGTTCTGTGCGCCAACCATCACATCCACAGTACAGCATCATGCTGATGATAGTTCACATACCTGAGGACACAGATGTAGGTACTCCTTACGTGGACAACTAGTTTTGTCACACTGATCTGTACACCTCAAAGTGACTCTCCTGGGCCTGGCTGTTATTGCAGTTTTGTGATCCAAACCCCCTCCAGCATTTACTATCCCTCACAGGTGTGTCTTTCCATCCATGTATCTAGTTTTTAGGAATTTGTGAACGATGTGTGTCCTCACCCGGAATCAGATCCAAGTGTGTGGATGGCTGCAGTTTGTTGAATACTCTTGCATTTTATACATTTTCACACACATATCATTTTATACTATAGGTACAAGATAACTCACCAAATGCGTATGATGTTTAGAATATTTATTGGGTGATCTTGTGCAGGAAACGTGAATAGGTGCTGTACAGAAAGGGGGGAATCCAAAGTTCACTGCTGTAGATGAGATGCCTTACAGTTTGAGTCAACAGAGTCCAGGCCACAGTGCTTGGCATCATTGGGCAGACTGTGACCAGCAAGTTCATGTGGGAGAGTCTCATAGGTGATGCTGTTGCACCCAAGGGCAATATGCCAGGTCAGGTGTCCTGGGAGTTGTGCATGGCCCACTGCCTCTCAACGACTTAGCCGTGGACGACCCACCTTCCTTGGGGGACCCTCACGTGCAGGCATGGACGATGCATGGGACACTACGTCAGACAGTTCCTCCTTCTCCTCCTCCCTCCCTGTGGCTGGTGTTGCACTTTGCCTTGATGTAGCTGGCCTGGTGACACAGGGAGGGTGCTGCATGTTGGGAGGGTGCTGTGATTGGCTCATTTCCCGATGCACCGTCAAGATCTCAGCCAGACTTGCCTCCACCCGTCCATAATGTTGGTCTTGCCTGCCATTTTGCTCAGTCTGCAGTTGTTTCACCTGGTTGAGGGCCTCCGCTAGTTGGCTTACCTCCCTGGTGTCCCGCCGGTATGCCTCCAGGATGTTAGTCAGTTCAGGCATACCAGGCCCTGCAGCTGACTGGCCAGAATCTCGCCTCCGCCTTGCGCCACTCCCACCACCCTGACCCACACGAGCACGGCCTGCGCTTGTGGGCACATCCGATCGATGTGCCCCCCGAGTGCTGGCAGGGTGAAGGTTGTCTGCCACCTCAGGGGTGCCCGACAAAGGGTGTCCCTCATTTTCAGACAGGATCTCTGGTGGATCATGGGCAGGCCTCTGACCTGTCTGCTGGGATGTGGTGGGAATGGTTCCGGTGGTTGGCACAGATGTCGCTGGTACAGTTGCTGCAGGGGTTTGGGATCCAGAGGAGCCAGGTTGGTTGGGGTCATCCACAGTGCATTGAGTGGCGTCGCTGTCGGTGGGGTCAGGGTCCTGCTGAGCCTGGGACTGGGATGCTTCTCCCCCCTAGGTTGGGGGGGGTCTCCACACGTTGCCCTGTGTGTGGGAGAGACAGACACTGTTAATGCACTATCAAGTGAAATCTAAATTAGTTAGCCATTATCAGCATCACAGTTCCACAAGCTTTACATTGTTGTCATTGTTCACTTGTGTATGTAGTGGTAGTAATGTGACATGTACTCTGGGGTATTTTCCTTCTTCCATTCTCTTGACAATGACTGACAGAGCCATTGCTGTGTCTTGTCTTGCCGGCACAACACATATACAGCAGTGCTCAGGTTCCCGCAAAACATCCAGGATACGGTGTTAATCCTTATGTCTGCGTCAAGCATGCACAGAGTTTAGATGCAGCATGTTCATGTAAGAGACAGAGCATTATTTATTTGCATATAATCTTCTACTTTGGATAGGTGTTGCTGTTCCGTGATGGCCAACCAATGCCAACACCCCTGGACGTGTACACCCACTTCTGGATCATGGCTTTAGAACGTGGCACTTCTCCAAGACACATCACCTTGTCAATACCCATGTCCATGTTTGTACTTAAGTGCATCGACAACGTTCATGAGATGGAGCACGTGCATTGTGTGAGAGGCACAATGGACTGGAGCATCTGCAATGTGCATGTAAAAGTTGTATGTGTATTCATATGAGTGAGTGTTTAGTTGTGGTACATGACAATTGGGACAGTGTTGCACTCCATTGCCTGCCCCCAGGGGATGAGTTTCTGTAAAGGGGGTGTATGACAGGCCATGCTAGTAGTTTGCGTGTGATTTGCACGCATCCATCCTTCATGATTTGGCTGTGCACTCATGTAGCATGCTGGCATAATCGTGGTTGTGGGTTCCTGCACAGGATGTCTGACCTTGTCCTGGTGTTTGTGTTTGCAATGATCACAGGAGGGACTTGTGCTGCCTACACCTGTGCCCATTGTGTACTACAGAGCTTTCCAAACTGTGTGTCCTGACACAGTATAGTGTCGCATGCAAATGGTGGGTGTGTTGCAGGCACTTAGTACATGACTGCTGGTAATTAGGAGACATCCCTAAACACTCTGCTCTATGGTCTTTATAAGGCCTGTGCAATGCTTGGGTGCAACTGTGTGTGTGCCCAGGGAGCTGGGGTGAGGTGACAGAGGAAGGTACACTGAGGGATGGATACAGAGGGAGGGAGGGGCACTGAGGGAGGGAGGGAGACAGAGGGAGGGAGACAGAGGGAGGGAGACAGAGGGAGGGAGACAGAGGGAGAGGGAGACAGAGAGAGAGGGCGACAGGGATGGAGGGAGTCAGAGGGAGGGAGGGAGACAGACAGAGGGAGGAGGGCAACACCTGTCCATTCTCATGTGGCTCATACAAGGAAGTGCGAATATGTTTGATATTGCAAGAGCGCAAGAAAGACTGCATCTCAGATGAAACTAACTGCACCCCATTATCCGACACTAGAACAGCAGGACTACCTTCCCTTGCAAAAACTTCTTGAAAAAATGAAATAACGACCTCAGACGTAACCTTAGCAACAAATCTTACCTCTGGCCATTTAGAATGATAATCTATCATTACTAATGCAAAACGTGAGGTCTCTGGAAGAAAGTGGAAAGGTCCTGAGATATCAAAAGCTAATTTGCTCCATGGCAACAGAGGCCATTCAACAGATTTAAGTGGAGGAACATGCAGCTTTAACATTTTGTCCTTGGCACAACAATCAGGACAGTCCCTAACAGTACGGTCAATGAAGCGGTCAATTCCTGGCCACCAAAAATTCAGCCTAATCAAACGCTTCATGCTAGAAATACCAGGATGCGCTTTGTGTGCCAACTTTAAAATAAGCTCCTGAACACCAGAGGGTGGAATACATTTGTCAGATCTGAACACAAAATCCCCTTCAAAATGCAACTCATCTGCAACATTGAAAAATGGAAGTAAATCATCCCTGACCTTAGTTTAGTTTGGCCAACCCTCCAACATAAATTTACCAAGTAAGACAAACCTCTCATCCTTAGCTTGACATTCCAACCAAAACTGTTCAGATATATCCTGATATTGAGAACAAACAACATCAGCTAAACTTAGTACAAAATCTAACTCCTTCAAAACATTTACCTTGTCCTCTTTATTTTCACACGGAAGACGTGACAGACAGTCAGCCGTAACATTTTTCTTTCCAGGAATGTACTCAACTGTAAAATTATATTCTTGCAACCTAGAAGCTAACCGTGCAATCCTAGCCGTGGCATTCCAACCACCACCAACCGATAAGATATTTACAAGAGGCTTATGATCTGTTCTGAGAACAAATTTGCTTCCCCAAATATAAATTCTGAAATGTTCTATGGCCCAAACACAAGACAACAACTCACGCTCTATAACTGCATACCTTCGTTCTGTTTCACTCAAAGTCCTTGAGGAAAATGCCACATTCCATTCGAGCACCCCATCAGACTGAGATAATACACACCCTAAACCATACAAGCTCGCATCTGTTGTGATGATACAATTCTTACCCATCCTAAATGGTTTCAAAGTGGGCGAATTTACAATTTCATTTTTGATGTCAACAAAAGCTTTTTCTTGTTCAGAACCCCACAGAAATTCATTGTTTCGCCTTAGCAATCTTTTTAATGGCTCCATCTTTGTGGCAAAATTGACCACAAACTTACTATAGTACTCACACATGCCAGAAAAAGAAAGGAGTTGTTCTTTGTTGGCTGGAGAAGGAGCTTTGAGGATAGCTTCAACATTAGATCTTTTGGGAACCAACCCTTCCCCTGACAATGTGTGTCCCAAATATTCAACTGATTTTTTGAATACCTTGCACTTGTGTGCTTTAAGAGTTAGACCAAAATTTTCCAGTCTACTACATACCACATCCAAATGTGATACATGCTCCACTTCATCCTTAGAAAATACCAAAATGTCATCTTGAAAGCATTTTACAAATACATCACAGTCTTTAAAAATATGAAACATTACACGTTGGAAAACGGAGGCCGCAGATGCTAATCCGAACGGCATCCTCCTGTATTGAAATAAACCCATAGGGGTGATGAAAGCTGTGTATTTCCTAGAATCTTCGGTTAACTCAATTTGATGGTACGCAGACCTAAGATCAAAAGTGGAAAAAATCTGCGCACCATCAAACAACGAAACAAGCTCATTAAAATTGGGCAATGGATGGCAATCCACAATAATGTTAGAACTGAGAGCCCTTAAATCAACACAGACTCTCAAAGATTGATCAGGTTTTCGCACCAAAACGATAGGCGAAACCCATTCTGCAGATTCGATAGGCTCAATGATATTATCTCTAAGCAAATCATCAAGCATTTTCTTAAGCTCATCCCTAACATTCAATGGAACCCCTCTTAGCTTTTGTTTAACTGGAATGGCACCTTCTTTCAATTTTATCTGATGCTCAAAAATTTTTAACTTACCCAACTGATCACTGAAAACCTTATCAAACTTTTTGCTCCAAAAAGAAATGTTACTACTCTCCCCCACATTAGGACAAATGGACCCAATCATTTCCTGATCAGTACACATCGAAATGGGATCCTTTGCCCGTGGATTAAGTTTAATACCAAGTTCCCATTGATCTTGCCAACCTAAAACATTTATACCCTTCACAGCAATGTATAATTTAATTTGAGCCACTCTGCCTCTGAAAGTTAACGGAACGTTGAGGAAACCTTCAATATCAATCAAATATCCACTAAAACCTTCTGCTAAAATGTCTGATTGTTGCAAACTAATCAAATCACAAACATTGCTTAACTTCTCATTAAAGTAGTCTCTAGTAATTATGGTCCAGGGGGAACCCGAATCCACCATAAGCTCAATTGCAATTGAGAAAACATGAAAAATACACTTAGGGGATTTCTTTCTTGTAATTAGAGCACAACCACTCTGAATAATAGACACAACGAAACCCCTTTCAGGAACTTGTTTTTCCTCCTCCACCTCATTAAGAGAGGAAATCTTTGAGGGTGTAAAGTTGCTGGAGGGCGGACGTGATGGTGGACTAGTACGCCATTGTGCATTGTAACGTCTTTCTCTACAAACACTGCTATAATGCCCCACTCTACCGCAGACATTACATGTTTTGTTTATGGCCGGGCAACCTTGAAATGACGCAATATGAGACCTGCTACCACATCTAAAACATGACCATGCATTATTTACAGCATCAGGTCTCCTATTGCTAGTGTTACTATTATTCTTATTCTTTGGTTGATTGGATATAGGATTTCTTTCATTCCATTTAGCCCTAAAAGCACATACTTCCTCCTCAGAAATGGTTTTACTGGGATTGGAACTCTGTTTATCTACAATGCCCATCCACTTTTCAGACATTTCAGTTGACTTAGCAATAGAAATAGTTTCCTCTAAATTGGGATCACCAATACACCATAATTTATCTTGAATTTTTTTGTTTCTAATATGCACGATGATTTGATCACGGATCATTTCATCGGCCATTGCACCGAAATTGCAGTGCAATGTTAGAGATCTCAATGCAGTGAGAAAATCGTCAAATGATTCTTCTTGCTTTTGTGCCCTGGTATAGAACTTAAAATGATTTAATGCAATATTGGCTGTAGGCTTAAATCTTTTTTCCAACCTACTGAGAGCTTCTGTATATACATTTAATGAATCACCGCTACCTGAAGCAACAGTAATTTGGGGTAAAGTCCTAAAAACTTCTTGGCCTTCCGAACCAAGACAATGTAACAGGATACTTTTTTTCCTTTCGGAACCCATGCGTTCCCCATCAATAGCTCTCATGTAATTAAAGAACTCCTCCTTCCATCTAGACCAAGGCATGGGAGGGTCACCTTTCACTTGTAAAAACTTAGCTGGGGGATCGAACTGCATTTCAAAGGACCAATGCACTAGTTACTGTATAAACACTTAACAGTTAATAAATGAGAAATACAAGAAAACAAATGTCACTCCTTTGTACCAGTGACCAGTGAAGAAATTGAGTTGAACTGTAACTGAAAATATTCTTGCAATGTATGCAGTTATAACAGTGACCAACTAAAATATTTCTACATAAAAGAAAACCAATTAGGAACATTCAGTATGATATAACCGTAATGGCCTAAACATACTCTTAAAACGATGTTGATTTCATAAAGGATGTGAAATGAGAACATAAATTGAGTCTTTGAGTACGTCGTGAAACTGTACTTGTTCCAAAATATCCAAACGCTGAAGTAGAACCAATAAAAGAAAGTACACTGTGCCTTGAAATACGCTGAGAAAACAGAATATAAACGTACACTGCGCCTTCCAAAATCGAAGAAACTCCTTCCCTTGCGGCTGCCGATGAAAACTTCTCCGTATACTGGTTGCTTGGAGACACCTGTAAACAAAATGGTGGCACGCAACGTAGATCACGTCAAAACAATGACGGAGATACGCCCACACGTGATGACGCTCACGTAGAATCCAGGCAAAGAGACACGTACAATGGACTCAGACTTTCAGCTGATGCGGAACGTGTGGAAGACGGAGTACTTCAGGCAGCGTTCGGGAGAGAAGGTAAGAGACAGATAGATTTCCGGCCACTAAGAACTGCTGAGGCAACGGGGCGCTGTGACGTATTCCAAAGCAGCCAGATGCGCGCTGTGACGTATCCCAAAGCAGACAGATGCTCGAGCCGCTTGAACCGCCACCAACACTTGAAAGATGCAAATGTCCAAAATTACCCAAAGTTGCCTCGAAAATTTTTACAATTCGGGCGCAAAGCAGGAAATGATTTCAAATAACGCTGGCAGCAATCCAGGTTTGAATGCAGTAATCCAAAACGTACCAAAGCAGTGAAAAATCCGAAATTTCCATAAAAGAATCCAAAAACTCCGCTCCTGTGCTGTAGATGGCTGGAGTAGCTTTATCCTTGTCGCCAATTTTGTAAGAATTCAATAGAAGCTTGTATAAATAGGTTGTTTATTGATAGCACAGCATCAGGTACAGGTACATCAGAATCCAAGCAATAACTGACAGAGAAAAGTGGAATGCTACATTAGCAAAGCTCTGTACAGAATACAGAATGCAAAGCACAACCTGCACAGCGCATGCAGTTAAAGAAGCAGTGCAGAATATAACAGGCAGACAGAGAGAGAGGGAGACAGAGGGAGGGAGACAGAGGGTGAGGGAGACAGAGGGAGAGGGAGACAGAGGGAGGTAGACAGACAGAGGGAGGAGGGCAACAGAGGGATGGAGACAGGGATGGAGGGAGTCAGAGGTATGGAGGGAGACAGAGGGAGGGAGACAGAGGGAGGGAGTCAGAGGGTGACAGACAGAGGGAGGGAGAGAGACAGAGGGAGGAGGGCAACAGAGGGATGGAGACAGGTTATTTGTGCTCGGTCGCTTGCTACACTGCCTTACTGTGTCACAAAATGATGCATCGCCGTAAGGTGTGTCAGCAACTTGAAATAGTTTATGAGCTGTGGTCTACTATCTAGTGTGATATTTCCCTATCCCTGTGCATTGGGCATGGTGCTTGGGTGTGTCCCTGGGACATATGGGATGGGAGCAGCCTCTTACCCTACACCTCCCACCCTTTGTGCCTCCCCCTTGCAACTACCCCCATTCGGTTGTGTACTGCTGGGACTCATGGCCACCCACCCCATGCTGCTGGACACTGTTGTAAGTCCACCCATGTAACATGTGTTTTTTGTACACTCACCAGACTCAAAGGCTCCTTCAATACTGTGTACTCCCACTGGTGGCAGCAGGGCCATGACTTTCTCCTCCCAGGGATGGTATACAGGATGTCTGCGGGGACCACCACCTCCAGTGTAGTGTGCATTGGCGTAGTCCTGGCCCATTTTCTTCTTCACCATCCTCCGCAGATCATACCACCTGGACTGGCATTCCCCCCTGGTGCGCCTGATGGGTGCAACATCATTGACCTTGTCTACGATCCTCTCCCACAGGCGTGTTTTTTCTGCCATGCTGGTCTGTCTGACCAATGCTCCAAACAGCTGTGGCTCGACTCTGATGACTTCATCTGTAAGTATCTCATTCTACGGGTTTGTGAACTTTGGATTCTTGGGTGTGGTCATGGTGTGGGGTGTATGTGATTGAGGGGATGATGGTGTGTATGGATGAGGGTGTGTGGGTTCGATTGTGAAGGGGGTGGTGTGGGTGTAGATGAGATAGGGTGTAGGTGTGTGGCTGCAATTGTTTGTGAGATGTCTGTGTCTTCGCAAGAATGGGTATGTTGCAAAGGATGATGGATTCTATGTGTGGACCCTTTTATTGGTCAATTAGTGGGTGTGGCTTAATTTGAATTTGTGGTGTATGTGTTATATGGGGTGGGTGTTAGTTTTGACCTCTGTTTGCCTGTTTGGCTGTGACCAGGACATTGTTTCTCAATAGTGTGTAGACAGGAGACATGTTCAGTGTTGTTGTGCGACTCGTTAGCAAAGTCCTTGTGCTGGTTTAGGTGTTGGCGTTATGTGTGCGTGTCGTACTTGTGCGTGCGGGTGACTTGTACGGGCCGTTGGCGGGTGGGGGGGTTCGCATAGGCTTGATGGGGGGGTGTGCGTGTCATACTTGTGCGTGCGGGTGACTTGTACGGGCCGTTGGCGGGTGGGGGGTTTGCGTAGGCTTGATGGGGGGGGTGCGTGTCGTACTTGTGCGTGCGGGTGTGTTGTATGGGCCGTTGGCGGGTGGGGGGGTTCGCGTAGGCTTGATGGGTGTGTGCGTGTCATACTTGTGTGTGCGGGTGTGTTGTACGGGCCGTTGGCGGGTGGGGGGTTCGCGTAGGCTTGATGGGGGGGTGCGCGTCGTACTTGTGCGTGCGGGTGTGTTGTACGGGCCGTCAGCGGGTGGGGGGTTCACGTAGGCTTGATGGGGGGGTGTGCGTGTCATACTTGTGCGTGCGAGTGTGTTGTACGGGCCGTTGGTGGGTGGGGGGGTTCGCGTAGGCTTGATGGGGGTGTGCGTGTCGTACTTGTGTGTGCGGTTGACTTGTACGGGCCGTTGGCGGGTGGGGGGGTTCGCGTAGGATTGATGGGGGTGTGCATGTCGTACTTGTGCGTGCGGTTGACTTGTACGGGCCGTTGGCAGGTGGGGGGGTTTGCGTAGGCTTGATGGGGGGGTGTGTGTGTCATACTTGTGCGTGCGGTTGACTTGTACGGGCCGTTGGTGGGTGGGGGGGTTTGCGTAGGCTTGATGGGGGGTGTGCGTGTCGTACTTGTGCGTGCGGGTGTGTTGTATGGGCCGTTGGTGGGTGGGGGGGTTCGCGTAGGCTTGATGGGGAGGTGTGCGTGTCGTACTTGTGCATGCGGGTGTGTTGTACAGGCCGTTGGCAGGTGGGGGGGTTCGCGTAGGCTTAATGGGGGGGTGTGCGTGTCGTACTTGTGTGTGCCGTTGACTTGTATTGGGCGTTGGCGGGTAGGGGGGTTCGCGTAGGCTTGATGGGGGGTGTGCGTGTCATACTTGTGCGTGCGGTTGAATTGTACGGGCTGTTGGCGGGTGGGGGGGTTTGTGTAGGCTTGATGGGGGAATGTGCGTGTCGTACTTGTGCGTGTGGTTGACTTGTACGGGCCGTTGGCGGGTGGGGTGGTTCGCGTAGGCTTGATGGGGTGTATGCGTGTCATACTTGTGCGTGCGGTTGACTTGTACGGGCCGTTGGCGGGTGGGGGGGTTCACCTAGGCTTGATGGGGGGTGTGCGTGTCGTACTTGTGCGTGCGGGTGCGTTGTCTGATGTTTTGTTTATACGGGTATGCAAATTACACTGACTGAACAATGTAATAATGATAGGATGGAAACTTGTCCAGCTTGAAGTTTACGTCACCCACATGCTAACAGAACACTTACACACACTTTTTTATATACCACTTCCAGATCATGGCGGGTGGGGGGGTTCGCGTAGGCTTGATGGGGGGGTGTGCGTGTCATACTTGTGCGTGCGGGTGTGTTGTACGGGCCGTTGGCGGGTGGGGGGTTCGCGTAGGCTTGATGGGGGGGTGTGTGTGTCGTACTTGTGTGTGCGGTCGACTTGTACGGGACGTTGGCGGGTGGGGGGGTTGATGCCACTTGCTGTGAGGCGAATAATCCCGTACAAATCAATCTTCATGCGCGAATACTTTGGGCCGTACGAATCGCAGACAGGCTTTTCGTACAGGATCGTACTAGTGTGTTTGTACGGCCTGGTTACAAATCGTACGGTAGGATTCACGATGCCTATTCGTAAGGGTCATCGGCTGTGGCTCGTACGGTTCGCTGATATTCGTAAGGCAATCGACGGAAATGGATCGGAATTCGCAGGTCGGACGGTAATTTCCCATTCGTACGGATTCGGATACGAATACGAATCGTACGGCGGAATATTTTACCGGATCGGAATCGACGCCATAATGTGCACTCCATTATCTTTTGTGTAGCACAGACCTACAGCCAGACAATTTAACCCAGACCTCTCGCGTTCCCTCACCCCCCACTAGCAGGGCATGGTATTGCATGGGTGTCCAGTTTCACATGTGTGCGTCTGGCTGCACTTTTAAGAAGCATCAGCAATGACCTCTGAATGAAAAGAACGGAAAACCGAACCTGCTGAGGTACTAAGATGTAAAGCGCCTTTGTATCAGGGACATTGGGGGAGTGTGAGGATCTGGCACGCACTGAATAGAACACAAACAAGTCAAATATAATTTCGCCTCGAAGGCCAGGATTTAGTTCTAGTCACAGATCAGCAACAGAGGCGCTCAATGTTGCTGTCTGCCTCTGCGATGCCAATCTGTGAAACGATCAGTGATGGCTAAAAAATCATTAAGTGCTTTGAGGAAAATTGAATTTTGCCTTGTTATATGTGCCTACGTGTTCCCCATCCTATGTTACATGTGCATGATTAATATGCATATATCCCCCTATGATCGAATAATGACGCAATTATAGTTGTGTCCAACTCTAGTATGCCAGTTTCCAGTTCCTGTGAAAGCAACGAGTATTAGGCCTATGTTGCCAACGTTTTACATTGTGCACGTTATTCTATTGAATTGTCCCCGTTTCTAGGCCTCATGAGGGCCCGGACACCAGATTCAAGCTCCAGTCTCCTGAACCCACTCCGAGGAGCGATGCAGCCCCCACCTGCATCCCTGACCCTTCACTTACTTCCTGCCGCGCAGCGCGGTGCCCGGCCTGGCTCTGCCTGCCTGCCTGTCTGCCAAGAATATGTTATGCCTCTAGTTATCAGTTCAGCTCTCCGTCTTCACATTCCTAAGTTAGCGAACCGCATAAACAGTTTCAGCTATAGTCTAGTCTTCCTGTCTCCATGCAAGAGAATTACTGAATTAATATCCATAGAAGATTCATAGCACACGCAATACATGAAGAATATATGCATGCACCAGCCTTAGTGTCCAGTAGCCTTTGCTCTGATAACTTTTAGATTCTATCAACATGTACTCCAAACACAAGATACCAGATATGCTATAGGTACATGTCGTCCTGACATCGCAGACTTTCGTCTCCTCTTCTAGTGCAGAAGTCAGAGCCCCCAGTTCTCCCCTAGTAACACGTCATTGCCCGTTTGCGCGCACCACTAGGTTAAAGGTCCCAGCTGCCCAGGTAGCCCCCTCCATGTATCCACCCATTTCATGACACTTCTGTGACGTTCTCATCACATGTGTACGTGCACGCCCTGTGCACGCCTTCTTTTCACGCCCATGTGTTCTTATCTTACGCTTGTCACTAGTTACGCCTACTGTATGTAATGTAATTGTGATGTTTTACTATATATACAATGTACTGTTGATGAAACGTTGCAGCTGCCTTCTATGCCATTCTATTTCAGGCTGTCCCGATCCTGTCCCTTCCCTTATGCCTGAATAAAGCCCGTTCGACTCAGATTCCTCGGATCTTGCCTCTTATTTATTGAGCTATCTGTTTTATTAATGTATTCAAAAATAGTACCGGTAATTAATTATTCATTTACCACAGAAATGGCGCCCGAATAGGGACATGCCCTTTCCCCACGCGCCGGCGATGTAACGCAGGCCCCCTGACCCTTCTACAGCCGTGACGGAACTCTACCGTGCACGTGCAGGTATTTCTGCTTCAAGTCTCCCTCAGGCCCACGGAGGAGACGGAACCTGCGGTCCGGCATCCAGACGAGGCGGTGAGGAATGCGGTTCGTCCCGACCAGAGCCCAAGCCGAGAGTGGAAGGTCCGAGGTATCCGGAGGCCCACCTGTTCCTGAAGTCCGAAGTTCGTAACCAGACGTCGTAACAGTCCAGTCCAGTCCGAGGCCTTCCAGTTTCTGCTTCCTGGTGAGTACCGTTATGGGGGAAGTATCTAGACAGGTTCATTAGTTTGTTCCTGGTCCGATGGGTTTGGGTACACAGATCCAGTCCGACGTGTCCATCTAGGTGGATACGGTATGACGTGTCTCTTTATGAGACCGGTATGTTCTGTACTGTTTTAGCAGTGCATCCAGTAATTCTAGTAAGTCCGTTCTCGAGAAATTCAAGTGTTATGTTTTCAGTGTATCAGGTAGAATTCTGTTCGAACTGTTATTAATGTATTTCTATGTCGTGGTATGAGTGATTTGTTTGCCATTTCATTACTGTGTTTATTGTGTATTGTGTTAAAGTCTAAGTACAAATTCAAGATGCCTCTGTTTTCTAAATTACGTCAGATCAAAACTAGAAAAGGGTTACTCGAAGAATCAGTTCCTGTCCCTCCTAGGGACAGTCCTGGTCATTTTATGTATCACAAGCATGGCTTAGATGCCATATTATATCTAGACTTATGGTCGGAGTACACCAAACATCTTGAAGAGAAATATAGATGGCCTGTATCAGGTACATGGGATGCCGAGTGCATCATGCGAGTAGAAGAAGCATTATGGAAAAAGAAAGCCAGACAGTCCCAGAAAGATGCCATCGAGTTATGGCGCAAAGAATCTCATAGAAGAACCGAAAAATAGTTCAGAAAAACAGAATTAAGTAGGGAATCCTCAGAGAAAGCCCAAGAAAGGCAATTAATCGAAGAAGGTGAACGAGTTAGAGCAGAACAGTCAGACAGACAGAGAAATGCCCTTATTAAAGGTATGTATCCTCTTCTTGCCGAGGGCTTGCCGAAGGCAACCCCGGAAGCATCCTGTAATTTACCGCCACCATTGGTCCCGATTAAGCTACGTCATAAACCGACCGCAGCTGAAATTTTTCTTTCGTCCTACTTGGACGACACAGTCCCAGAATATGCAAATCGTATTCCGCCCGTTCACCCTCAGCACCCTGTTAATAATGTAATTCCTGTTCCTCCAGTCACTGGTCCCGGGAACCCTGTCCATGTACCAGTACCCCCGGACCTGCCCACATTAGGTGTGCCCGTTTTGCCAGTCACTCTACCAGCACGTACAGTATTAACTGACGATTCCAGTTCAGGAGGTGCGGGGGGAGGTGCTCCTATCACCCCGCCTCAAGTAAGACGACTGACGCCGCGAGAAGCAGCGTTACAGCGTACGCCAAAAGTGGCTACATACACAGACCTCAAGCGACTTCTTACGGACTGTATATATGATCCAGTTCCAGGCGAAGATCACATGGTATTATATTCAGTACGTTTAAGACGGGTTGCCAACTTCTTGGTCACCCTGCCCGACATGAAGGAACATCTAGACAGAATATATCGTTTTGTCCGTACAGGAGAAAATCCAGGAAGTATTCACGAAGCTATGGCACAAAGGAAAGCCGAGATTCAAAATATGATTTTACAGTTCTTGATTAACTGTTTAATAAGAGAACAAGATTATCCTGATAAAGACCAAGACGAGATGAAAGGCCTGACCAGGTGGAGTGATAATATAGCCGAGGGAAAACACAAGACACTAGGTAGTATAGAAAGTATGTACAAGAAAATTCGTAAGGAAATTATAAGTATACACCAGAAAGAGGAAGCAAAAAGAGCAACCGAGAAAGAGAATGACTCTTCCAGTGAAGAGGTAGACAGCGAGAATCCCTCCAGAATAGCGTACGTAGGTAGAACTAGATTTGCCGACAGACATTCACGTCCAGATTACAAGAAAGTTTTTCCTCCTTCAGTACCAGAACAGTGTTCTCTTGAACAAGTATTCCAGGCCACCGATCAGATTCTGAAATCACGAATAGGTTATAGCGAGCTTAGTACAATGCATGAACAAGAACTAGCCCGATCAGCAGTCCGATGGACTAGTGATTCTACCACGTTTCCAGATGAAATAGTGGCCCAAACGTTTCTGAAACTGCCCCCAGCCGAGCAGCGTCTGGTGGGTATGTATATGATCCAGCACCTCATCACACTGTATGAGGATCAGCATTCTGATCCAGGTCCTTTACATGATGTGCTGAACGAGTTACTCCTAAATAGATGGAAAGGTCTAGGTACTGATTTAATTAGTGTCATTCTAGAACAGCGCCACAAATACAGAACGTTCCTGAACCCACATTTTGTTCCTGTCCCACCTCCAGTAAGAAAATCATTCTACATAGACAGACAGAATCCGTTACGAGAAGTACATCCAGTTAAGGGAGAGGGGGGTGATCTAGAACGAGTATTTGTTTACACCCCTATCACGAAAATAGAACTTCTTGAAATGAAAAAGTTAATACCCTGTCACGATAAAGATCCAGCAGGGTTCCACCGTGAATTAAAGGACATGCTCCGTATGGGAGAATACACGTATCCTGATATCATTAAAATGTTAAAGGTCCTGTTGCCTGCGGGCATATATGAAAAACTCAAAGAAAAAGAATGGGAGGTGGGAGAGAAAAAGATAGATTGGACAGCATTAGAGACTGAGGATAACACACGAGTTCCAGGTACCGGTCTTGGGGAAAAAGCTAAAGCATTGCCCGAACTGTTAATACAAGTCTTGCCAAGATTACTAGCCACGAAAAAGGAAGACTGGGATGCCATCTCAGCCTGTAAACAGAAACAAGATGAAGACACTAGTGATTTTTATTCTAGATTTGAGAAATGTTTCATTATTAATAGTGGTCTGAAAACAAGTAGTGAATCGTATCCACATCTTTTTGTTACCAAACTAGTCGAGAATTCTCTACCACAAGTTAAAAATCGAGTATTGAAAGTCGAAAGTACCTGGCAAGCTATTACTCCGTCACAAATGCTCCAGATGCTCCAGTACCACCAGAACAGAATCAGGGAAGAGCAAGAACACGAAAGGAGACGTATGAAAGACACGAAAATGAAAGTGCTAGTTGCACAGTCTGTTCCACCAGACAGTCAGAAGAGGGGTACGAATCAAACTAGTCATTCTACAGCTCCCGTTAAAGGGACATGCAATTACTGTAAACAGCAAGGTCATTATATAAATGAATGTGCAGTTCTGAAACACAACATAGCTACTGGTAAGACGAAAGAGAGACCACGTCCGCCTAGACAAGAACAAGTTTCACAGATTTCCCAGACACCGCAGAATGCACAACAGACAGTTACAGTACCGCAGCCTATAGCTGCCACACAACACGTTACACAGCAAATGTACCAGTATGCACAGTCGGAGTATATCAGCAGTATTCATGAAACAGCCTAGAGAGGGAGGTTGGCTTGCCTCTCATCGAGATTCCTGTAGATCAAGAGGGTCCCTATGTGCATAGTCAAGTATTAGGGAAAGACAGAAAGTTTCTGATTGATACAGGGGCAAGTAGGACTACCATCAGTCATGACGAGGTTCCAGGGGCTCCGCTCTCAGGCTCTAGAAATGTTTCCCTTGGATTTTCAGGAAAGCCTATTGTTAATGAAATATCGAAACTAGTTACTCTAGAAGTTGGTCCATTGTCCCGAACTACAGACTTGTTACTAACGAAATCCTGTCCAGAGAACTTACTTGGTATAAAGACTCTGAAGGAATTAGGAGCAGTTATATGCTGCTCCCCAGAAGGAGTACGATTGTTTTTGCGTGATTTTAAAGGTCATTATGTATTACGTGATTTTGATCCAAGATTATTGAATGTACCACAGCATTTATGGGCGCAAGGTCCAACTGATGTAGGTTGTATGCACATTACACCCCATCGTGTCACTCTGAAGCAAGGTGTTGTATTACCACGAATCCGACAGTACAAATTGCCACCTGAGGCTGTAGCAGCCTTATCCAAAATTATTGACGAGCTCATTGCTCAAGGAGTAGTTGTAGAAACGGACTCCAATGTATGTAATTCTCCTATCATCCCGATTCTAAAACGTACTGATCCAAATGCACCTCCAGTTTATCGATTAGTGATTGACCTTCGAGAACTTAATAAATGTATCATACCCCAGTACCCAGTGGTCCCAGATATTTCTTCCCTATTGACAGCCATTGATTCCGAAGCTACGTTCTTTACTGTTATTGATCTCAAGTAAGCATGAGCGCAAAATCCGCTCCGATCGCGGATTTTCGGTAAATTCGCGGTCCGCGAACTCTCGCGAATTTACCGAAAATCCGCAATCCGCGAGCGGCGGATTCCGCGGTCAAAAGTTCAAAGCCTAATTTACGATGGCGCCGGCAAGCTGCCAGCGCCATCCTCAAATAGTTACTTAATTAGCTTCAACAGGAAGCTCTAATAGATAAGATAAAGCAGGGGCTCGAGCGCCTGCTTTATTTTATCAGTTGGAGCTTCCTGTTGAAGCTAATTAAGTAACTTTTTCAGGATGGCGCTGGCAGCTTGCCGGCGCCATCGTAAATTATTTACGATGGGGAAAAACGGTGGTGTCTTCTTGAATAAATATGAAGGGCAGGGTTCATTCTGGCACGACGGTCCTGGCACAAAAAATAAACCTCAACAGGAAACACTTGCAGATATCAATAAAGCATGTGCCCTAGTTGAAGCTTAAATTCAGTGACTCATTCATCAGCCCAAAAACAATCGTGAGCGTTGTGGAGGCTGGGCAGGTGTGCCTTCTTCCCAAATATACCATCGAAAATCCGCTGTGATGCTGGCCAGAGGCATTTGCATCTTTGACTTTCACGAGCGCAATCCCCGTGCTGTTCCTGTGACCAGGAGCTTCTGTCTCTTAATCTGCTGCTCTGATCGGTCTCTGACCTTTTATACACACAAGAGGCATGTGCGCTCGCATGGAAGCCCCGTCCGTTTGGCCCCGCCCACACACTCGAGGAAGCCCCGCCCCCAAATCCGCCGATCCGTGAATTCGCAAATTCGTGAATCGTGGATCCGCAAAATCCGCCCATGCTTAATCTCAAGAACGCATTCTTTAGTGTCCCAATTCATCCAGACAGCCAGTTTCTTTTCGGATTCTGTTTAAATGGAAGAAGCTATAAATTCACACGAGCTCCTCAAGGTTTCACAGAAAGTCCTAGTATTTACAGTCAAGCACTTAAGAGACAACTAGACAATATTCACATGCCAACTGACACTGCCCTACTCCAGTATGTCGATGATCTATTGATCACAGCCCGTTCTGAACGTGACTGCGAACGTGCGTCACTGACAGTCTTGTATTTCCTGGCCGAGATGGGGCACAAGGTGTCCCCTTCTAAATTGCAATTCTGTGTCCAGCAAGTGGTCTACCTTGGACACTTACTGTCCAAGAGGGGTAGGCAGTTGACACCTGACCGTATCCAGTTAATAGCACATCTTCCACAGCCCAAGACTCAGAAGGAGGTACGAGCTTTTATCGGCCTCACTTCTTATTGCAGACAATGGATTCCTCAGTATGCATTTCTAGCCAAGCCACTGATACAGTTAACGACACGGGAGGCAGCCGTATCGACTGTCCTCCCTTGGACCCAAGAACATACACTTGTTTTCAATGAGTTAAAGAAAGCCTTATGCCAAGCACCTGTTCTAGCAACACCGAACTACAGTAAGCCTTTTACACTTTTTGTCACTGAACGTGATGGTACTGCATTATCTGTTCTCACACAAGATCAAGCAGGACAATACAAGCCCTGTGCTTATTTCTCTAGCACATTAGATCCGGTGGCCCAGGCTTTGCCTGCGTGCCTCAAATCAGTTGCAGCCACAGCTCTAGCTATCAGACAGAGTGATTCCATAGTATTAGGACACTCCCTGACAGTACAAGTTTCACACTCCGTGGAAGTTCTTTTAAACCGAACACAGACTCAGCACTTGACAATTGTACGTTTAACAGGTTATGAACTGACATTGTTTCAGCCACACATAGAAATCAGACGCTGCAACATTTTAAATCCCGCTACACTGTTACCCTCAGTTACTGCAAACCCTGCCACACATGACTGTGTGGAAGTTGTTAACACCATGACAAAGCCAAGACAAGACTTGACAGACATTGCATTACCTGATCCCGACCTGACACTTTATGTGGATGGTTCATGTATGAGGACAAGTACAGGAGAACTAGTAGCCGCGTATGCAGTGACTACTGACACTGAAGTTATAGAAACACATCGTATTGACACCCTGTCTGCTCAAGCAGCAGAGCTTGTCGCTCTGACCCAAGCCTGCATACGAGCCAAGAACCTGAAAGTAAATATATACACAGATTCACGTTATGCATTCGGAGTCGTACACGACTTCGGAGTACTCTGGCAAGAGAGGTTTCATGACTTCTCATGGAACCAAGATTCAGCATGGCCCCCTCATTCAAGCTCTGGTAGATGCAATACATTTACCGACAGCCATCGCTATCATGAAGTGCAAGGCACATACGAAAGTCACTGACATCATTTCCCAGGGTAACGATCTAGCAGATCGAACAGCCAAGCTTACAGCTCAGACTCCAGACATACCAGTTAACACGACACAGACAGACATTCCAGATCAGACGACTTGTATGACAGTTAAGGACCCTACACAAGACGTACTAGATATACAGTTACATGCTACCCCAGATGAAATCAAGAAATGGTCTGAACAAGGAGGGGTCCAGACAGATCAGGGATGGTTGACGAAGGGAAAAGCCACATGGTTTCTCCCCGACTCTATGGTTCAAGTCATTATTAACACCGCACATAGTCCAGCACACTTAGGAGAAAAAGCCATGCTAGACAGTATTCAGAATCTCTGGTTCAACAAGCATTTACGAGCAGCAGCCAAGCAGAAAGTGCGTACCTGCATGATCTGTTGTCAGTTTAATCCAGGTAAAGGTGTCCCGGTGGAACAAGGTGGATTCCATCCTCCTGACCACCCTTTTGAAGTCCTCCAGACGGATTATATTCAGATGGAGTGATGTCGAGGTTTCAAGTATTTCCTCGTAGTTGTATGCGCTTTGTCCAGATGGACAGAAGCATATCCAGTCCCAGATTACACCGCTGCGACCACTGCCAGGCAGTTGGTTCGTGAGTTTTTCCCCCGCTATGGATTACCTAGGGTCGTGTATTCAGACAACGGCCAGCCATTCTCATCCGAACTTATGAAACAAGTATCCCTTCTGTTAGGGTACCAGTGGAAGTTCCACTGTGTACGACATCCTGAAGCAGCCAGTCTCGTAGAGAGACATAATCAGACTCTGAAAATCCGCATTGCCAAAATATGCGCAGAGAAAGGCGTAGATTGGATAGTAGCACTGCCAGTTGCTCTTTTCTATATGAGAATGGTCGCACACTCCCGTTCAGGTCTGTCCCCTTTTGAGGTAGTGTTCGGTCGTCCCCCAAATATGTGGGGTACACCTAGACCACGTACAATTACAGATGTTGACAGTAATATGCTGACAGATTACCTTGCCTCCTTGATGTCTGCACTACAATCTTGTCGTTCACAGGTTGCCGCTGCTTTTCCAGACAACACCGAAATGAAACCGCATGAGGTCATACCAGGCGACCTAGTCCTCGTGAGAAATTTTGATCGTTCAAGTCCGCTGGAGCCCCGCTGGAAGGAGCCCCGACTTGTACTACTAACAACAAGGACCGCCGTGAAGATCGAAGGAAGAAAAGGGTGGTTGCACTCCAGTCATGTAAAGAGATTCCATGGACTCAAACCAAAGACTGTTTTCAAGGACTGCCCCGTTCTCAAGGACTGCCCAGACACTGAATCTAAACTTCCCCTGTTAGAGAAAACTCCGCAGCAGGAGTATAAAGATAAGCTACGGTCTAGTAAGTCAGCCAGTTTAATTGTCTAAGTCCCTCTCGGGTGAAACGGTTAGACAGGTTCCTGACATGTATGAGATAGACCCACACAGTGAGAGAGTTAGTCAAAACTCTAAGAGAATACGTTATCAAAAGAATCTTCAAAGTCGATGCATTATTACTCTATTATTTATGACATTTCTGAGTCTTATGGTTACCTGCATAAGTTATGCCTTACATTTATGTTTTCCTATTGATTCACATGTACGTATGTTTTCTAATGTTACAGTAGAGCACACTTTTAGTGACCTGCCTCCTCACGAGTTATCCTATCGTCTTGCCATGCGCAATAACACGTTTATCCGTATGTTACACTATTCACACCAGACTAGCAATGCCACTAATTGTTGGGTGTGTGGTCGACTCCCCCCTTTCCAGACACCGAAGGGAGTTCTGCCACTTTTTCCCTATCCGTTTTCACACAATGGTTCGTGTGGAGCATGGTCCACGTTAACGTCATCTTTAAACGATATGTCCCTTCTGAATAGAACATGTTTCCCAGACAAGGAGGGTCTTTCCCATAGAACAGGGTTAGATCTAGAAAATGAAGTATATGATCTAGGTAATTATTCCTCGAATTTCATGGTCTTGAATGTTCAGTCCGAGACTACTCCAGATTTGCCTGCTATTGCAGTTCTACCAGTAAAAGGAGAATTATGTGTTAGAAAGAATGGTTCAGTACATCTAGGTCATAGTGATTGTACTACTATGGTCGAGTATAGTGACAGTGGGAAATCTATTTTCAAAGCCTCACGTCATTCTTATTTTGTGTGTGGTCAGACCGCATATGTTCGTCTGCCCCTCGATTGGGATGGAACATGTTATATTGCCTTCCTACTGCCACCAGTTTTTCTAGCCCCATCCGATTATCACAGAAACACACATCTAGTACACGTCAGACATAGAAGGGAGATTGAGTCCCCAATTCTAGATCAAACTGAAACTACCTTAGAACAGTATCAAGACTTCAATAAAGGTTTCTTTTTCTTCATAGGACCTGTCCAGAATAGTAAGCTAATACGTAGGTTAACCAGAACCCTTGAAGCAGTAGTGAATGAGACTACTTCCGCTCTAGGTAACTTAACCGAGGAGCAATCTGCTATGAGATTTGTCGTGCTCCAAAATCGTCTCGTCCTTGACGTCATACTGGCCGATAGGGGAGGAGCTTATAGAGTCATCGGATCTAGTTGCTGCATTTTTATTCCTAATAACGCACCGTCTGTTTATTCAGCTATAACCAGACTTCATAAAATTGCCCATCAGTTACACCAGAATCCAGGCACCTGGACATGGTCCGGTTGGCTCTGGAGTATAGTATCTGCCTGGGGATGGAAAGTATTATCATTCCTGGGTATAGCAGTAATGATCATATTCAGTTGCTGTCTCTGTTTACAATGTGGCCCTGAGATTTGCGGCTTGTGTGCTACCTCTTGTATTCCTAGTCCTAAGTCCCGTTCCAAGACAATTCGAGACGAGCAAATGATACTTTATGAACAGATAGATGGTATCATGAATATTGATGTTTCCTGATGGAAACGTAGGGCACAAGGAGGGAATGAGGAAAATTGAATTTTGCCTTGTTATATGTGCCTACGTGTTCCCCATCCTATGTTATATGTGCATGATTAATATGCATATATCCCCCTATGATCGAATAATGACGCAATTATAGTTGTGTCCAACTCTAGTATGCCAGTTTCCAGTTCCTGTGAAAGCAACGAGTATTAGGCCTATGTTGCCAACGTTTTACATTGTGCACGTTATTCTATTGAATTGTCCCCGTTTCTAGGCCTCATGAGGGCCCGGACACCAGATTCAAGCTCCAGTCTCCTGAACCCACTCCGAGGAGCGATGCAGCCCCCACCTGCATCCCTGACCCTTCACTTACTTCCTGCCGCGCAGCGCGGTGCCCGGCCTGGCTCTGCCTGCCTGTCTGCCAAGAATATGTTATGCCTCTAGTTATCAGTTCAGCTCTCTGTCTTCACATTCCTAAGTTAGCGAACCGCATAAACAGTTTCAGCTATAGTCTAGTCTTCCTGTCTCCATGCAAGAGAATTACTGAATTAATATCCATAGAAGATTCATAGCACACGCAATACATGAAGAATATATGCATGCACCAGCCTTAGTGTCCAGTAGCCTTTGCTCTGATAACTTTTAGATTCTATCAACATGTACTCCAAACACAAGATACCAGATATGCTATAGGTACATGTCGTCCTGACATCGCAGACTTTCGTCTCCTCTTCTAGTGCAGAAGTCAGAGCCCCCAGTTCTCCCCTAGTAACACGTCATTGCCCGTTTGCGCGCACCACTAGGTTAAAGGTCCCAGCTGCCCAGGTAGCCCCCTCCATGTATCCACCCATTTCATGACACTTCTGTGACGTTCTCATCACATGTCTACGTGCACGCCCTGTGCACGCCTTCTTTTCACGCCCATGTGTTCTTATCTTACGCTTGTCACTAGTTACGCCTACTGTATGTAATGTAATTGTGATGTTTTACTATATATACAATGTACTGTTGATGAAACGTTGCAGCTGCCTTCTATGCCATTCTATTTCAGGCTGTCCCGATCCTGTCCCTTCCCTTATGCCTGAATAAAGCCCGTTCGACTCAGATTCCTCGGATCTTGCCTCTTATTTATTGAGCTATCTGTTTTATTAATGTATTCAAAAATAGTACCGGTAATTAATTATTTATTTACCACAGAAATTTTACCTTACGTTTTGTATGCCAGCAGTAGCATAATAAGCAAAGAAATCCCTTTCACGAAGGAAAGGGCGCAGTACCACAGGCTGGTAATAGATGTCCCTGGAACACCAGAAAAGAAATTCTAGGGCAGAGGTCTTCAAACTTTTGTAGGTTGAGCACCCCCAGCTGAATTTTTTTAGATGTTGGGCCACCCCACCACCTGACAGAAATTTCTGGACTCTGAGGAAAATGATATTTTGCCTGACCAAGATCCCCCCTACGTGTACCCTATGTCATGTGCATGTCACCCATGCATTTCCTTGTAGTGGCCTGAATCACTAGGCCTCTGCAAACAATGCCATTAGAATGCCAGTCTCCCAAACGTTAAGTTAGCATAAGGCCCAAGTATTTGCATTTTGCATTGTGCACTTTTAAATAAATATCGTACTGAACCCTTTTTGTGGTTGAGCCTGAAACCACTTTCTGAAATATTGTTTTCATGACTCCTGACACACTGAAGCTGCAGTTACGTCCCTCTGACCTCGCATACTTATAGCTCAGCCGAGAGAAGCCCAGCAAGAGGCCTGCCAAGACTGTATTATGTATAACAGTTATCCGAGGGAGATAGGGCCTAGCCATTCTGTCTCCATTTAAGTGAATTACAGTGCTTGCATCCATAGAAAGCTCATGCAATGAACGAATAAATATGCTTTTTCTATTTTTCTAGTGATGAACAACCTTTTGCTTCAGATAATACATCCCCTATCATATCAGATTGTACAAGACGTGCTCAAGTCGCCCTGACACAAGAGATTTCTCTGCTAGGCTGAAAGTCAGCTCCTCCCAGTTACACGTCAATTGCACGTCATGCTCAAGTTGCACAAGTAGGGCAAAGTTCCAGCTAGCTATCCAAACTCCTCCTCTAAGTACCCACCCACCTATGACACCTGCCTATCACCTACCTATGACTCATCAAGTACACACCCTCAGGCACGCCTACATGCTCTTATCTCATTTTCTGTCTTGTTCTGCCTCGAGCTCCCTATGTACAAGGAGTAAAATGTATATATATATTGTTCACTGTTATTAAATGTTATAAGACCTTTCCTGAACCTCTGTGGTGATGGAACTGATTCTCCCTTTGACTCGAGTTATTGGAATACAGCCCATTTTAACTCAGATACCACGGACTCTGCTTCTCACTTGATGCATGCTAATTGTTAATGCCTAGAAATTCAGCCAGGGTAATATTTTATTTACCACATTAATTGGCGCCCGAATAGGTACATATCCCTTTCCCCACGCGCCGGTGGTGTAGGTCCAGACTTTGCCCCCTTCTACAGCCGTGACGGACTTCAAGTGCACAGACTGCGGGACTTCCTGCTACTCCCTCAGGCCCAGGAGGAGGACGGACTGCGACCAGGCATCCATGCGAGGCGGTGAGGAACGCGGATCGTCTCAACCAGAGGCCCAGCCCGTGAGAGAGCAAGGTCCGAGGTCTCCAGAGGTCCACCTGATCCAAGGCGCAAGCGTAGTCAAGTCGAGTTTCCGAGGCCTTCAAGTTTCAAGTTCTGCTTCCCAGTGAGTACCACTATGGGGATTGCATCTAGTTTCAAGACGGGCTCATTTTAGATGAGAACGGTCAAGACGTGTCCACGGTTAAACGTGGGCACGGTCAAGACGGGTTCACGCTATTTGTGAATCCGGTAAAGACGTGCCTCATTTTTATGAGCACAGTCAAGATGGGTCCACGGTTAAACGTGGGCCCGGTAAAGACGTGTCTCTTTTTTGAGACCGGTATGGTTGTACTGTATTTTCAGTGCACAAAACTGTTTTTCAAGTACATGTTTAACTCTCTGTATCAGTCTAGGTTGTATCTGTTTCAGTGTTTAAATTGTTTAGTGTGAATGATTGTTGATTGTTACAGTCTATTTTTGTGTATTGTGTTTCCACTGTTCCAACATGCCACTGTTTTCAAAGTTGCGTCAGATAGGGACCAGAAAAGGTATACTAGAAAAGACAGTTAATATCCGGCCTAGAGACACACGTGGTCATTTTATGTATAATAAGCATGGGCTAGACGCCATTTGGAAAAAGAAGTCAAGACCCTCTCAGAAAAATGCCATTGAGTTATGGCGCAAAGAGTCACATAGGAGAACAGAGAAAGAATTCAATAAAGTAGAGAGAACTAAACAAGCAGAGAAAAAAAAGCCTGAGAAAAAGAACTACGGGATAAGGGGGAATGGGTCAAAACACGACAGACTATTAGAGAAAGAAATGCCGTTGTTACTGGTATTTATCCCGTCCTCTCAGAAGAACTAGCTAGAGTTAGAGTTAGAGCTATAAGTTTACTGTGGAGTTCCTTGTAAATAGCGCCTTGTAAATATGCCTTGTAAATAGCGCCTTGTAAATATGCCTTGTGAATAGCGTGTCATTTTTGTGACTTGTTGAGTTTCTTGTAAATATGGCTTGTGAATAGCGCCATGTAGTTATGGCTTGTGTAGAGCATGTTATCATTATGTTAGGCAGGAGAGAGCTGGATCTCTTTCAAGTACTTGGAGAAAACGTTTTGAAGATGTACGTACGTGTTATGAGATAACGTGGAGAGATGAGATCATGACTTTCCCATGTACTGCAGTCGTTGGGGAATGATTTTGCTTCAGCTGCCAAAGGGTTAATATCTTGTATTACGAAGGCAGTATTTGTTTTAACATGCTGTTTAGCATGCATGGTTATATGAACTGACACTAAAAGTCAGTGAGTGTTTAGATGAAATGTAGGTTTATTTCACTTTTCATTGATTTCTGGATCTGCCTATGTGCTTTGTCAGTTTGCAGATTAAATAGGTAACATCTGGCATGGAGAGTAAAGAAGTGTATTTGTAAGGGTTTGCCTTGGAACACTTGATTTAATGTGTTTGACTCAGAGGTCGGTAGTTGTAAATGAACCAGTCGGATTGAGATAAGGGTTTTGCACGGAGGGTGCTTAGATGTTTTCAGGGTTGACAAGTAAATATAAATCAGGCCCATTAGAGAATGTGCTTATAATTAGTGTAATGCAACCGTGTGTTTTTTTAAAAATAGGAATGTTTCTACAAAATATAAATTATTGTTTTTCCCAATGCAAGCTGCCCTTTAGAATAGCGTGTGAATGTTAGCCCACTCAATTAGGAAAATGGCTATTTGTAAATTAATGAACGTGGCCCTTTTGATAGCTGTAATACACTACCATCTTAATGCATTGCTAAGTGTCCCCTACATTAGTTTAATTTGCATTCATTTAGTTTCATGGCTCACCTATGTACTTTGACAGGCTGCTGATAGAAAGTTATAATCTTGCACGGTAAAAGCAGTGTTCATTGAACATGCTGCCTGGTATATGTCCACCAGCCTTTGAGAATAGGATTTATTACGTCTGATTCAGAGGTCAGTTAGGCTGCAATGCTTACACAGATGGTTTCAGATAAACATTTAGTGGAGAAGTTTCAATTGGTATGTGCAGAGAACAGTCCCAACCCAACAGTCCATGATAATTCGTTTTTTTTTCTCTCTACTGCAAAATGCATACCCTTGTGTGCAGAAGCGAATTGTCCCTTTTTGTGTGTTAATTTGCATGCCAAACAAATGCCCATGTTTCAAATGTCTTGCCTTCTAGCTGAATTAGTTAGACAAAAGTGTTTTTTAGAAAGTGGAGCTTTTAAGTAGCAGTACATTTTAACAGAATTATTTTAAAATGCTAGCATGTCACTTCGTTACAAAAAAAATATGTCCTTATTAATTAATGATTTTGGAATACTTTTTTTACCACGTTTTAAGTTTGCTTAAGTTAGTTAGAGAATAATGGTTCTGGCCTGGGAACAGATATGTTTTGAATTAAACAGAATGTGTTTTTCGACCTTGAGACACAGTCCGTCCGAGATGGCCTGGTTCCCAGTGAATGATGTTTTGTAAAGGGAGGGTTTTTCTCTCTTGGAGTGCCTGTCTTGTTGCTATTGGCCATACTCCAATTCTTTTCCGCGGACATTTATTGGCTGTCCTCCAGCTGAGTCAGGCTCTTCCTTGCAGCCAGCTTCATTGACTTCAGATAAGTCACGCTTGCAAATGTATAGTTTAAAGTAGTGTAAACAGAATAATTGGCAGGAGTCTTGCTCTTGCGATGGGTTCAGCATCTGGCAGTCATTCAATTTTAGAGCACAGTGTAGCCCGGCTTGGAATTGATTCAAAGCTCCGAGCGTGAACATAATTCTAGAGGGAGGGGCTGCTTCTCAAAGGAGTGAGGAGTAGCGAGGCTACAGGCCTTCTGTCTATGCTAGAATAATTTGGGTTTTATTCAATTACATTTAGAGAACATGTTGTAGTTAGTATGGTCATACTATTACCAGGATTTAGAGTAGGATTTTTTTTATGAACTGCAAGTGCTTTTGAAAGAGGTTTCCCCAAAATAAAATAGTGCTTTTGAATTGAGAATTCATTTTTATTTATTTATTTATTTTTATATAATTATTTCTGCTAGATTGATGACAGAAAGTCCTAGCATTTACAGTCAGGCATTGAAGAGAGTCCTGGACAGTATTGATATGCCTGCCAACACAGGACTGATACAGTACGTAGACGACATTCTAGTTACAGCACGCTCAGTTACAATTCTGTGAAAAGCAAGTGGTGTACAACACTTGCTTTCCAAGGAGGGATACAGCTACCACAAGAACGTATACAGCTCATAGCTAACCATTTATTGGCCTTACTTCTTACTGTAGGCAATGGATTCCCCAGTATGCATATCTAGCCAAACCACTCATATAGTTAACTACACAGGAGGCAGCTACTCCAACTGTCCGTCCCTGGACACAAGAACACACCTTGGCATTCGAGGAATTAAAAAGAGCTTTAAGTCAAGCGCCAATTTTAGCGACCCCTAGTTACAGTAAACCTTTTATGCTTTTTGGAACAGCGTTATCTGTTCTCACACAAGATCAAGCAGGAAAACACAAGCCTTGTGCTTATTTTTTGAGTACACTAGATTCAGTGGCCCAGGCTCTGCCTGCGTGCCTGAAATCAGTTGCAGCAACAGCCCTAGCCATAAGACAAAGTGACTCGATAGTATTGGGTCACCCCCTGACAGTACAGGTTCCACATGCAGATGGGTTCAGTGACCCAGTGACAGTGACTAGACACAGACACAACACTTGACTGTAGCAAGACTGACAGGATATGAACTGACATTATTTCAGCCACACATAGAGATCAGACGTTGTAACATTCTGAATCCTGCGACATTTTTTCCCTCAAGTACAGTAAATGCACCGCCACATGACTGTGTGGAAGTTGTGAATATAGTGACAAAACCAAGACAAGACCCGATAGATATTGCACTTCCAGACCCAGACCTAACACTCTATGTAGATGGATCATGCATGAGAACAAGTACAGGAGAATTAGTAGCAGCCTATGCTGTGACCACTGCTACAGAAGTCATAGAGACACAGAAATTAGACACTCTGTCAGCACAAGCAGCGGAGCTCATTGCTCTGACACAAGCCTGCATAAGAGCTAAGCACTTGAAAGTAAACATTTATACTGACTCACAATACGCCTTTGGAGTTGTTCATGATTTCGGGGTACTATGGAGGGAGAGAGGTTTCTTGACCTCCCATGGGACCAAGATCCAGCATGGTACGCTTATTCAAGCCCTGTTGGAAGCCATACATTTACCTACAGCCATTTCTATCCTGAAATGTAAAGCTCACACCAAGGTTACAGAGACCATTTCCCAGGGTAATGACCTGGCAGACCGAACAGCTAAACTTACAGCACAGACACGACAAGGACAGAGGTACCATTACTGACAACAAGTATGACAGTCAGGGATCCCACTCAAGATGTACTTGACATACAGACCCATGCCACTACAGATGAGATAAAGAAATGGACTGAACAAGGAGGGGTCCAGACTGACCAAGGTTGGATGACTAAGGAAAAAACTCATGGTTTCTTTCAGATTCCATGGTACAAGTAATCATAAACACAACACATAGTCCCGCACACTTGGGAGAGAAGGCAATGATAGACAGCTTACAGAATATTTGGTTTAACAAGCACCTGCGTGCAGCAGTGAAACAGAAAGTGCGAACATGTATGATCTGTTGCCAGTTCAATCCAGGTAAAGGCATTCCGGTGGAACAAGGCGGATTTCATCCTCCTGACCACCCTTTTGAAGTTCTCCAGATGGATTATATCCAAATGGACAGATGTAGAGGTTACAAGTATGTCTTAGTAGTTGTATGTGCACTATCCAGATGGACAGAAGCTTATTCAGTTCCAGATTATACTGCTGTTACAACAGCCAGACAATTAGCCATTCTCTTCTGAATTAATGAAGCTTGCAAAGATTTGTGCAGAAAAAGGTGTGTATTGGATGGTAGCCTTGCAGGTTGCCCTCTTTTACATGCGTATGGTAGCTCATTCCAGAACAGGCCTATCTCCTTATGAAGTATATATGTGGGGTACGCCTATGCCTAAAAAAACTAACTGATGTTGACAGTAATATGCTGACAGATTACCTGGCTTCCTTGATGTCTGCACTACTCTCTTTTCATTCACAGGTTGCTGCCGCCTTCCCTGACAACACCCAGGTCAAGGAACATGCCATAGCACCAACAGTTTGTCTACGTGTGGAGAATTTTGATCGTTCAAGCCCCCTCGAACCTCGCTGGAAGACGCCGAAGAAAGTGAAAGGACAAGGGGTGGATCCACGCCCATCGCTGGAACTTTTTGTGGAACTTTGGAACTTTTATAGAGAAACATTGACACTAAAAGACGATACAGACTTTGCGCCGCCTTTGCTAGAAAAGACTCCACAGAAGGAGTATAGGTCCAAGCTAAGATCTAGTAAGTCAGACGTAGTTTAATTGTTTAAGCCCACCCGGTGGTGAATCGGTTAGACTAAGATTTCTGACATGTATAAGATCACATATGAGAATAGCAAAAAGATAGAAATGAAGACGAAATACTGCAAGATATTACGCAGTAGATGTATAGTTACCTTGATCATCCTTTTCATTCTGTGCATTGTTATAATTGGTGTTAGTTTATTGCTACATGTTTTCTTTCCCATTTCCTCACATATACATTCTCCCAGTAACAGCACCGCAGAGCATACGTTCAGTGATCTGCCACCCTATGAATTGTCATATCGACTTGCACTACGTAACAATACTTTAATTCGAATGTTACACCATTCTCACCAGACCAGCAATGCGACTGATTGCTGGGTATGTGGCCAAATGCCTCCTTATCAAGAAACAAAGGGAGTTCTGCCATTCTATCCTTTACCGTTCTCACACAATGGTTCGTGTGGAGCATGGTTTGCCTTAATGACCTCAATAGATAGAAAGTACATAGCTTATCCAGGTGGTTGGATATATGGTAACCTGAATAAAGTAATGAATGAAGCATGTTTTCCAGACAAAGACGGATTTCCCCAAAGGAAAGGAACTGTTCTAGAAAATGAGGAGTATGAACAAGGAAATGCATCTGTTAATTTTATAATGTTAAATGTTCAGCCCAAGCAAAACACAGGTCCACCGTTTATATCAGTCTTGCCAGCAAAAGGTGATTTATGTGTTAGAAAGAAAGGTTCAGTACATATGGGACACAGCGAGTGTAAAGTTGTAGTAGAGTTTAGTGATAAAGGACTTTCTTCTTTCAAGCCATCACGCCATACCTATTTCATTTGCGGTCAGACCGCCTATGTACATCTGCCCTTAGACTGGGGTGGGACTTGTTATATAGCATTCTTACTGCCACCTGTTTTCTTGGCCCCATCCCATTATCATAGAGATTCACAACTAGAACATGTTAGAGTAAAGAGAGAGACAGATTCCGCAGGGATCGATCAGACTGAAACAGCATGGGAGCAATATACAGATTTCAACAAAGGTTTCTTTTTCTTTGTTGGCCCCGTCCAAAATAGTAAACTGATACGCAAATTAACAAGAACCCTGGAAGCAGTAGTGAATGTGACTGCATCTGCCCTGGCGAACTTGACCCAGGAGCAGTCTGCTATGAGACTTGTCGTTCTTCAAAATCGTCTTGTCCTCGACGTCATCCTGGCGGATAGAGGCGGAGCTTGTAGCGTGATCCGATCTAGTTGTTGTGTTTTCATCCCAAATAACGCACCATCTGTGTACGCAGCAATAACAAGACTCCACAAAATTGCTCATGCCATACATCAAGACCCAGGCACATGGACCTGGTCCAGTTGGTTCTGGGGTATAATATCTGCTTGGGGATGGAAAGTTATGTCTTTCCTAGGAATGGTCCTACTCATGATATTTGGTTGCTGTCTCTGTCTGCAGTGTGGCCCGGCGATTTGCGGCCTGTGTGCAACTGCCTGCGTTCCCCATCCACATAAACAAAGGATAAAAGATGAAGAAATGATGCTGTATGATCAACTATACGGTCTCATGAATATAGATGTATCCTGAAGGGTTACGTAGGGGACAAGGAGGGAATGAGGAAAATGATATTTTGCCTGACCAAGATCCCCCCTACGTGTACCCTGTGTCATGTGCATGTCACCCATGCATTTCCTTGTAGTGGCCTGAATCACTAGGCCTCTGCAAACAATGCCATTAGAATGCCAGTCTCCCAAACGTTAAGTTAGCATAAGGCCCAAGTATTTGCATTTTGCATTGTGCACTTTTAAATAAATATCGTACTGAACCCTTTTTGTGGTTGAGCCTGAAACCACTTTCTGAAATATTGTTTTCATGACTCCTGACACACTGAAGCTGCAGTTACGTCCCTCTGACCTCGCATACTTATAGCTCAGCCGAGAGAAGCCCAGCAAGAGGCCTGCCAAGACTGTATTATGTATAACAGTTATCCGAGGGAGATAGGGCCTAGCCATTCTGTCTCCATTTAAGTGAATTACAGTGCTTGCATCCATAGAAAGCTCATGCAATGAACGAATAAATATGCTTTTTCTATTTTTCTAGTGATGAACAACCTTTTGCTTCAGATAATACATCCCCTATCATATCAGATTGTACAAGACGTGCTCAAGTCGCCCTGACACAAGAGATTTCTCTGCTAGGCTGAAAGTCAGCTCCTCCCAGTTACACGTCAATTGCACGTCATGCTCAAGTTGCACAATTAGGGCAAAGTTCCAGCTAGCTATCCAAACTCCTCCTCTAAGTACCCACCCACCTATGACACCTGCCTATCACCTACCTATGACTCATCAAGTACACACCCTCAGGCACGCCTACATGCTCTTATCTCATTTTCTTTCTTGTTCTGCCTCGAGCTCCCTATGTACAAGGAGTAAAATGTATATATATATTGTTCACTGTTATTAAATGTTAGAAGACCTTTCCTGAACCTCTGTGGTGATGGAACTGATTCTCCCTTTGACTCGAGTTATTGGAATAAAGCCCATTTTAACTCAGATACCACGGACTCTGCTTCTCACTTGATGCATGCTAATTGTTAATGCCTAGAAATTCAGCCAGGGTAATATTTTATTTACCACAACTCGACCGCCACACGCACATTCCGGGCATATTCAGCGAATAACATTCAATACAATAAGATTGTTTAGTAAACTGCAGGTTTGTGAGTGGGTGGGTGTGGTGAAATGACAGAGGCGTATTACTCAGCTCAAAACACCACTTTCCAAGATAAAATGTGTGCAAATTGTTTTTACTAGTATGCTTTGTTTTACATATGACATGGATTGATAATAACACCACGAACATAAATGTGACAGGTTTACCTGTTTTTCAGAGACGGTCAATCTGTGGATGGATTTTTGCTACTGCCATCCTCAGGTTGTGCTCCACATCCAGGCTTGAACGAACTTAGTCTTTAATACCGCAAGTGCTGAGAACCCAATCTCACATAAATAGGACGAGCTGAAAGGCAAGAGAGTTTTGATAGCAATTTCTCCCAAAGCTGAATATTCTGCAGACATTTTCAGCCAAGACAGGGACTGTAAGGGGAGACAGTGTTGTCAGATGTTTCGAGAACTCCCTAGCTCAGAGCTGGTACACGAGAAACAAATCTTCTCTAGATATCATTAATAAACGTTTCAAGCAGCACTATAATGGGATAATTGCCCACCAACCAGTTATGGATCCGAAGGCAGTTGAAAGTCAACAGAGAAGGCGCTGAACAAACCCCTCATTGAGAATTCCTTAGTGGTACCATAAGTTGCTTGCCTGAAGCAGTGGGGGTTTGGACACGTCAGGCTTATGTTTAAATAAAATAGAACTAATAATACATTAATGATGTTGTCTAGTTTACTTCAGAGTAATGTTGTCTGACAGACTTTGTGATGGCAGGGACATGTAAGGGATTTTGGGTGCCCTGGGCCAAAACTATTTTGGGGGCCACTGTTCAGTACAGGTTTGAGTTTAGATGATTTATTTTCAGCTCTGCCATACCCTATTTAGCTAGGCTACTAACGGTGCACAGGCACTGTAGTCAAAATTCTAAAATAGTTTACAGCTAATAATCAGAGATAGTGATGTGTTTTCATTGTTACAAAGCAGCCGCCCACTAATTTTACAGTGAATAATATCTGGGATATCCTCTAATTTCTCATATGTGAGGACCCGCTTGGATCTAACTTTTTTATGGTTAACTTTTTTATGGTTGTTGCATAAAACAAACACATTTCTCTACAAATAGTAATAGACTGCCTCACATCAATTACATTAAAAAGAAATTAAACAAAACGGTATTTGCAAGAATCGGTTTAGGAATTATTCCAGTCCATCAGGGCAAAAACAGAGGTGTCTCTATCAAGGGGCCCCTGGAAGGCTGGATTGTAATGCATTTAGGTGTCTCCTTTTGTAATTTAGGGCGAAAACCTTCATGGGGCACAAAATGCCCATACTTGTGTACAGGGGTGAGTGAGGGGACCATATGAATTTGGGTGCGCATGTTATTGCAGAGTGAGACGAATGAATGTATGGTTAGTGGTGGGCTTATTGGAGTGAGATTGCAGATTGAACAGTGAGGGGGACAGGTGAGTCAAGTGTTACAAGTGCAGATTGACTAGTGTGCTCGGGTGACTGCAGGGTGAGGTACAGGGTGAAAAGCACAAGTGCATTGTGAGTGCAGAGTGATCACTGTGAGTGGGGGGTAAGTGGGTGAATGGTGTGAGAACATGGTGATCAGTGTGAGTGCAGGGTGAGCGGGTGAATGGTGTGAGTGCATGGTGATCAGTGTGAGCGTATTGTGATCGCAGTGAGTGCAGAGTGATCACTGTAAGTAGGTGAATGGTGTGAGTGCATCGGGGTCAGTGCGAGTGCTGGGTGAGAGTGAAAGTGAAAGTGAAGGGCGAGAATGAGGAGTGAGTGGTCTGAAGGCAGGGTGCATTCCCAGACACTTGAAGTAACTCAGCATTTTATATACGGCAGCGTAGGGTTTCAAATGTGTTAAACTATAGATATTATGGCAGTAACCAGGGATCAGGGAGGAGGAAATAAATATTGTGCTGATCCCTCAACAAACTTCCAGTCTTATGATTAGGGTTGCCAGCTCATTATTTTGATGTCACCGATGGTATAAAAATAAGCAGTCACCTAAAGCTGTATTTTCAGCACTTGTCTGTTCATACTTTGAACAGCAAATATAAATAGAAAGAACTTTTAATTGTTTTCTAGGGCTGCCTGAATGATCAATGACTGATAATAAAAGGGAGCAAAGATAAAAAAAGTCACATTACAAATGATTTGACAAAAAGAAGGGGGGGACCGGGAGCTCGTTAACATTACAAATGAATACATACTTATTTATAACTATATTTAGCAATTTGCAAGCTGTTTAAACAACACATGGCTGGCTGGCATTTTGCGCGCCTACCTGTGTAATTTTAAAAAACTTTCAGGGACGTTTTAAGGGTTTTGTGGCCTGTGGGCCAAATGTATTTTTGGAGCCCCGGTTCAGAGCAGCTTTGTTTTTATGATCTAGTCTCAGCTCTTTCATGCCTTCTTTGGTCAAATACTAAATGTGTGTACATCGGATATTCAGGGATAGTGATGTGTGTTTTCAGTATGTAACACAACAGCAGTTCACTAATATTACTGCAAATAATCTGTCACACCCTTCTATTTCTCATATGTGAGGTCATGTATTGATCTAAAATAAACTTTTTATATGGATGTCGCATGACGCATGAACACATTTTGTCTGCAAAATGTCTGTAACAGACTCATACACATTGAAAATAAATGATTGAAAAATGCTATTCACAACATTGTGTTTTAAAATGATTCAAGGTCATGAGGGCAAGACTGTAGAATAGTGCTGGCTCTTTCACCCCCCCCCCCACACACACTCCCACCCCCTTTGAAAGGCTGGGGACCTGGGCCAGAGCCCACTTTTTTTTTTTAAACTGAGTTTGATATAGCGCGAACTTGACCTAAATCAGGTATCAGAGCGCTTTACATAGCACAAGTTGCATTACATGAGGACATATTCATTTTCTTTGTTAGGCACAGGGAGATTAAGTGATTTGCCCAGAATCATAGGATGTTCAGCTTCAATGCCGAGACTCGAACTCTGGAAACTTTGTCTCCGTTCTGGGAAGAGTTAACTCTCCCAGGAGGGGGTTAATTCATAGAGCTGAAATGCTTCAGCTGCAGTGGGAGGCGAGGGGTCTCCTCTGCTCAAAACGAAAGCATGTCTGTTTGTTTGCTTTCGTTTTTAGCAGAGGAGACTCCTTGCCTCACACTGCAGCTGAAGCTGTCTGCTCCGTGAATTAACCCCCTCCTGGGAGAGTTACCCAGACAAAAGAAAGGGCACCTCCTGCTCCATCGACCTCCCCCTTCCACATACCTCCAAGAAGATTTGCACGGAGGACGCAGGGAACAAAGGTCAGATTGTAGTGGAGTGCGCGCCCCCCTTGGGAAGGTGTCGAGACCCCCCAGGGGGGCGCGCCCCACAGATTGAAGATCACTGTTCTAGGGACACCTAGTAACAGCCTGTGGTACTGCGTCCCTTCCTTCAAAAAACAAGTTTCTTTTCTAGGTGTTCCAGGGACACATAGCAACAGGCTGTGGTACTGCCCATTTTCATTTGTGAAAGGAATTTATTTTCTTATTATGCTACCTCTGGCTTAATTTGAAACAAGAAAAAAATGTGCATGTGCAATGCCAATAGCTCACATTTTGATTAATGTGAAACGTATTGCATTGCAAATGTTTCTTTTCTGAGCAGCCTCTTGTGTGGCTTCAGAAGTAATGAGGTAATTTAGGCAGGAAGCAAAGAACAAATCTTGAGTTTTCAGAGTCTAAGTTAAAAGGTTAGACCAAGTAAAAGGAAACAAGCAGCGACGACTGTAGAATCATTGAAAACAAGGAAGTAGTCCGTAAATGACAAGATAACAGCCAAGAATACAGCCCAGCGCAACTAAACAGTAGTTGGTCGGTGCTGCTTCCTGCAAAATGGAAGGAAAACGGAAATAACGTAACTGACCACAAGCCAACGATAAGCCAGCTAACAAGAGCAATGACAGAGTTAACAAATGGCATGCAACAGGAGAATGGCAGGAGAAATTACCATCGATATTGTGTTTACGATAGGTCTTGCAACATCGCATGCGCTGTCTAGTCTCGACCTAAAAATGGACATGACAGAGGATTTCTTTGGAGGCGGGGGCCGTACAACCCCCGGCCGTATTTATTAAAACTTAAAATAAAATAAAAATTGAAATAAACAATATTTACACATTTTTACCAGGAAACGTAACATGACATTTGATTACAATTACTATTTACAGATATCAGATGGCTAACCATAACATACTTCTATTACAAGGTATTTCCTATCCGAGTCTAACATCTGAACCATAATCATACATTAATTACTTTTCTGCGTATCCTATTTGGGCCTACAGCAAGGTCACTAACTGGTGTCAGATCCTTATCAAATTAGCCATGCCCTCCCGTAGGAGTGCACATGCGCAGAGGGCCCGTTTACTGAGAGGGCACTCCCCCCCCCCCCAATTACCCCCATACGCTCCATTAACTCCATTGAAAGGGGCCCTTGCACTCTGCGCTGTTTAGTGACGTCATTGTGCCCGTGCGGGGGGCCAACCAGCCTAAAGAAAGCGTGACTCCCCCCTCCCCCGCACCCGTCCAGCCAACCGGATGTACCGCTCCTGGAGTTCTAGGACAGACCACTTGTCCCTCCCCCGGGGCGACCCCATTCAAGAATGCCGCCACCCTCTAAGGACCTTAAATTTAGTGCTCACCAATCATGACCTTACCGCCACTGGCCAGCGTAGTTGACTGACTATCTGGCCCCCCCACCCTCCTACACTGAAAGGTCATGCCCAAGCCTGGCACTACTTAGCCAAGCCATTATATTTTCTAAAAGGATTTCGTTACCTAACCTAGTCAGGTGGACCCCGTCTTTTAAGAAGCAGAGTTCCCCCTAACACACCCATGCGCGATGTTTTGTAGCTGCAGAGACCTGAACAATTTCCCTATTTTATTGTTGATCCTCCTTGCCGAGTGATTCAACGCTTTCACAGAATCTCCCCCCTCCATTTAAATCTGGGTATCATCTGGGACCAAATTATGGTGCAGCCCTGGCACGCCTTAGCTAACCAGCCCAGCTCAGAGATTATGTCCTCCATCACGACCCTTCTAACCAGATTTTCCAGATTGTTCCTACCCAAATGCAAGATAACTATCGTGGGTGGAGGACTTTGTCTACTCAACAGTTCTGTAACGAAATCCCTAAACTGACTGAGGCAGAGACCCCCTTTACCATGGAAAGAAAAATGTAAACCATCCTGCTCAGCTCTGTGCCTGCAATTACCTGAAACAAAAACAGATTTCATACGCCGTACATAGGAATGACCTACACAGCATTCCCTTATCCCGTGGATGTGGCCGTTGTTGGGAAGAATCTTGCTGGTGATGCGCCGACAGCAGTTTCCCCCCTGCGTGAAAGGTAAGCAAACAAATAGGACAGGCATTAGGACACAATTGCATTGCCACCCTCACAACGTGTGTAGCCGCACATAGCGCTTGTAACAATTGGAGGACCATCTTCCAATTCTCTTCACACTGTTGCTGTGCAACCCTCTAGCTGTTGCCTCTGTGGCAGCCCCTATTCTGAATGAATGAGTCCCAAAATCCTTAGGATCCAAACCTGTCCTGTCTATCGCCATGGCCAATACCCTTTTAAATTGGAACCTGGTAAGCGGAGTACCGTCGGCATGCATTAATAATGTCCCCCCTACTGCACTATTCCTCTGTCGGAGGAAGGCTTCTAGGTGCATCACTGGGCAGCATGGATTGTCTTGTGCCCGGTGAAGTACTATCACTTCGCCACGGGCTTCCTGATCAGTTTTAGATTTTTTAAGTGTTATTAGCAAAGTGTCGCCCTGTATCCTCGCATGCTCCAGCTGGAGCCCACCTTGCACATCCTATTTATTGCGCGCCACCAGTTCCCCCACCCTGAATGCCCCATAAAAGGCCAGTGCAAAGGCAGCTCTGAATAGTAATGCCTCTCCTATTGAACTGCAAATGCCACCCAGGGCTGTTAGCAGTGATGTCAGCCGCTCTAAGCCAATCGGCCCCCTGGAGGCGCTGCCACCCCTTTAATGCCTTCCTTACAATGAAACTATTCGTGGGGTCCCTGGTGTCCTTGATTTGCGCAAAGAAAGAAACCGCTGCCACATGTCGCCTGGCTGTCGCCGTAAAGCGCCCTTCCTTATTCAAAATGTCTAAATACCGGAGGAATGCCCCTGACTTATGCCAGCTATCCGCCCAATCCTGCCTCAAAAAAGCGCAGTAAGACCAAAACGCCCCTTCGTAAGCCTCCTGCTCCTGAGCGTTAGGCAAGCTGGGGGCACCAATCTGCCAGAGTACTTCCGGGAAGTGTGTTGGTGTTGCCTCTGCCGATGGTAGGTGTTCCCTGAAAACCTGCACCTTGAAGCGAGAGAGTGTGCCAGCAGCGTTATTCAGCACCCCTGGGTGATGTTTAGTCTTAAACTGTATGTTCAGCTTCATACACAACAGCACTATCTCTTTCAACAGGCGGAGGATCATTTTATACCGTGCCGCCTGCTGGTTTATGCATTCAACCACTGTCATGTTGTCTGACCAGAAAATCACAGATTGATTACGCAAATGATGAGGCCAAACAGTCAGTGCAACCCAGATGGAAAAGAGTTCCTAGAAACCTATATTGGCTGTCACACCACTCTCCACCCCCCAAGCCGGCCAATGTTGTGCCATCCATTTGTTCGAGTATGGCACCAAATCCCACACTGCCCGTAGCATCAGTCCATACACCTAATTCCGCGGAAGAAGTGGGGGACCGGGCCACACTACCCTGCCGTTGAAACCCTCCAGAAATGCGATACAAATCCGCATGTCCTGGCGAACCTCAGACGACAGTCTTGTGTGATCGTGTTTCTCCTGGAGGCCTGCCATGGCCTGAGAGATGGAACGTGAGAACTGTCAAGCCATAGGTATTACCCTTAGCGCAAAGTTCAACTGGCCAACTCTCTGTTGTAGCTAATGCAAGGTTACATTATCTTTAGGTAACCTGAAACACCCCTGTACAGAGTCCAACTCAATGCCTAAAAATTGTATTGTGGTTGCTGGACCCACTGTCTTCCCCGGCTCCAGAGGGACCCCAAAAGCACGCATGAGCACACAAAATTCCTGCAATGCCCAAGCGCATTGCCGGGAGCCAGCCGACCCCAGAAAGAGAAAGTCATCCAGATAATGCATGACGTATTGGTGCCCTGTTGCCTGTCTCAAAACCCATTCCAAAAATGAACTGAATTTTTCAAAGTAAGCGCAGGAAACTTAACAACCCATGGGCATGCACATATCCATGTAGAATTTGCCCTGGAATGAAAATCCTAAAAGGTGGTGATATAGAGGATGTACAGGCAGTAGCTGGAAGGCGGATTCAATATCTGATTTGGCTAGCAAAGCCCCGGGTCCCAGAACAATTAGCATATCCACTGCCTGGTCAAAAGAGGCATATTTCACGCTACAGATTTCTGCGTTGATGGCGTCATTTAATGAATTGCCTCTAGGGGCTGACAGATTATGAATCACCCTGAACTCTCCTTACTCTTTCTTCAGGACCACCCCCAGGGGCAAGCATATATAGTTGTGCACAGGGATGTGATCAAAAGGACCAGCTATTCTGCCCAGGCGCAGTTCTTTTGCAATTTTTGCTGCTGCTACCCCCGGATTAGTCCTTACAGACAGCTGATTTTTACACTCTGGTGTCCCTGTGTAGTCAACTGCCAGATCCTAGAGCCATACAAAAAACCTTCTTATAAAATCCTAGCAGTGGCATGGTCTGCGTACCTGTTTAACCAATGAGTCATATCCAGAACGTCAATGGGTAAATGTTTTACCATTAGTACCTTCTCCTTAATCCTGTTTCCTCCTTCCCCTATTTCCTGAGGATGTGTTGCCTTTTTTGAGGCATTTTGATTCTGGCTGAGAAGGGCGATTACATATGGAGCATGCATGTCTGAATTTACAAGTGCCCGTCTATTAAAATCCCAGCATACCCCTTTCCTTCCCCCACTGCTCCCCGGACTAGGGGCCGTGCCCCCGGTTTGTGGTGGCCGAAAGGGCTGAGGCGCTTGGAAAGTGTCATCCTTGTTCCAGTTTTGCCCTGCATTGCCCGGCTGTCCTGGGCCAAACTGGTCATACCACGAGATTGAGTCAACACGATCCCAGGTAAGTGATGGGTCAAATTTTTTAGCCTTCCTGTAATTCATGTCATATTCCTTCCATCCGACGCCCCCATATTTATCATGAGTCATAGTAACCCTGCTCTGGTAACTCCCCATTTCTGCTTGCAGATTAGGTGAACGCTCAGCTATTATCGCCATAAATACGGAGAAAGCCCCAATCCAGTTGTTCAAAGTCTCCTCCACCCTGAATCTCAACATTTCAACACAACATTCACTAGAAAGCATCCAATCCTTCTGCTTCTTGGCATACTCCATTTCCCTGTTATCCACAAGCAAGGAGAACATATTAATGTAAGCTCCAGACCATACCAATTCCTTTACCTCGCATGTTACATGCCTAGCCAGATGTTTTCTCCTAGAGGGTAGCACCCCCACGCCCAGCAGTGGCAATACCACTTCCTTACCTATTGCCCCAACTCCAGCTGGCTCCGCCATCTTGTCTTTTCCAGTGCCTGGCCCTTCACCTGGCACCATGCTTTGGGCAGCAATAATCTTTGCCACCATCGTCTGTGCCTCCTCTAACGGGTCCTCCCCTACTTCCCTTGGACACACTGAAGACGGTAACATTCCCCCCTTCCTAACCAAGGGAGAACTGCCGCTATCTGAGCAGCTAGCTCCGGCGGTACCTGATTAACCCCTGGTGGTGCTGGGATCGGAGTGGGTGCCACTGGATTCAGAACCGGAACCACCGCTATTGATGCGGGAGGCACCAAACTTGGTGTAGACACAAGCGGGGTAGGAACAGGGAACAATGGGACACTTGCCGGGATCTCTGATATAGGTGTAGGGCTCACCGTTGTCACTGGAACTCCTGAGGGACCCTCCCCGGAAGGAATCTCCCCTAAAGGCTGCCTTGGTGTGGGTTCTTGATTCCTCCCCTTCCAGGGTCTAGCCCACCTTGGGAATAGGTCCCATTCCCCTCTGGGTTTTGGGGGCACTATGGTTCGCTTGGGCCTGCCTGCTGGGCCACTCTGGCGATCTACTCTTTGTCTGAGCTCCGTAAGACTCTGCCCTATTTGATCTACCTTTCCTCATCTCCTATCTATTGTCGCCATCCTACGCATCATTGATTCCAACATATGTTCCATGCGGGAACGCTTTGCACCACGTCTACTAGCCATAGTTCCTGAGCCAACAATCACAAGGTAACTTACGCCCTGACAGGCAATAACACAGCGAGCAGAATGTTATCTGTTACCTAAAGGGACCTATCCAGGTCCTTATCTGCGCATGTTGGGGGTAAATGTAAATGTAAATGTACAGGAATTTATATAGCGCAAATCACCAAGCGGTTTCTAAGCGCTTGCTTAGGGAACCCGTCCTGGTATTTCCCTGTGAGATAACTCCGGCAGGGTATCCGCAAGGTGAAAGCCAGGCATCCCGCCGCGAGGGGCCATTGTGGAGATTAAACAAGCTATTGCCCAGAGTCACAGAGTGTGAACCCGTGAATCGAGTAGGCACTGGAGCGAGAATTATCAAGTCCATGGACATTTTAGGACACAAGACCCCGCCGAGCCGGGAATTGAACCCTGGTCCTGGGCTGACCTCTGCTCCCAGGTCTGCCTCCTCTAATCAGTGAGCCACACTTCTCCACTACACTACACAAACTGGCCGTAAGAACCAGGCAACTGGAGCCGCGCCACACCAGCTAGCCTGGGTGTTGGGCGAGTAAACTCTAGCCCGGCGGCCCACAGAAGCAGTGAAATACAAGCCTGTCTGTGTCCCCTTTTTCCGATATCCTCTGTCTCGCTTCTTGCTGAACCGGCTCGATAAGTACCCCTGTGTGCACTCTTATAATGAATGAATTGACAAAGGTTACCATACGCTCTGGGCACACAAAATCATAGGAAACCCCAGATTCAAAGCAAGCATTCGCGTTGGGTAGTTAATTAACTCTTGGTTGCTACACACATTTTTTTTTTATTAGGTCTTGAATCCCCTTCAAAAAGTTCATGTAGCTCAATGCGCTCTTTACAAAACACATTGTAAATGCCCCCTTTTGTTTTAAACACAATGGTAATCTGTTCACAAATTGTGCCAACCAGTATTACAAAACTATAGTTTGAGTACAGAGTGCAGCAGTATACCCTAAAAAATCTCCTGGGTTATCTGTGGCAAGCATCCAAAAACCTTAACTGCAAAAGCCGTGCGCTGCAACAAAGACAAATCCCATACATACAATACTCGTCAGAAAATGTGAGTGATTTACACAGCTCCGCCCTTCAAAGCCGCCATTTACGGATTAACGATGAAGAGGAGCCCACTTGGTCACCGCGTGCAGCTTCTCCCGCAGCACGTAGCCCCTTTTATCACCTGAAGACTCCTGGCCCCCCATCCTTTTTGGTACCTGGAGGCGCATGCGAGCGCCTTACTTAAACCCTAGCGGCACCGCTCCAAAGCCGCCTCAGTCGCTTCCCCCGATTCCGGGGAGCAAGGAAAACACGCCGGCTCCCGTTCTCCGCCGCGCGCTTCTCCTGCTCTTCGCTGCACCTGTAGAGGGGACACAGACAAAAAGGACAAACCGGCCGGCCGTTCGAATGAAACGCTCTCGTCTGCCGCACTCCTGACACCCCGACGTGATCTTCCAACCACGACCTGTAGACAAGAAAAAGAAAAAAGATTACAGCCTCCTAGAGGCTGGGTGGGGCAGACCTGGGAGCGCGGGTAAAAGAGGCCGACTCCCGTGCTTCCCGGCCCTTTAAACCCCCCTACTGGGCAGGCCGGTTCTAACCCGGAAGCGATTCAATCGCTTCCGGGTCATTTGGGAGCCCTTAGGGCCAATCCGTGTCGAGGCGCGCCCACTGTGTCATGATGACGCGGTAGGGCCGTGCCCCACCACGGAGAGCCGGCGAGGGGAGAGGGGGGCCAGTGCCCTGCCATACTTGTGGCGGGGCCGATGACGGCCCCCGCCTTTCTCCTAGCGGCGTCCACGAAGTATGGTGCCTGGGAGTGCCTACAGAAGCAGCCCAACTGGGTTGGGTGCGGTTTTCGGCACCCCCAGTGAGCCCTGCTCCCACACCTCCTGCACTGTGCTGAGAGTCTCGCTGGGCAAAAGAGCCAAGGGGTCTAAAGGAGGCCAACACTGAGGAAGCATATAGAGCGCAGGGAGAGAGCGCAGTGCTTGGAGTCCAGTTCTCCGTCACTACCTTTCCTTTGTCTTGCCCTCTTCTTCTTGGAATGTGGGCTAGAACAGCTTCTTGACTCCCCATCCCAAAATTGAAACGTTCCCTGTGCAATGAGATCTGCAAGATCAGAGGCACTGCAGGAAAATCACACGGGAAACCGAAAAGGGAACCAGGGTTGCTATAGAATTTCAAACTGAATGCTTCACCATTTATTTTGAACGAAATGTACTTCAGGATATATGTTTAGACCTTCAAGCTACATTAATGTGTCCTCAGGCCTTAAATGTCATTTTGCATAGTCTCCATGCTGCTGCACAGCTTGTCTGTCTGCAGGTGTGACTGTGGTGTGTGGTGTGAGGTGTGGTTGTGTGTGGTTGTGTGAGTGTGTGGCTGTCTCACATGGGTGGCCTCCGGTCTGTGTGCCACCGGGGGCCTATGTTTAGAGTCATCCCACTGATTCTTTTCTACTTAGTCTGCTCTGAGTATGACTTCATGACTTCAGCTTCAATGTGTACAAGATTTATTACTTATACTGACACGTAGAAACTCTCTGGTGGCTGAGACGACTGTTTATTAATGCATTTTCCTTTCACCTCTTCCTGCTGGTGAGTCCAGGTTGGTGTGAGAACTGGCGTCCTTGGTGCTGACATGTTCACATGAATGCACACTTTCACGTGCGTGCTCTTTTTACCCTACCCGTCCCAGCCCTCCTGTCAAACATAGGTGCCAGAAACCTGCTGTCATGAAATCGTGAGGCTGCTGTGGGTTTGGTTCTGGCGGACGGCTAATCCAAAGGTACAGGGGTGCCCGCTCTCCCCACCCATCCCATGCCCCGACGTTTCAACATATTCATATATGCACCAATGACCTGTCATTATTTAGGTGCTCTATTTTTTATCTCTGTATTCTCAGTATGCCACCGCTAAGGTTTGTCTACGAGCTTAGCATGAGTACAGTCCCGGAAAAACACACAACAGTTCTTCAGTAAATTATAACTTTGACATGCCCAGGGGGTACCTCATCTCGCTCCACTGCTAGGCCAGGCCCCCTCGGTATACCACTATTGCACGCTGATATATTTAGACCAAGCTTACCAACTAGAACATCACTGTTGATCTTTACTATGGGAGGAGTGTGTAATTGGCGTAGGGGGATCCTTATATAAACAAGCATTTACAATGCAACGGTTTCGCCTTTGGAAAAGTTAGAGCTATTGGCAATGAAATTGACAATGCCATTATCTGTTTTCAAAACCAACACATAAATACAAATTTTGTCATTTACAATGGCAATGGCTCAAACTTTTCCAAAGGCGAAACCGTTGCATTGTAAATGCTTGTTTTAGAGATCCAATCCACTTTTACATCCCACTAGTATAAGAAGGGTAAAAGAGGAGGAAAGAGGAGGAAAGAGGGAGGAGAGGGAAGGGGGAGGAGTAAAGGGGGTGTTAAAGAGGAAGGGAAGAGAGAAAGGGAAGGAAGGAAGGGAAAGGAGAAACAGAAAGGGGAAAGAAAGAATTTAGAAAGGAAGGAAGAGAAAGAGTCAAAGATAAAGGCCAAGAAAGGAGGCCACATTTCCACAGACTTTGGTTTTCACGAACATTCTGATAGTTGTGATGTGAATCAGCAAGTTTGGAAAACAGAAATGTTTCTGCATCAAGGGGATCACGGTTGCACACAAAATTCCACGTTCGTACCCAAAAATACATGCACATTTGCCTTGGTTGGCCTCTTTCAATGCTTCCGGCTTTGTTATCTGAAAACCTCGTGTGTTTAAAGGGATGGTGTTATTACTATGTGAGGGCACTGGTCTGAATAACGCTGCGCAGGAAGTGGAACCTTCCCGGTTTGCAATATTTTACTCCTCCCTTGTAAGCGCTCATCACTCAGTACCCCCGCACATATGACTGCGCTTCAAAGGGGCGAGTGAGCCTGCAGGAAACGCGGAGGCCTCGTGGGCACTGAGGTCTGCCCAAGAGGGGATGCTTGAGTAGCGCGGGCCGAGCCCCGTCATCTATCACCAGGCCCAATCTGTTCCTTTGCCAAATGCTTGTTTATATATCGACTGTAAATAATACCGATGCTGTCCAATCCATCCGGGATTGTACCACCGTTTGTGACTAACGCTTAACAGAATTGTGTCCATTTCAGGGGTATTGTGACATTTACAAACCACTCAGCCTCGGGATTTAAAATGTTAACCTGAAGCCCTTAGTGCAATACTGCAAGTTATATATCATCTTCCTCCACAGGGATACCTCAGACTCCCACCCGTCTCCGGATGCGGCCTAGATAGTTGTATACACTAATATGCATTTTTGCCCTTAACATCTATGTACTCCTAAACAAACAAGTCCTTTGTCGGGTCCAAACTGACAGGCCTTGCTTAATAGGTGACAGCACTTTGTATGGTGCGTTTTGAGTGAATATTTTTAAAAGGAAAGGGTAAGATACATATAAGCGAATGGAAATGACGTGGAATAAAAATACCATAATTGCTAAATGGCGCCTATATAATTTCCCTATACGTTTGCATTCGGAGGCATCGACAGATCAACCAACGTCTTCAAGTGCTATCGCACTACCCCCCTAAGACGGACCAAGTTCGATCGCCAGTGATTTAGTGTCTTTATTTTCCCAACATACATTTCATGCACTTCAAGCACAGTCTCGATAGAGCATAGCAGAGCCGAGCCTCTCCCAGCCGTGACCTAACCCTCTCCCCAACCAGCGGCTCAAATCTCCTCAAAAGAGCTCTACACTCACTTCGGTCCACAAAATAAGCTTCAAGATGTTCGTGGTCCTCCTGCGGACCCTGGGAGGTAGCGCTGGAAGCTGTAGCCCCCTGAAGCGCCTCTCAAACCCGGTTTCCACCAACCTCAATCTGCGGAAGACATGGCAATGACGTCATAGAGGCGCTCCCTCCGCCGAGGATCATAGAGATGGCCAGCGAGTCGAAAAATAGGTGTAGCACGGAAGAGCACTCAGACGGCCATGTCGAAGCTGTGCCGCATACGGATTTCAGAAGGAATGATGCAAGACCGACAGGGGAAATAGGTTTAGAACCTTGTAGCAAAGCAACAGGAGTGGATCGCTTAAGCAAATCAGTGAAAATAAAAACTCATTCATTACACTTAAAATGAGCTCTTCAAACGTAGTCATTCTTTTTGATTTTTTAAAGGATAACGTGGATTGATTAGCGTGGATATTTTAGCGATACAGTACTGTTTTTAATACATATTGTTAATTGTGATATGACGCATCACCACTGAAGATGTTTACTTCATGTACACGTAAATAAAGGGACTCGGCACCGGGAAGAGGTGAGCGCTGTGACCCTGCGAAGCCAGGAGGCCATTTTGAAATGCACCTGTTTACTTTTCGCTTTTGTTTATAACAGTGCGCAGCCGCAAGTCACTTGTGTACTGTGACTTCAAAATATATAATTCGATGATACTGGAACATTTCGTTTTTATTATCTGCAACGTTTTTAATTCTGTCTACGGTCGGAAAGACGAGAGTTTACACTTTTTTTCTATTTACTCCCATAGTCAGCACCTTTAATAAAAGTTTTAAACAAGTCAGGTCCCGGGCCGCGCTGTGATTGGCTGACGTCACGGGGGTGTCCCGGGCCGGCAGCCAATCACAGCGCGGCCCGGGAATGACGTCACGGGGGTGTCCCGGGCCGGCAGCCAATCGCAGCGCGGCCCGGGACAAAGGGGCGGGGCTTAAAAAAAGCACCAGAAACGCCCCCGAATCGCGTTTTCAAGAGAAAGCGCGATTGACAGCCTCTGTCTCCCAATGGCTAGCCTCCATTTATGGAGCTAGCCAATGAGAGGCAGAGGCGGTGCCGACATCCATACTGAAGACAAAAGTTTTCGATCTGGGAGGGGCACTTCGTGCCCTCACCAGGTCGAAACCTAAAAAGGCTAGGTATGAGTAAAAAAGAAATGCTGTGGATGCTCGTAACAAAAGTGTTATTTAAATAAGGGTTGCTTCATGAAGTTCATAACTCATTTCAACACAGCGCTTCGAGCATATTCTCTGTGGTTTCTACGCACTGTAAAAAATAGGTGTTGAACTTAGTTTAAAAATCAAACCCTTTCCGACCTCGGTAGGATGCAAGATTATGACATGGATTCGATGGTCTGATTCCAGATCACTGCAGATGTCAGCGGTGGGCGTTTAACATTGCTTTCTTTTTTTTTTAAATATATTTTTTTATTTTAACAGTAAGACAAGAGTAGGCATTACAGATATCAGGTGTCACACAGTAAAATGCAGAACAGGCGGGGGAAATATACATACAACAATAACCGTAAGGAACACAAGGCCATCGCGGGTACGCATAATAGAGAAAGAGAAATAAACAGTCTATTAGTCGATCCAAAGCAATCCCACCCGCGCGACCCCGTCTTCAATGTCACAGGATAATTAAAGCCAGTGTAGACACCCGGACAATAAAGGATTGGTGGAGAATAAACAGCCCATCTCTCGTAGAAAAGAAAAAGGAAAGACAAAAGGGCCATAGAACAAAACAAAGGCAAAATAAAAAAAAACTCCCCTAACCCCCCACCCTGCACCCCTGCAATGGCTACGGCCTAACCCCACTAGCAGCGTGCCTGTCGCCCAAGAACTACCCTAAAAGAAGGGAAAGGAGAAAGTGGAGGAGGAGAAAGCAAACACACTCCCGGTCTCCCGTACCCCCCAGCAATAGCGACCACCCCGAGACATGGTAAAACCAATATTCAGCATATATGCAAACCAATCAGGGGAGTATAGTCAATAACCACCCAACTCCCGTCACAGTATGGGCACAACCCCGGCATTGCTTAAAGCTATTATATCAAATCCAAGCGATCAAGTTCAGCCCTGGCCAGTACGGTCTTTCAGAAGAGTCTTTTTCACTCGAGCCGCCATCTTGATGGAAAAGGCAAAGCGTTCATAAAAGTTCATGTCAGTGCAGTAGGATCGAAAACAGGATAAAAGTTCACGACTCGAACGAGGAAAGGTGTCCAAGAACAGGGAGTATCTCAAACAGTCACTGAGGAACTTGTTACCACATGGAAGGCCGTCTATAGATGTGTTAGGCGGCAGCAGGATCGAGCAAGAGACGCTGGCGATAAGCACGGACTGGCTTGTCGTTAATTGGGGACCGCCAGGGTTAATTAAATCCGGGATCTGCACGGGGACCTCGACCTCTGAAGTGCAGTGCAGCGCTGGTACCACAGCTAGCTGGAAACTAAACGAAGAGTAGTCCTCCGGTCCCAGGATACCGTCCACTTTCACAATCAGTGTCCGGAACACAGCGATGGTGTGCGAATGGAGCGCCCCAATGGCGGCCATAATGGCCTGCAGCGATGGCGTGCCTTCCGTCCGCTCCATCCCCTCTCAATAGGCGACAGAGCAGGACTTGAACCCCGGAGGCCGGCTACTCCGGTGTAACAGGCCACGCAAATCTGATGTCGAACAGTGGGCGCTTCTCATCTTACAGAACACACCTTCGCCATCAGAGAGGGCCCCAGCCCGTCGACCCCGGGAGGGCAGCAAGGTCTCTGGGCACCGGACCCCCACAACAGCAGCCGGTGTGGCACGCTGGCGTGTCCTAGGTGTAGATCGTTCAAAGGATCGTCACAAAAAATCAACAATTCAGGCACTCTTCGGGAGACCGGGCTCAGTCCAGGTCTCACGGCCGATGTTGATCAATTCCGATCCGGATAGCCTAGAAATCGAGGCCCCGGCTTCCACACGCTGTTAGGCCGAGAATGGAGACACGGCATATCGTCGTCATCCGATGAGGTAGAAAACTCGGGATTGCACCTTTAGAAGCAGAAGAACTTCATGAACAAGGAAATGAGGTGTGAATTCAGGATTAAAGACAGGATAATCGAGCTGCTGGCGGAGGTCGGCGGAGCCGGGAGCTTACGCAGCCATCTTGATCTAACATTGCTTTCTTGAACATTGTTACTATTGCTTCATATCATTTTCTAAGAACTGCTGCTTCCCCGTGCTCCCCACAGTATCATTTACAGTGTTGTCATTCCATTCCACCACTTCCACTAAGACACAGTTCCATGCATTTGCCACTTTTTCTCCGAAAACATAACTTCTACTGTAACCCCATAGTCTCTGGCCTCTGGGCCTAATCAGAATCCCAAAGTAGATTTAAAAAAATGTATTACAGGTGAGTCAGTGGTCCTTTCACAAGCCCCTCCCCACCCTAGCTCGGCTCTCAGACTTTGTATCTGAGAAGCATTACACAAGGGAAGGATTTACAGCAGCACATCGAACATGATACATTGTTCTAGTCTTTAAGCATGGGCGGATTTTGCGAATTCGCGATACGTGAGAGTCTCATGGCGCTTGGGAGGGGGGAGAATTTGGGCATCTCCAGCTTATCCGAAGAGCCATGTCTTGTGGGTCGCACTGCAAGCATTCAGGCTCTTGCAGTGTGTGGACTTCCTGAATGCTTGCAGTTTGGGGGTTTGTCTGATGCTGATGGTGAGTTTTTTCCAGGTCTTGGCAACGATGTAGGAGAAGGATCTTCCTCCTATTCTTGGTGTGCGCATGCGTGGAATTACAGACAGAGCAAGATCCGCAGAGCAGAGGTTCCTCTTGGGGGTGTAGAAGGAGACTCTTTTGTTGAGGTATTGGGTCCGGTGTTGTGGAGGGCTTTGTAGGCGTGTGCGAGCAGATTGAAAGTGACTCTCTTGTCACAGTCAGTGGAGGTCTCGTAGGTGCTGGGTGATGTGGGCTTGTAGTGGGATGCTGAGGAACGAGTCTGGCAGCGGCATTCTGGACGTTCTGGAATTTGTGGAGTAGAGATTTGTTGATTCTGGAGTAGAGGGCGTTCATGTAGTCAAATCTGCTGGTTATAGGTGCGCAAGTGACGGCCTTTTTGGAATCAGGGGGGATCCATTTGAAGGTCTTGCAGAGTATACAGAGGGTGTTAAAGCATGTGGAAGATACAGAGTTGATCTGTCAGTTCATGGTGATGGAGGAGTCGAGTATGATGCTGAAGTTGTGGGTGTGGTCCATCGGTGTGAGAGGGTTGCTCCACATGGAGGGGGTGGATCTGTGGACGAGGACGTCTATTTTCTCAGAGTTGAGCTTCAGGCAGCTGCTGCTCATCCACAGTGCAACATTCTTGATTTCTTCCTGGAAACTGAACTGTATCTTATGATGTTGGGTTCTGTTTCGAGGGAGAGGGTGAGCTGTGTTGTCAGCATAGGTTACTCTGCTGAGTCCGTGTTTTCTGAGGATAGTTCAAGTGGGGCCATGTAGATGTTGAAGAGCATGGGAGGATCCTTGGGCAGCTCTCCCTCTGAGCTCTGTGGGTTCCGAGAGGAAAGGCGGAAGTCTGATTCTTTGAGTACTGCGGCGAGGAAGGAACGGATCCAGTTTAGGGCAGTTCCCTGTATGCCGGCGTCGTGGAGTCTGGCGGCTAGAGTGCAGTTGGAGACAGTGATGAATGCTGCTGAGAATTGTAGTAGAATGAGGGCTGCCATGTGGCCTTGGTTGAGGAGAGTGTGGATGGTGTCCATGGCGGTTAATAGGGCGGTCTTGGTGTTGTGGTTGCTGCGGAATCCGGATTAAGAAGTGTCGAGGATCATTTTGGATTCTATGAAGCTTGTGAGCTGGATGTTGACAATTTTCTTGGTGACTTTGCTGGTGAAGGAAAGGAGAGGGATTGGTCAATAGTTCTTGAGGTCCGTCAGGTCTGCGGAGAGCTTCTTGAGGAGGGGGTTGACTTCTGCGTGTATCCAATCATCGGGGAATGTGCCTGTTGTGAGGGTGCAGTTGATTTTACATTGTAGTTCCAGTGCTATGGCGGAGGCAGCCCTGTGGAAGATGTGCAGCGGGCAGGGGTCGATAGGAGCTCCAGAGTGTATGCCCCTCATGGTCTTTGCGGTGTCTTCTGTAGTGACAGTGACCCAGGCAGTGATGGTTGGCTAGGTTGCGTTGCTGGTGCCCGGTGTTTTTTGACGGTGCCTTGGTTCTGTTTGTCAAAATTGTCATAGAGTGTCCTGATCTTGTGATGGAAGAAGGAGCCACGTTTGTTGCAGAGGTCCTGGGAGGAAGGGATGTCAGAGGTTTTGCTGGGGGGTTTGTGAATTCTTGCATGAAGCTGAAGAGTTTCTTGGAGTTGCAGAGGATTCTGTTATGTTATGGTCTGATATGGTATGGTGTTTTATAGTGGGGTATGGAATGGTATTTTATGTTATGTTATTTTATGTTATGCTATGCTACAGTTCTTTGCACTGCACTGAACAACCATTGGTATTGAGCCAATTAACACTTTAGCCGCAGCCTTTATTTCGCTACACTGCAGTGGTTCCGGAGAGTGGGCGGGGCCGTGTCGGCCGCTGGACAATCGCAGCACCAGCGAGGTAGTGCTTGCGACGGCCAACGTCAGCAGTTAAAGGGTTAATCAAACACATATATTACTGGTACTTTACGTATTATAGGTCAAATTATAAAATATATTTAAAATACACATGGCACCCCAAACCCATATCTTGGAACACTAGGATAATGCATGCCACTCTGTATTGAGAAAAATGCACAACTGCATCAGGTTTATTCTGACAATGGGGTTAAACGTTTGGGAAAAAAAAGTATTACGATATTGCAATGACATTTGCCAGGGCCAAAATGCTCACTTTGAACTTCAGATAGAGTGTTTATGGAACTGTGGCTCGAAAGTGCCTAGAACTTTGAACTGGGAGCTGCCTGTATGTATGGGTTTAGAAGTTCTCTGTGAGATAACCAAGGCAGGTTCTATTCTCAAAGATCAGAAATGTGTCTATGGCTTTCTTGGCAGAACCCAGTAAGTTAGCACAGCTATTATGGTGATGTCCAAAAGTGTTCAGGTACTTAGAAGGAGTGCTTTGTCCTTGCAGTCAAACTGTAGTTAGGCCAACATTGCTGCAAACATCACTGTTTTTCTTCCACTCTTCTGATTGTGTACGTGTCTAAAAAAGAGATAGGTCAACCTTCCATCACTTGTATATAAAGCCAAGAAATAGACACTTTATGAATTTCACCTGCTGCTCAACTTTGGCATGATCTGCTCAGATGTATGATTTGCAAGACTCCTATCTCACAACTCTGGATGTGCTTTGCCTATTAAGATTTGCAACTTCGAAAATTTCTTTATTGTTTGCTTAATAACATTGTTTTTCTTTTTTTCATTTAAATCTGCAAATGTTATGGGTGAAGGGTGTGTGTGTGGACGTGTGTGCGTTTGTGTGACTGTGAGTGTGTATGTACATATATTGCGTGAATGCTATGTATGAGAATGTTAGAGACCGCGTGACTAACTACGATAGATGACTAACGGTATTCCCATTCATAGACATATTCACATTAATGGTCTGGTCTTGACTGAGTATAAATTCAACACTTATTTTTTATATTAACCCTTGAATATGCGCTACATGAGTTATTCATGTGAATTAATATTGTAGGTTTTAATGGAAGGATTTTAACAATGATTGTAAAATTATTTTTGTTATTTCAATATATGATATACTAGTATGTAACTATTCAATAGCGCCTCCTTTAGACCAAATCAATCTAGCCATATGGCTTGTATTTATATTATATTCATATTCTTTATTATTATATTGATTGATTAATTGCTTGGTCGATATTTCTCGCAAGAAATGCACATGCGCGGGCACTCAAGCATGCGCAGTTTTCGCAAGGATCATCCAGAAGCAGCGAGGAAGAGGAGGAGGGCAGCCTGGGGACGCTGCAGTACATGGAAGTGTTTTTTGTTTTACTTTTCATTATTGTCTAATCAATTGTTAATAGAGGGGGTGAAGGCGGGTGGCGGAGTGGAGTTCCACGGAGTTTGTTCCCATCTCCGTGGACCTCGCGAAGTCCCGCTATGCCAGCTGCGCCCAGGGTTATTATTTCATCCCAGAGGGGTAAACGGGATGGCCGCGCCATACGCCCATTATTGCGGGCTTCCTGCCGCTCTTCGGGGAACTTTTCTCCAAATATTCTTCCACAGACAAAGCTGGACCACTCTGGGCAAAAATGCAATGCCATACTGCCCCCATCATGCAGCCCTTTAAGCACAGTTTTTCAGAAATTGCCCTGAAAAGGAAGAGTTTGTTCCGAAAAACGAAAAATAAATTTCTCACTAAGACATTTCTGCATTTTCCTTGAATATGACTGTGCTACAGTGGGACTCCAAAAATCATTTCTAATCATTACTCACCAATTCCCTAAAACCTTAACACCTTCAGCGCGGCGCGAATTTTCGCGCTGTGCTGAAGGTTCTAATGAGCCAACCGGCTCATGACGGAACGGTTCCGTCATGAGCACAGGCCAACCGACGCTCATGACGGAACCGTTCCGTCATGAGCATCGAAGGGGTTAAACACACAAATCATGCATCAGTGGGTCCCATAACACTGCGCATTTACTCAGTTCACTTACACTTGGCTTCAAGGCTTTTGGTGAATCGCAATGGAGAAATGCTGTAACATTTGGTGGAGTGTCTAAAACCTATCTAATCATTTATTATTTACACCTACAGTTTACCATGGTTTTATTGAAACATTTAATTATTCAGAGGCACCACCATAGTGGCAATGGATCTGCTAGAAAGAAAATTAGGCGTAGGAAAATCACAAGACCAGCTTTTAAAATTCCATTTTCCCAATTTTATTAAAAGCAAAACTTTATTATGTCTGAAATTTATGCATTAAGTAATTCTTTATTCAGTAAAAATCTTAATCTTTATTTCAAAATGATCATTTTATTTAGAGCTCAGGAAAAATCGCTTATTTAGAAATCAGTAAAAGTTTAGCAAAGAACAGATAGTTCCAAATTAATTCTCTCCTAACATCCCTAACTTACACTCTCATCTTATCCTTCAGTCCTGCAAAGCAAACAAATAAAGTTCAAAGAATCTTACATCCAGGAGTCAATCCTCAGTTGGGCAGCACTTCGAGAGGAAATCGAAAAAGTGGCCCTTTTAGACGAAACCAGGGGTTTTTATACACTAATTTCCTAAATTAATCTATCTAAAAAGTATCTACTACTACTTATTCGAACTCTGATTGGACAAATTCGGGGTGGATGAGCATCTTCTCACCATTACAACATCATTTTCTTGACGATTCAGCAGAACAATAAAGGGTCTTTGTTTTAGGACAGTCCATAACCTAGCCATTTCCTCCAGTTGCTACATCAGGACCTTTTCCCATGATCACAACAGTCAAGCGTCCATGTTTGGCACTTATCCTAGGTTCCGGGCCAAGGTAGCCTTGAACCTCCTCGAGCACAGGCAGTTCACTCTGACTTGCAGGTTTTTGGCTCGCCTGCGCTTTCCAGCTCTTGCTCACAGTTTACCAGAGCCTCCATCTTTTATACAGGCTTCAGAGGCCACTTTTGGAACCATCATAGAAACAAACAAAAATTCATGTTAATTATGGAAAAAAAACTTCTGTTTACCTCCCACCATACTAATGTTTCCCCATTAGTTGTTACCTAGCAAATTAGCCCAACATATGCGTTTTATACTTACATATTCGACCACTTCTTAGCACAAAACGTGTACAATAAGCACATTTAACTGCATTTGTTTATATCTAAGTTGCGCATTAATTCACAACACGATAACAATACATATTAGTTAATTATATTGCAACATGCAAGCAAAATTAGTACTCCCATGTGTAGAAAAAATGTATGCATCTTATACTATGGTTGATTAATTTACAAAATCATACCATTAGTAAATGTTAACGTTATGGGACATTAACTTTGAGAGGGGTACACAAAATATTGCGTCTGCCACCTCGCTCCATCAATTGCTATGTCATTTATGGTGATCACAAACAGGAAACTAGCATTGGCAAAGCCAATAGGTCTCACCTACACAAGGTATTGTCTTTGTCAATGGTTTCAGTCATTTTGTGCAGCAGTGCAGCTGCTGTGCAGCATGGCTGGTAATTAAAAGAAAAATACGCTATGATGTGGCCAGCAGTGGATGCGTCATAGCTCTTTTAAGGTCTCGCCTAGGCAGCACTTGCGCTGCCTCTTCAAGCCTGGCTGATAAGGATTATGAATCCGAAACCGGTCCCAGGATGCTTGTTTCCGGTCCAGGGAAGACATGGCTTGGCAGTTCGGGCTGGACTGTTCCCACGAGGCACAGGGTCAGACTGATTTGCATATGGCCATGTCTGAACTGGGGTGGCTGAGTGAACTAAAGAATGGTGATGGATTAAACCCAGATCAGTTGACTGGGGGTGAGTGTTTGATTTGTTCAAACGCTCCGTCCATCATCCCCTTTTGTATCGGTCTCTTCAAGACATGCTGTATTCAGGTATGGACTTCGACCACTCTCTGCCCATCTTTTAAATTGGCTCCTGTTGCTGTCCATTCTGAATGGTTGCTTTTGATTTGTGAATAAGGTTAGTAGTCCCTCCTTTTTCCACCTTTTCTGTTTTTGTAACCTCCCATGAGGACTGGCCCTTTTACTTCTGTTGTTACTCAGTATGTTTCTTTCACAGCCAGTGAGCACTATTTTCTTAAATGAGTTTCTCCTACGGGCTGTTGCAGGCACATATTTCACGTCCCAGGTAATACACACAACATTTTTTTCCTGCTCATCAACAGAGGCATTTGGAGAGCGCCTGTTTTGTTCATGCAATTCCCGGCCCCCACCCTGCTTGTTTTTCAATATTTGTGAACATACTTTATCAGCGCTGCTTCCCTTTCACGAGCGCAGCATTGGTTTTGCTTTCATTGTTGTGTATTTCACGGCTCCTCTGTCCCACTTTCTCTGCTCTCCCAATAAGTCAGCAAGCTCCAGCCTGGTCTGGTCTGGTGGAGCCAGGCGGACGAGAGGGAGGGTTGTGCTGCAGCCTGCCTCAGAGCAGGGGGAACCACTATCTGTGCCTGCTCCTCGCTCTTTCTATCAGCGCAGGGCCCATTTCACGAGAGCTGAACTGGTTTTGCTTTCATTATTGTGTCTTTTCCCTTCTCCTTTATCTCCCTCTCTTCTTCCCATCCCCTCTGTTTCCCCCCTCCCTTCTTTTCCTCTCTTCCAATCAGTGATTGCACCTGCTTTACAGCAGAACGAAGTGGACGGAGAGGGAGGGCTTGGGAGAGAGGGGTGGGGGAGAGTGAGCAGACCCAAAAACCATTGAAGTGTGAAAAAGGCCGCTTTATTGGAACAGGTGCACATTTACAAATACACAAACTCGGCAACCGCCTCACAATCTAAACCACAACCAAAATTTGTTCGTTTTTATTTCAAACCCCAAACCCCGCCCCCACCCCACACCCTCCATCACACCCGCCCCCACCCGTACATACCCAACACAAAAACCATACAAACCCCAATAACATTATAACATTATAACATCACCTTATCAAATACCAAATATCACATCACCGATTATAAACCAACTGATCATATCCCCCGACCCATATTCTCCGAACCCCACCTCAATCAGTATGAAACATCCCCCAACAAGATCCGATTACAACTAACGGGTCCAAACCTGGCCCAAAACTGACAATCACATAGCAAAACCGCCACGCACCTGTCCCAAGCGACAAAGGAACAACGCCAAAAACCCCATGCACACATGTCCCAAACAGCAGCCAAAGGAGAAAGAAATACTCAAATCAACCCCCAAAAAAGGGAGGGAGGGGAGGGACAAAAATTCTGAGCTCAACCGGCCACCAGGTCACCAAGCCCAAAATGGTGCCCGGAAAGGGGAGCCCCGCCCATTTATGGGGGGACCGCCCAATACAACTAAAAACAGCCCAAAAAACGCCCAAATAGACGCTGCTAGAAGAAGGACCCCCACCCAGATCTCCCAAACCGCCCGGGGGAGGAGACCTCCCAGGGGTCGGCTGCCCTCCCCCAAGCCCCCCTTGGGAGAGAGGGGTGGGGGAGAGTGAGCAGACCCAAAAACCATTGAAGTGTGAAAAAGGCCGCTTTATTGGAACAGGTGCACATTTACAAATACACAAACTCGGCAACCGCCTCACAATCTAAACCACAACCAAAATTTGTTCGTTTTTATTTCAAACCCCAAACCCCGCCCCCACCCCACACCCTCCATCACACCCGCCCCCACCCGTACATACCCAACACAAAAACCATACAAACCCCAATAACATTATAACATTATAACATCACCTTATCAAATACCAAATATCACATCACCGATTATAAACCAACTGATCATATCCCCCGACCCATATTCTCCGAACCCCACCTCAATCAGTATGAAACATCCCCCAACAAGATCCGATTACAACTAACGGGTCCAAACCTGGCCCAAAACTGACAATCACATAGCAAAACCGCCATCCAGAAAGCCGTGGGGTGAAAGACTGATTCGGAGAGAGCCCCACCTTTCTGCCCCCCCATACAGACCGAAAAACAGGGAAGAGGGGGGGGGGGGGGGGAACCCGAAAAGAGGAGGAAAAACAAGAACCTACAGCACAAACAACCACTTATTCACCGACAAACTGTTGCACAGTCAGACAGCGAGACAAAACCTCACGCAGCTCCAGCAGATATAAGTCCATACCCATTCGGGACAAATGAACACCGTCCCCCCTGAAAAAATCCACCGCATCATATTTGATGTCACTATGGACGATACGACCGAAACCCAAATCCCTGCAGAAACGAGAAACTTCCAGATTCACTTTCCTCCGAGATTTATCCACCGCCTTCGGTTTCACCGCATTCCTCCAAACCCTCCTTGGCACCAATTCTGTCCACAGAACGTGACATCCCGACCACTGTTTATGCAATAAGGCCAAGTCCTTTTTGATCGCCCGAAGCAGGACAACCCCCTTCACGGAACCCAAGTCATTTTCACCTAAGTGAAGAACCAACACATCCGGGCAAACCCCCCCTACTAACCAAGAATTCAGTGCAGGGATCAGTTCCTTCCATAACATGCCCCCTCTACCCTTCCACACCACAGTGAACAAACTATCATTGAAACCCAAGGATGAACCAAAATAACTTTGACGAGCTTGCACTTGAGCTCTCTTAATGAAGGAATGGCCCACGATCCACACCGTAATGAAAGCAGCCCGAGGACCAGCCACAGAACCTGAAAAAGAAAACAGAATCAGACAGGCGAAACAGATGAAGACGCCAGCGCTCCAGCAGCCTCATTTCGAACATAGCGCCGAAAGCAATCAGAAGTCCAGCGCCCCAGGCCCATGATCTCCTCCCTTGACCAGCCCCTGTGGAAGGCCTCCGTGGCCGCCCCAATCCTGAAGGAGTGAGTACCGTATAATGACCCATCTAAACCAATATGTCGCAGCGCTTTTCGCAGTACCATGCGCAATTGATAATTAGACACACATGAGCCATTTAAATGTCGAAAAACTTGAAGGTCCAATGACCCACCCGACAGTTTCTTCCAACAGAGTGCCCAGCGTAAAGGGCACGTTTCCGGAGGGGATACCGCTTCCAACCAAACCCCTTTTCCCATACTCCTCTGATCTGTTTTTGAATGGGAGAGCCAAATGTGGACCCCCCTTACTGACAGTTGAACATCCCCCCACAGGAGGCCAGGAGAAGACTTGTTGCCGAGCAATTCAGACACACGAAAAGCTCCAAAAAACATCCACACCATCAACGTGGCAAACAAACAAGCTTCCACTCGATCAGAACACACAGCCGGAAGTACAGAAATCACCTGAAACAGCTTCTGCCACGACAAAGGAGATCGCAAAGTACGCACAGCACCTCTCTCTCTAGACCACCCTTCCAACATTCTCCTACCCAACTCCCCAGCCGACGGAGAATAGCCCCACAAAAGCTTACCCATAAAAGAAATACCCGCTAGTTTGCCAGAAATAGTAATTCTAGATAAATTCCTGTCCATCATACACAAAATGAAATGAACCACATCCTCAGACCGTTGCCAATCCTGTTCCCTCCAACACGCACCCGACTCCAAAAACTCTGACCAGGCTAACTCATACGCTGTTCTCGTGGAAGGAGCCAATGAACCTAAAACCAGGTGAAGGACCCGGTGTTGCCTACCGTCCACAGGTGGTCCGGCATGGGAGTCGGCTCCTCGTCTGCCTCCAAAGCAAGCCCACGGAATCTCTCCCACTGTGAACGAGACAAAGCATCCGCAATGTCATTGTCCACGCCAGGAACGTGCAGGGCCCGAAAACAGATATCATGTTTCAGACATCCCAACACAAACACTCGAAGGAGCTTCAAAATCTGGGGATCCCTGGCCGACTGTTTGTTAATCACCTGTACCACAGCCATATTGTCGATCCGGAAAAGAACCTTTTTGTGGGCCAGATCCATACCCCACAGAGTGACTGCAACAACAACAGGGAAGAGTTCCAGAAAGGCAATACTTCTGCCACCATTCTTCCATTGTACCGGCCACTGTTGGGCACACCACCTTCCTTGCCAGTAAAGACCAAAACCCTCACTTCCAGCAGCATCAGAAAAGATCTGTACATCCCAACACCAATCCACCTCCCGACACAAAGGCACACCATTGAAGGAATGTAAGAAGAAGACCCACATGCGTAAGTCCTCCTTCACCCCCGCAGACAGCCTCACCCGATGATGTGGAAGGGAATGACCAGACAAAGCTCTGCCCAACCTCCTACAGAAAGTCCTACCCGCCCTGACCACTCTGCAGGCAAAGTTAAGGTGTCCTAGCAAAACTTGTATCTCTTTCACAAACACTTTCTCCTTTCCCAACATGATTCCAACCAGGTCAAGCATTTTCTGTTTCTTGTCCAATGGAAGACGAGCTTGCATCAAATGTGAGTCAAGCTCGATCCCCAAAAAAGACATGGTCGCGCAAGGACCCATGGTCTTTTCAGGGGCCAATGGTACACCCAAATAACTCATCAATGATTGAAACGAAGTGAGAGCAGCTAGGCAAACCAACGAATTGGCAGGACCCACAAAAAAGAAATCGTCCAGATAATGAGTGACTAATTCATGGCCACTCTGTTTAGTAAACCACCATTGCAGAAACGTACTGAAAGTTTCAAACAACGCACAAGACATGGAACAACCCATTGGCAAGGCCTTGTCCACGTACCATTTTCCAAGAAAATGGATGCCCAGAAGACACCAGTCTTCCGGATGGACTGGAAGCAGCCGAAATGCGGATTTAATGTCGCATTTTGCCATCAGAGCATCAGGGCCCGCCGTGACAACCAGTTGCATAGCTACATCCACCGAAGAATAAGATACCGATGCAGCTTCGTTGTCAATGAAATCATTTACAGACTCACCTTCAGGCCAAGAGAGATGTTGAATGAGCCGGAACTGACCCGACTCCTTCTTGGGGACCACACCAATAGGGGATACAATTAGGTTCACCAGAGGCCAATCATCAAACGGGCCCGCCATCCTACCCTCACTCACTTCCTTGTCCAATTTTGACTGTACAATGGCAGGGTGTTCGCCTGCCGACCTCAGATTTTTGGACCAACGTCTCAAACGCGGTCCTTCATACCCCAAACGAAAACCAACCTGGAAACCCAATAACAAAACCGACCGCAGCTCGGCGGGCTCGTAATCCCACAAAGCGGCAGCCAATCGATCAACATTAACCGGTGTACGAGCCTTTGGGCCCAGCACCGGATGAAGACTTCCCTCCCCTGGGAGCCGGAGGTTGCTGTGGTGCCACGAAAGTTCCTGAACTCTGTTGGTAAACCTGGGGACCCCCGGAAGTCCTAGGACCCCAGCAACGGGATAACGGATGGTTCTTCCTACCACATTGTGAACATTCGTGACGGAATGTACAGAAGTCTCTGGTACAAGTCCCTCTGTTAAAATCCCAACACGTGCCTGTAGGCGACTGGGTGTTAGAGTTGGCCCCCACCCCACCCCGGGTGGGACGGGACTGAAAGGGACGATAGACTAAAGGAAGACCACTGGCTGTAAAAATCGTTTTACCAGAGGCAGACAAACCCATAGTGTGCTGCCAAAGGTCAGTGTCCAACTCGCCCCATTTCGCCTCGGGATCCCAAGCCATACGCGCCCTAAATTCCTCATCATATTGAGCCCAAGCGTAATCATTCCTAGTCAGCTGAGCCTTACGGATAACATCCATATACTTAAATAATGACACGCAGCGCTCAGGGAACTTTTCGCAGTAGACGCTGGCATAAATTAAAAAGGCCGCCGTCCAATTGTCAATAGTCAAGGGCACCTTAGGGCGTTTAGCCAATTCAAACTCCTCCTCCTTGGAACCCTCTTTAGCACGAACCTCCCTGTGTAGCAATTTTAACAGTTCCACATACTCACCGTTCCATATCCTTTCCTTTGTACTGAGCATCAAATGAGCCCCCAAAGGCTTCGTAACACCCATATACGGCAACTTTTTAATTTTCAATTCCTTGCTGTGAAGTACATTTTTAGTAGTACCCAAACCAACATTGGACGTGCCACTATCCACTTGTCCACCTGTACTGAGGTCATCCACGTTTGTACCCACACCTTGGTCTCTGACCACACGTCCTTTGTATAATTTACCATCTTGTTCAGTAGATATTAAATCTACACCAACACCAATAGAAACCATATTGGGCCGCACGGCCTGAACCACAGTCTCACCTGGGCGTAAAAGAGGCGGTTGGCTGGCTTCCGTCCTCCACTCTGTCTGTGCACCGTTGTCCGCCCTCCGAGGAGCCCTCACCGAGGGGCCGAGCACTCGTGGACGTGACGATTCCGCACGACTCCGAACCACCTGTTCCTGTAACAGACTATGAGAAACATTAACATGTTCCCCCCCAGACACAACCTCACGAACTTCTCCCTCTTCAGGGCTGTCCTCATCATAATCTAAAATCAGCGAGTCATCTAACTGGGAAGGAGCATTGACAACCACCGAAGTCTGTCTTGACTCCACCGTTTTTGACCGACCATGGGCCTTACCAGCCCTCACGCTGGACCTTGGCGGGGATGACGACTGAACCCGTCTATACATCCCCCCGCCAGTACCACCGACAACCTGTTGATTTCCTGTAAAAGATAAGCCAGCATTATGACCACCCCGTGGCACAAGAGAGGTCGTGCGTAACCCGCTCCCATGTAAAACGTTGGCTTCCACCGTCGAGGCTGGGAAGGTCGCGCTGGACCTGGATGCACCGCCCATGTCGAAATCCCTCGTTGGGGCCATCGAGGTCGTAGTAAACCTGCGCGTGATGGCCGCGGCGGGATCCCTCGATGGTATGGGACGTGCCGCGCCAGGCTCCACCCGCACTTCTCCTCGGCGTACTTGGGCTGCCTGCCGCCCTGCCAAGTCTGCTGCCTCAGGTCGAGCTCCCACCTGTAAAGAAAAAGGCCGGACTGGTGTGCCGGGTCCCTGACTAACACCAACTCTATGAGCAGAAAACAAACCGCCAACACTAAATCCACCACCCCTACCCGTGACCGCTAAACTCCCAGAACCACCAGCTCCTTTCCTCTTTAAAGCCTCGCAAAGCCGAGGAGACGGAGGGCAAACCTCCTCATCCGAACTACCATCCAACATATCCTGAATAATCTGCGACGCACGCCCCTGAGCAGCAAAATCCTGAACCCTCGGAACACCAAAAGAACCCCGAGATGCAGGCCCCGAAACCACTCTCATACCAGGACACTGAAAATCCCCGGACAACCTATGAAAAGAACCCCCCTCAACATCACCCTGCTGAACAAAAACATCTCCACTCCCAACCCCCCCCAGGGGAAGGCCTCCTACCACTTCCGACGGGCGGAAACTCCCCACTGAGGTACCCGTACCATACAAATCCCCACCAATGAAAGGAACTTCAGTCCTCCCAGAACCCTCCACCAAACCCATCTGGGCCCATTCCCCCTCCCCCAAAGAAACGCTACCGACAGACACAGCCTCCCCTCTGATAGACACTGTGGGGGAAAACAATAACGGACTACTCTGGTCCCTCACCACGGACCGTACAAGCACACGAGAGCTCTCAGACATGACCCCGTCGGGACCTGATACTAAAGGCCGAGCGATGGACCCACCCACAGAACCACCATCAACCGTTACCGGGACCTGAACCACATGGTGACGAATAACGCTCAGAGGAGCGACCACCTCCTGTACCTCCTGACCCGGGGCACCCCGTAACGGCTGCTGCGCCACAGTAACCACATTCAAAATGGCCTCCGCCCCCCCTACCTCGGTGACGTCAGTACCCGCCACCGCGGAGGCCGAAGCCGAACGACGCGTGCAACCACGTTGCCTGGAAGCACGACGGCCTCGCAAAACGGGAGCGGAAGCCGCTCTTTCACGAAAACCAACATTATAAACCTCCCCCGCCACAGAAGGAAAATCACCTTCCCCAACCACTTCCACCAACGAGGCATCCAAAGAAACAGACGGGTCCGAAGACCCAGAATCACTCCCCCGACGGGCCCTAGAACCCGCCCGCCGAGTCCTGGAGCGACCCCGTTCACTTACCCCGTCCTGCCTCCGGCGTTTCGGAGAATAACACGCTGCCACCGCAGCCGACACCCTCGCTGAGGCCTGCCGCTGGGGACGCGGAGGCTCGGCCTGACCCCTGTCACCAATCACCAGGTCCAAACGCCCCGCCTCGCTAAGCAGGCGAATAGCCTCCAACACTCGATAATCTTCACCAGCCATAATAACGAAATAGAATAGCTACAAGTAAAGATAACGAACTACCAAAAATGCTAACAAAAATTCTGAGCTCAACCGGCCACCAGGTCACCAAGCCCAAAATGGTGCCCGGAAAGGGGAGCCCCACCCATTTATGGGGGGACCGCCCAATACAACTAAAAACAGCCCAAAAAACGCCCAAATAGACGCTGCTAGAAGAAGGACCCCCACCCAGATCTCCCAAACCGCCCGGGGGAGGAGACCTCCCAGGGGTCGGCTGCCCTCCCCCAAGCCCCCCTTTGCTGATACTTCACAATGCCCTCGCCATAAGGCTGAAGAGCTGGTTCTTATACTGTGGTTCGTTCTCAGAAGTGTTCAATGAATTGTGTGTATGATGTTTTTAATGGTACAGTAAAAACATGTTAACTCGTTTGTTTCATGCCAGGTTATTTTACTAGCATGTATACAGCTCTCCTACCACTTTGGTTCCAGGGTTCTTCGTTGCATGACGTTATCGTGGTTTGGTGTCATCCGTGTATTTACCCACTCAAGATGGGTTGTACAATGCAGTGTTGAATATCCTTCCTTCACAGTAGGCACCTCATTTCGCAGGCACATTTTGATCTACAGTGCTTTCAATGGACAGAAAGCTGCAGAGAGTTAACACTCGCTAATGCTTATGGAAAAAGGATTACAGGGAAAGGTAGAGCTGAGGGGGACGTCACCCTGTCGCTCACGTGGCATGCGTGGAAGCTGGGTGTGGGTGACAAAAGCCCTGTAGACGGTGGTTCTTTATTTGCCTCAGGTGAATGGAAGTCTATTCACCAAAATGTTTGGGTTTGAGGAAGTGACAACACATACCTTCTAACCAGTGGGCGAAGTGGGGAAAAAAAAGCAGGGGAACTGTGGGTGGAGAATAAGGGGGCGGGAATAACCCGAGGATTGGATCAGTGGGCGGAGTCAGATATGTGGCTAGAAAGAGCAATACATACCAATTTTGAGCACGTTGGGGATTTCATTGACCAGTTGTAGCTTATAACGTTATTTATTCAAACAATGGATAAACATGTTTATTTGAGGAATATTATACAAGTTGTTTACATCAAAATACATTTACAATGTGGGACATGTTTCCAATCACAGAATGTCCCAAATACACTTATAAGTGGAATCATAAGCCATTTGTCTCCGAGCCATGCAGTTTCTTTCATCAGCACTTCTCACTTTTTTTTAACCATATCTGAACATAAAATTCAAGTTTAAATTTTATGCCTGGAGGCCCTACGATTTTTATGAACATTATAGAAGATATTTCTCCTTGTTATGCCTTCCTTGGGAGGTGCAAGATTTTGACGCATTCCTAGGATTCCAAGTCCCTGTAAATCTGTGATTGTGTCAAAAACCGTGGGAGTTGTGTGGGAGACTTTTATTGTTGTAGGAAAACTGCTGGGCTTACTGGGAACTCTGCAGTGATTTATGTGTTTTTAAGAGTGAGTCATTATGCTGCTCAGTACTGCTGTTTTTTGTTAATGGGGGCCGATTTTGCAGTATTCTCCGATGCAACACCCACAGCAACACCATCGAGTAAGGCAACGCAGTAGCTTGCGTTGCATTGCTCCATATTTATGTGCTCCATATTTATGTATATTAAGTGGCTTTACGTGGCTTTGAAAATATTACAGTGTTGGGTCCGCAGGATGGAGGCCTCGCTCGTTGATTGTTGCGCACTTATCTTCCTCTCCGTGTACTTCATAATCACTCTGTCTGATTTAGAATGCGACTACATTAATGCCAGATCATGCTGCTCGAAATTAAACAAGTGGGCGCTCCCGGAATTAATCGGACACACAGCTGTCACAGTGTTAATGCTGATTTCGTTGCACTGGTTCATCTTCCTTTTGTATTTACCTGTAGCTACGTGGAATGTATATAGGTATATAACGGTGCCAACTGGCAACCTAGGAGTTTTTGACCCCACAGCAATTCACAATCGTGGACAGCTGAAATCACACATGAAAGAAGCCATGATTAAACTGAGCTTTCATCTCTTGTGTTTCTATATATATCTTTACAGTATGATCCTATCCTTGATAAATGAATGAGCGAGGATTACAAGAATTTTCTATTTGTAAGATGGCGCTCCAGAAGAATGTCTCGCACTGAGACCGAGAACATGCAACATGCCTGTCTTCAAAGTGTCATTATGCAGTATATTTTTGTCCCTCTTTGAACAAAAACTATTTTTTGGTGGCTGTATTTTTAACATACAAAATATTACTTGGAGCTTTGCGTTGTGCATGTACCACGTTGCATGGTGCAAGCATTGTGCAAGGCCCTTGTAATAATGCCCCTTAGTCTTGTGTGCATGCAAATTCTGCAGTGCAAGTCCCTGTTGAGTTGCATTAGTACTGCTGGAACAAGGCCAATGGAGGAACCAATGGGTAAGGTGGACTGGCCTCAAGGGTCCTGTGACCTCCGTGACAAAGTCACTGCTGCTCTAGGGTGTGCTGCTTTGTTGGCCTGCCTGCAAGACTGGAGGTGATCTGCAGTATGGATTGTGGTGGACAGGCCTTCAAGGTTAACCCACACTCACCACCGGTAGGGTCCACCTGCTGGTTCTAAGAGACCAGAGCTTCTATGGTCTAGTAGGGCCTTCTAAGGTCTAGTAGGGACTTCTAGGGTCTAGTAGGGCCTTCTAGTCTAGCAGGGGACTGTGCTCCCTCAGGAGAGTGGTCTGATGAACTAGTCATGAAGGCTGGACCAGGTTTCCTAGGTCCAAATTTGGTAGCTCTGGACATAGTGCCACATCCTATCCCCCCAAACACCCTTCTACCCCACTGAGTGAAACTAGCACTGTCTCCAGCTACAACCCAATGCACTGCCTGAAAAAAAGTAAAAACATTCTGTAAAAAGCAAACACTCATAGGGAATGCAGGATTATGTAAAGCGTGCACAATGTAAGCAGGAACAACCTGTTACCTTAACTCTTTTACTCTCATTTTTCAGAAATCAATGAGTTTCTTTTGTCTCAAACATTGAGGACATGAATACAGGGCTCATCCTGTACACAAGTGTTAAACAGGGCTCAGAAGAGAAAGGACTCTTCAGGACAATCTGATCTGACTCACGGAAACCCAGAAGGGCTCCTTCATATTCATGTCAGCCAGCTAGCCGCTCAAACATAGTACAGTACATATGTATTCAAGTGTCCTGCAAAGGGTACCTTTTGAATTGCACTGCTTGGCCAACTCTTCTACTCACAAAAAACAAGAGCGATCTTGACAGTAAAAGGCACAGTTATATTTTCATTCGGGAAATGACAAAAAGCAGTAACTCACTGAGCTATGCACATAAAATATTGCTATTTGATATTCATGGTACAAGTTCTTTGCAGCAGGCGTATTAACCCTCTGTGCTACTTTAGATGAATCAAAACAGCCATTAGACAAAACTCCCCTCCCATCTCTCTCCAGCAGGTACATTGAGCACCAGAGTTCTCTTGGCACTTTTATTGTTGCCCGAAACCTGCTGAATATACAAAGAGCTTTGCAGTGTTTTTAAAACTCCTGCACTGCTACAAATCCGCCACCCCAAACTAAACCGGCCCCTACCCTTCCAGTCACCCTGGGAAACGCCTGATGCCTGGAATGGCCAGTACGGCCTAGTTACTGTAAAGCCTTTTTCAATGCAAAACTGCAGATATGTATGCTTATTTGATATAAATGTCACAAATCACTGTTAGTGTAAGACACAGATTCTTCCTGAAAATCCTTTGAATTGGGTTCCTGCCTGAATGATACACATGAGCAGTTTGGTACATAAAACAAGGCCTCTGGGTAGACCTCTGAGGTAAGCACATTAATGTTAACCTAAGGACCCTCACACAGGACCACTTGCCTTTTTGATCTGGCTGTACAGTTCCGGCCTGTGCTTTACTGAGTGTAATCGTTTTGGCAGATGTTTTAAACTTTGCACCTTTAACATAAACTTTCTAACAAGCAATACAATAATTTGTTTTAACTTCTAGACATTGTTGTACCTTTTTTAGGGCATGCCGTACTGAATAGAAGTAAAGGCAGAAAGCAGTCATCTGTTCTGTAGTCCTCTGACTTTGAGTCACTTTCGAAGCCGGAGAGATGTTGCTCTTTGTAAACTCATTTACTAGTACACAGAAGCCATAATACTATTGCAATTTCTACCAATCATCTGTCATATGTAAAGGGGCCAAGCGGTGACCAAACTAACCTGCAGTTTAGCTATTGATTTCAATTCCGTTGGCGCTTGACGTTTTAGAAGCAAAAATTGAGAAGTAGCGGCAATGGTTACTTTATGCAATAAATAATATGACATTTCTAAATGTTTTGTGTATTTCACAGAAACAAACAGCAATTTTTTAGAGGTCCCTATAAAATATGGGCTTAATCACATTAATCAATTACTGACCGCTGCAAACTACAGTTTGAGCTTTACCATTGCCCATTCTTTAATTGGAACTTTGGAACATTTAATACATTTCTGCCATCTGTGTGGTGTACGTTCTTTGCAGCAGGCAATCCTTTGAGCTACATTGGATGAGTCAAAACGCAAAACTGCCAACAAACAAAACTCCAATCTCTCTCCAGCAGGAAGATAAACAACCAGAGATATCAATCTTAAGACTGCACAGCTCTGCTGGTTTTGTTCCTGGGGGCCGACTTTGCAGCACTGCTGCAAAACCGGGCCCCAATACAAAACCAGCCTCCCACCCCTCCGTCCCATGCCCTGTAGGTCAGTCTGACCTTAGTGCAAGGGCCTATTTTTTTCATAGTCTGACCCTGGATGAGGTCCGAAAAGGGCTCTGGTTCTGGGGGGAGGGGGGTTGTTACAGAACTGGACTTTTTGTGCTACTTATATGCAATATATATATTTTTTAAGTAAACAGTATGTTTTAAAAGACCACAAACCCTATACACAGACAATGCTGTAGTACACATTTAATAAAATAACATGAAAAACAGCTGATAAGACATTCGACGTTTTCTAGTTATTTAAAAAATAATGCATCAGGTATTCTTTCATTTTCCCAACTGGATGTTTATTTAAGAGTGTGGAGTTCAGAGGCAGTCTAGGCTCTTCTTGCAGGCCCCAGTGCAGTGAAAAGAGAAGAGCTGTAAAGGAGGGGCTGCGGACCTCGGGGCAGGCACGCCGAACAATTTCCAGGAGAGGCTGGTGGGTCTGGGTCAGCTGTGGGGACAACGGAGGGCCTCTTCTTCAGCTGCCACCCTCCTCCTATTTTCCAGTTCTGGTTGGCTGGAGAGCAGATTTACAGCAAGCCACGAATTCCTCACCTTTCCCCTTTTCTTCTTTTCCAGGTGGCGTCTCTCAGTCTGCCTGAGCCCGAAGATGAAGGGCAGAGGAGGTCAAAGGCGGGGCCACCAAAGCATCCTGATGTGACCATTGAACTGGTCACCGTGGGGGCAGGCAGGCAGGCAGTATTCTCACTAAATGAAGTGTGAATCACCGCAGCAGCAGGGCCATCAGAGGTAGCAGTTTTCATGCTAACCTAAGACTGATGGCGCTCTCAGTGTCCCATGAGATCAAGCCGAACATATCTAACTTTCCGCTGGCTTCATTTGGTTTCGTCTGATTTACAGCAATATCTCTGCACTGCCCCTTATGCTGCTGTGCAAATCCCATCTGTGCTGCTTCTTCGCTACCTCGCTGCCGTTTGCCGGTATCAGAGAATCGGAGGATTTAGCCAGCCCCCGATTAGATGCTTGAGGCAGCTTCCCTACACCACAGAATCGGGGTTATTTGGACCACACAACTTCCCACCTAATTATTTCTATCACCACACGTGCACAGCTGTGATATTTGATACATGTGACTCGCAGTTTAACAATATTGTCAAAATAAATGCTGATGCGATTTAAACAGGCAAATGAGGTTGTTCCAGTATAATACATGAGGGCCTGCAATCTTTATAGCAACTGATCTCTAATTTCCGTATTGAAGACTAATAGTGCAATTACCAGTCACAATGGGGAGGGGGGAGGAGGTCGGGGGCACTGCGGAGGCCTTCCTCGATGTGCACCACACAGGGGACACGCCTGAATGATAAAGTTATAATTTCTAAGTGGACAATTCCTGCCGTCCCGGGATGCTTTTTCAAAACAAAGAAGTAGGGGAACGGACTTTAATCATTTTTAAAAGTAGGGGCACGCCGTGACCTTCCGATCCCGCCCACTTCTACCACTGCTTCTAACTACTGATGACATGAAGGGTTTGCCCCCGCCCCCACTTCTACCTGTAGCTCTTCAAAGCCTTTCTTTTACTGAAGATGGGCTATGGGAATTAAATTAACAGAATGTAAAGGATGGCTTAAAGCCCAGCGCACTTTTGTGTCCTGATACTGGTTTAACGCTATAATATTGTGTTTGCTCCAGTAACTCACCTGCCTGCCTCCTTTGCTCCAAACGCTAGGGCTCGTTGTCACCTCATTCCAGGCGCAACATGACCCATTATACATATTGTAGCCCACAGTGATAAGGACTTGTCCTTTATATGTCTAATTTCTTAGCACCCCCCTGTGGATCATTAAGTAGTCAGCATTGCTGTGGAAAGAGAAAAACAGGGCCAGTTTTAGCACTGGTGGCACATGGTGCGACAGTCCTTTTTGCCCCCGCCATGACCTTCTCCTCAGATTCCCTCACTGCTACCCAGCAGAAGTGTCCTTCACCTCGCATTAGCCCCTCTCATACATTTAATTTGTTTTAAAGTGTTGGTGAAGTTGGCTTTACTAATTCACTCAGCTATCTACATAAGATACACATTTGTTCTTTGTTGCAGGCACATTAACCCTCTGTGCTACTTTATGGCGAGTCAAAACTGCCACTAAACACAGCTCTGATCTCTCTCTTTCTAGCACGTCCATTCCACATAAATGAATGGCATTGTACTCTACAATGCCAATAGCTCAAACTCAAAAATGCAAGACATATTGCATTGTAAAAGTGTGTTTTTATTGCTGGTGGGAGGGAGTACAGGGCCCTAAGCTAGATGGAGGGCGGGTGGTGGATCAACATGGAGAAAGGAGGATAACGGGTAAAAAGTAGTATGACACAGCAGCAGTGTCCTTGTCATAGCACTTTTTTCAGTTATGGCAGGTAGTGTGGCAACGCAGACAACTAAATTTCTTTGGAGTATTAAGTGAGTACACATAGGTGACCCATTGAAAACAATAGTTATCATAGGTGGCCGACAGTTAAACGTTCTTAACAAAGTTTAAAAAAAGATAAAAGGAAACTCGAGACCATGAAGATATGGAGCACCAATATTTATTGTCAACAATGATGCACTTTGCACTTTACGTTAATGTAGAGTAAATGATATATTGAACTTATTATCAAGAAATTTTACTCTAACATTTAGAAATGTGTACAATAGCTTGAATGATCTTTGGCCAACATCATTTTAATCTGATTCTCAACTTATTGAATAATATTTCTTTACATTTTTAAGGAAAACCGACGCACATATATGGTTTTTCCAGTACCATTCAATATTTGAAGTTTTTTTTCCATTGATCTGGACAATTGCTATCCAGACCTTGTATGACTCGATCCGTTTGAAGATAACCGCGATTTTCAAGCTTTGACCATACCTACTATTGGAGGTACTTACAACTTTTATTTTACGGATTAGGGTATCATGTTCTTGGCTTTAGGATATCTCTACTGATTCCTTCTTCTCCACGCTTAACCTTCGGTGTCACCAACAATGTAGTTACAGTACGCTAGCTGTGACAACATCACTTTCTATCTAATACACAGGGTGCTATAAAAAAATTCTCTTTTGCACAATCTTGCTTTCCACTAATTTGCATGATCCTAAATGGCAAATGTAGAGGGACTTTAAGTCAACACAATGGAGATACTAATAATAATATGGACGTTTTCTCCACTTTAAGATACATCTCTTTCATCAGAATAGAAATAACAAAAAATACTTTGTATGATCTTGTTAACAGCCTTGAATAAGTTGCAAATGGCGACGAAACACGTCGGCTGTAGCTGTATCAATGTTGTAACAACTGAACAACCGTGATGAAGATCGCTTGCTGAACAAATCATCTACAGAATTTTTGTATTAAATATTTTTGCAGATTGTGGGAAGTCAGCTGTTTACTTATTTGTGCTGTGCTCTGTCTATGTTCTTAATTTAATAATAATGTAGTACTAGAGTAAATGCATCATTAAAAGAGGCAAGAAAAATACAGAGGTATATTTTCCACAATGACATGTAGAATACACAGCCCAAAGCTTCAGCAATTGGACCTGAGGTGCTAGAATCTGAAGAAGGACAGCAGTGAAGCAGGCTCACCTTGCTTGTCCTGAAACATGAACTCCAAATCCTCAACCCACTGTACCCAAGGATGTCCCTTGGTTTACTATTAGCCATGGTGTGTGCAAGATCTTCATGTATCCTGAGTGATTCGCTTTCTCACAACAGTGCCCCCGGTCTTGTGGTTTCTGCTCCTGGTCAGGAGTTTCTTCCACTCCACACTGAGCAGTGAAGCATCTTTTTTGTTTACAATAGATGAGCACTGCATGAACTCGTTAGATACAAGGTGTGTACTCATCTTTGGCAACACAACTTCTAGAGAACTGTTCTTGGTCAAGGATTGTTCTGGTGGATGTCTCAAAGCTCCTTTTCAAAGTCCTAATGAACTACAAATCACATTCTAGATGGAACCTTACTTATTTTACTTTGGGGATAATGACGGGAAGCAAAGGTCAAACAAAAGACAAATTGCCTTTCATGTTTTAAGTCCCCTTCAACTTCATCTGAATGCACCTTAGCAATCTTGCTTGCTTCCCATGTTTGTACATGGTAGGAGGGACGGTAAACACTAAATGGTCAATTTGTGCAATGCAAGGACGGGCCAATCAGTAGCTCCTTGTCTAGTTTCAGAGGTGATGCCCCACACGACATAGGAGGAAAGGGACTTGGATACTGTTACTATAAAGATCTCTTGAGCCCGGCGGATGTGAATGTATTTTCCCCTGGTGTCTGTAAGATGGAAGGGCTAAGTCTTAAAAAGGAGCAGCAAGTAGGTTGTCACATCCACAAGGAGATAGAAACTCTTGGGAGAACCCATAGAGAACTGTGCCTCCAACGAACACAATTCACCTTTCAAATGGTCTCCCAAGAATACATTACATGTGCAACACGGCACATACCCAGAGGGAGGTAAAGAACCCAATTTAAGAGGGACTTGAATGGACATTAAAGTAATGTGCTAATATACTGCTTACTCACCTTGTGTACAAGTAAGTAAACATGCACCCCTGAAATGAGAATTAGGTATCACCACCCATAAACCTCTCCATTGAGAGAGAGAGAGCAGTAGCCCTCCTTCAGTATGAGCTGTAGTCATTTGTACCTGTGGGTGAAGGAGGATGATCTGGCCAGCAGAGCCTGGTGCTCTACCTGTGGTGCATTAAAACACGGGTCGCCTTTAAATGCTGGTGGTAAAGTGGATGAATTAAACATTACTAGCCTTGTTGAAGGTGAATCATTCAGTTATATAGGTGGTGGATTTGAGTGGGGATAAATCGGAATAAGGATGATAGAAAGTGCTCCCAGGGTTCTGATACCTGGTACAAATGTACGTGCAGTGAGGAGTTCTCTTTTGGAGCTCAGGCCTGTGTGGTTATTGATAAAACTATGGACTGGGGTTGGCAGCTGCAAGAGAGAGGTGGGAGCAGGACAAGCAATATCTAGACCATAAACAATACCTGTCATTCTATACAGTTTGCACAATAAAAGGAGTATTAATAAACACTTTTAGTCTCTGTACTTAAAGAAACATCGACAAGTTAATTTCCTTGCCCTCTATAGTGGGAGATTTAATGCAGGAGGTGGAACAGGGCAATGTTGTGCAACATTCTGGAATAAACTCGCAAGTGACCCCGCCCTCTGCAGTAACCCCGCTCAATGCTGATCCAGCAAAATCATCGCCCATCCATCCGTCTTTGTCAAAAAAGGAGCTCATCATGAAAAATGGTATGACCTGCCAAGTGGAAGTCCAAGACCCTCCACGTATTCTTGAGCTTACAAACAGCACTGAAATAACAATAGCAAAAGCGGCCAGCCCTACAGCACCTATTACTGCAGAAAACATATGTAAGAGCTCTGACAATTAACCAGCTTTAACCAACAATACTCCTCCCAAATAATTATCGAGATGTAAAAGGAACCGAAAACAAAGAAAACAAAAACTAAGAAAAAAAAGCAAAAATAGGACAAAATCTTAAGAGTCACAAGACAGGCCAGTACGACAGAAAAAAATGCTGATGTTTAAAAAATCCTCTTTAGCGGTAATGGAGCCTGTTTCTTAAATAGAACTGCTATCTGTGGAATCCAGCACATTTCACATTATCCATGTGTCTCTTCTATTGCTCCGCAGACTGTAATCAGTGATCCATCCAGCCTGTGTAGCCACAGACCCCGCAAAACCAAGTGAACTCATTCACTCCCCTGTTAGTCACAACGGGGACGTATCCTCAAGTTGAACCCATGTGATCACCTTTGGGTAAAGTAAACGAAGCAAATCTTCATGCATCAGGATTACCATCACCATCAAGACAGCCACTCAGAGGCAAACCCACACCACCTCAACATCTGAATCAAATAGCACACAACGTCATGGCAGTGTACCAGTGGAGTGCAGAAAACATGTATGCACAAATGCTTGGAACACCAGGCTCTTTAGTACAACTTGATCCTTACTTATCAAATAATTGTACAACTCAAGATGCTTCAGCCTAGATAACAATCTGGCATCCAGAATGCACATGTAAAGGCAGCAGAGTCGTATTGAATCATGGTAACATTAATAAACTTCTTGCCTCCCACCCAAATGCTTGTCATCTAAATGCCAGTAACATTGCCTCTATACAATTTACACCCTAAAATATATTTTCTCACAGGGAAGCAACCATGGTACTGCTGACATCTCAATCTGCAGCTAACTCTATTGGTATAAATCAGAGAATCCTAGAAGACCAGGGAATACTGATCACATACCCACCATAAGGTTTGTTATCCAGGCATCTTTTTAAAGAAGGAGCTCAACTCTGACTCAAGGCAGGTTCCGCAAGCCTTAGGTAATATGAGCAGGTCCCTGTCTCCCTTAAAAAATGGTAATTAAAGGGGGGACATTAAAGGGGGGTTCCTTTAATCAACCTATCCTAAAGCTCAGTCCTTAACCATCTCTTGTCACAATCTAGCCACAAGATGGTTCAAGCTCGCTATTCCCACCATTGCAAGAGCCAGGAGGATTGGGAATGGCTTGCTACTACTTTGGCCAGGCGTCAATCAAATTGCCTGCTTTTAACAACCATTCCACATTAAGTCCAAACATCAAGGGGAAACATGCAATTATCTCCCTTGTTTCCAGGAATGTGGTAGGTTTAGATAAACTTTGCATGGATAAAATCCTGTATGATTTCTATTCTCCCATGACATGATAGGTATTCAAAAATCCTGGTGAGCCTGCAAAACTCCCTTTGAAGGACATTACACGTTCTTTACTTTAGCCATCAGATCCAATCTTAAAGGCCATGCAAAGGGAGGTCTTACCATCTGCTTATCCACTGCTTGGGATTTTGCAGCTATTGAGTATTCATCCGGACACCAGGATTTTCTTTGCATTGAGATCAAAAATTGGAAACACAACTCATTGATGGGGCAGTTATTCTTGCTAAATATGTACATATATCCAGCAACATCTGGGAAACACCAAATGGCAAATGATTTAGCACAATTTATCTAGGACATCAAGCTTAAACACCCTGATGTACACTTTATCCTGATTGGAGACTTCAACGTAAACCTATTACAAAATCCTTTCCGGAACACTGCAGAAAAATAACAGATTTGCAATGGCTGATCCAGTCTCAAGCCACCAGGCCTCAAAAAACAGATACCCTAGGCCACACCCTCTTGGCTGATCTGGAAGGCATGTCCTTGAATGGCCACTTTTCAGATGTCCAACTGCTGTGTCCTACACATACCTCAGAGAAATGATTGGCTGCTTTAGACTACAATGATAGTTCGGTTTTGCTCTTTAGTGCCATGTTTCCTTTTGTATTACCCCAGCTGTAAAAGTAACCACATGCCCCAGAGGCTGCTTATAAAGAACTCCATTAGAGCGCATCCACACTTAGAGTCCATTGGATCTAAGGAAGCCCAACACTGCAGCAAACGGGTCAAAGGGAGCACGGATTAGCCACAAAATATGTCCACTGGAAAGCAGAACTATCCTATCAGTGTAGCGCTTCATTATATAATCAGTGACTGGGAAATCTTTGTTCAGCAGCTATTGCATTCTTCAGGCAGCAGCTCGCAGTACATTTCCTCACCTAGAACTCCCAGGACTACCTTCAGCATCCCTGTTTAATAAAATAACCTATGGCTTAGAAAATTCTACTTAACAAGAAGGCAAGATTACACAGATCCTCGGTTGTGAACCCATCTTTTTTAGCAGAAACGAATGCCTTATGTATTTCTTACAAAAACAAAAGCACAAGGAAATGATACAATAAATTCTTTCTTGTCTGAAGAGTTCTGGATAATTATTAATTACCTGCACGGGGGCTCTGAGAGAGCAAAGGGAATAATGTTGCCCCTGCAGAGTGGCTTATCCGCATTAGCTCCCTCTAGGGTGATTTAATGAAACTATCTAAATGACCATTCAGTAACAGCAGGAAAAACAACCATGAAATGAGCTTTGAAGGTGGCCTTGATCAAATGTATCTCTTTGCCCTAACATTCACAGCCATCAAGATCTGAAAACAGATTCAGAAAAGTAGACCAGATGGGCCCCACTCCTAACGGCATCCCGGCCTCGATCTACAAACAGGATGTGGTTGTTTGGTCTAAATTGTTGGAAAAGCTTTTCAGAACATTCGTGGTTACGGATTTCATTGCGTTATTTTGGCAAGGTTCTGGTCTACACCCAGTTTACAAACTAGGTGGCATTGGTGGTGGTATTGGTGGCTGTGGGTGTGTTGGTGGTTGTATTGGTGTTGGTGATATTGGTGGTGGTATTTGTGGTGGTTTTGGTGGTGATGGTATTGGTGGTGGTGGTATTGGTGGTAATGGTGTTGGTGGTGGTGGTGTTGGGGGTATTGGTATTGGTGGTGGTATTGGTGTAGTGGTGGTATTGGTGGTGGTGGAGTTGGTGGTATTGGTGGTGGTGGTGGTGGTATTAGTGTTGGTATTGTTGGTGGTGGTATTGTTGGTGGTGGTAGTGGTATTGGTGGTGGTGTTATTGATTGTGAGGGTATTGGTGGTGGTGGTTTTGGTGGTGGTATTGCTGGTGGTGATAGTATTGGTGGTGCTGGTATTGGTGGTATTGATGCTGGTATTGGTTGTGGTGGAGGTGGTGGTATTGGTTTTGGGGGTGTTGTTGTTAATAAAAAGACTTTTGAAAACAACCCGTCAGGTGGATTTAGTACAGATGACATGTAACACAGATGTGCTATTGTCATCTTCAGCCCATTAGGACATGATTATGTGCTACCTGGAATTCACATGACTTAATTAGCTAATCATTTCTAAATCCATTTTATTTGGGGGGTTAAACCAGACACAAGATGATGCCGGGTTAAATTGATTGAAAGCAGGCGCCTGTGTTAAGGGCGCAGCTGTGCTGCTTAAAAAAACAAAACCGGTTTCAGCTGAAGCAGCGCCTGTCCGGCCTGCAGTAGGAGAAACTCAATAAAGTAAATAATGCTTAGAGACTAAATAACAGGTCCTGTGTAACAACTAAAGTTGAGGTGACAAATGAAGACAAGGCCCTACTAATAAGGGACTAACAAGCCTATTAGCGAATCCAAAGGCAGCATTTACGAAGGACAAAGACACAAGCCACTGAAAAATATGGGCGGAGAGTGGGTGCAGCTTCTCTCCCATACTCTACTACAGTAATCTCTCAGAGCGAGCAGTGTATGCATGCTGCCGCTAGGCTCGATCTAAAATAGCGCAGTGGCAGCCCTTGATAGCCATTGCCTCATCATGCTCTTGGATGGAGAAGCCAAATACGTTTCCTCTCCTCTGTTGGAAGATCTTGACGCCCTAGATAAGTACTGAGGTCTTCCCTACAGGCTCGACATCAATATTTCTACTGTGGAAAATAGTAAATTAAATTGTTTTTTGTTCCGTAGACTATAACATGTGAAACCACAGCTGTTCTGTGGCCCCAGCATTTCTACCTTATAGACCTTCTGAGGGGGTCTGAGTATTTCTACCTGTGATTGGCTGCACCACTGAAGAAGCCCATATCCACTACTCAACCTGATAGAAGGAATGGTTTGCTCTCCCTCTCACTCTTCCCACATTAATGTAATGTCAGGACAGGAGTATAGGAAGTGTGTAGGCTATTGTCGGTATCCAATCAGTGAGGCACTGACAGCAAGTCTCTGAAAGCTCTTAAGCCAGTTGCCTTGTAGCACTTGGGAGACCAGTGAATGGATTCCCTCAACATAGTCGCTGAGGATGCACTTCCAGAAGCCAGGAAGTCCCTGATTTCTAAATGAGGTGGGGAAAATGTGACACAGGCAAATGGGATGTCCGACATCCGACAGTGTTTGGTGGATATGTCATATATAATCTACTTTGGTGTGTATCCCCACAAAACATAAAATGCACAATAATTAATCACAATTAATAATCCTTAAAACACATGATCATATGCAAAACATGTTTACATTTTAAAACTTCAAAGTAAGAGTACTACCTCCAAACACAAAATCACATTATTCAGTCCATAATACGTTTGCTTAGGCACCAAGCCCAATACAAACATTTTTGAATATATCACTTTGCCAATTAACAAACATGTCTATACTCTGTACCAACAGGAATGGAGGTGAGAACAGGTAATCACAGAAGAACAATGTACACTGTCGCAGTGGAGCTCAAAGGGCTCTGTCCTATCCTTGGAGTGCCTTCCTACCAACATTATTTGTGGCAAGCATTAGTGGGCAATGTCGCTGGTGATGCTAAAGCAGCATGGGGCCCAGACACAGACTGCAACCAGGTGATTGGGTGCCGGAGAAGAAGAAATGGCTGACTTACAACTGTACGTTGGAAAGAGGGAGCAGTTAGCAGGATACTAGCAGTGGGCAGGACAGAAGTCAGTGAACTAATACAATGCACCACAATAATCAGAAACAGCAAAATTCCTCCTATAATGTTCTAGGTGAAAAGAACAGTGTGCCTCAGTGGAATGAGGATCCCTCCTAGAGTGAAAGCACTTTGCACCAATTTGTAATACGGGTAAAGTGTTCTCTCTGGTCCGTCCTGAGAGCAATGGAAACTGGAAAGCTAACACCAGATTTATCAAGGACGTGTTTTGCCTTTGAATGACAGAGCCACTTTGTGTGGCTTTGGGTGGCATAGTAAATCTGGAGTAATGCAAGGCAGCGCATGTCACTGCCTTCTATTACATTGCCCTGGGATTGTGTTCCTTTGTTTTTATGTCATTACCAGATTAACTAACATTAGTAAACCTTGGAATGTGTCAAAATGCTATGCTTTACCGGGGAAGGCATAATGAGGAGAAATATGTTTATTTCTCCTCGTTATTTCCTCTCTATGCGTGTGCTTCATTCTGAAGTGCACATAGAAAGAGGAAAATGCCTGAGAGGATTATTTTGTGCACGGAGGTATCCCTTCCTGCACTAAAGCAATCCTTCCTGTAACACAGTCACAACTGCATCATGGCTCAAGGGTGCCCGGTTGGTGCTAGGCTGCACTCAGTGCGCCAGCACAGAAAGCGAGAGAGCAAGAATAAGCAAGATGTTCATACATATGGCATATTTGTGCTTTCTCCATTTGGCACAGCGCAGCAAGTTGTTTTGTGGCATTGTGTTCCTCCAAAAATATAAGAAAATCTGCCCCCCTAGTCTGTAATGAATTGCAGTGTATGCAGTACAGGATTGCAATGCAGCACCTACTTGATATGAAAAGCAGAGGATTCTGGGATTTGAAGATGAAAGGGCTGCAATGGCAGTCGACACACAACAGCACCCGGCAAAACCTTTACAGAGCTTTTAGACATCTGGATCTGCAGCACAGGGCAGGCATACAGGCCTTGAAAAAAGTAACAGTGCAGCACAACGTTCCCTCTCTCTTGGGGACAGAAACAGGAAGGAAGAGAGAAAGTATTTATGTCTGCGGGGTCCTAAAAAGCCTTTTTATTCCCAGGGTGTTAGCCAGTAAAGACAGTCAACCCCAAGGGAATGTAGGCTTCTGTGTCCAGTGAGTTCAATGTCCATCTTAGGAAGCTCCTTGCTCCTGGGAGGTATGTCCTGGATTGCTCTGAGGATGCCAGCATGATAGTTGATAATAGGAAACAAGCAGGGTAGGCTGTTCTGTTTGATATTCTGTCTTTGGTGCAAACTACTCAGGAACTGGGCCTGTACCAGTCAGGGCCAAAGGGTGCTCACCTACCAGCTCTACCTGGTGAGTGCCCCTTCAGTAGCAAGGTCATTCCGAGGACCCCACTGGACCCCTTGTAGGCCATATAATCCTACTGTAAAGCGGAAAAGAGGCTTTTGTGATATTTGATCGGCTTTTTAGAACATGAAGCAACATAAACCATTGTTGAAAGAACAATTCAGAATTTACCTGATGTATTGGTGCAGTCACACTCTTCTCTTTGTTTCAGACTCATCTTCAGCTCCCCGTTCTCCTGCTGCAACCTGAAATCTGAAGCAAGAAGAGTTAGAAGCGGGCCGGACTGGTAACTCAAGCCAGTCCTGGCAATTGTGTTGGACGCCCCGGGAGGGGTTGGGGGGTAATTGAAGGTGGTGCTAGTGGGAAACACTGCTACTGCGCTTTTGTTACAGGGTGCCTGGGCCCCCAGTAGCAGAAATGGCCCCCAGCAGTCCAAAACCAACACCCACCCTTCCAGCTCCCTGGGAAATCGCCCGGTGCCCGCTGTGGTCAGTCCTGCCCTGGACTTAGACGAGAAGGAAGGCTTTAGAGTGGAATGAAGAGGTGAAGGAGTGGAATAGCGAGTAAGGGGTCAATCTTTCAAATGGCCCTTCTACACCCCAAACAAACTGACCATCACAATCCTTGTGATTGACGTGTGTGAGTTCTGCTTTTATTTATGTGTAGTCCTTTCTCTGTGTTCTGTACTCTGCTGCTCAGCCAGTGTGAGTGATGTCACGGAATGTTCCCGGTTTGTGTTTGAGTTGAATTGTCAGTTGCCGTATGTGGGCTGAGCAGCTGGGATGCTGCTCCCCAAGGGGCTGATACTATTACAACCTTCGTATCATCTGAAATTCCTGTAACTGTTGACATCTGATTGAACTGAAGAATAAATCATCTTTTGGCGTTAACAATCATCTGTACTTTTATTTTTGCGTTTCACAACGTGCTTTCAGTTCCTTCCCTGCCTATTCTATGGAGCATGAGCTATTTCTCTGCTTTCTTTCATCTAAGAACATCCAGCAATTCATTGGAACATAGAAGTTTGTTGATCCAAACTGGGAATTTGTACAATATTACAATATTAGTACATGTAGGTTATCCACTGTTTGTTGGATGTCATTGGTGCAACAGTTTTAGTGACCCTAAAACTAAACAGTGAAAGTGGGGGAGGGGGTAGAGACTTAACTCTGGAGGTACTGAAGTAGGGTACCTGGAGTGGAAGTAATTGTCTCTCTAGACTTTGCTAGTCTCATTAGACCCCCTTATTATGGTCATGTGCATCCCTGTTTGGACCCTAATAAATGAAGTTACCAGTGAGGTTCACTTTAACAACCAAATTAACCCTGGAAGTTGTAATCCTGGTGCACTTCAGTTGATTTAATAAAACTAACACATCAAAAAAACAAATATCTGTTAAACAAAGCCTAGCACTCGATCACTGCATCCTCAGTGACATAGAACCTTCTGCTAACCTCACCCATAAAGCACTCTGGATTCCAATGCCATGCAATTCATTCTAGCAGCCCAAAATGACTCTTGCTGCCATGCTCAGTGTGTAGTTCTCCATCACTCAATGGGGTCCTACCATGGCAGGGCTGATGAAGCACAGATATTCTGCAGCTGACAAACAATCATGTTCAATACAATTTAACAGCAGAAGGAGACTAGTTGGCTTTGGCATGAAAGGAGGACACACCTGTGAAGAATAGGGCTGACATGCCTCTCCATGTCAGGAAGATGTTATCTGTGCACTGCTGCTCTTTCACTAGAGGTTTGGCAGTTATTGGATTGAGTTGAAGCAAGCCAACACTGTAAGTACTAGAACCTGCACTGGACTGGATGCATGATGTCCACATCATTTGCAGGGACCAATTTATCAATACTTTGCGCCAGTGCAAAATCATGCAAAATACCAAAAGACCTATCTACTAACATTGTTAGACAGGGCCTTGTGGTAAAAAATAGCACTGATTAGGAGAAATGTTTTCACTTCTTCTCACTTTTCACAAATTGTTCGTCATCTGCACTGTCTAGCATTCATCCAATCTGAGCCAAGTTTTAAAGATTGTCTAAGCATAGTTTCATGTACTGGAATGGCAACTTTTCAGTTAAAACTTATGGTAGACTACATATCCTACAGGGGTGTGTGATAGGCAGTTTATGCTCCGGTGATTAGGAAGAGAGCAGCAGAACCATATATTAGTATATATATTGCTCTACGATGCTCTTTCCCCCTAGAGTATCGTACAGTTGTAACCTTGATTCTTTGTTGCACTGAACTTTGGTAAATCTGCTCCGAAGTGGCATAGAAACATTTACAAGAGATACCCTAAGTCTTTTCAAACAATCATTAGCGCAGTTGGTCTAGGAAAATGGATGAAATTTGGAGGCATGTTCACAAAAAATAAACAGAGGTAAAAGAAAAATGCCACTGCCTAAACCTGGAGGCCAAGGGCGTGTAATAAAAAGCAAAAGTTAACCAGATACCAGCTCCAATGAATCAGATAACAGCTCAGGGGGACGCAAGAATCAGAGAGGTCGCCAAAACTTCAGAGGAAGGATGCGGAACAGAGGTACGCGTGGCCACCTTACCAACCCCCATTTCAGAATCCTCCCTTTTTCTATGGTCCACCACCATTCCCCCAACAACAATACCCATAGTGGCAACCAGCACCACAAAAGGATTACCCGCAGCCTCCTTTTTTAGGACGGGCAGATGTCCACAAAGAGGAAAAACGAAAAGAGGACAACAGGTGCAATGGGCACAGCCACTGGAAACAACCAGGAGTCAGACGAGGAGCATGGGCCCACCAGAACAACCGAACACCAACAGTCACCGAGTCTAGTGGTAAATCTATGTAGCATTAACGTAAATAAGGTACTAATAGTCCTTGATAAAGGTGTTGGGTTCGTACCTACACCAGTCTTGGACAAATTTTAACTGAGCTGCGAACTAAACGAATTTATCAGAAAGCTACGATTAAGAGTATTTTTTTAAAACAAACAGAATATGGAAATGGATAAAGGTGACACAGGTCTCCATCCGAAATCCACTCTCACCCCCTTCAACAACTCTACCTGTAGAAATACTTACCTTCGAGAAGGCAGTACTAAGAGAAGTGTGAGATTTGGACCCAACCAAGTTGAAGGTGTTTCATAACACTTCAAGACAAGAACAAGATGCGATTAAGATACCGGCCAATAACAAGACAATCACCATAAAGCCAGCCGAGGTGGAGGGAGGTGGATTTGTCTTACAAGACACTGAAGCTTACCAACATGAATGCCTCAGTTTACCTGAGGATGAAAGAAACTACATACAAATCAAAGAGGACCCTACTGAAAGACTCAGGGTTGGGATCAGCAGCAAGGTGGAACAAGCCCTCGCCCATGATTGGATCACCAAAAAAAAGGAGAGTTCCTGAACGACAAGAAACCTAGAAGACTATATTTTTACACGATCCCAAAGATACACAAATCATTACAAAACCCCCCTAGGAAGACCCATTGTCTCGGGTATTGGCTCCATACTCGAGCCACTCCCAAAATTTGCAGATGCCTTTTTACGTCCATTAATTCAATCTACAAACACCTACCTCAAGGACACTAAGGCAGTTCTGTGTCTATTGAAGGATCTCAGTTTTGACCCTAATAAACACATCATGATAGGGCTAGATGTGGAAAGTCTGAATACCAGCTTGCCCCTTAAAGAAACGTTGGACATCCTTGAAGAAACAATGTCCAGTTCAACTGGGCCATACCACACTCCTCAACATGTGGTACTTGAACGCTGTACTTGGGCACTCACAGAAAACTTCTTTCAGTTTGAAGACCCCCTGTTCAGACAACAACATGGCACCAGCATGGGCAGTACTTTTGCTCCAAGTGTGGCTGGACGGTACGTCCACCAATTGGAGGCACAGACAATTCTATCACAGCAGAACCCGCATCGCCAAAAGATCTTGGAATGGAAAAGATTTATCGATGATATTCTGGCAATTTGGGAGGGTGATGAAACAAAAGCAAATACTTTCATCAACTGGCTCAACACCCGAGACCCCTTCCTGAAATTTACACACACAATAGTTAACAGTGGCAAACTGAACATACCCACACCTATATTTTCCCACAGGCGAGCCAAGAACCTAAGAGATTTACTGGTACACACCTGCCCTAAACCACATGACAAAGGCAAACAACAAGTCAACAGCACTCTACCCACCGGCCACCACCCGTGTGGCAACTGCAGTGTTTGCCACCTCACCAGCACTAAAAAAAGAGTGGTTTTCAACACAGGCCAAACGTGGGAATTACGCAGATTCACAAATTGTAACACAGTGGGAGTTGTATACCTCATAACATGTGTTAGCAACTTACACTATGTGGGAATGACCACAAGAAAAGTAAGCCCAAGAATCTGCGAACATCGCAGTAATATTCGGTGCCACAGAGAAAGCACTAAGATGGTGGCCCATTTCAATGAAAAACAACATACCCCTAACGATCTGCGATGGGTATTTCTGGAACACATGAAACAAGGGGATAACCTTGAACACACGCTGCTAGAGAAAGAACACAGATGGGTGTTCAAATTGCACACAGATAGTGTGGGACTTAATGAGAACATACCTTGGGGGCAGTTTATGAGATAACACACTATATGTATCAAAGTAGGGGTAAAGAAATTAGATCGAGAGTTGATCCTAAGGCTCAATTTACCATTCCAAGAATTGGAGTGGAAGGTCCAACATGAGTCGGAGCCCCACGTAGCAATGATTAACAAGAAGGGGACTCAGTTGTTCCTAGACGAAGAGTAATAGTGATACGGTCAAGCGAGGATGAAAATTGATGAGGGGGTAGTGCTCAGTGGAGTGCTCCCCTGGGCATCCCATTAGTTGGAATGAATGGCCTCACACACCCTTGCGAGTGTCATGCTTCATCATCGGCCGTTGCTCCTCGTTGGGCAGGCGGTGCAATGTCTCACCTCTAGGAGGGGCTCTTTATCGGAGATCTTTTTTCCAACAGCCTGTGGGTGAAGTGCAAGTGAGGGGCCAGGTAAGAAGTGGATAGTGTAGGTGGGTGTGTTAAAATATAGCAAGGGATACCGGAGAGCAATTTATTCTGGTGGTTCCCCTACTATAAGTAAAACAAGTGGGTGGCCTATGATCGCCAGAAGATTAGGTTCGGTATCCCTTGCTATGTCCTGCCCAACGAGGAGCAACGGCCGATGATGAAGCATGACACTCGCAAGGGTGTGTGAGGCCATTCATTCCAACTAATGGGATGCCCAGGGGAGCACTCCACTGAGCACTACCCCCTCATCAATTTTCATCCTCGCTTGACCGTATCACTATTACTCTTCGTCTAGGAACAACTGAGTCCCCTTCTTGTTAATCATAACACACTATATCCCCCTTTTGAACATATAAGTATAAGTATGCATGAAGCAATTGTTTAAAATATTGTGGTCAAAATATGGGGGACATTCTCGATCATTTAACAACACCAAATCTGTTTAACACTGTATTGTCTATGATTCCCCTGACTTAACATTTTTACTGTCTCATTTTTAATTTGCTAATTTTTCTTTTCCGACTTTTCTGAGATATTTACCCAACTTTTTTCAAGAATTACTATAGAGTCTAAAACACAAGACTCCACCTACAGCCACCACACTAGGTGCACACTGTATACCTGAACATGCGATTGCTACCCAACTGTTAAAGGGGCGACTGGCGCATGAGTAATGGTGTCAAAAGCCTTGAGAAGTGCTTTTAAAGAGGGCTTTATTTTTAGATATGCTTTTCGTTGTCTGCTGGTTATTCTCTCTCTTGCAAAGGCTGCAGGGTCCGTCTTGTTATACTTCGGGGACGCCAGGCTGAGAAATGTCTGGTACCAGGTGGAAAGCTCCGGTTAGTCCGAACCCAAAAGCAAGGAAGAAACACAAGGGCAGAAATTAGGAGGTTTGTCCGTGACTTTGCTAATGCGAGGGACCAGGGAGTGAGGGAAACCGAGTGCTCGAGTGTTATGCACAGCTGATTCTACTGTGCTCAAGTGCTCGTGAGAGGGAAACGGTGTGCGTAGACTGTACAGGTGCTTTACACTAGTTACAGGCGGGATTCGGCAAGGCAGACTGGTTACTCAGACCCACCCAACCCGCAACCTTGCCCCGTACCTGCTCGAGCCACGCTCCTCCCGTGGGAACGTGGCGGGCAGCTCGTGAGGACGTTGGCCTCCTGGCGTGATGTTACTGCCTCGGTAGTCTGGAGCCTGGTCCGTCCCGTCTTCTTCCTCTGCTCTCTTCGGTCGCTTATTCTTCCTCTGTCGCACTCTCCGTTTTCTTCCTCCTGGGAAACGCCGTACGTCCATTTCCTGGTTCCTCCTCCTTTTGACGTACGTCGCGATGACGCTCACGAGGGGAGGAGTCTCGTTCTCCGGGAGTCCCCAGTTAAAGGTACAGTGTCTGTTTGCCACTCGTTGGGGAGATAAGAGTTGTCCTGCTGATGAGAGGAGACAGAAGCGGGTGAGAGGGGGATAGCTGACCACCAGTCTGTTATCGTATCCGGTTCCTCTGTTGACCGTCTGTCCCTGCTACACCAACCCAAAATGGCCGCCTAGGATCATCCATGGAAGAGTGGGTTCAATCCCCCTCCCCCGCCCTTTCGGCAAATAATTGTAATACAGCCCTAAATTAATGTTCTAATTAGACCCCCGTAGGTGATACTAGAATAGAATATACCAATAATCTACAATTATCTGGCATCAGCTGAGCCAAAAACGCCCCCGGCCAGTAAGAGCAATGGTTACCGCAATATGCCATCAATAACAGGCGACGCGCACTAGTGTTTGTTTTCCAAACCACGTGGTCTACCGGAATCGCAACCCAAAATACTCAAAATGGGCCCGCGACTGGGACGCACTAAGATGCGGTCGTACCTGAGACTAATAGGTTCTAATAGACGGAGGGCTGCCGAGCTAAGTAAGTGCACCATAATCTTTGTAACAGATCCTTTTCATTTGGGCGGATGCCGGGCGAGATACGCACCAGTGATCCCCGGTTTTGCATATGCAACTCTTTTTCTTGTGTAAAATAGTAACGTGCAAGAAAAGAATGCCTATAACTAATCACCATGAGTTAAAACGTAACGCATAACGAGCCATTGCATAGGTCAAACGTAATGGAAATGCTTATTTAATGGATACATATCGCCGTTATTAGAAATAACGTAGCGTTCCTTGTTCAATACCCTTCTCTCTACGAGCACAATCGCAGCACTACCGCTTTTTCAGAAATCAGTCGGAACATCTATTGTTGACAAAGAAATATCATATTCTGACCTCTGAACATATCATGTTATATGTTATGTTATATTGTGATTTATAACGCGCACAACTACTCCTGAGTATCCTGGCGCGAAGCAGTCTAGAACAAGTGGCGAGAGAAAATGAATTAGTAGGCCTGTTTAAAAAGGTGGGTTTTGAGTAATTTTTTGAAACATCTTAGGTCCTGAGTGTGGCGCAGCACTAACGGAAGGGCATTCCAAAGAATGGCTGCTTTAACCAAAAGAGACTGACCGCCCATCCTAGCTCGACGAAAATGAGGAATTACCATCTGTCGTTGGGCAGCAGACCTAAGCGAGCGTCGGGGAATGTAGAAGGCCACTCTCTTCTTGATGTAAGAGGGGCCAGAGTCGTGTAAAGCTCTGTGTGTTAGGACCAGAACCTTAAATTGTACCCTCTGGATCACCGGCAGCCAGTGGAGTGTGCACATTTGTGCTCTTATACTGGTCCGTTTAGAGACGCCTAGAAGGAGTCTCACCGCCGCATTCTGAATAAGTTGTAGCTTGTTGATCAAGTATGTCGGAATGCCAAGGAAGAGTGCATTGGCATAGTCCAAGCGGGACAGAATAGGTGCCCGAGCAACCACCTCCTTGGCAGGTTGCGGGAGCAGAGGGAGGAATCTGCCTAAGGATTTGAGGGTCCCGAAGCAGATGCCTGTAAGTCTTTTTATATGCTCTGTAAATCTAAGGCCTGCTCCAAACCAAATGCCTAGATTCTTAGCTGGGCCACCCTCCAATAGAGGCCGGGGAAAATCAGGGGGCCACAGAGCTTCTGCGAACTGAGGAGGAAATTGACCATGGAGTATGATTTCTGATTTCCCCTTGTTGCATTTTATTTTCGCCTGGGCAAGCCAGGTGAACACGGCGGCTAAACATCTTTGCGCTGCTTCTGTGCTGACGATCGGGTCATCCCAGGTGAACAGCAGCTGGGTGTCATCGGCGTATGCCATAATCTTGGCGCCCAGTTTTTCAGCCAGAAAGAGCAGTGGGGTCATGTAGATGTTAAAAAGAAGCGGGCTCAGCGTTGAGCCCTGCGGGACACCCGTCAGAACCTCTCTGGCCGATGAGGAATAGGGGGGCATCCAGATTTGCTGGGAGCGGGAGGTCAAAAAGGATTCCAACCATGACCACACTGACCCAGGGAGGCCGATGGTGGATAGGCGCGTCAGGAGGAGCTGGTGAGGTACCATGTCGAAGGCGGCAGAGAGGTCTAATAGAATCAGCGCCGCTCTGCCACCCTTATCCAGACATTCCCTGATTGCCTCCGTCACCTCCACCAGAGCAGTCTCCGTACTATAGGAGGATCTAAAGCCTGACTGCGCTCGATGGAGGGCCCCTGAGTTTTCAACAAAGACATTCAGTTGTCGAAAGGCCACCTTCTCACAGACTTTAGCCAGTGCTGGTAGCAGGGAGATCGGCCTATAGTTTGCCGTGACAAGGGGGTCCGCCGATGGTTTTTTTAATAGTGGAAGGAGCTTAGCCTGCTTCCATTGTATCGGCACCATAGCAGACTGCAGCGACCTATTAACAATCGCTGTGACTTCCGTGCCTATAATATCAGCAACTCCAGCCAGAACTCTGGCCGGGCAGGGATCTGAAGGAGATCCTGATTTTAACGATTTGAGGATGGAGAGGATACCTGGCAGTTCTACCAGGTCAAACTGGGAGAAAGACTTGTTAGAGGGCGAGCAGAGTGGAAGACCAGGTAGGGGGTGTGAGGGCGTGGCAGACACAGCTAAGCTTTCTTCAATCAGTTTGATATTATTGATGAAAAAGGACGACAACTCCTCACACCAACCTGCGGAGATGGGAATGGGCTTTAGTTCTGCTTGAGGTGACATAAAGCTTTGTACGATGGCAAAGATCTCTTTTCTATTATTATCTGCCTTCAGTATTCTAAACGCGTAATACTCACTTTTGGCCTTCCTAACCACAAAGGAATATATACTCTGCGAAGAGCGAAGCTTGGATTTGGCTAGCGGGCAATATGCCACCCTCCAAAGTCGTTCCAACTTCTTACAATTGAGCTTCATATCTTTTAGCGTCGGTGAGTACCAGGGTTGCGATGGCGTCTCACGCTGATGGATTCTAGACTTGAGTTTGCACGTGGCTTCGACCCCATGGCTAACCCAAGCATTGAATTGCTCGATTTGCCCTTCCAGATCATCTGCTAGGGCTGCCTGCGAGTGAGACAAGGCCTCCACCAGTCCAGGAATACTAATCTTGCGGGCAAGAGGCCCCAAAGAAGAAGGGGATTGGCGGGACGGCTTGCTCATGGCCCATGAAAATGTAATCAGAGCATGGTCTGTCCAAGTCGCCGGCTGGGGATCATCAACCTCTAGTGGAAAGTTGGAGCATACCAGATCTAATAAGTGGCCCTATGTGTGAGTAGGTTTAGCGACCCACTGGGTCAGTTGGAATAGACCCAAGTGATCCAGAAGGGCCCGAGTGCCAGGGGCCTCTGAGGAATCCAAATGGATATTAAAGTCTCCAAGAAGTAGAAATCTGGAAAAGTGTGGAACTCGTTCTGCCAGGGATTCACCTAAAGATTTTATAAATGACCCAATCTGCCCGGGAGGGCGGTAGATCAGAGTTCCCTCTAATGTAAAATGGGGCGTTAGGATGAAGGAGAAGTCAAATGCTTCCCCCTCCACTACCTTCGAAGATTTTTCACATACAAATGTCCATGATTACTTAAACACCACAGCTGTTCCTCCTCCTCTCCCCAAACTGTGATAGGCATGAGCAAGGCGATAGACCCTGTTTTTTCGATATTAGAAACACCACAAATTCAGAGAGAGGCGTTACAAGGAAGATTGCTTTCTGCATATAAAACCTTTAAACGACCACAAAAAACCTTAAAAAGTCACACAAATTTCAATGCATCCTTAATGATTTTTAATTACAAGTCTTGCATACTATTGTTTTCTGAACCCACATAGTCTACAGGGCCCTCCACCCACGCAGACCATGGAGCATATTATTGCTAATGCTAATGACTAAGTATGTTTATCCACTGTCCGAACCAAGACCGGGACGATGTTACATGTTACATGTCATGTTTGTTTTTTTGTAGGTGTGCAACCAAAACGAGTGAGCTCTATGTGCACATATAATTGTATATTTTTATTTTAAATGCTTTGAACAGGAACACTATGCACAGACGTAGATGGAGCACCATCCACCATTTGTTTTGTTCTTCTGTTTTTAGGGGCACCAGACTAAGCACTCAATGTTAGGTTTCACTCCATAGGCACAAACCACGAGGATCAACCAATGTATTGTAACTTGAACTGCCCACTTGGGAAGGCACCAAGTACTAATTTTCTTATCTATTTTTTCCTAAATGTAGATACTACGGATACAACATTAACCGTATGTATACCTGATAGATACACACATTAGGTGTGTCTATCCATTTAATTGTTAACCTTATTCTAGGTTTATCACCGGAGTGGCATACATGGGGCTGGCCCCCATTTTTTCCTGAAGAAGAGGTGTAGGGGAACACCTTGAAACATGTCGACAAAATAGCTAGGACTTTGACCACATTATTGATCTAGTTCCTATATCTAGCCTCTTTTTACTATACCAACTAGGCAAGAATAAATGTTTTGGCTTACTAGCTAGGTATTTCTAACGCACACTAATCACTACTCCACCACCATACACCACACCACACATAGTCTCACCATAAAGTGCTCCTACCTATCCTTCGCAAGTCGCAGCACGCCCCAAGCAGTAGATGCTTGGGAAGCCCCAATGATGAAGCATGTCACCTAAGGGCAACCTCTGGTGAATGAGGGGACTAAAGAAAATCTCCTACTCTGATGACAGTCAACGTATCCTCTTGCTCACCAAAGACCCCACCAATGCCAAAACCAACTTCTGCAATGCCATGACCAAAAAAAGCAAAATGTATGAGACACAGCTGGCTCAAACTCAACTCCGTCTAGACAGAAGTGCTGATCTTCAAGTAGAACACCTCTGCTGGTGGTCAGCAGAACTCAGACCAACACTAGCAACGAATGCAGCCTTGGCATCATCCTCGACAGCCAACTGACCATGAAATGACAAGTCAATGCAGTTGCCTCCACCTGCTTTCACACCCTTTACATGCTCCGCAGAATTTTCAGACGGATTCCAAGCAACACCAGAATAATAATCCTGCATGCCCTTGTCACCAGCTGACTTCACTATTGTAATGCACTCTCTGAGGGAATTTCTGCCACAGCTCCTCAAAATACTCCAGATCATTCAGAACACTGCAGCTAGACTCATCCTGAACCTACTCAAAAGGACCAGCATCACCCCTCAAACCAGAAACCTCCACTGGTTACCCATCCAGAAGTTCAAGTTACCCATCCAGCCAGTTAAAGAGCCTCACATTCAGGTGCAAAGTTCTACACAACAAAGCACCATCCTACATCAACCATCAACTAAGCTTCCTACCTACAAAATACCTGAGCTCCGACTCCATGGCCCTCATACATACCCAGCATCCATCGCAGTAGCAGTGGGGGCCTTAAGCAATGTAGCGTCTCCTACATTTCTTATAGGACCTGGAACAACCGGCCCCTTCACCTCCGAACAGCACCTCCCCTTGCAGACTTCAGAAATAAACTCAAGACCTGGCTTTTCAATGGAGACACGGCATCCTCTGCTCCCAGATACCCTTAGGCGGGACAGTGTTGCACTTTACAAATATTGACTGATTAAAAAGGGCCTCCATCCTGATCCCTGGACCACCAGAGTAACTCTAGGGGCTAGTTAACTGGCCTTCTGGTTAAAACCTCAGGGACAGAAAAGGCTCCAACTAACTGGAACTCAGACTGTGCCTGCTGTACGTCTTGACCCCCCAAGTGGTGCCACTTCAGTCCTAGACTCTTGGAAGTGGGCTGAAGGTTCTTTACCATCCAAGCTGTGGTTCAGTGAGAAGAACCGATGCAGCACAATTCATCTCCTCACAGCTTCTCTTCCAAACCACTGCAGTGCAACGCAACTCGGGTGCCAGACTTCGCATCACAGTCTGCAGTCTTCTTGGAACTGATGCATCAGCAATGCAGGCCTTTACATTGCAAGCCCGTTATCGATGGCATACTTACTGAGGATGCAAAACTTCACATTACAGCCCTTAGCTTCTTCAATGCCACTGGTATGCGATGCATCTTCGATGCTGGACTTTGCATTGAAAGTCCCTCATTGATGGCATCTTCAACGACAATGCAGGACTCTGTATCGCAGCCTCACAGTGCTTCTGAATTACTGCTGAGAAATGCATCTTCGACGCGGGGGTCTCTTAATGCTCCACAATGTGGATTTAGGGTACTTTGTTCAGTGGGCCTAATGTGGTCCATATATCCGGTCCACACAACATCTCAAGGGCCTGAACTTGTGACTTTATCCTGGTCCACCACAACCAGATAATCAAAGTTGGTTGGTGTTTTGTACTTCTAGGGATTATTTTTACATAAAATCCTAAATTTCATATCTCCTGTCCTACTAATTGTATTTTTGTCATTTTTATATCAAATATTGTATTACATTTTACTCTTATTTTGATTTAGTGTGGGATTTTTCTAGTGTTATGTTTTTGTTTTATTACTGTTTGAAGTGCTGCACAAATACTTTACACATTAATGCTAAATTAAGCATGACTGCTTTGGGCCAAGCTACCAGAGGGTTAAGCACAGGTTAATTTTCTTGTGTTTCACTCTGACAGAGATTGTGGTTACTGCTTGAGTCAGGTTCCCCCTCTCAACCAGTAACACAATTTCCAACATTGGTGTTCAGCTGTGAGATTTTTACGTGTGCTTGTGTAGTGTTACACAGTGACTTTGTGTTATGCTATGAGACCATGCCTCTGATCTCCCATTGCAGAGCATGTGTGTGTAGTTTTAAACTGCCATGTCAAGCTGGCAGGATAAACCCTTTGCCAGGCTCTAACCTTCATTTTTAATACATATAAGTCACCCCTAGAGTAGGCCCTCGACAGCCGAGAGGACAGGGTGCAATATATTTAAAAAGTAGGACAGGCACTTTTAAGTTTTACATGTCCTGGTAGTGAAAAACTCTAAAATTAGTTTTTCACTACTGCAAGGCCTATCCCTCCCGTAGCATAACATTGGGATTACCTTATTACAAGTGTAACTCTCATGAAGAGATAGACTTTTCATGTTTGAAGTCTCTGGACTTATTTAAAATCCAAATGTATGGTGAATTCGGATTTTATACTGCAATTCTGAAAATACCACTTTTAAAAAGTTGGAATTTTCTTACTTTATCCATTTGGTGCCTGCTGCCTGTCTTTAATCACATGTCTGGGGTGGGTGACAGCTTGGACTTGTGTATTCCCTCTAGACAGCCACTCACAATGGGAGTTTAGGTGTGACTTGATAGGCCTTAACAGGCCATGAACTGACTTGATGGGAGGCTATGTCCTTTCCCCACAGAAAGGGCGGCATACCCCCTGCAGTGAGTCTGTAGCCAGGGCAGGAAGGAAAGACTTCTGTGCACTTCGAAGACCCTTCTTTGGAGTCTCCCCCACTTCATAGCCCTCACTGGGTATAGGTACTGGACTTCTGACACCACCAACTCAGTATACTTCTGGATCTGCGGATACTATGCCAGGAAGAAGGACTGCTGTGTTGCTACAATGATTGCCACACTGCTGGACTGCTACTCTGGAAGAACTATTTCCTTGCAATGGTGATCTCCTTACTGCTGCCCTCCTTGTCTGGGTGAGAAGAACTGGACCCACATCAATTGAACACAGAACCAGAGTGCCTCGAAGATCTTGCTGGCTTGTCCCTGTTTTCTGAAGTCTCAGGGACACAAAAGACACCCAACTCATCTTCTACAGCAACTGGCCTCTGGCAAATGTGAGTCTTACCCTGCCAAGTGGTGCCACTCCTGTTCTGGGCCCTTGAAAGTTGGTAAAAAAGTAAGAGTGGGTGGAGTTCGCAGAGTTGAACTACGTGGAATTCCACAGAGTTGCATAAAAACTCGAATTCCGTGGAGTTCCGCTACCCCTTAATAAAGTGAGAAAACATATATCATAGCTTTTGCAGACAGCGGAATATATATATTTTTTCCAACATTGGAATGCAGTAGAGCTCTGTAGACACAGAGTATTATTGCTCTGTCAACTTAATTTTGATATCAAATCAAATAATTATTCACTGCCTGCGACTGTTCGATGTGCAAAGAGTAAAGACTCACAAGATCCACATCCCGTGCTGCTCCCTGTCTTACCTCCCAAACTCCCAAAATCCTCAGGGGCAATGGGGTGGCAGTCCAGGTAGTTTGTTGCGCTCACTGACAGCATGGCTAGGGCCTCCGTGGCCAGATGGAGGCTGCTGCTGGTGTCCTGCTGCTGCTGTGTCCTGCCGATGTCCACTCCTGTCCTGCAGTGCAGCCTCCTGCTCCCAGTGCTGCAGTGCTGGGTTGGGCTCCTAGGACAGGCAAGGCTGTTTTTTTAAGAGGCGCCACAATGGGAGCCTCAGCCTAACTGGTGAGCTAAGTCAAGGGAGCTGCACCAAACGGACGAGAGGGATCTTTGCTCTAGGATGGAGGCGAGCTGGAAAAGGAAGTAATTGGATCATCATCCATCCTTGACGCTACGTCATTGAGTCATACCGAGGTTTGGAGCGGATGCGTTCCGGGGCCTACAGTGTGCATAGAGTGACAGAAGAGGCAACCTTTGGCTACGTGCTGGGTGAAATGGCAGCGAAAGGTCACAGTGGATCAATTATTGGGTGAGCTGAGCAGCACATGCTGGTGAACTTCACCCCATGGTGGATGGCGGAGATTTTTCTGACTGCAAGCGGAGCACAGAGTAGGATGAACTCTGGAAACTCCATTAGAGGGGCTGAGTTTAGCACCCACCATTAGTATAAAGTGCTGCTCTTGTCAAGAATCAACGCAGCAACACCATAGTGACTCTCAGAACTGTTGCATTGCCATTGATGCCAAGCTATTGCCACTGCTGCGAGGATCGAGGACATTGCCTCCTTTCCGATGCATCTTTCAATGTGCGGCTCGGAGCCAACGCATTGCTTACATTCACACGAGGGCCGATGATGCGTTACATCCCCTGCTCCTCGCACCTTCCTTGACATCGACTAAAACAAGGTAATTATTCAGCAGGACAAGACTGGTCCATGTGTCCGAACCATGCTCTATCACGTTTGGCCTGAACTTTCAGATTTGACCTGGTCTGGATCGACCAGATATCCCCAATTAGTTCTTTATTCTTTTAAGCACTACATTTCAGTATATTCTTTAGAAATTAATATCTCAAGATGTACTTATTGGATGTTTGTCGTTTTGGTCTTGTTTTGTTCACGAAAGTATAATTTATTTTCCTACGCTGGTATGAAGTCTTTTTGTTGTATTTTCACTGTATAACTGTTTGAAGTATTGCACAAATACTTTACACATTCTCTGCCTCTTAATTTAATTCTGCCTGCTCTGTGCCAAGCTTTCAGTGGATGAGCACAGGTTAATTTATGCTGTGTATCTGATTTACCCTTACTTGGATTGTGCTTCCTGCTTGGACAGGGTGCATACCTCTACCAACTAGAAACCCAGTTTCTAGCACATGCTATTTAAAAATCGGGCATGTATGATATATTTTAAACGTGGCCTGGAAATGAAAAATCTCCAAAGTCATTTTTCGCTGTGGCACACCTGGCAGACCTATTGATAACCACTGACTTCCATAATTCAATGTAATCGGTGCTAAATTCAATTTGAGAATGCCTATAAAAAATTCTCAAGGACTCATTTTAACAGTCATTAAAATCCAATGTAACCCCTTTGCTGCTAGGCCTTTTCTCCCCTGTGCTAAGCCTTTTTATTGCTATTTGAGGTAGTTTGTGCTTAGGCCCCTGTAACATTTGGACCACATAAGGTATCCTCACCAAAAGTGTGTCCTTTTCTTCCAACATCATGGGGATTTTAAAGGAACCCAGGGTTTGTTGATTCCCATTTGAAAAATGGGGACAAAATGCTTCCGATGAAAGTATCTGGTTATTTCCCTGCAAATGGTGTTCACAAAGGGTTTACAGTGCTGAAATCACCATCTTCCTAGCTTTCAGTTACTGGCAGACCTTTGTCAGAAAACCAACATTTTTTACACAGTTTTGGGATTTAACCTATTTTTGTGCTCTCAACCTCCTTCCAGTTAATGGTAAAAATGGGTAGGAAAGCAATAATTGATCCAGGACAGCTATGCATTTCTGCACAGTTGATAGAATTCTGAATTCAGCAAGGGGTCATTTATGTAGATCCTTCAGGGTTTTCTTATAGAAACAGTTGAAAATAGAAAAAATTGAATATGAGGTGAAACAAAGATCCATTTGTGCCAATGTTTCACCTGTAACTTCTTCTAAGTATAACATACAAGATGATGGACGGAATGTTGCCCAATGGCAAAACATTCATCCCGAGTCACAGATCTGGGTTTAATCCATCGTTATTTTGCTCACCAAGCCACCCCAGTTCAGACATGGCCATACTCAAATCAGTCTTGACCCTGTGCCTCATGGGAACAGTCCAGCCCGAACTGCCAAGCCATGTCTTCCCTGGACGGGAATCAAGCATCCTAGGACCGGTTTCTGGCTATCAGCCATCTTCAGCCAGGATAGCTTGACTCCAGTGGCGTAGTGAGCACGGGACCCACGTCTGGGCATACCATTCTCACCTAGGGTGAACAGCAAAACACACAAGATGATGGACGGAATGTTGCACAATGGCAAAACATTCACCCCAGTCACAGATCTGGGTTTAATCCATCGTTATTTTGCTCACCAAGCCACCCCAGTTTAGACATGGCCATATGTGTGGCTCATGAGAACAGTCCAATCCCAACTGCCAAGCCATGGATTAAACCCAGATCTGTGACTGGGGGTGAATGTTTTGCCATTGTGCAACATTCCGTCTATCATCTTGTGTGTTTTGCTGTTCACCCTTTGTGGAAAGTGAATGCCCAATCATGGGTCCCGTGCTCACTACGCCACTGAAGTCAAGCTATCCTGGCTGAAGATGGCTGTTAGCCAGAAACCAGTCCTAGGATGCTTGATTCCGGTCCAGGGAAGACATGTCATGGCAGTTCGGGCTGGACTGTTCCCATGAGGCACTGGGTCAAGACTGATTTGCAAATGGCCATGTCTGAACTGGGGTGGCTTGGTGAGCAAAACAACGATGGATTAAACCCAAATCTGTGACTGGGGGTGAATGTTTTGCCATTGTGCAACATTCCGTCCATCATCTTGTGTGTTTTGCTGTTCACCCTATGTGGGAGGGGTATGCCCAGACGTGGGTCCCGTGCTCACTACGCCACTGGTGTCAAGCTATCCTGGCTGAAGATGGCTGATAGGCAGAAACCGGTCCTAGGATGCTTGATTCTGGTCCAGGGAAGACATGGCTTGGCAGTTCGAGCTGGACTGTTCCCATGAGGCACAGGGTCAAGACTGATTTGCATATGGCCATGTCTGAACTGGGTTGGCTAGGTGAGCAAAAAAAAAACTATGGATTAAACCCAGATCTGTGACTAGGGGTTAATGTTTTGCCATTGTGCAACATTCCGTCCATCATCTTGTGTGTTTTACTTCTTCTAAGTATGACAGATTTTTTAAAGCCATATACTGTTACATCTGCTGGACCCTTCTGGTTGTGGGGATATAGAGGACTTGTAGGTTCACCAAGAACCTGTGGAACACAGAGCCAATAACTGAGCAGCGTCTTGCAATGTTTTTTATTGTGTACCTGGTATATAGAAATTCATTTGTGAAAATAAAATAGTGAAAAATCGGTATGAATGACACCTATGTATTTCTGAACTGGGAACAAAATATTGAGTTTAGAAAAAGTAGCGATTTGCACATCTCCGAAATTGTGAGCACCCATACTAGCATGTGAATTATAGGACATTTTTCAAAGTGACTTCTTTTTAACACATTGTCTTTAATTTGGAATGCAGAAATGTAGCAAAAGTCAATAGGCAATAACAGTTGCTCTACAATTCTGTATTCCTATAAGGTTCTATCTAAAAATGGTACCTCACTTGTGTGGGTAGGTCTAGTGCTCGCAAAATGAAATGGCTCAAAATGCAACGTGGACATACCACATTTTCACAGTGAAAACTGACCCTTTTTTTGCAAAGTGCCTACCTGAAGATTTTGAACCCCTAGTTCAGCCGGCACATAAGGAAACCTACAAAACCTATACATTTTTCAAAACTAGACACCCAAAGGAATCCAGGGGGGGGGTGACTTCTCCGGCTTTCACCAGGTTCTCTTACCCAGAATTCCTTGCAAACTTCTAACTTTGTCAAAAGAAACACGTTTTCCTCACATTACTGTGATGGAAAGTTCTTGAATCTGCGTGTATCCACAAAATTCCCCCCTCCCTGCATTCCCCAAAGTACTCAGAGAAGAATGGCACCTCACTTGTATGGATAGGCTTAGTGCCCACAACATGAAACATCACAAAACGCACTGTGGACATGCCACATTTTTACTGCGAAAACTGACCCTTTTTTGCAAAGTGCCTAGCTGCAGATTTTGAACCCCTGCTGGCACATAGGGAAACCTAGCAAACCTTTACATTTTTTAAAATTAGACTCCCAGGGGAGTCCAGGATGGGGTGACTTGTGTGGCTTTCACCAGGTTCTCTTTCCCAGAATCGCTTGCAAACCTCAAACTTTGCAAAAAAACACATTATCCTCACATTTCTTTGATGGCAAATTCAAGAATCTGCAAGGATTCACAAAATTCAACTCACCCCAGATTTCCCAAAGTCCTCCGATGAAAATAATACTGTTGTAAGTAGATTAGGTAAGCAGCAGGACACGTCTTCAGGTTATTAGGATCGATTTATTAAGATAGTACAGCAGAGCAGTACACCTTACAGCTGACCAGACCATCAACTCCCAAGGCTGGAACTTCCACATACAAGATAGAACACTCAAAGGTACTATGGTAGGTTGGGACGGTGGAAACACAAAGAAACGGCTACTGACACCAAGTAGCCATGTTGAAAGAAGCACAAATACACAACATATCTTCTTCCTTTATAGATAAAACAAAAATGAAAAACTCAAACACATAGTAAGAGGTTAAGGCATGGAAAACGATAAGAAAGAAAACATATAACACATACGAGGTCAGTGACCTCTTGGACTTCCAGATCACAAAGGCAAAGGGAAAAGATTATGATGAGGATCATGATGACCACCTTCTCCCCTTCGATTGACGAAAAAAAAAACAAGAAGAGGCAGTCTACTCTCTACAATCCGTCATTGTGGCCAGCAAAAACGGGAAGAGACAGTTAAAATCTCCGATCAGTCTATGTCTGCCACAGCTTCTCGCTCATAGTTGAAGATAGAACAGTTCAACAAGTGCTTCCAATGCTCAAAAAGTTCTGGAAGGATGTTCCCGAAGGAACATTTGGAGCCAGTTCTCTTACAGTCCAAGATGACGCTCTGGACAATGTGTCTCGGTTCTGGTTATTTTTCTTGGGTTATGAGCCTCTAGTTGTGGTTCGTGCCTCTAAGTGACTATTAAAATTGTATTTCTTTTGTGGACAAACTGTCTCAGTACTGTGGGCTATAAAGCCCGGTTCTAATCACGGAACATTTATCCCCGTTCAGAGAACCACCTTGTCACAACTTTCTGTTGTGATACTGGACTCTTGTCCGTCACGAATCTTGGTCGAGAACTCTACTGGTCCTGGGACATCCTTTGTCCACTCTTGGTACTGATTCTGGGACATCCATTGTCCCCTTTTAGTTCTGCCGATCCTGGGACATCCATTGCCCTCTCCCGGTTCCTGGTACTGCCGGTCCTGAGACTAGTTTTGTCCTCTCCGGGTCGTAATTCTGGGGGCCTTTGTCCCCTTCCAGTCCTGGGACATCTTTTGTCCTCTCCCATGACTTGGTTCTGCATGTCCTGGAATTTAGTTTGTCGGCTCCCGGTATTACCTATGGGGCCTTTGTCCCCTTCCGGTCCTGGGACATTCTTTGTTTTCCCTGAATTAGAATTGGAGTCCAACTCAATGTTCTCTGTCCTGGTACAAATTAGATTCACGTTGCACTTGTTATAATTTCCACCAGGTCAATATTTCAATACTAATAGCCATTTTACAAAGTATCCAATATAATTTCTTTTCATGAGATTCATAGTCTTTCTGAATAGTGGCATCTCACTTAAAACTTTAAGTCATATATATTTTTTTATTATATCTTCCTCATTGCTTTTGAGCTTCTATCTGTAATAGTTCTTGTCGCTGTCCTTGTATTTGTAATATTTTCCACAGTATTGTACTCTACTAGTTCTGAGCTTAGATTCACTGTCCCTGGGAGTAATTCTATTGGGTACTTGTATTCATAACAGGGCCGGACTCGGAACCACAACCGGCCCTGGCAAAGTGCTCGGCCGGCGCCCCCTCCCCACTCGTGGGGGCGGGGGGAGGGGGGGGAATTGGGGGTGCTGCCGAGCTCTTTGCCGGGGCAAGTTTTCAGCCGATTTTAGTACAGGGCTGAAAACGGCCCTGTACCAAAAACGACCCCAGTGGCCCAAAACCGGCCCCCACCCGTGCGGCGCACCGGGGTATTGCCCGGTGCCCGCTATGGCCAGCCCGGCCCTGATTCATAACCATTGGTGTATTTCGTTTGATGCTTCATTACCATGTGCACTTCAACCTCTTAAGGTATATACTCGTAAATTTTAGTTGTGAGTGTCATGACTGCTTTACCAATGCACAAAGACTCCACAAATAATTGACAGTGTGTTTTCAGATAGAACAAGCTCTAACACATATTTTTGTTTTTACATGTAATAAATTACAGCTCCACAAGATGGCAGTATTGTACATTTTTAATGCTGTAACAGTCTTTCGACACAATTATGGTTGAAATGTAGCGTAAACTCAATAAGGCTCGGTTTTGGCATTAAGATAAGTGTGTTGCGATATCCTAGGCAACTCAACCTTGACTGAAAGCACTCTGTTTTCTCTCTCTTTCCGTACAACATGAACAAATGGAATTCCTTTGGAGCACAGCATTAATGCAAAAAGTAAAGACAATGCAGTCACACAGCAATTACTCACAGTTTACGTTTCTCTCATTTAACTGCTTGTGGCAGCCGCTGGTTTTATCTTCTTGTCGTCCTTTGATGGCATTGTGTTCCGGTGACCTTGGGAACCAAGTAACAAAATGTCCGCTCGACGTTGCGCACTATTGCGCAGTGATGTACTCACAGCCCTTCGGTCAGAGGTTGAAAGACGCTGAGCACTATACGTGCACAAGGAGCGTGCTGCTCCTCCGCTGATACAAATGGATTTTCTAACACGTCATCAGTGAGAGGATGGCAGCGCAGGAAAAGGATCTCTCAACCCACCAATGGTAAGGCGGAGATCCTAGACACACATAAGTTCTCCTTTAGTCAGTCTCACCATAGCTGCTTCAAAAATGATTCCTCTTACATTACAACTTGTGTCACAGTCAAAGAATGATTCAGATGCGCATACCGATTAAACAAATTGTTCTCTGAATACATCATACATACGCTTCCTTTAAGTTAAGACTTTTCCAGTTATAAATGCCCGATACACCATTAGAAACAGCTTTTCTGACTGTCACATTTTATCCACCATCGTGCCAATTCGCATTGCTGAAGAGAGTACTGGGGTACACTTTCAAACGCAGCAGTCTTTTGAAATAGGCAGATCATCTTGACTCACGATAGACAGTAGTTGATGTACTTTCGACAGGTTTCAGCTTGTTTTGTTGTTTTGACAGCAGTGCGTTTCTCACTATAATCGGTGACGGTATTTGAAGTCTTTAAATTCTTCAGGCGTTACTGATTTTACACGTTTCTTCTTCTTAAGTTACAGGCAGCAGATGGGCTGGTTCCATATCCTCTTATAAGTATGGTATTTATCTTTTTTTAACTTTTTTTTTACTTGCGGCTAATTTCTTCAGGCTTTCTTGCGTTACGAAGATTTTTAGTTGCTTTTCCTCTTGTTTCTGGCCGCAGTTAATTGGGTTCTTGGTTGCGAGGTGTTACTCAAGCTGCGTTGTCCTTCCTGGTCTGCTCCTCTGGTCTGGTCAGCGCAGAATGTCGCCAAAATGTTGTAAGTAGATTAGGTAAGCACAGGACACGTCTTCAGGTTATTAAGATAGATTTATTAAGATAGTACTGCAGAGCAGTACACGTCACAGCTGACCCGACCATCAACTGCCAAGGCTGGAACTTCCACATACAAGATAGAATACTAATAGGCACTATGGGAGGTTGGGAAGGTGGAAACACAAAGAAAGGGCTACTGACACCAAGTAGCCATATTGAAAGAAGCACAAATATACAATAGATACCTCACTTGTGTGGATGGGTTAAGTCCCCGTGACAGGAACGGACCCAAAACATATTGCGGAGACATCAAAATTACCTATTGCAAAACAACCTACTTTTGCAAGAGGGGGTACCTGGGTCTTTGGCACTAGGCCCAGCAGTCATATAGGGAAACCTACCGAATCCACACATTTCTGAAAACTAGACACCATGGGGAGCCCAGGAAGGTATGGCTTGTATGGATCTCCCAAAGCTTCCCTACCTAAAATCCCCTGTGAACCTCAAATTTTGCTGAACAAAATCTAATTTTCCTGACGTTTCTGTGTGGGAATTTTGTGTAATCACTGAACTGAGACACATTTCTTGCCACCTAGCGTTCCCCAGGTCTCCCGATAAAAATGGTACCTCACTTGTGTGGGTAGGCATAGTGGCTGCAACAGGAAATGGCCCAAATCATACTGTGGAGACTTCAAAATTACCTATCACAAAACTACCTAGTTTTGCAGGGGGAGGGCACCTGTTTTGTGGCCAAAGGCCTGTAACTGGGAAGAGCCAAAAACATAGGGATTAAAAGTATAGCACCGCAATTTCTAAGCGCTACATAAAAAAAAGACATTTCAGCTGATTCTGTGTTGGACAGTCACACAAGTGAGGTTAATTTTACTCGGGAGATCAAGGGGAACACTAGGTGGTAGGACATTTGCACCAGTACAGTGATCCTACAAAAAAATGTGTGGAAAAAGTGATTTTTTCAGCTAAATTTGAGGTTTGCAGGGATCCACGAAAGCCAGAGCCATCTAGGGAAACCTAGCAAACCCATACATTTCTGAAAACTGGACACCCGGGGAGTCCAGGGAGGTATGGCTTGCATGGATCCCCTAAAATGTCCCTACCCAGAATCTCCTGCAAATCTCAAATTTGGGTAAAACGATAAATTTTATTCTCAAATTTCTGTGTGGGAAAGTTGTAGGATCACCAGGCTGACACAAATTTCCTACCAACCATTGTTACCCCAGGTCTTCCAATAAAAATGGTACCTCACTTGTGTGGGTGGGTCACATTCCTGCAACAGGCAAGGGCCCAAAACGTATCGTGGAGACATCAAAATTACCTGTCACAAACTGATTAGCTTTTGCAAGGGGGGTCACATGAGTTTTTGGACCCGGGCTCGCGGCCATATAGGGAAACCTACCAAACCCACACATTTCTGAAAACTAGAGACCCGGGGGAGACCAGTGAGGCATGGCTTGTGTGGATCCCCCAACGTTTCCCTACCCAGAATTCCCTGCAAACCTCAAATTTAGCTGAAAAATCACTTTTTCCATACATTTGGGCATCGGGTCACCGTGCTGTCACAAATGCCCTATCGCCCAGCATCCCCCTTGTTCTCTTGTGTAAAATTAGACCTAACTTTTAGTGTTGGGGGTATTGGCATGCCCGTTCTGGTCAGCCCCCACCCCTATGTATAAATGAAAACAAAATGTGGTGCCTAGTGAGCTTTCTACCCCCACCCCACCCCACTTGGCGGTTAAATAAGGGGCTACGGCCCCTATCTTCCTCCTGGGGGGAGGCTGAAAGACTGTGAAATTTTTGGGGGAGGCATTGGCATGCCCATTCTGGGCAGCCCCCACCCCTATCTTTAGGGGAAAAAATCCCTGGTCCCCAGTGGGCTTACTGCCCCTGGGGGGGTAGATAAGGGGCTATTGCCCCATCTTCCTCCCAGTAGGGGCAAAAAGACTGTATCATTTTCTTTGGGTGGGGGCATTAGCATGCCCATTCGGAGCAGCCCCAACCACTAAATTTATCCCCAAAAAATCCCTAGTGCCTAGTGGGCTTTCTGTGGGGGGGGGCAGATCAGGTGCTTGGGCCCCATCTGCCTCCTGGGGGGGGGGGGCAGAAAGTATTTTCCCTTCTTGGGGGGGTCAAGTGGGATCTTTGCAATTCCCATTTGGGGCAGCCCCCACCCCCGGCCTATAAAAAAATTATCGGGGCAGAAAGACTGTGTGTTGCAACATTTTATGGGGGGAGCGAAGGTCCTTTCCCAAGGGCCCGCTCCTCCGTTCTTGGTGGCTAGTGGGTCGATCCTTGCTTGGGGATCCACTGGGGAAGGGTAACATTGGAAAGGGATGATTCTCCCCTTTCCAACAATACCTCTCCCATGTGTTTTGGTGCTCGGCGGCTGAGATAGCCCCACATGACCCAAAACTGTGATACTGAAACTAAGTTTCAGTTTTGTTTTCATTGTAATGACGACAGCGCGCAATGCGCTTGATCGTCATTACAATGAAAACACAAACCATGCTTTGGGAGGTTGGGGAAGCTCTTCCCCACCACCCAAAGCAAAAAAAAATAGGAAATCCCTCTGTTGTTTACAGCAGAGGGATTTTTAGCAAGTGTACTAATGACGGAATGGTTCCCTCATGAGCACACTTACACTTATGCTCATGACGGAACCATTCCGTTATGAGCATGGAAGGGGTTAATAGTAACTTCTGATATATTATTATTAGGGAAAAGACACTTTCAGAAAGATCTGTTTGTGCCCAAAACCAAAACATTTTCCTGCAAGTGTCATTTGATCAAGTGACCCCTCATTGATCCCCGAGGGTGAGATTTGGATTGCTCCAAAACAGTGGACAAAAGCTTTGCGTGTGGTTTGGTGTGTTTCCTACTTAAGCAGGAATTCCTGAGCCTGATTCAAAGCCCTTTCCTAAACATCAAAGAGTGCCTCTTTGCCACCAGAAAATGTAGCCCACAGCTCTGCCTGCCTGCATTTTTTCTTCTTAGTCACACTGGCTCCAAACCTAATGGGATGGGGAGCTGCCACAGAACTGGTTCATAGTGACGTGAGGAAGGATTTGTCCATTAGCGTAGCCACACCTCTGGGTGGGCACAGGGATCCCTCAATAAGGGAGAAAATATTCTGCCATATTGGCTTTGGGTAGAAGTGTTGTGTGGGATTCTTTGCTGGAAGGCACACAGGAACTGCTACAAAAGTGGGTAGGGTTACCCTTAGGAACCTTTCCCTATTTGCTAGGGAGGGACCAAAAGTGCCCCGCCCAAAGACTAGAGCCAGCCATAAACGTGGCACCCCTGGAATCCTCTGCCGAACATTACTGCACCTGTGAAAGGCTGAAGGAAAACTGCACCTTCTGTTGAAACCTGTGAGGAGAACCTTAAGGGCTAGATCCACTCCATTTGTATCCAGGACAAAGTAGAGGACTCCAAGGGTCAGTTGGCTGACCTCCTGTTAAGCTACGGGGACACCAAGTAAGAAGCCCACATTCCTGTAAGAGCCCAGCTAAACAGTTTCCACTTGGACCTGCTCTGGACCCTGCTGGTTGCTTCACTTAGAATGAGTCCACACCCCAAGTACTGTTCCTGAGGTGCTGGAACAATTGGATAATGTCAGAACATTCTCCTGCTGCCAAACCCTAAAAGTGGGGACTTAGAAACCTTTTGGCAACTTTTCTTTAAAAGAACCAATGTAGAACCGGGACCTCTCTGCCAGCTGATCTGCCAAGGGGGTTGGAATTGTGAGATTGCCTTACTAGAGAACTCACTATGAATGCCCTGCACCACTAAGGGAACCCCAAAGCTGCAGGCTGGAGCCAGCGGAGGGGGTGATACAATTGCATGGTGCTTTGATGTCAGTCCCAGAGAAGAATGTAGCGGGAGCTGCAGGAAGTCAAGTCCCATTGGCGATGTACCCAAGATTCCTGCCCATGGACACTCCTTATCCCCCAAACCTCTCCTGGCAAGTGCTGATCTGTGGATACCAGCCTTTCCAATACCATGTCTAAGGGCTGCAGCCAATCCTAGATTTATTGGCTTTGACAATGCATGCTTGTTTTATGTTTGGCCATTCAGATACCTTTAGGTTTCTCGCCAGATTGTTGTTTTTGCAAACAATCCATACATGATATATATATAGAGAGAGGAGTTTTGGGGAAACAGGCGTAATCCATTGGCCTATTAAATTAGCATTCACATTTTGCTCCCCGACACAAAAGCATGCATCATGGTGCAATAGCTGAGGCCACATTTACCCACTGGATCCATTCTCTTTGAGTGACTGCACAAACCATTTGGATCTTAGTCATATCCACCTCGAAAAAGTGCCTTCCTCTTCAATGATCAACCGGGTACCAAGTGTTCTTTTTCATTTTAGTTATTTTTTTGTAAATTATCTTTAAATAACAGCTGTTTATTTTGTCTGCTCTTTGGGTTCCCACTTCAATGGCAATTTATTTACTGTCTCATTTTCAATGTTATGAAGTGTCATGGTAACATTGCAACATTTTAGCCACTTACATTTCCAGAGCTTGGCTAGCTGGTGATGTATTCTTGTCTTCAAAATAATAATAGCAATAATAAAATGAATGGCATAACTGAAAGCCTTAAACCTAAAACAATTTACTAGTTAAAAAGCCACATCAAGGAATATTTTTTTAATTACAAATTGTAGGGCAAGCAAATGGGTCTTGATTGACAAAGGTAAACTTACACAAATTTACAATTAGTATCTTTTTGTCTGCACTCGGGACAGAATCTATGCACTCAGGTGAAGAATCAGCCCTGAGTGCGGAGATTCCACCTCTAGTGAGGACGTAAAATAGTACTAATAAATGCCTTTTGTGAATACTGAGATTCTTAAACATAGACTTTTGTGTCAAAGTTTACATTTGTGAATACCTTCAAGTAGTAAACCTAGACACAAGTTTACCCTTGTGAATCTGGCCCATGATGTCCATGTTTAGGTGGCCACATATTTAATTTATTGCTTTTTGTGGCACATTCTTCTTGATACAAAAGGTGATGGGAGTTAATGGTTGCAATAAGCATAATCATTGGCAGTCGCTTGGGATAGCATTCCAATCAATTGCTCTTCATTATAAGATGCTTTTGCAACAGTGAAAGCTTTCTCCAGAGTTGTGACACATTTCAAAAACAGCAACACTGGACACTGTATTGGGTAAAATGGTGGATGTTTGTGTGTTGATATTTATATACAGTGTCATGAAGATAGTATTTAATGTCACATTAATTATTCCTTCAGGGATATCCCATTCAGTCTGGTAACAGTGAATTTCTGTGAGATATGGGAGTCTCAGAGGCCCTTCACTACATTCTGCAGGGTGGGTGGGCATCAGTTTGCAAGAGATCATTTGCATTAGTGTGAGTCTTCCTCATTGCCTACTCAATACACATTGCTGGTAAAAGTGAAGGTAAGACTTGCACAAATTGAGTCAGAAGGAACACTTTTTATGATACTTATCAAGAAACCTACGTTCCGAGGCAGGTATGAAATGAAGATCAAGATACAATAGTATGAGTGGTGTGTGTATGTTTCTGTGCATATGTATGTGTGTGCGCACATGTGGGTGCACGTGTGTATATTTGTGTGTGTGCTTTATGTCTCTGGGATGAATTGATAAAGCATTGGTGGTGACTGAGAGCAAAGCTACCAGGTTGTGAAGCTGATTTTATTGTAATGTTGCTCCTTTTCCTAATAATTTAAATTAAATTATTCGATATTCTTAGGGGATATTTCTGCTATTATTTGTTTATTCAGCAAAAAAAATCTACTTGATATATTTCTGTGAAAATATTCACTTACTCCAAATGCCAGATCCAACCACAGCCAGGACTAGTAGGACACTGAGCAAGAAAATTATGCACGAAGCAGGTCTCTGGAAACGGGGACCTTGTGTATCAGCTGTAAAATTCAATGAGGAAATATTGCATTAATCATCCACAATTCTGCACAAGTTCAACTATTGTTGTTACATTTATTTTCAAACAATGAAGATCTGTAGAACTCCAGCTACGGTCAGAGAGGTTGGGTCACACATCACTTTGCCACACTTGTGTTACTGCTTGCCCCGATACCCCCAGCTGATCACAAAGGCTAGATTATGCACTATTGTCTTTTGTGTCAAATGTCAGTCTTGTATTCCTGAGATGTAAAAAAAATATATGCTGAACAATTTCTTTCCAAACACCTAGCCTCCTTGTTTAATACCATATTGTTTCAGGAGCTGCATATGATAATCTATCAGTATCTGTGTATTGTTCACTCTATTTTTCCAGAACCTAGACAGTTTAGGGCCTCATTACGTTCGACCGCCATTATATTGGAGAAGGGACCGCCCGACTTGCTGTCGGCGGTCGCAAAAGTGTACCTTTTGTATTGCAGCATGTACACCGGGCTGCAGCCGATCTGCAGTACAAAAAATAGACTTTCAGCATATCCCTGCCTGCCACATGGTGCAGGGACATGTAGGAGGGCACCATAAGTGCCCCCCATAACTCTGGGCCAGGGGGGAAGGGGCCCTCTATTTGTAAACCGTCATGAAACGGCGGGCGGGTAGGGACATCAGAATCTCCTTGGCGATGCCTGGAAGTACCAACACCATTGTAGGGATTGGATTTCCCTCCAAGGGTCTGACGGGATCCTTGAGGTTGTTGGATCTGTAGCGGTCGGTCTCTCCAACATCCACCCATCTGCCCGCCATCCTAATGTGGCGGGCGGAAAACATTATTACGATGGCTGTGGGACCGCCACTGACAGATTGTCAGTGGCTTTCCCATGTCATCGTAATCAGGCCCTAAGTCCTGAGTTTGCTTGTCACTGCGACTCAGGCACAAGTAGGTTTTCAGTAGAATCATCTGAAGCCTTGTGCACATTTCCCACTGACCTGGTGCTCATTTAAATGGAGAAGCTCACTAAATCACACTGGAAACATTTGGGTAAAACTCCAGAGCTTTGCCAGTCAGAACAGTGGAAATCTTGCAGTATACGGTGTTGGCTGGCTCCTGTTCCAATCTTTCCTGTCAAACCCACACACAGGAGTATTGCAACAGGAGAAACTAAAACCTACAGTATCGGTATTGGCCCAGAGGTTATTACCAAAATCAAATAGTGGAAACATCCCACCAGCTTTTCCTTTGCTGACTTAGGGTAAGTATATCATCAATAGATGCTGGTTCACAAAATGTAGAACTGAATATTCAGCCAGTGACGTTTTAACAAGTCTGCCCATCAGTTTGTTCTACGTGGGGGCAAGGATACCAGTCAGTTATTTTTCGGCACACTGGCATTTTGAGTCAGAAATAGGATGAATTCTATTGCCTTTTGTAGAGGACACCAACCTTGCAGAGACCACAAGTGAGTTTACGAAAGCCACAACATGAATTGCCAGCTCATCTATTTCTAATGCCGTCAACCACCTGGGGCAGAAAAAGTTAATAATATAACCCAATACCAAATTCTATGGCAGTACCGGAGGCTTCTGATTATACTTTCTCATTTCTTTAATACAAAACACAGCAGCCAATGAAAGTAAAACTACAATAGTAAAAAACAAAAATACCCATGAGGCTTTGAGCCACGCTGCCTGTATCACAGCCAATCACTGCATTATCAGGTATACAAAGTAGAGAGACACTAATCTGGCCTCCTCTTTCTTTGCTGCTCCGCAGCCCAGATGTGCCTCTCTACCTTGTATACTTGCACTGCGTTGTTCTATATTGCATAGCTTGATTTATATATACTGGTTATTTCATGCATTGTATGTGGATTTAATGCCTTGATTTGTTTACCGTGTGGGATTGTCTTCGGGGCTTTGCGCGTCTTGTTCCCTGCGCGCTGTCCAGCTCTTTCGGAGCTCGGTTTCACCCCCGCGGAGCCTGCTCCGCTTCGCCAGGCTTTCCTGTTTCAGCACGTGTTGCGTTATAGGTCCCTCGCTGCTCCCCTGCCCGCTGCCGGCAACGCTTCTGCTTGGTCCGCGGAAGGAGCAGCTTGACCCCCACCGCTGGGAGTGGAGCACACGTCGGGGCCTTCGCGGGCGCCCAGCGTGCGTCTCCAGGGCTCGTGCGCGTCACAACGCACACGCAGCCCTCTACACAGTGCCGAACAAGACACCTTCACCCGGAGCTGAACAGGGGAGCCAATTTGGGCCTTCACATCCCTTAGAGACAGCGTTTTTGGTCGACGATCATCAAGCTGATCAAGCATATTAACCCCTGACTTGCCAAGGCCTTTTGTGAGCCTTAATTTTTGGCGACCCCACTGCTGGCTGCAGATTGGGGCCTTTCCCCCTCCATTAGTCCTAGAGTGGGACTTCAATGACTGTGAGTGTTTATTAGTGACTTGTATTGGTATATTATTGGCTCCTGCGCCAGGCACTACTCCCAACCGACGCCCTCCCAGGGCTGATAATTGAGCTTCCCGCTTGGGAAATTTTGATTGGAATTTTATTCTATTTTTGAGGATGGCAGAATTTGATTGCTATCAGGAGGAGGTTGATGCATGCGGTGAGCAGGGTGACGAGGAATATTACGAAGAAGAGTCCATGGAGGACATTATTGATAAAAAGCTTGACGCTAAACTAGATAAGGCCTTGTCTTCCGCCCTGTTGCCCTTAGCTAAGAAATTGGAAATGCTTGTCCCTGCTGCTCCCAAGGTCCCCACCCCTTCTGGGTCAGGTCAGGTACCTGCTTCCCTGCCCCGTGAGTCCCCTGAGTCCTCCTGGCCTCATGTCCACTCCTATGCTAAACTTTATAAGTTCAAAGAAGGCGCCAAGGACACCACTCCTTCCCTTCCCCTCCCACAGGCTTCTCCTATCCCTGTGGTGGATACCACTACTGATACTGACACGGACACGGACTCCTCCCAAGCGTCTAAACCTCGCAAGTGCACAAAGAAACTCAAGCATGCCTCCTCTCCTGTTACCCCATCCCCCTTCATGTTCGACCCATCGGACATTGTCCACCCTAGATCCTCCGACTGGGTTCCTCCCACCGCAGTGGCGGAATACTTACAGACCCATCTGCGCAAAAGGATTTGACAAAGAAGTCAGGGCTCGCCTGAGGTCTGAGTGCCCCGTCTGGACTTGCCCCACAAGGTGGCTCTCACCCCCGACATTGATACATCCATGACCCTTTTTTTCAAGAAATATAAGAAGGACCCCCAAGAAGGGAATTGACCGCGCGCTCAGAGCGTGCCAGGACAAGGTCCTCACCCTTTCGGGCCCTTTGGCTGAGATCCTTGAATTGGCCCTCCAAGCTCAGGAGACAGGTGACGCCATCCACCCTGAGGTCCTGGCTGGTTGGGCACAAAGAGCTATCTGCATGTTAGGGAATGCTAACTGCGCCCTGGCTTCAGAGCGAAGAAAATCAGTACTGCTTAGGATTGACCCACAGCTAGTGGAACTATCCTCATCAGAACTGGGGCCTTTGGCTGAAGGCCAATTGTTTGGAGACAAATGTGTTAAAGATATCACCAAATTTGTAAGCACGTTTGTTTCCCTGGGCAAATCTCATCTCAGGTCTCCTTGAAGAGAGTCCTACACCAGGTCTCTTGTAGGGCCAGGCGTGGTAGAGGATGCTCGACCGGCTGCTACTCGAACACAAGTCCTCAGAGAGGATGTGTCCAAAGGCGTGGCAGAGGTTACACCTAAGAACCCAAGCAGGCTGGATTCTACCCGTCCAGATCACGCGGCTACAGGGGCCGTTTCAATCGGGGTGTCAACCGAGGCTACAAGAATTTCGACAATCAATCCTCTGGTAAGTCTTGTGTGTCCTGTCATTCCCCTGGGGGGCAGATTGTTGCACTTTGTGGTAAATTGGACAAATCTCACCTCAGATGTTTGGGTCCTTTAGACCGTGCAAGGGTACCAGATAGAACTGGTGGAGTGTCCCCGACAGGTGTTTCCCTCTCGCCCTGTCCTTTTTTCCCATCTCAAACAGAGTTTTATAGACTCAGAACTGGAAGAGCTTTTGGCCAAACAGGCTATTGCCATGGGATCCTTCATCCCGAAGGATTTTGCAGCAACATCTTTTTGGTTCAAACGAAAGGCGGCCGCCAGCGCCTTGTATTGAACTTGAGAGATTTCAATCCCTATGTCATGTATCGTCACTTCAAGATGGAGGGTATCAAACTCTTGCAAGATCTCCTGCTAGAAAACGACTGGATGGTCCAGCTGGACTCGAAGGATGCATACCTTACTGTCCCGATTTGCCCCTCACATCAGAAGTTCTTGCAATTTCAATGGAAAGGGCAGTGGTACCGGTATCACACGCTCCCCTTTGGCCTCTCATCTCCTTGGGTGTTCACCAAGCTCCTCAAACCAGTGATCTCCCGCCTTCGGGAGATTGGGTGCATCTTATTGTGTATTTAGATGACATGCTAATTCGGGCACAGGATCGGGATCTCCTCCTCACTCATCTGGAGTGGACGATGTCTCTGTTACAGAATCTAGGATTTGCCAAGTGATGGTACCGAGTCAACAAATGGAATTTCTGGGATTCCTGATCGACTCGGTTTCTGCACAGCTCCTCCTGCCAGCGAACGAGATCAGGTCCATAAAGAGAGAAAACAGGTCCACGTTGTCCAAAGAAATGATTTCCTTGAGAGTTCTAGCGAGAATTGTGGGTCTTCTTGCATCCTCTATCCAAGCCATTTTCCCGGGACTCTTGCACTACAGGGCCCTTCAGAGACTCAAAATCTTTTATATCCAGAAGAGGTTTCATTACGACCATCTCATTCCCCTATCCCCGGAAACTCGAGAAGAGCTTCAGTGGTGGCTGGAGCACATGACAGCCTGGAATGGGCGAGCAATTTTTGGAGCTGCCCGGGACGTGGTCGTCGAGTCCTACACCAGCCAATGGGGTTGGGGCGCTCGCTGTGGAGAATTTACCACAGGAGGACGATGGTCAGCAGAAGAACTAAAATTACACATAAATTGCCTGGAGTTGTTGGCAGGGTCCTTTGCCATCAGATCTATCTCACCCCTGAAGCGCAATTGTTGCATCCTGCTCCGAATGAACAATGTCTCAGTGGTGAGATACATCAATAGCCTAGGGGGGACGAAGTCCCGCATGCTAGTCCACATTGTGAAAGAGTTTTGGCATTTCTGCCTGGATCGCAAGATCTCTGTGGTAGCGGAATATCTCCCGGGGAAGTTCAATCAAGTTGCGGACTGGAACTCCCGGTTCCTTCGGGACTACAGCGACTGGAGGCTTCACTCCTCGCTGTTTGCTCAGATCATGGATATGCGAGGGCCATGCCAGATAAACCTGTTTGCTTCTTGTCTCAATGCTCAACTTCCCTTGTTCTTCAGTTGGAGACCGGATCTGATGGCGATGGGAACGGACACACATTCCTGCACCATTGGGGGCAACAGAGGAATTATGCTTTTCCTCCATTTGCTCTGATCCCGAGAGTGGCGGCCTTTGTCTGTCGTAAGAGGGCTTCACTAGTGTTGGTGACACCATTTTGGTCTACTCAGTCATGGTTTCCCACACTGTTGGAGTTGTCTGTGGATCTTCCGTTCCGGCTTCCTGTGTTCCAGACTCTCCTCCAGGACCCTGTGGGCTCGGGCCACCCGCTGGTCCTGCAGAATCAATTAACACTGATGGTGTGGACGCTCTCAGGAGACATGAGTGCATGGCAGGACTTTCACAGGCGGCTGCCAGTTTTAAGCAACAGGCATGGGCTCCTTCCACCCGAAAACGATATTCTGCTTTCAAAAACAGGTGGATCCCGTGGGATCAAATATAACAGATTTTGAATTTCTTGTCGGAATGTGCAGAATCAGGCCTTGCTTACAGGTCGGTTAATAATTTTAGGTCTGCTATTTCTGCTGGGCACGATCAGGTTGATGGAACGCCTGTGGGGATGCATCCCCTGGTCTGTAAGTTACTTAAGGGTGTCTGCGTGGCTAATCCCCCTCGGCCCAGGTATTCCACTTTATGGGATGTTTCTAAAGTGCTCTCCCTGTTGGAATCCTGGCCAGATAATGGTGATCTGTCCTTGAAATAGCTCTCTGCCAAGCTTACTATGTTACTATGCCTTATATCATGTCGAAGAGTTTCTGATGTAAGAGCCTTAGACTTGGCTGGTAGGATGTTTTCTCCACAAGGTGTCTCTTTTATGATCACAAGACGGACTAAGACCATGTCTCGTTCAGTGGAGTATCCTGCTTTTCCTCATAATAACAAATGATGTGTATTATAGTGTTTGAAGTGTTATGAAAAGCGTACTATTGCACAGAGATCTGATCCTTTGGGTCAATTATTAATTTCTGTCCAGAAGCCATTGAAACCAGTCGCTGCTGCTCACTTAGCTTGGTGGGTTCGATGGGTGATGTCAGAGGCAGGTATTGATATTTCTGTTTATGGTGCCCATTCTGCCAGGGGAGCTATGGCCTCTAAAGCTTACTTGTTAGGATCCCGTCTGGAAGACATCCTCAAAGCAGCTGACTGGTATTCTGATTAAATGTTTAAAGTGTTTTATTATAAACCTATTCCTCATGTTTCTGATGCTGTGATTGATGAGCTTTGAACCAGCATAATCAGAAGCCTCCGGTCCTGCCATAGAATACAACATTTTCTAGCTATCGTGACAAGAATTTTAGATTCTATTAAGGACACAGAGGCAAGGATTATCCCACCCGATGGGACAGTTATGCAACTGTATGCTGTTTGATGTTGTATATGGTTTTAACAACATTCTACCCACCCGATGAGAAATGAAGTTGTGGGTTCCCTTTCTCAACCTTGTTTTCTGTTTTAGGAAATGATTCTAACAAGAGTTGATTGGATACTCCAGATGGAGCCACCGTGCCTTCCTGACAGAAGCGGACTTCTTCGTTTGATGTGGATTATTCTCCGTTGAGATTTCTTACAGGAACTGTTCATCTCCGTTGAGAGTTTAAGACTTTGGTTGTTCTTATTGGACTGTCTTCATGCACAGAAAGAGGAGGCCAGATTAGTGTCTCTCTACTTCGTATACCTGATAATGCAGTGATTGGCTGTGATACAGGAGGCGTAGTTCAAAGCCTCATGGGTATTGTTGTTTTTTACTATTGTAGTTTTACTTTCATTGGCTGCTGTGTTTTGCAGTAAAGAAATGAGAAAGCATAAAAAATAATAATTCTGAGTTTCTAAAGGGCCTGGTTACACTTGCCAGTGTGTCCCCGCGCTATCCAAGACTGAGCAGCAACCCGGGCAGAGGGAAATGGTGATGGCCCTGCGCCGGAAATGAAGGCTTCGGGAACAGGAGGGTTTTCAGCTCCTTCCGGAACACCAACTCCGAGGCCTCCACGCGAAGCCTGAGTGGGAGGGTGTTCCATCTCCACGCGGCTAGGGAGCGGAAGGATCGCCCTCCCATTCTCATCCTATTAATTCTAGGGACCGAGAGCAGGCCAGCACCCATAGAGCGCAGGAGTCGGGTGGGCTTGTAAGGAAGGAGCAGGTTACGCAAAAAGCCCAGGCCCTTGCCATGAACAATCCTCGCCTCCGTGTCCTTAATTGAATCTAAAATTCTTGTCGCGATAGCTAATACATTTTGTATCCTCTGACCTGCTCACCTTATACCTCTAAGCGAGGGGCAAAGTGTTTAACTGGTTTTACTTCCTTAGGGCAGATATTCTCTGATGTTTGCCAAGTATATATTGTATTTGGTTGCAAATAGTTCTTAGTTTCAGCAGATGGTTCCCTGGGGTGAGCTTAGTGTTATGCTATGAGACATGCATTTCCAGAGCAAATCTTGAAAATCTCGGTTTCCCAAAATACTTTGCAGATGCTTTTTACATGTTTGGACATATAAGTTTGACTGAAGTTTGTAACGTTTAGAGGAAAATTATGGAAGAACTTCGAGTGTAGAAGATGCTAATCTACTTCTTAGTTGGATATTCACTGGTTTTGGATGTGTGTGGAGCATTATGGCAATCCAAGTGTCTGGGGCCTGAGAAGCATTTTACAAACGTAGATACACCTTCAGCTAGTAATAAAATCACAATCCCAATTAATGTCCAGTCAAGTCTCAATTAATTAAATCCTTGCTCAATCCTTGGTAGCTTGGCACCGAGCAGTTAAGCTTAACTTAGTAGGCAGCTAAGAGTAAAGCATTTAATATCACTAAAACAGTAAATAAGTAAAAGACACACACAATAAAAAAACAAGCACCAATTTTTAAAACTGGAAAATATTTTATCTTTAAAATCACACCAAAAAGACAAACATCCAATGTAGGGAACCAGAAATATGATTTTTAAAGATTAAAAAAGAAAAAATATGTGCATTCTAGCAACACAAAAGTTTAAAGCGCAAATAGCGACTATCTGGTCAGGTTGGACCGGGAAAAAGTCAAAGTATAGGCTGACCACAATGGAGCGTGGGTCTGATAGGTTAAGCAGTAGGGGCCAGATTTAGGTCGGTCGGTAACGGCCGAAAATCGGTATTTTCGGCCGTTACCGACCGGTAATCCTGAAATGGTATGTAGGGCCCTGAATTTTACAGATTCAGTACATTTACCGATCGGTAAATTTACCGAATCTGTAAAATACCGAATCGGTATTTTTACCGATTCGGTAAATATGAGATGTAGGTGGGACTCTTCTGAGTCCCACAAGCCGTACAGAATCGGTATTTTACCATCAAATCTATTTGATGGTAAAATACCGATTCCGGTGTGCATGCACATGTGTGCATGCACACCTGTGCCATATGACAGGCAGACCTGCCCTTAGGGCAGGTATGCCTGCCACATGGCACCCAAGCCTCTTTTGGGGGTGCCAGAGGGTGTCAAAGTGACACCCTTGTGTCAGTCGGTATTTACCGATTCGGTAAATACCGAATCGGTAATGCCCATTCATTCCTATGGGCTTCAAAGCCCATAGGAATGAATGGGCATTACCGGTCGGTATTTACCGAATCTGTAAATACAGATTTTTACCGATTCGGTAAAAGGAACATCTGGATGCTCCTACATGTCCCCCCTTCTCATTTACCGATTCTTATATACCGAATCGGTAAAATTCGGTAAATAAGATTCGGTAAATGAGTCCTACCTACATCGGGCCCTAGATCCCAGTCAAGATTTTACCTTCACAGTTATTGACTTTTTGGGAGCTTTTTCTTTCGAAGTCAAGTAATGGGGTCCTTGGATCGGGGCTTTGATTTGACGATGGCGGCCTGCCACAGTGCCATGCCTCTGTGAGCCCTGGAGGTCTTTCTCTTTGTCATTGAAAGCGAGAGGCATTGGAGCTTTTAGAGGGCAAACTAGCTCAGTCAGACAGAGTTGCGGTTCAACAAAGCCAGCTTAACTATTGCTGTTGATGTATGTCTTCTTCTGGAGCTTTTTAAATCATTTTGCAAAAAGTTCCCAAACTTTCAGATCTTCTTATGAAATGTTCCTTGAGAGTCAGAAAGGGTCTGCAGCACCAGCCAAGAGTTCAGAAGCTTGGCTGTGTCTCTTGGGGTTCTGGGCCTCCAACTTCCACTATGCACCTGGTCAGTCCAGGAAAATCCTGGTGACACTGGTTATCTGGAGTTGTATTCTTGGAGGATGTAGCAGGTGGCTTCTTCCAGCACTTTTCTACATGTTGCTACTCGGGGAGTCCACTCCTTATTTTTGAAGACAGGCAAAAGGCTACTTGTGAGGAGCATACAAAGTGTAGCAGATGTGGTCCATCTGACTGTAGTCGTCTGTTGTGCAGTCAAATGGTCCAGCAGGGCAGCCCTTCTTCTACAGATGTTTCAGGGACCTATCTAAGGGGCTCCTTTAGATCTCCCATATTTGTTCAACATTGTGTGCTGGCTACGAGGTACCCCAACTAATGGGGTTCAAATTGATACCCTCTGTTATGACCACTTCCTGGGAAGTGTGGCATATTTTTTTCCCAGAATGCACAGTTCCCTAAAAATCAAAATGGAGAAATGCTCTCCTTGGAGTGAAGGTCTGGCTAACCCAACACACAGGAGTGGTTAACGTTTCCCCACACTCCCCTTCCAGCCTCTCTTCTAATCTAATTAGGGGGCTCCCATCTGGCTGGGGATTGAAGAAGTGGGGACTAGCCTGGGTCCTGTGGCATCTGTGCTTCTACCTTTGAAGTTCAGTTTATCTCCTCAGCCCCCTTCCTGTCTGGCTTCTCCAGGATACATATCTCATCCCACCAAATGGCTGTATTGTTTCAGCCTCAGGCCTCTTCACACCTACTCAGGGAGCAGCTTGGCACAGCTGTAAAAAGGCTGACCAATCAGAAGAGGCTACTGCATGTCTAATTTAGGTAGCTTCTTTCTAGTAAGACCTAAAACTACTTTCATGTAATAGTTATATTAAATCTGACCATGGCAAGTTGTTGGATTTATTGCAACTATTATTGTAATACTTTGAATCATGTTGGCAGCTAACTCCATTCAAAAGTTAGACTTTATTAAAGTTTAAAAAACACCTTCCAATGTTAGCCTATGGGGTTCGCAGCACTGCCATGGGGAAAATGACGTTTGCTGTTTGTCAATTCACAAAGAAGGGGAGAGGGTCAAAGAAATTATACAACTCCACCACCCCAAACCCCCTAAGGCAAAGTATACACACAAGAAGGGAAGGAGAGATTAGAATACATGTGTAACATTACGAGACAAGAAAAAATAAATCTGTTTTGAAAGCTGCCCTCACTCACAGACAAAAGTGTGTGACATGCTTCATCATAGGGTCTGCTTACAAAACGCTCTGGTGTAGCCACACTCAGGGCGGAGCATAAGGGAAGGGGAAGAAAAAAATAAAAGATTGAGAAATGACAAGACACAACACAAATGTAACAAACAAAGTGATAGAAAAGTGAATATCACCCTGTGACTGGTAACAGTGATAAGACAAAGTGCAGTTGATGGGAAAGTGCTTTAAAACTGGTTTGTGAATACCAATGAAACCTTTATTCATAGATTCCACAACCAGGATTAAAAGGAATGAGGATGGGTTGTGTTAGAAGAGAAGATTAAGTTCTCAAAACACCCCTCCTGGTACTGCTTGTGCCAACATGTTTCGACTGACTAACTGCGCCACAAAGGTCACCCCGGTCTTCTTCAGGACTTCTATCGCTCCCAGTCCTGGTGTCGGCCCAACCGCAATTAGGTCAAAGTGCCAAAACAAACAAGTCTCTTGTGATCATAATTTGATCATAACGTGTGGAGGAGATTCCCAACAACAGGGGATACAACGGACTGAAAAGAAGCATAATAATATATATGCCTGCATGTACGTGCCAGATAATGGACCCCCTCTCAGGTATCCGATTCAGTCGTGTCTACAATGTACCCCTTCAAGGACTACTTATTGCGGGTATATATCCACTACATCCCCCTGGTGGTTCTCCGCATTTGCCTCCCCAGGTATTGTTTTAAAAAAGAGAAAGAAATGTATAATGCATAATGCTTCGTAAACAAGGTCACCACACCCCCCTATATATGTACTTCAGTAATAAAAACTCAAAATGGCACCCGGCAGGGAGGTCTCCAAAGAACACAACCTGTGTTCAAATCAAAGAAAAGTTAGAAGTAGAAAGCACGAACCGAACCTCACTGTCTGTGAACCTGATGTGATAACTTCACACAAGATGGTCATCCATGCTGACATTGGCGATTAAAAACAAACATCGCTGATTAAAAACAAACTGGCTGCCCATCCGGAAGCGGATAGTTTTCAAGGCCTTGACCTTGACCCACAAGGCTCTTCACGCCGTAGGAGCAAAATATCTCCAAAGGAGACTTGCCTTTTATCATCCGGCTCGATCCTTAAGATCTGAATCACTGTTCCTTGCGGTGGTCCCGCGAGTAAAAAGGGCCCGCATTGGAGGTCGCTCTTTTAGGCTGTTAGCGCCACAGCTTTGGAATACTCTGCCTTTGGCATTACGTAGCACCGCCAATTTGCTAACCTTTAGGAAGGCCCTTAAAACTTGGCTTTTTGCCCTTTAGGCTGCTTTTTCTGTTTCTTTCTTTCTGCTGATTTGTTTTTTTATCTCTGTGTTGTGTTATTCTGCTACAGGATTTCAATAAAAGCGCCAGGACACTCTTTGGAGTAGCCGGGCGCTATAAAAGACAAAATTAACATAACATAACATAACATTGTCTAGTAATCATTTAACCAAACCATAGGGATTCTTTGACTCTTGCTGCGAGTTCTGTTGAGCGCAAAAAAGGAGTTAGGTCCTTGGTGAGGCTGAGGGGGGGCAGGACCGTTATACAATACACATACAAAAAGGTGCCCCCTTCTCACATTACTTACACTATTGCTTTAACAATGACCGAATAAACACATTCATTAAATCCGGTCTGGTATATTTATTTATACATTCTACTTTTTTAAATTTTTTAGAAAAAACTTTTTGGATTGACAGAGAAACAATACACATACACATCGTTTCGTAGAGCTATAAAAACTTTCCTATTTTAGCCCCTCTGTTTTAGCACTTTTTGTAGCATTTTAGCCTTGTTGTGTTATGACTGCTCTGTGTCTCTGCGCCGGGATGCTCCTTCGCTGGAGTCGCTGCGCGCATAACAAATTGTTATAACATAACATAACATAACACATATCAGGAGATATTTACATTCTTATTTGGTCAACAAATTACATATTAATACAACATCACCATTAAACAAAACGTAAATTTACACACGAACTCAAAAACAATTCATAAACATCCAACAACACTACAATGCATCATTTTGGAATTCATATTGTTCAATAAATCAATTATTTAATTCCAATTCCTAAACAGAAAGAGATTTTATGACAAGAGCTACAATATCCATTTAATTCAGTCTAAAGAACAAGAAATGCAGTGCTTCGCTCTTGATGGATATGCCGACACGTTTCAGGTTCGGGTAAAGATTCCCCAAACCCTCATCAGGGCTCTGTTAGTTATCTGTTGAGGATGCAATAAAACATAAAGTTTTAATGACCCTTCAATTCCTCAATCCTCTACTATACCGTTTGGACAGGTTATATGTTTACCTGTACTGTTCTGTGGGTGCCCGCTGGTAACTGTTGTTAGTTACTGCAATCCTCTCTTCAATTATGGGGGAGTCTAGGGATCAATGACATATATTCCTTAGTCTAGCTCTCAACTTGTTTGGAGGTAGAAAATTTCATAACATTCAATGTAATTAAAATTTATAAGAAATTCATACCTCCGTCTGCGCAGGCTGGCGCTGCCGGAGGGGGGGGGGGAGAACTTTCTATCTCTGCTTGCCTTTATGTCCTGGTTTTGGAGACACATTCATATTTTTAGGCTCATTATACTTTCATACTTCGTATATAAAATGTGTGCGCGAACACAAAAAAAGTACCCTACCTTTTAGGTCCTCCAATGTCACAGTGCAGCTGAACTGCTTGATCCGATTTTAACACCACAGTCCCTTCCACCTAGTTTAAACAGAACCTCTATTCAGTATATTATTCATCTATTTATAAAAGGAGGCTTTAGCGTTGTCTTTAGCCGTGTAATGAGGCCAGACAATCCCTACCTTTCCCTTTTCTATATCCGCGAAGGAAGGGATCGTATCCTCTTCTTCAAGCTCTTCGCCGGTGTTAGGTGGGTAACAAACTGAATCTGGGGATAGAAAGATGAACGCGGTCAGCTATGAAACGCGTTCCTTGCTTATTGGCCCTACAGTGAAGGTTAGCGCATATTTCTTGGCGCATTACCTGATTTTTCAAAAAATCCGCTCCATTAAGTGGAAACGATACTGCTTGCCTCCTCAGTTGCTGTTTGTGACTGCGGCCGCCATTTTGGATCTTCTTAAACTTGCATCTATACACATGATGCATTATGGGAGTCGTAGTTTTGGAGCGATCAGGGTGCGTGATCGCGCCTAATTCGCCTGAATTATCGTGGAAAGAAGATTTGGTAAGGTGGAACCTGATCATAAGTACGGATCAGCGGGTTTTCTTTGTTGTGTAAAGAAAAATTCTTTTTTCAGATTTCACAGAGGCAATGTGACACCAAATCTCAAAAACTCGCACAGAATGCATTGTGGGAGCAGTAGTTAGGTCATCCACTGCTCAAGTTGATTCTGGTAGAGATTGGGTATAATTCACCATTTGGGTAGATGTGGGGAGGTGGGAATTATGCATGAGGTCTCAGTGTTCTACACAACAAAGTTCTTATTACAACATGTTTATATACGCTAAAGCATGTACGATACAGCAGTATAATGCCAAGTCTCAAATTGGCACCTCTTGGAAAATTTAGATTGTCTGTTCCCGCGACCCATTTTCGCGTACAAAAAGAATCGGAGCGTGGGACAACAGATTGTGAGAGCTGATCTCAGAAAGCCCCAGCCTAAACATGATTTGCTGGCCCTCTGGGATTTGAAACCAATCGAGGGGCATCAGAAATGTGGCAACTGGGTCGCATACGCGTTTACCATCGAAGGAATTGAATTCCAACATCAGGGAGTGAAATGGAAGCACCTTGGTTTTTCAAATTGTAAAACAAAAAACGTAATTTATGTGTTCATCTGCCCTTGCGGCAGGATTTACATTGGAAAAACTAACCAACAGGTCAACCTCCGCATAGCCCAGCACAGGTCCAGAATTTAAAAAAAGGTACTTACTGCCCCTATGGTAGAGCACTTTGTGGAAATGTCCCACAATGAAAACGACTTCAAGTGGTCAGTGCTTCACACAATGAATAACGTGCAGCGCTCTGCCGACATCGAGAAGATGCTCCTCGAGAAAGAAGCATATTTAATCTTGAAATTTAACTGTATACTTACTGGCTTGAACAGCATGTCAGAGCTGTTGAGAATTTGAGACTTGGCATTATACTGCTGTATCGTACATGCTTTAGCGTATATAAACATGTTGTAATAAGAACTTTGTTGTGTAGAACACTGAGACCTCATGCATAATTCCCACCCCCCCACATCTTCCCAAATGGTGAATTATACCCAATCTCTACCAGAATCAACTTGAGCAGTGGATGACCTAACTACTGCTCCCACAATGCATTCTATGCGAGTTTTTGAGATTTGGTGTCACACTGCCTCTGTGAAATCTGAAAAAAGAATTTTGCTTTACACAACAAAGGAAACCTGCTGATCCGTACTTATGATCAGGTTCCACCTTACCAAATCATCTTTCCACGATAATTCAGGTGAATTAGGCGCGATCACGCACCCTGATCGCTCCCAAACTACGACTCCCATAATGCATCATGTGTATAGATGCAAGTTTAATAAGATCCAAAATGGCGGCCGCAGTCACAAACAGCAACTGAGGAGGCAAGCAGTATCGTTTCCACTTAATGGAGGGGATTTTTTGAAAAATCAGGTAATGCGCCAAGAAATATGCGCTAACCTTCACTGTAGGGCCAATAAGCAAGGAACGCGTTTCATAGCTTACCGCGTTCATCTTTCTATCCCCAGATTCAGTTTGTTACCCACCTAACACCGGCGAAGAGCTTGAAGAAGAGGATACGATCTCTTCCTTCGCGGATATAGAAAAGGGAAAGGTAGGGATTGTCTGGCCTCATTACACGGCTAAAGACAACGCTAAAGCCTCCTTTTATAAATAGATGAATAATATACTGAATGGAGGTTCTGTTTAAACTAGGTGGAAGGGACCGTGGTGTTAAAATCGGATCAAGCAGTTCAGCTGCACTGTGACTTTGGAGGACCTAAAAGGTAGGGTACTTTTTTTGTGTTCGCGCACACATTTTATATACGAAGTATGAGAGTATAATGAGCCTAAAAATATGAATGTGTCTCCAAAACCAGGATAAAGGCAAGCAGAGATAGAAAGTTCTTCCCCCCCCTCCGGCAGCGCCAGCCTGCGCAGACGGAGGTATGAATTTCTTATAAATTTCGATTACATTGAATGTTATGACATTTTCTACCTCCAAACAAGTTGAGAGATAGACTAAGGAATATATGTCATTGATCCCTAGACTCCCCCATAATTGAAGAGAGGATTGCAGTAACTAACAGCAGTTACCAGCGGGCACCCACAGAACAGTACAGGTAAACATATAACCTGTCCAAACGGTATAGTAGAGGATTGAGGAACTGAAGGGTCATTAAAACTTTATGTTTTTCTGCATCCTCAACAGATAACTAACAGAGCCCTGATGAGGGTTTGGGGAATCTTTACCCGAACCTGAAGCGCGTCGGCATATTCATCAAGAGCGAAGCACTGCATTTCTTGTTCTTTAGACTGAATTAAATGGATATTGTAGCTCTTGTCATAAAATCTCTTTCTGTTTAGGAATTGGAATTAAATAATTGATTTATTGAACTATATGAATTCCAAAATGATGCATTGTAGTGTTGTTGGATGTTTATGAATTGTTTTTGAGTTCATGTGTAAAATTACGTTTTGTTTAATGGTGATGTTGTATTAATATGTAACTTGTTGACCAAATAAGAATGTAAATATCTCCTGATATGTGTATTGTTTCTCTGTCAATCCAAAAAGTTTTTTCTAAAAAATTCAAAAAAGTAGAAGGTATAAATAAATATACCAGACCGGATTTAATTAATGTGTTTATTCGGTCATTGTTAAAGCAATAGTGTAAGTAATGTGAGAAGGGGGCACCTTTTTGTATGTGCCTGTTCTGTTGAGGCACCTCACTTCCCTGACCAGCGGCCGTGCTTGGCTCCGCCACGTCTTTGTCTGAATCGACCGGCCGGGCTTGGCTCCGCCGGTCGAACTACAATCCCCAGCATCCTCGGGGGTAATTGACGACGCCAGTAACCAGCGCGCCACGAGGCGCATAAAGCACCGGCAGGGGCCGAGTTCCCCGTTCTTTCTTTGACTCTTGCTGCCAGTTCTGTTGAGGCACCTCACTTCCCTGACCAGCGGCCGGGCTTGGCTCCGCCACGTCTTCGTCTGAATCGACCGGCCGGGCTTGGCTCCGCCGGTCGAACTACAATCCCCAGCATTCTCGGGGGTAATTGACGACGCCAGTAACCAGCGCGCCAGGAGGCGCATAAAGCACCGGCAGGTCCCTCGTCTCGCGAGGACGCGTGCGGGACGCGCCGAACGAAGCCTGGGCACAGGGCGGGCCCTCTGTGGCCCTCAGTGGCTGAAGTAGGCTGGGCTGGGCCCACATATTTTTATTTTTTATTTTTTGACTCTCTCGTTTTTCATTTTGTTTAACTTGATAGATTTTTATTATTCATTCATGCTTACATAGACATTGACTTGTTGACTAATACTGGAACTCTGACTCTCGTTCTCCAATTGTCCTATTTTATATATTTTAAGCTGCTATTATTACCTTTCTTATTGGCATTGTGTTCTGCCTTCGTCTTGGATACAAGTCTAAGGATGACTGCTAAAAAGTTACGTTCTGGGAGACTCTTGGGGGGGAGGTCTTGTGTCAAGACAAGATCTAACCCCCTGCGAAACAAGGAGTCAAAAAATCTCCAAATAAAGGGTCAATGCCAGCTATTCCAGGTATGGGAAAAGACTTTGGATAAGGACTTGGTGAAGGAGGCTGACCCTGAAGAAATTACTATAAATAAGAACATAGGGGTAGCTCCTTCACTTGGCGTAGATCCTGTGTTAGTTAAGAAGGGGCCTGTTTTGGTAGAAAAATCGATTCCCGACTTACAATCTCGTGAGGGGCTTAATTTAAACACCGTCGAAAGCTCTGGTAATGTTAATTTGCTCGTTTCTAGAATAGAGAATGTGCATCAAAATAATGTCCTCTCAAAGCTTGACATGTGTTTGACTATTGATTTAGTAAGAAGTACCCAGCCAAAGGAGGCATGTAATGGTGACTCTCTAGGGTTAGATATTGACCTGGAGCTGTGTGGTCGTTACCTAGCAGAAGGTTCTCTGAAATTATTTGAAGCCACTAAGACCCCGATTGGTGCTACTCCTTCTGGCTTACAGCTTTATAGTAGCACCCCCTCCCTTAAATCTCAAGATTCCTCTATGCAGTCTAACCTTTCAAAAAGCCCTGTGCTCAATATTTCAGGTATTGATCCCATTATACCTCCAGGCTTGGATAGACATGAAAAACCTATTTCGGAGTCATTGATTGTTTTGGAACATTTGTTGTCTTCGATATTACGATTATTGAGTAAATTTGTGGGGAGCTCAGACTGTGTTTTGGAATCTGTTACTCAGATATTAAAGGCTTTATTATTTAGATTTCCAGAGAAGACATTGGAACCAGATCCTAGAGTGGGGTCGCAGGAACAGGTGTCCCCTGGTGCTTCTCCTTCCGGAAATAGTCCTATGGGCATGCCTTATAATCCAGATCAAACTATTTCGGGGGTACCAGCCAGAAGTGAGCCTCTTCCAGTCCCTAAATCTTCAGCTTATAATTGTATAAGGGATTCTGATCTTGAAATTGTAGAAGAAGATGGGGTTTCCGCAGATTGTAAACTTGATAAAGCGCTCTTCCCAATTTTCATGCCAGAATCCAAGGGGACAGAGAATGAAGAAAAAGAAATAATAGGGAAGCACAAAAGGTGTAGAGGAAAAAAGAGAAAACCAATTCACAGACATAGGAGAAAAAGGGTGAGACAAATAATATTTGAGGATTCTCAAGAACAGCCAAATGATCGACATGGTACGGAAGAGCCAGCTAAGGGGTTCTCGAAGCAGGATTCAAATACTTGTATCCCTGATATTCAAGTACCCTTTGCAGAATGCAATAAAACTATCCCTAATTGTTCTATTTTATCTATAGGAGGACCTCCCCTTGAGGGGGGGAGAGCTTCGAGTCCCCTTCCTAAAATAGAAGTGACAAAGCTAGCACCTTCTGTCCCAGTTGTCCTCAATCCCGCTGGTCCTATTTTTCATCCCCTGGTTGAAGGTACAGCTTGTTCGCAATAACCTCCTAGAAAAATTACGGAAGATCCTGTAGATACATTGATTCTTGATTTTCTTCCGTTGTTTGACCACGATGTGGCATTAAATAGAACATGGTTACTTAAATGTTTTAGAGATATAGAGAGCCTAAAATTAATTCAATCAAATGATATTGATTTGGTTCCTATGTCAAGAACTGATAATACATCACATACTAGGGTAACGTTCTATTCTAAGCTAATAGTGAACCTCATCTTGAATCAAGCTGAACATTTTCAAAGTCGAGGAATTGATGTGATACCTGTTTTGGTGAATTGTGGAGATAGATTCTATGAAAATAGACCTATTCAACGGGGCTTGGGTCAAGCAGGTCACCCCCCCTTCTTTGAGAAATTAAAAATATGCGTATTAAAAATTAAACGGCTAGTAATTCCTGCCCCGCAAAATATTGACAGTACTTCAAGAGAGGATAGCCAACAATGGAATTGGCTTCCTAGGGCTTTGTTAAGTAAATCAAAAGATAACCCAAAGCTATTTCCCAACCTTTAGCAGTAGCTTAAAAATTCTCTCCTGGAATGCCGCGGGGTTCAACAATAGTCCTGAAAAACTACAGTATCTTCTCTCATTGAACCCCGATGTGATCTGTATCCAAGAGACCTGGTGTATAGACAGATTAGACGTGGGGAGGGACTTTTTTGTGCTTGAGGTCGCAGCCTCCCCTTCGAAGAGAGGGCATGCAAGAGGAGGAATTGCATGCCTTCTGTCTAATAGAATAAAGTGGAACTTCTCCCATTATGTGAATCAGAGTAACCTTTTTCAGGCGGTCACCCTTAGTAGCTTTGGTAGCGGGAAAAAAAAAAAACACTGGTTATAATAAATGCTTATATCCCCCTGATGAATGTTACAACAGTGTATTAAAGAAGGTTTTTAAGTTTATTAAAAAGATAAAGCAGACAATAATTATTCCTCAGTTGCTGTTAGTGGGGGATTTCAATTGCAGAGTTTCTAATTATAGCTTAGAGCTTTTTAGAAATAAATCCAAAGAGGAAGCCCTTTTGATTCCTCAAGCCCTTTTCCCCGATAAAATCAAAACTAATAAAAGAGGGAAACTGCTGCTGGAAGAATTGTTTCTCATGGAGGGGCTAATAGTGAATGGTAGGCTCCCCTCTGATGTCCCAGCAAAATATACCCATAAATCCAGCACAAGTGAGTCCATTTTGGACTATGTAATCACAGACCACCGCACCTTCTCTTTATTTAGAGATCTGGTAGTCTCAGAGAATATATTTAGTGATCATAGGTTGATAACTCTAATCCTCCTAATACACCCTCTTAAATCTGACCCGTGGTCACTCAATGGTGATGCGGTCAATTTTCATAAGAAGTCTGGAAGATGTTTTTGGGACTCTAAAGCCATAAAGGGTCTGGGACGTATCCTTGAGAAAACTATGTTAGAATTAAATAATTGGAAAGGGTCTGAATTAATCCATTTTGAGGATCTTATGAAGAAGATCAGCCTGGTTGGTAAAAAATCAAATTTGATGCCAAAAAAGATCTTCCCCCCAAGATCGATTATTCTCCTCAATAAGGAAATAAATAAGTTAGGGCTGGAGCAATATCTGTGCAGATCAACTGAAAGACTCCAGAAAATTGATTGTTTAAAAAGAAGGAGATGTAGGATCAACAAAAAGATAAAAAAGAAAAAGAAGATTCCCTATGGATAAGTTTACGGGAGGCAGTGGTTCATGGCAAAGTCAGACAGTTTTGGTCTCTTATTGGGGAGGGTTGTGGTGCAACAGTTGGTCCCCGCCCAATTCCTATTTCTGAATCGCTATGGGTCAATTATATCTCCACTTTATACGCTATGAATGGGCAGTTGGTGGAGCTTAGGGGTCTCAGTATTGAGCTTGATTCCCCAATAGAGTCCCCTTCAGAAAGAACTATTGAACAGGCGATTATGGACATGCGCACTTCAGGAGCCATGGGGCCTGACGAACTCCCGATATCTATCTTGAAACAGGAACCAGTACTATGGAGCAAAATACTGTTTCCTGTTTTCAGATTTTGCTTCAATAGGAAAATTACCCCCGCCTCTTGTAAAGGGAGCATACTGGTGCCACTGTTCAAAAAGGGCGATAGGGATATACCAAAGAACTATCGTCAAATAGCCCTCCTTGATGCAATTGGAAAAGTTTTTACCAAATGTTTGTTATCCTTAATTAATGATTGGGTCGATGCGAACCACATTTTACCCCTAGAACAGACTGGCTTCCGCAAAGGGCACGGCACCCTAGATAACCTTACCGCACTTCAGATCATTTCTGATAAATATGTTAGGGTTTGTGGGGGATATGTGTACACTGCATTTATTGATTTCTCCACAGCATTCGATAAAGTGGATCGCCCCCTGCTGTGGAGAAAGCTATCTGCTATGGGCATGCCTCCTCACCTGCTAGATCTGGTGCAGGTTTTACATACTGATACATGGTGTCGTGTCCTGCAAGGTGGAGAAAGGGGGTTATCACGTGTTATTTCATTAATTAATGGATTAAAACAAGGTTGTCTTCTTGCCCCACTGCTTTTTTCATTGTATATCGCGGATCTTCCTGCATCTATTTCCTCAAGTGATGGTATAGCCCCGGTTGTAGGGGGAACACCTATTTCCTGCTTGTTATATGCAGATGATATTATAATATTGGATCTAACGCCTAAAGGGTTGGCCAATCATCTTCGTGCACTACATCTTTTTGCCGAAGCCCATTCCTTGAGGATAAATACAACAAAAATCAAAATTATGTGTATAGCAGGGAGAAAAAAGTTAAAGTACAAGAACTTTGTGTGGACAGTTGGTGGCCAAAAATTGGAGGTGGTAAAGACTTATGTCTTTTTAGGAAAATTCATTTCCAATAATTTGAGTGAAAAGCCCCACACCGATAACAATACCCGCAAAGCCCTATCTCAGGGAAAAGGCTTGAGTGCGTTATACTCAGCCACGGGGAGAAGACACTTCAATTGCCTACTGGAAGTTTTTAGGGCAAAAATTCCCGCTTCCCTTTTGTATGGAATGGAATTGGTTGATTTAAGGCAATGGGATTTTTTAAATTTTGTAGAAGGGAAGTTGTTAAGATCTATATCTTCTCTTAATACCGCTTGTTCAGCAGCTGCCTGCAGACTTGAATATGGCCTTCGCAGTAGCTGGGTGCAGGGCCTTGCAGCTGTAGTACGGTGGGTTGCCAGTTTAGCTAGAGGAGAAATGGGTTCATTAAGAAATCTTATGAAGGTTGAACTGTTGGGCAGCTTAAAGGAGTACTCGCAAATTGTTAAAAATTTCAGAAAGGTGGCCGCCCTTCTCCAAATGGAAGAGAGCACACTTTTTACTGTTTCTGCTGCACAGTTAAAATCACTTCTGAAAAAGGCATCTTGGGACCTTAGCTTTAAAATGGACAAGGAGGCTATTTATCTTAAAAAGGGAGCTAACCATCTTACTGACTCGTATGTTAGGAAAGCTATGCAACCTTATGTCGCCTGGAATCTACCACATGGCATTCAGCGATTTTGGTTCCTCCTAAGACAGGATTTGTTGCCATTAAACAATCTATTGGCAAAGTGGTATGGTACTCCTGCAATTTGTAACTTTTGCAACTTGTCCACCCAGGATCGCTTGCACGTTCTCTTCATATGCCCTGTATTGCGCCCATTTCGGCGTAAGTGGTTAAGATATGTATGTCTGCAATTGGGTATTTTAAATGCTAACTCTTTTTTACTCGCATTGTATAACCCCCAAATGAAATTTTCTGTTTTAACATTTTTAACTTTTTTAAATGTTTTTTAGCTATTTATTGATGGCTTTTGTAGTAAGTGAATCTGAGTATTCCATGTTTTGTAAACATTGTAGATGTCTGTTTTGCATTGAATGGATCTTGTATTGTGTATGGTTTTTATGTGGACCTCCTCGGAGTTCCAAAACATAATAAAGAATTGAAATTGCAAAATTGAATTGCATAGGGATTCAGAGACACAGCGACACCAAATAGCCGCCCCACCAAAACTCCTCCTTAAAGTTCTGAAGGAGAAACCTTCCACCACTGCCTGTTTCTAGATCGCCGCGCAGAGTACAGCGGCTCAGTAGGCTCCGTATTTTATGCAGCCACTCCCTCAAATACTCGTCCTGACGCCCCCACGTGACTCACGTCAAAAACGTAATGACGCGATGATGTCACTGCGTAGGGGCGTCCGAGCATGATGGGTAGTTGAGTCCCTCAAATGAGAGTGAACTCCGCAGCCGTTCCTACAGGTAGATCTATTAACCCGTCAAAGTAAACAGAAGCCAATCTAAATAAATACTGTTTACAGGTAAAAACCTGCAGGCAAATATTATATGCTGTATTAACACCCCACCAGACACGCAAAAGCAAGGATTCCTATAAATAGAGAATCCACATCCCAACTAAATTAAAGAAGGTTTCTGCGCCAGTAACGGGGTAATTAACAGCAAAAAAAACAGGGAAAGCGTGGAAGGGAAAATTAGTATGCTTGAAGTCAAGCCCACACAGTTAGTATGGAAAGAGTAAGGGACAGTGGGCAAGGGGCCCCTGTGGGCCCTGTAGATGGTGATGGAAGTAGGCCCAATCATATCTATCTTATTTCAGTATCACTGACCCTCATGGTGTTCACATAAAGACGGAAATCTGCGGTCTACTCTCCTGGAAGACAGTCATAGGGCATCACGCTATCCCCCCAGAGCTTGCCAGGGTATATCATCGTTAATTCCCACGATGTGGCTCTTGAGTCGGTAGACCCATTTTTGCTCACGCTGGAGTAAGGTACGATGATCATCTACCGTATGCCTACCCAGTTGAAGTTTCTCGATTACAGTCCACCTGAGATCTTCTGAAGTGTGTCCCACCTCTAGGAAGTGTGCTGTGAGTCTAATATTAGATCTGCCACATCTAATAGTACTCCGATGTTCTGTAATTCTGGTCTTAACCTTCCTACATGGTTTGCTGTTTGTCCCCACCAGGGCATTTAGAACATATATTTTATTGTCCCTTCTTTTTGTAACAAGGCACCCAACCTTTGGGGCACATAGAGCAGACGCTAGGGGTGGTGTATATTTAATAAAAAGGTAGTTTTGGACTTTGAAAGTACTTTAGTCAAATTTGGACATAGGTTTATTTTAAAACCAGCCTGCAAGGCAGGTCTGGCTGTAAAACAACACTAGGCACCACAACAGTGGACACTCAAGTGATTAGGTCCACAGGGGTTTCTAACCCTGCTTACCCTACCATATACTAGGGACTTATAGGTAGGATTACTTCGCCAATTAGAATGATATCAATCACAATATACCTTGAGGGACAGAGCACTGGCCCAGGGCCTAGTTAGCAGAGCCTAGGGCACTTTTAGAGCCAGTAACCATTCGTATCAGTAAGAAAATGGGGGGTAAAAAGGAGCAAAATTATGACTTTTCTACAACAATTCAATAGCACAAACATAAGATGAGAGATTGGTGGAGAGAGGAGCACATACTTGGGGTCTTATCTAGAGACTGGATTAGGGGAGATTTCAGGACATCTTCCATCAAAAGCGTACCATATGGAAGTTGTCTGAACATAACTCTTAGTATCCTTTGTAACTGAGGGACCAGCCTAGGCAGGCATTCCTTTTGACTCACCGAACACTATAGCAGTGTATATAATTGGGATAATCTTCTCAAAGTTACACAAACAGGTTATCTATTGCATAAGGAAAGAGTGGACCAGCATGACACTTAATGGAACATAGGTAAGAAAGCCAGTATGGTGACTTGAGTAATTAAAAACGATAGTTTCTCTGAGGTTGTAGGGTTAGCAGGACCTCCGTGATGTTTATTCATACACCCCTGTGTTAGTTCAACTCATGAACAACATTGGTTAATTAGTGAAATAGCAGTTGTGATCCCTGCTAGATGGGAGAAGCCTATGGTAATCTGTCTGTAGCACGAGGAAACCAACACGTGCTACCCGAGAGCAAAAGTCAGCATCACAGTGTAACACTCAATGTCATGCAGCAGTGCCCCCATGTGATGATAAGCAGGAGTCACAAGCGTTAACCAATCTACCTTCCTGGAACACTGTATGTGGTACTCCCACGCCTCCCCTTCTTTTAGCTCCACTATGAGCAGCAGGTGAGTGCCCTGCAAGTCTTTCTTCTACACCCAGATAGGCCACACTGTAGAGAAAGGGGTGAAGTTGGGAAGGAAATAAAGACAGGAAAGATCAGAGGTGGATAGAGTATAGAAGAAAGATTAGAACATTGGAATGTTGGGAACTCCATTGCAGACAATGGAGTGCTCCCTGCTTCTACGGGCCTGTAAAGGACAGCAGAGAAACATTCCAATGTTCTACAAAGGCTTCTCGAAGTTCGAGGGGATTTATATCCCCTCCAGCTTCGAGAACCCTTTGTTTAATTTGTTAGAACATTCTGCCCTCTAGTGGCAGAATGTTCTAATAGCCTTATAGCCCTTCGTAGCAGGGCCTTCGGCTCGGGCCTTTAACAATTCAGCGGGCCTTTAATAGCCGGTATAGCCCGCTACGGCGGGCTATAAGGCTATATGAGATGTCGATGGAGTCTAGAAGGAAGATGAAAGGTGGATTGAGTCTAGAAGAAATATGAGAGGTGGATGGAGTGTAAAAGAAGGATGAGGGATGGGTGGAGTGCAGGAGAAAGATGAGAGGTGGATGGAGTCTAGAAGAAGGTTGAGGGGTGGATGGAGTCTAGAAGAAAGAGGAGGGGTGAATGGATTCTAGAAGAAAGATGAGAGGTGGTCAAATCTAGAAGAAGGGCGAGAGATGGTTGGCGTTTAGAAGAAAGATGAGAGGTGGATAGAGTATAGAAGAAAGATGAGATGTCGATGGAGTCTAGAAGGAAGATGAAAGGTGGATGGAGTCTAGAATAAATATGAGAGGTGGATGGAGTATAGAAGAAGGATGAGGGATGAGTGGAGTGCAGGAGAATGATGGGAGGTGGATGGAGTCTAGAAGAAGGATGAGGGATGGGTGGAGTGCAGGAAAAAGATGAGAGGTGGATGGAGTCTAGAATTTCAGTTTTTAAACTCCCACTCAGATCAGGGCAGTAGACCACATTATTGGACCAGCATACTTACAGGTGTAGGGAAGTTCATTTGTTTGTATTTCTACCTGTTTTAATCACAAGCCTAGAGGAAGACCTAAGGATTCTCTGTCCTGTGGACGAAACACCTTGGTGGAAGCATCTGTACAAGTTTGATTCACGAATATGTATTCATGAAAAGATTATGGTTCAAAAGAGTGGGCTGCTCAGAGAATTGAACTAAAACAATTAGAGCAAATACGTTTGCATTTATATAATACAGTGATGTGCAACTTGTGTGGAGTAGAGTTTGAACCTTTTTTCAGCCAATGAAGGTGGAGTTTACTGTATTGCACAAGAAAGAACATAACAGAGGTACACAATCCTCCTTCTGACTCTCATCCCTTGCATTGTGAATGCCATTTACTGATACCAATGCTGTCGTATAGGGACCAGGAGAGGCCCTGAGCCCTCTTCACCAACGCCCCACTGATGCACGTGCTGCTTCACTTACGGATTGGAAACCACTGGGCTTGCAAATGTCCTGCATCAGCTCTGCGAGATCCGTAGTTAAAGTTCAGCTGCCAAAGAGCCACTGACATCTGAACAGTGCTTAGGTGTGTAGAGCAGGCTTTCCGGGGTATCCAATGATTAAAGTGGTGGGCCAAGGGAGGATAAAGCAGAAATGTCCCTTTTTGGGGAGTAACTTTATATGTTTTTCTATGGCTGGAATGGTCACACAAAATATTTTTGAATACCCATAGACTTATCTCTTTGTATATGTTCTATCTATTTTGCTTGTTTAGCCACCTTCACACTCAAGCTTTCCCATTTCTAACCCTTAACATTTAATGACAGAAAACCTGCCATGTTGGTCATAATCTCAGAGTGTTTGCCATCATAGGGGCATTTTATTCTACTTCACACAAAGTTTCAATAATAGCATTTATTGATAAACGTTGGGAGACGTTACATTTGGAACCAGATTTCAAATGTATTTTTTTCTTTAAAAAATCTTTTTTCTCATATTAACATTCCAATGCCATTAAAGTCATGATATCAAAGTCAATTAAAGTGGTAATCAGCAAAGAAATCAAATTGATCTGGGGACCTTATTAAGTTCAAGCCCTGTTATTACTTTCCTAACCTCTTCTTCCCTGATCAGTGCATTAAAACCCTCTCTTGAGTAGTCCTCTTTTGAGTACTAAAAGGTGCAGAACCTTTGAAATTCGTCCAGTTTACCTTACTGCCTTCTTCCGGGTGTCCTATTTGCAGCTACAATTTCTTTAATAAATTCTCTCTCTCTATTGGCTAGAGTAGTCTAGCTAATTGTGCTCCCACTGTATCTTTGTCACAGACCAATGTATTTTTAATGTGAAACTCACCTAGGACCATCTTTTCATGTCAGAATAGAGGACAATATTTGTAAGGCTATTGGATAAGGATCGGGTCCTTTACATGAGATGGAGGAAACATTGTGGTATAGATGTGATCTATTGAACTACTGTGCTGGTGGTGGGATAGCTGGCCCAGTGGCAAAGGGTTGGCCTTCGTGTAAGGTTGTCCCATTAGCAGTGCTGAGATATTTTTATGAGTAGATAGCTAAATGATCTTTATTGACTTTGGGCGCGATTTAAAGTTTGCCAGAGATAGTACTCCATTACAAAGGTGAGGGAGTACTCTCTCCACTAAACTGAAGGTCCGTTGGCTCATTTAGACTCAGATGGATCTTCATATCTAATCTATATCCAAACTGCGGCAGAACGAATTGAGGTGCCGAGTGAGGGCGACCGCCATAAGGAAAAGTCCTTGCTGGAGACATCAGTGGTACTTCTACAGAATGGGATAGAACATCTAGCGGTAGATAGTGAGGGTGACCGCCTAACAGGAAATCTTAGTAAAGATCCATTAGGGGTACTTTCACAGAAAGGGATGAGGGTTACCTTCTGGAATATCGCGGGTCTCCGCTCGAAGATAAACAACCCAATTTGGTCCGATTTCATTAAGGACATAGATATACTCTCCCTCCAGGAGACTGGTCCCTTGAAGCCATTCACATCAACGGTTTTAAAACATTCCATGTACCAGCAAGCTCTTCTAGACACGGGAGGTGTAAAGGCGAACTGACTGTTTATGTATCAAACCTGATGGAGGTATTATCACTGAAATCGGAGGGTTCGTCCTGTAACTATCAAATTATTGTAATTCAGGTGACTCCCAAGGTCGAGGTAATAATTATCAACATGTACAATAACACTGAAAAGGGGTTGGTAAATGATATGATAAATACCCTTAACAAGGAAATAAGAACGTTGGTGGATAAAACAGTGAGGGATTCCATTCTGATATGTGGAGGTGATTTTAACCATCATCTTTGCAAGCAGTATCAGAGTGGTTGTGGTGACCATGAAATGCACAAATCGGAGAATCAACCCCACTTTGACCACAATAACGGGGGCGACTCATTTAATGACATGATGGTCTCATTTGACATGGGTTTTGTTAATATGCAATGTAGGCCCCCGGTGGAGTTTAGCCCCACATTTGCGGGGAGAGGACATAGTACGTTGATAGATTTCATCACCATCACTAATTCCCACTCAAACTGGCTAACTTATTTTCCAACACATACAATAGGGGTGAGTGACCATCTCCCACTCGGCTTTGGTATCCAGCTCCCTGTAAATAAAGATTGTACCTTGATAGAAAGATTGGCCCGGACAAGTAACTGTATTTTAAGCAGACAGAACGGGTATGCTCTTAGGTGGACCCTGAGTATTCCAGAGGTTACCAATAGTAACATAATTAAACAAGCATTTATGCCTATTAATAGATGTCTTCAGGATGAGGTCCTACATTCGGAGGTTTTGGATTCCTTCTCTGATATCACAAGGATCATTCAAATTAATCTTCTGCGTCCCGCTAAAGCCAGGAAACCGTCCAGAAATGGGTGGTTTGACTCAACATGTACAAAAACCCACATTCAACTCAAGAGAGCGTTGAGTAAAAATCCAAGAAATCAGGCAGAAATTATTCAGTGCAGGTGTGAATATAATCTGGCAAGAAAAGCACGGAAAAGCAACATAAAGAACGAAGCCTGGGTAAATCTTTATGAGGCTTCTTTGAAAAGGGACGGTTCTGCCTTTTGGGCAGCTGTCAAGGCCCCGTTCTTTAATTCGGGAGATAAGGCCAGATTGGAAGTGGCAATATCGGAAGATTCATGGATAGATTTCTTTGCAGAGGTCTATAACCCGGGTGATGTGCACAAATTGGTAGATACGGGGAGTAAAACCCAGGGGCATGGGGGGGTTGGCTTTATGCCAATTGACCTACGGGTTTCAGTAACTGAAATTCGTGATGCCATTGATCAAAGCAAGGGTAATAAAGCCCCGGGCGCAGATGGTTTCCCTATAGATCTATTTAAACACCAGATTGAGCTATGGTCTCCGCTACTTAAGCGTGTACTTGATGCTAGCTGTGAAATGGGCTTCATAGATACTTGGGCGGAATCAATCATTATCCCCATATTTAAAAAAGGGGACCGGGAAAATCCCTCCTGTTATCTCCCCATATCCCTCCTGGACTCTTTCATGAAAGTTACAGGGAGGGTAGTTTTAAATCGTTTACAACAATGGGCTGAAGTAACCAACATCCTATCCCCTGTGCAATATGGGTTCAGGGAGGGACGGGGCACTCTAGAACAAGTACTAAATTTGTCTATGCTCCTGGGAAAATACACCCAGGCTAAGGTTGGCAAACTTTATGCAGTGTTTGTTGATTTAAGCGCTGCGTTTGATTGTGTTATCCATGACCGCTTGTGGCAGATTTTGAGGGAAATGAAGGTGGAGGAAGTGGTAATCTCCTTTTTAAGACTACTCTATGCTAGGGCTAGGGCTATAGTGAGGTTTGGCACAAAAGGAGAATGCACCAAGCCTTTCCATGTAATGCGGGGAGTGAGGCAAGGGTGCGTACTCGCCCCATTTCTTTTTAATCTGTATACCAACGATTTAGAAAAAGAACTAGTGGCTGAAGTACGTGACTCCCCGCAGGTTAACCACCAACAAATTGTGTCCCTCTTGTATGCGGACGATGCCGTGATTATGTCACAGACCCAAAAAGGATTACAAGCGGCCCTGAACACATATTTAAAGTTTATGGATAGCAGGGGCCTTAAACTTAATGTATCTAAAACCTTTGTAATGACGTGCGGAAGACCTAGGAATAAAGAGTGCCGTCTATTTGCTGGGAAGGAAAAAATTGCTTCCACCAAATCTTTCTCTTATCTGGGCATAGTGCTTGAAGAAACTGGGTCCTGGGGGTCAGCCATCAGAAACAGGACTATGATGTTCAAGAGAGCTACTGCTGCACTTATGTCGTTCTCTAAAACGATGGGGAAGAGACCCCCAGAAATCTTTTAAAAAATTAACCAGGCCAAGTGCATCAGCACAGCCACTTATGGAGCCGGTATTTGGGGAATTGACAATTGTAACACAATACAACAGGTAGAGAATACGTTTTTAAGATTTATCCTGGCAATCCCTGTAAGCTGCCTCGTATTCAACTGTCATGCAGAGCTGGGCATTCGATATGTGAATGATTTGATTAGTATGCAACCACTTTTGCTTTGGCATCGAATTTGCACTACCCCTTGTTAAAATCTAGATTGTGGCGTAAACATTATCGGCGCCATCTTGTCCCTTTTTAGATCCGTACGTGCGCGTAAGCAGCAGCCATTTTGAATGCCATGGCCTCTCTGCCCACTGCCGATAGCCAGCGCGTCTCTCTCCCCCCACTCTCTGGCCTCGCAAGCATCCCCGCGCTCTGGTAACCCCCGATCTCTCCTGCCTGGGCCATAAACCACCCCTTCAGCGCTGCTTTGCCTCGGAGCCACATCCTGTGTTTGGCTAACGACACAGCCCCCCATCCCTTTTGTGATCACACATCCTTTGATGAAACCCCCTTTCCTCTGTGCCCGATTGTCAGACCCGATCCCAGGCCAGCACCTGGCCCTACGGATGCAGTTTATTGCCCCATACAGTAGGAAGCTGTCCCTCTTCAAAGGATCTATGACTGATCAAAGCCCCCACCCCATGAGATCCGATCAGCCGCACACATTCCGGGAATCGACGGAATATCCAGCTGCGCGATAGTCATCACCTACTGAGATCGGGGTGGGGACTTCTACTGTAGATGTGTGTGGGAATGGGCCTGAACCGGGGATTCCGAGGATGTCTTTCTGTACTTCAAAGCAATACCACGGATGTACTGTATGCAATAAAGCCATAAACCTGTGTATAAGAGGCCAGGCCTCAGAGATGTGGTTAGAGCACCTCGAGAAGATACCCCGTTGTCTGATTTGATGTGTTCTGCTCCGTCGGAATAAAACTCTGTTTCCTGCCTTCCAGTCTCAGCGCCTGCCTCTTTGTTTGATATTTTCGAGTGGTATGAGAGGCGGCTAACGCCGGGCAATACTTAAAGGTTATCGATCGATATCTGTCTGCCCTTTTTACACCCTGACCTCTTGTTAAATAGAAACATCATTAAGGACTGCATGGCGCTGGACAGGGCCAGTAAGATACCTTGGCTGAAGTATATTCTTAAATTCACTAGGGATCTAGGAAGACCAGAGTATTACCACCAACCAGATTCACTGTATAAGATTTCAAGAAAGGACTTGAAGCAGTTGTGCTGGTATCATGTTGAATCCCTGAGATTAGGTGTGGAATTGAACAAAAAACTTGTCATACAGCATCAACTCACCCTAGTCACTTAAACTATTCAGCCTTATTTGACTTGGTGTCTGGAGGGCTTTGATGGTTATTTATTAACAAGATTCAGGTTTGATGTATTTTTTCGTCTAATCTCATTCCCTAAAGTAAATGATTGGGGAAGAAATCTATGTAAATGCCCATGTGACAATTTGTCTACCCAATCTACGCTGCATGTAATTTGTTTTTGTAAATTTTATATGTTGGAAAGGTCTAGATGGATCAAACCACTTTTAAAAAAACATGGTACTTGGAGGCAATGTCGCCCAGCTTTACTGTTTTTAGTATCCTTAAATGATGTAACCTGTGTGGCCGTTACGCTGGGTTTTTTAAAAAGTATTTTTAAGAAAAGGAAAAGCTTAATTATCTGCTAAAATATATGTATTTTTAAATTATTTTGCTCATGTAATGTACTTGTTGCTTTTATGATTTTATGCATTTTAAAGCCGAATAAAGCTTAATCATTCATTCATTCTATATCCAACACCGACATAAAGCTCTAATGACTCTTATGGAGTAAGGGCTGTCCGAGATTTGACCATGTGTCCACCCGTCCGATGCAGAGTGAGCGAACACATGGCCAGGCTCTGCTTTACTTACACCAGGGGAACTCTTGTTGTCAGGCATTATGAAGCCTTCTGATACAAATGTGAGTCTTGTGCAACCATGGCTATTCAGCTGCTGTTAGACCATGTGTAGTTTTGCACTCTAAACCATTTAAATCATGAATGTTTAGGATCTTAAATTATCAGTGCTTGAATTCCTATGATAGTTGTTGAATGGTTTGTGGATTCTGGTTACCATACAACACCTTCTATCTGAGGAGTGGTGGGTATTAGTTCTCGGGGGAAATGGGTATACGGCAGTGACAATTGCAAAATACCCCCCTTGCCATGGAAGTTCCCATGGCAATGGGGCATTGCACTTTTTATTTTCCAAACATAAATTGAACTGTAGGCTTTTGTTTTAGAAACATTGTAATTTTGCCATGTGCCGTCATGTTTGCAGAGTTGTCTGTTACAATGCAGGGGCAGGAATCGCCATGACTGTGGTTCCTGCTAATGCTAGAACTGTTTGCTGGGGCGGTGGCCACTTTTTTGTTTTGTAAACACATTTTTATAAGCATTTATAATGTCATTCATAACAATATTAAACAACTTACCCTAACTACCACCACCCTCCCTTAATCCCAGTCCCCATTATAGCATATATACAACACATATTTGTTTTTCAAATTACATTTTTATCCATTTTCTTCCCCAGAATGATCACTCTTTTCTAAATCTTTAGGGGAATCTAATAGATAATCCCATACATGAACTTTTTTCAATTGATCCTCTTTCTTTCCTCATATCACTATACAATACTTCACTATCAAAATCCGCCCAATTAACCAACTCCACTTTCCATTGTGCTAAGCAAATGGCCCTGGGTGCCTTTCAGTTAACAGTTATTCCAAGTCTTGCAAGCACCAAATCTAAATCAATAAATCATGTTGCATTTTTACACTTTATTGGTCCTGTAAATCCCCCAGCAGACAGACCATATGAGAACACTAAATTGATCTCTTTGTTGCCTCATTTATACAGAATATTACTTCTCTCCAGTATTCCACTAATAATGCGCTTGACTAAACCATGTGCAATATTTCTGCACCATGTTCACCACATCTCGGGCATGCCACATTTGTCTGATACATTTTAGCTGCTTTTCCTCGAGTTAGATACACTCTGTGCAAATACAACAAAATTATCATTTTAAATCTCACATTTCTAGATACAATGTATAAATTTCCATGAATTTTAGACCATTCCAACATTGGTATTGGATGTGCCAAATCCCCCTCTCACTTTTCTCTCAGACCAACAAGAGGCGTTCTCATATCACTTCTTATTGCCTGATAAAGACATGCCACCGTCTTCATGTGACCTGTTGTGGTACACAATATATGACAAGCATAATGTACTTTTGGCTCTATTAAACCCATACCCCAATAGTTGCGCAATCTAGTGTTCACTGCTCAATGCAACAAAAATTACCTTCTCCGGATCTTAAAAGGGTCTGGAGAATCCTCAAATGCAGATATCACCCTGTCACTATACAAATCTCCTAACGTATGCATCTCATGGTTTGCCCACTCCGCTAAGCCTCACAATCTTCCCGCCGGAATGATTTGTTCCAAACTTCTCAACAGAATGCCCGGGGCATAGGGCCTCTGAGTATGAGTTAGTCAAAGCGCACAATGCCAACAGTGCAGCACAACCTTCTACGTAATGGGCATTCCCCACGCTGGTTCTTTGACAGGGGCCACGAGTATTTTATACAACACATTCAAATCGGGTTTTCTCTTCAAATTCACCTCCCCCGGAATTCATCCATTGTGGTGCCCATCTCAAATGATGGCAAGTGGGGACTCCATCAGGGTAGCAAAGTACTTTAACCCTTTTCCCTGATAGAGTAAAAGCCTGGCCGCCTAATCACGCCCTTTGTCATCATTGTTACTTTGGTAAGAGTGCGATGTTTATGTTAAAAATATTCAAAATATTCATCCTTTACCCACTTCAGCAACATTTTTTTCTATACGGTTGCATTTAATTACTGTAATTCAGTTACATGCGTATATGTAACAATGAGTAGTCCTGCATCAACAGGATTCATACCACCATCATAGAAACTAGCTGTCAGGTACAAGAAGAATTTGCTCTCAAGATTTAAAGAAGACTCACCATGGTGTTGTTCACTGCATAGGGTAACTCAAGAGTAGTCTGTTAACCAGAGCAAGAGTGCTAGTTGCCACACTTTTGAAGGTTTGGTTGCCCATTAGAGATATGTCAAAGCCATAAAACACACGTTAACACAGGGGTACGCTTTTGGAAATCCAGGGTCCCAATTCAATCCTCTCTTTGAAAGTTGCTGTCCTATGTTGATAGCCCTGGTAGAAATATATATCTGTAGTCCTCATGAGACCCTCTGAGTGAACGAAAATGATGTTGATTGTCCCTTCAGGTGCAATATATCTAAATGTTTTAGAAGAAAGATGGAAGGTGGCAGAATAAGGGGAGTTCTCACCTCTCGGTACATCTTCACGCCTGTCTTCTGGTTTCCTCCTCCCCTTAAACTGCAGAGCTGTGTACCCCTCTTCATCTTCCATTGTTAAACTTACAAAACTGGACTTCTGAAGAGAGGGTCTGCACTTTGTGCTGTTTCTCGTGCAGCTGCTTGGTGGTGTCACTGTTCTCTATATCCTGCACAAGAGCGAGAAACCACCGACCCTCAGATAGATTGTTTCGCATGTTAACGAGCTGCCCACAAACCACTGAACATCTATCTAAGAAACTCAAGCAATGGATGTTTCTCACCCTAAATCTTCATGTTTTATATGGTGTTGGGTGTAAAGTTGCTCTAGGCCTGGCAGCAGGTGAGTAGCCTTGGTTACACAAAACTCCCTTTTGCATTATAAGGGTTCAGAAGTCAAGAGTGCCCTTGGTGTAAATATTTGTAAATAGCTGTTTTCGAGCTCAGTGGCCATTGAAACGTACAGGGTTTCAAAGGAATATGCAAAATCAAGAGCAGAAACTACCAGTTCACGTTCCTCCACTGGACAGAATAAGGACTCCTTCCAAGAATTTAGACAGTTTCCCGTTATCACCATATTCTAGATTGTGTCCTCGGTCTTGTTGGCTGTACTGTTACTCAGCCACTCTTTCACAACCATTCACTCAAACATAAAATTGCCTGTATAAAAAGAGGTTTGACTTGGTAACACCGTTCATCGCGACTCTTGGTGTCTGTACTTCACTTCCTTTGGGAGCAGGGGATCTTGGGGCATATTATCAAGGGGGTTTATCTCCGCTTTTTTGGCTTTAAAAGCCAAGAAAGCGGAGATAAAATTATCTCCCTATTACCTAGCTGTCGCTAACACCAGTTAGCGACAGCTAGTAGGAGATAGCGACCGTCTTGGGCCCCACTTTGCATGTCAGTGATATTTATCACTAATGACATGCAAAGTGGGCATGTCAAGATGTTAGCGACTGGAAACAGTCGCTAACATCGCTATCTCCTATTACCAACTTTTGGAGATATTTGCGCTAAGCGCGAATATCTCCAAAAGCTAACACCTGCCCTGAGCAGTTCTTAGCCATGTTATCCAATGGGAGGTGCATAACATGGCTAAGAGCATTAGCTCGGTAATGCATGAATATCGCTGACTTTTCAGCGATATTCATGCATTGCGGCCGTTTTTTATCGCATTTGCGATAAACCTTGGTAATACCAAGGTTTATCTGCGGTAAAAATCGCTGCAGCTCAGCGGTAATATTTTGTCTCTAACCAAGCAATAGCGATAATTATCGCTATTGCTTGGTGATATGCCCTCTTGTTCCTTGAATCCTTTTCCCTTTATAAGTTCTGAAAATTAATCAAAGATTTAAACCATAAAAAGAGGATTGAAAACCTGTAGTTATCAGAAGAACATTTTGCATTTTCGCACTAAAAAGCAATAACATCTTCTAATGTTTATCATTACATTATTCATTTTAAATGGGAAGTATTACAAATTTGGCTAAGGACTTCAATTTAGCAACTTTTTTGCTGCTTTCGAGAGGAAGTAAAATACAGTCCTGTCCTGGGCCACACAAAAAAATCAATTTTATTTAAAATCACATAGGAATGATTTCCATAATTGACAGTTATCTCATCTTCCCTTCTTTCACTTCTTAGCAGTAGGGTTTAGCTAGTACAAACAGCACTTGGACCCAGATTTACTGAAGCTTTCCTACTCCAGAGGCTGAAGGGGCATTCCATGGGGGTTAGATGGGCAATCCTACACAACCACCCATGGGTTTTGGCCCAAATTCATAACTACTAACATGGAGAGAATGTATGCCAAAATCTTACACTTTGAGGCAGACACCATTTTTCATCTTTTCTCGTTTTCCCTGCTTTGCATGTGTACTGCACTGTGCAGCTCACATACAAAGCAGGTAAAGTGTTAGACTATTCCTTACAGACTGCACTGTGACCCAGTGGTGTGGGCATTGGTGCATGGCTGCCTAAACTGTGCCAGGGCAGGGAAAGAGAAAAACAGTGCTTTACCTTAGTAGCTATTCTGCTCTCTCCCTGTCACACATTAATTTTTTGTAAATCTGTGACCCAGTTTTAACAAGAATGATGAGCAGGTTTGGTCTCACCATCACCACTTCTTTGAAAATTGAAAAGAAGAATTTAGGCTCATTTCACAATGCTATTGTGAAGAAGAACAGACAATGGATAGTGAAAGTCAGCTTGGTTAATTGCACAGATAAAAATAATGATTACAATGGGAACAACTGGCTAACGCCTTCATTGGTTTGATCCCACTGGTTAACAACATTTTGTAAAGATGCCAACAACACGCAGGAAGGTAATCTTCATAAGTGGTTTATTGTAAGGAAAAGGGAGAGCCGTCCCAGCAGGCAGGTGGTAGTTAGAGAAGTAACTGTCAAGCAAAGAACACTACACAGAGAACATTCTCAATGACATAATGCAGTTCCATATTACGCAATGCATATCACCACACCTCCCCTCTTAACAGGAAATACAACAAACAATAAGTACAGTAAGAATCATGAAAGGTTGAATGTAAAATACAAAGAGATTAAACATAATCTCGTAGTTTGTTGGGTCTGACTGACACTCTGGTGCTTTTCCTAACCTCATTCCCCTCTGAAACATTGTTAAAATTTTCATTACTTGGAGAACCAGAGGGATCTCTGGCAATCTGAGAAGTACACCACCAATTGCCATTGGTCAATTTAATAGCATTCGTACGAGTGTCTACTACTTGTTGCGAGTCTGAAAACTTGGAAAGACCCTTTCTAACTGATTTGGGATTTTTAACCTTGACCCAGTCCCCAATCTGAATGTTGTGAAAAACTTTCTTTCCAGGTTTAACATATTTAGAACTCACATCAGAAGATTTCCTGTGAGCAGCATCCCACATAATGCTCATGTTGCCGCCTTGACTAAAATTTCGTACCATCCAGAAAGGATATATTTGTGAACAAGCTTTTCTACCTCTCATGAGTTCAAAAGGGGTAAAATTGGTAGCAGAATGAGGCGAAGTGCGGTAAGACCACACAAGATCTTTGACTGCTTTAAAAACACAACTTCTAGATTTGAAAGCTGCTTGAACACACTCCACAACAACTCTGTTAAACCTTTCTGTCTTGCCATTGCTTTGCGGATGATAGAGAGGAGTTCTGGTGTGTTTGATACCACATGACCTCAAAAAAGAATTCATTTCATGAGAAATAAATTGAAGACCATTGTCGGTCAAAATCTCCTCTGGGTAACCTTCTCTCAAGAATATACGGTTCAAGCAATCGATAACACTTTTTGAATTTGGTATACTAATTGGTTCAACTTCAACCCACCTTGACAAATGATCCACGAGAACCAAAAAGTATTTTGAATTGCTGGGAAGCACATGAAACGGTCCCAGAAAGTCCATTCCTAACTTCTGCCAAGCCCTACCAGGAATAGAAGCCTTAGATTCCACAAGGCCTTCCAAGACTAAAACTTTGTCACTGGCATTACAACGTGAACATAGCTTGACAATTTCATCTACCTGAGAATCCATTTTCGGCCACCAAAAATCAGACCTCACTTTCCTCTCGGTAATGGTGGCACCAAGATGACCTGAATGTGCAGCTAAAATGATTTTTTCTCTAAAACTTGATGGAGGAACCAATTTGTTACCTCGAACAATTATGCCATTTTCCATTGAAAGCTCAGTATTAATCTTCCAAAACATTTGAAGATCGGGAGAAAGACATTTCTCTTTAGGCCATCCTTTTCGTATGAGGGAAGAAACTTCTTTAAGAACTATGTCATCATTTAATTCTTTGATCCAGTCATCTTCTAAAAATGATATAGATTCTAGACAGACATTAGCTACAAAACACTCCTCTACTTCTGTCTCCCAATCTTGTTCATCACTATCGGGAATGGGAAGCCTAGAAAGGCAGTCCGCCCTGCTGTTTCTTCCCCCAGGTATGTATTCCACGTTAAAAGTGTATTCTAGTAATTTCGTGGACAACCTTGCTAAACGAGCTGTCGTGCGCTTGAAATTTTTTCCATTTAAAATATCAACTAATGGTCGATGATCGGTTTTGAGGACAAATGACCTACCCCATAAATATGGTTTAAATTTCTCCACGCTCCATGTACAGGCTAAGAGTTCTTTTTCAATGACGGAATACTTCCATTCAACAGGACGGAGGGTGCGAGAGGCAAACCCTGCTGTGTATTCCTTCCCCCCAGAACATTGAGAAAGAACTGCACCCAAGCCGTACTCACATGCATCAACCGTGACGAAAGTTTGTCTACCTTCAACAAATGCTTGTAAAGCTGGAGCTGAAAGTATATGATCTTTGATATACTGAAAACCTTTTTTGCATTCTTCAGACCAAACAAAAACAGCTCCCTTCTTCAACAAAGACCTGAAGCATTCGGTGGTTTTTGCAAAATCTTTCATAAATTTTGCATAAAACTCACACAAGCCGAGAAAGGACAAGAGTTGTTCTCTATTTTGGGGAGCTGGTGCTTCAATAATACTCTTAACCAAACCTGGTCTGGGTTTAATACCTTTTTCCGAAATGATATGTCCTAGGTACTCAATTTCTTTGGCTTTGAAAATACATTTACTTTTTTGCAGCGTTAAACCTCTATTCTCGAGTACTTTAAAAACTTCACTAATCGCTTGGTTGTGCTCACTCTCAGTTTTTGTAAAGATGAGAATGTCATCTTGAAAGACAACTACGTTGGGATTGTGAGCAAACATTTCCGACATGAGTCTTTGAAAGACTGCTGCAGCGGACGCTAGTCCAAAGGGAAGACGACAGAATTGAAAAACACCATCTGGAGTGACGAAGGCAGTGAGATGTCTTGATTGAGGGTGCAACTCTACTTGGTTATAGGCTGCTTTGAGATCAAGCTTCGTAAACCACGAAGATGACCCCACTTTGGCAATAAGGTCCTCAATGCGTGGTAGAGGAAACCCATTGACCCAAATAGCTTCATTGAGAGTGCGTAAGTCAACACACATTCTCGAATCGCCTGACCTCTTCTTGGCTAAAACAATGGGGGAAAGCCATAGAGTGGACTCAACCTTTTCAATGATCCCTTGATCACACAGAGTTTTCAAATGCTTAGATAGATCGCTACTAATGCTCAAAGGAACATTGCGTAATTTATGCTTGATAGGAACGACATTGTCCTTTACTCTGATAGAATGCTGAAAATTGGTGATTTTACCAAGACGGTCTTCAAAAATTTTACTAAATTCTTGTTCCCAATTATTGTGAACACGAGAACAGGATGTAGGGTTAGTAATCATAGTAACAGAAATTTCTTCTTTAGTTTGTTTGTCAATGAAAACTGGATTAGCTAGTCCTGGCTTAATAGTCAAACCAATTTCCGCTTGGTGGATAAGACCAAGAACATTAATTCCTTTCCTGGCTACATACACTTTCCCTTTGATAGTCACTCCTAAAACATTAATGTCAGCCCAGAAGTAACCAAGTAAATTAATCCTACTACCTTCAAATGCTACAGTAAGAATATCAGGGGGCAATAGGCTTTTATCGGTCCAAAACTTGTTGTATTTATCCTGTGATATAATGGTGATGCGTGCGCCAGTGTCTACTAGCAATTGAACATGGTCTTTTTCAATGATAACATCAACTTCAGGATCAGAAATATGTTGGGAATCACTTTTGTCATGGGAATCTTGGACTACTACAACATATTCCTGATGCATAATGTCCTCATGTGAAAGATCATCCTCATTAGAAAAACAGTCGCTGTTATCAACATTACTTTCGTCATTAATGACACATCGAATATTTCCTCTTACGCTACCTCTCCTGCCTCTCATGCATATTTTAGCAAAATGTCCCATTTTACCACATTGACCACATTGTTGATTGATAGCAGGACAGTTCTTAAAAGAAGAAACATGAAAAGAAGAACCACATCTATAACAGAACATTCTAGAGTCAAATTGTTTGAACCTGCCACCTCTAGATATATTGGGTCTTCTAGAATTACCACGTGGTACAAAAGGAATTTTAGTTGTAGGAGTACTAGAAACAGCACCAGAGACTGTGGTATTAGACATGGCTGTTTCCAGTTGTTTAACATCATCCATGGAGGTTTCTATACTTTTCGCTATATCAACCGCTTTATCTAACGTAGGATCTTTGCAGGTGAGTAACTTCTTTTGAATTTCTTTGCAATAGCATCGTGCAACAAGTTGATCCCTAATGAGTTGTGACGTGAAGTTGTCAAATTCGCAATTTGCGGCTAACATTTTCAAAGCAGTTATAAAGGTATCAATATTTTCATCACTTTTTTGTGTTCTTGTGAAGAATTTATATCTATGTACAACTAAATTCTTTGTTTTAGTAAAATATTTTTCTAGTTTTGCTTTAGCTAATTCAAACTCATCTGGATCCTGACCTTCAGGTGGATCATATGGAGGTAAATGATCAAAAACATTTTGACCTTCGACCCCCAGATGATAATACATAAGGTTTTTTTTTCTTTCTGGTCTGTATCTCTGGCCATCAATGGCACCTAAGTAGGCCATGAAAGATCTGATCCACAATTTCCATTCTAATGGGGGATCACCAGGTACTTGTAAAAATGGTGCAGGTGGAGTGACACTTTGCATATTGTGATGGAACAATACGCAATACTATGTATTGGTAATATGTGGATTAAAATTTGTTTGGAGAGAAGAAAAAAATTTTGAAGAAATCTAGTTGTAATATGTGCTGTTTGTGAGAGAAAAAAAAACACTCTAAAAACACTTTAGACTTAAAACTAGAAAATTGTGTGCATATCACAGAAGTAATATGCTGTAAAAATTGTGTGTGTATCACGGAAATGACACACTGTAAAGGTTGTGAGTGTGTCACAGAAGTAATACACTTGAGAATTGTGAGTGTATCACAGAAGTAAGGAGCTGTGAAGAAAATTGTTCAATTCTGGTTCAGTTCAAACTTCTGTCACTAGATGGCAGTATGAGTTGGTAAAAGCTGTTCCTTTTCTGTTTTCCAAAATAGCGAGTGAACTGTTTAAACAAACGAACTCTGCACTTCAATACAGGAGAATGCTTGACAAACACAAGTGGATGCTGTGTGTATCAGCGCAGGGTTACAGGAATCAACCGGTAAGATGAGCAATTTACTTTCGAGGGGAATTTCTGTCCGATGCGTAGCTAGAAGAACCAGCGTTGACTTGGTGTGAGTGGCTCTATTGTTGCTGTCAAAAGCGAGGAACACTTCACAGAGAACATTCTCAATGACATAATGCAGTTCCATATTACGCAATGCATATCACCACACATTTAAAGTGGGCAACCTCCAGTTTTACCTGAACGTTTTCCATATCATGTATTCTACCAGTGTGAGTTGTTGAAGAAGTTATAATAACATCACAAATGTCTGCATAGTTTCAAAACGAGGAATCACTTTTTCAGCAGTATAACTCCCCCATATGACTCTAACATTTGATAAGAGAAAATTCAAAGATAATTTACAAATTTCTTCGTACAAAATGATATTCAACGATCTTGGAGTTCCAAAAAGAATACCTTGTGGATCACTTTTGGAATTTGTGGATATTTCGCCATGGGACAATCACTGATGTTTACCAAGGGCTACTTTAGCCATTTATTGTTTGTTTCTCATCCTCTTTTCCGGAACTGTGTACCTTTATTCTTCCACTTCTCCATGTTCTTGTAGGAAGAATGGAAGGCGAACCTGATGTATATGTGAGTGTTTCAAGTCTGCCTTGTTTTTTTTTGCTCTTGTTACTGGGTGCAGTGCCCATGGTCCGCTGTGCTTCTTTTTAGGTCGAGCCTGAGCCAGTGCGCAAGCGCTGCTCTGGCGATCTGTTGAAGTAGAGTATGGGACAGAAGCCCCACCGACTCCACTGCTCATATTTGTAATTGGCTAGTGTCTTTGTCCTTTGTTAATGCTGTCTTCTGATTCCTAAATAGGCTAATTAGTCCCTCCTTAGCACACTATGTCTTCACTTATAACCTCCCATGGCTACTGGCCGCTTAACTTGGTTGTTAGAGGACACGTTTACTATTTTCTTTATTAAGTTTCTCCTACGTTAGGCACAATGACGTGTTTTGCTTACATTCAGCACACCATTTCCGCTTTCACTTTCAAAGCAGCTGGGACAATGCTGCTGTTTGTTTGCAATGCCATAAGTCTCACATATAAATGTGAGATCTATAGCATTGCAAATATATTTTTTTTAATACCACGCGCCACGATGTGCGTACGTTTTACATGCACAAGCGCTGCACTTTATATATTTTAACATAGTGCCCGCCTTCATATGTGCAACATGGGGGCAGCTGTATTTGCAAAAAGTTTCATTTGTGAAGCGGATATAGCGGGTGGTTACACATTAATAACGTAAGTTTGGCTCAGCTGTTGTGGCAATGGAAGCGCGCTGCAGCTCACACCGCTAGTGGTTTTCTATTCTCAAAAAAATGTTTACGTGCCGTGACCCGCCCTACCCGTTCTTCACCAGCTCACTGACCCTCCCTGGGTTCTGTATATTGCTGGTTTACTGATACTCCAGTGTTTTGATGCCCGACCTCTGCTGACTATAGAAGAACCTGGATAGCCCCTGTTTGTCTTATGCTTTCTATTAAGTGTCATTCGTAAGCTATATGCATTTTTAAATCCGATACCACACGTTGACTAGTGTTTTCCATCTCAAGATTCCTGCTATTTGCGGGGAAGAGGAGGCTAAAATGTGTAATCTAGCCTACGAAAATGACTGTATTTACATAGCCTTAATTTGTCTAATTGGATGACTTAGCCTACTGTGTTTTACAGGAATTTTAAACTTTGTTTTTAATGGATAATTTGATAACTTTTTAATGTACATAACTGTTGTTTTGATGTGTTGTGTTTTTATGATGTCAATGATCATATATTTTGATCGAATAAAAGATATATACCACAGTGTCTCTTTAGCACAGTTCTAAGGAATTTTGTATTTTCTCCACCTACCCTAGGAGTTTGTCTGCCCTTTTATTGCAAGAGCTCTGGGCAGCCAAGCTCAGTCAGATTGCTCCTATTGTATATAATACAATAAATAAATAAATATATATAAATACAGTGGAGCTGTTTTTTGGTGAAAAAGAGTGCAAAAAATAGTGAAGTAAAAAATTGTCCAAGTATGACTTTCCTGAAAAATTCTTTATTCCGAAGCTACTTGACAATATTAAAATACGGTATGAGATACTTTAATTGGATATAATGACCAACTGTATCTATGTGAAAGTGAAAAAGGTCTACATGTTTCAACCTGTGGTACTTCCTACCAGTATTCAGGTGTCGCAGCACACCTGGATGGCACTCGGTTGACCAGGTGGGCCCCGATGATGAAGCATGTCACCAACCAGGTTGGTGAGTGAGGGGTTTCTAAACAAAAGAATAATTTTCTTTTGCCGGATCTCCGTCTCCCTCTTTAGGACCACTGGTTTGGTCCTGTTGGGATACTCCTTCTGTTGTTTATATATCCAAGGATAAGGGCCTAGGAGTACCTCCATCCACTCCCGTGGATAACCCCTTACTCTCTCTATTGTTATTACGTTCATTTGTAACATCCCATGGCTACTGGCTGCTTGCCTTGGTTGTTAGAGAACACGTGTACAATTTTCTTCATAAAGTTTCTCCAACGTTAGGCACAATGACGTGGTTTGCTTACATTCAGCGCGCCATGCGCGCTTTCACTTTCAAAGCAGCTGCACAATAGAGCTGTTTGTTTGCAATGCCATAGGTCTCGCATTTAAATGCGAGATTTATAGTATTGCAAATATTTTTTTTTAATACCAGGGGCCACTATGTGCAAACGTTTTACATGCACAAGCGCCGAACTTTATATATTTTAACACAGCGCCCGCTTTCATATGTGCAACATGGGGGCGGCTGTATTTGCCAGTAGTTTCACTTGTGAAGCGGGTATAGCGGGTGGTTACACATTAATAACGTAAGTTTGGCTCAGCTGCGGTGGCAATGGCAGCGTGCTGCAGCTCACAACGCTGGTGGTTTTCTATTATCAAAAAAATGTTCACGTGCTGTGACCCGACCTACCCGTTCCACACCAGCTCACTGAGCCCCTGGGTACTGTATATAGCCAGTGTACAGATACTCCAGTGTCTCTGTATTTGCCGTGAGGGAAGACAGGCCTGCCACATTCCAGGCAGCTGATTATCTTTAGCACAGTTCTTAGGAATTTTGTATTTTTTCCACCTGCCCTAGGAGTTTGTCTGCCCTTTTATTGCAAGAGCTGTGGGGAGCCAAGCCCAATCAGATTGCTCCTATTGTGTGGGCATTGTTGACTCATCCATACTGTGACTCTCACTTCTGCTGCTTGTCAGTTGAACTGTGATCTCTCTCTCCCAGAGGATGGTGTTAGTTTCTGGGTTCCTGTCAGGATGCTGCGTGCTTCTTTGTGCTGCCCAGATAGATATTGCCTCTCTGATAGCACATAAAGATATTTTACAGTAATTGGTTTATTGATACGTTTGCCCTATTCTTTGAATTGTTTACTTTCTTCAAAAAATGTTCTAGAGATTAATGTCGTCAGGCCACTCAGTTAGTGTGGATTCTGTTTGGCTGATCCACGGGTTGCTCTTGAATTTCACAGATGTCAGGGGCGCTGTGACAAGGTAGGATAGAGGGTATGTTATGTAAAAGGTGCATAATATTACAGTGTCCCACGCGCCTTTCATCTTAAACTCAGAAGTGAATATTAGCCCTGTTGACCTATTGTCGGCAAATGATCCTCATTTACTCCTTTTTTGGGGGGGGTGGATGGGTTGAGGCTGGCGAATTTGTATTTAATCGCTGTTAGACTGCAGAAGTTTTATTCTAGGACCTTGTTAATTTTTTGCAGTTTCAGACCGACATAATATGTGTCTGTGTGTGGTACTTTTGCTGACTAGGTCGTTCTCATTTTCTACCTCAAAGCGTTGTGTGCTTGAGCTTTGTATGTGCCAGTTTTCTCCATTGGTTCTTATTTGCTGTCCCTAATTCTGCTCTGCTGCTCTTTGCGAGTTATTTTTCTGTGGGATAATGTAGTGCTCCCTGCCTGATTGCTCCTGGGTCTGTTCCTCTCTCCTGGGCTGTTGCCGGTGGCATGGTTGGACGCTATATAGCTTGTTTGTTTGGCTGCCTTGCCCTCGATATTACTGTCCACTGCCTGTGAATATGTTCTGATTTGGTCGTTAAGTGCCTTTTGGGGCACAGTCTGAGTGCAGTTTCTCCTTTTCCTTGATTGTTCCTGGTGTATGTGTAATCCATTGGTTTTTTTATGTTTGAAAAGCTTTATTAGTATAATAAAAAGATAAAAACTGACAAAAGGAAAGAAGATACAAAATATATGGGAGAATAAAAAAGCATAGCAATCCTAATGTCAAATTGGGGTACAGAAAAGCATTTTATGAATTTTGAAGGGCAAAGAATAGAGGGAAGAAAGAGAGAAAGAGGAGAAATGAAGGAAGAAGGAAAAGAATAATAAGAAAAAAAAAAACCAAAAAACAGAGGTAATAAAATAGGTACAAGGCAATAAAAGCAATCTGCAAAAACTGTATACTATATTAAGAAACAGTGGCAGAAAGGAAGAAAGATAATAGAGTGATATATAAACAGAAAAGAGAATGAATTCATTTAAGGAGGTTTAAAATTCTCAGAATTGATAAACAACGGTTTCTTTTTTGTAGCTAGACGATCTAAATAAACAGTGAGGGGAAGCCAAGAAAGTTCAACATTACGAGGAGGTTTACAGAATGAGGGAAAGGAAACATCCAGTCTGTGAAAGTGACAGAGAGAATTCCACCAATGTTGTATGGAGAAATTTGCAAGAGATTTCCAATTGGAAGAGATATGTTGAAATACAAGTGCAAGCAAAAGGTCAAAGAGACCACAAGAGTGTGAGGGTAAAGAAATTGCATCTGAGAGACTACCTAGAAAAAGAATAGGAGGTGAGTATGGGTAGAAAGTGAAAAAATCTGGGAAATGCAATGCCAAACCTGTTTCCAAAGAATAGAAACCATAGGACAGTAGAAGAACATGTGTAAAAGGTCCGCGTTAGGCGAATGACAAGTCCAACAGGTAGAGTCAGAAGAAGTGGAAGAGAAACGAGAAAGGGAAAGAGGGGAAAGATAGAGTCTATGCTACAGAAAGAAGAGAGATTGAGTGAGAGAAGCGGAGCGAGAGACCTTCAAGGATTTGAGCCAAAGTCTATTCCAAAGGGAAATGGGCCAAACACAACCTAGATCCGCTTCCCAGGAGAGTTCAATTTTATATTTAGGGCGTTCCGGATTAGGAGAAGAAGAAAATTTGTATAGAAGAGGTGCTTTAGGGAGAGAAGAAAGTAAGGTCAAGAGAGGGGAAGGAGGGATGGGGAAAAGCATAGAAGGTAGGGAATAATAACGGTCGAGAATAATTCCCATAAGAAGGGTATATTTATGCACAAAAGAACGAGGGCAAGAAAATTTAACTTGAAAAAGCGGAAACGAATGGGCGGTGATACCATCAAAGATTTGATGGATCCATATAATACCCCTTCGTCTCCAAGAGGTCCAACAGATAGGTCTATTATTGATAAGAAGAAGCGAATTATACCAAATGGGTTGTTGTAAAAAGGAATCACGTGAAATGGTTGAACGAGAAAATAAGGGTCGGAGGAGGGAAGAAGTATTTTTAAATAACGGAAAAGATTTATAGGGGGATTTCGAGGAAAAATGGTCTAGCTCTTCAAAGGAAAAGGGGGACAGAAAAGTATGTTCAATAGAGAGCCAAAGGAGAGAGAAAGGAGAAACTTCGCGAGAAAGCCAAAGTGAAGCTTGACGAAGAGAGAAAGATTTATGATATAATCGAAAATCTGGGAGGTTAACACCATCATTGGATTTGGAGCTACGAAGAGAAGAGAGAGAAAATCCAGATTTTTTACCTTTCCAAAGAAACTTGGAGATGGAGGAGTCAAGACGTTGAAATATAGAGCAGGAATATGGACAGGTAGCATGGAAAACTTAAATTTAAGAATGGGAGCAATCATCATCTTAACGGAATCAAGTCTACCCCACCACGAAAGAAAGAGCGGTTTCCAAGAGGAGAATAACTGGTCAATCTGAGACAGGACAGCGGACAGATTCCATTTGACAGAGGAAGTGATAGAATTAGAGAACCAAATCCCAAGATATTTAATTTTGGTGCTATTCCAATGAAAACCTGTAGAGGAAAAGAGATGAGGGAGACAGAACTTTGTTAAAGGAAGAATTTCAGTCTTGTCTGAATTGATTTGATATCCAGATACAAGAGAAAATGCATCAAATTCGGCTAATAAAGGGGGAATAGAGGATTCAGGATCTGAGATGAATAAGAGAATATCGTCAGCATATCCAGAAAGTTTCAACTGGTGTTCCCCATAGGGAAAACCGGAAATAGAAGTATTCTGGCGAATGGAGGATAAAAAGGGTTCAAGAGCTAAAACAAAAAGAAGTGGAGATAGAGGACAACCTTGACGGATGCCTCGTTGAAGAGTGAAAGAAGAAGAGAGATGACCATTAACAAGAACAGAAGCTTTGGGAGAGGAATATAATAAAGAAACAAGAGATATACATTTGGGTCCAAAGACATGCCATTGAAGAGAAGCAAATAAGAAGGACCAGTCTACCCTATCAAAAGCTTTCTCTGCGTCAACTGAAATGGCAGCTAAAGGGAAAGACAAAGAAGGGGCTTTATTGAGGACATTGAGAAAAAGACGAGAATTATCAGAGGTAAGCCTACCTTTGATAAAGCCACATTGCTCTTTGCCAATGAGATGAGGCATAAAAGAATCCAATCGTAAAGCTAGTAATTTGGCGAAGAGTTTATAGTCAACATTGACTAATGAGATGGGACGATAATTTTTGCAAAACTTCGGGTCTCTGCCATCCTTTGCAATCTGACAGATGGTAGCATCTTGAAAAGTACCTGCAGCAGAACCTGAAGATGCAAAAGACTGAAAAAGTGTTAATAGTTTGGGTAGAAGAAGATCTGAAAAGTGTAAATAAAATTCCACTCGAAAACCATCAGGGTCAGGAGTTTTACCTTTAGTAAGGGAAGAGAGAGCCATAGAAAGTTCATGAAGAGTAAGATCAAGATCAAGGGAAGCAAAAAAAGATGAGACATAGATGGCTTAGGGAGTTTTCCAAAGTAAGAAGAAAGCATAGAGGGAGAAGGAGGAGATTCTGGAGTGTAGAGCTGTTGGTAGAAGAGTTGGAACTGTTCAAGAATCTTATCAGTCGTGTGAAGGAGAGTGTTATCAGATGAGAACATAGGTTCAATACAAGTGCGCTCCTTGCGGGACTTAAGATAATTAGCCAAAAGCTTGCCAGATTTGTTACGACCTCCGTAGTAACGCACACTACTTCGAAGAAGGATAGAGGAAGCATTATGCGTGGAAATTTTGTTAAAGGAGATTTTGGCGCTAAGAAGATCCGGAGACATACATTTAGCAGAAGAGGTATAGAATTGATGTTCTAATTTCTTCATATGAGCAAGAGAAGATTTCCGTTTCTGAAGAAATTGTTTCTTCTTCCGAGAAACAAAAAATTGATGATAAAACCTCTTGCTGTGGCTTTGAAAGAGTCCCAAAGAATATGAGGAGGAACATCAGGGGAAGAATTAGTGAGAAAGAAATCAGTGGCGAAAGTGCGAAAGGAGGAGGAGAAGTTAGGATCAGTAAGAAGTGAGGAGTTAAAATGCCACCGGGAGGACTTGGGGTGAGGAGGAAGTAGGTCAATGTCCGTGATAATAGGAGCGTGATCTGAAATTACAATAGGTTCAATAGAGGAGGATAAGAGATTCTGAGTGAGAGATTGAGAGAGAAAAATATAATCCAGTCTAGATGACGATGCATGAGGGTGTGAGAAAAAAGAGTAATCAAGAGTGGCTGGATGCGTGAGTCGCCAGGAGTCAGAAAGGTATGTTTGAGATATAGTGTCCAGAAATTGGTTATGGGGTTTGTGGGAAATAAAGCGAACAGAGGACTTACGGTCCAGGAACTGGTCAACAATTTGATTACAGTCACCACCTAAAAGAAGGAAATCGTCTTTGTGTTGTATACATTTGCTCGTGATGACCGGCCAAAACACACAATCGGGTTGCGTGGGACCATAAACATTAAACACAGTTAAGGGAATAGAGTTAAGCAACAATTTAGCTAAGATCCAACGACCTTCCAAATCTTTTTCTTCCAGTAAAACTTTACATTTGAGCTTTTTATTAATTAAAACGGCAACCCCATTCTTTTTGTTGTATGTTGGTGACAATAAAACATTACCCACCCAACTCCTCTTCAACTTAAGAGATTCAACATCATTGAGATGAGTTTCTTGTAAAAGAACAATATCAGGGGTATAGGAAGATAAGTGAGAGAGTACCCTCTGTCTTTTAATGGGATTAACAAAACCCTTTACATTCCAAGAAATGACTCTAAATTGTTAAACAGAGTAAACAAGATAAAGAACTCTTAGTAACAGGAACATTATAAATATTATGAAAAAATTCAAAACATGTGAATAAACAACATGCACGAGAAAGAAACAAATAAGTAGAGAGAGAGAGAACAATAGACAACTCGAAATGAGAAGAAGCAAAGGAAAATGATGATGAGGAAAAAGCTAGGAAAAGAGAAATCTAAGAGGAAAGAAGAGAATAAGAAGAGAAAAAAGAAACTAAGGATCAGAAGGAGGAAGCCAAAACTGAGAGAGAAGAAAGAGAAAGTGAAAAAAAGAAAGAATTGAAGAAGAGGGAATGAGAGAAAAAGGAAGAATAGAAGAGACAGTACAAATCCAAAAGGACGACTGAAGAGAACATACCTGAGACGGACAAACAAACAGGGAGGGGGGTCGAGGCGACACCGAACAAGACGAACCGCTTGAAGGGAGGGAACTGCACCAAACCAGGACAAGGAACTTGGAGGAAAGAAGCAACGACACGGAGTAAGGGAGGAGTACGTCAGGAACCTGCATACGGGTAAATAAAAGAACAAGAGGAATATTAAACACAGTACTTTATAACATGAAAGAACAAACCAGAGGAACAGCATTACAGCAGAACATAGGAAGATAGAACACAGAATAGTACAACATCATAAAAGAATGTAAATCCAGCAGGAGAAAGAACAATCAATCAGCCTGTAGGGGGGAGAGGAAGTGTCCATGCCGCCGTTGGAGTGTATCTGGATAAAGTTCTTGAGTTCATCAGGGTCTAGAAAGGTCCACGTTTGGTTTTGATGTGTAACCTTGAAAATGCAGCGGTGGAACAAGCCATAACGGGCACCAAGAGAGCGTAATGGAGAACGGAGACCAAGAAATTCGTTTCGCCTGGAGGCAGTAGCATTGGAAACATCCTGGGCAAGGAACACCCTCTGACCTAACCAGGAAACATTGCGTTTGGCTCGGGCTGCAGATAGAACAGTAAGGAGATCAGTGAACTTCATAAACAGAATAATGACTCCTCGAGGTTTAGAAGACGTAGAAGACCTGGGACCAAGTCTGTGGGTCCTCTGAATCGATAGGGAATTGGAAGAAGGTATATCCAAAAGCTTTGGGAGAAAGAAGGTGAAGAACTCAACAGGATTATCACCTTCCAATGTCTCCGGAAGACCATAAATACGAAGATTGTTTTGTCTGTTCCTGTTTTCCAAGTCCTCAGTATGCTGCTGCAAGGCCAATACTGATTTTTCTAATGAGGAGATGCGTTGAGCCTGTGACGGAATCTCCAGAACCTGCTGCTCTACAGAAGATATTCTACTATCCATAGATGCCCACTTCTCCTTTAATAGCTGCATGTCATTATTGGTATCCTCCACAAATGGACGAAAGGCTCTAATCTCTTCTAAAATTAGTTCCATGGAGATAGGAGATGAAGGCTTATCTGGAGATGGAGGATCATGCTTGAGACGTTTTGAAGAAGAGACTGGAGTTGATGCTTTGGAGGACATTGTCTGAGCAGAAGAAGAGCGGTTTGGAGCAGTGCCAGCCATTGATGGTATATCGGAAGACGTAGTAGAGGACAAGGACGTAGAGCCTCGTGAAGGACTTGATTAGTTGAAAACAAATTTAGGTTGGCGCAGTCTGCCCATAAGACATTGGAACGAGTACCAGCAAGGACAAGAGAACCAATTTCAGAGAAGTGGTGCAGGCAGCAATTTAGAGAGATGTGAGAAGAGATAATAAACTGTCAGTACACTAGTTCCAGGGAGAGAGGCACTTGTTATACAAAAATGGCACAAAGGAGAAAAAAAAGAGTCTCTAATCTCATTTGAGAGGTAGTGAGCTACAGCGCTGAAGCCAGCATGAGTAAGAGACTGCAGGCATAGGACAGCATAACTGAAGGTCAAAGGTCGGTATCCATGTAGGGAAAGCAAAAGCATTCAACCACTGCAGGAAAAAATTCAAAAATAGCGCATGAATTCTCTTGACAGCTCCAGCAATACACAATATAAAATGACAGGCAATGTCAGCATGAGTGAGAAACTGCAGGCACAGAACAGCAGAACTGGAGGTCAAAGGCAGGTATCCATGCAGGAAAAGCAAAAATATTCAATCTCGCTGACCATGGTATGCAAGATGCAAAAATAACAGATGATTTCTCCTGACAGCGTTATCACCTCAGAAAACAAAATGGCAGCCGGAGTTAATTGAGCAGAAAAAGTGAAAAGAGCTCCCCGTAAGTAAAGACATGAGGTCAAGGGAAACAGGTACTGCTGCCATGCTTCAAAAAATAGCATTATTGGACCCAAGTTAAATATGCCATGTAGCCGGCAGAGAAGCGCTGACAGGATCTGAGGAGCCGCGGCTCGTGAATCAGCCGCGGCGAGACCCAAAATGGCGGCCGAAGATAAGGCGAATGTCGCGTTCGGAATATCTCTGCCTGGACGTAGCCAAAGGTGCTGCAGAGGAACCATCAGGGTCCGTGGAGGTTCCGACTTGCAGGCAGGCCAGTTACGAGTGGCACAGACTCTGTTTTGCGCAGTTAGGGAAAGTAAAGCATCCCAGCGCGGCTGAGCTCCACAGTCAAGCGGCCATCCCGAGTGGCGCCAAAGCCACGCCCCCGTGTAATCCATTGTTTGTTGGTGTGCTTTACATTTCTGCCTATGCCCCAGCTTCTTTACATTGTAGCCCCTGTTCGGATGGTCTCTGAGCCCCGGTTTTGGGGAGGAAAATGGAGTAGAACGTCTGAGCCTCTGATCTTATTTGTTCCGTGTATACTCCTGCTTTTCTGAGTTATTGACTGTTGAGGTTTGTGGTGGGGTTTCTTTTTGTCCACTGTAAAAACGTTTGTTATTATTTTTGTAGGCCCTATGTGCGTTGCGTAATTTCTTCTTTTGCCTTCGAGTCATCTGTATCATCATAGCCGCCCCTCGCACCTGCATCTGCCTTGGTTGCCTGCTTGGCTATCAACGGAATGTCAGTGAATTCTGTAGCATGATGGCATGTACTGAAGACTGACCATACTCAATTTCTACATCAAGAGATCATGGTGAAGATAACATTTTGGTGTGTTGTTACCTCTTACTGGTGTCAAACAATCTTTCACCACTGGTTTCTTGTAATTTAAGTTCTAGTTGTGGATTCTCATTGTCTGGCTGCTCTTTATCCTTCGTAGCCCCTAGCACTTGTTGGGGGGGACCGAAAGGGGGGGGGGAGGGAAGGTTCTCACTCTGTGAGTTGCTTTTGTATATGAGTTTGCAATCATTTTTTTTTTTTTAGGTTTTTTTTGGTCCTCATATGTGACATCTTGCAAAGTATGTGATCAGGTGTTGAGCGGTACCAGCGCCCCATGCCTGCATCCTGCAGGACAGATTTACTCCTGATATACCTTCTGCTCCATTGCGGAAGATATAAGGGGCACCCACCTAAGATCTCTCTAGAGGCGAGTGTCTTAATGATTGGACCACGATCTTGCCTTGACTATGTGTGTGCTAGTCCCCTTATATATTTAACTTGCCACGACTATGTGTGTGCTAATCCCCTTATATATGTAACTAATGTCTCCCAGGTTTTTATTCTATTTGATGAGCCACTAAGCCGATCAAAGTTACTTATGCGTTCTGCGGTTGCTTACCATTCAGCACAGGTTGGAGGTAATTTTGAGACCCATTTAATACAAATTTCCCTACGTGCTATAATTATTAGAGTAAGTAAAAGTTGCTCTTGGAATTTCCTGGCACTCCCCACAAGGTCATTATCTTCTAAAGCCCCCCAAAAAATAAGTGGTAGGCTTACCTCAATTCTTCTTTTCAATATCGTGGACAGTATCTTACTCACTTCTTGCCAAAAGAGTAGAACTCCGGACATTGCCAAAACATGTGAATGTCATCAGCCTTGTCATTGTTGCACTTTGGACAAAGCTTATTCCCTTCTCCTATTTTAGACAATTTCAGAGGAGACCAATATACCCTTTAGGAGGTAAACAAATTGTTCTTTCTTAATCGATCGTACCTGACAAAGGACCATAAAGTAGAGTGTTGGGGCCATCTTCGGCCTGTATCACCATCCAATACCAGGTTGAGATCTCTTTTTTTGTGTATTGGTTTCGCAGATTTTTTTGACCCAATCCATGGCCTGTCCTGCTTGTGGTTGATCATGGGCCCAACTTGTTAGTTGTACATATTTGAACCTTGATAGTGTGTTGTTTATTTCCTGAGCAAGGTGGTCCCAAGAAATAATGTTCTTTTCCCCTAACAGTTGGCCCCATTTCTCTATCCCAGCTTGAATAAGAGGTGATGACAATAAGTCTAACAGGCATGCTGGGGTTACTGGGGAATTACAGATTGGGGCCAGCTCACAATAATAGGGAATTCCAAGAAGTCTTCTGACCTGTCATCATAGTCTGCATGCTCTGATCAAGACCCTGAGGCGCACCTTTTTAAAATGTTTGGGATGCCCAAACTTGAAAAGAAAACCAGAGCTCTGGTCTGCCAAGCCCCAAGTTAGAGCTTCGTAGCAGGACCTCCTCGGATGATGGTTATCCGATAATAATGCTTTAAAATGTTTTAAGTGGAAGGCCCAACAAAATATCTGAAGGTCTGGCAAATGTAGTCCTCCATCTCATTTCTTTTTCCGCTTCTTTTTCCAGGAAATTCAAATAGCTTTATTATTCCAGATAAAACTACTTATCTTGCCCTGTGCATTCCTCATTCATTTAAAAAATAGGGGGAGTGCGTTAAACAAAAAAGTATATTTTGGAAGCAAATTCATTTTTATTAAGTTAGTTCTACCTATAATCGAAAGAGGAAGATGGAACCAGAGTTTTAGGAGTTTGCTAGTTTCTGAAGCGATTTTTCTCCAATTAGTCTTTGCACAATATCTAGATCTTTCGTGAATTGTATACCTAAGTAACTAATTTCAGTCTTCTTTTTCAATGTTGTGTCTAAGGGGATGTTCCATGCCATTATCTCTGATTTATCCTCATTAATTAAATATCCAGACACTTTTCCAAAGTCTGTTAGCATATCCATAATGATGGGATAAGCGCCAAAAAGGTCTTGTGTAAATATCATGAGGTCATCGGCATACAGAGCCTCTTTCTTGACCCCTTTTTGATATTAAAAAGGAGAGATTTGCTGTTCCCTTCTAATTCTCCTGGCCAATGGTTCAATGTATAAATTTAACAATATTGGTGAAAGGGGGCACCCCTGCCTCGTGCCTCTACCTATCACCATTACAGGAGTTAATTTACCATTGACCAGGATTCTTGCTTTTGAGGAACTATATATATTTTGAATGACATGAAAAAAATTTCCCCCCACCCTGTTAAACTTTAGGACTTCATATAGATAAGGCTGACTTACCCGGTTGGATGCCTTAGCTGCATCCACCATCATTATAGCTAGTCGGTGTTGTTGGGCAGTAGCTAAATCAATCGTACAAACCAAGTCATGGACAGCTCATGTAAATGTATCTTTGTCATGAACCCTTTTTGAGAAACATGATTTAGTTCACCTATGGCTCCCCCCAATCTTTTGGCCAGGAGTTTTGTGAATAGCTTATAATAGTTGTTTAATAATGAAATTGGTCTGTGGGATTCACAAGCTTTGGGGGTTTTCTTTGGTTTTAAAATCAAAGTGATTATGGCTTCCTTCCACATAGAAGGGATAGTGTTGTTGCCTACATAGATGTGATTAAACAACAAGGTTAACTCAGGAGCTATCTCCTCTGCTAAGACTTTATAAATCTCTGATGGAATGCCATCTCGGCCTGGGGCTTTCCCCCTCTTAGAGCTTACAGCTCTTACAGCTTTAAAAACTTTGTCTGGGTTATTTCACTATTAAGGTATTGTTGTCTGTCTGTTGAAAGTTTGGGGATGGAGCCTAGGCTTAAGCAAGTCTCAATCTGAGATGTTGTCGCCGGACAGTCTTCCTTATAGAGGTTTTCAAAGAAATCAGTGAAGACTTTCCCTATGTCTTGATCACTTTGAGAAATGTCCCCGGTTTCTTCCACTATGATTTCTTTGCTATTATTTCTGCTTAATTCCAGTCTTACCTTCCACGCCAGTAGATTTCCACATCCCTCCCCATACTCGTAGTGTGCCAGTTGGCTAGCATTCCATTTCTGTAATAAAATCTCATCTAGATGTTCTGAAAGAGTTTTTTTTTGCTTCGTCAATCTGCTTTTGAAATTTGGTGACCTCTTCTTCAGTAGTTGCGTTATTCAGGTCAATGAGTCCAGCAGCCATTAACTTCTCTTGCTCTGTAATGTTTATGTTAGCTTCCCTCTTCCTTTGTGTGGCATAACCTATTAGTTTCCTTCGCAGATAGTCCTTGTAAGTATCCATAATTATACCTGGCTGTGCGGAGTTTTTGTTTACAGAGAAACACTCTGGAGCAGGGGTTTCCAACCTTTTCTGTAGTGAGAGCAACTTCTGCTCAAGGAAAGTCTCCCTGAGCTACTAGCAAATTTATGACGACTACGCTATGACCACCCTAAGCAGGATTATCAATAGTTACCACCCATTTATTCCTGGTGCGGTTACAATCAGAAATACCAGGAAAACATTCATCAATATAAAATTCCTCCACCTGACTTATAAAGTAACATTCATATCTAGATATGTCCTATTGCACAATGTATATAAATACAGCAGTAGGTCTCCCCAGCTTAGCTTGAATTATTATTCATCAGTTTCTGAAAGTGCACTTCTTTCTATCAAATACCACTTTCCACTGTGGGCAAACAAACTCAGTTTAACATAAGAAAATCCATTTTTGAAAACAAAAACTTCCTTTAAAATATCTGTTTTCATATTTTAGGAACTGCACGGTCCCAAAACATCAGCTTTTCATTTTCATCAAGTACTCCCATGTACAAATGCCTCACATGGACAGGCTACTTTGAATACCCAGGTATTACAGTCTTGTGCCACAAATGCTCACACAAACAAATGATGGACTGAATGCTGAATGAATCATACATTCACCCCCAGTCAAGAGATCTGGGTTAAATCCATTGTTCTTTTCCTCACCATGACAGGCCAGTTTAGACCCAGCCATATGCAAATCAGTCTTCACCCTGTGCCTCATGGGAACAGTCCAGACCGAACTGCCAATCCAGGTCCTCCCTGAACCAGAAACAAGCATCCAGGGACAGGTTTCAGGGTATGTCACCCTTCATCAGCCAATCCAGTGGCACAGTGAGCAAGTGACCCACGCCTGGGCATACCCATCCCACTTAGGGTCAAAAGTGCTACGCAAACAAATGATGGACGGAATGCTGAAAGAATCATACATTCACCCCCAGTCAAGAGGTCTGGGTTAAATCCATTGTTCTTTTGCTCACCATGCCACTCCAGTTTAGACCCAACCATATGCAAATCAGTCTTGACCCTGTGCCTCATGGGAACAGTCCAGACCAAACTGCCAAGCCAGGTCCTCCTTGAACCAGAAACACGGATGTCTGTGTTATGCCAATAATGCCCACCATCATACTAGGGCCACAGTTGGGCCAAGGCTTGAAACCATAAGGCACAAGGCAAAGACCATATATCAATCATGATGAATATTACGCCAGAAATATGTAAATGTAGGCCAGTCATTCTTCCAGTATGTAAATGTTACTACAACTAGACCACAATACCTCAACTAGTCAAGGATGACCATTGGCACTATTATGCCAGGAATGGGCACACTTATGTCAGAGATAACACCCTTATGATGGGGGCTAGCATACACATTTGGTGGTCCTTGACACCAGGCGTAGCTTTAAGAAGCAATAGTGTTTATTAGGGACGCACATAAATGTTGATGAGTCTCTTAATTTTCTCTGGTCTGAATCATGCCCTGTTCTCCTCAGGTCTTAAGCTGGTTATACACCCAACTGACACATTTTCACTCTGACTTCTGCAGTCCCTCACTTTGGTGGGTCTGCACTCATTATTGCTCAGGCTACTACTGTCGTATTTCTTTTATGGCCCACTGGTCACACACATGTTGTGACTGATGAAGCAGGGATATAAGATACAATCTCCTTGTGGCTTAGTTATATTGACATTCGATACAGACTGTCAAGTGGCAGGCCCTGTAGGCCGATACCTTATGTGTTTGAGAGTTTAGTATAAGTTACTGCCATAGTTTTGGCTGGCTGTCACTCTTAGGATCTTGAGATCAGCAGTGCTGCCTTCTTTAATAGGCGTCTACTCTCCGAATTTGATACTGGGCTTGGCTTCATCTCTGAGAGCTACTATGAAGGTACTGGCGAGCAACCAGTAGCTCCCGAGCTACTCGTTGGAGAGCCCTGCTCTAGAGTATCCTTTTTCAAGCTCATAATTATATTCTGGTCCTCTAAGACAGATCTGTCTAGAGTTCATCTCATACTTGGAGTAGGGCTATCGAAAGTTAAGACAAGTCTCACTGCAGAGTGATCTGACAGATGGTCAGGTTGGTATGTGATTTTCGCAACCTTTTTCCCCCACCTGATGTCGATTAAGAAATAATCGATGCGGGATGCTTGCCCATGTTTTTTATTATGAAGGTAAAACCCTTATTGTTTCCCGCCTTGCTCCTCCAAGGATCTATCAAACCCATAGTCTTCATTAGATTTTTTTATGGTCTGAGTCATTTTCGGTGTATTTACAGTGGGACGTGTCAAGGATTTGTCTAAGACAGGGTCAAGTAATGCATTAAAATCACCAGCCATTAAGAAGATATTTCCATTTTCTAACAGTACTTGAATTAAATCATTTAGGGTGGAGGGGTCATCAACATTCGGGTCATAATATGTGATCATCATGTATTTTATAGAATTGATGTTCACAATCACTATCAACCATATACCCCTAGGGTCTGCAATGACTTCTAATATTTTGGCTTGTGCTGAATTCTTTATTAGGATTGACTCCCCTTTATATTACAATTTTGATTTGTGCATGAATACTGATTAATCCAGCTCTGGCCTTTGATTATCTGATCTATAGGGTCAGACTGATTTGCATATGGCCATGTCTGAACTGGGGTGGCAGAGTGGGCAAAAGAACGGTGATGGATTAAAACCCAGATCAGTTGACTGGGGGTGAGTTCTTGTATTGTCAACGCTCCGTCCATCATTTCCTTTGGTTTTTCATTTCCTTTGGTTTTTCTTTGATTATCTCTTCCCACTCTATTTTTCGAAGGTGTGTCTCCTGCAGCATAATAATATCATTTTTTGATTGTTTTAGGAAGAGCAAAATTCTCCTTCTTCTAGATGGCACCCTTAACCCATTCACATTCCAACTTAATATCTTGAGACTGCGGGTAGTATTAATATTTATCATTTTTATTTTTTAAAGGGGGCACAAATCCTTGGCATGCTTTGATCAAAATGTATTTTTTACTGCATATAAGGACCTCTGTTGTTTTCTTTTTTCCCACTGCACCCCACCTTGTGAATTATATACATTGGTGCATGTGTACTGACTCTTCGCCCCCCTGAGAAACCCTCCCGTTACCCAAATAGGGTATTCTGACCAGCCCTTTGTCCTCACCTCTCCGTATTAATCATGATTTATTCATTTTATCGTTTACTCCTAGCTCTTTAACTTTTCATTTTTTCTATTAGGTTTACTAATTCGCCTGGATCCTTTATGTTGAACATCTTGTTATTCCAAATTATTCTTAATCTGGTGGGGAATTTTATATGGGCCGTAGTACCTAGAGCTTTCAACTCCTGAATGTATTTCCCTAATTCCCACTGTCGATTAGGGGTCTCCCTAGCTAGATCTGACCGAATTCTAAAAGACCAGTCGCCTTTTGTAAAAGTGCCCACTTTTAAGCCTTCGGCAAGCAACTACAGACCTATCTCCTTACTCCCGGCTCTAGCGAAAGTGACTGAGAGGTTTGTTCACAGATCGATATCTAATTTCATCGAGGAAAACGATCTGTTACATAACACCCAATCCGGTTTCCGTGCGAATTTTAGCACGGAAACTGCGCTCCTCGAAGTCACAGACGCTATCCGGGAGGAGCTGGATGCTGGAAGAAAGGCGGTATTGGTCATGCTTGATCTGTCGGCGGCATTCGACACCGTTCCCCATGCGCTTCTCCTTGCTAGACTCTGGGATTTTGGTTTGCAGGGAACGGTGTGGAGATGGCTTCAATCCTTCTTAGCCGACCGCCGACAGACAATCTGGGCTCCTCCGTACTCCGCTGAGATGCCGCTGCTAGAAGTGGGGGTTCCTCAAGGGTCCATCTTGAGCCCCCTCCTTTTCAACATCTTTATGGCTCCTCTGGCAGCGGTCGCGGAGTCTTTCGGTGCCCGGATTGTCACCTACGCTGACGATACCCAGCTCCTGTTTGTGAGCAACAGGAATGGCCTGTTTAATGACGAGCAGATCAGAGGTTGTCTGAGTGCGGTTTTCGAGTGGTTAGGACACCATGGACTGAAATGCAACTCCGACAAGTCGGAGCTGCTCTTTTTCGGGTGCACCTCCGAGCCAGATTGGAAACCCTGGTGGCCGCAGGAGATGTCTCCCCCAGTTAGCACATCCCAGAAGGCCAAAAATTTGGGAGTAATCATTGATAATGACCTTTCTTTTGGTCCACATATTTCCTCTCTCACGGGGAAATGTTTTGGCATTCTACGGATGCTACGTAAATTTCTACCTTTAGTATCCATTGAGCACAGGAAAATTATTGTCCAGGCACTGGTGGGATCCAGACTGGATTACGCCAATGTCTTATTTCTGGGGCTTCCCAAATACCTGGTCAGGCGTCTTCAAGTCACTCAGAATTCTGCAGCCCGAGCGGTCTTTGGTCTCCCAAGAAGAGCTAGAGCCACTGCTCTTCTTTCGACCTTACATTGGCTCCCGGTTGATAAAAGGATTCTTTTTAAAACTTTGACTACGACCTACAAGGCCTTACATGGCATCGGTCCAAAATATATTTCCAATCGTGTGTCTTGGTACCAGCCTTCCAGATCTCTTAGATCTGCCGCGCTATCCAAAGTGAAGGTTCCCATCATTAAGCGCGCCAGAGCAGGAGGTCGGTCTTTCCGCTATCTAGCTCCTCGTGCCTGGAATGACCTTCCGATTTCTCTAAGACAGGCTTCTAGCCTGATGTCTTTCCGAAAGGCCCTTAAAACATGGCTTTTCCCTTAGACCGCTGCTGTTTTTTTCTTTATGCGTATGTTGCGATTCCCTTCAGTGTTATGTTTCTCCCTCACTTAGTGGGTACCTTCGAAAAAGCGCCGGGATGCTCCAACTGGAGTGGCCGTGCGCTATAGAAGCACAAATATAACATAACATAACATAACATAACAAGCAGCTTCTCTTTTATCATGTAGGTGTTCAAGTTTACTAGAATTTTTCTCGGCTTAGATATATTGGGATTCTTCCTGAACGGATCCCTATGCACTCGTTGTATATCTTGGTGCAGGTCGAAAGTCTTAGCAGACGGTATTAACTCTTTTATCAGGGTTACAACAAATTCTTTTAGGTCTCCTCCTTCTTTTCCTTCAGGAATATTTAGGATCCTTAAGTTGTTCCTCCTAGAATGGTTTTCTAACACCTCCACTTTCTCCTGTAGTAGTCTCTTGCTCGCTTTTAGCTCTGCTATTTGTTTTGAGTTATCTGCTGTTTCCTCTTGTACCGTCTCTAAGGCCACTTCTAAGCTTCCTATTCTTTCTGAGAGGTTTGTAAGTTTACTTTCCAAGCTTTCGCAGACATCGCAAATCTTTGCTTGGTTTCCTTCAGAAAGCGTGAACCTATTTTTTATTTCTTCCGAAAGGGCATGCAAAAGACCCCCTGTAGCTTGTGATATACTCCCTACTTCTGTGGTTACAACTGTTATCTCCGAAGCTAGAGCCTTAGAGTCCTCTTCTAGTCTGATCTCAGGGTCTAATAAGTTCTCCCCTAGCAGTTGGAATTATTAGAGAGAGGGACACCGCCCCCTGTCCTGTGTGTTTGCTCTGTTCTTTAAGTGAGTGTGCCATTTCCTTGCAGGGGATTACTTGGAGAGGAGTGTTGTGAGTAGAAGGTGGTATAGGCAGCCCCTCCCTTTCCTCCCTTTCCTGAACCTTAAAGTAAGATCTTAATGAGGGAGTCATTTTTGTTTTCCGAATAGGCGGATCGTGTGGGGGTTGCCTGTGTTTTCCCACTTTTCATTTTCTGCTTAAGTTCAAAGAGTGTCCCTTTAGGTGCTGGAGTTAGTTTATGAGGAAGTAGACTGGAAGGTTTGACACCAGTATGTGCAGGTACATTAATAGGGAAAACTATCGGAGGGGAACTAATTCCTCCTCCCTGGGTAAACCTAAAGAGAAATCTACCTTTGAATTCCTCAGAGTATATCTAGAAGTACCTGGAGGTTTCAGTGGTACATCTGAGGTCTGTCCTGTCTTGTTAGCCTTTGTTACTTTTTATTTGTAAATGTAAATGTAAATGTAAATGTACAGGAATTTATATAGCGCAAATCACCAAGCGGTTTCTAAGCGCTTGCTTAGGGAACCCGTCCTGGTATTCCCCTGTGAGATAACCCCGGCAGGGTATCCGCAAGGTGAAAGCCAGGCATCCCGCCGCGAGGGGCCGTTGTGGAGATTAAGCAAGCTATTGCCCAGAGTCGCAGAGTGTGAACCCGTGAATCGAGTAGGCACCGGAGCAAGAATTGTCAAGTCCATGGACATTTTAGGACTCTGCTTCCAGGTCTGCCTCCTCTAACCAGTGAGTCACACTTCTCTTTGTTCTTTCTCCCTTGTAGCAGTGGGGGGGGGGTTCTTTTAAGGCACATAGGATGGGGTGCCTGGAACTCCAGTAATAGTGCACGTGACCCGTGGACTTGTTCTGAACCTGCCCCCCGTGACCTGGAAGTGGAGCTGGGCTGACGCTCACCTATCCCGATACAGCTGCAGAGCCGCCAGCAACCACCGGTCACTGCGGCAGGAAGGCTGCTGTGAGGGTGGAATGGCAGAAAGTGGTTTCAGGGCTTATTGTTGCCCTCCCTTCTGATGGACTTTGGCGGCTTGAGGCAGAAAGTGCGGACTGTGTGGCGTTTCACGTCTGCTCTGCTGAAGGTGCTATCCTGAGTCCTGAGTCCGGACTCGGAGTGTTCCGCTCTCCAAACAAAGAGGTGAGAAGCGGCGGTCGCGTTTACCCGGCCACTATGTTCATCCGCCCTGAGTTTGCAATGTTTTATTAACGTTGTTAACCCGGTTAGTTTCTCATTTATAGCCTCACTCATGTTACTGTCACAGTGCTATCCATATTTTTGATTGTCCAATGATCTATTTTCATATTGAGTGTATCTAACGTCTTGTCAATAAACCACATGCTTTGGGCGAGCATATGTATCAACTCCACTTGAATTTCCAACTTGTGCGATTGCCAGGTTATCGCATTTATTGCTGCTAGTAAGAAGAGTTTATGGTGTTTATGAAGTACTCAGGGCACTTCCCACATCCCGAGCTATAATTCGGCGAATGATGATCCTCCATGTGAGTTCGACTTGGGATCACCCTAGTTAATGTTTCCATGATATTGCCTTCCCAGCCCATGTCGGCCAGACTTAATTCAGCAATTTGTTTTCATTGCCCAGTCCTGGGTTTATCTAATAGCGTTGAACAGATGTGTTTGGTCCTCTTGAATGCCGGATTGTATAGCATGTTGCACTGGTGGTTGCCTGGGTGATGGATCATTGCTACTACTATGATTTGTTGCCTGGGTTGCACTTCCCTCTGTGGGGGTGCAGCAGTGATGTGTGGGCCATGTACATGAGCCTGTCCCGCGGCACAAGTGTGCTGTGCTGAAAGGTAGCTGTGAGGTTTTGGTGATTTAGATGACTTGGGGGCAACTGTGTTGTAATCCCCAAAGGTCAGGGTCCCAAGTACCAGCACCTGATGGATAGCAAGCTGACTGATCCCAGGAAGCTTGCTGAGGAGACAGACCTCTGGGTCAGTACCAGAGTGTCCAATGTGAAATAAAAATGGTACACTTACCAGAAAGCAGCAATGAAGGAGCTGGCAGTGAGCAGAGCCCAAGACAACAACCTCGGCAAATTCAGTACCACCTAGGATTACCAGCCAGAGTCACAGGGGAAGAGGAAGTTCATGTTTAGTCAGGAGGAGAATGAGATCCTGATCTCGGAGGCGACGGAGCAGCAACAACAGTTCTTCATCAACTCCAAAATGTTAGTGGGACGGAAGAAGGACATATGGCAGACCATTATGGACAAGGTGAACAGCATTGCTGAAGTCAAGAGGACAGTGAGTGACTACAAAAAGTGCTAGCATGATTGAAATGCAGTACAAAGGAGAAACTGGCAACCAATCTCAAGGCAGTATTTCAGACCGGATGTTGTAGTCCGGTGCTCCAGGAGCAGCTGGACCTTGGAGGAGTGGGTGCCAGCAGTCATCTCCGAGGAGTCAGTCGCAGGAGTTGCAGGACAGGACAGTGCTGGCTATGACGTACGATAACAGAACCAGGGTAAGTTTCAACAAGGGGCAATGTGGGTAACTAAGTCATGTCGTGCAGTACAGGTAGCTATGTCCCAGCGCTCTGTGTCACTGTCTGCAGGCCAAAGGATAGTATGCTGGCTCATCTATGTTTAAACATAACTTAAATTGAAGTCTCACAAGCATATGTACAATATTTTGGTATAGCACAAGCTTTCTCTACAAGATACGGAGCATTCTTTTCCTTTCTGCCAGTGCCAGAGCACAAACAGCAGCCAATGCAGACACCCTTGCATCATGGTGCAAGGGTACCTTTTGGCGCTAGCCAATCTATTGTGCACCAGCACAGAGGAAAGCACAGGGAGGCATGATATTGTTGAAAGTACAGCACATCCCTGCACTTTTCTAATGACACAGTTCGGCACAGCAAGATGGCTTGCAGGGATGCGCTGCACCCTGTATTTTGGAAAAATGCCCCTCTGTCTCACCTGGGCTCAGCACACTGACCTAGCATGCAAATCCATGGCATGGAATGGGTTTGTCAGAGGTGAAACATTACTCATGAGCTGTAGGGGATATGTGGGCCATGGGAAGTATCTACACATAGGAACATTTCAAGAGCACTGTCCATAGTAGCCTAGATTAAACTAGATGGAATGCAGCTGTCCTGGCATTCAGGGTCAGAGCACACAGGTTTTAGCTACCATGGTAGGGACTGCCTGATGACCTCTCGTCTACTAAATACTACTTTTTTATATGCAGAAAGGGACACCATGTTGGGTATGAATAGTGAAGCACAAGGGCACATTAGTATTAGCACCTAATGACATTGCTTTATCTTCCCCCAGGTATGCCACAAACTAGCACTGCCATGGGTGCAGTGCACCCACATCCACAACATTGCAGCCTACTGCCAATCTGCGCTGTGTACTACTGTGCAGGCATCAGGCTGTGAGTATTCTTGGGAGGGTTACAGTTTCCCTTGCCGGCGAGTGCTGCAATCAACTGCAACCACCTGGAAGGGGATGTAAGGACAATACCAAATGATTGGTTGAGTATATGCCATTCATTTTCAAGGGTCATACCCCACAGGAAAGTAACAGAGTTGTCCTTTGTGAGACACATGATTCCTATTCATACTGATGGTGCTATGCTCGATCCCCATGCATTCCTTGGCACCACTTTCTACTTAGTGCCGACAGGAAGGCTGGGTAAATGAAACCATAACTACATTCTGAATCAAGGTGATGCTGCTTGTGCATAGCAATGGATGTTCACTTGCAACATTCGTGTAATTAGACACTGAGACTGGTGATAAGATTCACATGGACATGGCACAGTCCAAAACTTGAGAGTCATCCCAACAGATCCAGAATAAGGCTGTATTAATTAATGTAACATTGGCTCATCTGTTTCCATGTGTCCTGCAAGCTGTTGCTCACATTGGCCGTGTAGAACTTTTCCATGAATGCTTTATGTGCAGGGAAGTGTTGAGAGAACGCACCATATCATGTTGTGGTGCACAAACATCGGCTGTATGGCCTTGTGTCTGGAAGGATATGTTTGGGCCATGTGCATTGCTATCGCCGAACATCTCCACTTCCAGATCCACACCGACCCCAGGACCACACTCAGAGGCACCCTCATCTACAGGCCTCCAGGTACCCGCAGTCAATTCAGCGATTACATCACAGACTTCGTCAGTCCACACGCCCTCGCCTCCGAGAACTACATTCTTCTAGGAGACCTCAACTACCACCTTGAAAACAAACACGACAGCAACACCACCACCCTTCTGGACAACCTGGCCAATCTCGGACTCAAACAACTTGTTGACACCCCCACCCACACAGCCGGTCACACGCTCGACCCTATCTTCACCTCCAGCAAGCACATCTCCTTCGACCGCACTACAACTCTCCACTGGACGGATGACAGCTGCGTCCACTTCAGCTACATAACCACCCCAACCCACAATCGTCCACAACCTATTCCCCGGAGAAACTGGAACAAAATCACCTCCGACCAACTCCTCACTTCACTCAACAAAAACCCTCCCACCCTCTCAACGGACCCAAACCAAGCGGCCACCAACCTCAGGCAATGGATTACCAACAGTGCTGATGAATTAGCACCCCTGAAAAAGCACCAGATGAAATTAGCCAGCAAAAAGGCTCCCTGGTTCAATGACAAACTCAAAAAATCCAAGACGCTATGCCGCACCCTGGAGAAGATATAGAGAAATAACCCAGCTTCCGACAACATGGCCTCCCTCAAGACAGCCACCCGCAAACACCACCAACTGATCCGATCCGCCAAGAAATCAGCAATCAAGGATCGTCTCGACAACAACACCCATAACAGCAAGGAACTCTTCAACATCGTCAAAGAATTCACCAACCCCACCGCAGCATCTAACGACATCACTCCCTCCCAAGACCTCTGCGACGCGTTATCCTCCTTCTTCTACAACAAAATTGCCGAAATCCACAACAGCTTCACGAACACTCCCAGCGACCAACCCTCACCACCTTCCTCAGATCCCACTCCACTAACTAACAACCTCAGCGCCTGGAACCCAATCACCACTGAAGACACCATTCGCATCATGAACTCTATCCACTCTGGCTCGCCTACCGACCCCTGCCCCCATCACATCTTCAACAAAGCTGACTCCATCATCGCACCCCACCTCCGTGATGTCATCAACTGCTCGTTCAACTCTGCCACCTTTCCAGAAAACTGGAAACACGTCGAACTCAGCGCCCTTCTGAAGAAACCCACAGCAGACCCCTCTGAACTTAAAAACTACCGACCCATATCCCTCCTCCCATTCCCGGCCAAAGTTATCGAGAAAGCCGTCAACAGCCAGCTCGCCGCCATCCTTGAATCCAACAACTCCCTTGATCCATCTCAATCCGGGTTTCGAGCAAAACACAGCACCGAAACCGCCCTCATTGCAGCGACCAACGACATCCGAACACTCCTGGACAACGGAGAAACAGTGGCCCTCATCCTACTCGACCTATCCGCCGCTTTCGACACAGTTTGCCACAGCACCCTTATACATCGCCTCAGCAACATCGGCATACAAGGAAAAGCCTTGAACTAGATCATCTCATTCCTCGCTGGGAGAACTCAAAGAGTCCGACTTCCCCCATTCTACTCAGAGGCCACCGAAGTCATCTGCGGTGTACCTCAAGGATCCTCACTCAGTCCCACCCTCTTCAACGTTTACATGAGTCCTCTCGCCTCCATCGCGCGTCAACACAACCTCAACATCATCTCTTACGCCGACGACACCCAGTTAATCCTTTCCCTCACCAAAGACCCCAACACCGCCAAAACCAATCTTCACGAAGGCATGAAAGAAGTAGCCGAATGGATGAATCATAGCCGCCTAAAACTCAATTCAGACAAAACGGAGGTGCTCATCCTAGGATCTTCCCCCTCAGCTTGGGACGACTCTTGGTGGCCTTCCGCTCTGGGCACAGCACCCACACCCACAGACCATGCACGCAACCTTGGCTTCATCCTAGACTCCTCTCTCTCGATGTCCAGACAAGTCAACGCAGTCTCGTCTTCTTGCTTCAACGTACGTCGCATTCTCAAAAAGATCTTCCGCTGGATCCCCCTCGAGACAAGAAAGACTGTCACCCACGCACTGGTCACGAGCCGACTGGATTATGGTAACACTCTATACGCCGGAATCGCAGCAAAATTACAGAAAAAACTCCAGCCCATCCAAAACGCGTCAGCGAGACTCATTTTAGACATCCCGCGCCAAGATCACATCACCGGACATCTAAAAGACCTCCACTGGCTTCCTGTCAACAAGAGAATTACTTTCCGCCTTCTCACCCACGCCCACAAGGCCCTCTACAATCTAGGACCCGAATGCCTCAACACTCGACTATCCTTCTACAAACCCACCCGCCAACTAAGATCGTCTAATCAAGCCCTCGCCGCAGTCCCGCGCATCCGAAAATCCACCATGGGTGGCAGATCCTTCTCCTTCCTGGCTGCCAAGACCTGGAACTCACTCTCCACCCACCTTCGCCTTACTCAGAACCACATCTCCTTCAGAAAAGAACTTAAAACCTGGCTATTCGACAAATAATGAACCCCTTCCCCTAGCGCCTTGAGACCAACCCCTACCCCTAGCGCCTTGAGACCCTCTGGGTGAGTAGTGCGCTATACAAATGCCCGAACTTGAACTTGAACTTTACCACCAAGAGTAGCCTATGCTCTCTGGATCACAAGGCCAGCTTGTCTAGCTACAACCAGTCAGGTGCTCAATTGTAACATATTTTGAGTCTGGATGTTGTGTCTTCATATTCCCACTAAAACTGTGCTGTTAGGAGTGAAGCCATTGTTTATATCTGAGTGCAGTACACCAACATGGTAGGCTAGATCACTGCTTGTCCCATTGGCATCTTATTATAGTGGGGCAAGTGTGGCTACATTGTGACAAGCTAGACACTGTTTCACGGGCAAAGTATAGCATGTAGCATTTGTATTTGTGATATGAGATCTTCTAATGGATTTCAGATGTAGATACATGTTTGATGTAGCATATGTAGATTGAAGGTTTGGGACTGTGTTCCCATGCACAAACTATGTGGACCACATCACAGTGATCATACTATGAGTTGTCTCTATTATCATCCACGACTATGAGGCTGTACTAATGGCTAGCTGTAGGAGAGACACACACACAGTGTGGCGATGTGTGGCACAGCGGCCAGGGCGGCTGACTCCGGAGCGCAGGACTCACAGTTTGATCGGCATTGGCAGCTCAGCACAACGTGACTCTGGGCAGAAGCTCACTTAATCTCCCTGATGGCCCCAAGCACCCTGAGATCCTTAGGGGTGAGTAGTTTGTGCTTTAGAAATGCAGGATTTGGATTTATTTAGATTTACAGAGTCATAGCACACTATCTACTTTACCACGCCATATTAATTGTGGTTGGCAATGCAGGACTATTTGCTAGAAGTAGTTGGCGTGCACACTATTTTGTTTGTACCAGATGTTGTTCTATGATGTTTGTTACACATAGCTACATACATTTTATGTGTGGCAATTAGTGGCAGGTGTGATGTGAATGTTTTGATGTTTATTGTGACTATGAAATCAAAATGCATACATGCTGGTACTGCTCATATTCTTTTACATATATATGTACCCAGTTTCATGTAGTCATCATTTTGTGACTTCACCCTAATGCATCAGTGAAAACATTTTGAATGATATGGTACCTCTGCTGTGTGGCTGCTACTGATTGAACAGTTTGATGTGGCTCCTCATCTTTCTACTCCTCATCGTCTGTCAGTTCCTGCTCCTCATTGGCAGCAGCCCATGGTACATTTGTGCGCACACAAATATTGTGCAGCAAATTAGTATAATTTTGCATTATTTTGTGGTGAGTAGAGCAAACGGCCCCCAGACATATCGAGACTCCTGAAACAAGATTTCAGTATGCCAAATGTCCTCTCTACTATGGACAGGGTCTATTTATTTTTTTTATTCAGTGTTTTCTATAGCGCAAACAAGACCCAATCTTTAGTGTCAGGGCGCTTTACAATTCAACAGCAATTAGATTCCTTCTATATACGAGTCCTTGAATCCTACTGCAAGGAATACGTATTCATTTAACAGTGGCACAAGCTTAAAATTTACAAATAGTATACATATTGAGGCTCACTAGACCTCAACTCGTGTTACAGTAGTACATGTCATGTCACACTTACATTTAAAATTAATACCACTACTGAAGAATACTAGGAATCCGCATTGGTAACAGTATTACAAGTCCAGTTAAATACACATGTGGCTTGATAGAGGCACCTTTCATTAGCCAGCGTCCATGTAATCTTGAGCAAGGACTTAAAGTATCCAACATAGCTGATTGTCGCCAATAGAGCTGAATCGTTAAAGAAAACTGTCTTGCGCTATCCCCAGTTTCATTGCTCTGAGATTATCAGGACTATACTGATGGTTACTGTCGCCTACTAGAACAGCTGAATGTAGAAGATTAAGGTTTGTCTGTAGATCTCAGACGGAGCCTGAGTATTGCCCACTGTTAGCTATGGGAGGAGTTTACTCATGAGAAAGGACTTAGCCTCCTTATTAAATTGTGAGAGGGAGGTGATTCCCCCGATATTAGGTGGTAGCGAATTCCAAATTTGTGGTGCAGCTCCAGAGAATGCTCTATCATAAGTTCTCTTCTGATGGAAGAATGCTGGTTTCAGTAAGAAATCTTTGGACCCCCTGGAATATCTACTGCCTCCGGAAATCGTAATTTTCTGTGCAAGGTAAAGTGGTGTTTTTTAGTGTAGAGCTTTGTGTGTAATAAAAGCAATCTTTAGCTGTATTCTTTCCTCGTGCAGTAGCCATTTGAGTGCTTTTAAATGTGGAGTGATGTGGTCCAATGTTCCTGTACCCGTTATGTTAAAATCTTAGGAAGCCATGATCGAGTTGCACATCCATACTCAATCCTTGAGATGACCAAATCTTGCAATGCCGTTTTAAGGTCAGCTGTATCAATGAATGGCTTCATTTTTCGAAGATAGCTCTGATGGTAGCGGGCTTCTTTTGCCGTAGTGTAGTACTTCTGTAAGTGGCTCGACGTACAGATTGAATAGGGATGGGGATAGAGTTTATCCTTGTTGAACTCCAATTTGCCTCGGGATAGAAGCAATAAATTATGATTCATAAGGAATCGTTGTGATCTGTTCTCTAAGAGAGACTGAAACCATTTTAGCACTGTTCCCGATAAACCCATCCTATTCTCCAGTTGGTCTAATAATTTGCCATGGTTTAATGTGTCAAATGATGATGATAGGTTAAGAAGGACTAGGAGACAAGTTTTGTTGCAGTCTAGAGTAAGTAGAGCATCATCTACTATGTGCATAATTGCTGTTTCCATGATGTGAACAGTTCTAAACCCTGACTGGCAGTCGTTTAGTAGCTTAAATTCTGTAATGTGTTGGTTCAGTTGTTGAGGATATATTTCCAGAACCTTGGGCAGTTAGGGAATATTTGTTACCATCCTAAAGTTGTTTGGGTCCGAGGTGTTCTCTGTAGGTTTTTTCAATAGAGGGATGACCTGGCCCGTGTTTAGGCAGTCAGGAAAGGATCCTTGGGATACGGTAGCATGCATTATTTTAGTCCATATGGGGATGACCATGTGGTTGATTGTAGGTCAACATTTTGCGGGAAGAGGACGATTGTAATGGTTGTTTGATTTCAAAGTCAGTAAGGTTTTGGCAATGTCATCCTGATCATATAGTTTGAAAGTTGAACATTAGGCAATATATTTGGGCACTGTTTTTGCAGGTTGGGCGGGATGCTCCTCTTGTGTATTCTTTAGAATCAAGGATTTATCAGCTGTATTCTTGAGTTCTCTCCCCAGGGAGTTAGCTTTAGCTGTAAAGAATGATGAAAAGTCTTCACAGCTCAATACCAATTGAGCTGTTAAGAGGAAGGATTCAGCCAATTTGTTAGATTGATCCTTTTGGAGATCGAAGAGTTTTCTCGGTATAGTCTTTGCGTTATCTAGTTCATTGAACAAAAAGTATTTTTTTGAAATTTGTATGCTTTTATTGTATGCTTTCTTGGTCTTTCTTAACTGTTTTAGATGGGGGGATAATGGGTGTTATCGCCATTTCCCTTCTTAGTCTGAGTTTCCGTCTTTCTTCATTAACGGAACCGTTGAACCATGACTTTTTATCTTTATCCTGTATTCTTTTGAGTTTTAAAGGGTCTATTTTATCGATTATTTTAGACATCGTAAGATTGTAATGATCTGTAATCTCGCTGACATCCACCAATTCAGAAGGAGGTTGAAGTTTATTCTCCTACGTGCTGTTAGCATCTCCATGTTCAGGCCTTTAGTATCTCTTACCCATTGCTTAGGATTGACGGATTGTGAGGCTGTTTTCTTCTTTATGGATGGTATTTGGAAGGTGATGATGTGGTGATCTGACCATTCACAAGGGACAATTGTGATTGATTCCTCCCTTTTTTCTTTGGAGATGATCCAATCTAATTTAGCACCTTTTGAATGGGTTGGAAGAGCACAAAGTGATTGGTCGGCTATAACGTTTTTAAAACTGTTGACCTGATTATCCTTATGGTAGTTCCAATGTAGATTGAAGTCCCCTGGAAAAATATCATTGGAGTGAGGTTCAGAGTTTACTGTAATAATTTCTATCAGCAGGTCTATGAATATTATGTTTTTTACCTGGAGGGTGGTAGAACGGGTGTAATTTATAGTGTTGATTATCTGAGAGTTGTAATGAGAGCCCAGGGTATTCACATGACTCCAGAGGGTCAGAGTGAGCTTTAGAGATGGAGATGTCTGATCTGTGGATACAGGCCATGCTGCCACCTGTTTTATTTCGCCTGTCTAGTCTCACAATGTTGTAGTTTAGAGCAACCAGAAGGTCTAGGTATGGGGAAGATAAATTATTGAGCTACGATTCGGTTAGAATAGGCACATAAATGTTCTCGTTCAGGATAAGGTGGGCAATGTCAGCTGCATGTTTCCTTGCTGATCAGCAATTGAGTAGTAGGCACGAAAGCGGGTTTGGTGGGATTTCTAGAATAGAGTCTTGCCCCACCGGGATTAGTGTTATTTCTTTCAGGTTGTTGGGATTTAGCTGTCTATGATTAGCTTGTGTTATTCTGTTTACTTTGATTGGAACAGCTCTAATTTGCTTTTCATTTATCTTAGGGGGGACACTGGATGTCGTTTCATAAGAGTGCAAAAAGGTTTATGTTTTCAAAGTCCGTCAGATATCCGAGGAGATTGCGTCAACTATAAATCCTATTAGACAGAGGCAGTGGGGTTGTGTTAAACTTGCTGTGGAGTGTGTGTACTGATTTTTTAATCTGGATGATTTTGAAGAGATAGCTTTCAGAGAGGAGTCAAATAGTCTTTATGTTTCTGGGTGTTTTGCATGTCTTTAGCTATCCTAATAGTCTTGGCATTGAGTGTTTCTAGCTCTATTAGTGGGGGAGGACAGAGAAGTGGATAGTGCAGCCTGTCTGCTGCCCTGGTGATATGAATGCTAGATGGATCAAATTCAGAGTGCTTGTGGATACTTTTGGTCTTTTCTTGCAGGGATAGTCCGGAATTGTTAGGGATATTGTGATTTAACCTTCTAAAGTACTGATCAATGGGTGCTACATCCGAGAGACCAGAGCTTTGAAAAGTTTTAGAGGTATTCGCCTGAGACATGTGAGTCTTGCTTAGGGCATAATTGTACTTCCCTTGTGGCCCCGTCTGAGAGTTTTTAAGAGTAGTCATCACCCAAGGCTACAGAACATATCCTTGGTCAGCTGCAAAGACAGATGGGGTACAATTAGTTAAAAGTCATAACAAGGGATGGCTCCACATTCATGCACATCGGTTATGTGTCCTAAATGACTCATACAGTTTGCCTACTGTACGAGGCATGCAATGACATTGTGCCGCATGCACGCAAGTAGGAATTGGAATTGACTGACTATACTACACATACAGGTGTGCTGTCCTCTATGATTCACTACCTATTTGTCATACTTGTGTGAGCCAATGCCATGAAGGTGATGATTTTTCACCAATAAGGAGAGTCAATTAGCCATTGAAAAGACAAATCTCTCACACTCATCTATTGTGGCTGTTATTGACTACGATGACCATGTCTGAACTAATACATGTCTGATTTTGCAACCTGCAGCTGGAGCTGGTGATGTTGTGTACTTTAGTCATACATATTTGGCAGTGAGAGTTGGAGTCAATGTTGTTCAGTATGTACTCCCATGGGGAGGGTAGTGAGTGGATATCAATGTGGCATGATGGCAGTGCACTGTGACAACTATGTTGACAGTACACAAGGAGTTGTGTTATGTGGGAGTTGTGCTGCACAGTACAACTGGTATGCTAAACACACTACACTGCCACACTGCTTTGAGACAGTGTAGGACATATTCTCCACATGTTTCTGTGTCCATGGTTTGGTGCCAGCACTGCATACAATGCGCAGCATTGCTCCAAGACAGGCACATTATTCCCAAGTTGACTGTGTTGTTGGCTATTATGGGAGATGTTGTTTGTACATGAGACTATACCTTGATGCACAGTCCGGAGCCTTGGAGGACTGATACAGTGGTTTCTGAGCTGCAAAACTGTGTGTGCATATACGATGGGATGTGTCTATGTAATGAGTAATGTAGCATGGTAGACATTATCTTATGAGGTTAAAATATGACTACATTTCTTAGTTTCATAGGGATACATCACATGTCTCATGACCGTGGGATTTACCTGTGGACACACAGACTAAAGAAATTAAATCCCTTACTTAAACACGCTGGTTAGACTTAGAATTTCACATTGTAGCATTAGTGAGGTTCTTTCAAACAATTGAATGCACACACAGGGTCTCATTTAGCAGTTGTTGCCACAGGGCAGCACTGGATGTCATCTGGCTGCGCTGACCTGCATCCAAAGGGAAGGGCTGGAATGTGCTAAATTCCTAAATGCAGCACATCCATGGTTTGTACGCATACACACCATCACATATTAGTGACTAGCTCCAACACCCACCACGTGCACCATGATACACCTGGGTCAGTGTTGTGTTGTCAAATAGCAGTGCTTTAAGGGACTTATACCTGCACCAAAAGCAAACAATCAATGCAATTTCCTCATTCTCTGTGTCTTGCGGAATCCGGGATAAGTAGCACTTGGACTTGACAAACAGACATGTAGTTATGTATCCTCAATTCACCTCCCCTCGGGAGGCACACTGTGTGCAAACAGTCCCAGGGTCTCTGATCCTTAGATATGTGGAAGTGTATGAAATCTTCATTGGTGTTGGGTGGGAAAAGCCATCGCAACGTCCATGGAATAAATCCTTAACACAGGTTGAATAAATGCTGCACATTGCTCTCGCTTGCCTTATTGCATATCTATGAGGCCATGCAAGGACACTCAAGCTTACTTTGCATTGCCTCATTGATTTGAGTTGGAGAGCTGCTGCACCAGAGCATCATGAGCAGAGAACGCGCTAGCCCTGATAGTGCATGCTAAGTACAAGCTCTGCTCTGCCTTTTAATTTTTAACACTAAGGAAAGCTTTTAAAAATTGTGTGATTGTGTGATTTTAAACGCTACTCACCGCCGCATCCTGCTGACTGGTCCTGCTCCCCTCCCACGCACGCTCTCACGAGGTCTAGCGACCATGAGGGTGTCAGCTGCTGTACAGCAGGGCTGATTGCAGGGAGGAGTCAGGGGTCACAGGGCTGATAAAACGCACGCTGGAGTGGACGCACGCAGTGGGCGTGCCAAAGGTGCGCCAAACGCAAGCCCGTCTGCGCCCGACCGGGACCAGGGGCTAGTACCTTACTAGCGCTGAACTTAGATGCTGGAACCACAATCTCGACCCCTTAAACTCCGAGATTACATTGGTACTCAAGAGAGAAGGCCTCTTTATCCCCCTGCAGGGAGAGACCCCTGTTCCCATCCTAGCCTGCCCTCGAGGCCGCCCCCCTCCCAATGCCGATGCACTGAATCTTTCCATCCTGAACACGCGTTCCTTACAAAAACACGCCATCTAAATTCTCACGTTCTTACAGGACGATGCCCCAGACATACTTGCCCTGTCAGAAACGTGGCTGGACGAAGAATCTGGCCCCACGCTACTGGACGCCCTGCCTGATGGCTTTGATGCCATTTGGCAAAATCGACCAACGGGGAAAAGAGGTGTAGGGGTGGCATTCTTCTTTAAGAAGCACCTAAATCTGGAAAGAGTGTCAGGTGAATCCCTAGCTGGGGCGGACATGCTGACTATCAAGGTCTGTCATCATTCATCCAGTACTACAATCACTCTGGTGTATCGTCCACCCAAATGCTCCCCACATTTTATAGATCTCCTGACCGAACACGTAGTTAATCTACGCTCACACTTCCAACAGCTCCTGGTGGTGGGAGATTTCAACCTCCACTGGGATCAACTACACAAAGAGGCCCAAGACCGAAAACTAGAGGAAACATTCACCAATCTGGGGCTCTCCCAGTTAATTACCACTCCCACACATGAACGAGGACATACTCTAGACCTTGCCTGGACTTCATCCCCCCTTATGAGGCTCACGGACATCAGCCCTTGTGCGTGGTCGGACCACTTTCGTATTAATCTATTACTCCCCACGACCAAAAGGAGGTAAGGCCCCAGACCGGAAACTCGTTCGTAAGTGGTGTAAGTGGTCTAAAATGGATGGTCCCTCATTGATAATCCGAGAATGCCCACTTAAAAAGACTGAAATAGCAAACATTGATGAGTGGGCTGAAGCCACATCCAGCCGGCTCCGTGCTGCCATTATCAAAATTGCCCCTGAAAAAAGCATAAATATCAATGGTAAAGGGAAAGCCGCCCCCTTGTTCACGGAAGAACTGAGGACCTTAAAACGCACACTTCGTCACCTTGAGCGTCGCTGGTGGAAAAACTATGATCCCCTGGCTCTAGTAGAATACAGAGCAAAAATCACAATGTATAAAAAAGCGCTTCTGATAAAGAAAAAAGGCTGACTACTACGAGAATAGAATTCGAGTGGCCACTAACACCCAAAAAGAAACATTCAAAGTCCTGAAAGAATTAGGCCTGAAACAGTCACCGTCAGCACCTCCCCCTTTCAAGCTACCCCCCAATGCGGAGGTGGTCCCGACAGATAGGAAAACTGAAATTTTTTCATTGTTCCAAACTTTGGATATGGGATCCCTACGTTGCTTGGCTAAGAAGGTCAAATCTGGCTCCCCGGCCGACCTGTGCCCTCCTAGCATTTTTAACCTCGCTCTCCCGGAAATTGAGGAGGAAGTTCTCACCCTATTGAACCGTTCGCTAGAGTCTGGAGAGGTTCCTACCCATTTTAAAGAAGCCAGAATTACCCCCCTTCCAAAGAAAGCTGGTACGGATCCTTCTAACATGAAAAACTATAGGCCCATCTCCTTACTCCCCTTTCTTGCAAAAAATCTAGAACAACATGTCCTGTAAAATCTATCTCAGTGCTTGGGGGAGCACCACCTCCTAGGAGACAGGCAGACTGGTTTCCGGGCTCACCCTAGCACGGAATTAGAGATGCGGTCAGTGCTTGACGACATCAGGCTCACTATGGACATCAAGAAACCCTGCGTACTGATCCTCCTTGACCTGTCGGCAGCGTTCGACACGGTCAACCACGCCACACTCTTGGGTAGACTTCGATCTATTGGGATTGGGGGCTCCGCCCTACAATGGCTCACTTCGTTCCTTACGGACCGCACTAAAAAAATTCAGATGAATGATTGGGTCTCGGAGAGCAGACCAATCCTGTGTGGAGTCCCACAGAGGTCGGCTTTATCACCGCTCCTGTTCAATATCTATCTCAGCCCGTTAATCAATGCCCTGGCAGACATGGAGTGTCAAGGTTACAACTATGCTGACCACACCCAGGTCATCTTGCAAATTGAAAACTCTGCTCAATCTCACTCCCGAGCACAAGAGATTCTCCGCTTTACCATAAACTGGATGGCCTCCAATTCCCTGAAGGTCAACCCAGATAAAACAGAGCTTCTTGCCATGATAGATGCCCTTAACCCTTGGAACTCCCTTTTCTGGCCCCAGGAGCTAGGCGACACCCCAGCACCAGCCCCAGTAGTCAAAAGTCTGGGAATCAAAATTGACGCTAAACTTACTATGGCCAACCAATTTTCCACGGCGGTTGGCACCTGTTTAGGCCTACTGAGACTCCTGAGGAAACTCTCCCCTATCCTTTCATTCTCCACTATGAGAACAGTGGTATCCGCCATGATCCTAGCTCGCCTTGACTATGCCAATTCACTTTATATTGGATGTCCGGACTCCTTAGTAAGCAGATTACAAATTGTAATGAATGATGCCGCCAGACTCATCTTCAAACTCCCGAGGCATACGCGTGCATCACCCCTCCTTCAATGCCTCCATTGGCTTCCGCTCAAACAAAGAGCTAAATTTAAAGGCCTCTGCATAGCTCACAAAGCTGTTTACGGTCAAGCCCCTGTGTATATTAAAAAACGCCTTCAGAAATATACACCCACTCACTCTCTCAGATCCTCCATGGAGTGCCTTTTAAAAATCCCCTGCTTTAACTACGCCACTAAAGGAGGACGAGACGTCTCTAGCTCCATACCCACTCTCTGGAACAAACTGCCGAGACAACTCCATGTGGAAAGCCGCCTTCTGCCCTTCAGGAAACAATTAAAGACCATCTTGTTTCCATCGGCCTGGACACAATCACCCTGCTAACTTATCTGGTACCCCCGCCTTCTTCTTGCAGAGCTTAGAGACCTTTCGGTAGTAAGTGCTTAACAAATACAAATTAACATAACATAACATAACATAACAGATGCTCCAGCAGAACAGTTCACTTGTACATGTGGCATAGGTGGCCTCAACATGTCTGACTTGTGGGATTCTGTTGCACATATGCCATGTAGTATGGCGCATGTATGTAGGCCCACACCAACTACGTTTTCACTGTCTCATTCAGCTCAACACTAATATGGCAACATATTCCAACATATTTGACTGTTATGTTGTCTGTCATGTCCTTGAGAAGTACTTACCAACCAGTAGGCCATTCCCATATGTCCCATTCTGTAAGCGCTCAATGATGGTGGAATGATGGAAGATAAAGGAGTCATGAGCACTGTCCGGGTACTTTGCGAGAATATTGTTGAAGAGGCCCAGATGGTCCACGGTTGCCTGCACATTCATGGAATGTGTGTGTTTCCTATTGCAGTACAGGCGTGATGTAGCCACTGGACGCACATGATGCACATGTGTGCAGTCCATTCCACAACACATGTGCAAATTCTGAAAATGCACACATGCCTTGCTTGTTTTCCTTTTGTTTCTGCATGGTCTTGGGGAAGAAGAAGTACTGGGGTGTAAGGCTTATGATAGTATCCAGGATGGAGGGGAGGAATTTAGAGAAGGATACCTGGGATACTACTGCCACTCTGGCTGTGGTGGGTTGGAAAGTTCCAGATGCCAGCATGTGTAAGACAGCCAGTAGCTTGGGCTGCAGAGGGATGTTGGTGCACCTCTGCAATGTTGGCTGCAGCCCCAGTGCATTCTGGTGCAGCAGGCGGACAATTGACCGCCTCCTGAGCCAGTAATGGGCAATGATGTCTTCCTCCCTGACATCAATGAGGGTAATCCTCAGCCCGGTACGTCCACCCCCTTCTCCTGAGCTGCCTTCGTGGTGAGGTGGTGCAAGTGGAGGTGGTCTTCTTGTTCCTCCAAGTTGCAGTATGAGTAAGTCCATGGTGCCATTGAACTCGCCAGAGTAATTTGAGTATGTTCTGCTTTTTACACCTGGTTTTCCATAGTGGTAAAATTCTGCCGCTTTTGGGCCTCTTTTACCAAAGTAGCATAATTTTCACAAATTGTTGCAAAAATGGCTTTAAATATGGCTGTGTCAGTTTTGCGTGACTTTATAAGGGGAATGCCTACCTTCCATATCATTATCGCTAACTGCCGTATACAGATCTGGCACTATGAAAAATAGGCACAGAAGTTGTAAAAGTGACTCTAAAGGCCTTCAGTATCACTTTGTAAATATGGCACCAAAAACAAAGCTGCTGTAGCATTAAAAAAATAATGATGCATCAGGGCTAGCTCCTTGCAAATATGCCCCTTGGTGTCTGTTGTTCTAACTAACCAAATAAAAACATATGTCAGCTCACAATGCCCATTCACAGACACACTAGCAGTAACATTCGTCTGCTTACATCTGAGAAACTTGCCACAGACTGTTCACTAGAGAGCCACAATATCACAGGAAGCTAATTCCCTTAGACCTTTTCCATTCATCAGGCTCTACAGTCACAGACATGTTTTTCTGTCTTAGCAATCAGAAGACTTTTAGGATGGAATTATGTCTCAGCTTTGTATGCCACACAGCTATTTTGTCTTATTAGTTTAAGGATTACCGAGGAGCACAGTTAAGATGTAACACTGGGTAACCATCACCATAAAAGCATAGTTCAGAAGTGACACTCATTCAGAAAGTCCCACCAGCATTTATCTCTCAGTTTTAGTAAAAAACGGCTGGAAATTAGATGTAACTGCTTTGATCATTCAAATATGTCCTTCATTCAAATAGAACATTCCAATGAACCAGAAATAGCATGTCAGAGTCCTTCATAAAAACTTTAAAGGTTTGAGCAATAAGAATTACAGATGTGTTAGTTTGACGCAGGGCTCCATCTTAATGTTTTCTCTTGCATGGAAAGCCAAATGAAAAGTAAAGCATATGAAGGACCCAGTCTGCTAATATGGACAACTGCTCTAAAACTGCTCGCATGGATTAAAGTTTAATCCCACATTGTGGAAGCATCAGCCCTCTTTTGAGGCTGCCTGACAGAGGAATTTGGAGTACGCAACCTGACTCTTTCTGGATGAATCTCACATAGAGCCAGACAGGGGAATCAAAAGCAGCCCTGGCACATATGCTGAAACCAACCCCCACTCCCTTCTTTTCCTCGTACTATGTCTCTTTCCTTTCATCTTCTCTCCCTCATTCTCTGCTGCTCCTCTCTGACCGTTCTCTTTCCATTCCTGAAGAACACTTGTTATTTCTGCAGCGTCCCCTGAGCTTTTTGCCTTCTGCTGCTGAACCACTTTTTTGATGGTCATACGACTCTGAGCACTTTGCCCCTGCTAAACAGTGATGAAGTGCATGTGTCTTCCATTTACATGTGGTAAAATTGGCATATACATCATTGACACATTTAATTTACCCATAGGTCTCTGGTGTTACCTGTACCAAGGGCATGTAAATTAAATGTTAATAGTGGGCAGCATCACACATTGTGCCATCTACTAAACTAGCTCCCTAAAATATTTCTTAGGCCTGCCATTGTAGCCTGTAGAGCATTGTTAAACTTTATATTTCAACTTGGCAAAATAACTGCTTTGCCAAGCATAAACCTTCCTTTTTAATACTTATAAGTCACACCTAAGTTAGGCTCTAAAGATTCCTAGGGCAGGAAGCAGGGTACTGAAAAAGTAGGACATGCATATTTATTCTTTTACAAGTCCTGGTAGTGAAATACCTCCAAAGTCCGTTTTCACTATGGTGGGTTGGACTCCCGTAGACTAACACTGGTTTACCCTATTACTTTTAATATGTTTCAGTACTTAATAAATGTATTAAGGTAAACCAGTGTTAGTCTATGGGAGTACAAACTGCCAAAGTTAAAAATAACTTTGGAATGTTGGGAACAGCTAGAGAAACACTTCTTCCACGAATTGTAATTGTAATTTAAAATCCTCTTTAATTGTGAAGTCGAACTTTTTAATTATTGTTTTGGAAATGTACTTTTAGGAAGTTGGTATTTCCCTGCCTAAAGCTTCTAGGTCCTTTCTGTAAGTGATCAGTTGCTCTTGGGCTAAGGATGGCTCCGCCACTGTGAAATTTGTGTTTGGGCCAGTGGACAGAGGGGCCTTGGGATGGAGAGGAGTAGGTCTTCCTAACAGGATGGCTGGGGAGGAGCTGTACTCTGCCCTGATTACACTTCAAAGTCTGCCCCAGCACACACAAAGGAACCTGGCACCCATCCTGCCCCTGCGTTTTGTTTTACTAGTCAGGCTGGAGTCAAACTTAGGAAAGAACCTACCAAACTAGTGTGTCAGAAATAAATTATATTAAATTTTATTCCAGCCAAACATCCATAAAAGTTACAGGTGAAAACAATCATAAAAAAGGTTTCCCTATCATTGTGACAGACATCAGATTAATTTGGCGAGCGTATGACAACTGGAATACCAGCAGAAAAATACTCTAACATCATATAGTGCTGGGTCAATAAGCAAAGAACAGTAATAGTCAAAAACCTATAACAGTCCGTCATGTCTAATGATCAAAACTATGCATATCCCTGACCCAAGTATTGTCCATGAAACACCAGTATGAGTAGTTCCCTTCATAATACTCTTTAATTCAGTAATATACCATAAAAGAGATGCACAGTCCAAAAAAACACAATTGTTATATTAGGTTAAAATTAGCATCCGTTAAAAAGATAAAAACAGCACCTACTCATTAAGATACAAATAGAAATACAAACACCCTTTCATGCTCCCTAAGTAAAATAAAGCCAAGGGTTAGAGCAACTGCTGGATAAGTAGAGACAGGATTTATGAATTTCAATTAGATGGGTTATTGTGCTTAAGTTCGGTAGCCTCTCTGGTCCTTATCAGCAAAACGTGAAACAAATATCTTGATACTGCAAATGCCAAAAGTGGGGTCGTATGGGTTTGAAGGATCCTGTAGGCTTCCTCATTTCTTGTTATGCCAAGTTTCCTGCAAATAGGAATCAACAATTTTGCTCTCTCTCTTTTATATGCTTGATAAAAAACATAACAGGTGGGGAACTTCCTCCTTCTTATAACCACACATCGAGCATATTATTTAGTGGTCTTAGCCATATTTTAAGTAAAACCATGAAAGGGTAGATTTCCATGTGTAAATTGGACATATAGTTTTTTGGCTAAATTTAATTCTATATCATCACAAAAATTTCAAAACTGGTAGTTATGGTTTACCATTAAAAAGGAGATAGATAAAGTGCCTTGAGTGTGCATCAAAAAGTTGTTTTATTTCCAGTTTTTTTAATTGATTTTTTTTATCTCCTGTTCCGTAATTAAGGTAAAACCACATGCAGTTGTATTCCAAACATTTGCCAAGCCAATTCCAATTCCAATTCCAAAAATTCTTTATTTCGGTCATATAGACCATAAAAGAGACAGTAAAAAACAGCACATACAGTAAAATACACATTATATTAAAAGAATTACATATTATAAAATACTCCATCCCGGCGTAGGAATAATTAGGAAGCTGGAAAGTTCAAGAGGGTTCAGCAGATATTTTTTTTTCTGATCAGCCATATAGCCATAAGAAATTTCGAGACGGCAAACACAATGTGACCCAGGGTACTGGTTTTCAGGATCCTATATGCCTGTGCATACTCTCTGAACCCTAGATTTTTACAGAGTGGTGCTATCCAGCGTTTCCTGGGCCTTTGGTAGGCGAGGCACACAAACAAGATGTGAAGGTCGTCTTCCAAGTGGGTTTTACAGCATGGGCAAAATTTTTCGGCCGTGTTAGACCACTTGGATGTAAAAGTTTTAGTAGGCAGTGTGCCAAGCCTCCATTGTACAAAGAGTTTTCTCGCCAGGATGGGAAAAATAAAATCCATAAAAGGTTCAAAAATATATGAATTTTTGGATTCTAAAAATCGCAAAGTGAGGGTGCCACTGTGTTGCGCATTAACCAAGAGTGCAAGAGACCTGTCCTTAAAAATTTTTGACAGGGCTTTGCGCGAGATTGCTTGGCAGCCTCGCGCTGGGTCCTCCCAAAGGTCACAAAGATTCATTGTAGTCAATTCATTTTTCACAGAGGCAAGCCAAGGAATTTTTCCCCCACAATTAAGGCTCATGACGTGGGTAAGGTCCTCCCTATAATGGTGCAGTTCATTCGTGGACCAGAGCCTGTGCCAGAACTTCACTGGTTTGGACACAAGCTCCTCTGCAATAGGGGGGAGCCCCAGGTCCATTCTCAAGGGCAGAAGTGGCGTTGCACGCGGAAGAGTCAATAAGCGCCTTAAAAACTATTTTCAACTGTAGACAGGACCTTCGCCGCTTTATGCCCCCAAAGTTCACAGCCATAAGTGGCCGCTGCCTTGGCCTGGGTCCTGTAGGTTTCAAGGGCCGGGCTCACAGGCTTAAAGGACGAAGAATTGGCCACCTTCAGAATTGCACCAGACAGTTGAGACAGTTTTACCCTTGAGCGTGCTATCTGGTGGTCCCAAGATAAGTGTTCCTGTAATGTTACCCCCAGATATATGAAGGTGGACACCCTTTCGAGACTGGCCGTCCCCAAGGTAGGATTAGGTCTTGTTTTAGTTGGTGGATTAAAAATCATGTACTTTGTCTTCCCTGTGTTTATCTCCAACCCGTGCTGAGCACAGAAAAGTCCAAATCCATCCAGGATCCTCTGAATCCCCATGGGGGATTTGGAAAGAAGGAGGGTATCGTCGGCAAACATAATTGCCGGTACCCTCCTTCCTGCCAGGCAAGGGGCGTCGTTGTTGTTGACATTTTCCAGGTGGGAGATGACATGGTTGATGTACAAACAAAACAGGGTTGGTGCCAAGACACAACCCTGCCTCACCCCTCGAGAAACGGGGAACCTAGATGAAAATTTTCCATCTTTCCCGCACCTGACCTGCGCATAGTTGTTCTCATGCAGCCTGACTAAGATGTTAAGTAGCTGGGGGGAAACTCCCAGCTTTTCCAGCACCTCCCAAAGCTTCCTGCGCGGGACTAGGTCAAAGGCTGACCTCAGGTCCACGAAGACCATGTACAGTCTTCCCCCCTCGATGATCACAGTCTTCCAGTAAAGGAGGACAAGGCGGAAGATCTGGTCCATGGTCGACGTGTTCTTCCTGAAGCCAGCCTGCAGAGGACTCAAGATGTCATTGTCCTCTACCCAGTCTAATAGATGGTTCAAAATAAGCCGCGCAAAGAGCTTTTGGGGGACATCTATAAGGCTAATTGGCCTATAGTTAGTTGGGTTCAGAGGGGAGCCTTTCTTATGGATTGGCACGATTTCGGCCCCTAACCAAGAGGGAGGAACCACCATACCTCCTAATATAGCATTAAATAAAATGAGAAAGTACGGGGCCCAGATATCGGGATGGTACCTAAACAAATCACCGGGTAGCTTGTCCAACCCCGGTGCCTTCCCCAGGGCCAGACACTCTAGTGCTGTCTTCACCTCACCTAGAGAAAATTCCAGGGACATTTCTGAGGGACAGGGGAAATCCGCCGCCAACCCATCGGGCCATAGTGTGGTTGCATGGTACAACGCTCCGAAATGGGCCTCCCAAACAGAGGGGGCAATGTTAGGCTCTACAGCAGGCGTGAGCACCCCAGTGCTGTTGTTAACCAGAGCCCAGAACTTCCTAGAGTCTCTGCACTTCAGGGCTTCAAACAGTTCCTGCCAGTGGTTCCAATCCCACTCAGCCCTAGCGCTGGCCAGTGCTGACTTGTACTCCCTCCTCAGGGTTGCAACCCTCTCCCTATCACTACCTTCTTTGATGGCTGAAAGTAGATCGGATTTAATTTTCCTACAGGTAGGAGTGTACCAAGTCGCAATACGGGTAGCTTTCCTTCTTAAGGGCACCACCGGGTTAAAAACGTCTGCAAGGTCCCTGACCAAAGTCTGGTGGATGCCTGAAAGTCTCTCATTATAGTCGGAGAGTTTAGGTTGACTAATGAGAGCATCCACCTCCTGAAGCATGGGGAGTGCTATACCATATAACTTATTCATGGCATTTTCATTATTGACCAGCTTCCCCCATTTTACCCGTCGTCTACTTGTGGTGAGGAGTATATCCCCCTGGTCACCTCCAGCACCAGTGGTTGCCAGCCCTACAGCGGCGGTTGGGTGCTGAATTTCCAAGAGGAGAGAATTGTGATCGCTATCTGTTCTTAATGCCACTCTAAAATCTTGCACTTTAGGCCATAAAGATATGTCAATAAATATATAATCCAGCCTGGACTCGTGCCCCTTTCTATTAAATGTGCACACCGATGGAGTATCGGAGGGAGTGCGCCCATTGCATGCCCTCAGTCCAAAGTTCAAAGTAAGGGAGGTGAGTTGTATTGCCAGCGGGGACCATGCTTTAGGGTGAGGCGAGGAGGAGGGGGGAACTCCCCAAAAATCATCCTCAGCTGTAAATGGTCCATCCATTAGACCCTCGAGAGGTTCAAAATGGCAATTGAAGTCGCCTCCCATCACTAATTTCAAGTCCGCTGGTAACTGACCTAGAAAGGATGAGAGTTCGACTAGGGTGGTAGATTCACTGCCCACAGCAACTGGTCGAGAGTAGACATTTACAATTGCCCAGGACCCTTTACCAGGCCAGTTGAAGCGAACACAATGGATGTCCTGGGAGAGAGTATCCACACTTTCCACCTGACACCCAAAGTGGCTCGCCACCCAAATTGCCAGCCCGCCCGAAGGTCTCCCCCTACCATTCCATTTTGCCGGGATTTCATAAATATCATACCCCCTCATATAATGCGGTTCCCTTGCCCACGTCTCCTGTAGAAGAAGAATGTCACTCCCATCAACCAGGGTCTCCCACTCCGGAGTACCCACCTTATTCATAATACCCACCACATTCCATGACTGAATAACCAGCCCTGAGCCTTGGGATTGCGGGGAAACTTCACTTGGTGGTAAACCTTGAGGCTGTGGGGAAACTTCGGTTAGTGCGGGCACGGTATCGCATGTGTACATTGCCAAAGCGCCCAACCCAGATGTGGTAGGCTGCAAGATGGATGGTACAGCACACTCCTCCTGTTGCGATATGGGAAGAGAGCTTGAGTAGAGTGGTTCCTGTACTTGCATTTGGGTACATCCCTCGGAGATCCCCCCCTCATTGGGAAAATCCTGGATCTTTGCCTCAGCTACAGGGTTGAAGAAGTCCATCCCTCTAACTGCGATCACATTGGGAGATTTTACAGAGTGTTTTGGTATAACTCCCCATTGTGGTCAATCAACATGGTCCAGGCAAGAAAATCTGTTCTGGTGAACAAAGTTACCAAGAGCGGGGATTGGGTTATGCTTGGGTCTGTACCGTGAACCATCAATTGCAAAGCCCACTCTAGTCCAGCCCTGCTCCCTCCCTGTGGGTGGGTTGGTCACATGTGGATAAAAATCTGAGAGGGGCACTAGTTCTATATTCGACTTATCCGGCCTTACCAGCCAGTTGCAGATGTAGGGAGCGACTAGTGGGCTTTTAAAGCTAATTATGACACAGTCCCCAGCCCTATTCTTGGGAGTGACTCCAATCCATGGAATCCTTCTAACCATTAGGACATCGCCTTTGATATTGGGTGGGAGGGGTCTGTTAATGTTGAGCCAACTAATTACCTTATTACGGAGTGAGTCCTGTGGCTCTCTGGTACCACCAGTGAGCTCAGGAACTCCCACCATTATTGCCGTGTAGGGCACAGCCTCCGGAGGCAAATTCACCACCCTACGCCTGGTATTAGGACTGGTAATGTGGCCAGAAGGTGCATTAGTGTCACGCCCCACACTCCTTGGTTCAGGTACTACTGGTGGCTTAGATCTTCTTGGTGCGGGGATAGGGGGCCTGCGGGTTTGTAAAGGAGGGAGTGGGGGGGCATAATTAACTACAGTGCTACTTAATACCCCCGTCTGGGCCTGTGTGGATGTTTCAACAGTAGAATGACCATTCCCCACGGGTTCTCGAGGAACCAGCTGTGCGCTTGCATCCAACCCCCCACCAGAAGTGTTTCGCATATGCGCACTTTCTATAGCTGTGAGTCTAGCGACTATAGAATCTAATTTTACAGATAGCGGTTCCAACAAGTTCTTAAAAATGACCGTAAGTGAACTAATTAGAGCATCTGCAGGGTTGGGTAGGGGCCCTCCAAATATAAATGGCCCTAAGCACCCTGGTTCAGCTGCAACAAAAGGTGAATCTAATTGGTCAGACTCAAAGCCCAAACCAGTACTATCAGAAGATGCCGACATGTCCGTGCTGGCATCCAGTGTTAGAGTAGTCGTATCCACTTTAGCCCTTTTTGATCCTGTAATCTCTCTTGACCTTTTCCTTTTCGGTGCATGGGACCTTACACGACCCACAGAGTCTGTTGCCAATAGGGCCGGGCCCTCCTCCAATGACTCAATTGATTCCACACAGTTCACATACGGAGTGGTTTCCACTACCCCGGAAGGACACAAGGGCTGACTGTCCCTGGATTGAGTTGTCGGGGTCCTAAGTTGTTGGAGCACTGACTCGATAGTCTCATCAATGCTATCCAGGAGTGATAGGTGAGTATTATGGAGAGTTATTGGAGTAGTGGCATCATTTGACGGAGAAACCAGAATTTCCTGAGACAAATTTTCAGTGTTCGCCTCAAGCAGTGTCTCTGTCACTGTGGAATTTTTCCTGGCTGCAGCGCTAGCTTTAGGGAAGAAATTTTCTAGAGTGTTAGCATGCTGTTGGGCAGACTTACTCCGGGATCCTCTGGAAGCCATGGAGGTGATTCGACACGAGGAGCAACTTGGGAAAGCAAGGGAAGATATCAAAGGAGGCCAGGAGTCAGAGGAATGGCCCGGTCCGGTCTCTTCCGGCCTCTAACGGCCTAAAACGGCCCGCCCTTTGCCCGGGCTTAGCCCGGCGCCCGCCCGCGCGCGTCCCGCGTTGCGCGTCTAGAGGCGTTATTCTATAGCCAAGGGTCTATGGAGGCGTGGCCAGCCGGGAAGAGCCACCAGGTGCGGCGTGTGAGGAGCCGCTTGGATCCCTGGGACTCGCAGTCCCGCTGGTGCGCCGGTGGTGTAGTTCCGCCTGCCGAAATCACTACAGCCTCCTCAATGGGTATGGTCCTGGTCAGGGAGTGTCAGAGCTGCTTTCTCCCAACTTCGAGCGGCACCCGCGGAGCGGGGGCCGCGAGTCGCGGTTTTGACCTCCCAGGCAGGAGGCGCGGCCAGCCGGGAAGAGCCACCAGGTGCGGCGTGTGAGGAGCCGCTTGGATCCCTGGGACTCGCAGTCCCGCTGGTGCGCCGGTGGTATAGTTCCGCCTGCCGAAATCACTACAGCCTCCTCAATGGGTATGGTCCTGGTCAGGGAGTGTCAGAGCTGCTTTCTCCCAACTTCGAGCGGCACCCGAGCCCTTCTCCCTTAGGGAGTCTTTGACAAATGTAATCTAGTGGAAGTTTGTCTCTATTGGGATCTAAGAATTTCCCCCAGTTTGCTCCTATAACACACAGTTCGGGAGGAGCCCAAAGGAGACTCCAAAAAAGTAGCCGGCGGAGTTCAAGCTTACCAGAGATTGGTCTAGCCTGAACAGTATTAAGGGGTGCTGACCAGTAAACACAAGAGTTGCCTCATATACCTGTTTTCCACCATTACCAATGGCTTTAGGTTTTTGTGTCCCCAAAGCTCCGCACAGTAAAGCGCAACCACTAGTGCCTGATATGTGTAAAGTTGAACGACTGGTGATACAAACCTGCAGTGGGACCACTTATATAGCTTCAACAACCCCCCACTTTATTTTTCCAGTTTTAATACCCTTTTTAAAGCATGGTGGGTCCAGTCCAACCTTTCGTTTAGGGTTTGTCAGAACAATCTCTGGACCTGAGAAGAACAGAAAAGTGGACTGCCCTGCTGTCTGTGTCCTGAGAAGAGCTCTGCAGGTTGGACCTATTCTCCCTCTTCCACCAGGACAAAGATTTTGACTTCAGTGGTCATGAGGCTGGCCTCCTCTTAAAGCTGCAGGGGTACAACAAGCAGAAAGAGGCCTATTCCTGCAACTGCCCGGCTGACCAGGACTGTACCTATGTGTGCACCCCTCCCACGCCCGCATGTTGTACTGGAGGGTTTACAAGTGTAATCCTGTGGTGTATTTGGACTTAAATTACTAAAGTCCGAAGGTAAATCTTTGACCAGGAAGAACATGGTTGGTGTGTCTGACCTGCACTCCCTTACAGTTAGCATTAAATGTTTAGGTCTGTTCCACCATGGCCATTGTCTATTTTTGGCACTTTTGTGCAAATTTGAAAAATCATATTTCCAGTTCCCTGTTTTGGATTCTTATCAATTTAGTCTTATTAAATGTTGGTGTTTATTACATTATTTTAAGTTTTTTCTACTTCATATTGGAATTCTTATTTTTATGTATTTTGAATGTATTACTATTTTAGTTCTACATAATTACTTTATTATTATTGTTAGGTTTTTTATAGAGCGCACACAGAAACACAAATCGGGCTTCCCGGCACTAATAGAGGAAATAAATAGCAGGAGTCTAAAAAATAAAAAATAAAAATCCACTAACCTAACCCTGACTCCATTGTGCCAATCTACCATAGGGTTAAGCACAGGTTTATGTAGTACCTATAGGGTATCTTAATCGAGAGGGAGGATTGCGGTGTTTATCCAGAAGGAGCAGGGAGGACAAAGTTACTAAGAATGACTGTGTTTGTATGTTGAACAACACACAAGGGAGGACAACCCCCTTAAACTTCATGCCACTAAAATAAGCAGTACTCTATGCATGCCTTTCACCTTGAATATACCTGGATGATTAAGATACCCTATTGGTGGCTCCTCTGGACACCCTTTATCTTCACTCTACTAAGAGAGGTTAATTTAATGACCTAGTGAGGATCAGAATCCCATTATCCCCATTTGGGCCCTGATACATTAAAGAAACAAATAGAAGTTAACGAAGTTACCTCCCTGACTAAAAGATTTAAGTTGAGAACTGTCCTGAAGAAGGTGTTTTAATCTAAGAAAACCGAAACGCTGCGTTGACAACCATCTCAAATCAACAAAAAAAAATTGTCCTTTGAATTGGACATGTGAATGTATAACTGTGGTTTTTAATATGTTTGGATTCAATCCAATTTTAAACGAATTTGTGTGACAATTGAATGAAATAAATCCGATTCAATATTTGAAATGAGTCGCATAGTCTTGTGATTGCTGTTGTGATATTTGTAGATATTGTATTGAGCACGCTCTTGTAAGTGGCATTCAGCATCTTCTCCCTATAGTGTAGTTGTTATTAGCATGTGATCAATATTTCTTGCTAGTACAATATGGACTTTTGTGTTTACATTGGGACATACTTCTCCTTTTTGCCCTACAATGGCTCCAGCACATCAGAGAAAAAGCCAGTCTGGCCCTGAATGCCCCCCTACTCTGTTCTCCTTTCCCCAAAAGTCAGGACATTTGACTGTTGTCAGTGCTCCCCTGCTCAAGGCGGCGACTGACACATTGTTCCTCATTCAGTGGCAGATTTATCAAAGCACCCCCTTTGCACATCCCCAGAGGGCAGGTCTGTAGAGGGTAAGAACTGAATATAGACAGGACTCACCTGGAGCTGATAGTCATCCAAGGAGATAGATGCTGTATTGGCCCATACAAACTTTAGGCTCTTGAAATGTACTCCCTGAAGCGTTCTATAACTTGGTATGTTTTGCCAATTCACCCAGTTTTTTTCTTTCGACTTCCCCCAGCCAGTCAGTAAAATATTGCATTTCTTCTGCTAAACCCCCTAATTTTGTTGTGGTACCAGAATATCATTAACAGAATATCGTCTGACCTAAATATTGTGGCCGAAATGACATTTGCAAAGATATTAATGTTTTTGCAGTCAAGAGACGTGTCTCAAAAGCAGGCCTGAGCACATTCAAATACATTGAATGGGCACTACATGTCAGTGATGCACAGTTATAACTACATAGAGATACATTATGTCAGGTACTTTTGCCGTCTAAATACTGAGTGGTGAGTTATGCTGATGCCTTATATCTCGCTTAATCCATGGGTTAGTCAGCCTCTACATTTATTTCTTCTGGGCAAGTTCCATATGCAGTCAGAAACAGTGTTGTGCTGAACATGAAAGTATCAAATGTTAATACAATGCTTGCCTTTTTCATTGCTGCTCAGCTGGTTTTGACAGGTGGGCAGTGAGTAGGACCTTTGATGAAGAAAGTTAGCATGTTGTAAGCTATTTTATATAAGAGTACAAATATTCCAGTGAATGAAAGTGGTTTTCCTATTAGTACTTAAGGGGTGCATCAGAGACCAGTGTGAATGTCTGAAAACAACATTCAGAAGGAAAAAGGTTTCACTATTTTGCCCACGTGCCACAATTAGTAGGAATGATAGGAAATACATGGCTAGGTTCCATGGGGGAAGAGTAAAATAAATGTTTACAGGCCTGTCTAATGAATTGTAAGGGAAATTGTGATGTGATTCATACTTCCTAGACTAGGGGCCGAAGCGCATTATCAGACAAGTAGCTCACTGTTTAGTTGAAAGGGTAAACACTCTTAGTGCGAATGGGCACATTGTTAATGTGTAAAGACAACCAGAGGTGGGTTCTGTGACCAGGGAAGGAACACATTGCTAATATGCAAAGTCTGGTATAGCAAGTGTGAGGGCAGATCAAGGCTATAAGTATGTGAAAACACAAGCAGAAACTGTTCATTCATGATAAGGTTTTCCCTTGGTTAGTGTGTGAGGACTAGTGCACACCTTACAGTGCTGGAAGATAAGTGAATCTATCCGGATCCTGGAGCCTACCTCATAATTACAGTGCATACATTTTTATGGTCTGGCTGGATAGCACAGCTGTCACCAGACAATTATGTGAGAATCACAAAGAGAGGGCAGTGACTACACCCACCATGGGTATCAGGAGCGCATGTTTTGATTGGACATAAGTTGTGTGATTTCACACAAAAAGTGATTTCCCTCCACAGAACTGTGTTCATTTTTTTTATTCATCCAGCCTGAGCTTGAACATTCAGGATCATAGCTATGACATTGTAATGCTGTTAAAGTGTTTTAGGCAACTAGACAATTTATGGGGTTTTTCTCTCTCTGGCAGCAACTCATTTGGGAGGAGAGCAGCCATGAGGAATAAATTGCAGTCCCAGCACCCTCCCCTTTCATCATTCTCAGTACAGCACAACTGTGATGGTATGGTTGAAAGTTAAATATCCTGACTATAGGCCTGATCTAGTTATAATGACATGTTGCAATAAATGCACTAGGCCCAACTTACTTATTGTGAAATGCATATGCTAAAGAATAGGCTTTTAAATGTGGATTTCAAATACTCTGTAATAAAGCCTACCAATAGACGTTTTGTTACATGTAACCTCACATATTACCGTAATAGCCAAGGTCTTTGGCATTGACCTCCTACTCACACACACACGGAGGTTTTCACTGAGATGATTCTCGTTAGACCTCGTCCAGTTGGATTGTATGTAGTTTTGTAAGCTGCATTTTCGTCATATTTGTAATTGTATAACTATGCATGATTGTTGCCAGTTTATGTGAACTTGAATAGGCCAGTAGCCAGTGTTGGGTATTGTGTAAAGCCATTGCTTAAGGGTAAAGGCTAAATAGGTTCATTGAGAAAAGTCAAGCCCCATTTTGTGAGTTTCGTTTGTTTATTATGAAATATTATAACAAAGCTAGAAGCCCAAACTCCTTATTGTGAAAAGGATGTGCTAAAGACAACAGTCTTTTATGGTGAGCAAATGCCTGTAAGGCAGGTATTTTGTTACATGGAATTTCATAGATTACCATAGTAGGCGAGGGGTTTGGTTCAGGTGATGTACCTGGAAAAAAACGAGGAATAGAAAAGATGCACTACAATAATCCTGTGTTAGGCTCTCATTTGGGAGAGAGTATTTTGCTTTGCCAACTACAATTTTCTATGCATTTGTATTTTTATGACTGGATGCTTGACTTGTAGAAATCATAAGCTCAGTACTGAAGTCTTGAGTTGGTTTTGGTTACATGCCAATGAAAAAGACCTGACTGGTTATTGTCAAAAGTTATGATAAATGCAGTAGTTCTGGTATCTTGATTGAAAAAAGAAAGTATATTTCAAACTCAATAGGCATTTAAGAATGGATTGCTTTTACTATAGCCTTATAGCCCGCCGTAGCGGGCTATACCGGCTATTAAAGGCCGGCTCCCGCATTAAAGGCCCGAGCCGAAGGCAAGGGACTTTAACAAGGGACTTGTATAGCCCTGCTACGAAGGGCTAAAAGGCTATTAGAACATTCTGCCTCTAGAGGGCAGAATGTTCTAAAAAATAAAACGAAGGCCCCTCGAAGCTCGAGGGGATTTAAATCCCCTCGAGATCAGAGATGCATTTGTAAAACATTGGAATGTTGCTTTGCAGGCCTTTACCGGCCCGTAGAAGCAAGGAGCACTCCATTGTCTACTTTCCAATGTTCTAATTTGAATTAAAGATCTTTTTATTGTATTGGATCTCACAGACTACATTAGTAAGCAAGGATTTTGTAGTTAATTACCCCTTCTGACAAACCATGAGTGTAGAAGGTTTGCACTACACAAATCCTTGTTAAGTACTGTTAGAAGAGAAAGCATTTTGCCATTCTTACACTCGGCACAGTAGACCGGAGTTGGCTATGGTGATAGAAGCAGATGAATGACATATTATTGATGAAAGCAGTATAGAATCACAACATTATCACCCAAAAATATTGTTTACAAAAAATATTTCCGTCAAATACTTAATTCAGAAAAACATAAATATTGATGACCAAAATATCACTGTCCAAAATATCTATTCCTGCTAATATCGTAACCACAAATATTGGAAACAAAAACATTGCTAACTTAATATAAATGTAAAAAATATTGAAATATACAATATCGACTGTACTAATATCTTAAATAATTAACCAAATACCTCAAAAAAGTATTACCTCCATTTTACTGTAAACAACAAATACATTTGAATTTGACATTTATAAATAAATCATCTAACTACATTATTTACATTTTATATTATTAAAATAAACCTAAAACACATAACACATACATTACAAAACCTAAACTAATTAACAAATAAATGCAATACATTTTATAAACTTCATAATCAATAATAAATAAAGATAAACCAAAAAAATATATTTCTAAAATAAAACAAACACAAATACATATACAACATAAAAACAGAAACATTAATTAGTGTCCACCATAAAAACTAATAACTGATATCAAATAATACCAATCGATCAATACCAATGAAATCAGCCATAAAGAAACTCACCAATAAAATACTTGATTAATTAACAATACAATTCTCCGAACTTCAAGTGCTACATAAAAAGTACACCACAATCTATGGCCTAAAGACTCATTAATTAAATAAATCAAACAACTCACCAAAGGCACATTATAAGTTAGTAAAATCAAGCCATTTTTAAACATCACCTAAACCTTAAACGTAAATAATATAACAAAAAACCCACAACCCCGGGAAATTACGCAAAAATAAACATTTAAAATATAAGCAATCTGATTCCTTTTTCTCCAACAGAAAACAAACCATCTAATCAGCAACTTCATCCGCAAAATGAAAAAAAAGCACTCCAATTAAAATCCACACGACATATGTAAATATAAAATGTAAAACAATTGTTGTAATAGTTCATGGACATTAGCAACATGAAAATAAAACTATTGCAATTTATTTAACTAAATTATTAAACTATTTTCGCACAGAATTTCAGAAAGTGCAAAATATAACACATCACAGAAAGGCAGACAACTGACATTGTACATTTGCTACACTTCCAGACAAGCCCAAGCACAGAGAATGTTAAATGAAAATGTACAAAGTACTATTCTAATGCATGTTATGGGAGGGCTACTATGCAAAATGATGTTGTTATAAGCATAAGAGAACACGGCCCCATAGCAAATGTCACCAAAATGGAAGTGAGGCATGCACTTTACAATGCTTAACTGCATGAACTTAGAAAGTTACCAGTTATACTCGTGTTGCCCCTAGCAGATACCAAGACATAGACATTTCTGACCACTTAACCTCCACACACAATGAGGAACGCTTCCTCTTACATGGCAGGCTTAATAATGAGAAAATAATTATTCTACTTGCTCCAGCAGATAAGTTATGAAGACTACGCCAATGTCAAACATGGATAATGGACAAAACATTCAAAATGTGCCATAGATCATTCACTCAGATAAACTTAAATAACAAATAATGAAAAAAATATTTAACATAAACATATTTTGGAAATCTCCCCACTATTTTCCCCTATAGACACAGCATACAGATCGAAAAACATTATGAATCTTTTTATGAAGCAAAAACCTTATTCTAATGATTTTCATAAATAACAATAAATATACCTTTCACATTAAATACATTAGAAATGAAAATGTTACAAAAAAAGTACATCTCCTATTAAATACTAAAAACAATTAAAATAAATTAACCTTACAAAAAACAATATTATATATATTTAAAAAATATATATATGTTTTACAATAATAAAACACTCCTAAACAATATGTTTAACTTCAATATGTTTGTCTACAATATTTTAACCATCACAATATTTTTGACACAATAAGTTTGTTTCACAATACTTTTTTACTGTTATTTTGACCAGATAACAGGTCTTAGCTTGATTGGTTTGCAGAGAAATGCTATGCTAGATGCCATGGGTTTGGCCTTGTTATTATCAAAAGTTATTCCAAAGGCAGTAGAGGCCTGGCTTATTTGTTGTGCAAAGCATATGATAAATCTAATAGACCTTCAACTGTGGAATGTTGTCATATTATGTTACAGGCCTCAGAAAGGTATATGGGTACACATAGTCTCAGAGATTACCATAGTAGGCACAGCTTTATGTGTTTGTCGCCCTCTCTGACACACCCTGGGAGCACAGTGTCCCGTTGTGATTCTTGTTAGGCTAGAATTAAGAAACAAGTGAGAATATATTATGAGGTGTGAGAAGAGAAAATAGAATATATATGTAAAATAAAGCCACTCAGTCCTCACCTGAATTTGAGATCACCACAGAAATGGTATTATTTAGTTCACCCCACAGAATGTTAAAAAAGATGTCATCTATGGTGGTTTCAGAGAGAAATGCACCCCATACCATAACCACAAATAGATAGGCAATTTTAAATAGGAAGGGAACCTACCACCATCATCATAAGGCAACAACCAAATTGGTGGATGGTACCTTGGTTGTAAGAGCTATCCTGTACAAAAGCAGTTGCCTGGCATCTGTAAAATCAAACCAAAAAAACATATTTTAGGCGTCTAAGTGCACATCTGCTATAACAGATGATCAGAAAATGACCACAACGTTATTTCAGTACCTACCTGTTCAAAGTAATAATCAAAACAGATCTATTCAAATCAATAGGTGTTATCCAATGCCCAAGAAGTAAAGGAAATTGGAACACGTGGTGTAATAGCCATATGCCGGTGTTGATCGTGCAGGTTCAAATGAGATTCGAACAAAAAGATGGAGACTATCTACCATAACTCGTCCACCTATGGAAGAAGAATTATGATAATATCCTTTCAAGAATTTGAAGCAATATAATACTTGAATCGGATCAGTATATAACATCCATATTCCAATAATAGCAATTCAAGACAGTATATTGCAAGTATGGGGTCATGATGAAAGAAATAATATCAACCCAAATGCTATGTATATAACTTACTATCCCAAAACCACATTGGTCTTTTGCACTTGCACTTTAGTTGTACATGAAGAATATATTAGCATCATCATATTTGCCATATGGTATTAAAAAGGAAAAACAGTGGCAACATCTTATAGGGTATATGTATATATTGTTTTGTAATAATAGCAATTTTAATATTATGAAGTAAGCTTGGACGCCGGTATCGTTTGATGAAATTTTTGTAACTCTTCAATGCCTAAAGTTTTTATGATCCTTTTAAAACTTTTAAAAATCGTTTTTATGATATTTATCGTTTTAGGATTAACAAAGGTCTTTCTTTAGAAACACAACACTAAAATGTATGCATTGTTCTAGCAGTACCTTTTTTGCAAGTTTATGTTACAAAGAGATTTTTTACTGTGATGTGTAATTTACTAATGTGTATCCTCTATGGTTTGTCAAACCGAAATAAAGATTAACTGATATATCTACTCATATATATACATATATATGCCTATATATATTGATTCATGCTCAAAGTCCAAAAAAGCCAGAAGGGATAGAGACATATAGTCTGCACAGAAGATACACCACCAACATGAGATGGCTTGAAATGCATAACAATCAGGTGGGAAATTGTCACAAGGCATGCCAATGGGGAACATCCTTTACAACGCGGATGTTACCCCGCAGTACTGTTACGACGCGTCTTTTACAACGCAAGTCGTAACCACTGTACGTAGGCTGGTTTTGGAATAGTAAATTAAACTATTCCTAAGTCCGCACCCCTACAGCGCAAGTCATGGTAACGACTTGCGTTGTAAAAGACGCCTTGTAACGGTACGCGTGGTAATACCACGCATTGTACCGTCGTACATCCCATGCCAATATATATGTAAACAACAGATTTACGATAACAAAAAGGGTCATTGATTCATGTATCGATCAAAACAATATCATATGGCAGCGATGAAATGCAATCGAAAACATTAAAAAAACAGTCACTATATATTTAAGCCACAGATTTACCCTTCTAAAAAAGGGGCCATTAACCTACAAGTCAACCCGACACGTTGATAAAATATATTCAGAAACACTCAAAACAGCTCCAACAAAACCATGTCCGGAGCGATAGACAACACCTAAGTATGTAACGAGGGGCATGTGTAATGGCCCTCAAAGCCACAGAGTACCTTTGAACTTACTTCAAGGAGAGTGCTTCCCAACGTGGTTCATTTTCAAAAACAGCAGCAAGTAAACTGTGCGCAGCTGCACTGCTTCTTTTACGAAACCGGATGTCAAAGGGTGATCAAATGATGCGATCACCAACGTAACAGGAATATTAAGGCTTCTTATGTGAAACATCCACCATTTTCGCACTATGTCGTTACCACGTTATATATGATGTTACCAAGATATACAATGCTCATATGTGAAAAAACTTTTAATGAAAATACGCAACGTTTATATTGATCCCTACCACAAAATAAATAAATTAAAACTCAATAACTCCCAAATTAAGCCTCACCCGGCACGCAGTACGGAGAGCAGATGTCGGATGTACCCGTCTGATTCACAAAGGTTTCCCACCGCTGACTGCTTTTTACCGATCCTACAATCAGGATATCCGTGGAGACACTCTGATTTAATTACTTCAAATCGTCAACATCAATATTTCTCAACACATTTGGAGTGTCCCATACTAAATTCTCTCTCCTCACTCTATCTCGCACTACGAAGATTAACTTGATAGAATTTCTCCATTCACCGTTTCCATTGCTAAACAGTCCAGGGCCCTGTTGAGTCGGAAGTATCACTGACGGAGCGACTCTCCACACGATACTACATTTCGCCATAGCCCTGAGGAGTCCCGGAAAGATTGCCCGAGATGCGACGAAACACGTGTCGGCTGGTTCTCTTGAACATTAAAATTCACCCTTTCCTAAGACTGATTCCAAGAAAACGTATTACTTGTTTGCAATCTAACGCTTTGTCTCCTATTGTTCTCACATGTCTACACTGACAGTTTTGTTTATTGAGTAGAGTGTGCATGGTTGCTTGAAAGTAACTCCCAAATTAAAACAATAAGGAAAAACCGACTAATGCGTACCAAAGGTAACCCCAGATTCGGGGTAACCACGGATTCCTTCTACTAGAAAAAAATATATAATATTAAAAATGTGAAAGTAGCCGAAAAGCCAAACAAAAATACCCCCTGCATGTTACATTAATAATTGGAATAGAGGGCAAGTACCCAGCTATCCATAGCGTCTGCATAAAAGATCAAAGCACAGACAGCATCAGATGCAGTGTGTGGGACGTTAACACGATATCTAACTGGCTGGAATATTTTCCCACCATCTTGGAAAACCCAAATTGCATGACACCAAGGGTGCAAAAGATATATCTTAGATAGATCTTAAAATTCGAAAATGAGACACCAAAGCCAGGTGTGGGAATCCAGACCCTCTTAAATAAAAAATATAAATGATAAATTATGTCATAATGAAAATCAGAAGAAACAAAATTCCTTAAGATCAAACAGTGACGTCATATAGTGATGTTGCATGACCTATATTTACGTCATACACCATATAGGTGGCAATTTGAGCAACTAAGATTATGACCCAAGATGAGATGTGACCAGCAACATCATAATTCAAATTTGCATAAAATATTTTACAAAACAAGAGGCAATAGAAAAAGGGGACGACAACAAGGGTTGTACAGAGACTCTCCATTTGAACAAAAAATGGACTCCCATCAGAGCTACATATAAGAAGTTGAGCAAAGAGGAGACAACTTTAGTATGATAATCCAGATACAGAGGTTAGAAATGAAAACTGACATAGCATTTCCGCAAGTAGGCTAAACAGACAGAGAGAATAAACACATGGCATCATCTAGAAATCATAAATGGTAATGTAATTCCTCATCCATATTATGTCTCATTTCAGTGCCTCGTAAGCGGCATATCCAAATAGCTTCCATGCGGCACAAGGACCAACTCCTGATTTCTAACCCGGGGTTGTGCAAGGATGTGGTCAATGTCATGAAATCAGACTTTACAATTACCGCCATGATGTTCCCCCATATGGTAGGTCAATGGATATTTTAAGTCATTGTTCTTGATCGCACGTATATGCCCTTGAATACGTTGCATGAGTGTTCTGACAGTGCTTGTAATGTATATCTTTTGGCACTTTCACCCCAATATGTATATCAGATACTTTGTCTTACAATTTATGAACTGTCTGATCTCGTAATCCTTCATCGTGTTATATCAGAATTTTTTTATCTTATATTTCCTAAAGGAGCAGATGTTAAAGCCTTGACATTTGAAAAATCAATTGGGAGCAGGGGGAAGCCAAGTTCTATTGGTGGCACTCATAGTACAGCTGGGACAGAGCTTGTTTCTTAAAGTTTTGCCCCTGCGAAAGGTAACCTTCAGTGTGGACGTGATGTATTTCCTCAAACTGGGGATGTTACACAGCAATCCCCAATGTTTCCTTAAAATATTAAATAATCTGTTGCTATTGTTGGTATATTGTGTAACAGAGACCATATGTGAATTTGTGACCTTTTTACTGCTTCTTTCTGTTTTTTTCATTAAGGTACTTGCTCTAGTAAATTTTTGAATTCTTTGGTCAGCATTTCTTAGAATCTCCTCATTGTAACCTCCAGCATGTTCTCCGTAAATAACGTTTCTAAACTACAATTCCATCGTACCCGTACCATATCACCGAATGGAATATTCCTGATGACAGATTTGGGGTGAGCACTGGTTGCATGCAAAGTTCTATTGCAATCTGTGGGTTTACGGAAAATGGTACTTTGTATGGTGTTACTCTCAATATAAAATAGGAGATCCAAGAATTCAATGCTTGTATGATTGTGCTTGATGGTAAGATGCACATTGTAGGGATTGCTGTTAAGAAATAAGTGAAAATCAATTAGTTGACTAGATTTAACCTTCCATAGTAGGATGATATTATCTATATACCTCCCCCAGAAAACAATCATGTCCATCCTGGGGGAGGCATATTTGCCCCAGGCATGCTCCCTCTCCAATAGCGACAGACTGGTATACCTCATCACTTGCCCCTGCGGGCTAAAATACGTAGGGATGACCACCCACAAAATCAGGGTGAGGATATCAAAGCACAAAAGTACAATTAGGTGCAAGAGACCGGCCACGAAACTCACCACCCATTTCTTAGCAGCCCGTCATCCTTCGACAGCCTTTCAATGGACTGTTTTAGAACAACCATTTATTCCTGCACATATAACAGACGTGACCAGATTCCTTCTTTTGAAAGAACAGAAATGGGTTCTTAAACTTGACACTCACCATTGGGGGCTGAATGATGAGATTTTGTGGTCCTCACTGTAACAGTAAAGACGATCTGTTTGATTTGCATATTTACAACGAAGCAGACAGGGTGTTTCTTTGGTTGTTTGTCTGCACACACGGATACCTGTCTTGAGTTACTTGTCTGAACATATACGATGGTATATGATCCGTTGACAAATGGGACTCGCATGTGCGTTTTGTGGCTGACGACTTGCATGTTATTCATCATAGGTGTGACCCATACACATCATGCACATCGACGTGTGCCATCGTGCATAATATTCTTAAAAATAGCACACGGTCCTAGGTGTATGTGCTGGACATTTCCCACTAAGGATATAATATGCTTATACCGATCAACATCCCCGCTTTACAGAGTGTGGCAACAGGTACAAGATATTACGGGTGTCTGAGGCTATTTTGTCCCTTTAACTAATTGGCATTAGTAGCAGACTTACACTCCAGCTAGGAATGTATAAAATGTGTTTTGGTGTGGCAACATAGATACGTTGATTGCCTTTTGATTTGTGCTTAGACACTTCTTTCTTCTTCTCTTTTTAAATATTTTTAAATATTCACAAACGAGCGCGCTTCTGAGTCCACGCGTGTTTGGTATAGCGACAGAAGAGCCCTGTATACAGCTGGCTCAATACACTCTGGATGTGTCCAATGAGAACTAACGTTCCAACCGAGCGGTACGAGTAACCAATTAAAACCTATGAATGGTAGTCACGTGCACCCATTGACAAATGAGAGACAATCTGTTTTAAACTCGTCTTAGCTGCGCCTTCGGTACCTCCCCAGTCGGCACGGATGCCGGACCGGAGTACCGACGGAAAGGTAGGCACTAGGACGCTGTTTTGGTAAATGATTTGCGCAGCACGTAAAGGAGTTTTTATTAAGATGCACGAACGGCCAGGTCTTTGATAGGCACCGTTCCGCGATCATACAGCATAAGTTTAGAAGTGAGGCTTTGTATACTAGAGATGGGTAGAAACAGTGTTCTGCGGTGTCTGAATCTTTACATGCAGGGCCTTATCACCGGCAACTAAGAGTGAGGGGCCTATCACAGGAGGTTATACCTTGAGGTCAGTGTTCCGATATGACCACACAGCAGGACACTGGCAACTTGACATAATACGGTCTATTAACACAGGGGCCAACGCTGAGGCTGAGACCTATGCTCATCTGAGAAATGTGCCATTTACTGACATCGTTTGGCATGCTTCCCTCATGCTAGCGAGTGTGACAGAGAAGGGTTTTTGTAGCTAGTTTTAGCGTCTAGATGTGAGTGTGACTGTTGTGACAAGAATGGGTGTGTTTTCACTATGTGTTTACTTGCCCCAATACAGAGCGGTGCTTCACTTTACCCCTGAGCTGCTGCCAGGTGGGATGAGGTCCTTACTTCTTACGATCTCGGTAAGATGCATTACTCTCTATGTGTGGAATATCAAATTGTATCTCAGGAGATTTTAATAGAACACTACTAAGCAGAGTGCACTTTGCCAGTCTGGACTAGGCGGCACCTAGGTTCAATAGGAAATGACCTGGTGTCTTATTGTATATGTTTGTGTGTTTGAGAGACTTGTGCACTTAACTCTTGTGTTCTGACTCTTGCTAGTGAACCACATGAATTCTAAGAGGAGACGTGACGCGACACCTAGACTTCTCAGGTGATGTCTGTGCCAGTCTTCCTTTTTATTTATCATTTTTTCACAGTTTGGTTACACTATATATGTTAACCTTGATTTGCAGTAGCTATAGTTGTTGTTGTGGGTCCTGAAGAAAGCAAAGGCTAATCTGCCAAAAATTGCTGATACATGTCGACCTTGTACCACATCTAGACAGTAAATATTTTATAACCTGTCTTGACTATTTTTAATATTGGTAGAGCAAGTATCATCTGAATAAAGTAGTTCAATACTTCCTCATCCAATTTTAACACAGTTTTTTACTTTTCATTTGCACTGCACTTTTTTTGTCACCCCAGCTGCACTATTCAACATCTTTATGAGAGTAGAAAGACCACCCCACCTTCTATCCCAGTAGAAAGGACCATTTACCATCTCGGTTGCCCTTTTTTTGCTGGTAGTAAGACACCTATGGGTGTGTGGGTCTTTCAAAGGAACCCCAAATGATGATGGGCGGTTCCGAGTGGTGACTGATGGGTGTCCTAGACCATCCGCAAAGGTGGCTTATTGAATCAGTTTTATTAGAGTCAGTCCTCTGAGTTTAGTGCCGGGGTTTATATGCACCTCTACTATACTTTGGTTAGACCCTCTGGTACTCTTGTGTTATTAATGCTCCCTCTCCCACCAAACCATAAACAGGCCAGCGTACGAGGGAGCAAACCTGGGGCCCATGGCAGTCCCCTGTATTTGATGGTACCAGGTTCCACCATGTAAGAAGAAGTTTTTAGATAAGATGATGTAAATCATCTCAATCAGCATCTCATTATGCTCCACGTGGTCTGCTGTGCGTGTTCTTAAAATAGATTGTACTGCCATCATGCCAAAATGTTTCTGTATGCATTTATAAAGTCCAGTCACATCCATGGTGACGAACATAAGATCGTCTGACCATGTCATGCCCTCAAACTTTTGAAGTACGTCCCTGGTATCCTGTATATATGCTGGAAGATTAACCACAAAAGGCTGAAGAAATCTGTCGACATATTGGGAAAGCCATTCTGTTGGTGAGTGAATGCCCCATATAATTGGGAGACCTGGAGGAATAATACCATCCTTATGAATCTTAGGGACCATGTAAATACAAGGAGCCATTGTATTGATAACAGTAAGATAACCATATTCCTCATCCGAGAGTAAATCACTTTCACGCCACTCATGAAGTCTGGAGTTGATATGGGTGACAACGGAGGCCATGGGATTGGAGACAACAAGTTGCCTGTTGATTTCATTCATGTAATCACTGGTGTTCCTGACTACTGCATTACCACCCATGTCAGCCTCTCTGATGATAATTGAATCATGCCTACTCAAATTATTTAATGCAAGCCTTTCCACTTTTGTTAGATTCTGGCTATGAATACCATCCCTTCATGGACCATCTATTAATACATGGATGTCCTTTGTTACTTTTTCCTTAAATAAGTCAATGTCCTACGTGTATTGTTTGGCATGAATTTAGACCGAGGTTTTAGGCCACTATTGATCTGCAAGTCTTCCATAATATCAAAGTCTTCTCTGGTATTGACAAAACCATTTGTAGATCCTGTAAAAGCAGAAACAGTGTGTGTCACAGTATGTGCATGTGTTACAATGGAACATGCATTAGAGGGATTTGCATAGAAAAAATCTTTTAATTTCAACAGCTATGCACACTTATATAAGTCAATCAAAAGGTTTACTGGATCTTCCAGTTGGGACGAACAAAATCCCAAACCTCTGTGTTTAAAATTAAATTTCACATCTGACAAATTTCGGCATGACAAGTAAACAATAGTGAGTTCATTTGATGTTACCACCTCATCCACACCTGTGTCTAAGACATTTTTGACTGTGTTGTGATTCCTAATGTCATATCTTTCTTCTTTTTTCATGCCATCTTTTTCCTCCCCTCTTTGTCTTTGGTCTCTTTTTGTAATCTTGTTGCCCAACCTTAACCTTTCCATCTCTACTAAAAAAGTTGATGGTCCTAGTGAGATTGCTGAATCAGCACTATCATCTCGTGAGGTGTTGCTGTCAAAGAAGGTAAGGAAACTTACCTCCAAAGAGATTGGGGGAGGAAGCTGTGATGAGCAAAGACTGTCCACAGAGCAAACTCTAGGGAACTGGGATCCCTCAGTGAATGCTTCCACCCACAGACGCAGACATGTGCACAACATGTGAGTTGAACAGATGTGTCCTTGGCGCAGCTACCCACACCCCCTACTTCTCTGCAGGAGTGGTCAGAGCTGTGGTAGAATCATTCAGCCATGGTGTTATCAAAACTTTACTATGGTATTAATCTCAATGAGAATACGCTTTACTTGTTAGTAAAAATATAACACTCACTGGATATTAACATTACTGTGTATGATCTCAGTGCCACTTATAATAGAGTGGTCCACCCAACAACCAATATTCAAGAGTAAACATTGATTCTTCGGCCTCACTGCTCTTTCCATGTCAAAAGCCTGAAAAAGAGGTACTTGGCAATTCAGTGAGTTTGAGTTTGTGTCATGGCTCTTGAGATACCAAAGAAAACAGGCAATATTTGTTCACAGAGATTGCCTGGTAACAGGGGCTACCCTGACACCCATGACTTCCCAATGCCCCAAAAGAACTAGCTTGAAATTATGCGATTGTTTATTCAGAATTTTGATGTTGCTTCTGTCTGCGGTTTTGACAGTAGCTGGACAAACAGACCTCAGACGTTTAGTGAATGTTTCTCTAACTAACCAAATACAAAAATATTTCAGCTTGGTTCTCACCACAATGTCCATTCACAGATACACAAGAGATAAGACTCGTCTGCTCACTTCTGAGAAACCTGTCAGGGACCATTGGCTACAGACCGACAGTACCACAGAAGTTAATGCCCCCAGTTATTTCCAGTCAGTGGGTCTACAGTCACAGAAATATGCTTCTCTCTCAATACGTAGACCCTAAAATGTTCTTAAGATGGCATTTATGTCTCAGTTTGTTTGCCACCCAGCAATTGTTTGGTTAATAATGCAAGGTTCACTCACACGCAACAGTGATTGCTTGACAGAGCAGCACAGTTAGGATGCAACACTGTCTTACCATTCCCTACAAGGCACTGTTCAGAATTAACACTCGTTTGGAGGGTCCCTCCAGCTTTTTGCGCTAATTTTTACCAACAAAATACCGGTAATGCAATTTAACTGCTGTGACCATTCAAATATTACCTTCATGCAAATTGAAACTTTAAATTCCACCAAAAAGCTCTTTCATGTAGTTAACCACCTGACTAATCCTCCCACTCCACCAGAAAACACCTCTCAAGAGCTGTGCAACTCGCTGGCGGACTTCTTCACTGACAAGGTCCCCTCCATATTCTCTGCTTTTACTCCTCAAGTTGCGCCCACTGTCAAATCCCCTGTTCTCAACCATTCCCCCAATCCTCCGTCCTTTTCTTTCTTCCACCCAGTCACACTTGAACAAACCTCACACCTTATCACTACTATCAAATCAGCCTCACCACTAGACCCCTGCCCCCCTTCCATCCTCAACCTCATCCCTGAGGCCATCTCACCTGCAATAGCCACTATATGCAACAATATGTTTCAAGCAGGTACCTACCTGTCGGTGTGGAAAAAGGCAATCATCAGGCCTCTTCTAAAAAAAACTCCCTTGACCCCACTGATTCTGCCAGTTACAGACCCATTGCATGCCTACCCTTTCCATCCAAAATTTTCGAAAGCCTCATGAACCAACAATTATCAGACTTCATTGAATCCCATAATTTATTGGACGACACACAATTTGGCTTTAGGAAAGCACACGGAACCGAAACAGCGCTCCTCAAAGCAGCGGATGAGATCAGACACACGTTAGACAAAGGAGAAGCGGCAGTCCTGATACTGTTGGACTTGTCAGCGGCTTTCAACATGGTCGATCACAACATCTTGATCGACCGTGTCGCAGCCATGGGGGTGGAACACAAAGCCAAGGACCTGATTGCATCTTTCTTACACAACCGGTCCCAAATTGTCAAACTGGGTTCCTTCTACTCATCCCCCCTTTCCCTTCCCTGCGGTGTCCCACAGGGCTCCTCGCTAAGTCCGACTCTTTTCAACATCTACGTATCAGACTTAGCGAGGGTGATAAAGGAACACGACATCCGCCTCACCACCTATGCTGATGACACTCAGTTAGTCCTCTCAATACACCGGGACGGAGACAGGGTGGCCGCCAACTTCCAGGAGGGAATGTTGGCCATCAGCTCCTGGATTTGAATTCCAACAAAACTAAAATTATGCTTTTTGGCAAACTAGAGCCCTGCTGGTCCCCTCAGTGGTGGCCAAGCGAACTAGGCCCCCCGCCCAAACCTGTCACTAAAGTAAGAAACCTCGGAGTCATCTTCGATGATCGGCTTCTCTTTAATCATCATGTAAACAATGTTGTTTCCTCATCCTTTTTCACCTTGAGGAAAATTAAAAAAATCCTACCTTACATTCCCACCTCAGCTGCAAAGACCCTGATCACCTCCCTTGTACTCTCACAAACAGACTATTGCAACTCCCTCCTCCTCAATGCTCAGGCAAAGGTGCTTAATAAGCTCCAGTTGGTGCAGAACGCTGCAGCCAGGGTTCTGCTCAACATTCCAAAACACCACTCCATTTCCCCCTTCATTCGTAAACTGCACTGGCTTCCAGCGAGAAGCCGCACAAAGTTTAAGGCTCTATGCATAGCATATAAGGCCATTAACAATACTGGTCCTCAGTTCCTCAAATTAGCTTTCAGACCTTTAGAGGTACCAAGAACTCTCCGCTCATCATCTGCCCACCTCCTGAACGTCCCGCCCACAAAAAAGGTCAACTGGGGTGACAGACGCTTCGTAGTGGCCACAGCCAGACTGTGGAACTCTCTCCCCTTGGCCATTAAGACTTGCCCCACGCTACTCAGCTTCAGGAAACAGCTTAAGACGTGGCTGTTTGCACAATAGATGCCCTTGTTCGTGTAGTTTTTGATCTTTAAAGCGCCGAGACACCTCCGGGTAGTTGCGCGCTGTACAAATCGCAAAAATAAATAAATAAAAAATATAGAACCTTCATATTAGACCATAAATAGCATGTCAGGGACCCTCATAAAAACTATAAAAGGTTAAGTAATAGGAATTAAAAAATATATATAATTCATGGTTGAATCTTAATGTGTTCTCCTTAGTGAAAAATCACATGAAAGAGTAAAGCATGTGCTGGACCTAGTCTGTCAATATGGACCACTTCACTGCCCCGCATGGATTGAAGTTTTCATCTCACATTGTGTAGCCTCAGCTCTCTTTTGAGGCTGCCTGGGTCATCCAAGACCGAGGAATCCAGAGTCAGCAACTTGACTCGTTCTGGGTGAAACTCAAAAAGAGCTGTTGTGAATTTTACTTTTATTGTCCTCTTTAGGATAAGATACATGTGGTCATGTCATCAGCTGTGCATTCGGGAATGTCAACAGATGACAACAGATGACTGACTTGAGCAGACGCATGTTGGCTTTCACATCTGTGTTGGAATCCAATAACACAAAATATTACCCATTAAATGTGTATGGACTCGTTTTTACAAAGTGGCGACGATTTCCAACACACCAAACCCAACGGGGTGGGCCTGCGACCGGTTACTCCAGTTATTGCAGTTTCCTATGTTCTACATTCAACAATTTTATTCTGTGGTATTTTCATGCTTTAACGTTTGAGATTCAGGTCCGTTTTCGGCGCTGAGATAGACTTACATTTTGAAAGTAACTGTCAAGTTTGTGAGAGGCCCCATTTGACAGTTAAACTGCCTTTTCCTGCAACTGTTGTTCCACGCGACGTCACTGCGCAGCACCTTGTATCCTAAAAAGGCAATAATTGTGCACGTCATTACGTATTGTGAGTGCAAAATTTGAGTGTGCACTCTTCCTCGTTCCTCTCAGCGTATTTACATATTTCTGCCATTTATACAGCAAGTTTTTGGGAGTCTAGACCACTTCCTCTCTTCTGTGCCTATAGCGCTTCAAACAATACTACTCAGAGACACTCCAATCAGTACTTTTGAGTTGGTGCTCTCTTGAGCGTAACATATTCACTTTCATAGCTACAAAGTGCACCTCAGCTTCAACACGTGCTACGCTCGGCTCTTTAAGCATGCATTTTCACTGACAGGCACAGCTTTGTACATCACGTTAGCCTGTAACCTTATTGCGCATGCTGACAGGCACAGCTATTTCTCTCGAGCATTTTTGCTGACAGGCACAATTTTGTACATCACATGAGCTTGTGACCTCATCACACACGCTGACAGGCATAGCTACTACCTTCTTGCCTGTAAATGGAGCGTGTCTTTTCCTTTAGAACGATAACAAGCACATCTAGGGGCATATTTACAATAACTGACGCATCCCTGCAAATCAGCGCCAGTTATTGTGCGCCACAGCTCCGCCATTATGGATGCGCCGCATTTACAATGCGGTGCTCCATGGTGCAAAAACGGCACAGATGCGTGACGCATCTGTGCCGTAAAAGTGACGCATTGCTGGAGTTGCATCACAAGCGCGACGCAGCACTGGCAATGCTCTGGGGGCCCTATCTAGTTAACGCTGCGTCAATCCTTACGCCTGCTTCAGGCAGGCGCAGGGTTTTGACGCAGCAAGGGCCTAAAAGTGACTGAGTGAAATCTTGTAGATTTCACTCAGCCACTTTTGGAGGCGTCCTGCGCCGGATCACCCCCGCCCCCCCCCGCACAGGAACGCCTACATGTGGCGCAGGGCATTACAACATGACGCATCTCCCAGATCCGTTACTTTGTAAGTACCCCCGCACCATGGTGCAGGATTTGCACCGCCGCTGCGTCACAAAAGTGATGCAACGGCGGCGTAAATAAGGTGCAAGGGGTTTGTAAATCTGCCCCCTAGTTTTTTTAATCTTAACCTTGATTTCGCAGTTTACCATTTAAAGGAACCTGTCATACTTTGCGCAGGCTGACAGGCCCAGTGTTATCTAGTGATCTACATAGCTAGTCAATAACGGTGTGCGCTGACTAGCACAGCATTTTTTATTTGCTACCCTATACTGCTCCTCCGGGCACTGAGGTGAGAGAATTCCAATAATGTACTGTTATATTGCTATTTTTCAGATCTGCTGCATTTCCCAGTAACGATTTTCCTAGGTTGCTAAGCATTTTGGCCAATGATCTCATTTTCCCATGGCTTCAGAGAATGTGTGGAACCTCTCGCCACCACAAGCATTCCCACCTGCTGCTGGTGAACCTGAACTTAAATGGAAGAATGGAGGGAGTATTTCACCAACTATATATCTACATTTGATGACAATGAGGAATTTACAGCGGATAAGAAATGTAAAATACTTTTGCACTGCTTGAGCTCAGGTGGGTTAAAAGTTTACAAAAGAATTAGTTTAAAAACCTAGGGTAGTAGGACCTGGTAATGTCTACATAAATGCCCTTGAGGATTTAAACCCACGTTGTTCAAGCGGTGGATTGATATAAGTTTTACCAGATCTTAGTCTCCTGCGGAACACACCTTTAATAGGGTTGGTCACTCTTCTATCCTAGACTACATACTGGTAGAAACTAGAATGATGAATAGGTCTGTTGATTTTGCTGTCTTGTCTCTACACAACAGCGATCACAATGCTCTAACTTTGGAGCTGCAATTTTTAGACGCTGGGTAAAACTCTGACTCTTCCACATCGATAGATGATAGAAAATCACTCACCAATGGTAGGTGAAGAGTTAGATGGATATTGATTGAACAATCGCCCGAAAGAATGGCCTCCTATATGAATCATTCATATCAACTCTTTTGGAACTAGCAAAGTTTTCAACTGTGGATGATATTGTTGCATCCCTAATAAAAGTTACTAAGATGCATGAGGCATTGATTGCCAAACTGGTGGATATATTCTGGCCAATGGGCACCCGTGGGGGGGGATACAAAGGTAAAGCATTCCTGGTTTAACGGCAAATGTCGGGAGGTGAAGAGGGTCTTGATAGAGGTAATAAAATTCAAGAGTAGAATCCAAATTATAATAGCGAGGGCCCCTACAAAGTCATTAGTGCACTTGCAAAAGAAGCATGGTATATGGACCAATGGGCATCCCTGAAACAGGCTCTAGAGGTTAATGATATGAAAGCTTTCTGGAACATTGTAAGCATAGGCATTAGCAAAGCAAAGGCGGCTCTAGAACGCAATATAGCGCCTGATAGTTGTAAAGAGCACTTCCAGGCCCTCTGCGGTCCACCGGAGACTGAGGTTAGCGCCCCGACCCCAGCAATTCAGCCATTACAAAATTCCCACACAGAGTCCCCTGAGTTGACCGTGATAGAAGTTATCAGTGCCGAAAGAAGAAGAGCCCCCGGTAAAGCCCCAAGTCTAGACAAGATACTCAGGGATCTCTTCCGTGCTGAGCCTAATATCTGGGGATCATACCTGTGGCTGCTTTTAATGCCACGTTACAAGCGTTGGCATTCCCCGTAACCTGGGCTGGAGACAAGATTCTTCAAATGTATAAAAAAGGGTCCCCACTATTGCCCATCAAGTACAGACCAATCATTCCGATTGACATAACACCAACAATCTTTGCTGGGATCCTTCTGGATCGCTTACAGACCTGGCTGGAGGAACATAAAGTTATGAGTCCACTCCAAGCCTGCTTCAGGGAAAAAGTATCCACTATAGACCCGATATTTAGGCTCCAACTCCTGTATTTGAAAAGGGTGTATCTGGAAGGCAGTAGCCTTTATCTGGTCTTTGTGGATCTTAAAAGTGATTTTGACCTTGTGCCAAGAGATGCCCTCTGGGAGGTATTAAGCAACCTTGGAATTCCCCACTATCTCTTAGACATTTTAAGAAGATTGCATTAGGGCAACTATGCCCGAATCAGGCATGGGAAGCATGGGGAACTCACTCCACCCATTCCAATAAACACAGGAGTTAGACAGGGTTGTGTGCTAGCTTCCACCCTGTTTTGCGTTTACATCAATGGACTGGTTGGTGTACTGAGCAGGTTGAAGGACAAGAGGCTCATAAGCAACGCACAAATTAATCCCAACAATGATGTTTGCAGATGACACCCTCCTGCTTTCTAAATCACCGATGGGCATTCAGAGAATCCTTTATGGTTTTGGCGAATTTTGTAGAAATTGGAGATCAATATAGAGAAGACGAAATATATGGTCTTCAACCCTGCTCATACAACCCGTCATAACCCGCATATGAATGGTATCTAACGGTGGTGTGGCTTGGAGCTGCGGGTGATAGCCGCCTAGAAAGCGAGCTCCGTCTCTGAGCCCGTCATTATCCTGATTTAAGGTCTGCTCGGACCCTACTGGCCCACTCAGGGGGTGCGCGGAGGGGCCTGGACCACTCGAGGAGTTTCTGGTAGAGTGCTTTGCCCGACGACCTGAGAATCCGTCCTTTGCATTCCGGCCGATGAACCTCAGAAATGGCGGCCTGGCGGAGATGAATGCAGCCTACAATGGCCGGGAACGCTTGACCTACAGCGCTCGGCTACAACGGCGGCGGAGTCGTACCGAGAAGCGGTGACAATCCCCCTCGTGTCACGGGGGTGCTGAGTGACTATGGCGATTGAGAAGGGAGACCTGCTCGTGAGCGACCAGCAGGAGGAGCGCGGCGGCCCGAGCCTGGGGATGTATGAGTGCTGCCCCACACGCACTCGAAACCGCAAGCCCTGGTGACTGAAGTGGTGGCCTGGCTGTGGGCCGTTAACTGAGGGGGACTGAACTTTGTCTCCCCCTTGGAGCTGCCGCGCGGCCCTGTGGAGAGGTGCCCGGGGACTAGACGCTGACGGTGAACGGAGAGAAGCACGGGACTGCGGAGCACATGTTGCCGACCGGGACTGCTCGGGGTGAGGAGGAGGCGCGGCTGGAGCGGCGCCTCGAGGGCTACATGAGGTGGCTGCCACTTTCGGAACATGACCCCAGCGCTCCCCGGTGTAGGTCCCTGCAGGACCGGCCGCCCGTGGGGACGCCCAATCTAGGAGACCGCGTCTGAATGGGCGTGTCCCTTAACACAGGAGCAGGAATAGACGGTGATACAGAACTGAGGAGCTACTGGGGAGTGTCTGTGGAGGTGGTGATTGAGGGCGTTTTGAAGCCCTGCACAGATGAGAATGGCAAAGAGAGCCCAGACAGTTGAATGACGGACCCACTGGACACTGGGGCACGGGAGCGACTCTTGCAGGAGGACCCTGATCATACAGTGACCGCTGCATCACAGGAGGCCACCAATACGATTTTGTTCCTCCTGGGGACGCCATTCCTGCGAGGGGCGGACAGCTTTGACCAGGGGGAAGAGAGGCTCACATAGCGAACAACGGGGGACACTACTTCTGTGCTCGGACCCCGCTGGACAAGGCTCTGGCTCTGAGGAGCTCCCCCCTTTTTTGGTTGGGAGAGAGGCAGGCGGGAGCGGACGGCCCGACATTGCGAGCTGACCTGCAGAGGCTGTATAATGACCTAGGCCCCTGGCTTACCTGTTCGCCGTTTTGGTGATTGAAGATATAGAGAGCACCATCAAGGAATAGGACCAGAGGTTGAGGAAGATCCACGCCGGGAAGGTATGACCCGTCAGCCCTAGCCTAACAACTGTGACAGGGACTGGAAAGCCAGAAATGTACGTAGGATCGACGTGTGTTCTGGTCCTCGGGGGGCTGGCCTGGCTGGTGGGAAGCGACCACCTGTGCCCATTGACTTTACGAGACCCTGGAGGCCCTTGGGACCAGACAGAGCTCCTGATCCCGCGGCATTCCACCATGGGGAAACCCAAGGGAAAGAAAGAAGGTGCACAACTACCATCGGACGTGGAACTGACGGGACAAAGCGAGCAGGAAGAATCGGACCATTCATGTGACCCGCATCTGCAATCACAACTAGACAAAATCCTAGAAGCGATAGTGGACACCAAGACGGTACTGCAGCAGGACATAGCGCAGGTGGCCTCTGGCCTGGGCCTCTTGCGAGCAAACCACGGCAAGCTTGCGGACAGGGTGACAGTGGTAGAAAGCACACTTCAATCAATGGAGCCGAAGCAGACTGCTGATATCCTGGACAGAGTTGAAGGGTTGGAGAGGAGGGCGGAGGAGGCAGAAGGGCGCAATCGCCGTAACAATATCCGGATGGTGGTTCTACCGGAAAAAACGGAAGGGAACGACATGGTGGAGTACCTAGAAAACTGGCTTAAGACGACGGTGGCTCCGGAGGGCCTGTCGACCTTCTACACACTGGAGAGAGCTCACAGGGTGCCCGCGAGACCGCCCCAGCAGGGGCGACCCCCACGACCGGTGGTGGCAAGGCTGCTCCATTACCGCGATAGAGACCTTCTGCTCCACAGAGTGCGGATGCAGGGCCCTTACCAGGTGGGCAACAGTAAGGTGAACATACTCCCAGACTACACCTACGAGACGCAGCGGCGCAGGTCCTCTTTCCTAACTGTGAAAAGAGAACTAAGGGTCGAGGGACTACAATACTCACTGTTGTTCCCGGCTAGGTTACGAGTCATAGTGGACGGCTCGACGACGTTCTTTGACACGCCTGAGGACGCATGTACTTGACTCGAACTCTACAGAGCGGGTAAAGATGGGACGGGGCATGCTACACGGGCCCCTCCCAACCAATTGCCACAGAGGAAGTCAAGGAGACTCCGACGCCGCCAACTCAACATGAAAGGCCCACTTTCGCAGGAAACGGACACGGAACGTCGACGGGCACTGGAGGCAGTGGTGGCGCTATCGACACCACAGGACCGACAGTCTCCTGAATGAGCGGACAAAGACAATGATGAAACGGATGCTGAACAGTCGGAGACGGATAGTATGCGCCTACCAAAGGTCACCCCGTCCACGGCGGATGGGATGATGGATGAGGGTTAGGATAAAAGGAGACTGATCGAGATGTGCCGCCCTGGCTCTGTCGGACTCCTGCGGACAGATTTGCATGGTAACCGGGGGAATGGTGGGGTGGTGGGAGTTGGCCGAAGATGTGAGAAACATGTTTTCCCCGCACCCGTAGAGACAGCTGGACTGTGAGCTGGGGAGTGGCACACTCTCTTGTATGTGTACGGCCGGGTAAATCTGGCTCTGCGCTACCTGGGGTGGGGAAAGGGGGGGAGAAGTAGTAGAAGGAGCTGGTTATATAGGGCTAGGGGAGATATCGTGACTCGGCCACTTGGTGGCGGCTACCCGTTGGTAACCAATCCCTCCTCGTTGCCCATAAAGCTTGCCTGCAGTGTCTACTGCTGGGCTTAATTGTTGTTTGACAGTTGTCATTGTTTGGATGGGAACTAGCTGGGAGCTTCTAGGTCCTGTTCTTGGGGGGGGGTGGGGATATGGGACAGTTGGGAAGAAGTTGGGAAGGGGCCATCGCTGACGCGGCAGTGGGTAACTATTTTTGTTCCCACAGAATGCTATTGGACAATGGTTGATTCAACTAATTTGAGATGTATGACCTGGAATGTGAGGGGTCTCCACACTATGATCAGACGCCATAAAGTTCATGCTTATCTAGTTCGTAGGGGAGTACACATTGCACTACTCCAGGAAACACACTTAACGAAGGCTGAGGGGACAGTTCTACAGCGCAGATGGAGAGGTCAAGTATACAACACCACATACTCCGCGTTTGCTAGGGGGACGTTGATTTGGGTCAGGGCGGGAGTCCCTTTCCAGCTGACCAGACAAACAATAGACCCCAAGGGTAGATATGTAGCCATTAAGGGGAAATTGAGAGGTAGGGACATTGCCTTTTGTAGCTTATACGCACCCAACGTAGATCAATTGAGCTTCCTGGCGAAGATATCTGGGGCACTAGCGCAGTATCTAGCGGGTCCCCTGGTGATGGGAGGGGATTTCAATTCTGTAGCAGATGTCTCTATGGACAGGTCACACCCACCACTGAAAGATTCCCCGACACATCGTTTAACTAGGGGCAGGCAGGACTGGCAGGTGCGCTGGGGATTGATAGATGCCTGGCACGCGCAACACCCGGGACAACGAGATAACTCCTATTTCTCCAGTATGCATGAGCTGCATGTGCGGCTAGATGCGGTGCTCTGTTCCCCGACAGTAATGCCAACTATTGTACGAACTGAATACCTCACTAGAACGATGTCAGACCACAACCCTCTCCTGGTCACCATGGATTGGATGGCTGGGATCTCGTGTGTCCTCACTTGGAAATTGCGCCCCGAAACGCTGGATGACCCGCTCTTTCATGCTGCACTGGAAGAGGGGATAGCTCAGTACTTTGCAGAAAACGCTGTTACAACTGCGACAAGGGCGACAGAATGGGATGCTTTTAAAGTGGTCGTCTGAGGTCTCTGCATAGGGAAATTCTCAGGAGTGCGGAAAGTGCTCCTGGGGGACTTGCACAAAGCGGAATCTAAACTCCGAGAGGCAGAGATAGCGAGACCTGGGCATCCCGAATTGCAGGAGGAGGTTGGCACCGCAAGAGAGGCGGTAGCAGTGGAAGTGGAACGTTTGCGCAGCTTCAACCATAAGGCATTCACGACGAGGGCACATGCGGAGGGAGACAAGGCAGGGACTCTGCTAGCTTGGCTGGCTAATCCTACGAAGAGGGGCTCTCCTATCCTGGCTTTACAAACAGAGGAGGGGGGCGTGGTCCACACCCAAACCGAGATTTTGCAGTGTTTCTTGCTTTATTATGAGACACTATATAAAAGTAAATTGGAGGCGGGAGACCCTGCTGTTGACGCCTTTTTGGAGGAACTAATCTTACCGGAGATAGATGAGGAACAGGCGAAAGACTTGGGCAGGGAGATAGAGATTGGGGAAATCCGAGGCGCGATTAAGCGTATGGCCCGTAATAAGACTCCGGGGCTAGACGGCCTACCCATAGAATTCTATGGGAAGTATGTTGATTTACTTGCACCACGCCTCCAAGACGTTTATAAAGAGGCCAGGGAGGCTGGGCAGCTGCCCCACTCAATGCGCGAGGCGTTTATAATCCCACTGTTGAAACCGGGAAGGGAAAGTGAGGCCACGGCCTCGTATAGGCCACTCTTGACGTTAACCACCGACTACAAGATATTGAGCAGTATACTAGCGGCCCGATTGTTGCCTCATATGACCACGCTAGTCCATGGTGATCAGGCTGGGTTCATACCAACGTGGAACACTACCGCAAATATCAGAAGACTAGTGAGATTACTGGATGGTGATCACCCGGAGGCGCACAAGCCAATGGTACTATCAGTAGATATCGAGAAAGCTTTCGATAGCCTTGAATGGGAGTACCTATATAAAGTCTTGGGTCGTATTAGGTTGGGCGAGGGCTATTTGCAATGGACAAAGGTGCTGTATATGTCTGCGGTAGCCAGGGTGAGAGTGGGTCCGTTGATATCTTCGCAATACCCGGTAGAGCGAGGAACAAGGCAGGGATGCTAGTTATCACCGTTACTGTTTGCCTTGGCGTTAGAACCTCTAGCCGCAGAACTTAGGACGGGAAAACATTACGGTGTAGGCCACTATCTGTTGTGTAATCCTGTTCAATACATACATCGTCCATCACTTCTTCCACAGTGCGTACATTGTCATCAGTTAATGAAAGTAACAAAGAAACATCTTTAATGTGGGTCACAGATACTCCAGAAGAAACAGATGTATTGGTACTTGCAGGTTTATTTAAGTTGTTAAAAAAAGTGACATTTTAATTTGGCCTATCTAGTAAATTTAAACAAGTCCACATGTATGTCGGAGAAATTTCCATAATTTGCAGGGCACAATCCCAAACCTTTATTAAGGGCAGACAATTCATGTTCTTTCAAAACATAGTCAGAAAGGTTTATAACTAGGTTGTCAATTGCTGTTCGTGCCATTGTCATATATATCCCCAGCTTCAGTCTCTGTCCCTATTGTCTGTTCTGTCTCCTTTTCTGGTTGCACGTTAACACTCCTTCCTTTGTGTCTGTTCTTTCGTCTCCCCCCTCTTCTGGTCTTGTATTGTTCATTTTTTGCCTGTTTCCTATTCTGAAGCATTGGACCTCTTCTAAAAAAGTTGCTGAACTATTCAGCAGTCCTCTAGTTTCATTGGCATCACTTGGTTCTGCCTCTTCTACAGAAGACAAATCAGAACTACAGATGGCACCAGAGACACTAATAGCATCCTGGGGTATGTTCGCTGCTGGTTTTGCAATGACTATATCGTCAAAGCGTCTGGCGAAGGTGTAAATCCATCCTATTCCGTAGTCCCTGTCATCTTAAAGAGCTTAGTTAACTTACGCTCTTTAACCCCTTCCACGCTCATGACGAGCTGGGCTCGTCATGAAGTAGCCTCCTCGCACGCTCATGACGAGCCCAGCTCGTCATGAGGAGTGGCATTTTCGATTTTCCAGCACAGCAGGGGAATATGCTGAGCAGCTATGGGGTTAACAAATTTTTGATGTTTAGCTATCTGTTCCTTAAGGATTACGTAATTTTTGTCAGTGGATTCTTTAAGCCCAAATTCCTTAATCTCATCCTCTAGACTTTTGATCTCCGCTCTAAGCTTTGCACATTTTCTATCAGAATGTTGTACCAATACATTCATCATTGTAAAGGAAGAATTCTGAAGATTTTCCTCCCATTCAACAAGTAAGTCTGGATCGAGATCATCAAACGTCAGAATTCTCAGTTCTCTGGACACCTTCTTGTTGTCCAGGTACCTTTTCAGAGTCACTCCGTCCCACTATTTGGACAACTCGCTTTTTTCAGCCTTTCTAACCTCTGGAATTTAGATTTAAGACCTTCTTGTCCAGTTACTTTAGCTATACTTGGATCAAAACTGGAATTCCAGTAATTAAAGAGATCCCTGGCCATCTCCTCTTTGTCATCGTCAAAGGAAATAATAATACTGTTGTATCGATCAGTTACTCCAAACAAATAAGCGATAGTGTGCAGGCTAGCCTTAAACATTTCTGACACACTAACCCACGGTGGCAGGGTATATAAGGCTGCACCACTACTAGTGTTTATGCAAAAGTGTATTGGAAACGTAGGGGCCGATTAGGATCGCGGTTTTCCTGCATCCTCTGGCCCGGCGGAAGCCACCGCCGGCCCGGAGGAAAACCGCTGGGGAGGCACAAAAGACCCACCGCCAAATTAGGATGGTGGTGGGTCTCAATATCGGTCCGCAGCTTTTCCGCTGCGGTCGCCTTCCGACAGCAGCGGAAACCACCAGCCATATCAGACACCGCCAGCCATATTAGGATGGCGGAAAACAGATGCCTTTCCGCGGCGGAAGGCATACGGTGAATTCTTTGCGGGCCCCCAGGGTGAGTGGGGGGGTGGGGTGTGCACATGGGGGGTACCTATGGTACCCCCCTGCATTTGCGTGCACGAAGCGGCAGGCACCGCGCGGTGCCTGCCGCTTTGTGCATGAAAATGCTAAGCATGCATATTTAACCTTGCGGCGGGTGCTGCTTCAAGCAGCACCCGCCGCAATGTTAAATATTGAGGATGTGACCGCCAGGTTGGCGGTCACATCCTAATTGCACTGGAGGGACCGCCGCTGCCCCTGCGGACGGTCCCTCCTCCTCTAGGGTGGTGGACGGACGCAGGTCCGTCCGCCATCCTAATGAGCCCCTTAGTTACTATTTCCTAAAAAGGACTTGTGTACAATGCCCACCTATGAAGACCAGCCACCGTTGGTGGTCCTGAATATAACATGCGAAAACAGAGATAAGAGAGGCAAATATACAGAGACATCTAAACCACAGTCCTAGGATTAGTCCATATAACAAAGAAACGGAACACAATAAAAGAGGTAAATATTTCAGATGCTGTTGTCCATCCTTTTATTCATAGAGTAAATTCATGTAGGTGAACAATGCAAAATATCCAACTCGTTTCACCCTTTCGGGATTCTTCGGGGCTGTAGACATAACAATAGAACATAATCACAACTTTGAACACAATTAAACACAATTAAAAATTACAATGCCCTCCAATGACACATGTACAAAAACATACACATATGATAGATATCAAATCACCAGATTATTTACAAGAACAAAAAAGAGAAGATAATAAATATAATTACACTAGACATAACTAACACTCAAACATAAATCTATATACACTCTTAATGCATAAAGAAATGTCAAGCTGCAAATCTGTATTAATAGGTCCATCATTAGAACATTTCATGAGGGACCTCAAAGAGAAGAAAAAGAGAGAAGACAGAAAACACGAATTACAAGTGAAACAGAGAAATGTAAGTGAGATGGAGGGGCCAATCAGTAGAAATGGATAAAATCAAGACAAGAAGAACAAAGAACAACCAACAAACAAACACAAAACACCATGCTAGCATTTAAAACAAGCATGTGCAAGTACTAACACCACATAGACCATGAATTAGTGGTACCTCGGGGATTGCCATGTTCTAGACATAAATTGAATAGAACGCCATCACAAATTCACAGGACCTCCCACAGCAATCTAGTATATCAAGTCAAGATATTGCTGCTCACACATTTTTTAGAACAGCACAACAACCCCTCGTCAATTTGAGGAGGTCTACCTCTATGACAATCTGTTTTGTAACACAAGAACAAAACACCATGCTAGCATATAAAACAAGCATGTGCAAATACTAACACCACATAGTACCATGAATTAGTGGTACCTGGAGGATTACCATGTTCTAGACATAAGTTGGATAGAACGCCATCCACAAATTCGCAGGACCACCCACAGTAAACTAATATATCAAGTCATGATATTGCTGCTTACACATTTTATAGAACAGCACGACAACCCCACGTCAATTTGAGGAGGTCTACCTCTATGACAATCTGTTTTGTAACACAAGAACAAACATCATGACCGGAAACTACTCAGGTGAAAACTGGGGACTGATACCCAACTAATCATAGTCCAAAAAATATGGTCTAGTACCTAGGGACTTACCAGTCAAACCCAGACAATATAAGGCAGTCATACAATGCAATTTGAAGATTAAAAGTCAAAACGCTGAGGCTAATACCCACCTAGAAATGGTCCAGTAGGTGCTCCAGGGTATTAACCTGAGCATAAAGGGCAAGGTATCCTATAGAATCTTGATGTATATCTGAAAAAATAAATACAACAAACACATGTTGACTACAATAAATGTCTACTTATAACAAAAATTATATATGGTAAGCAGACCACATACCAACCCATCTAATGCAAAGCGTCATGTTTAAAAAGGGAGGAACATGCAGATGTGAAGTCAAAACATGAACACATGCTGAAGTGTAATGCCATTATTCCATTATATCTGCAGAGGGGAAGGGAGATGCAACATCTCCATTCATCTGTGCAACAATTAATTAAAAGCACAACCTATACAGTGACGCAAACATGCTTGTGTCCACCATCATATATGTGTGTACGTGAACGACACGCCGAGATCCCAGTCGCAATCTCAGGCTGAATAGTTAGTGTGGGCATGGGCCGAAGGGTGGTCCTGAGTGGATGGAGTTCATTAGGGTAGTTGTGATTGGTGTACTGAGTTTTTCCCAGTGGTCAATGGGATACCGAGGAGGTTGGTGGGTTGGGGATTGAAGTTTCTGTAGATGATTACTATCGTGTTATAGAAGTGGTCAGCAAGGGAATCACAGAGACCTCATGTGAGGAGGGGATTAAGTTTTCGGTGGCTATGGGGCAGGTAAACACTCTGACAATGGTGAACAGTTCCTTGGTTTTGTTGGAGCTGGTCACGGTCAGGTGCTTCAGGGCCTCTTTTTCGCGGCTTTGAGCTGGCGGTGGTACTTGTTGAGGGCCCATTTGAAGGTTGCTTTGTCAGTGTACTTCCTGCTGGTTCACCATCTTCTTTCCAGTTGTTTACATCTGCGTTTCGACACGCTAAGTTCAAGAGTGTACCATCTAGCTCGTTTGATGGATTTGTGTGTTTTGGCTGGTTTTATAGTGGTGTCTCAGTCGGCGGCGCTAGCCATCCAGGCGTTGAAGTTGTCTAGTGCCAGGTTCAGGTCGGTGGTGACATTGGGCTGGGTGACGCTGAGGGTGTCGGTGCAATGGTGCTGGTAACCTTGGTCCAGCTGCACACGAGGGTGCTGTGGAGGTTGGGGGTGGTAAGGGGAGGTCCAGGTATGGTGTAGTGTACAATGGTGCAGTCCGACAAGATGAGTTACGTGGTGTGGCTGTATCTGATTCTGTTACTGGACATGAAGATGGGGGTACAGTGTGTGCGCTTCCTTGGGTGTGGGTTTCACGACCAGCTGCTTCAGGTCGAAATTGTCCAATGATTCCAGGAGGTTGGTGGAGCTGATGTCAGTAGGATTACCAGGTGGAAGTTGAGGTCTCCCAGGAAGAAGTAGTGCTCGGATTCGATGTCAAGCATGGTGATGAATTTTTGGGGTGGGCAGAGATCTCCGTTCTGCCCACGGAATGTGCGGAGATTTGCCCTTCCGCCCTTGCGCAAAGAAGGTGGAAATTTGTGGCGAATCTCCGCACATTCAGGGGCGGAACGGAAGTTAGCGGAGTATTCTGTGGGTGAGCAGAGAGCCCGGGTTCCAGGCGCTGGGCACGGACCAGGCACAGATGGGCACGGACGGGCTTGCCTTTGGTACTCATCTGTGCATCCGCTTCTATAAGTAGTCCTGGGAGGTGGAAGGAGCTGTCTGTGAGAAGTGAGAACATTTTTATTTTTATTTATTTATTGTGTTTTATAGAGCGCGAACTTGACCCGTTAGGGTATCAGAGCGTTTTATATAGTCAAGGAGTTGTACAATAGGTAGGGAATCACAGGAGTACAAGGGGATGTGAGGCACACAAGGTACAGTTAGCATTACAATGGCAGAGGACAACTAATGGTTGCTAAAGGTAGGCCCCGGGTTTCACGGTGGGGCGTAAGGTCGACGGAGGAGGCAATAGTCTCTGTTGGGGTTATGGGACAGGGTTTAGATGAGGAATTTACTCATGAGGAAGGATTTGGTCTCCTTTTTGAAACCTGCAACAGAGGGGATTCTTCTGATGGCGGGTGGGAGGGAGTTCCATATTCTTGGCGCAGCCCCCGTGAACGCCCGGTTATACGTTTTTATTTTCCCAAAGCGTGCGGGCTGGAGTAGGAGGCCTCTGGCATACTGTGAATTTCTGATTCCTCCCAATACCACAAGTTTCTGTGACAGGTATGCAGGGGAGTTCGAGTATGAGGCCTTGTGCATGATGCATGCCAGCTTAAGCTGTATTCTGGCCTCAAGAGGAAGCCGGTTCAGCATTTTCAGGTGTGGAGAAATGTGATAAAATGTTCTTGTGCCGGTGAGTAGTCTGGCGGCCGCATTGAGGCAGGCTTTTAGTGGTGCTAGAGAGATCTTGGCTATGCCAGAGAGGTTGGAGCAGCCATATTCCAGTCTAGAAATGACTAGTGCTTGGACTGCCATTTTTAGGTCGGGAGCGTCCAGGAAGGGTTTCAGTTTCCATAGATAGCTCAGGTGGAATCTTGCAGATTTGGCCATCGAGCTAATGTGGTCTTGCATGTTCAAGTTGCAGTCCAAGGTTATTCCCAGCGATTTGGCCGAGTTCACAATGGTCGGTGGACAGTCTAAGGCTGTGATTGCCTTAATTCAAGTCTGAGTTTCGGGGCCGTTTTCTTTGCATTTAGTTTGAGTTGATTGGATGCGAGCCATTGGACGGTCTGTTTCAGGACCTCATTCAGGGAGAGAACTGTTGTAAACAGTACACTTGATTTACCTGTGATTAGTATTACTTCCATGTTCTTCCCTCCCTGCAATTCTAGAATGGTGTTACGACTGTAGACTCTGTATTCTGTCAGAGCAGTTGATCGATCGTTCAGCAGGCGCTGGGTCCTTAACTACTGCGCTCCTAATAAACTCACCTACCAACCTTAAATGGTCTATGAGTTTAACTTACAACAATTTGGCGACTTGTGCCTGCTGATCCCATCATACCCAGCTATCCGACACCCGAAGACGAGGTGGAGAAATTCCCAGTCGGAGCAAAGCGCAGAAGGACCCAGCAACAACGAACCCAGTAATACTATAAAAATCTCCTACCGTGAGATTTCGGATATCGGACACCTCATCGCTGGACTTCAGAACTGTTTCAGGACATTTAACCAATTTTATCTTGGTCAACCGTGAGTAAAACTGTATCCTAGCAACAGGTTTCAAACCTTCTCCTCCCGTGTACTCGAGCCCAGTATGTAACTACCTGACGCGTCTAAGCGTCTCTTCAAGACTTCCGACCATTGTATAATGACGTCAGCACGCTAGGAAGTGAGACGTGCGTTTCAAGCCTCGATTCAGACATGCGGCCATTTTGAAGGTCCAAATTCAACGCGCTGAATTTACCGATTTCCTCGATTCCAAACGAGAGCCAGACACGTCGGTACTTCACTCGGCTGAGAAACAAAACGAAGGTATTTATCCTAACTCTATTCATCAATTAACACAGTTTACATTATGGCAACAGCTCAAAACATAAATATTACGTCTCCTCCACCTTTTCTAAACGAACCAGGGAATCCTCCTGTACCATGGGAGGATTGGTTCATTATATTTGATAATTATTTGGAAGCAATTTATGGGCAGGGATTCTCTTCAAATAGAAAGAAAGCAATTCTATTGAGTACACTTGGGAAGGAGGGGCAAAGGATTTTCAGATTTTTACCAATCGCATTACAGGCGAATGGAGAAGCAATTCCTGATATGTATAAAGAGGCAATTTCCAGATTAGAAGTTAAGTTTGCCAAGGAAGAAAACCTTGTAATGCACCGGTACAAATTTTATACCCAAAAACAGAGGTCGGAAGAGGGAATAGATGACTTTGTCACACGTCTCAGAGAGTTATCGATAAAGTGCAAGTTTGGAAATATGGCAGAAGAGCTCATTCGAGACCAGCTAATAGTGCAGTGTAGCAGTCGGAAAATACAAGAAAGACTTTGGGCAGCCAAAAATCCGACTCTCAAAGTTGCCATCGAACTAGCACAAGTCATCGAAGAATCAGAGAAATGCATCAGGGTCATTGAAAACTCCAAGAAAAAGCAAATGGATCAGGAAGTGTCTATAGTTTCAGACAGGGATGGAGAATACGATTCCCAATCTGGTGTAGAAGACTCTGTTGCTGTCGTCAGGAATAAATGGAAAACTTTTCCTAAGAAAACCACTCCTCAAAACAAGTTTTGCAGTAGATGTGGCAGTTATTCGCATTCCTCAGAGGCCAGATTTTGCTTTGCTACAAACAAAGAGTGTTTAAAGTGTGGTAAAGTAGGACATTTCTCTAAAATGTGCAAAACTAAGAGTAAGCAGAAAGTTGCTGTCGTAGAAGATTCCTCATGTGAATATGGAGGAGACAAACTATTAGTAATCAGAGACTCAGATGTTACTAATGTCAATGACCAAAGAATGAACAGACCCAAGGCTATGTTCACAATAGACAAACGCGAAGTATCGCTAATGGTTGACACTGGATCCCGCCACACTATCATTCCTCAGTCAACATTTAAAGAACTTTGGTCCGACAAAACTTTACTCGAGAGTGACATATCTCCCAAAGGATTTCAGGGAGAAACCATAGATATTATTGGTTACTTTGAATCTAGCATTGTGTTCAAGAAAAGGTCCATAATGGGAAAGGTCTATGTGTCGTTTGATGGACCACCCATTTTAGGGTGGATTCATCAATATGACCTCTACATAATCATTAATCCGAGGGCTCCTGACCAAGTCATGGTTTTAGAGGATGACTCAATAGATATGATTTTGAGTGAGTTTGCGTCTGTTTTCAGGAGTGAATTGGGCGAATTGAAAGGCTATTCACACTTGATAAAAATGAAAGATGGGTGCATACCTATCCAACACAAACTCAGGAGAGTTCCTCTCGCTATTAGAGATGATGTGAGAGCGATATTGGAAGAAATGTTACAGAGTGGGGTCATCGAACCTGTAGAAGCGTCACCATGGGTTTCGCCAGTAGTGATTTCAAAAAAATCGGATGGCAAGCTACGCTTCTGCATTGACCTCAGGTCTGTGAATAAATGCGTAGTCGCAGACATTTTTCCACTCCCAAACATCAATGAATTAATGTCTACACTACAGGGCGCCAAATATTTTTCAAAACTTGATCTTAAAAGCGCTTACCACCAGGTTAAATTACATGACACGTGCAAACATATCACCTCATTCATCACCACAGAGGGTGTTTTTCAGTTCACTCGTTTACCATTTGGTTTAATATCGGCAGCAAGTGTTTTCCAGCGCTTAGTACATGAGTTGTTTAAGGATCTTGTAAAAGTAATATATTTTCAAGACGACATCCTTGTGTTTGGCAGTTCTGTAGAGGAACACAACAAATTGATTAGACAAGTACTGCATAGAATAGGTGATGCCGGGCTTACATTACGTAAAGAGAAGTGTGTATTTCTTGTCCAACAGATTGAATACCTAGGACATGAGATCTCTGTAGATGGAATTAGACCCAAGAAAGATTTACTACTAGCGATAAGGTCAGCCCCTCGCCCAAATGATAAAGACCAATTGAGATCCTTTGTAGGTCTTATAGAATATTATTCTAAATTTGTCAACAATTTCTCAGAAAAAACTATTGAGTTGAGGAGCTTACTCAAGAAAGGTTGCAAATTTGTTTGGGGTACAAACCAAGAATATGCTTTCGAAATGATCAAAGAACAAATTTGTAAAGCAGGTGTTTTAGCTCCCTTTGACACTAAGCTTCCAACGATTCTCATGGTTGATGCTAGTGCATTTGGATTGGGTGCCATATTAATCCAGAAACATGGTTCCCTAGAAAGGCCTGTTGCCTTTGCTTCTAAGACATTGTCAGAAGCTGAGAAAAATTACAGTGTAATAGAGAAAGAGGCTTTGGCTGTAGTGTGGGGTGCGCACTATTTTCGGACATACCTTTGGGGCATTAGTTTTATTATCAAAACTGATCACAAACCTTTACTCAGGATTCTTGCTCCTGGTGGAGCTGTTAGAGGTTCTCCTAGATTGGCCAGGTTAGCTTCAAAATTGCAAGATTTCCATTTTCAAGTAGAGCACATTCAAGGTTGGAGAAATCTCCAAGCAGATTGTTTTTCAAGATTACCTTTGGCTGCTACGGATACTGATCTCCAAATTGACCTGTTAGATGAAAGTGTTGCATGGGTACAGGACATCACCTCTTTTGGAGTAGGTTCATTCTCACATCAGGATTGGGTAGATGCCATGGATAGTGATGAGATACTCAAGGAAGTGATCAAGTTACTTAAGGATGGTTCTAGGAGAGAGAGTTGTGTACAAATCTCTGTTCGTCCTTACATAAAGATATTAGACGAATTATCTACATGTGGAGAAAACATAATTTTACGAAATGACAAGTTTGTTCCGCCATGTAGACTCAGACACAAACTTTTTGACATTGCACATGAAGGGCATCTTGGGCAGACATTAACTCAACAAAGGCTCAAACGTAATTTTTGGTGGCCCGGAATGGATGCACAAATTACAATGTGGGTTGAACGGTGTGAATTGTGCAAGGAAGGAGAAAAACGTCTGAAAGTAGCTGTAGGCTCTAGCATGGGCGAGATAGCTTGTCCTAAAGTACCATGGCATACCATATGCATGGACTTCATTGGACCCATGTCTGAGCTTCCTCTACCTCAGCGATTTGCCATTGTATGTGTTGATGCATTTTCTAAATGGGTGGTCGTCAACTTTGTCAAAGACATCACTACCGAGACCACCATTTTGTTCCTCAAATCCTTGTTCCATTCTGAGGGTTTCCCAAATGTGATTGTCACTGACAATGGGACCCAGTTGGTCTCACAGAAAATGCAGACTTTCCTTTCCAATTCTGGTGTGTCCCATCACCGTACCTCACTCTACAATCCCCAAGGAAACGGCTTGTGTGAGAGAATAAATAGACTGGTGAAGGGAACAATTCAACAGGCTGTCTCTGGTGGGTGCAATGTGTCTGACATAGTTCAGCAGATGGTATATGCTCATCGCACGACAGTTCATGGAAGTTCCATGAAATCTCCTTTTGAGATTTTACGTGGAAGACCACCGAGTACAAAGCTAGTTCCTTCTTGGTTCAAACAACTTTTGTCGAATCAAGGGTCTGTTGATCCTAAACACGTTAGGTCTTCTCCAACTGAGAGTAGTACTGTTTCAAAAGGGGATATGGTCAAAGTTAAACCTGGGAGATGTGCTAAGGGTTTGTCAAAATTTCGAGGGCCATTTACTGTGAAAAAAGTTTTTCCCAATTATGTACTCTTGGAAAATGGGGAGAAATGGAATCTGAGACGTGTTGCTGTATACCAGAAATGTAGACAAAGTCCTTCTATTTCTATTGTTCCTGTTTCTCCTTTTACTACTAAGGAAGGGGATAGTAGTGGTTATATGCTTTTATCCCAAGAATCTGCTCCCTCCTCTCCTTCGGACAGGTTCTGCTCAGGAGGTGGTGATGCATCAAATTCTGGATCTTCTACTACTTCATCCACTACCATTGATTCTTCTTCCTCTCTTCCTCCTCCCCTTACTACTTCCAGATTTCCAAGGTACCGCAAACCACCCAATTATTTAAATGATTACCTTTGTAATTAATATGTTTTCTTTTCAGTTGTTTGATTTATAAGGAAAGGAGATGTGTTGTAAACAGTACACTTGATTTACCTGTGATTAGTATTACTTCCATGTTCTTCCCTCCCTGCAATTCTAGAATGGTGTTACGACTGTAGACTCTGTATTCTGTCAGAGCAGTTGATCGATCGTTCAGCAGGCGCTGGGTCCTTAACTACTGCGCTCCTAATAAACTCACCTACCAACCTTAAATGGTCTACGAGTTTAACTTACAACAAGAACCTCCTCGACAGATGAGATTTTGATGTAGATCTGAGTGTCATCAGAGTACATATGGTAGGAGATATTTGTGGTGCGGAGGACTTCGGCAAATGGTTCTAGATAAAGGTTGAAGGTGGGGGACAGCGTTGAGCCTTGAGGGACTCCTACTGTGACCGAAGAGGTAGCTGACAGGATGCTGTTGATTAGGAATCGTTGAGATCGGTTTTGGAGGAAGGAACTAAACCATCTAGTCCCATCCTAAGTTTTAGACGATCGAGAAGTTTCCCATGGTTGACCATGTCAAAGGCAGAGGATAGGTCTAGGAGGATTAGGAGACTGGTTTTGCCTTGCTCAAGGGCTTGGAGGGCATCATCGATGATGTGGAGCATGGTGGGTTCAGTGCTGTGTCCTGGCCGGAATCCAGATTGGAAGTCATCGAGAAGGTGGAAGTTGTTGGTGTGACGACTAAGCTGCAGTTGCACACATTTCTCCAGCACTTTGGCTAAGAGGGGGATATTGGAAATAGGTCTGAAATTGTCAGGTGAGGCTAGATCCAGAGATGGCTTTTTCAGAATGGGGAAGACTTGGCCCATTTTCAGGGAGTCAGGAATTGATCCCTGCCGGAGGGAGGCATTAATTATCGTAGTCCAGCTGGGGATAATGGATTGGGCGACAGTAGCTATGCATTTAGGGGGGAGTGGGTCGTTGAAGTGGTTGTTCGGCTTTAAGGTAGATAGGATTTTGGAGACTGAGTCTTCGTCGTAGAGTGTGAAGTTGGTCCAGTGTGCTTGGTTCTTGGGTGAAGTCTGTTGGGGGGGTGTGGGTGGAGGAGGCATGTTAGTGGGTAGAGAGAATGGGGGGGGAATAAGTTCGTTATCTAAGGTTTTAATTTTGTCCGCAAAGAATGAGGAGAATTCCTCGGATGAAATTAAAGACTTGGGGTTTTCTTTTGGCGTTTTGGCCAATTTGTTGGATTGGTGTTTGGACAGTTCGAAGAGTTTGCTGGGCCTATTCTGAGCGTTCCCCACTTCTGCTCTGAAGAATTCTTTTTTTAAGTCGAGGATGTTCTTGTTGTATATATTTCTGGCCTGGCGGAGAAGTTTTAAGTGAGTGGCAGAGGGGTTCTGTCTCCATATTCTTTCGGCTTGTCGGAGGGATCTCCTCTCAATGTTGAGGGATCCAGTGAACCAGGGGTTTCTATCTTTAATTTGAGTTCTTTTTAGTTTTAGTGGGGCCAGGTCATCCAGAATGTTGGACATAGTTGCAGAATAGTGACCGTTGAGGTCACTGACCGTTGTGATATGCGGGGGAGGAGGGAGGTCAGATTTGCACCTAGTCTCGAGTTCCTTCTGGTCAAGGTTCCTAGTGTCTCTGACCCATCGTTTAGAAAGCACTGGCTGTGGGGCCCTTGTCTTGAGGGAGCCAGGAAGTAGGAAGGCAATGGCGTGATGGTCGGACCAGTCACAGGGGTCAATTGAGATAACCTTGATGGTTGTTTCCTTAGCTATGATCCAGTCAAGAGTGGCTCCTTTTGAGTGGGTTGGGAGTAAACAAGATTGTGTCAGGGCTTGATCGGTCAGGAGTTCTTTAATGGCGTTGACATGAGGATCCGTGAGGTCGTTCCAGTGTAAGTTGAAGTCGCCAAGGAAGATGTTTTTAGCACTGGAGGAACTCTTTGCTGTGAGGATTTCCAGGAGGAGGTCAGAGAAGGAGTCGTTCATGCATGGAGGGTGGTAAAAAATATAGAGGTTGCATATTTGAGTGGAGTTATTGCAAAATGAGAGGGCAAGGTATTCGCAGGAGTCAGTGGTATCCGCCAGAATTTCCGTGACATGAAGGTTCAAGCGATAGATACAGGCGATGCCCCCTCCTTTCTTGCTACGTTGTCTCTCCAGCCTCACAATGTTGTAGTTGGGAGGGACTAAGAGGTCCAGGCATGAGGATGAGGAATCATTTAGCCATGATTCAGTTAGGATTGCTATGTCGAACTTACTGTTCATGATGAGAGCAGCAACATCAGCGGCGTGCTTTACTGCTGATCGGCAGTTGATTAAGAGACCAGTCAGGGAGCCGTCAGGGGGGGTGTCAGGTTTCGGGGTAGACAGGAATACAGATGTTAGATTGCTTCTAGTCACCCTTCTGTTGCAAAGGGTAGCAGATCTGCAAGGGTTAATAGCGACCGTGCTGATGGGATGTTCTTCATTCACACCAGAGGGACAAGGGGTGACTGGGGCTGCAATGTGGTTCTGTAGGATGGCGAGGATTTCTTTTTCAGTGAGGTCTAGTGGATTTGGTGAGGTGAGGGGAGGGTTATAGGAGAGGACAAGAGCTAGGGTTTCTTCCTCCGATAGGTGGCAGGGGTGCTTGCGAAGGCGAAGGTGCCTTAAGGATAGAGGTAGAGGGTGTTTGGGGAGCTCTATAGTAGGAGTGGAATTGGAGTTCAACCGGGGCAAGAGGCTGGCGAAGGAGAGGTCAGCAAGGTGGAGGAGGTTCGTTAGATCCAGTATGGAGAAATGGATGCTCTCGATTATTTTGGTGGCTTTGGAGTGCAGAGTATTGATAGCCAAATACGGAAGGGGGGCAGTAGAGGTGCTATGAGGGTTAGAATGGGCTGTGATGGGAGCAGGCGTTATAGGGGTGCTGGGAGGGTTAGGATGCACTGTGAAGGGAGCAGGCACGAGAGGGGTGCTGGGAGGGTTAGAATGGGCTGCATTGGGAGCCTGCAGGAGCTGAAAACCTGAGGAGAAAACAGTGGGCAGGGCGGGGCTACAGGCCACAACGGGACAGCAAGGAAGCTACACTAAGTTAGCCCACAAAGCAGCAAACAGTAACCCAATTTCAGACACTAAAAAAATGGAATACCGGAAGCAGTGGGTGAGTTGTAACAAGTCCCCGGCAGTGGTATTGAACAGGTGGCTACGAGTACTGGGACCCTCCCTGCTACGGGAGCCTTATCCACAGAGACTCCTTGTGGGGCCGGAGCCCACCCCCCAACGTACACAACTTCCCCCATGAACACCCCTTCCCCTGAGTGATTTGACATGGCACTCATGTGAATGAAAGCAACTGGAATTCTGTAGCAATTGTTTGCAAAATTATCCTGGTGGCATACTGCCATTTAAACTATGATGCAAAGAAGCAAATAGAAATCTTGCAAAAGTGGGAAGAGGGCCCACAAATAGAAATACAAACCTAAAGAATACCAATATCAAAATAGGCCACTTTATCCCTTAGACTTAATTCCTCCCTGTCCGTACTCCACCCTCATCAAAGTTTTTATTACAGTCATAGAGAAGCAGCATAAAGAATACCAAGTTTATGAAAATGTAACCTTCTTGCTATCACTTAAACACAGTTCCTCCCCAGGCCACCCTCATCCCGCATCAAAGCTTTTTAATGTCCAGCAGAAACTGGTTGACCTGTGTAACAGTTTGAAAAACCCAGGATTACCCCTTATGAATGGCTTTCAATTTGGACTGTTGGACTATCCCTGCTGGGGCCCCTAGACTCTTAAAGTTATCAAACATTGGATTGGTTTAAACTCTTTTTGGCGTCTTTCTGCTGAGATAGACATATCAGAAAATATTCTAAAAGATTAGTTGTCAAGGGTACTATATGTTTTTCTTGAATGCCAACGGTCAGCACTCTCTCCTTGACCCAAAAATCACCAAAATTGAATAGGATAGTTCTAGGGTACGTTGGGAGGCCAAAATGCTGGTTCTCGATGGGCGGGGTGAGGGTAAGGTCGATGTCCTTGTTGGCTTCTGGTATTACATGTTTGATAATTAGATCTGAGATCAGCCTAGTAACTGATTGAACACTCTCTTGTCCCTCGGAGATCCCAATAAAGCGCAGATTCGAGTGTCAGGATCTAATTTTGACTTCTTCTAGCTTAGGCTGTAGCTCAAAAAGTTCTAATTGAAGTCTCAACTTAGTTGGATCCTGAGTATTCCTGAAATCTCTGAGACTCTTTGCTCAAGTTGAAGTGAAGTAAATAGTTGCATATTTGTATCAATCTGGCCAGGCTGGTCTTGTATCTCGAGGTCCACTTTATTGAGTGAGAGCTTCATCTGTCGAATCTTGCCAAGTATTTGCTGCAGAACAGCCTTGCTTGATGGAGAATGAACCAACTGCACCATCTGTGCCTTGGATATAGGGCCCGTAAGTGAGAACTGCTCTAAAGTAGAGGTAGGAACAGAGACAGTGTTTTCACCCTCCCCACCAAGAATTTCGCCCACCTTATGATGCTCGACTGAGGATCGTTCTAGGTGTGATGGAATACCTTTTCCAGGAGGTTCATATGACTTGGGCTCCTCCAGAGATTGCTGCTTCCTCTGATTGCCCCCTTGAAGCTGGTAGAGTGAACAATGGGTATATTACTAGTTCTTTTGAGCAATGGGAAATGCTTGAGGATGGTATCTGGTCGGGATTAGCTATAGAAGCAGGGCCACAATCAGAAGAAGACTGTTGATCTAAGCTTGAATTAAGTGTAATACGTAGCATAGATGGATCATATAGAACCAGCTTGGATTGCTCCACCTCACATATCTCCTTTGACTGTGTCACACCAACAGCGATAGTCATATCTGGGAGAAATTCCAGCATTAAAGGAATGCACCAGCTCCTTTCATTATGCCCTGTATCTGAAGGTGATGAATAGTCGGGGGGTTGATAGCCCATAAGGACTGTTATTTTGTTGTCCCCTCATGTTGGATAGGGCCAGGCCAGCCCTTGTCCTCCACAGTTCTTGACCCAGGCATTGAGGTGGAAGACAGACAACAACAAAGTTTGGTGCCTCTTGCTGCTTTTCCTGGAGGTCGTACTTTTGCCACCTCCCTCGTGAGTCGCCACCTCCCAGGAACGAGATGCTGTAGAGTTGCCAGACCGACTTGGGTATTAATGCCCAGATTAGGACTCATAGTGAGTACTTTAAGTTAGTGTACATTTTCAAGGAGTAACTGGGTTCTTTGAGGGATGACACAAGCTGCATCTGTCACTACACAGACCACCTTCAGAAACATCCCAAGGCAACCCAACACCTGTGAGGACTCCTAGTGAGACCTAACAGGACACTCCTTAATAGAAATAATTTTTGCGTCGTTGTTGGAGCATCTTGGTGCTCTGTGTCTAATGTGTGATTCAGTCCTTCCAAGCCCTTCCAAGCTCTGCCTGTTTCAATCTGTTCCTGACTGCTCAGAATTGCCCAATATAGTTCAATATGATCAGCCATCTGTAGTCACTGCCATTAAAAAGTACAACTATACAAGTTCAGTTAGGATTCAACCACATTTGCTTCAGTCGTTTGGCATCTTGCTGGTTTGCTTGGCTTATGATATATGCATGGCACCAATGACAACTGGGGCCACAATCAGGTAATCAATTATTTTAATAAGTGGCTTAAAATCAGTGAGCTATGTCCGCTTATTGATTTTACAGTCTTGGTTTATGATGTCAATGCACACAAAGCAGGGCTCCGCCACTTCGACGGTCAATCGAAGGGGGCGCTTTCACTGCACCACACCTCACCTTGTCGGTGCCATGAAGCCTGGAGCTGACCAGGTTATTAGGGCTTCACTCCAGACATCCTACACCACAAACAATTTACTTTATGGCACTCTGCTAGCTCCAGCTCGCTTATGCCGGCAATTAAGGCACCACTCACTCGCCACAGAGGCAAGGCACTTCAGGTCCTCCTCATGAATGGCCCATCTCAGACCCTGCATTGCGGCTGTGCCTCGGATCCTGCCACGTGGGTGCTCAAAACCTCTGATGCTCTCTCCATCTCTGCTTGCACTGGAAGGAGACTGGCCCTAGTCGTATGATGCTGGAGGAATTCGATCACGGCCCCATGTGAATCACTCAGCTATTGGCCGGGAGGGAGGGAGGCGACTTGAAATAAGCAGAGCGGCTGGGTTGCACCACTGACATTACTGTCAGCGTGTACACGCCATCATGTTTCTGATGCACCGGAAGCAATCAATCTTCAGGTTTAAAGTTAGACTTTAGGTCAAGTTAGACTTCAGGTCTAAACTTGGACTTAGGGTTTAAAGTTAGACTTTAGGGTTAAACTTAGACTTCAGGTCTCAGTTTACCTTTGTGAATCAGGCACTAAGATGCCACTAGTTCGAGACTCCTCATGATTGGTAGGTGTTTGATTATAAACTCAGTAAAGGTCCACCATTTGAGCATTAGGTCCATCAACTCTTAAAGCAAGAATATCTGGGGAATCTTAACCCTAGTTATCAACCCTTCAAGGGTCGCCCAGCTGTGGAGGGGTGTGCACTAATAAAATGAGTAGTGCAGCCGATCCTGTGAGCAGACTCAATTAACTATGTTTCTTTGAACATAAAAACATGGGCGTAGTCTACAAACTCAAGACACTCTGGGTTGGCTAACTTTGATGTCTCCCTGTGTGTGCCTTGTCTAAAGGTGAGAGGGTCATTAGTAGCAAATGAGGGGTTCAAAAAATTAGAAAGGACCAGCTTCCTGTGCAAGTCACCACCTGGGATGTGTGGACCTGGAGTCAAAATATAATTCCTTTGATGTTTATACGTGCGGTATGACTTGACAGGTAACTCAGGACCACACTTGTTGATTGTCATAGAATAAGTCAAGCTTGGGTGAGGTGGTCTTGATGAATCGAAGGTGTAGGGTATTTCATGTCACTCTGTCCATTTCTTAGACTGTTATCTAGTAGCTGATGCTGGAAGGAGTTTATAGTCACCAAAATGTCCACTGCCCTTAAGATTACGTTCTGCAACAAGAGCTTAAGTTTCTTCACTTCATAAATTAGAAGATCAAGTCTGGAGATTACACGGTCTCAAGCACTTGGACTGCACTCCCTATGTTGCTTCCTAATGAAAACTGATACTAGAGTGGGAATCATCAACAAGTGCAAGCATCAGGAGAGGAGAAAACATGTTTGAACTTGTTGCAGGAAGTTAAATTAAGCGGGAGAAACATTGCCCTGTGCTGATGCAGTGTCCAGGTCTTGAGGAGTGGAGGGAGTGTTTTCCTCGAGCTACCAATGTTTTCACTAGTTGGTACAGTCCGCAGCAGTGAACCATTATCTTTTCTTTAGTAAGAATGAGTGATCTTTTTTGTTAATTTGTTTTTTTTGGGGGTTGCCTTCTTGAATGACTAATGTTACAAACTCTTGAATCAGAGTATTGATCTTGCTAAGTATGCAGTTTTCAGCACTGTGCCTTGCAGCTATGGAACGTATAGAAGTTCCCGGTAAGTGCCTTACATTTGCACATGGAGCCAAATTAAGAAAGGGGCAAGGAAAAAATCCACACAATTGATTTTGAGGGCAAAAACCACAGTGGGGGTGTGGGTAGGGGGATTCGCACTGCAGTTTTTTTCTGAGCACTGAAGAGCACTCCCAGTTTGCAAGGGTTCCTTCCTCCTAAGCTTCCGTAGGTAGGTAAGGAAACTATAGTCCCCAATGAGAAATGTGGCAGCTGATATTGGTTCTGCAGGTAGTTAGAAGTAGTTTTCAATCCTGTAGTCCCCAATGGAGAATGTGTATTTATCTAACGAAGAAGCTGTAGTGCAACAGACACTCCAAACATTCCAAGTACTAGGCTGCTAGCACATTATCAGTAGCTGCAATGGGACATTAACAGCCACTTACATCCACCCAAGTTTTCGTAATCTACCACCATCACCACCCATGGGTGAAGAACACTTTTTCTCCTTTTCCTTTTACCTGCGTTATATCCTCAGTCTTCCACTCTACTATACACACGACATACTGCAAAAAAGAGGATTATAGCTTCCGTCTTCTCCTATAGGTTTACCCACCCTCACCCCCTCCACATGCCCTAGCTCTCTCGGCTCTCCGTGGTATCTGGGCACAGGAGGTGGTGACGTACTGTGCGAGATCCAGAAGCCACCAACCTACATAGTGGTTGCCTCATTTGGTAGTAGCAAATAGGTGAAACAGGCATTAGTGATAGCACAGATCCCTCCGGTGAGACCACCCCTTTACAGTGAAAAGGAAAGCACGGAGGATCAGCGGCCTCCCTGAATGGGCCCTGCTCCCACTCCGACATGCACACTACACACTCAGCTCGATAATCAATGCTCAACTATTGACTGTCTGACTTGGCCTGTGGGTAGGAACAAACAGGATAGCTGGGGAGGACAGCATAAACCGTGTAAATTTATTTACAGACACCGGACAACCACGCAGCCTTCAAGAACGCCAGCTGCAGACACCACCAACTCATTTGAACCGCCAAAAGGACCTCCTTCAAGGAACGCACACAACAGCAAAGAGCTCTTCACCATCATGAAGGAACTTGCCAACCCAAGCTCCAACTCTAACGACATCCCCCGTCACAAGACCTCTGCGATTCTCTAGCCACCTTCTTCCACCGCAAGATCATAGACATCCACAACAGCTTCAACACTCTGACCCCCGACAGCGCTGAATACCTTAAACTCACTGCCCCCCAGTCACACCAGCCTCCTGGAACCACATCAACGATAACGACACCATCAAGACAATTAACACCACCCACTCTGACTCACCGTCAGACCCCTGCCCCCACCACATCTTCAACAAAGCAAGCTCCATCATCGCACCCCAACTCCGGAAGATCATCAACAGCTCCTTCGAGACCGCCACCTTCCCGGAGAGCTGAAAACATACCGAGATTAACGCCCTTCTAAAAAAAACCAAGGCAGACCCAACGGACCTCAAGAACTTCCTGCCCATCTCCCTGCTCCCATTCCCAGCAAAAGTCACAGAGAAGATCGTCGACAGACAACTGACCCACTTCCTCAAAGAGAACAACACCCTGGACTCATCCTAATCCGGATTCCGCAGCAACCACAGCACTGAAACCGCCCTCATAGCGGCCACCGACGACATCAGGACCCTGCTGGACAATGGTGAAACCACGGCGCTCATCCTCCTAGACCTCTCGGCCGCCTTCGACACCATCTACCACCGCACCCTACGCACACGCCTCCACAACGCGGGGATCTGCGACAAAGCCCTGGACTGGATCACCTCCTTCCTCACCGACAGAACCCAGAGAGTCAGCCTCCCTCCATTCTGATCCGAAGCCACCAAGATCATCTGCTGCGTACCCCAAGGATCATCCCTCAGCCCAACCCTTTTCAATGTCTACATATCACCGCTCGCCAACAGCGTCCGATCACACAACCTCAACATCATCTAATACGCCAACGACACCCAGCTGATCCTCTCCCTCACCAAGGAACCCGCCACCGCCAAGACCAACTTCCATGAAGGAATGAAGGCCGTTGCCAAATGGATGAAGAACAGCCGCCTGAAGCTGAACTCGAAAAAGACGGAGGTCCTTATTCTCGGCTCCACCCCCTCTGCCTGGGACGACTCCTGGAGGCCAGCCGTGCAAGGAGCTTCACCGACAGCAACCAACCATGCACGCAACCAGGGGTTCATCCTGGACTCATCACTGTCAATGACCCAGCAAGCCAATGCCGTCTCCTCCTCCTGCTTCAACACCCTCCGCATGCTTCACAAGATCTACAGATGGATCCCCACCGAAACCAGAAGGACGGTCACCCAGGCCCTCGTCACCAGCAGGCTATACTACGGCAATGCCCTCTAAGCGGGAATCATGACCAAACTCCAGAAAAGACTTTAGCACATACAGAACGCCGCTGCACGCCTCGTCCTCGACATTCCCTGCCACAGCCACATCACCGCCCACCAGAGAGACCTGCACTGGCTCCCCGTCAACAAGAGGATCACCTTCAAACTCCTCATCCATGCTCACAAAGCACTCGACGATGCCGGACCAACATACCTCAACAAACGACTCACCTTCTAAACTCCCTACTGCCAGCTTCGCTCTATTAACCTCTCCCTCACCACCATCTCACGCATCCACCGAATGACCACCGATGACAGATCTTTCTCCCACATCGCTGCCAAGACATGGAACACCCTCCCCATCCACCTGCGACAGACCCAGGACCTGCTGACCCTCAGGAGACTTCTCAAGACCTGGCAGTTTGAGCAGTAACAGTTCCACCCCCCACCCCCAATCAGCACCTTGAGACCCTCGCTGGTGAGTTTTGCACTCTACAAAGGCTTGATTGATTGATTTATTAAAATGTGCTCTATTTTTCTAAATTTGTTTGGGATTTTTCTTCTGGTTTTTTTCACTTTATTACTGTTAAAGTGCTGCATAAATTAGTTAAGCCTGACTGATTTTGTGCTAAGTATCAGAGGGTTTTGCACAGGCTCATTTAGTTACTTTTTTTGGTTCCCCCCGATAGCAATTGTGGGTGTTGCCTGAGTGGGGCTCCTACCCCCTCAACCAATGACTCAATTTCGTACAAGGAGCACTTTACTCGCATACACAGGTGCCTGTCTGTCCCCTACTCACTACCTGTCCCACTGACGGATGGGGTGTCCTTCATGACAGTGAAGCTGTAGCCGGAAATGTACACTTACGGCAACTCACCCGACAACACCTATATAAACCTCAAGGCAGCTTGTATGCCATTAAAGATAGAAGCAATGGGTATTTCAACACTGAGGTAATATAGCTCCTGGAAGACCCTGGCAGGCCTGACATCACTGTCAGAATTCACTTATAATATGGCATCAGATTCACCAAACTTTACATTAAAGGTGTAGTCCATGGGACCTCTGAATTCTTTGATCTTGTGAATGTACTTAGAATCTTGCCTCATGCTTCACTAAGTCTCATACCAGCTTTCTCACATGTATGTTCATCTGGTGGCACTTTATCCCATATATGATATATTTCTATTGCAGATCTATTATAAGATTATAATATAATCTCACGGCTGTTATGACATAAGTACATACAGCAACTGAGCAACCTATCTTTAAAATACCACTGCTCCCGAGGTGCATTTTAAAATTTGCCATTTGAACCCTCTAAAAGAACATTGTGAACTACCATATTAATGACCTGCAAATATTCACAGGTTTACAAACACACATCCATGTGACACACCGAATTCCATGGGTGGAATTTTGCTCCGTAACATCAACCGAAACTCGAATTGTGATACAGGGGAACATACTAATGGGTCCTAGCAATAAATGTATTCCCAGGGGCTTACAATCTGATTAAAGTTTATAATTCGGTGAGTTATCTTAGTCTAAATGATAGTTTTATTTGTATCAAAAATAAAAAACCCTTTAATGTCCTATTTGTTAAATTCAGATCTGTCTGATATTAAAGGGATAAAGAGGTTTTTACTGTCACACACATGTTCAGAAAGGCCTAGGTGATAGAATGCATCTTCTCCTAGTATAGAACTGTCAGGCTATTCTTTCTGATGTAGGGAGAAATGTCTCTCCTCCCACTTTGTTGAGCAAGCACACTGCTTACAAATATAAACAAATATAAAAAACACAGCAGAAGTTATTAAGCGTACCTCTATATTACTGACAAACAGGAATGGAATAGGACTGCTTTTCAGCTATCAGTCTCCAGTGTCACTTTGAATTGAAAATCCGCATGGAAAGCCTTGCACAAAATAGGACAGCTGGTAAGGGTTAAAGGTCAAGTTCTGCATTTAACAGCCTAGCAGGTCTCAGAGCAAGGTTTGCTTTGACACTTCGACCTCTGAAACGTTTTGAAAGACAAGATGACAGTGCAGGGAGAGAAAAAGAGGTTTTGCTTACTATTTTTGGCAAAAGTAAGTTTTTGTGCACTCACATGAACAGAAGGCAATATAATGGTATATGTGGGCTCTGATTAAGAGAATAGCCCTGCCATGTATATAGCACTAATGGTTTTAGCTTAAAGATTACTGTGCAAGGGCTGAGATAGGGAGGCAATGGGATTTAGTTTGAATTCATGCACCCTCATGTTACAACTACTACAATTGCTAAAGGTGGTGGCTGGTTATTAATGTTTTCTAGCTAGCTAAATGTGCTATTTACCTCCTGCAACTTTGTTTATGCCCAGTTGCTACAAATAGGGGTTAATAGTGTTGACATAAGTAAAACCTGTTTCAGGTTTTCCTGCTGTCGAACTGGTGGAAGGAGGTTAGCTCCTCTACAAATTAAGGGTAGGCAAATGTATGTTTTCTCTCTCTTTTTCTCACTCTCTTTTGAGCCTGTCTAAGCTGTCTTTGAAACAGCCATGGGACATTTAATTGGCTATTCAGTAATACTGTTTTAAAATTGTTAGCATTAATAAAATGAATAAATAAATATGCTATGTTACTGCCCATCCTGTCTGATGAAATTGTGAAAGGATGAGTAGTCTCGATTGCTGTTCCCTTATTTGACATTTAAGGGGAACTAGATGTGGGTAGTTTTTGTTCTAAAAATTCTCAGGTGATAACACCATTATTTTTAGCTAGTCTGTGTAAATAAGCTGACAGCCCTTATTAGAGCTGATGTTGTATAGTTTGGATTGTGAAAAGTAGGATGCAGGAACGATGCCCATGTGATCCTCAGCAAATATTTTTGAAGGAAATATTGTTTTATAGGAGTTTGTTTGTCACAACATGTTCTGCTGGCGAAATGTATGTATCCACTATGTTGACATTTTTTTTAGTTCTTTATGTAATAAGAATCTCTGTAAAATTAGCAGTTTTAAACTTTCCTGCTGCACCTATAACATGAGGGCATGGTCCTAAGCGTACAATGTAGGTGTTTTTATTAAAGAAATCATTGTAGAAGTGTCTGCAGTCCTGTACAAGTAATGCAACGTCTATGAGTAAAAGTGTAGAACATTTCCTATGTTCGTGATGGTCTTCAGATGAATAATATAGGAATACACAAATGTAAGGATTTGGAGTATGTCTGTGGTATTTGTTCTCTTTTCCTTAGAATTTAGTAAATGAAACCAGACTTCCTTGGCTGCTTCAAATAGAGTAATTGGTCCAGGGTTTTTATTCTCAGATAGATGAAGTTGTTCTTGGGTGCCTTGCTAATATATGGGGCGTCCCAAGACTAGGAAGTATTTTGAGACTATCCTCTATGTTGATAGATTATTTCTGTGCCTTGTCTAAAGACCATTTGTTCGGTCCACCAATAGATATTTGCTGCCTTACAACCATTGCCAGAGGGGGCCGGACATCAGATCCAGCCTGGGGAGTCAGCACAAGTCCAGCTTGAAGCCAAGGTAAAGGTAACCAGCACAGGCGTTGCTGGCAACTAGGACCTCAGTGAAGGCGGAAGCACTGAGATGTGAAGTATGTACCCCTGCCACTGTCTTGGGCGAAAGACGGGGTCACAAATCAGAAAAGAGAAATCGTGGATCAAGTTTTTGATGCCCAGCTGAGAGTCACAGACCGACCAGAACGGCAAGGAGGCTTTTGCTTGAGGTGAACCCTTTTGAAACAAGGGTTGCCTCAGAGATCCCAGCATCAGGCCCCTGAATCCTGGTCCCAAAGTGAATGCAAGTTTACACCTTTGTTTGTTGATCAAGAGATACCTGGCACACTGGATACAATTAGTGGCCCCAACAAAAGAGCAGTACGCCAGCAGAGCAATACAGGAGTTAGGGAAGGACTTGAGTTCAGGGTACAGGTGCTGTGCCCTTGGTGCCTGTTAGATTGAAGTGAAGAACACTGGTGCGCTGCCCGAGACACTGGACAGGACACAGGGAAAAGACTCCCCTCTGGCTGGTTGTTCAGCGGCTTCAATTTCCCAAAGACTTCCTTTTTGTTAATAATGCACCCTTTCAGACATCCCATTTTTGAGGAAGAGCAGCCCTTTGCGGTTCCTGGTCCTAATTCCTACGGCCCTGTGTGGTCCTCCTGGTCCCCTGGAACCAGGATTATTTTTGAATATATTACATGATACTCTAGCCCTCATAAAAGGAACACTGGGAAAGTCTATTGAAAATGTTTTTACATAGAATTGGACTAGATGGTTCTAGGATTTGCTTTTTGCTTAGGGCTCTAAAAGCATTGATAATTCTGTTTGTAATAATAGTCATTACTCTCTCCTACTATCTGTATGTTAATTATGATCCAATGCTTTGTTCCCTCTGTACTCCTGCTTATACCTTATACATATCCGCTTAATGAAATGTTTAGAATGAAAAATACCCACCTAGCAATGAATTAAGATATTGATACATTTATGAGAATAAATGTGCAAAATATTTTTTATGTTCCTACTTGATCATAGGAATGTCTTTAGCTCATGCTAATAGGAGCATCTGTTAAAGATTGCAGGAATCGCTGTTAGCATGAGCTGAAAGACATTTTGTTCTTGGCAGACATCTTAGTTAGCCATGTGCTTGCAATGTGCTTTCTCCCTCTTCCAGAGCCTTGCACATTCCCAGGAAGCTCATATAATGCACTTCCTCCTAGTATAGAACTGTCAGGGTATTCTTGCTGATGTAAGGAGAAAAGTCTCTCCTCCCACTTTGTTGAGCAAGCAAATTTTGTATAGCCATATTAGTCAGTAAGTATGCTGGTATGTGCCAGGACCTCCCCTTGGTTTTATGCTGACTAATGTAACATATGCATATATAAGGCCCCTGTTCTGTGTACTCCTTAGACTGTCTCATACAGTGGCCTGAGGGTACCGTATGATGCAGTCTCCCTCATGTGAGGTCATTAAATATGTTTTCTTGATATTACAGCTTCTGTGCCAATCTCTTCTTTGTTGGTTAAAAGGACCAGGTGTATCAGTGAACCCCTTAGGAGGTTTATATTGCTTCACCCCCTTCTACTGACATCACATCTAGTTGGTCCTGAGTCACTTAGGGCCATATGTACTACGAAGTGGCAGAGCGTGACGTTAGCCTTGTGGGCTTAACGACAAGCTCCTTCCACTTCAGAAACACAAGGCTGCACCATATTTACAAGGATGTGGGGCAGCCTTGCGTTTCCCCCTGTGATGGTGTTAAGTTTCACAACTTACCGCCTACGCAGGCACCCTTGCACTGGAGTGTAAGGGTGTCTTTGTGCAGGGGAGGATTGGTTATGTGCAGGAAGGTGTCCCTTCCTGCACAGAACCAATCCTAAACTGCCATTTTGTAACTTTCATCTGTGCTGCTTCATGCAACACACATGAAAGTTACAAACTGCCATTTTTTAAAAAAGGTTTGATTATGTACAGCAAGGGACACCTTCCTGTACATAAACAAACCATGGCATTTTGCTTTGCATGGCAAAAACGAGGAGACATAATGCATTTCCCCACCTTAAGACCAGGATTTTCCTGGTGGACTTGAGTCAGAATTGCTACACTAAGCATGACCTGCATTGGGGGCTATTTTCATTATATTAAACAATGAATGATTATTTCCATTGATCTTACCTTGTGAGGTACGGGCCTGTTCTGAATTTCAATCTGTGTGATGCCAACAACTGCTTCCGGCTGCACTGTCGACTTCACCCTGTCCTCCAGGGGTGTGTTGGCAAGTTCCGTTGATGGTCCCCCTCCTGTTTTTTTTGCTTCAGCAAGCCTTGCAGCGACCCTTTCTTTAGCACGGCTACACAGGTCATACCAGCACTTTCGTAGGTCAGATATTGTGTGCTGTGTGACCCCCACTGCATTGACCTCCCAAGCCAAAGCTTCCTTTTAACAAACTCTGGGACCTGCAGTGACTGCTTTCCAAACCGTTTGTCATGGCTCTGCACAACTTCCTCAACGAGGACTTCAAGTTCTTTCCCACTAAATGTCAGCTTCCTCTTGAGCCCTTCAGCTTTCTTGTCCAAAATGGGGCAACACCAGTGGTGGAATGCGGAGTAAATCTGTAGTCACATACTTTTCTTTTCATAGCCATCTCCCAATAACCATGAGGTACCACAGCCTGATGCAACGTTTCTTTAAGCACCTTCACAAACCTCTCAACAACACCATTACCTTCAGGATGTTACAATCTGCTTTCCTAATATCTTGTCTCTTTTAAAAAACTTTCCATAATTTTTTAGGTAAATTGGACCCCATTGTCTGACAAAAAGGACAACGGAAACCCCCCCTTTCAAAGAGTTCCTCCAGAAATTCAATGACCATCCCAGATTCAACAGAGTTAACAATTTTAATTTCAGGCCACCTGGAAAACATATCTAAGCACACCAACATATAGTAAATAGTCAGTCAGTCAGTCAATTTACTTTTATTCGATAAATTAATATCATAAAAAGACAGAGGTACATTTATATTCATATAACATATACAACAATAATTATACATATTTAAAAAGTTCCCAAAAAAATGTATAAAAATTCATCACTAGTAAAGTACAAAAAACTCAATTACGATTTGATACTACATTAGTGCCATAAGTCTAAAATGAATTCATTTCAATCAAAGTCAGCCTAAGATAGATGGGGCACAAATGCTCTTGTTCTTAATCCGCACACCAGCCACTAAAAAACTTGCAACATGGAATATAATACGGGGACTATTTAGCAATTGTAAATACAGGAGGGCTGGCCTGACCTGTAAGAACCCTGCCTCCCTCACAATGGGAAGCAAGAACTTCTTCCTAATGTCCGAGTAGTATTCGCAGAACATAATAAAGTGCAAAGTGTCCTGTGCCGAGAAGTTATCACATTTACAAGGGCTGGAGTTTTCTGGAGTGCCCCACGTGGGAAAACAGCCTGATTTCAAATGAATCAAGTTAAAACAAAATCTGGTTAGCAGATGCCGATGAAAGGGGCGATTCACAATAGTAATATAGGGCTCAAGTCCAGGGGAGCTAGCTAAAACATAATTTGCTCTAACAGTAGGTTTCCTCATTTCCACCTCCTCCCTCTCTAGCGACAACAAATTCAACAAAGCATTTTTTGTCTGTAAAACATCCTCTCTTGTAATAGTCAGCGGAGAGTAAAAAAGTTCAGATTGCCCTATTTTAAGAAAGCTTGATTTAATGTACGCCAGCCATGGGATCCTAATGGCTTTATCCAACGAAAGGCAATCTTTAAGGATCATATGATTCAGGGAAATTTCCTGGTTAAGCCACGTCTTCAGCCAGCAGGTCAGGGGGGCAATGTTTCTTAAATCTGTAACATACCCGACCCCCAACTCTGTGTGAATGGTATAAGTGGCGGTAAACTGTGGTACTGTTAAAACTGACCTTAGAAATGTATTTTCAGTCACCTGAATTCTGTCTTGGGGGGAATAGCCCCATATCGAGGAGCCATGAGTGGCAACCGCTAGACATTTAGCTTTATACACCTTCAATATTGCCTCAACTTGTCTAGCCCCCAGTTTTTTTGTGAATCCCAAGAGTGCTGAGGTGGATCTAGCAAACACATTACTTCTGTTATTTTGTTGCGGACCCCAATTCCCTCTTTCGGGGAAGAGGACCCCTAAGTAAGTAAAAATAGGGACCCTTCTGACTTCTTCACCTCCACAAAAGAAAGTTTTCACTTTTTTCTTTCTGCTACATTCCCCTCCAATCATGACTTGGGATTGTTTTGTGTTTATTTTCAGGTCCAAGGTCTCAATAAAACTGCCAAAAGTATCTAGCAGCCTTTGTAGACCTACCCCCGAGCGAGCGATAAGAACGGCGTCATCCGCGTAGAGGAGAACTGGAATAACTATGTCTCCTATACGCGGTTCACCAACATATACTTATCTTGAGATTTCAATTTGACAGGGCCCAAAATATCTATTGCAATGTTAGACCATGGGCCACTAGCTTGTTCCCTTACCAACATAGGTTGCATCCTGCACTTCAAAGTCCTGTCTCTGCACAAGCATTCAGTACAATCTCAAACCATTCTCTCGATCTGCATGTTTACTGGCAGGCCACCAGTAAGCTTCCATGATTCTTTCCTTTGTCTTGGCAATGCCCAGGTGACTAGCATGAGCGCTCTTCACCAATTTGTCTCTGAGACTACAAGGAGGAATCAACATGCTTTTCCTCATGAGGATACCATCAACTACTGCCAGCTCCTCTCTAACTTGGCAATACCCTTTGATTTCATCCTCACAGTCCTTTTTCTCCCCCCATCTTCCCAGAACATTCTTAATTACCTGTTGCAATCTTTGATCATCTGCCAGACAGTTCCTCCATTCCACCTTCAGAATCGAGCCTCCATTAATATACAAACATTGACCTCCTCATCAATCTCTTCTTCCCTGAATATGTCACTTTCTTCTGAGACTTCCTCACTGCCATATATTCTGGATTGACAATCTGCTAAAATATTACTAGAGCCAGGTAAATATGAGACTATGAACTCAAACTCCTGTAATGCCACCACCCATTTTCTTATATGACGAGAAACAATACCTTTCCTTGTAAAAACCTCTTTCAAAGGTTTGTGATCAGTTAGCACTTCAAAACTATTGCCCCACAGAAACTTCTTTAGCTTACACACCGCCCAGTAAACAATTAGGGCCTCTTTTTCCATGACAGAATAATTACATTCTACCCCTCTCAACGGTCCTGCCATCTACCTTCTGTAAGAGAACAGCTCCCAACCCTTTTGAGCTGGCATCCGTCATGACATAGAAAAACTTAGATGGATTAAAACTTGCCGAATTGGGAGCTTCAGATAAATACCTCTTAACACACGCAAACTCTTTGTCACAACTTTCACAACCTTTCCTGAGCAATGCCCTCATACAGCAGGTCTTATCAGCAAAATTGAGAACAAACGTATTGTAAAATTCTGCCACCCCTAAAAACGTCATCCCTTCTTCTTTGTTTGTGGGAGGCAAAAGACTACGAATAGAACTAACGAGTGAAGGTTTGGGCCTGATACCTGATGGAGCTAGATAGAAAATAAAATTTTGTTTAAACTCGCGAAGTCACACTTCCATAATATAAATTAATAATATTAATGATTTGTGATGTGTTATTCTAACCCAATCTAGATTAAACTTTATACACGGGGACATTAACATGTGTGCTCATAAACGTGCATTATTGTTGCATCTTTTGTTCGTGCAAAAATAATAAATTAATTTGTCGTTTTCATTTTTGTCATTACTAACTGCAGCAGATTTAAAAGTGGTATGTGCTTATTTTGCCTTCTTTGTCTATGTGATGTTATTTCTACTATTATAGGTGCATATTAGATTTCATGGATTCTTGAAGACTGGTAGATATAAAATGCCGCTTTATTTGTTTGCTTCTTGCTAGGTAACACAAGACTAATAGGGTGGGTTAATCAATTAGTAAACGAAGGGTGGAAACAGAATAAAATAATATTTCTTTCATTAATACTTTTCTTGTGTTTGTTTTATACTAGAAAAATAAGTTGCCTGCTTTTGGGCCTAGTTTGCTCGAGTTTGCTAAAAGATGAATTCAATTTCTGCCTGAAGCACGATGTCCACCCAAAAGTTTTCCATGAAAGTTACATTCACATAACAATGAAGAAGCGCTGTCATTATTTTTGTCGGACGTCGCCAAGGTCAGAAACCGGCAGAAAGAACATTTGATAACTTGGCATCCGAGGAAGTGAAATGAAACCAGTGAGAACTCTTGTTCAAATTTGTTGCAAACTAAGGAAGCTTTGGAACACGTACAATAAAGACAACGGTCTCAAAGAATATGACAGAATGGAAGTTTTGAAATATGGGGTGACATGTCACTTGTCACTTTCGGACCAATGGGACATCGACTTTTGCAGAAAATTTTCCTTTGCTTAGATTAGCTAGTGTAGAATGGTATAAAAAAAACATGCCCTATGGATAGGGCTGGCTGCTGCTTTTCAACTTTCAGATGAGGGTGTCGTGCTGACGAACTTTGCTTGGAGCATGTAAGAATCCTTAAAGACTTTACTTTATTTTCATTAGCTAGGGACTTAGGATTTTAGAAATGCTAAACTTATAATTTCTTGCTTTAAACTGTATTTTTCTATAATGTTTTCAAACATGTTAACTATGATTCCAATAAAATTACATTTATAAAATTAGATTCATAACAAACTATAATTAGTTAATAAAATCTTACTTTTGGAAACAAGCTGGTCTTGGTTATTCAGAAGTGTGGGTTACTATTAGCTAGATGCCATCGCCATGGTGGTCATTTAAATAGATAGGATTTGTTCAAATGATGTCATCTTTAACCGCGGTTGTATATAAATTGTAAATAAGTTGTATATAAGTTTAATTTGGCCACCTGATTCAGTAGGTCAAAATATGTCATATTTGATTAATGGGTCCATGAGTTAGAGTAGTGTTTAATGAAGTAAGTTATAGAGTTAGGTAGCGTTACTTATGACATATTTCCTATAGGCCGCTGGATCAACTCTTCTGGTAGCAGAGGATGGTTGCTAAAAGTAACCAATTTGTTATGGTATAGATATAGGATCTATGTTTAACACATGTTAAGTTCGTTTTCGTGTTATATGTGAGTTGTACCGGTACAGATTGTGTGATGAGAAGGTAGTCACACAGGGCATTTGATCTGTTTCAGAGTAGTGATATCGCCGTGTATCACAGGTGTTGTGGCCGTGCAACACATGTTAGGGCTAGGTGTGAATGTTGTATAGTGAGGATTATCTAAGAAATTTGAGCAGCATGAGTATAGGGACAATGAGCCTGTTATAAAACTCACTGTGATAAAAGTATTAGTATATATTCGAGCTCGAATGAAGGGTAGGGTAACGTCGATGCATGATTATCTATAAACAGGTGAGAGTCCTGTAGGGGTACATGTTTTATATCTATAAACAGGTGAGAGCCCTGTACGGATAACTTCGTTATACTACTAACGGTGCATGATTTCTATAAACAGGTGAGAGTCCTGTACGGATTTCATGTGTGTTTGAATTTAGGGACTTTTTCCGTGTGAAAGTGCGAGGTTGTTTTGTAAATTATGTTCAAGTGGAACTTTCGAACAGTCACTTAGTTGTGCGTTCTGAGGAAAATGAGTTCATAATTACTTGTTTGAAGGGTAGAGTAAAAAGATTACTGTACTGGCAATTGTATATTCTATGGGAATAGCGCCTTCTATTCCGAGAAAGAGAATATTTGAGTGATTGAAATTCTATCACTTTTTAGAGAAACAGACAGATGAGTCTTTCTTGTCGTTGTTAAAATTAATTTTCACTGAAAAAGCGTTTTTAAAATGGCGCTGTGAAAAGATTTTGTGAAGGAGGGGTGAGCGCTGAGGGAGAGAAGTGAGAAACCGCAGCTACTGTGTACGTCACAGAGCCGCGCTGTGATTGGGTGATATACGTCACTAGCTGTGTTCTGATTGGTTCTTGAATCTCTGACAAGCTGTAAGTTAATTGGCTTTTCAGAAAAACTTCACATCTATTGGTTGAGCAAAATAGTGACGTGGCTCAACTCTCATTGGCTTGTTGGTGTGTTTCGCGCACGGATTGGTTAGCTTTGTGGAATATCCCGGAAATATTTTACGAACAAATTTGTTAATTAAATTTAAAAATGAGTTATCATTTTAAACATGTTGAGAAAAAGCCAACATTATTTCAGAAGCTAAAATTTTTTATCTCACCTGACAAGAAAATCGAAACGCGAGGTGGTAAATTACTTCATAAGTACAAAACACCTGCAGCGTATATGGAAGGTGAATATGGTTATCATACAGTTTTGTGGTCTGATATTTGGAAACACTATACTAAAGATGATGGTGTTTTGGCTTGGCCTGATGATGGTTCGTTTAACGTAAAGGTTTTGAGAAATTTGAGAGAGAAAGTGAATGCTCTTATTCCAAAACCGAGACCTACTCAATTTGAAGCTTTAGTCGAATGGGAGGATGAGATGTTTCAATTACAAAGAGAAGCAAGTGGAATTAAAAGACCTCCTAAAATTCCAAGTTATAGAAGGGAAACACATGAAGACAGGATGCGAATGTGGAGACAGGGAAGTATGAGTGAGGGACTCTATTTAATCAGAGAGATGGTTTTAAGTTCTCCTAGTGAAAAAAGAACTGAAAAGAAAATTAATGCTTCTGTAGAGAGTGAAACTGAAGATACAGTTTTAGAAGAAATTTACACTTCTAATAAAAGGAATGAGCCTTTGAGACCTCCTAGATCATGGTCTACTCCGATGGTTTCTACAGAAATTACACCGAGTGCACCTCCAGTTAATGATTCTTCTAAAATTTATCCAAATAATTCTGAATCTTTTGAGACTCCAAGAAAATTTGAAACTGAAACAAATACAGATGTCTGTATTGGAAATAGACATTTTTCATTAATTCCAAGAGAAAGGGAAGCTCCAAAAAATTATGTGAGAGAAGTCAGGAATGTGGAAGCTGGGAATTCTTCGGAGTATTTACGATCAAAAGAAGAATTAATTCGACAAATAACAAAAGGCATGGAAGCTGTGACAGTTCCAGTAACGATTGGTCCTGTTCAGCCTGTCTTTGAACAAAGAGAAGTTAATAAGCCAGGTTTGACTATCCCTTTAAATGCAGAAATTCAAAAGGTTGCTGAAAAATTTTATTCAGACATATCTGAAATTAATTCTTCAAAAACGAGAATGCCTAATTTAACTTTAAATGAGGATTCATTTCCTAAATCACCGATGGGTGCAGAATCTGATGCTGAATGTTCTGAAGTAAGAGTAACAAAACCTAAACTTGATGTTGCAAAATTAAAAGCAAATTTGGAAGAATTAATAATTGGTACAATTGGTCCTGACAGTTTAAAATTTTTTCGAGATGATGAACTTCTGTTCATTTGTAAGAGTATTCAGTGGAAAACGAAAAACAAATACGATCAGTTGGATGAACTGGCAGCAGAACTTGAAATTGATTTGAGCAGGCAAAAGAATTTTGCAAAACATTACAGATTAGATTTTTCAGAAAATGACATTGAGAATTTGAACTCAATGGGAAGAATAATGCATATAAAAGATTTGATTGTTTATATAAAAAAACTGGGAGAGTTGAGTAAGTGGAGAGTTAAATGGACAAGAAAGAAGGAAGATGAAAAATTAGAAAAATTATCAAAACAATTTCCAATGAGAGAGATTGCAGGAGGAGGGTATGTTCATGTCCCTTGGTCAAGACAGGACATATTATTGTTTACCAATGATTTTCCGAGGCTGAGAGAGAAACCTGTTGAGTGGTATAGACAGGTAGACAGGTTTATCAAAGTTTCAAAGGTTCTGTGGATTGATCTGGATGGATTTTTTGACATTGTTGTCCCATCAGATCTTTGGACAGAATGCAAAATAGCCATAAGTTGGCCAAAGGTAGAACCTGAACGAATAAAAGAAACAGGTGCTCCTAATCCAATTGTAATGGATTTTTACGAAAAAGTGATTTATTGGCTAAAATGGAAAATTCCACCAAAAGAGGTTGATTGGGTTAAAATAGAAAGAACAAACCAAGAACCAAAGGAATCTGTTCATTCATTTTATGAAAGATTATTGTTAATTTTCAAACAATACAGTGGCTATGAAAAATTAGATGAAAAAGATATGAGTCATTTTGTCTACAGATCTGTTTATGGTTTGAAACCAGAAATTGCTGATATGATTAGGAACAGTATTGTCCGATGGCAAGCACTTTCTGTTGATGACATTTTGAGAAAAGCAAAATACTGTAGTGATGAATTAGAAGTGAGACAGAAGAAGCTCAAGGAAAAGGCAATGTGGGCTCAAGTGAAAGTGGCTGAGCAACAGATTGCTAATCTTGGAAATAAAAACACAAATTTTGTTCAGACTACAAATTCAAATTTTGGTCAAGGAAAATTTAAGGGTAATAATATTATTAGAAAATTTTATCCAAAGATTGAAGAGATGAAGCAGAAATTACCTTGTTTTAATTGTGGCGAGATTGGACACTGGAGAGACGAATGTAAGAAACCTCCTAGAAATTTAAAAAATCCATTATTAAATCCACAGATGCAGAATGATGTTGATCTGCAGCGACAGCTACAGTTACAACAAAGTTTAAATGAGTCAAACCTTCAGCGACAGCTGCAGCATCAGGTGAATCACCAGCAGAATCAATTGCCACAGCCTCCTTTTCCTAATTGTGGGGGAACACAAAAATATAATTCTGGTGTGGGATTTCAAGGAGATGAGCAGGTAATAAAATCCCAAAGGCAAACTGTGTAAAATGCTTCACAACAGTTTTTGTTAACAGAAGGACAGGGAAGTGACTCTGATGATTATTTCTGACGGTGCCCGAGAGAGGGGGAAGAGTGTGTTATTGGAGCCACTCTTGAGGTTGACCAGTCTGGTCCTTTTGTAAATGGGAAAGTTAATGATGTAGACATAACTTTTCTAGTGGACACTGGTGCTACCCGTTCTACTGTTAGATCAGTAGAAATTGAAAACCTACCTCTCTCTGGGGAAACAATCCAAGTTGTCGGAGTAAGTAATCAACAGATCAGAACTGATTTAACTGATCCGGTACCGGTCGAAATTGGGAATTTTAAAGACAAACACAGGTTTGTGGTTTGTAATAGTAGTCCAGTAAATCTATTGGGCAGAGATATATTGTGTAAAATGAATTGCAGAATATATTGTTCTCCTGATGGGGTGGAATTGCAAACAATAGAGGAAGATGGCTTGTACAGAATGACAATGATGTTGATGGAATCGGAGGAATCAAAATTATTTCCCACATTTGAAAAAGAAATTTTGCCAGTAGAACTTAAGGATACAGTGAAGTCTGAAATTTGGGATTTGACTGGAAATGAGATGGGTCTGATGAAACATGTCGATCCAGTCAAAATTACATTGAAGCAGGGAATAGAATTTCCTAATATTCCTCAATACAAGATGAAAGCTGAGACAATTGAGGGAGTTATACCTGTGATTGAAAAATTCATTAAACAGGGTGTTTTAAAAGAAATTGGGAGTAGTCCTTGTAATTCACCGATCATGGGAATTAAGAAATCGAATGGAACGTACAGAATCGTTCAAGATTTGAGAAAAATTAATCAGATTGTAGTCCCATGTTGTCCTGTAGTTCCAAACCCAGCAGTCATTTTATATCAGATTCCACATGATGCTGAATGGTACACTGTCATTGGTCTTTGCAATGCGTTCTTTACTGTCCCTTTACATCCAGAGAGTCAGGAAATTTTTGCTTTCAGATTCCAGAGTAGGACCCTCGCATGGTGTAGAATTTCTCAGGGGTATACAGAGAGTCCTTCAATCTTTAATGAGTTGTTAAAAAGATCTTTGGAAGATTTAGATTTACCTGGAAGGTCAACGTTGGTGCAGTATATCGACGACTTGTTGATTGCTGCTAAAACAAGAGAAAATTGTGTGACAGACACAATAATACTTTTAAATCATCTTGCAGATGAGGGACATAAAGTGTCTCCAGCAAAATTGCAGTTTTGTAAACAAGAAGTGAAATATCTTGGTCATAGAATTGCTAAAGGGAAAAGACAGGTGACAGTTGAGAGAATAAAAATGATTCAAGCAATGCAACCACCGAGAACACAGAGACCGGTTAGGATGTTTCTGGGAATGGCTGGGTACTGTCGACAATGGATAAGTGGATTTTCAGTAATTGCAAAACCACTACAGAGACTTACTAAGTCTGATGTAAAAAATCCAATTATTCTTAATGAGGCTGAGTTGGAATCTTTTGAGAATCTGAAAAAGAGCTTATGTCAAGCTCCTGCTTTAGGCATGCCAAATTATGAAAAAGGCTTTGAACTGTATTGTAGTGAAAGAGAAGGATGTGCATTGTCTGTGTTAATTCAGAGACATGGGAATTTGAAGAAACCCATTGCATATTTCTCTGCAGTTCTTGATCCTGTAGCAAAAGCCTTACCAGGTTGTTTGAAAGCCGTTGCAGCTACTAGTGTTAGTCTTGAACAAAGTGAAGGAATCATAATGGGATTTCCTGTGAAAGTTTTTGTGCCTCATTCAGTTGAAATATTACTGACAAGAGGTAAAACTCAACATTTAACCAGCAGTAGGTTGACGAAGTATGAGAAAATCATTCTAGGAGCAGACAATGTTTCCATTTTGAGATGCTTGAATTTGAATCCATCTACGTTATTACCTGATTCAGAAATCGTTGATGAAAACGAAGTGGAACATGAGTGTTTAGATGTCATGGAATTTTGTACCAAACCAAGGCAGGATATTAAAGATGTACCTTTGCCTGAATCAGATGTCGTCTACTTTGTGGATGGCTCCTGTCTGAGGACAGAAGGAGGTGTTTTGAAAGCAGCGTACTCAGTTTGTACAGTTGCAGATGTTGAAGAAGCATCATGTCTTGAGGGAATTCGTTCAGCACAAGTGGCTGAATTGATTGCTTTAATTCGTGCTTGTGAAGTATCAAAGGATAAAAGAGTTACTATCATTACTGATAGTCAATATGGGTACGGAGTTGTGCATGATTATGGACAGCTCTGGTCTCAGAGAGGCTATTTAACTTCAGTAGGGTCACCAATTAAAAATGCAGTCTTTATTAAAAGATTAATTGACGCTATACAATTGCCAAAAGAGATTGCAATTGTAAAGTGTGCAGCACATACAAAAGGAGTGGATTATATTTCAAAAGGCAATGCCTATGCAGATGAAACTGCTAAATTTTGTGCGAAAATTGTCGTGCATATAATCGGATAAAAGTAAAGAATGTGATTCAAATTCATTGATGCTAACAACAACAGTAGAGACATGGCAGGAAATCAGAGACTTACAAAATGAAGCAGATGATGAGGCAAAAGATTTATGGTTGAGAGCAGAATGTAGACCACGTGATGAGGATGGAGTGTGGACTTACAAAGATGGTAGAATAGTTTTACCAAATTGTTTGATTGCTGATATGGCTAGATTATATCATGGCCCAGCTCACCTTGGAAGAGATGCGATGATCAGACTTTTCCGAGAGACTTGGTTTAACACAAAATTCAGAACGATTGCAGAGTCTTTTTGTCAAAGGTGTTTGTCATGCCAACAAATGAACCCCAACAGAAAATCAGTTGTAGGAACAGGGGTAATTGGTCGAGAGGGTGGTCCTTTTACCAGGTTGCAAATGGATTTTATTGAAATGCCTTTACACAATTGTTTGAAATATGTTCTTGTGATTGTTTGTTTGTTTTCAAGATGGGTAGAAGCTTTTCCTACACGACATTGTGATTCAATTACAGTAGCAAAACTGCTGCTCAGAGAAATTATCCCAAGGTACGGTTTTCCAGTCACTATTGAAAGTGATGGTGGAAGTCATTTTGATAACAAACTTATGAAACTGATATGTGAGGCATTGAACATTGAGCAGAAGATACACTGTGCATACAGACCAGAGGCATCTGGGGTGGTAGAACAGATAAATGGGACAATAAAAAACAGAATTGGAAAAATGTGTCTAGAAACTGGTGTAAAGTGGACTGATGCTCTTCCACTTGTCTTAATGTCATTAAGAAGTACACCTGATAGAAAGACAGGTCTGAGCCCTCATGAAATTCTCATGGGCAGAGTTATGAGACAGGCTTTTGTACCTGTAGGCAAATTGTGAAGCATAAATGACAGTGCTATTTTGGATTACTGTAAAAGGTTATCTGATATAGTAACTTCTGTGTCTAATCAGGTGGGAACTGAAGCACAATCAAATGAGAAAGTTCAGACACATGATTTGAAACCTGGTGATTGGGTCAGAACAAAAGTACATCGAAGAAGAAATTGTCTGGTCCCTAGATGGCAGAAGCCTAGACAAATTATTCTTGTCACTACTAATGCAGTAAAGTGCAGAGGATTGAAAAGGTGGATCCATCCTAGTCATACTATTCCAGT